>NC_138889.1:14041001-15365935 GCF_965194825.1 Balaenoptera physalus | reverse complement strand
AACCTCACTTTGCTCAACTTCAAAATAAAATTGTACATATTTTATTAAAAAAATGCCTGGTGGAGTACCTAACACATGGTAGGCATGCGATGAATGACAGGAAGTATTACTACCTATAGCGTTCTCCTGATCCAGCTGTGTGCTAACAAGAAAATGTTAGCCTGCCTTGTTTTTGATGAACTTGTGGTGGCTCCCAAGGATCACTGTTTTCTTTTCTAAGTGCTTTTAAACCATATGTTGAATAACGTGTTCTCCAAATTTGCTCGCCATCAATAGTAAGACTGATTGTTAAAAACAGAATTTGGTCCAGCTCCATGCTCCTGGCCCCTCTCAAGATCTCCAAAACCCTCCCAGCCTCTGGCCACGATACAGGCAGACAACCCAAGAGTTCATCATCTCAACCAGTGCCTCCCTGCTCCCCCTCCCCCTCTGCCGTTCTCTAAAGTCCCTCCCTGCCTTCAGCTGCCTTCCCTTCTTACCAGTGGAATTTCTGCCCTTTCAAGCCTAATTCCTTCTTCTCAACAGAGCAGAATGAAGCCAACACCAACAGAGCATCTCCCCCTTCTCTCTTCCTCTCCTTGTTACTCTCACCCTCTCTGCTCCAATGGCAGGCCTGCCTCATCTCATCTTTCTTGCCAAGAACACAACTTTCAAATGCCTTTTGCCTGCTCTGGTTTTGCAACATTCAATTTTGGAGCCTGCCTGTTCTGGCAATTCTGGGCCTGGGTCGCACTCTTTGTACCTCCCCATCTTTCCTCCCCTTCCTCTTACAGATATCTGATTTATACCTGAATTTATCCTAGGGCTTCCTAGGCAGCCATATCAGCCTTTTCAGACTGTTTTTATCTCCCTCATTAGGATTTTCAGAATTTCACAATAAGATACTCCCATCACCCTAGAAGGATCTTCCCATTTTAGAAATTCTGTACATGGAATGTTATATTTTCCCTGATCTGAAAAAAAAAAAAAAAAAGGCATCTTAAAGCCTTTGGTAGGACTTTAGATTGAGGTGGTACAAATAGAGAGAGGTTAACGGGATGGGCAGGAAGACAGGGGAATGAGGAAGAGCAAGTGGGTTGTATTTATGTTCTCAGTGAAGTCAGTATATTCAACAAACACCTACTGGGAGGATGGGGAAAAGGAAGTGAGATTAGGAATGGGGCTGGAAGATGGGAGGAGGGTGGCAGGGATAGGAAAGAGAGTGGGAGACTTAGAAAGAGAGGATGGGATTAGGAGACAGACGGAAGGATGAAGGCAGATAGGGGTAGATGACGGTGGATGAGAAGATGCTGGGAACACCCATAATATGAGAGTGGGTGGTGGGCTGGTGGGAGGACAGGAGTCAACTCACTTCTTCTCCTGAGTCTTCTTGATAATGAAGGCGATGAACTTCTTAACCAGCAGGATGAAGATGAGGATCCCAATGACCCCGCCCACAACGGCCAGGATGATGAGTGTCACTGTGTTGTCCACTTCTTCCACTTCATGGCCAGAGCAGGGGGAGAAGGGGGGTGGAAAAGGGGAGCAGGAGTCACCTGGAGGACCATGGCAGCCCAACAGCTCCAGAGCCTCCAACCTGGGCATCTGGGACATGCCTACCTCAGGCAGGAAGCAGGAGAAGCTAGAATATGGCATCCATCAGGCTAAGGCATAACAGGAAGACGGCCCTCTCCCCTGACACTCTGCACATATGCCCTCCCGCAGACACCCACACAAGTTCTGGAATAACTCAGACTCAGGGACCACAGCACCCAGGTTTGACTTGACCCTCAAACATGAGACTTTCATTGCCTCTTTCTAGGTCTCCTTTGCCCATGCAGAAAAAATTGAGAATCTCCCTGTGACATCTCTTATGTGATCAGAAGACACTGGAGCCAGGTAGTCTGGATTTCCATGGTCACTTACTAGGTGGTAACCTAGAACTGGTCACTTAACTCTTCTAGCCTCAGTTCCCTCAACTGAAAACTGAACCCCTGACTTCCCAAACCTTCTCCACCCACGGTCTCCCCCATCTCTGCTGAGAAAACTCCATCCTTCTAATTGCTCTGGCCCAAATCCTTGGAGTCATCCTTGACTCCTCTCTTTTTTTCAAACCCCCACATCCAATCCACCTGAGAATCCTAATGGCTCTAACTTCATAAATTCCAGAATCATGAGCATCTCCCCTGTAGAAATTCCACACCATCTAGGGAGCAGTGGACCCCCAGGCACACAAGAAACAGCACAATCAGGATCCTTAAGCAGGTTTCCTTCCTTTTTCTCTGCTTCTGCACCTCCCTAGCCTTCCAGGCTCCCCCCTCGAAGATGCCCACCCAGCCTAACTCCTCCAGCCCTTTCCCTAAACACCTCCAGTGTCTGGGATCATGTGACATCCTCATCACATGCTTCCTCGTTGTCTGTTTCGCCTGTGTCGGACTGAAACCCCACCAACTGGGACTTAAGCTCCAGAGGGAGAGATCATTCTTATCAAGCTGTTACCTGTGCCTCTACATGCTCTGCCCCTGTTTCAATTATGTGTTTAACTGTCTTCTGTCCTACCCTGACCTGTCAATTCCTCGAGAAAGAACACTGTGTATCATTCATAGCACTTTTTGGTTTGATGCCTGGCATCCAATCGGCTGTCGCTAACAGAATACACAAGAGTAGTAATAATCAGCACATACGGAGAACTTTACAAAACGCTTCCATGTAGCTTCTGTAACTCTCACAACAACCCTAAGCGAATGCAGATTTTACAGATGAGGAAAACAAGGCTCAGAAGGCCTAAGTGTATATCACAAGCTATTCAGGGGCAGAATAAGTATTCAAGCTAAGTTATTCAAGCTTCCAGATGTAACTCCAGTAGCTCTTGAAAGCATAAAGCGAAAGAAAACACCAACGTGGTGCATTTCATCATTACACTGAATTGGGTACCTACCCCCACCCCCGTCCTTCCAACTTTACTGCCCTTGTCCCAGCCCTTACTGCATACGTTTATCAACAACTTGGAGGAAGATGGTGGCCTGGTGCTGAAGATAATTCTCCTTGGGGTTCTTCACGTGGCAGGTGTATTTGCCCGTGTCGCTGAACTCCAGGTTCCTCAGCAGAATGGAAATATTGTTCACTTTCTCCTTCACAGAGCCCTCCAGAGTGATGCGATCATCATCTTTCAACTTCACCTTGGGGTCTGACTTCTCATTCTTCACAATCCCATCTATGAGCTGTGGGGGGAAGAGGGGAGCAAGGAGGTGGCCAAGAAAGAATCAAGGTCCTTTCGAGAGTCATGACATCACTCCAGCCCACTCCTTGGGTATCTCCCTGCCCAGGTCCAGGAAGAGCCCTCCCCCAGTGGTTTCCTTCCAGTATCGATAGCTCTGCCTGTCTAACCTGGATTTTACTGGCTTCAGGCTAAACCCACTTTCTGTTATTAAGGTCTCCCTAGAATGGAGCATGCTTTTACTGTTCTCTTCATAAAAGCCTTTTAAGTAACGAATCCTGCAAATACCACACTCGTTTCCCTCTGTCACTCCCCCCAGCCTCTGCTGACGCCACATCCCATCTGCCTGAATTCTGACCCTCCATCAGGACGTGGATCAATCCCACAGCACTGTGCATCGGTACCCTCTGAGTTCAGGGTACATCCAGAGTTAGTCTCTTGTGACTTCTGGTCCCCTACTAGATTGCAGAGTGAGTACTCAATAAACACCTGCTGACTGCTCCATCCCCACCCGTGGCCACAGCCCTGGCCCCTTCTCTTCTCCAGCTTGCCCTCCCATCCTTCCAAGGCCTGTTCCCCGGCCCTCCTCCGATTTGGACTCTTCTCATTCCCCCTCTCCAAGTCTTCCAAAGGTCTTGTCTCTCCTGTTTTTTACATTAAAGTATTAATTTTTGCACAAGCTAACCAAGTTTCAGGTATTTCTTCAGACCAGACAGAAGACTCTAGCCAAGAATTCCAACAGACCCCAAATTCTGGCAACACAATCTAAGCATCCTTCCCACTTAGTTCCTTCTAGACAGGCTCCGAAAAGAATACTGGGAGAAAAGGTGACAAAAGGTCCTGGGGACCATCACCGTGGGGTCAGTCCAGAAATGACCAGAGCCTGGGATGGGAGGCAGGGGTGAGGCGACAAGGAAGGGAGGAGGATCTGAGCTGTCCTGTCCTTTCCCCGCCTACTTACAATCTTGAACGTATCACTGCTGTTGTAGGACCACCAGAAGCGCAGGTTCTGGAAGCCAAAGCAGCTGGTGAAGGTGCAGGGCAGCAGGATCTCCGTGCCGTTGACAGCGTAGATGGTAGTGGCCTTTCCCACAGATACCTCCAGCGACAGGGACACAGGGAGCAGGAAGAGACCTGTGTGAGGGGCACCACCTCCCTTAAAACCCCATCGGAACCTCCAGGCTGGAGCCCTGGAAGGGACCTCCCAGATAGGGTGGAGTGGCTTGGTCAGGCAGGGAGGTCTCTGTCACCCTTGGTGTCAATATCAGGAAGATGGTTCTGTTTACTTCAACGTACACTGCCTGGGCCACCGCCGTGATTCATTCTCCCGCTTGGCCTGAGCTGGATGGACTTCCGAGCCAGTTAGCAGCCCTTGTGGCATTCTAAGTGACCACCAGGAGTCACCCCAACCCAGGAAAACCAGGCCCTGCCTCCGTGCCGCGAGTCCGCGCCCCCTAACCTGCGGATGCGGTCCCTGCATCACCCGCAAGTGCAGGACCCGCGCCTCCCGTTCGCGCTGCGAATTTCCCCGAGGGCTGTGCGCGGCACCCCCGTTACGTTTTCGGGATTGGGGGTGGGGTATTGGGAGGCTGAGGGGGTCCCGTGAGGTGAAGAAGAGGAAAACGGCCATCGCGGTCCCTGGACACGGCCCAGCAGCCACTCATCACCGACCCTGGCGGCTCCCCCGGCCCCAAGGGGCGGAGAGGCAGAGGGGCGCCTCCCGCTGGACCTTGCTGAACCACCGCGCGGGACCCCGAGAGGAGAAGGGAGACACGGCGGACCGGGATGGCATCCGGCGGGGGGGCGGGGGGGGGGGCGTGCAACAGAGCACGTCTGGGCATCGGTCGGCAGCAGCGAGAACCGAGCGGGTAAAGCAATAACGCAGAGAAAGTGAGGGCGGAAGACACTTTGTGGAGGTCGACTGCGGGCAACCGGGTGCACGCAAGCGGGGTGCCTGCAGAGGGCGCTGCACACTCCGTCCCCGTCTGACCCGAAGTGGCCCATCCTCCCCGCAACTCCCCGCAGCCCCACTGCGGCCTCTTGTCCTGGGAATATCCCCCGAGCCCCACACCCCCGCCCCTGCTTCTTTCCCACACCCTTGCATCAATACCACCCCTGCCACTTGAGCAGGTGGCAATCGTGAATTTCCACTCGTGGCCTCCGGGCCCTGCCTCATGAGTTCTTGTAAGGGAACCTGGTCCTCCTGTCCTACAAAGTCCTTGAGGATAGTCCACCGTACCTCAAGGTCATGGGGAAGAGGGGTGTCGGAATTAGAGAGTAGCTCTCCTTGCCCCTAGATGAAACTGGCACCCAGGGTCACCCTGGGTGAGGACTCAGAGGGAGTCCTTCTCAGGTTTCCAGTGACCCTGAGAATAATGACCTTTTCCTGGGCCGGGATGCTTGCTAAGGCTATGTGTGAGTAATCTCATATCACCCTCACCTCACACCTGTAAGGTGGTCTTATTAATCACATTTTACAGGTGGGAAAAATGAGGCTCAGAAGAGCAAAGTGCCTTGTGCCTTGGCCAAAGTCATACAACTTCTAGAGGCAGTTGAAATCTGAACTGGGGTCTGACCCCAGGGCTAGTGGGCAGTTGAGAGCATCCATCTGGCTGCACCAACTCCAATGCCAAAGTTTCCCCGGCATCTCTCCCCAGACTGTAATTTCTCTCCACTACTTGGACCTCCAGCCTAGGGCTCCCAGAGTGTAAGAGCTAAAGGATCCAGACTGATCCATGTTACAGACACTAAGTTGCCACTGCCTGATTTTAGAGACAGGACAACCAAGACCCCAAAATGGGAGGAAACTTGGCTTAACTGACTGGGTTTAGTGGCTGAGCCACTTGAGAACCCTTCTCGGGCCAGGTCAGCTCCCAGCTCGAAAGGCAATTCCCAGAACTGCTCTGGTTCCCAAGACAGCCAGGGTCAGTCTTTGTTTTAAAGGCCACCAACCTTGCTCTTTCTGCCATCCTCACTCTCAGGGAAGGACCTCTTTTGTCAAACTTAATTCCCTCATGCTACATCATAAACCAGCTTCCTCTTGTTTTGCCCACATGAGATAATGATGCCTGGTGCCACCTGGTCAATGCTTTTTAAATAGGGGAGGGGGAGTTCCCCGGCGGTGGGGAGCTAAGATCACATGTGCTGCGCGAAGCCAAATAAATAAATAAATAAGAGGAGCTCCAAGGAAAGCTGGCAGCCCAACTCTGCCCTCAGGGCCCTCCTCAGCTTCTTCACGTCCACTTCACTTCTGAAGGCAAAGTGGACTGCTCTTACCACGAAACTCAGAAATAACACCCCGTGCCCAGGAGCCCCTGCCACTGTCAACAACTGCTGATCTTTACTCAGCAATTACTATGTGCCAGGCACATTTAACCTTCACATCCATGCTATGAGTGGTGTACGGTAATACCTCCCTATTACAGACATGGCAACTGAGCACAGAGAGGTTAGGTGACTTACCTAAGGTCCAAAAGAGACATTTCTAGCATCCCAAAGCCCCAAAGCAAGAAAGTCCTTCTTTACATCCTAAAACAGCAGGGCTTTCCCACCTGCTGGGTTCCAGTTAGTGCTGAGAGGTCATTTCAATTAGCCTTCATTCTTTGATCGGCTCCTCTGTGCCAGGAATTGTTCTAGAGCAGTGGCTTTCAAATTCACAGAGTGTCAGAATCACCTGGAGGGCAATTACAGCTAGCTCTGCCGGCCCCACCCCGGGAGTTTCTGATCTAGCACTTAGAATGGAGCCTGGAAATTTGCATTTCTAAGAAGGCCCCAGGGAATGCTGTGGTCAGGGATGACACCTTGAGAAGCACTATGCAAGAGGATTTCTACCTGTTAACTCCAAGTTTTATTAGAATGCCAAAAGGTAGGTATCATTTTTCTCATTTTACAGGCAATGAAACTGAGGCTCAGAGAGGTTAAGTCACTTGCCCAGGGCCACATAATAAATGGTGAGTCTGAATTGAGCACCTATTATAAAATAGGACAGGCGTTTTACATGCACTGTCCCATTTAATCCTCACAATCATCCTATGAGGTAGTTAGTTATTATTTTTATCCCCAACATACAAAATGAAGAAAGAGGCTGAGAGAGATTAACCTGCTCAAGGCCACACAACTGATGAGTGGAATAAGCAGTGTACAGACGGCACTCTGCTGTCCCCCCCTTTGTGACGGTGCCTCTCCAAGAGAACAGTGCTGTCAGGGCCAAGCTCTCCTTAGCACTCTTGGTTTTCTTTTTATCTCTCCCCTCCCCCAACCCCCTGCCCCAGAGGTCTAGGGACGGGAGCCAGACATGAGATTCCACCCTCCAGCCTAGAAGATGGCCTTCTGATCGGAGACCCCAGCTTTGCTTCTCACCCCCTACCGCCCCCGCAAACCAAGAAGCAGAGTGCAGAGCCGTGACGGGGAAGCTCTCGGGAGAAGGCAGCTTCCTGATGGCCACAGCGCTCCCTCGGGGCCTGAGCACGTGCTCCAAGGATCACCACACCGCCAGCCTCCAGTGCTTGGGATCCTGGGGAAGGTGGCGGGGAATGCGAGTCAGGGGCCAAATCCCTCTCCCCAGCCTCAGCCAGAATGGGCTATCCAAGAGCACCAAAGATACACATCAAAAGTGAAATTACTTGACTGCTTTAAATAGAAGCAAAAAAAAAAAAAAAAAAAAAAAGTCCAGAACAGAGGAGAAAAGTATTTCTTTAAGGTCTGTCTGATGACAGTGCACATTTCTGCCTGATTAGTGTGTGCCTATGTGGATGACTTAACTCTAGTACACTCGGGACTCCCCGACTCCCAGAGTGAAGCATTGCCATTTCCATCGTAGCCTGGAGGGGACAAAGGAAAGGCAGAGACGTTTCCACGGAGAAGTTCAGAGCCCTGCCCGAGTTAAGGCATCAGAGAGGCTGAGCAAGCCTGGCTTCTCCACAGCACGCCCTCCCAGCAGGCAAAAGTCCTGCCAGCTGTGTCTGGGAGACTCGTGCACAGGAAAGCCCAGGGGCTTGCCTCTTGTACCTTCTCCCCTGTGAGCCTGCGCTGACGGGAGAGGAGGGAGCAGGGGCAGGTATAAATCCACTAGAGGACCCCGAGAGGTACTTCAGCAGGACGACCGAGCCAGGGTGGATGGGTCAGCAGACACAAGGCAGGCCCCATTCTGCCTGCTGACCTTGAGAAAGTCAGAGGTGCCATAGCCCCAAACCAGGGATGGCTGTCTTTCCTACCTTCTGAGCTTGGTATAAAGCTAAAACATGAGCTTATAAAACACAAGAAGGGCTTCAATGAGTCCATCCTCTGGCCTGGGCACTCTGCAGGTAGAGAAGGATAGTGTTTAAAGGGAGGGAGAGAGACAGAGCTGGCCCCCATCACAGGTCTAGATGTAATCAAGGCACCCCAACTTAATGACCAGTGTCAGTCAACAATACCTCCAGGCCATTCACACGCTGTTTTATACTTTCACCTTGTATTACTTCTTGGAGGTAATTATTTCCATGTGGTTATTTCCTTAGATAAAGAAGGACTTCCTTTGATTTGTCCCAAACTAAACTCTTTAGAATTTCTTGTGTATTTTTCAGATTGAGGGCCTCTTTCTGGCATCGTGGGATTGATGAACAAGTCCTCCTACTCATGATCTTGTGGAATTCAATCCTAAGCCCCTAAGCCTTGCCTTTGCTCACTGAAAGACCCTAACCATTGAGCCACTCTCAGAGCAGCCATTTTCTTTGCTATTTACTGATCGGCCCCCTCCTATATCATCTGGGTGCTGCGGTTTTGTCTAAGGATTGACTCAGGCCTCCCATTTAAAGTAAAAATGTATTTGGTACATGCAAATGTTACCATTAAATACACCAGCAGGGATCTCAGGGCTACCATCAGACCTTCCAAGGCAAATGCCAAGGCGGAAACATTCTGCCACCTTTTCCCACATCCGGGGACAGTGACACCCACCTTGGGGTGGGGGGAGGAAAGAGGGGCAGCGTGGTGCCCTCTCTAAGTTTAGCTCCCAGGGCTCTCCTGGCAGGGCAGGCGGAATCACAGCTGACTTTAATAAGGAAGCTGATACACTCTGGACCCCGGGGGAGTCAGACAGGCTCAAAGTTAGAGCTGGGAGGCAGAAAGTGGGCCGAGGTCAGCAGGACAAGACCCCTCCTGGGGTGCAGGCCCTGGGGGCCGTGGGGTTGGAGGGGGGCAAGACTGAGGCAGGAAGGCCCCTGGACCCAGAGACAGAGGAAAGATTTCAGCTCCCTCTCCCTAGGCAAGCTGCCTCCTTCCGGCCCACACCCAGGGGCTTTGCCGGGATAGAAACATGCCCCTGAGACAACACTGGATGCTCAACAAAACCAGCTTTGCAAACAAGTCCAAGCAGAGTGCCCACCCCTCCTCTTGCAGGCCACGGAACGGGTGCGTTGGTTCAGCCAGCCCGTGGCTTATGCAGAGAGCCCTACACCCACAGCAACAGGGCAAAGTGGGAGGATCTGTACCTGGGGTCTACCTAGCATGCTGGTCCCACCAGCCACGGCAGGCATTAGGGCTTGGGAGACCCCACAGGCCTGCATCTCCAGAAGAAGAACAAATCCCCGGTTCCAGATTCAAACCTGGGGTCTTTCTCCATTTCCCCCCTTTCCCATCCTCTTCTCCATGAACTCCTTACTTACCCTTTCCTTTTCCTTCCTCTGAGTGGGACTCAGCACCCTCTCCTTACTTAACTGCCTTCTCATTAAACAAGCCCTTAATAAATACATACCAAGGGAAAGAGGGTGGGGCAACATAGCACCCTCACAAGTGATAATTACACAGAGATCACAGTAATTAAGCAAATCAGGGAACAGGAAGGGGTGGGTAGGACACATACATTACCAGTTACATGCTTAGGAAGGGACTGGCACCCATTTTATCCTCAACTTTGCAGTTGAGGATAAAATGGCCATGGCCACAGTGGGAACTCGGGCTGATCAGGGACGGGGTGAAGGGCAGCTAGTGTAGAGTGGCACTGTGCCCAGCCCATGAAGAGGAGCCTCAGTTCTCACAGAGGCCCACTTCCTAGGGTCACTGTGAAACCAGCATATCTGTGCCTAAGGTACAAGAGAGAACACCAGTGGCTTCTATCCAGTTGTGGGGATGTAATAAAATCAGTGGCTCCTGAGTGCAAGACATACTCTATCCCCCCCTCCTCCACCAGGTGCCAACGTGACAGGTCTGCACGCAGTTTACATTTGCAGAAGCAGCAGTGACCGCCCTTAAAGACTTCTGTCTCCCTGTTTTCAGCCCAAATGCCTACATGGTGTGCCTGACCCGATGAGGGGGCAGCTGCCAAAAGCCAAATCTGACAAATATAAACAGGAAGCGGTGCGGGTGCCGGAGATGGAGTCGGCTTACATTGAAATCCAGCTATGATTTATGAGGCGATTACATTCTGGACTAATAAATATCATCCCCCAATCTGTTGGAGTTTGACTCTCAAAACTATCGTGTGCATATTAATAGATAATAATCTGTTCCTTCTGTGTCCTCTGGATGTGCCCCCTCCGTCTTCATACTCATCCCAAAAATGAAGCGCCAGGAGCAGGTTAAACAGGTTCCCCCCCACCCTCATGGAATCTTTACCTAAGAAGAGAGGTAAGATCCTTCCTAAAAGGGGGCTTGGGGAATTCCCTGGCGGTCCAGTGGTTACCACTCCACGCTTTCTCTGCCGAGGGCGCGGGTTCAATCCCTGGCCAGGGAAATAAGGTCCCGCAAGCAGGCGGCGCGGCCATAAATAAATAAATAAATAGGGGCTTGAACTGTCCTCCAAGTCCCTCCAACCCCATCCAGTCTGCAGGGAAGGCAATGGGCACTGGAGGAAGTAGAGAGCAGAGGAGTCAAACAGAAAAAGGACCAGGAGGAAGGGGAGCTCCCCCACCCCCAACTGGTGCACGCTACTGCCTGGGTAACAAGCATCCAAGTTGCAAACGGCTCTGGGCAGAGGCAGAAACCAGCATCCCAACAATCACAGGTTGGGATGCAAACCCACCTGGCATCCCCTACGCCCAAGGCAAAGACACCCTCCCCCAGCACGCTTAAACCTCCGAACTCTGGGCCCCAAGATTCAGCTTTAGAAGCCCGGGGCTGAAGGCACCACAGACAGCAAAGAACTAATCTCGGGGCTGGCTGGCCGGATGGGGCAGGGGACGGCGCACGGTCCCCAGGGAGCTCAGCAGTCCGAGCCCCGCGTCCGGCAAGAAGCGGTAGCCGCGATGCTCATTCCGGGCCGCACTCCAAAGCCCACCCCGTCCAAGGCGCTGCTCTTCTAAGTGTCTCCTCCTCTGGGGGAAGGTGGGGGAAGGGTGGGGGGGAAGAGGCAGAAGAAACCAAGCCAGGGCTGCCTTACCCAAAAGCCCAGTGCCCAGCCATCTCGCCCGGGCTGCGCCTCGGTGCCCAGCCCCGGGCATCGTTCTGTTCTCCGCGGAGCGCACCAGGGGCGCGGGGACAGGGTACCCAGGTCACAGCCGCGCTCGCAGCCCTCGGTCTGCAGTCGGCCCCGAGGCTGCCGGGGAGCTCTGCGCCGCCGGCCGGGGCTCGGGAAAGTTGGCGCGGAAAGGGCGAGGAGGGGGAGGGAGGGAGAGGAGGAGCCGGCTGCGGGAGCAAGGGGAGGAGAAGGAGGAGCCCGAGGAGGAGGACGGAGAGCAGGAGGATCTCCGAGCTAGTGCAGAGGCGAGCGGCGCTGCTCCTCTGCTCTGGAAGCGCTCCAGCCGCAGGAGGGGCGGTGGCCGCCGCGGAGCCCGGGGCCTCCCCGCCTCGTGGTCCCCGAGCCCCGGGAGCCTGCCGCACCGCCCCCCCCCCCCCTCCACCGCCACCACCACCCCTGCCTTCCCTCCGGCTCGGGCTGGGCGGCTGCGGCTTCGCACTGCAGGGCCGCCCTCAGCCGCGCGCATCACCCCGTGCGCTGAGCTGCCAATTAGGAGGATAGTTTGGGGAGGAGTAGAGATGGAGCTTTTCGGGTGTTGGAAGGCTGTGATGTTCGGCTTTGGGGAACACGAGTAGGGGAGCGGCTCCCTCTCCCGGGGCCGCGAAGGGACCGCTCGGATGCCCGCAGCCAACACTGCAGCAGCCGGCGGGCGTGTGCGGGCTTGCCCGCCGCGGCCGCCGACCCGCGTGTGTGCAGCCTCGCGGAGCCCCGCTGTGCAGGGTCCCGGGAACCCGGCTTCCAACCGTAAACTGCCCCCGCCACCGCCCACCATCCTCTCCCATGGCTTCATGGACTCCTCGAAAATCATGATGCTCCTGGTTACAGAATCGGCCAGACACCGCCGATCGGGTCCAAGCCCCGCTTCACCCTCCGGCGGCGCCCCTACTTCTCATTTTTCCCACCTAGGCCACCCCCTCAGACCCTCCCCTTTTACCCCCCTCCAAGGGTGTCCTGAGTCCTTCAGAATCCTGGAAGACTCCCTTGGCCTCGCCTCCCTTTTGGGGTGGGGGTCGAGGAGCCCAGGGCAGGCCTCTGGGCTTGGGGGTCACAGCCAGGTCCGAGGGCTTTTTCCCAGACCCTCTTGAGTTACAAGTGAGTAGTGCTATTTGGGGTGGTTTGGTAACTCATGTCTGATATCCTCCTCAGCAGCCCCTTCCCAACCATCCCAGCCCCCTCCCACCACCACAGGTCCTGTCTGAAGTCCTGACCCTCCAACCTTTGCCTGTCTGGAGGCTGGTTCAGACCTGGAAACCTGCTCCCACTTCATGGCCTGACCTCTGCTACTGCCCCCGCACCGCCCACCTTCTTAACCTGGGGTCCCTGGTGGGCTTCAGAGATCATGGACCCCTTGAGGTTGTACTGGAAATGCTGAATGTCTCTCTTTTTTTCCAGGAGAGAGGCTTGCTCAGTATAGCTGTGAGAGTGGTATAGGGGCTCTGGAGTTAGGCACTGGGGAATCAAGTCCCAGCTCCAGCATTTATTGTCGTATGACCTTGAGCAAGTTACGCAATCTTCTGCAGAAGCTTCATCTGTGATACGGTGAAAGTGACGATATTCACCTCATGCAATTGTTAAGAGCGATGCCACCCTTAGACCTGGGCAAAGGGGCCTCAGCCCTGGGATCCCGAGTTTGGAGGGCCTCACTCTGGCCCTCCTCTGGCCCTACGCCTCCTCACTGGAAAAGTGGTTCCTGGGACAGAAGGGAGGGTAGTCTATACACCTCCCCTTCTAGACCATGCTCCGAACATCCGGGACCCTGGAATTCCCTGTTCACATGACCCGATTCCGAGCAGGCCTCTTCCCCGGGTCAATCCTCTCAGGAGCTGCCCATGCCGGATGTGCACCCACAGGCCAAGGGAGTGGGCAAAGGGCAGCTGTTTGCAGAGGGTGGGAAGTGGATGGCACTTGACATGCAGGTGGAGGGTTCCCAGGCATGCATGAGAGCCCCTGTCCCAGCAAGACCAGGGAAGAGTGGGCCAGGGAATGGCTTTTGGGCTTGGCCTTAAAATGAAGACTGAGGAAAATTCATCAAAGGTGGAGGATAATAGATGAGTTTTAACACTCTGTTATCGTGATTCATAACTTATATTTAGACATATATGTAATTATCATTTGTGCAGTTGCCCCGGGCCTCACAAACATCAGATGTGGACCTATGAAGACTGGATGAGATACTATCACACGTAAAAGTGCTAACGGAGTTCTAGGCATAGGGTCAGCCCACAGTACATTTTAGCTCTTGTTATTCTCAAAGAGGTCTGTGGCCCTAAAAAGCCTAAGACTCTTCCTGTCTCCAAGTTTGCACGTTTACCCCCTCCTTCTCCAGGAGGTCCCAGACACTAGATCCACAGGGCCAGACATCCACACTGCCTACTTTATTTTTACAGCAGGGGTCATGTTTCTCAGAGCCGGAGGTTGATTTGAGACAGGAGGTGAGCCAAAAGGAAGGAAAGTGACCCCTGCCCAGAGAAAGGGGAAGGGAGGGGACAGCACTCCCTGGATATCTTTAGACCCTGGTGACACGAAAAGGTGCCAGCTTCCTCCGTGCCCTCCATCTTCTCAGCTGCCTCGCTGCTCTCACCAATTCTTAGAGCCAGAAGGGTCCTTAGGAAACCCACACGCCTCCCAAATGAAGAAACAGGCCCAGAGAGGTAGAATGTGTGGCCCAAGGTCACAGAGAAAGTGATTCTTAAAGTCAGAATTAGAACTTCCCCCATTATTTGATTCCCTCCCTCCACACCCCCAGCTTTCCTCTAAAGAACATCAGGAGGGCTCCACAGTTGGGCAGAAAAAGTGCTTGAAAGATACATTAGCGGCTAGAGGAATTCTACATTTAGAGAGCACTTTCCTCAAAGATTCTCAAAACCCTTGTCCATCGATCAGAAGGACGGGCACTTTGGCTCTTTCTCCTCCTCCTGCTGGAGGTCCCTAGAGGGCAGGATAGTGGTTTGGACACAGCCCCCCGCTGTGGCCAGCAGGCTGGAATCGTGGTGGGGGGTTTCTGTACACTCAGGTCTTGGGCAGCCTGGCTCAGAAATACCTTGAAGAGCAAGTTTTCAGGGATGCAGAGAGGGACTGGACCCCGAGCCAAGGAGCTGCCAGGAAGCTGTTCTCAGGTGGGAGGAGATAGGACCTAGATTTAAGGGGAAAGGAGATTTTTCCAGGGGGATGGGTGTGCGGGGGAGGGCTCAGGTTCTTTGAAGCAGTTAGTCCAACAGTCCTCTCTGAGACCAGGCAAGCCTCTCGGTTCCTGCCCTCCGCCTCCACCCCGGCCCTCAGGGGAGCAGGATGGGAGCTAGGAAGGAGCGCAGGTATGAGGTTCAGTGTGTGGTGGGGAAGTGGCACTGGCAGAAATGGGGGCAGAGCTCCAGCTCCCAGCCTCCGGGAGATGCTTTTACCCAGGAAGGTACTCAACCCTGCGGGCGGTCCCACCTTCCACCTCCACCTGGGGCGGGTAGATGGAGGAGTCCATCCCCTGTCAATTCTCAGAAAGCTAGCCAAGACCCCGGCAGGGGAGGAAGGGAGAGCTCCGGTGAGGTCTCCAGAGCTATTCTGAGAGGAGTTCCTTCTAAGTAATAAGAGCCTGGCAGGGAACCTCCTCCTCCTCTGGCTCCCCTATTGCCCTTGCCCTTGCCTGCCTTTCCGCCTCCCCCATAAGCCCTCGCGGCTCCTGTCGGGGCATTGCAGGTAATGGAGCTGGCCGACCACCGCGCTGACCCGGCTCAGAGAGGCAGAGAAGAGGGGGCTCTGCAGGGATTCCCCCACCCCCCCACCATGCCCCCACCTCCCAGCCCCTCTCCCTCTGACCTCAGATCACTCAGATCGACACCAGGAGCTTATAACCCAGTTATAAACAGGGCCCCAACCTCAGGGCACTGGAACTGCAGGAGCCGAGATGCTCTGCATACAGTAACTTAAGGTTGAATGCTCCCAAATCCTTCTGCCTCTGGGGTTGGGGTTGGGTGGATGCTACCTGGCCAGGCGTTTGGGAGCCTCCTTCTAATGCACCTGTTCCCTGCCCATCCCGACTCACCGTTCCTGCCCTCCAGCTCGGTGCTCACTTGCCTCAGCCACAGTCTCAGCAGCCACTGAAGTCTGGCAGGTGCTGAGGGGGTTAACAGGGCAGCATGCACCCAACCAACCCGCAGGCACGTGGCTCAGCAGCCCAGCAAGGAACCAGTACTGGCCACCTTGCCCGCTGCTCCCCAGCCCACCTCGCATGCGACTTGGAGTAGCGATGAACTCTTCCTGAACCCTCCTCGCCCATCTCCACTTTCCCTGAGGGCTCTGGGCGCAGGCAGGTAGGCAGTCACCTCCTCCATCCCTCCCTTCCTCTTTTTCTGTTTTCTGCCAGGTTCTTTCCAAACATCCTTTCAGGCAAAGGGGGGTGGGGAGCCCCAGACAGATGAGCTCATTGGGAGGAGGAGGGCAGAGGGAGGAGGGAGCTAAAACATTCTGACCAGGGAGATGCTCACTGGACAGTCCCAAGCTGGAGAGGGGCATGTGCCCCCTTCCAGGAGCAGGCATCTGCTTCCCTCACTGCAGCTCAGAGATGGGGTGAGTCCTGGGCATCCCTTTATTCTGGGCCACTTTGGGGTAGGGCGTGAAGCCCCATGTCAGGGTCTCAGACACCCTACCCAGCACCCCAGAGCTGTGTTTACCTCTGTGTTTCATGGATTACCATGCCCCACTGCTTGTCCATCATGGGAGGATGGGGGCTCAGGAGGGCTGGGGGTCGGAGGCGTTGGGAAGGTTTGTCATTCATTGTAGGGGGACTGCCTAGTCAGCTGAATGGCTAGATGTCCTCCTGGAACCGTAGACCTGGTCCTGCCGCTGAACTGGGCACTGGGACAGACTGACCAAACCAGAAGCAGTAAAATGGTGCAGAGCGCCAGGCAGGGCTCCCCGAGTGTTCTGGTCCCATCCGCTGTGAACATTTTAGTGTGAGAGCAGTGGCTCTTGCAAAGTGAGAGGAGAGGGAGGATGTGGAGTAGAAGAGGAGATATGGCAGGGGCAGAAGGTCAGGAGAGATGACCAAGAGGAAGGGAAGAAGCATGGGAGCAGGGGACAGTCTGCCTGGAATGAAGGGGAACCTGGGGAAGCTGGAGTGAGACACAGGCCGAGGAGGAGGGGTAGGGATGGAGACAACTGGTCAGCAGGTGAAGAAGAGGTTTTATAGGTTTTCAGAAACCAAGAGAGGAGAGGGTGGCCAGCGGGAGGCCAGAGCTGTTTGCACAGAGCTGTGGGGTCAGAGGCCAGGCCAGGCAGGAGGTGGATGTTAGAGACCCACTGGGAAACCTTTGCCTCTGCTTCCAAACACTTTTGCCCATCTCTAGCTGTCCACGGTCATCTTGAGATTGGCTCCCAGTCACCCTTCCCCCACCCACTCCTAGGTCTCTGGGCCGCAAGAGGCCAGTCCACTGCCCTTTCCCATTCACTGCCTGATGTGATTGATGGCTTTGGCATCACTCCACCCTGGGTTTGAATTCTCTGCTATTTTCTAACTGTGTCACCTTGAGTGTACACATAACAATATAACAGGTCTCCTCATCTGTAAAAGTGAGAAAAGAATGCATATTTGGGGAGTTGTCCTGAGTACTGTCAGCTGATACACATTGAATACTGAGCTCAGGGCCAGGCAGAGTAGCTACTCAGTAAATGATGGTCATCCTGATTAGTCTAGCCGACTGTCACTCACCCTGCCACCACCCCGGGCCCACCCTCCAAACCCTTTGAGGCTGGATATGAGCCCGCCCATCCCACAGCCCTTCCCAAGAGCATCAGCTCCTGTGGAGAGCCCACAGGGTGTGAGCGTGCTATGGGGCAAGGATGGGAAGGCTGAAGACTTTGACAAAGCTGGGAGGGTGAAGGGAGGAGAAAGCTGAAAAGATTGTCACCATTTTCTACGGTCTTGATTGAAGGACAGGGGAAGCTTTGCCCCAGCTGGAGGGCCAAGGATACAAGTTAGACTTGGCCTGATCTTTGGAAAGAAGTTCCTGAGGGTTCCTAACTCCAAATTTCCACCCTCTTCTGGCCTATTTCTCACTGTGAATAGGGGCTCACCACCTACTCTCTCCCCACCACGATTGCTAAGTCGGGTAAAGATGAATAGGGCAAGCAGGTAGAAGAGTGCAGAGGCAGCCTAGGGTAGAGCGTGACTGAGTAACAAGGCAGAGGGACAGGAGTTTGCCCATTCATGTGTCCTGTTTATCTTCAGGCAAGCAAGAGTTAATCCTACTTCTATCATTTGAATCCTAAAATGAGGGCTGCAGAGGGCCATTGTCAGTAAATTTAGACAGCATCTAAAAGTATGCCCTGACATATGAATCTTCTCGACAACACCCCCAAGCTATGCTTGAATACCTTCCGGGATGGGGAGCTTATTGCCTCAGAGAAGCTCAACCCTCTGCACAGCTCTGAATTCCATTGGATCAATATCTGCCTCTGTCCGCCAGCCCTAATATTTCGCCCTGGGGCAGAATGGGTCAAGGCGAATCCCTCTCCTTGTGGCCACAGCCCCATCCGCTGTATTAGCCATCAGCTGTGACACACACTTCCCCTCCAGGAGGAACACACCCCCTTCTTTTGCCCATTTGCCCACAGGAGGGTCTCAGTCTGTTGAGGCAAACAGTTCTAGTCCTTATGCCACCTGTTTACAGGGAATCTGTCGCAGTTGAGAAGCAGAGGCAGCTGCAGTTGGGATAAAAGTGACTTTGCCAAGGCTGTAAGGGACAGCCCCTCTCATGGACTCCAAAGTAGCCAAGCTGAGCACCCAGTGTCCACTTGCCCCCCTTCCCAGCACCTCGTGGACTCTCAAAGTCATTATTGCCAGAGAAAAGGAGAAGCTGCTTTACAGGCTACCTACTCCCAACTCATCTACTCCTACCACCTCCCTCCCACTGTCTTTCTCCCTTTTCCAGACAGAGGCCTTCTCAGCCCTGCAGAGGAGTGGGGTCCTAGGCTAATCTGTTTTAGGACCAAATTTATGGGCCATGTCACGATGCCAGGATATAGTTCTAAGATGAGCTTCCTTCCCCATGGCCCTCTGGAGCTCTCAACCACTGGGTGGCCGGAGCCTGTCCTAAAAGGTGGTTGGCGCCCTGCACATCAGCATGGTAGCAGGCAGCCAGGAGTGACTAGAACCTGGCGGGCTTCAGGGTCAATTTCCCCACGGCCATCCGAGAAGAGTGCCTGCAGAGCCCTGCCAGCATGGACATTCTGAGCCCCTGAAGTGCCAAAGGAGGAGAGCAGGAGACCTCAGTGGGGACCCAGGCTCCTGTGCACCCAGCTGCCCAACCCATATCCCACCAGGCACTGCCCCAGCTTCCTCTCACCTGAAGGTTTTTAGACACAACACCTGCAAGATGGGAGGGAGACAAGTGGCCTAAGATGGACCATATACAAACCAGCATGAGGAAAGGCACCCTACTGAGGTGTGGAATGGGACTTGGAATGGCAACTAAAACCAAGCTCTGTCATTAGCCTACTGTGTGACTTTGGGAGAATTACTTTCCCTCTCTGAACCTCAGCTTTCAAAACTGTGCCCTTACAAGAAGCATGGGGGCCTCTTTTTGTTCAACTCAAGCCCACTGGGGAGGGGCAGGCAGGAGCCTGGGCTGGTGTGGGCTGCTGTGCCGAGCGCTAGGCTCAGACTGGGTGTGGACTGTGGGAAGAACAGGCGGCCTGGAGCCAGCCGGGAGATCCTGGATTGTCCTTGACTCATCATGTGGCCTTAAGCGAATCACTTCCCCGATCTGGTCCTCAATTTCCCCTTCAGGATAATCAGGAGACTTGTCCAAGTAGTCCCTGGGATCCCTCCCATCTCTGATGTTGTAAAGATCTACTCTTCCCCCTCCCCCGCTCCTTTTGGGCCTCAAAACCTGTCCTAGGGACTCTGAGAGACTCCGCATACAGACTACTATTCGGGGCAGCCGGCCATGGGCAGGCCGATGGCTGTGCCTGAGCCCCGCAGGGGCTCCAGCGGGAAGCAAAAGAGCGGTGGGAATGGAGAGGCGCCAGCACCTCAGGTGGGGGACACAGGAAGCCGGTGAGCAATTCTGAGTTGCACCGTGGGAGCTAGCCCTTCCGGCACACGGCAGCTCCTTCCTCAATCAGAACTACCTCACCAGGCCCCAAGCAGGCTGGGCCCCAAAACATCAGTTTAGGGGAGACACCTGAGCCAAACCCAGTCCTCCCAGAAGCCAGGCCCAGCTCCAAAGTGTCCTCCAAGTGTTCTGGGGGAAAAGCCTTGGACTGAGTTAGATGCTGTGTCCACCCAGAAGGAACCAGCCAGAATCCCCAGCACCTGAGTCCACATCCCCTGCCTCAGTTTCCTATCTGTTAAGTAGGGAAGCATCCTCTCTGACATCCCATCCTTGGAAGGACTCAGGGGCCCCAAGGGCAGACATCCTTTTAAACCGAGGTACCTTTGGTTCTGTCAAATACCAGCCACCTCTGTTCAACGCTGCCACCTTCTATCTGGCTTCTTTCTCGGGTAGCAGCTGCCGGAATTAGGACTACGAATGTTAGGCTACTCCTAGAATATTCTAAAATGCATCTGACCACTAAACCACTGGCGAAGGTCTCTGGGTTACCAGGGAGCAGGCAGAAATGACAAAGAAACCATGAGAAAAGTAGAAACCAAGCACTTCAGCATTTCCTTGCATTCGGAAAGCTGGGGATTTTCTTATCGGGTGAGCCTCCTAGGCAAGGGTGTGTGGGTGTGTGTGTAAGAAAGAGAAAAATGCAAAAAGATGCAAAAACAGAAGGCAAGAGAGAAAAAGACTGGGCTGTCTGGGAGAGCAGAGCCCCTGGGCCAGGTGGTTGCCTTTGGTCCTGAATTGAGGGCCGATTCAGCAGCACGTAACTAGGATAGAGCAGTTTGCAGATGGGACACGAGCGACCTGATTCTTCCCTGCAGCCACCCTCATCCATGAAGTTGCATGAGGGCAGACTCTGCACCAGCTGTCAGCTATTTCTCTTGAGCCCAGAGCAGATGAAACAGATGTCTGCCTAGTCAGACACAGCTTAGAAACAGGGGGCAGGAAGGATGGCCCATCCAACCACGGAAAGAATAGACAACATAGGCATGACGGTTAGCCTTGGGGGCATAAAGGGTTGTCATCTTCCAGAAATAACCAAGAGCCCTCCAAGAAGTGGGTGTTTAGCCCCAGGGTGCTTTCAAGGTGGATGGAGTCCGCCAGGATTCTGGGAAGGCAATGAGGGAAAAAGAGGAAACATCTAACAAGAGGGGAGCAGAACGATCTCATCCTTGATGGGGACCCAGCAGTGTCAACGTCATCACCAGGAAAGGAACAACAGGACTCCCTGTGACAATCCTGGCACCGCCTCAACTTGCCCCACTCTGCACCCCTGAAAAAAGTCACACTCAAGGGATGTTCAGGGGAGACCATCTGTTTATTGCAGCCAATAAATCCAAGCAATGAGACAAACCGCAACAGAAACTGTCTGCTCCCCAAAGCAGACACATCACAGCAGTTGGGTCACAGAGGACCATTTCAGTTTCTCTCCCCACCACCTCTTCCATTACCACATAGCACATAAATCCTAGAAAGTGCATAAGTAGTTGTGTTTTCCCCTCCAAGTGCACAAAGAGCAACAAGAACATTCCATAATTTGCCTTTGGTGAATCAACTCAAAACACTGAGAAATGATTGTTTCCCCCTCAACGTAACTTTCGGGGTGGATGTAGTGAGATGTTTTATATTTGTATATATAATATATCTCTACCTATATATAGACTATGTACAAACGCATCAGCAAGCTTCAATAAAGGAAGACATCAGCAAGAGGCACAGCAAGAGACACAGGCTGTCTATCCTTAAGACGTATGTAGGAAGAAAAATTTCTCCATTCATCACCCGTTCCAATTGCACCAAGCCATTCCTATGGCCTGGGACTGTCTTTTGGACCTGGCCAGTATTTTCAATTGTCCATCTGCTTAACCTGACCTTGCAAATACTTACCAGCCCAACCTCACCAAGGAGACTCACAGGGAGAAATATGGATCCAGCTTTTCCTTTTTATAAATTGGGAATAACTGTGATTAGTCCAGAGCTAGGGGGCAGATAGCTATTTCCAAAGCCAGTTCCAAGGCACCTCAAGGCATTTCAGTCCTGAAAAAATGTGCTTTGTTCTTATAAGCTAAATCCCATGGGTTGGCCAGCCCATCTCTCTTTACAGGGGCCCTTAATTAGGAGAAAGGGACAGATGGGGGTTCCAAGAGAACAGGAGAGGCAGAGGCAGTTGAGAAAACCAGCAGACTGAACCCAGCAGAGCGCAGTGATGGGAACATGCAGCCAGAAGTAGGGCTTGAGCCCCACGGTGCAGGAAGAGGTATACACTAGAAAGCAGGGTGCTGTGGAAACATCTCACCAGTCTCCCACCTCTACTCACAGAAGCCCCATTTTGTTCCCAGCCTCATTGCCCTGGGGGAGGCAGCTCTATGAGGCCTCTGGAAGAGACCCTAAGAGGCTCGGGAAGAAAGTGCATATGAGGATGGGTACCTGAGACAAAGGTGGCTCCTGGCCCACCCCCATCTGCTTGGGCGCCTGAGGCCCCTGGAGAGGCGTTGCTCTCCCTAGGACCCTCTAGGTCAGGGCAGAGAAAGGAAGGAACCCAGAAGTCTTGGGCTTCTTTATAGAGAGTTAGGACTTCTTGGAATAAACCTAGGGAATCTTGCAAACAATTTCCCTAAATGTTATGAGTCCTGAAAAAAGAAAAGTTCCCAGCATCCACACAGATCCTCACTCATCCTGGAAGAGGAGAGCACTTAAGAAGTTGCCAAAAAGTGAAATCTGCAAGCTGCAGACTTGTTATTACAACCACTCTTGGTCTCAGCTGGAACGAGGGTGCCCACTACCCATCTCTCCCCTCTCAGCTGGTTGGCTCCAAGGATGGGCAATGTCCACTCACCCCAGGCATCCTGGGGGCTTAGTCCACCCCCATTGGCAGTGTGTTGATTGGCAGTTAGGTACTGATGAGTTAGAATTTCCAGGTGAGCTGGACTCCTCCCACCTAGGAGCTCTCAGGCTGGTTGCCCACCCTCCACTCTGTGCCCACTCTGTCTGGCCTCTCACCCTCTTCCCTGTTGTATCTTCCCTCTTTCCTTCCTTTCCTCCCTTCCCAGGGCCCAGATTCTGGAATCTCTTCCTTTTTCTCCTACTCCAGCCCTGGAAGCAGTGGCTGCAGAGGTGGAATTAGATGCACCAAAAAAAAAATTCATCTTGGTCCCCACAGTGCTGACCTAGCAGTTCCCAGCTCTGTTATGGCTTTGTGTGCATCCCCAGTACCTGGCCCAGTGCCTGGCACATAGGAGATGCTCAATAAATGGATGTTGAATTGAAGGGAATTAAACTGAATCGCCCGTATGCTATTGCTCTCTCCCCAGAAAGGCCATGTGCTGGGCAGAGGCAGAGAGGGGTCCCAGAAGCTGTCAGAGTCCCATCTCTACCCCCTTTCCCCAGACTCCTGCCCTGGGCTCTGACCCCCTGAGCCCAGGGAAGGGCCTGAGCTCTGAGAAAGGCTGGGAAGTGCTGCAGAGGGTCAGCCTGGGGTGGGCGTGGGGCATTCCAGCAGCTCTGCCCTCCCACTCCCATCACCCCATCCCTGCCTCAGTCACAGCCTGGAGGGGCTGGGCTCCGGGGAGGTGAGCAGGGCTGGAGGAGCTCACCTCCCTCTCCTCATCTCCTTCATCTCTCTGTCTGCAGAGGCCCCTCCCACCGGGCAAAGTGTGGCTCTGTTCATCCAAACTGGAGACTGAGGTACCAGAGGAGAAGCAGGCCCCTCGGTTGTGAGTTTGAACCTCAGTCTCCCGGTCTGTAGTATGGGTGACTTGGCTAGCTGATCTCTGAGGATCTTCCAAGGCAGTGTCTCTCTGTCTCTCTCCCGCTCCTGAGGCTTGAGCAATTCCCTCTTCATGTGAGTAAAATGGCAGTGAAAGTTGGCTCCCCACAAATGCTACTTTCCTCCCCCCCAGAGAGAGCTGTCGGGGCAGGGGAGGGTGTGACATGGCTCCAGATGTGACATGGCCACAGGATCTCAGAGGCTACAAGGCTCCCCTCATGCTTCCCTCAGGGCCAGAAGCCAGATGAAACCCTGCTGAGGGTAACGGGGAAAGTCTGAACAGAAGCCCCAGCGAGGCCCCCGCTCTGCACACCTACTCCTCCGACGTGGCTCCCACCCCCTCCCTCCTTATCTCCGCACCTCAGCTGCTCCTGGCCCAGGTGATGGCGGCCACCCTGGGGGAGAAGGCAGTCAACCTTGAACTCCATTTTACAACAGAGCCCCCAGCCCCTCGTCCCTCAGCTAACTTTGCAATTGTCTCCTGTTAGTGGGTAACTGCGGTGAAAAATGACCACCACCTGGAGAAACACGACTCCCTGCCCCTCATGGCCTAGCTCAGCAGCCCTTTGGTACTTTTCTTGCCAAAAATCCCAAGGGCTTTGCAAGCCAACAGAAACCCAGAGGCTTCTGTGGTAGCAGCTATCGAAGGAGAAAGGTGAGAGCAGAGCTCCCTGGGCCAAGGCTTGTCTCCAGCTGCCTCCAGCTTCCTTCCCTTCAAGGCCCAGGAAACGCACGATCATCCTTTCAACACACCCCCAAGTTATAGGAACCCATCACCCCATGACAAGGCTGCCCAGGGCCAGGAGCAGCTCGGGGAGCAGAGGCATGCCACGCCCCAGGCCTTCTAGAGGCAGCCAGCAGAGCCCCGTCCCACCTGCAGGTCCCCTCTGAAGCCGCCACCAGACCAGTGCACACACTGGGCAGGCTGGACAGCTGGCCTCCTCCTCCTCCACTGCCCACCCTCCCCCTCTCTCTCTGCGCCCCTCCCACAGGCCTCCTGCCTCTTCTCAGAGGCTGGCAGTTTTGAGCCAGCTTCTCCCTCCCCCCAGGGCCCACACATCCCAGACGCCAGGGCAGGTTTCTCGAATCAAAGAGAGGTGAGTCTCTCTTGGTGCAGGGTGGCAGATACGAAGGGAGGGGTTCAGGAGGTCCCAGGTCAGCCCTGGGGTCCTGGTTCGAGAGAAGCACACCAAGAGAGGGCAGGCGGGGGCACACTGTGCAGGGCGGAGAGTGAGAGGGAGACAGGACGCAAGGGAGGGGCTGCAGGGCCGGCCGCCCGCCCATTACTTGGTGCCATCGTCCGCGTTGCCCTCTCCATCCGTCTTGCCCTCCTCCTCCGTCTTCAGGTCATCCGTGCTCAGTTTCTGCTCTTTTTTCCTCCTCACACACTTTACTACCATCAGCACCAAGATGACCACAGCCAGAAAGCCCCCGACGGAGGCGCCCACGATCACGGCCACAGTGGAATCCCGCTCAGGGGGCTCTGGAGAAGGAGAGGAAACAGACCCGCTGAGCCCTAGGGCTGGAAAAGGGAGTCTCGTCCACTGGCCCCTGCTCCCTGCAGTAGGTGTGGGGTGGTCCTGACTTTACTCTCCTCCGTGGAAAGCATTCTAGTCAAAGCCAGAAATCAACCCAGGCCATGGACCTCTAAGCGCCCCACCCACCCCATAATCCCAGGGCACCTAAAAGCCCCAGGGGAGGGCAATATAATGCAGTATCAAAGAGGATGGACTTTGAGGTCAAATGGACCCAATTTGAGTCCTGATTGTACTATTTATTAATTGTGTGACCTTAGGTACCTTACATAGCCTCAGTTTCCTCATCTGTAAAATGGGAATAATCATAGTACCTCCCTCATAGGGTTGTATGAGGATGAAGTGAGCTATTGCATCTGGAGAGTTTAGCCCTAGCTATAACCGAGACATAGCAAGTGTCCAATAAATGAAAGCTGCTCTTGGGATTCTTAAGATCGTGATCATGCTGGATAGCATCATCAGGACTCTCTGAGACATAGTCCTCAAGGACTGGAAGGAGTAAAACAGATGCCTTCCACCCAGCACATGCTGTTGCTCCCACCCCTCAGGAGGGCACAGCCTCTCCCAAGGAGCCCCAGCTAGTCCTGCTGGAGAGTAGCTGGGTGGGAACGGGCAGGGCCCCCCAGCAGCCCCTCACCTTCCATGAGGACTTGCAGATAGATCTTGCCGTGGCCGCGGTGGCGGTCGGGCGGGTTCATGATGTAGCAGTTGTAGGTGCCCTCATCCTCCAGCTGCACGTTTCTCAGTGTGACTGACACGTCATACTTGCTGGGGTTCCCTGAGAACTCCACGCGGTCTCGGAACCGCTCCAGCTTCAGGTTAATGATCTTCATGCGGAACTGGAGAAACTGGGGGGGCCGGAGGCGAGGGACAGGATAGGGGGCTGGATGAGCAAGGAGCTGCAAGGACAGCAGTATGCCCCTCCTCCCATGCCCCCCTTTTACCTGGAAGAGAGGCAGTCACCTCTAGATCTCTGCCACCCTCCCAGGGCCACCCAGGCACGACAGCACACCTCTGCCAATGCCCTCAGGAGCAGATAGCCCACCAGGGTATGCTAGGGTCCTTGTACAGTGCAGGGGCAGGTGGTGGGAAAGGGGAGCTTCACGCTGTGGGGCTCCTGCCTCCCCCACCCCTGCCTCCATCTGAGAACTCACCATCTCCTCGGAGCAGTTACTACACTCCTGGTAAGTCCAGTTCAGGGAGAACTGTTTGTGGTTCACGGTGTAGCAGGAGTTGAAGGTGCAGGACAGGCGGGCATCAGAGCCATTGAGGACGTTGAGGGTGGTAGGTACTGTGACTTCCATGCTCCTCCCTGGTGGCACTGTGGACAAAGCCACAAGCTGGTGAGGATTCTGGCAGACAAGGCCAAGGAGGGGGCAAAAGCCTCTGCACCTGGTGGGGAGCAGAGCGGAGCAGAGCTAGGACAGCTGGCTGGGTCCCTTATGGCTGAAATTAGGGGGTGGGGTGGGCAAAGCTCCTAAGCGGTAACTGATGTGGCCCTTGGGGTGGAGAGAGACCACATTGTCTGTCAAGCCAGGGACAGACAGATGGCCTCAAGCCTTCCCTCCACCTGGCTGTCCTGCCACAGGCCTGTCGTGGTCACCTGATGGCTTGGACAAGGGGCTGCACAGTGCTGGCCTCGGTTTCCCCTTCTTCCCACCACTTTCAACCATCTCTGCTGAGCCAAAGCCCTTCCAGCTGAAGCTGCAGTGTCCCCTGGGGGCAGGCAGCCTTGAGGACAGATGCAGATTCAGAAGGCCTCGCTCTCTCTACCGCAGGGCAGAGTCAAGCCGTATGCCCAGCCCGGCCCGGCCCAGCCCCCTTCTCTTCCTCAGGCTCCTGGCAGGGACGGCAGATGAGTAACGGGAAGGAAGAGATGCCCCAGAAGAATAGGCACAATTCGAAGTGATCAACTGATGGGTCTACAAGGACAGGAGTCCCTTTTGGAGATGCCAGGCCTGGACACACCACGGCAAGGAGCTGATACAGGCTGCAGGGACAGCAGGGTGCAGAATCCTCTGGGGAGCGCTGGACCTGGTCCAGGAGCCCTGGGTGTGTGGCCTGAGAAGGCCCATCCCACACTGACATTCCAAGCAGGGCAGAGGCTAGGGTGAGGGGAGTGAGCCAAAGCCCTCCCAGCTGAAGCTGCAGTGCCCATCCCACCCCCGCCCACAGAGAGGCAGAAAGCCTTGGGCACGAGATTTAAGGGGGTGCCCACCCTCAGGGTCGTGCAAACACCTCCTTAAATTTTGCACCCTGGGCACTGCACTCACCTCACCCTAGCCCTGGGCTGAATTCTAAACTTCTCTGCCAATATGGTCAAAGCCTCATCCCAAGAGATGAATATTCTTTATAAAGGAGAAGCAGTAATGCTCAGTATCAATCATTCATTCACTCATTTACCAAATATTTATAAATCACCTCCTGTGCCCCAGGCACTCAGTCTAGGCCCCAGGGATTATTGCTATGATGGAGGCAGGCAGAGGTACTGTAACATGGCGCTTATATTCTAGGGAGGGGGACAGACATTAACAGGGAAAAGAAATGATGTAACTTTAGGTATTGATTCACAGGCAAGGGCTGTAAAAAATAAAGCAAGGTGCAGGGTGTGTTTGACATCGAGTGCTCAGGGAAAGCTGCTCCGAGTGGTACCCTGTAGGTGGCCCCCCCACTAAAGTGAAGGAGTGAGCCATTTGAAATTTTGAAGGAATCCAAGGCAGCAGAACATCAAGAGGAAAGTTCCAGCGGTTGGAATGAGCATCACACATCGGAACACAATCAGCAGAGTGATCAAGGGGGCAACTGGAGAGAGCTGAGGTCCCAGCGTTAGGCCAGGACCAGGACACTATTCTTCTGAGTGAGAGAAGCCACTAGGGGGCGGCAGGGGGGCAGCTAGGAGGCACGGAGACCCCATTAGATGTGGTTCAATCCCAGCTCTGCCTTCTGTCGGCTGGGAGAACATGGGCAAGTTCCTCCATCTTCTGAGCCTCAGGCCCGTCCTCTGTAAAACGCAGCTCATGATACCTACCTCCTGGGGTTATGGTAATGATTAAATAAGATAAAATATGTAAAGCAAAGGGTAGGGGAATTCCCTGGCGGTCCAGGGGTTAGGACTCGGCACTTTCACTGCGTGGCCCAGGGTTCAGTCCCTGATCGGGGAACTAAGATCCCGCAAGCTTCAAGGCACAGCCAAAAAAAAAAAATACAAAATAAAAATAAGGCAAAGGGTAGCCTAAATTGTCCTCAAGTTCCGCCCCCTAAGCAGGAAGGGCTTCTGGGGCAGTCTCCCGGCAGGGGCACCTTGGAGCCTGACCCCTCAGGGCAGCCCCTTGTAATTCCCCCGTATTGCACAGGGCTCGCTTTTTGCAAAAGATTTCGTTGTGCAAAGCTGCCGGGCCCCACCCCAGGGGCAGCAGCACTGCAGCCTGGAAGCAGGGATAGCGAAGTCCTTCCACTCAGCTCATCCCTTGGGATGAGTGGCCAGGGCCAGTAGGCAGGACTTAAGAACAGGAGATGCTCTGAACTGCTGGCCAGGGAGGTCAGGACCCAGCCCTAGATAGAGGCACAGGCACACGGCCCCACCTGCAAGGCCAGGCTTCCAGGTGTGCTGAAGTGCTCAGCAGGGAAATAGGAACTGGAGAGGCTGAGCGGCATCCCCAGGAGAACAAAGCCCAGTTCCTATCTCCTCACTCTCACAGCGTTATGAAAGCACTGAGCACAGCGCCAGGCTAGGAGGAGGTGTGCTGAAAATGCCATCTCCGCCCCCGCTCTGCAGAGGCGGAGGTATCGTCAGGGAAGGAGCCCGGCAGGGCCGTGTCCTGAGCTTACCTCACATCCCAGGAACACCTTGCTTCCCTAGCACCTTCCCTGGGAAGGTTCGGCGACCTTCCCAGGGCACCTGAGCAAAAGGAGCCTCCAAGTGGCATTAAGAAGTAGGTCCCACACATCTGGCTGACCCATCCCTGCCTCTGTCCCGCCCCAGGCCACAACATCACTCCAGAGACAGAACTTGAACCCTACCAGGAGCTCCCTCCATCTTGAAGGAGCTAGCACTCTGCTGTGCGGGAGGGCAGGGCCCTGGGGAGTGAGGGGCCTCTTCTGGCCAGCAGGAGCGGGGCAGACTGAGAGGTGCAATCCGGGTCCTTCCCCGCATCCCTATGGCGCGGCCTGCAGGAGGCACCAGGCGGACACGTGTGCCCTCTAGTGGTCAGAGAGGTCAACCGTCAAGTCCCAACTGCAGAGAGAGGAACAGGAGCCACCAAAGCAGGGGGAACCTCAGGAACTGTAGATCCAGCTCCATCATCTTACCAACAAGGAAAGTGAGGCCTGAGAGAGACACACAGCAGGTAGGGACAAGCCGGGTCCCGAATCACGGTTCCTGGCTCCCAGTACAGCGCCCACTTCCGCCTGAGGTCTCCCAGGGTCCCAGCTCAGGGCAAGGGCCTTAGGCCTTTCACCAATCCAGGCCCTCATTAAAGATGAGGAAATCATCATGCAACGAGGACAGAGTTGTGAGCAAAATCCTGGGCTCCTGATGAACTCTGCTGCTTCAGGAAATTAGCCGAATCCACAGCTAGGGCCACAAAAGGACTTCATAGTAACAACAAGGTGCTTACTGTGTGCCAGGCGCTGTTTAAATACCCTACAGATATCACCTCATTTAATACAACAACCCTATTATCACCCCCACTTTCCAGGTGAGGAAATGGAGCACAAAGAAGTTAAATGAATAGCCCAAGTTCACAGCTGGTAAGTGACAAAGCTAGATTGGAACCCAGGCTGCCAGGCTGCCAGGCTCTAGACAGCAGCTTGAGGGGTGGAGGCTGGGTGAGGGGGTGATTTTTGTTCCAAGGGGTCGCAGGGCTCAGTCCTCCTGCTGTCTACATGGCAGGTCCGGCCCCCATGTCAGCCCCCAGCCAGTCAGGCTGGCCAGAGGGGAATGGTCTTCTTTAAAGGAACCTCCATACAAGGGGGGCTCACAGTCTTCCTGGTTGTCCCATTTGGGACCAGGTCTGGAGACTGAGTCTCTGATCTCCAACTCACAGAAAGGAAATGATTCAACAAGGGTACCGTAAGGATGTGGCTTTTGAGCTCAGTTCCAAAACTTTACCGGTGCCCAGGCCCCCTCACTCTCTCTAAGGCGTATCTGGGCACCTCAGGCCCCATGTCATATACTTTTCTAACTGGCCCGTCTTGCAGAGATCACAAAAATTTGCTCATCTCCTGTCAAACACTATTTCCTACAGAGACTAGAAGTTAATTCTCTTCACGCCTCTTTCCAACCCTACAGCAACCTATGAGGTAGGTTAATTTTCTTCTTGGTTAAAAAAAAAAAGAACAGAGTTTGTCTAAGCAGAGAAATTAGTCCCCACCCTTCTGGAGCACGCTGTGTCCCAGGGCAGCCCCTGCCTCCCAGGTGACTGTGACACGCAGCCCAACTCCTGGGCTGCCTTACCATTCAGACCCACCGCTTCAGGTCTCCCTCCCAGGCCAGGCCACCCCCATGCAGCCAGGAGAGCACCTGTCCTTGTCACCCCTTACCCCCAATCGCCATTGGCTCCCTGCTGCTTACAGGATCTCGTCCAGGCTCCTGGGCTTCTGAGCCCTTTGCCATCTGGGATCATCCAGTACCCCAGCCTCATTTCCTGTCCTGCTCCCAACCCTTCACGCTTCCACCACTCCAGTGACCCTGGAGTCCTTACTTTTCTGAAAACGCCGCCTTCTCCCACTCCTCCATGCCTTTGCACGTGTTTTTGCTGCAGGTTGGGAAGCTCATTCACCCTGCTGCCCCTGAGCCCTCCTGCTTACCCCGCAGATCCCAGCTAACAAGGCATCGCCCCCGTGGCAGCTTCTCCAGTGCCCGTGCCCTCTCCCCAGACTGGGAGGTTTCTGTCACTTCCAGACTGGTAGGCAGAATGGCATAGTGGCCAAGACCAGCGCTCTAGCACCGTGGTCTGATCTTATGAAAGATGGTTCACCTCCCAGCACCTCAGTTTCCTCATCTGTAAAATGGGAGACAACAATAGGCCCTACCTCCTGGGGCTGTTGTGAGGATTGAATACTAAAACATAAAGCTCACAGCAGTGCCTGGCACATGGTCAGCCCCCACCAAAGGTTAGCTGCTAACAGCACATGGGATGCTGCATTACTATTTTTTGTTTATGTTCCCTAGTCCCTCGGGAGACTCTGGGGAGCTGATTCTTATTTATCTTGGCATCCCTGGACCCAGAACAGCATGTGACACACAGTGGGCACTCGATAAAAGTCTGTAGAGGGAAGGGAAGGCGTTTTCCCCTGTGTGTCCGTGTGCAGTGGGCCTGAGTGAGGACCAGACTCCACTTTCTAAGCCTCGCCTAACATAACCCAGACTTTGGTAACCATGCCAATGACCGTGGAGCCAAGAGTTTTGAGAAAAACTCTAAGGAAAACCAATCATTTGGATTGCTTCTAACTGAAAACTAGTCTCATGTGCTTCTGTCATGTGTACAGCAGGTTGGCCAGCTGTCCCCTGTCCCTTTGTCAGCTCTGTAGTCATCCTCACAAACCCAGGCCCTGTCTCAGCCCCCTCCCTTGTCACCTGTGACATCCCTCCATCTTGGGGACTGATGCTGCTACAACCACCAAGGTTCCATTGTCCACTTGAGCCCTCGGCCTTGGAGTACCAGGGCATGCCTCATCACAGCGCCAATCAAGTTCAAGTTCAAGGTCCCTACTCCTGCACCCTCCCCTCATCCAGGTTTGCAGAGGCTTTAGCTTCCTCCCACCACTGCCTCACAGCCCCCATGCCCTGACCTCTTCACCCTAGATTCCATCTTCCTCTAAGCCACACCCTGGGCCTGGTCCCCGAGCCCCCTTGTTTTCTTCACTTAGATAAGGCTCTCCCTCCTGCAGGAAGCTCTCCCTAACTCCCCAAAGAGGTTGCCTGTCCTCCATCCTCATTTCTTTGCACACTGGTCACTCACCCAACTCCCCTCTTTTTGCCTGTACTTAAGATTCTTTGATCCAAATTATTGTTACTATAGAAGCATCATTTCTTAAATATCGGGGGCAGTAGAATTCAGTGGTTAAGAATGGGGTGAAGCAAAAATAAACTCAAAATGGATTAAAGACCGAAATGTAAAGCCAGACACTATAAAACTCTTAGAGCAAAACATAGGCAGAACACTCTATGACATAAATCACAGCAAGATCCTTTTTGACCCACCTCCTAGAGAAATGGAAATAAAAACAAAAATAAACAAATGGGACCTAATGAAACTTCAAAGCTTTTGCACAGCAAAGGAAAACATAAACAAGAAGAAATGACAACCCTCAGAGTGGGAGAAAATATTTGCAAATGAAGCAACTGACAAAGGATTAATCTCCAAAACATACAAGCAGCTCGTGCAGCTCGATAGCAAAAAAACAAACAACCCAATCCAAAAATGGGCAGAAGACCTAAATAGACATTTGTCCCAAGAAGTTATACAGGTTGCCAACAAACACATGAAAGAATGCTCAACATCACTAATCATTAGAGAAATACAAATCAAAACTACAATGAGGTATCACCTCACACCAGTCAGAATGGCCATCACCAAAAAATCTGCAAATAATAAATGCTGGAGAGGGTGTGGATTAAAGGGAACTCTCTTGCACTGTTGGTGAGAATGTAAATTGATACAGCCACTATGGAGAACAGTATGGAGGTTCCTTTAAAAACTAAAAATAGAACTACCATACGACCCAGCAATCCCATTACTGGGCATATACCCTGAGAAAACCATAATTCAAAAAGAGTCATGTGGGCTTCCCTGGTGGCTCGGTGGTTAAGAATCCGCCTGCCAATGCAGGGCACACGGTTCGAGCCCTGATCCAGGAAGATCCCACATGCCGTGGGGCGGCTAGGCCCGGGCGCCACAGCTACTGAGCCTGCGCTCTAGAGCCCGCGCGCCACAACTACTGAAGCCTGCGCGCCTAGAGCCCGTGCTCCGCAAGAAGAGAAGCCTCCACAATAAGAAGACCGCGCACCGCAGCAAAGAGTAGCCCCCTCTCGCCGCAACTAGAGAAAGCCCACGCACAGCAACGAAGACCCAAAGCAGCCTAAATAAATTAATTAATTAAAAAAAAAAAAAAAAAGAGTCATGTACCACAATGTTCATTGCAGCTCTATTTACAATAGCCAGGACATGGAAGCAACCTAAGTGTCCATCGACAGATGAATGGATAAAGAAGATGTGGCACATATATACAATGGAATATTACTCAGCCATAAAGAGAAACGAAACTGAGTTATTTGTAGTGAGGTGGATGGACCTAGAGTCTGTCATACAGAGTGAAGTAAGTCAGAAAGAGAAAATCAAATACTGTATACTAACACATATATATGGAATCTAAAAAAAAAAAAATGGTTCTGAAGAACCTAGGGGCAGGACAGGAATAAAGATGCAGACATAGAGAATGGACTTGAGGACACGGGGAGGGGGAAGGGTAAGCTGTGACAAAGTGAGAGAGTGGCATGGACATATATACACTACCAAATGTAAAATAGCTAGCTAGTGGGAAGCAGCCGCATAGCACAGGGAGGTCAGCTCGGTGCTTTGTGACCACCTAGAGGGGTGGGATAGGGAGGGTGGGAGGGAGGGAGATGCAAGAGGGAAGGGATATGGGAATATATGTATATGTATAGCTGATTCACTTTATTATACAGCAGAAACTAACACACCATTGTAAAGCAATTATACTCCAATAAAGATGTTAAAAAAAAAAAAAGAATGGGGTGAAGTCAGACAACCAGGGGTTCAAATCTCGGCTCCCCTTAAACTACTGTGACCTTATTGGGCAAGTTACTTAACTTCTCTGTGCCTGTTTCCTCATCTGTAACGTGAGGATCATAATGTATCTGCCCCATACGGTAACCAATTGCCGTGAGGACTAAACAAGATACACAGCGCGTGGGCACGTGAAAAGAGTTCATAAAGGCTAGCTATTATTGAGCACTTACTATGTGCCAGACTCACAAAAAACCCAGGCAGTAGGTATTCTCCAGTTCACCCAGGAAAGAACTGAAGCTCAGAGGGGAGTAACTTGCCGATAGTATGAAGTAAATGACAAAGGTGGCTTTAAACCCAGATCGAGTCCAAGGCTCATGCTGTCTCTACTGCCTGAGCTTCCCTAACACTCTTGCTCTGTTGTTAATATGTTCAGTAACTCAGCAAAGCTCCTAGGCCTTATCGTGTAGGCTGTCAGGGGCCCTGGGCTGTCTCTAGCACTCCTGCCCAATATCCAGCACAGCATGCCAGAGAAGGAGAGAAAAAGAGGGAGAGAAGGAGTGAGAGAGAGACTTTGTGATGGGGAGTATTCCCACTGACAGCCGTTGGACTGGATCCTCAATTGCTATGCCAGCAATGAGTAAGTTTAAGAGCAAGAAGGAAACTACCTATAAAGCAGGCTTGCAAGTGACTCCCTAGCCCACCTACCCACCAGGAAGTCCATGAGTGGCCATGTATGAAATTAGCATTTGGATCTCTTGACAGTCTGCAAGGTGGGGCTGGACAGTTCGGAGACATGATCCAAAGGGCCACAACCACACTCATGTGTTCCTTTTCTTTCTTTTTTTTTTCTGATCCCTTCACCTGACCCCTCCTCCACTCCATCTGGCCCAAGCCAGAGAGCTTCTCCATCAGTGCCTGCTTCAGCCGTTCTCTTCCCAATGCAGAGATCATTCCTCAAGCCTGCTTCCCACCTACGTCTCCACACACTGCAACAAATCGGTGGTACAGATTTCCAGGAAGCCAGACCCAGACTCAACTTTCTGCCCCCCTACTCCCCCGTACACTCTTTTCTGATATCCTAAATCCACCAGATTCCAAAGATCAAGGTTCACAGAAGAAGCCCCTTAAGGGAGCATTAAGTCCCAGGAGATTTGTAGCAGCTAAAAGAAAAAATCCATGAAGAGGCTCTGCACATCAGCCTACCCTCCGCCCCCAGCCCCCCACATACGTCCATTTCAGGGAAATCCAAAGAAAAATCACCTCCCTTGACAACTGACACCTCCAAGGAACACTCAGATCCCCTGACCCAACATTTCTGCGACCAAGCCGTCCCAGCATTATGCAGTCCCCAGCCACATCTCCCCCCATCCCCGTGCCTCCCTTCCCAAGGACAACGCCGAAGGGAGGCTCAAGCGATGTCTTCTTTCCTGCCCCCGGCCCCCATCCTCCTCCTGTTGCGGCTGCACTTCTGGACCCTCAGGAGCATGCAGATGTGCAGTCTAACTTACCCAAAGAGAAAAAGAGACTGAGCCCCGTGAGACTGAAGGCAGGGCGAGGTAGCCAGGCATCTTTGTGCATTTTCAGAGACTGAGATGTTAGTCGGGTGGGATAGGGGAGAGGGTGATTTGAGGGGCCGAGGGCTACAGGGGAGGAATGGTTAGATGCTAAAAGAAAAATGCACGGATGTACTTCAAAGACACATACAACATTAAGGAAGCTTTATTTCCATCTCTCTAATATGGCCGGCTTGTATGTTGCTGCTAAAAGGAGAGAGGGAGTGTGGAAGGGAGAGAGAAAAAAGTGGATGGAGTAAATTTTGTGGTTGGTGGATTTCGAAAAGCAGGTGGGAGGGCATAAAAAATCTGTCTGCAAAGAGCAAAGTTCCTCAGAAATTTTTACCCTCCAAAACCAGAACTAAAGCGTGGCCTGCCTTTCTTCTTCACTTGGGTGATTGTTGGAGTTGGAAAGTTGTTTGAGGAACCCATTTATTTCAAAGCTGCTGTGAGGGGTGAATTCTTTTTGTCATTTAAAAACACCCAAAAAAGGAGATGCTAATTTTTGTTTCGTTTGAAAAGGGTTCAGGGAAGTGAGTTGGGAGACTTTCAGGAAGTAAGAACTTCCTCATTTTTCTAGCATTTCCACTGAAAACAGAACAGCAGGTTGGTGTAAAAATACATAAGAGCTCTTAAAATCATTTGTAACATGAACTTTTGGGGAATCCTGATTCAATCAAATCAACAGTAAAAAGACATTGTTGAGATAATTGGGAAGAAAATAAATATGGACTGGGTGTTTTAGATTATATTAATGAATAATTCTTGATTGGGGGGGGCGTTAAAAATTTTTTGTGGTTGGGACTTCCCTGGCCATCCAGTGATTAAGACTCCGTGCTTCCACTGAGCGGGGCGCGAGTTCGATCCCTGGTCGGGGAACTATTATCCCGCATGCCCCATGGTATGGCCAAAAAAAAAAAAAAAAAAAAATGTGTGGTTATGTTCTTTAACATCTTTATCTATTATACACACTGGAGTGCTTATAGGTGAAATGATATGATGGTTGAAATTTGCTTTAAAATATTCCAAGAAAAATAGTGGGGGGGAGGTAGGTGACACAAGACCAGATGTTGAAACTAGTTGTTTCAACAGATGTTGAAAAAGGGAGAAAACAATAGGCTAGTATCACAAGTAGGAGAACTTGCGGTGGAGTACCCACGTGGCCCTAAGCAGATAAGGTGACCCCCACTCCTCTGGGGAGACATTTGAGGAGAACACAGGTTCTCACGCAGCCACTACACGCGCTTGCGATGGGCCACTGATGCACCAAGGAGAGAGCCACCCACATCTTAGAGCATTAACTCTGTGCCAAGTCTTTAAAAGTCTCTACTTAATTGTAAGCCTGGAAGAGGTGATTTCTTCTCTTTTTTTTTTAAATTGCAATGAGGAAACAGAGGCCGACAGGGCCTAACCCACTCAAGTTACCTAGGACAGTTAAGGGCAGAGTCAGAGCCAGGACTCAAGCTGAGGTCTGTGTGAGACACTGGCTATGTCCAGTATTCCACATCGCCTGTTGCCAAGGGGAGGAGACACGACACCTTCCCTTGGGTTGTTTAGAGACACAGGGAAGAGAAGACTGGACTAGACGAAGCGAGGGCCTCTGCGTGTGTGTGTGTGTGTGTGTATAAAAGAAGATGCTAAGAGGCAGGGCATGGAGGAACCAAATGAGAGGCCAGCACAGTGCTTGGTTCAAAGCAGACACTCAATAAACAGGTGCTGCATAGCTGCACGGGGACACCCTGAATGAATGAATGAATGAATGAATTTGGAGCGGAGTGGGACATCGTCCACATCATCGTGAAGGCAGTAAAATCTAGCTGAGGCCGCTGAAGCTGTCCTAGGCTGGAGAGGAGTGGAGTGGGCCAAATTTGGGTGGCAGTTGCTAAAGGCAGAAAGGCGGAGAGAAGGCGTCTGTGCTCCTCCACACCAGAGGTGGTTGTCCATGCCTGGATCTTGCACAGACTCCGTCGCCAAAGTTCCTCTGTCGCTCCACCAGAGTCTGGCTGCAGCTGGCTCATGCATTCACAGAGCTCACAGCCCAAGGGAAGGAAAATCAGAGAAGAAGAGATGGGGCAGCCTAGGGAGACAAGTGTCGTCCGGTGGCCACAACCCTCAGGCCCCAGGCCTCCTCCGCTGTCAGCAGTGGCCTGGCTCACAGGTGTGCCCGGAGAGATAGATTGGCAGCAGCCCGTGCCCTGGTTCCCGCACAGCCCCTCGGCCAGGTCTGCAGCACCATGTCAGCCGGAGAGTTTTGGTTTGACATAGCCGGCCTCCTCCTTTTTCTTAATGCAGCTGAGCGTGCCTGTGAGGCCCAGGGAAGCTGATTACCGGGCTCACTTGGTCTCACACTGGATCCAGACGCTTCTATTTTGGGGACATCTGAGACAAGAAGGGGATCCAGAAGTTCCTTTGCCTCTATCCAGAATTTGGCTAAGAGAAACCAAGTATATGACTCTATAGCCTTTGTCCAACTCAGCCCTCCAGGACCAAGGGTCAGAAGGCGCCAGATCAGGGGAGAGACACCCTGGCAGGGTGAGTCGGGAGGAGAGCTACCCCAGAACCTCCCCTCAACTCACGTGGGCCTCCAGATGCCCTTTTGCTCCAAAAGAATACGCTTTCCCCAGGAGCCAATAAAAGCCTGGGAAGCAGAAAGTTGAAGAGGTATTTTGCAGAATGAAGACACCACTGTTGAAGACTGGCCATTTGGGAAATGAAGCCCTATTTTCGGCATTTCTACCCAGTGCCATTTATCCGTGAAGATTTTATTAGACAACACTCAATTACCTACCCTGCTGGGGAAGACTGTTACGAATAACCTAAAGGAAGGTAGTTTCCTTTTGCCTTTGGAATTCGTGGTTGAAGCTACAAAGAGCCTCCCTAGGTACCACTGCCTTACTGGACCAGCATCACCTGGGATCTCCTTAGAAATGTACAGTCACAGGCCCCACCTCAGACCCAAAGCATCAGAATCTGCATTTTTAACAAGATCTTTAGGTGTTTCTTGAGCACAGTGAAGTTTGAGAAGTAACACCTTCAGCTAATATTAAAAGGTTTGCATCCCAGGAGCAAAGGGCAATGCAGAGGCCAGGTTTGAGGGGTTGGGGAGAAGGCACTGGCAAGCAGGAACAAACTTAGGGTTAAATGGACAGAGCAACCGGCAGCCTGCTCAGGGATAACAATCTCACTCACCTCTCTTCTCTGCCCGGGCCCTTCCCAAGCCATTCCACACCAGGCGAGGTTTCTCTTACCCCGCATAGGGCTTCGCATCATGGTGTCTCTGCCTTTGCAGTTTCCTCTTCTAGGAACGCCCTTCCTCCCTCATCTGCTCAGCCAGCTCCTCGTCCTTCTTCAAAAACCTGCTACAAAGTAACCCCTTCTTTGTCGTACCTACATACCTCTCCTCTCTCTGCTGCTGTGACCCTGAGTCCATTCACTCATTTACCAATTCCCTCAGTCAACAAACTCAAATATCTATTTAATGTCCCCTATGTGCCAGACACTAGGCTAGAAACCAGAGACCCAGAAACGAGGGATATACAGCTCACCCTTTGAGAGCTTACCTTCTAAATAGGGAGACAAATGTATCAACTCCCATCTACAGTATACCTGGGTTGCCTGAGTCAGGGAGTATTGTCATTTTTTGTTTATACATCTTATCTCCCCAACTAGACTGTAGCTTCTTTTTTTTTTTTTTTTAATAAATTTATTTATTTATTTATTTTTAGCTGTGTTGGGTCTTAGTTTCTGTGCGAGGGCTTTCTCTAGTTGCGGCAAGCGGGGGCCACTCTTCATCACGATGCGCGGGCCTCTCACTGTCGCCGCCTCTCTTACTGCGGAGCACAGGCTCCAGACGTGCAGGCTCAGTAGTTGTGGCTCACGGGCCCAGTTGCTCCGCAGCACGTGGGATCTTCCCAGACCAGGGCTCGAACCCATGTCCCCTGCATTGGCAGGCGGATTCTCAACCACTGCGCCACCAGGGAAGCCCAAGACTGTAGTTTCTTAAAGACAGGGGTTGTGTCTTATTCTATTTAGTTTGTGCTGGGCCACTACTGGTCCCTGAGCAGATGAAAATGAATGAATGAATGAATGTCTATTTTACATCTGGGGAAAGAGCAGAAACTCCATCAGCCTGACCTTCCACAGCCAAAGTGTGGTAGAACCAGGACTGGGAGCCAGATCGAGCCACTCCACACCCTAGGAATTCCATTCAACAAGGGATTGTTCCACATGGGGTCAGATGCTGCAAAGCTCACAGAAAAGATCTAAACAGGATCTCTAAGAGTTTAAGATCTCTCGCAGAAAATAAAGCCTCACACCCATGAAACAATTAGAGAACATCAGAAGATAAAATCTGGTAAGTGTAGAGACATCTAGGAAGATGTGAGAAATAGGAGATCACCCAGGTGAGACTCAAGCAGGGCCTTGAAGGAATATTGATTTGGGCAGGCAAGAAGGAAAAGGGAATTCCAGGCAGGGGAACACCAAGAGCAAAGGCTCAGAAGCACAAAAGACAAAGGTATATGGAGCAGAGGGTTCCTGTCATGGAAAAAAAAAATGAGAGATGTGGATGGGTAGACAAGATGGCACCCAATCTCAGAAGGCCATGAACATATGATGTGGGGTTCAGACAAGGGCTTTGAAAGTTCTGGGACAAGTAAATCACTATTGCTCTCACCATCTATGAAATAAGAAGGGGTTTAGCTTTCTGTGAAAACTCCAAGTTCCCTTATTTTTTGATAAAGAAGGGGTGTTTCGAAAGTTGGGCTTTATAGAAGTGGTAATGGATCGCCTGATCTCCCTTGAGGAAGACCAAACCACATTTGCAAACCAGCTGGCCAGGACAGAAGGTCAGGAGTCTTGAGAAACTTTGTTTATTCTTAGTGAGAAGATAACTGGTCTGTGTTGGGATAAAACTTGCAACCTAACGTTCTTTGGGTCTAAGCAACTGAGCCAAATCAGTGGCAGTGTGACCCCTTCCACACACACACGCACACACACAGAGCTAGTGTTTTATAAAAGAAAATTGCCAGTATAGACATGCAAGCACATGGACTAGCCAAAAGGAGAAAGAGTGGGGTGGCAAAGAGAAACAAAAGACCAAAGGGCTGGTGGAAGGCTGCAGCCTTTAATAGGAGACACATCTTCTGCAGGTCCGCAGTGGGCAAACAGGCTGAACTGTTTTCAATTCCAATAGCCAAACTGTGACGGTGCCAGATTATCCATTATTCTTGGGTGGCCCCACCCCCTCTACCCTTATGCTGCTTTCTGTTGGCAAAAGCCTGCTTGCTTCTGGAAGCCTTTGAATATGGGAGCATCTGGTGTCCTAGAGACTTAAAATACTACAAATTTGAGTAACAAAACTGCTTGGATCTACCAGGAGATCCAGTTTGCTCCATCTCCAGCAGGTTTCATACCCGTCAGAATGTCACCCCTTGGAGCTATGCAAAGCCCTTCCCTGAGCTCAGCTTCCTAACTCTTTCTTTGAATGGGAAGAGGAACTTAGGTATTTAGGGTTGCAAGGGCTTCCTGCCCATAGAAATAAAAATTAATGGGAGATGGGGACAGAATCATCAGAAGACAAATCCACTGGGGGAAACACACTGGAAGAGGCTGGAGGGCCCAGACCAGGCTCTAGCCCCTAACTGACCTCATTTAGTCCCCACAATATATTTTATATCTCGGAAATAGCCTCAAAGAATTGACATAAACTTTGCAATATTGAAGAGAGAGCAAGAGGCAGAGCCAAGATTTAAACCAGGCCTATTTGACCTTGAAGCCATTCCCTACGCCATATGCCTTCATGGCCCTGGATTTAGTAGATGGCCACCCCTAGGCGAAGGGCATGAGGGAGCAAGCAGGTCTTTTCTATGGTCCCCTGCAGGGCTATTTTGGTTTGGGGCAAAATTATATTTGACAGCTGTGGACTTGCTCTCTCAACTTTGACTCCATGCCTGTGTATAAGAGGAAGATTTGTGGAGAGGTAAGCTTGTGGGAGAGAGGTGGGCTTCCTCTTCCTCCTCCTTAGAATGGAAGTCGAACCTTGGATGAATCAAATTCAGATTTGATGTGGGCAAGTCAAACTCTGGAGGGGCATGCCCACACTTCCCGGGGGAAAGCACCCTCTGCAGGAAGGAACGTATGGAGAAGCTGCCCAGCCCACCCTCCAGCTCTTATCCCAAGTATCCCCTTCCACCCAGAACAACAGGTGTACAATCACCATCCATCCATCTCACTAGGTATCCTGAAGGTCGTCATCCTATGAAAACAATAATTGAGGAAATGGAAAAGGGCCCCTTAGCCCAGGAGAGCATGTTACCTTATAGCCCAGAAATGAAACCACTTCCTCCCCATGAACTCTTAGTATATGCAAGACTCCTCCTCCCCCCTCTCCTTATCATGTCAACACGTGTCCCCTCTCTGGTATGTCTTGGACAGGATATTGCCTTCAATCCACATACTGTAAATTATTGACATACTCCTTATTGAGAGCTGACAGGTGAGAAGGAAACATTTAATGACTCTTAGCCATGGCTGAACAGCAAGAGGCTTCAGGCCTCCAAGTGGAGACCTGAGAGCCGTTGGTAAAAGAGAAAGTGAAGTATGAGTGTGGTATAGAGGGTTCTTGATATTTGCAGAGTTCAGGAAACCCTTCAAAAATGTAGCTCCACTTACAGCTGCATGGAAAAGAATGAAATGAGAACACTGCCTAACACCATACACAAAAATCAACTCAAAATGGATTAGAGACCTAAATGTAAGGCCAGACACTATCAAACTCTTAGAGGAAAACATAGGCAGAACACTCTATAACATAAATCACAGCAAGATCCTTTTTGACCCACCTCCTAGAGAAATGGAAGTAAAAACAAAACTAAACAAATGGGACCTAAGGAAACTTAAAACCTTTTGCACAGCAAAGGAAACCATAAACAAGACGAAAAGACAACCCTCAGAATGGGAGAAAATATTTGCAAATGAAGCAACTGACAAAGGATTAATCTCCAAAATTTACAAGCAGCTCACGCAGCTCAATAGCAAAAAAACAAACAACCCATTCCAAAAATGGGCAGAAGACCTAAATAGACATTTCTCCAAAGAAGATATACAGATGGCCAACAAACACATGAAAGAATGCTCAACATCACTAATCATTAGAGAAATACAAATCAAAACTACAATGAGGTATCACCTCACACCAGTCAGAATGGCCATCATCAAAAAATCTGCAAACAATAAATGCTGGAGAGGGTGTGAGAAAAGGGAACTCTCTTGCACTGTTCGTGGGAATGTAAATTGATACAGCCACTATGGAGGACAGTATGGAGGTTCCTTAAAAAACTAAAAATAGAGCTACCATATGACTCAGCAATCCCACTACTGGACATATACCCTGAGAAAACCATAATTCAAAAAGAGTCATGTACCACAATGTTCATTGCAGCTCTATTTACAATAGCCAGGACATGGAATCAACCTAAGTGTCCATCGACAGATGAATGGATAAAGAAGATGTGGCACATATATGCAATGGAATATTACTCAGCCATAAAAAGAAATGAAATTGAGTTATTCGTAGTGAGGTGGATGGACCTAGAGTCTGTCATACAGAGTGAAGTAAGTCAGAAAGAGAAAAACAAATACCGTATGCTAACACATATATATGGAATCTAAAAAAAAAAAAAAAAAAAAATGGTCAAGAAGAACCTAGGGGCAGGACAGGAATAAAGACGCAGAAATAGAGAATGGACTTGAGGACATGGAGAGGGGGAAGGGTAAGCTGGGACAAAGTGAGAGAGTGGCATGGACATATATACACTACCAAATGTAAAACTGATAGCTAGTGGGAAGCAGCCACATAGCACAGGGAGATCAGCTTGGTGCTTTGTGACCACCTAGAGGGGTGGGATAGGGCGGATGGGAGGGAGGGAGATACAAGAGGGAAGGGATATGGGAATATATGTATATGTATAGCTGATTCACTTTGTTATACAGCAGAAACTAACACACCATTGTAAAGCAATTATACTTCAATAAAGATGTTTAAAAAAAATCTAAATTTAGAAAACCCATTATAAAAAATAAGTAAATAAATAAACAAACAACCTCAAAATGGATTAAAGACCTAAAGCTAAGGCCTGACACTATAAATCCCTTAGAGGAAAACACAGGCAGAACACCCTTTGACATAAATCGCAGCAAGATCTTTTTTGACCCACCTCCTAGGGTAATGAAAATAAAAACAAAAATAAACAAATGGGACCTAATGAAACTTAAAAGCTTTTGCACAGCAAAGGAAACCATAAACAAGACGAAAAGACAACCCTCAGAGTGGGAGAAAATATTTTCAAATGAATCAACAGACAAGGGATTAACTTCCAAAATATAACAGCTCATGCAGCTCAATATCAAAAAAACAAACAACCCAATCAAAAAATGGGCAGAAGACCTAAATAGACATTTCTCCAATGAGGACATACAAATGGGCAACGAACACGTGAAAAGATGCTCAACATCACTAATTATTAGAGAAATGCAAATCAAAACTACAATGAGATATCACCTCACACCGGTCAGAATGGCCATCATCAAAGAATCTGCAAACAATAAATGCTGGAGAGGGTGTGGAGAAAAGGGAACCCTCTTACACTGTTGGTGGGAATATAAATTGATACAGCCACTATGGAGAACAGTATGGAGGTTATTTAAAATACTAAAAATAGAACTACCATATGACCCAACAATCCCACTCCTGGGCATATATCTGGAGAAAACCATAATTCAAAAAGATACGTGCACCCCAATGTTAATTGCAGCACTATTTACAATAGCCAGGACATGGAAACAACCTAAATGTCCATCAACAGAGGAATGGATAAAGAAGATGTGGTACATATATACAATGGTATACTACTCAGCCATAAAATGGAACGAAACTGGGTCACTTGTAGAGACGTGTATGGACCTAGAGACTGTCATACAGGGTGAAGTAAATCATAAAGAGAAAAACAAATATAGTGTATTAATGCATATATGTGGAGTCTAGAAAAATGGTATAGATTAACTTATTTGCAATGCAGAAATAGAGATACAGATGTAGAGAATAAACGTATGGATACCAAGGCGGGAAACGAGGGTGGGATGGATTGGGAGAGTGGGATTGACATATATACACTACTATGTGTAAAATAGATAACTAATGAGAACAGAATGTATAGCACAGGGAGCTCTACACAATGCTCTGTGGTGACCTAAATGGGAAGGAAATCCAGGGAAGAGGGGATATACGTATACACGTGGCTTATTCATTTTGCTGTACAGCAGAAACTAACACAACATTGTAAAGCAACTATACTCCAATTTAAAAAAATGTAGCTCACTTAAGATTGGATCAGAAATCAGAGACCCACAAGAGACCTGCTCTTTATCCAGGCCCTGAATGGCTAAGAGGGAAAAGTGGGATGCAGAGAAGGAGGAAGGCCCTGTGGGAATAAAGACGAGGAGATCCTAGCTGGGCCCAGACTAGAAATAAGAGTTCAGAACCAAAGGATTTTAAAAACTAACCTTATTAAATCTTACAATAGTAACCCAAAGGTAAGGGAGCTTCACATTTCAGACCAAGAGTTAAATCAGTGGCTGTCCTCTTTGGCGACGCATGAGTGTCAATTTTGAAAAAGGCAAGTGCCCCAGCTCCACCCATGAATTCCAAACCAGAACAAATCTGGTGGAGCCCAGCAAAGAACTACCAGCCACTCTGATACCCAGCCAGAATCAAGAAGCACTGCGTTAAATCAAAGAGCTGTATTCATACCCCACTTCCAACCCCATTCACCTCCTCAAAACCTTCCCAGGCCTCAAAACAGTCCCCAATGTGTAAGTCACAGCAGGGCTTTCCTCCAGTCACTTCAATTGTTTCAGGAGTTCCACACCATAGATTCCTCACCAAGACTCCACTTGCCCCTCAGCCAGGGTAGAAATACAGGATGATTTCCACAAACTGCATTTATTTAGGGATAATTGGCCAAAGAAATCATTTGGGTTGGTTTTTATCTCTGTGATTCTTCCCTGTAACCATCCACAAAGAGCACCATCCAAGCAGAGGGTCTGACCTGATGGGATGCTTGAGGCCACTGTGGCAGCTCAGTCAGGGTCCCCAGGGCCAGTGTCCCACTCCAGAGGGACCAAGTCCATGCTCCCCCTAATCAGGGCCTGTTCCTCCAGAGCTGTCCCATTTCTCGGCCAAGCTTCAAGCCCTCCATCTTCAGCCCTTTGCCTAAGCAATGAGGCCGGAGGAGGACTGGGAGGGCAGGGGGTCTGACATAACTGGTATATGGACTCAGGACACAAGGAAAAGAGAGTCTCTACCATGGCCAAGGGCAAAGGGAACTCCCCCTTCTTTTCAAAAGGCTTGCTCTGTTCTTGGCATTCCCCCATCTGACTTTTTGTCAGATGGGCTAGTTGGTGCTGACCTCAGAGAAGACCAAACTGGGTGCTGTGGGGAGAGAGAAACAAAGCACATTTGTCAGAAGCATTTCAATCATAATAGTTACCATTTATTGAGCTCTTTCCATCTGTCTGGCCCATTCTGAATTTCACATGCACTGTCTCATTTGATCCTCACCACCTGAGAGATAGGTTTTATTATTCCCATTAAGGAGTAGGAAACTGAGGTTCAGAGAAGCTAAGTTACCTGCCTAAGATTGAGCTAGCTTCTAAGTCAGGGTAAAGATTTGGACCCTGGTGTGTCCAACTCCAAAGCTTGTGATCTTAACCATTGTGCTATACAGCCTCAGAAAGGGGACACGGCGTGGTGCCCCCTTCATTTAAGTAAATTTAATCAAGAAGCAAAGGTTCTTTTTTACCCTGCTCTCTTTCAGATAACACCTCCCTACCTGAGGTCTCAAACAAGTGGTACGCAGGCCAGAATTCACCCACAGGCTTGTTTAATTTGGTACATAGTGTTTTAAAATAACTTGACAACCCCTGAAGGGCTTTGAGTTTGTGGCCTTGGCCTCGCATCACACTCGCTTTATTGAAACCGTTTCAAGGGGACAGGGGTGCCGTTTTCTGCAAAGTTTAAATCACAAGCACCTGGCAGTGAACATGGGGAAGCTGGCTTCAAAGCTGGCTTTCCCTCCTCCATCATCTCTGCCCCACAGACTATCTGCAAACAGTACCACCCAGGCGGCTGACACACTCAGCAGCAGCCGCTGTGCAGCTGTATCAGCAGGTCTCTAAGGTGAGGTTCTGGCAGTCACTGTAGCATCACATGGCAATAACAGGAGAAGGATGGGTTGGGGGAGGGGAATGACTATATTCAACTTCAGAGGGGAGCTTATGTTTCCCTTGGTGGAGCCAGGCCAGGGCTCTGATCTCACACTCCCCTGACAGAACCTTTCTCTGCTGTAATCATCTGGAAGTCATGTGTCCTTAGCGCTGGTGTGACAGGAACAAACACAAGCCATCATCCTATAAACAGAGGAGGCCAGCCTTCCTGAACCCAGCAGAACACTGCTCCCTCCATGGCTGGGGTGCCTATCATTCGTCTACAAATAGCATCATATCCCTCGCCAGCTCAGTCCTCTTGTCCTTACCCCTACTCACTACACAGCCAGTGTCTTTTCTAGGTGCTGGACTTCCCTGGAGAGTTGAGCAAAGAGAAAGTAGGAATCAGACTCTGTATTATTACATGAAATTCAGCATGCAGCCTTGCTGGCAATTAGATTATGTCAAGGTATAATAAGTCACAGAATTTAAAAATCTAAGAGTTGGAAGGGACATTTTGAAAGGAAGGAAAACAATCCCTTGTGACACGATGCTTGTGCAAGGATCTCACAGCCCCCTCTTTACTATGCTGTGTTAAACCAGTATTGTACTGATGAGGCAGAGATCTTGCCTACCTTCATGAAGGCACTTCCTTTTACCTCTAAGATCAATCCTCTCCAGCCCTAGAGATACTCATAATACTCGAAATTGGGTATAAGGACAAGTTTGATATTACTTTTCTATCCAGCAGAGCTTCAGCTTCTCACCCTTTCCTACTACCTAGAAAAATCTCTGCCCTCAGCAGAGTGGCCTCTCCAGGGAACCTAGCAATGTGCATTCCCCATGAGTTTGCCATATCCTTCCCAGCTCCTTTTCCTGCCTCCAGATACCTGGCTTGGCTGGACCCAGAATATTTCTCACCATGGTCATGTAGGTGGCCTCTGACTTCCCACTTGGTTCTTCTTCATCAATCACCTCTTGCATGGTTATAGAGGAGTAGATGTGTTTCTAGAGGGGAGAAAATCATGTAAATATCCCTAAAACTCAACAAGTCTTACATGCCAGAGAAAAGACTATCTACCACTCTTCAAGGGGACAGGGGTTCTCCAGGGCATCAACCACCAAAATCAGTAGGTCAGAGGGTTACTAAGAGCTAGAGAATTATCATAGGTCATGATAATCTAGTCCTCAGACTTCCTGGAAATTAAGAAAATTAGCTCATCAGCAAAGAACACTATCTTAAGAACCAAGTTCTTTGGTTCAAAAGTCAAACATCTGGGACTTCACTGGCAGTCCAGTGGTTAAGACTCCACGCTCCTAATGCAGGGGGCGTGGGTTCGGTCCCTGGTCAGGGAACTAAGATCCCACGTGCTGCATGGCGTGGCCAAAAAAAAAAGAAATCAAACATGTTTGTTTGGATGGGCATTGAGGTAGCAGCAGAAAATTCTTATCTTGCCAAATTATTTGTACTTTGTGATTATTTCCTCCTAATTAGAGTCATGGCAGGACAGCATTCATCAGCAGCTAATTGTCATCGTCTCTTCCAGAGGGATTATATGCCAGGAACAGCCCTCACTGAACTTCACATCTGTGAGGTCAGAGGTACTTTGTGATTCCCGTTCCTGTCACTATTTGGAGAAGTGATATCATCCATTGACAAAGTCTTGGACTTCTGGAGTCCCCTGCACTATGTTGTGAGAAAATCCTACTCTTGGGTCACAAACAGCCCAAAAGATGGAAAGGCAAATATTATAAGAGGAGTTTTTCAAAGGAAAGAAAGAGAGAGAGAGAGAGAGAGAGAGAGGGAGGGAGGGAAGAAGGAAGGAAGGGGGAAAGAAAGGAGGGAGGGAGGGGGAAGAAGGGAAGGAGGAGGGAAGAAAAGAAAGAACAAAAGGGGAAAAAAAGAGTTCAAGGAAACTAATCCATTTCTCAGTCCCTAGCAGCAATTATTTATCACAAACTAATATGGTAGAAAAAGTTCTTGATCCTCTCTTTCCAAAGGTCCCCGAATATTTAATCTGAACAACTAACTCCTTCACTTAGCTCTGCAATGGATCATAACATCCTTTATATTGATACAGTGCCTCATAGATTACAAAGCACTTGCTTATCATCATGTTATTTGAACCTTACAACGGGGCAAATATGTTTGTCCTTAAACTCATTTTACTGATGAGAAAACTGAGGCTCAGGGAGGTGGCAGAGCTGGGCTTGAACTGGGCCTTTCCCAGGGCCCTCCAAGGATGTACTGGGCTGCTGGACTGGCCCTGTCCGCCCCACGCCACTCACTCTCCCAGGGACTCATTGCAGTGATGGAGATTTCCTGAGCCGCTGCTCTGCGCCAGGCACTGGATGCGCCGAGACATAACGAGGACTGAGACACAGTTCACAGGGGAATGATAATGACACCACCTGGATCCTGGAGCAGTCTCCACCTTGCCCTCACTGAGCACAGCAGCAAAACGGCAGAGTTCTTCTCCTACCTCTGGATTTGCCTTCTTTGTGTTCTCCAGGCTTTTGACCAAGGTCGTGGACGTTACTGAACTGCAAAGGCATGAAAAGCATGTGGAATTACCCAGCCAGCACCGTATATTCAAGGGTGACAACATGAGACCACACAGAGTTTTATGAAGAGAGAGACCCCAGGTTAGGAACTACTCCCAGACACCTACAGCCCACGCTACCCAGCTCCGCTTGAAATCTGAGAGATGCATCTCTTTCACGGAGAGCAGAAAGGCATCTGGAGATAGTTTAGGCTGAACGACAGCTTCAACCTCTCTATTGTCACCCTAACAATTTTCTGTCCATAACAATTTTAAGTGAATTAATAGAGAGGGGCCATGGGATTCGATTTTATCATTCCCGAGGACTAGGGAGATGGAGCTGAACCAGCAGGGAGCAGTAGAAGCTCAGCGAGACACCACTTCAAAGGCTCCCGGCTTCTTTCTTCCAGGGAGGAGGCCAAGCAGAATTATCCCCTCAGACACCCAGGGCTGGGAGCTCTGGCCCCTCCCCTGCCCTTGGCCTTTGATCGCTTGACCATCTGCCTTCTGCATTTGTCACTAAATAGGCTTCCTTTTGTTCCTGTTTTGGCCTAAGGTGGAGCTAAAAAAGAAAAATAACAACAACAACAACCAGGGTTAAAGCTAGAAAGGAATGTATATTTTTTTGTCTGAGAGTAGAAATATTTTAATCGCATTTTCTGATTATAAAGTTGTATGCTCTGATTGTAAAATAACTCAAATAATACAGAAATGTAGACAGTCTGAAGTTGAATTCCAGTAAACCCCCTACCCTCCTAGGACCCACCTTTTCTTTTATCCCAAATAGCACTATTAATATTTTAGAATTATCCTTCCAAACCTCTCTCAATGCAAGTGTAAGTATACTCACACAAAATGTATTTAGTATATATGCTGCTGAAGAGAGAATTACATAATATGCTTTTTTATTAAAATGAGATCATACTATATATTGTATAATACTACTCCTCGGACATCTTTCTGCATCATTACATACAGAGCCATGCGATATTTTATTGAATGGAATACCGATTCATTGAATCATTACCTTTCTGACAGGCACTGAGAATGATTTCAGTTTTTAAATGTAATCTTTGCTACAGCAACCATGTTTATGCACAAGTCTCAGCACATCCGTCTGACTATTTCTTTAGAATAAACTAGTAGACAGACATGGGGGTGCTGCTCTTCATTTTGAGGGAAACTGAGGCCCAGAGCGGGGAAGTGAGCTGACAGGGGAGCCAGGTTGTCTAACTCTCGGTTCAGTGCTGTCCACATGCCCAAAGCAAAGACCTTCAAGTTCAAAACCAAGTCAGAGAGCCCCTGGGGAGTCAAGTGCAAACCTAGCAGGCAGCAGCAGTTTCTGTACAATACACGTCCCATGCGGAAAGGAGTCCCAAAAGTCAGCACTACTCAGTCTTAATGGGGGTTCTTGCCCATTGACACTATTTCAAAAAGAGAGTCAATTTGCCCTAGCAACATAGTTCATCAATAGTTGGATAAACGGAAGGAGATGAACCTGCGAACAGCCAGTGAAACACTAGTGCCCGTGCCAGAGCATCGGTGTATTTCTGAGGTACTGGGAGAATTTCAAGCCTTTAAAAACGCATTTCAACAATAAATAATTTAGGACCTGAGGCCATTCATTCAAAAGTAGCTTCTCATAATTAAAATGTGGTCCTTTAGGTAAAGCCACTGACAACCTTCAAAATCTGAGCTTCTCTACGAAGTGTATACATACTGTGGATAATTCAAAAATCGTTTCTCTCAGGCATTGAATAACACCATTATGGCTCTGGCATAAGATTTATACTCTTAACTGTGCTCTACTTGGACCAACATTTGTAAGTCTTTGTAATCTTTGTAAAATGAGGATGATGTGGGAATGTGCAAGGCCTTTCAGGATAACAGTGAACAAAGGGGGTGGGGTCACTATACGATGACGTCTAACGTGGTAACCACAGATGATTCTGGTTTAAAACACCCCCTTCTGTGAAAATGGCACACTTAGAGCCTTATCACTCTCTTCCACTTCAGGCTAGAGGCATCTCCAGCCCCCCAGCCCAAGAGATGGGAGCAGCCCTGTACCTCTTATTCCCATAGGTCCTCTTCACAATCAATATCAGAACAGGAAGCAGTAGGATCGTGGCACAGATGATCCCCACAATGATCACCAGCTGATTACCGCCCAGGATCTCGGGTCTGAGGGTTCCTGGGGTCACCAATGCTTGGGAAAAGGAGAAAAGTAATGACAGGGCCTCAGTATTCCAGAAAAGAGCTGGGAGCCTCACCAGTTCTAGACCAAGTAGTAACAGCCACGTCAGAAGTGGGAGGAGAAGGTCAGACTCCACTCCATGTTGAAACACTAGGACTCCAACTGTCCCCAGTTAGGGGGATTGAGGACCAAAGTCTGCTGACCCTCCCCTTGCTTACCCTTAAAATGTAGATTAAGGTCGGTGGGAAAAGAGAGTATCACCTCACCTACAGTAGAGTTTCCTTTCACATTAATAATTCTATCTTAAAATGTGGTTTACCAAATGACAGAAATAACAGATGTGTCAGAGCCTGCTCTAGGCTACAACACTCAACCCCATAGTCATGATACAAAGTAAAGCACTTCCACCCTTATGGCACCCTTCACTCATCTCCTCAGTTCACTCTGAACATACACATCAAACACCTCCTGGGTGCCAGATATCACTAGGCACAGAAGATACAAAGACAAATAGTGCATGGTCCCTGCCTTCAAGGAGAGAAACGATGTAAACAGAAAACCACAGACTGCTTATAGATGCTTTGAGAGCAGTCCATATAGAGTACAGAGCAGCATAGAGAAAAGGGTACCCAATTCTATGGGGAGCAGAACCTGAGAATTTGACAGCAAACGTTTTAAAGTTTAAGCTGAGTCTTAAAGGAAACATCAAGGTATTTTTGGCAAACAATATGGGGAAGGATGATAGGGACCTTATACCAAAGGTCTGGAGCTCTTAGGTGCTTTTAGGCGACAGGATGGTGTTTTTAGAAACTAGCAAGAGTTCCATGGGTCTGGTTCAAAGGTTGTGTTTGTCGGTTGTGGTGGGGAATGAGGCTGGATAAATAATAGGATCTAAGTCATGAAGGACCTTGATTATCTCAATGAGGAGTTTGGCTTTTTTTTCGTAGGCAATGGAGAAGACATCGAGAGATTATAAGCAGTTGAGATTTGTGACTGAGAAAGACGACACTCAGAGCTGCATGAAGAATGAGGGGTAGTGACTGAGAATGAAAGCAGAGACTTTTTAGAGGCCTACAGTCCAAGACAGAGATGAGACAGCCAGAATAAGGTGGTGGTGACAGATGGGAAAGAAGGCAGACCCAGTCAGTAGTAGACAGCCATAAAAAGGAACAAAACTGAATTATCTGTAATGAGGTGGATGGACCTAGAGTCTGTCATACAGAGTGAAGTAAGTCAGAAGGAGAAAAGCAAATATGGGTTGCTAATGCACATATATGGAATCTAAAAAAAACGGTATGATGAACCTAGCAGCAGGGCAGAAATAAAGACGCAGACGTAGGGAACAGATTTGAAGACACAGCAGAGGAAGGGGAAGCTGGGATGAAGTGAGGGAGTAGCATCGACATATATACACTACCAAATGTAAAATGGATAGCTAGTGGGAAGCAGCTGCATAGCACAGGGAGATCAGCTCGGTGCTTTGTGACGACCTAGAGGGGTGGGATAGGAAGGGTGGGAGGGAGATGCAAGAGGGAGGGGATATGCGGATATATGTATACACATTGCTGATTCAAGTTGTTGTACAGCAGAAACTAACACAACATTGTAAAGCAATTATACTCCAATAAAGATATTTTTTTTAAAGTCAGTAGTAGAAATGACAGGACCTGTTGACTTGTTAGATTGGGGGTCATGGGAAAGGGAAGAATCAAGTACAACTCCCAGGCATCCAGTTGGATAACTGTGTAGATGGTGGTGGCATTAACTGAGGTTGAAGAGATGGGCTGGGGAGAGGTAAGAGGGGTAGGTTTGGATATGTTGTATTTGAGTATTTGTGGAATATTTGGGTGGAGCTCATATAATACATAGAGATAGATAGATAGATGATAGATAGATAGATAGATAGATAGATAGATAGATAGATAGATAGATAGATAATAGATAGATGATAGATAGATAGATAGATGATAGATAGGCAGACAGATAAAGTTGTATCTAACATAGAATATATTGAATGTATATACAACATGGTGTTCAATACTACTGAGGTAGAGAAGGTCGAGGATGTGCCATTAGAGTACCATCGGTGATCTACGCTAGAGTAGAGGTAGAAGCAGAAACCTGAATGCAGTGTGCTATCAATTAATGGGAGATGAGATAGGAGACACCATGTCCAGCCCTTTAGCAAGCTCTCTGGCTGTGTAAAGAAAGAAATACATAATGTATTGTGGGGAAGGTTGCACAACTCGGAATATATTAAAACCATCAAGGTGTACACTTTAAACGGGTAAATTGTAAGGTATGTGAGTTGTATCTCAATAAAGCTGTTTCAAGAAAAATAAAGATATAGGATGAGAGCTAAAGGAGACAAGGACACAGGTAAGAGGAAGAGTGGAGTGTATGTTTGTGCTGAGTGGTAGAAGCCCTTGGAAAGTACAAGCTTAAAGAGCCATGTTGTGAGGATGTTGAGAAGGAAGAGAGAGCACCACCTGAGCACAGGGGCTCAGATAAGCCCTGGGTGGAAGGGAGCTCAGGATGGCAGGGCAGGGATGAGGATGGGAGCAGATGTAGGTCCGTTTGTGGGTGGGGAGGGCTCCAAATTTGAATGAGCTCCCGCTAATGGCTTCCATTTTCTCTGTGAAGTGGAGCTAAGACTTCTGAGAATGAAGAAAGCCATCTGTCTTGCTTCCCTCTCCAGCTGGGATTCTTTGCTATTGGCAAGAAGGTGCCTCCATAGACTTAAGTCTCTGGCCAGAGGTACTGGAGTGTGTTGCACCCTCACCTCTATCCCTGCCCCCAACCAACCACAGCCAACCCCTGGGGCCCTAGCAAAAGGCAAAGTCCACAGGCCACATCCTGACTGCTAACTGGGTTATGGTTTAACTTTAACTCCTCACTTATCAACCTCTATCAGTCAACACAATTGAGTCTTCACTCTCCTACACACCAGTGGCCTTAATACACAGTGTTTCGCCAGACTACAGAATCTTTGATCAGAAAACCCCTCTATTTTTGGTTCTGGCCCCTTCCTGTTTTCTCTCTGTTCTTTGCTGTCTCTCACCAGCTCGGGATCATCTTCCTTTCCACTACAGAGCATAGAGCATCTCCCTTGAAGCCAAGTCAAAACAACTCCAATCCATCTCTGAGCTCCGGTACATTTAACTTAGTATATTACACTAATGATGAGTGAGGTCTGGCAGAGGGGTGGTGTTCACTCAATATTAGCTTTTTTTTCCCTTGACCTACCAGCAGGGAAGAACTAGGGTGAGGCAAGTAAGGTGCATAGGGCACCAAATTTAAGGAGGTATCACTCTCAAGGTCATGCAAGTACAGGGTACAAGTGCTTGATAAGTGCTGGGCTTATCAGGGTCAGGCAAGTACAGCACCTGAGAGTGATGCCTCCTTAAATTTTGCGCCCTAGAAGCCTCTCCAGCCTCACCCTAGTCCTGGCCCTGCCTACCAGCTATGAGGTCCCTCCTCCCTCTCCAGCCAAATGTTAGATACTTCGAGGCTCTTTCAGGATCACGTGCAGCACAGTGGTTTTCCTGACCGTCAGGTTCCCCAGGTGGATACTGCAGGTGTAGCTTCCTCCATCAGACTCCTTCACTCTGTGGAGCATCATGGAGCCATCATTGCGGGAAGTGTCCCCCACCAGGTTTACACGGTTCTGGAAGCGGCCCCAGTTCTGAGGGTATCCCACGGGTGCCTTGAGTTTGGGGTAATAGCGCAACACAATCTCCTCCTAGAAGGGAAAGGCAAAACGTATGAGATTGAAGGGCTGGGGTAGAGGGGCGCCGGGAAGGTTGAGAGGGGAGCTCTCAGGACTCACAGGCTCTGTGTGTGGAAATAGTAAAGGTACTATCAGAAGGTATTAGTAACACAAATCCATGGACACACGTGTCTGCGGGCACATAGTTGTGCAGGACGCCACCAAACCACAAACAACTCTTCCATCTCAAGAGAGGGATGAGGAAAGTGGGAATGAGGGACTTTCAGTTTTTTGCACTTCTCCAGTAAAAAAAGTAAAAGTACACCTTTACTTTTTATGACATATCCAGTTGGATTTCCAATAGGCACCTGAAACATGTCTAAAACTGAACTCCAAAATTCTCCCCCAAACCAGTTCCTTCTTATCCATCCCATTTTGGTAAATGGCAACGTCTTCTTCCTTAAGCTCTGGTTAAGAATCTTGGAGTCATCCTTAACTCCACTATTTCTTGAACAACTCACATCTAATCCCACAACAAATCCTCTACCCTCGAAATACATCCCAAATCTAGCCACTTCTCACCTCTTCCACAGTCTGGTCCAAGCCACCATCTCTAACCTGGATTCCTACAAGAGCTTCTCAACTTGTATCCCTCTATACTCCCCACTACAGCCTATTCTCAGCAGATGAACCTTTAGAAATATAAGTTAAATCATATCACTCCTCTGCTCAAAACCCTCTAATAGCCCTCCATTTCTCCTAAAAGTACAAAGTCCTCCATGAGCTGCCCCACCCCCATCTCCTCTCTGATTTCATCTTCTACTGGCTTTTTCCTCACCTACTTGGGTCACTTCACTCCAACCACACCAGTCTCCTTACTGCTCCTTGAGTACTGGCCTCAGGGCCGTTGCACTTGCTGCTCCCGTTGCCTGGAACACTCTTTCCCCCTAGACAGATGCACGGTTGCCTCCTTCACTTCCTTGAGACCTCTGCTCAAATGTTACCTTTTTGATGAGGTCTCCCTGACCACCTACATAAAATAACAACCACAAAATCCTGCTTTCTTGTTCTCCATAGCTCTTACTATTACCTGACATGTGTATTTATTTCTTCATTGTTTTACTATGTATATCCTCCATCTTTTTTTTTTAACATCTTTATTGGATCATAATTGCTTTACAATGGTGTGTTAGTTTCTGCTTCATAACAAAGTGAATCAGCTATACATATACATATATCCCCATATCTCCTCCCTCTTGCGTCTCCCTCCCACCCTCCCTATCCCACCCCTCTAGGTGGTCACAAAGCACCAAGCTGATCTCCCTGTGCTATGTGGCTGCTTCCCACTAGCTATCTATTTTACATTTGGTAGTGTATATATGTCCATGCCACTCTCTCACTTCGTCCCAGCTTACCCTTCCCCCTCCCCGTGTCCTCAAGTCCATTCTCTATGTCTGCATCTTTATTCCTGTCTTGCCCCTAGGTTCTATCCCTCCATCTTGACTGTAAGTTCCCCATCAGGGCAGGAGCTTTGAGTATTCACTGCTTAGCAGATGCTTTTAAAATACTTGTTAAATAAATGTGTTGGAATTTTTTATAAAGTTATATAAATATTATTTTTTAAAAGCTTTTAAGAAAAGGAAATGGGAATACAGACAGAAACATGAATGAAAAAACCTGGTTTGTCTCTTGTGATTCAAATTCACAACCCCAAATGTCAACTTTCATCCTATTTTCTGCAGTGTCTCAATTGGTGGATGACATATAAATGCATGACGAGTTCCCAGAGGTGAATCTGGAACTACATGTAATTCCCCAGATCCCACCATGATGCCACCATTTCTTTTTTCTTTCTTTTTTTTTTTTTTTGAATTTTTGAATTTTATTTTATTTATTTTTTATACGGCAGGTTCTTATTAGTTATGTATTTTATACATATTAGTGTATACATGTCAATTCCAATCTCCCAATTCATCCCCCCACCACTTTCCCCCCTTGGTGTCCATACGTTTGTTCTCTACATCTGGATGCCACCATTTCTGACCCACTCAGACAGCATATAGGAATCAAGTGAGTATAAATGACTTTTTGTAGGGATGACCTGGAATATGTCTTCATTTATAAAAGTTAAATCTTTTCTAAACTTTGTACCTTAACTTTTATTAACAATAAGTTACCTGAGATGTCTCTTACAATACACCTTGACCCATCAGGACATCACCATGCCATAGTTGACATCTACTGGTCTAATGAACTAACTTGCTGTTTACTACTTCAGAGTTCCCATGAAGTACTCCTCACCCTGGCCCCCAGGACCTACTAACCCCAACATTCAAAGCATCCATAAAGACAAAGAAAATTCCCTCCATCACATAAATGGGGCAATCGGGCACAGAAGAAAACTCATAAAAATAACCCAAATAAGAATAAGAGGGCTTCCCTGGTAGTGCAGTGGTTAAGAATCTGCCTGCCAATGCAGGGGACACGGGTTCGAGCCCTGGTCCGGGAAGATCCCACACGCCACGGAGCAACTAAGCCCGTGCACCACAACTACTGAGACTGTGCTCTAGAGCCCGTGAGCCACAACTACTGAGCCCACGAGCCACAACTACTGAAGCCCATGCGCCTAGAGCCCATGCTTGGCAACAAGAGAAGCCACCGTAATGAGAAGCCTGTGCACCACAACAAAGAGAGTAGCCCCCACTCGCTGCAACTAGAGAAAGCCCGCGCACAGCAACGAAGACCCAGCACAGCCAAAAATAAATAAATAATTTTTTTTAAAAAAAGAATAAGAATGTAAAATGGTATAGATGATCTTATTTGCAAAGCAGAAATAGAGACACAGATGTAGAGAACAAACACATGGATACCAAGGGGGAAGGGGGGATGGGATGAACTGGGAGATTGGGATTGACATATATACACTATTGATACTATGCATAAAATAGATAACTAATGAGAACCTACTGTATAGCACGGGAACTCTACTCAATGCTCTGTAGTGACCTAAATGGGAAGGAAATCCCAAAAAAGGGGATATATGTATACATATAGCTGATTCACTCTGCTGTACAGTAGAAACTAACACAACATTGTAAAGCAACTATACTCCAATAAAAATTAATTAAAAATAAAAATTAAAAACATTGTTTTTAATTTTAAAAAAAGAATAAGAATGCAATTGTGCTTATGCCTAGCCCATTGCTTTCCTGGCTAGGCCACCAAAATCATCCCCCTTGCTATCCCATGGACTCTACAAAAAGGGGAAGGGAGAAGAGGAATTAAACTAAACTGCAGTGGCCAAGTCATGTACAAATGCTTTACACCAGCTGTCTCCTGTATGCGTCTTGACAACCTGAAAAGCTGAGCAGTAGCAGCATCTACTTCTTCTTCTTCATCATCTTCGTTAGAGTCATTTTTCCCAACTGGAATCTGAAATTGCCCAGCCACGTGGCTGAGCTGAGAGGCCCAGCTTTGCCAAGCTCCAAAGCCCAAGCCCTCACAACACCACCACATGGCACCTGGTGCCTGGATTCTTGATCTCCCCGCTCTGTCCTGACAGCATCGGCCAGGGGCTTCTTATACACAGTGAGGGTTTCTCCTCCTTACCTTGGCGTGCTCTCCTGATGAGAACATCCAGTCTACCCTGGTCATGTGTTTCTCTTCTGTGCTGTGGAAAACACATCCCATCTGAGTCGAATCACCCACATGAGCCATGAGCTCTGGGGATAAAATGGTAAATCAAGTCAAACTCAAGGTATAATCTATAGAAGCCAAAGAACTTCTAGAAGAGATAATATTTAGCCAAAGATCCTCAACAGTAAAATCAGTGTCACCACCAAATACTGCACGCTTTCCCTCCACAGATGATCCAGATTATTCTGTGTGGTCAAAGTACTCAGAGGCCTCTCACTCAAATCGACACAATACCCCAAGGATAAGACAATACCCTCTAGCTACTGACATACATCAAGTCTGAGGGGTCCCACTGACTTCAGTAAACACTTTCTGGTTCTCTTTCATTCCTTTCTCCTTCTCCTTTTGTAGAACTTCTCCCACAAGCCCCAACTCCACATCAAGCTTGTAATAAAGAAAGTACAGAAAACCTTGAAGCCCCCCACTTTCTGTTCACCAACTTAGATACCCACATCTGCTTAACATAAACAGGAAGTGGAAAGTTATATAACTCTCATTCTTATAAATAACCCACTGGCTCTCCTAGATGAAAAACTGAATCATGGGTAACTCTCTTCAACTTCTTTTATTCTTCTACAAGTTGTCTTAGGACTTGCTTAGGACAATTCTGGCTAGAGTACAGGTCACAGGACTGCTTGCTAATTAGGCCAAGACAACAGACAGTTTTCCTCTTGGCTTTTCTTTCTGTTTTAATCCCTGCCCCCACTTCCCCATCTGCTCCCCCTTCCCCTGCTCCTGGCTTTCCAACACATAGTCTCTGCCTCCTGCTTATTTGTATAAGCAGCTGACCCCATCATATGTTTACTGCTTTAGTCATTTCAAGAAGTCCCTGAAAAAGAAAACAATTAGAAAGATGCTTCTGATTTTTCAATAGTGCTCTATATAAATCGACCACAAAGTCAATTAAGAAAAGAAAGGCAGGATGATATTTAAGGGAGACACAAGCCTACGTCTTAACTGGACAGAGTTCCTTCAAAAGAGCATTAAGCAGAGCTCATAAAGGAACACAGTACATCAGCTAACCTCTTCATCCAAATTGTGTCCCTGGAGAACGTTAACTTCCCACCCAGGATGAAAGACGCACAATGGGAGGAAAGTAAAAGAAAATATTATGAACTCAAAACTCTATGGAGGGAATTATTTTGGAAGTAATAAAAATTCACTCCAAAGAATACCAGTAGGGAAGGAAACACCCTCTAAATCTATGAGTATATTAAGAATTGAACTCTATTTTTTAAATGCAATAATAAGAACTGAACATTCTGAGTTCCTTCAACACACCAGGCATGTGCTAGACACCTAGGATATCACCTAGTCATTACAATATTTTGAGATATGCACTATTACTCTCCCATTTCACAGAGGAAGGAAGTGAAAGAGCCCAGAGCTTCATGGCCAGTAAAAGGCAGAGCCAGCACTCAAACCCAGGACTGAGTGAAAACAAAGCCCACGCTTTCTCACTCCCTTTACTGTTACCACCTCACATTAAGTGGAAGGATGGCTGATTCTAGAGCAAAAGTACGGGAAGTTAATATTATTTTTATTTGTAAGAAAATTGTCTATACCACTGAAATTTTGTTTTCCAAATATTAGGAAGTTTCTCTAAATTAGGACTTAAAGCACTGTTAGGTGTGATTCCAAGACATGGGCTTTTAATTATTTCATTATATTCCCTCCCTTCTAGAATCATAGACCCTTATAAATTGAGAAGAGATTAGAATAGAATAAAAATAATAGAGTAATGAAGTTAGGCATCCAGAAGCCACCTAAAGCTCACATTCTATACTACCTACCATGTGCACGAATCCCTTCAATAAGAATATTTTCTCTCCTTGACCAACATATTTTCCAAAATGTTAAACCAAACTCAAAACATTGTTCAAGCAATTCATCTGATATGAAAACTTTAGTTCAATTTTGAATCTTAAAAATGAAGATCATCTGACTGAAATTATATGCACAAGTTTGAATAAAAATTACTTTTTGTTGTCTTTATACTTTTCATTAACTATTATATAATATATCTATACAGTATAATTATATAATCTGTGAACACACACATTCAGATGCCTTAAAATCCTTTCACAGAATAAAATGGAAGCAAATTCCAAAGAAAGAAAGAAAGAAAGAAAGAAAGAAAGAAAGAAAGAAAGAAAGAAAGAAAGAAAGAAAGAAAGAAAGAAAGAAAGAAGAAAAGGAAAGAAAGAAAAAAGAAAATTGTCTATAGTGTTTAAAATAAGAACTATGAATAAAAGAGTTGAAGTAGTAGAAACACAGAAAAATTACAAACTGAAGGGTAAACTTTGTGGAGGAAATCTAGATGAGTTTTCACTTGGAAGGAGATAGCCACCAGGCAAATGGTCAGGAGTTAGAGCTATTCCCACGCTGGCTGGAAAGGAGAAGTAAATACAAGTTGCTCCACTGGCTACTGGGAAATATCTGACTACCCCTAAAATTGCTCTAGCCTGCTCCCATGGACTCAGTTCTTAAAACTGCCTCCTTTGGGCTCCTTCCCTCTGTGTCTCTTCTAAGCAGGAATAGGCACTCATTTTGTAGGACATGCTTGTAGTCCTCAGGCCCAGCATCAGAGAACAAAGTAGAAAGGGGGAACTCAAAGATAATCCTTGTGGGACACAGGCAGTTGGTTCATTTCTTCTTCCTGGAGAGCCATAGATTTAAAATCAAAAGAAAAATGCAATTGAAAAAAAGTAGGAAAAATTAGGAGAGAGGCCAGAGGCCACCTTCTACAATTCCTTCTACCATTCCATTTTTTAGAAGTCAGATTCAAGTGAGGGATGCTAATTTAAGAATTTCCCTCATATGACAAATGTTTACTGAATGCTTACTCTATGCCAGGCATTGTGTCTAGGGCTGGTCATGGGACCAAGAATACAGATCCAGGTGAGCAGGGGAGACACAACTGAACAGGTGTGTTGAATATCACCAGAGAGGAGGACAGGGTGCTCCAAAGGAGCTCATTGAAAGAACGGACCTAAACTAGCTGGCAGGGAGAGGGGCGTCCAGATTCTAGTACACTCACTAAACAGCAAGCTCTCCTGAGGCCAAAGACAGTTCCTTCTATCTCACACTTTTAAAGAATGTATCTAATTCTGTGGTTTTCAAACTTTTTAAAGCAGCAGAATTCTTTCTTCAAACAAAATCTTATCTGGCAGCCCAATGAATACAACAGGAAAAAGGAAAAGGACTTTGGTTGTAGTGGAGGTGGAAGCCTGAGATCCTGCCCAACTAGATCCTCTATCAATCCCCTGCCCTGTTCTCACCCTTTGTGTGGCCCACCAGGTTCCTTGGACCTTGAGTGTTCTATAGAACATGTTTTTTAAAACCAACAATCTACTGAAGCCATTTATAAATGGGAACATGAGGTCCTAGGAAGTTAGAGAGATCTGCTCATTTCTTTAATATCCCCCAGAACACCTAACATAGTTACCTACAAAATATGGACACAACATCAACGTGGATAACTGATGGGAAGCATCAGGGTATAGTGAAAAAAACATGGACTTTGTTGACAGAGGTACCAGGGTCCAAGTACTGGATATGCCATTTAATAAATATATGTCCTTAGGCAAGTCACTTAATCTCTCTAAGCCTCAGTTAACTCATCTGTAAAATGAAAAGGAGAATACAGTACTTCCTTCACAGCATTTTCATGAGGTTGAAACATGTTAAAGTAATAATAAAATAATGATCATCATTATTTTTATTTTATTGAGGACTCACTCCGTGGTAAGTACATAGCACAATGGCTGGCATTTGCTCAACAAAATCAGTTCGCTTCCCTCACTGCACACCAAATCTCTTGCCCCTTCGCCCTTCTCTGAGTAAGCATTTATGTACCTTTGGGTTCCTCTGGTAGTACATGCAGGACCACTGCTTTTTTGAACACCAGGCTCTCCATTTTGAAGCGGATTTCACAGGTATAGTTTCCCTGGTCAGCCTCTTCCACATTTTGCAGCAGGAGAGAACCGTCATGGTGTAAGATGTCCCCCACCAAGCGCACACGATTCTGGAAACGCCCCACAGGCACACTGATGTTGGCATAATAGAAGAGCACGTAATCATCCTGGAGGGCAATACAACGTCAGAGAAAATCTAAAGTCCATGGCACCAGACCCAGGAGTCTGGATTCAAAAGCCCCTGTTCTGTGGAGGCAGCATAGTCATCATCACCACTGTGATCAAAAAGTGCTTGGTACCCAATTCATCATCATCAACATCATCATCATCATCATCACCATCATCATCACCATCATCATCATCATCATCATCATCATCATCAACATCATCATCATCATCATCATCATCATCACCATCATCACCATCATCACCATCATCATCACCATCATCATCATCATCATCATCATCATCATCATCAACATCATCATCATCATCATCATCATCATCATCACCATCATCACCATCATCACCATCATCATCATCATCATCATCATCATCATCATCATCATCATCATCATCATCATCATCATGTGCCAGGCAATACGTTAACTTGCACAAGGCTCTGTGGCTCATTTTATACAAAGACAATTGGAGAAACAGGGTCAACACATTTCCATTTCTTACAGTTTAAGGTAAAATGTAACATCCACTCTGAAGATCACTCTGGGGATTCAAACTCACAACTTTTGAAAAGCATCTCCCATCTTCACCCTGTGTTCTGCCATGGCCCCCGCATTCGATGGCATCCAAATGTAATCCCACAGACTGGCTGTTGTGAGAATCCCCAGCATGTTGGCTGTTACCGCTGTCCTTTCTGCCCTCCTCCAGGCAGCTTATCATAAGGCATGAGAAGGAGTCCTCAACAGGGAATTGTTTACAGACTGGGAGGGGGAGCCATGGGGAATTCTTATTTTCACTTAGGCCATGGGTATTTCCCTCTTATAACAAAAAATAGTAATAAAAATTTGAGTGACAGTAGCATTATGGGGATAACATGCTCTGAGCTACAAAAGCAATATTTCATTTGCAAACATTGGGACTTTATTGTTCACAATATATTACTTAGGACATATTTCGCAAATGATCCTGACATACAAGTATCTCCACAGAATCTCAGATGAGGCTTAATACACTGTTTCCTAATCCAAAGAGCTCCCATGAAAGGCCTTCACTCAGCCATGCTGAATCTGCTAATGCCAACAGTTTAAGCAGCCATGAAGGAGAAAGAGATGATTCCCCAGCCCATAAATGTGTCAGTGGAGTGCTGAAAGAATCTGCCCCCTCCCCAAAGAAAATATTACTGTGACACCGTTCCTGTGCCTAGGCCATAACTCTTTTTGTCTAGACCAATGCATTTTCACTCTTCCCACCCTCCCACCCACCTATGCTACTCTACAAATGGGAGAAATAGAGGAAAGGAACTAAAGAACTTTATGTGCATGTCTCCCATTAGCTTCTCAAGGTCCTGAAAAGTAAGCATTACCATTATTATAATCACCTTCATCTTCACAGATGGGGAAGTTGAATGTCAGAGAGTTTGAGTAATTTACCCAGCTGATTACACAGCCAAGAGGCCAGACTAGGAGGAGGCTCAGTTCTGGCAAGCTCCAGAGCCCAAGCTCCTGCAGCCCCATCTCATGGCACTGGATGACCTGATTCTCCCTCTCCCCACATTCTGACACCATTGGCCAGGGGCTTTTAATACACAGCAGTGTTTCCTCCTTCTTACCTTGAAGTGCTCTCCTGATGAGAATATCCAGTCTACCTTGGTCACAAGTTTCTTTTCTGTGCTCTGGAAAATACATCCCAACAGGGCTGAATCACCCACGTGGACTGTTAGCTCCACGGAGGAAACAATCAAGTCATTCAGGCCCAAGGAGTAACCTACAGAAGTCAAAAAGGCAAGAGGAGGCATCATTCAGACAAATACACTCAACAATAAAAATTAGTATTAATCTCCAAGTATATGCACCTTTCCACCCCAGATGACCCAATGTGGACAAAGTATTCAGAGGCCCTTCATTCAAACCAGCATGGCATTCCCAAGGGTAAGAGAAATACCCTGTAGTTCCCCCCACGTAGCTCAAGTCAGAGGGGTTCTACAATCTTCATGTTCTATAGATGCTAACTGGTCCCGTGCTCCTAGCCAGTCCCTTCCCCTTTTCTAGAATTCATCCCTGCAATCTCCTTTCTAAAGAAAGAAGAGAGGGAATTCCCTGGTGGTCCAGTGGTTAGGACTCTGCACTTTCACTGCCGAGGGAGCAGGTTCAATCCCTGGTCAGGGAACTAAGATCCTGCAAGCCGTGTGGCGTGGCCAGAAAAACAAAACAAAACAAAAACAAAAACAAAACAAGAAGAAAAAAGAAGAGAGACCCTGAAGTCTCTCCTTTCAGGTCATGAATTTAGACACCCATAAACAGGAAATGGGATGTCTCTGGCTCCTAGTTTCCCACCCATTCCCTAACTGAAAAGCCAGTTCACAGGTATTTTTGCTTCCCTCTGCTTTTCTCCTTCTTTAGTTCCTTTACAAAAGCTTATCTCTGAATTTGCTGGCTGACTCTGGCTGTAGTGTAGGTCCTTGTAATTAGGCCAGTACAGAGCACAGCTCTTCCCTTGAATTTCCTTTGTGTTTGCCTTCTCCACACCTCCCTCCTCCAGCTCTGCCCTCAGCCCTGGCTTTCCAGTCTCTAGGGTTAGCCCATGCGGTACCCCTCCACTATCTGTCCATTGCTCAAGTAATTTCTCTTTTCCCTTAAAGAAAAAACCATTTCTAAAGAGAAAACCATTACATGGATATTTCTGTTTTCAAAAGACATGCTCTATGCAAAGAGATAACCATAGCGAGAAAGACACGTTTAGATGCTGGCCAGTTCCTATCAAAGAAGAGCCAAGTGAACGAATTTGGGAATAAACAGAAAATGTGCCAACCTTTCCATCCAAGCTGTTGCCCCGAGTGAAGAGTGTTAACTTCCTGCCCACAGCAGGCAACACGCAGTGGGGAAGACGTGAAAGAAAACATGAACTCTCCACCCTCTGGAGGGAATTATTTTTTGAAAGAAATCAAAAGTACCTGCAAAAGTGACCTGGAATTTTCCTGTAAGGAAGAACTGAGCAACTTTAAGTGTGGTTAAAGGTGTAAGAAGCTTATTTAATGTAATATGAAGAGCACTGTCTGTAGAATTAAATGAGTTTGCTAGAAAGCAAGAGCAGCAACCAAAGCAAAGAGAAACTTATACCTGATGGGTAACCTTTGTACAGAAATGGCTGAAGAAATTGAGACTTTCTACAGAGGAGGAAAACCTCTCCACCAAGAAGTACAATACCCCCTGATGTCACCAGGCCACTCCACATGGGGTTGGATTGTTAAGTCTATGGATGGAAGGGCAAAAACCTGCAGGCTGCTTCACCCAGGAAATGTCTAAATAGCCTCTGAGATTTTTATAACCCTGATTCCATGGGGAAAAAAATTCTCTAATACATACCAGTTTCATGTGTGTGTGTCTGTCTGACTGCATGTTTGTGCACATGCTATGTTGCCTGGAATTAGAGCAAAGACAATTCTTTTGTGCACTTTGCTGAGTCAGTGTGTAGGTCACCATGCAAAGTTTAAAAAACTAATAGTAAAGAGAAAAATAGAATAGATAAACAACAAGGTCCTACTGCATATTACACGGAACTGTAGTCAATATCCTGTGATAAACCATAATGGAATATAAAAAAGAATGTATGTATATGTATAACTGAATCTCTTTGCTGTACAGCAGAAATTAACACAACATTGTAAATCAACCATACTTAACCATACTTTAAAAAGACAAAAAAATAGGGACTTCCCTGGTGGCACAGTGGTTAGGACTCCACGCTCCCAATGCAGGGGGCCCAGGTTCAATCCCTGGTCAGGGAACTAGATCCCACATGCATGCCACAACTAAGAGTTCACGTGCCACAACTAAGGAGCCCGCCTGCCGCAACTAAGACCCAGAGCAACCAAATAATTTTTTTAAGTTTTATTTAAAAGAGAAAAAAATAAAAAGCTGTGAGAGCAAAGCATCTAATTAATTTATTCTTCCAACAGAGCTATATCCATGGGATAAAGAGAAGACAAGGGGTCAAAAGGATGAAAACTTTAGAAAGAGATGGGATTAGCAAGAAGAAGCAGCCCTGAGCACTGTAGGAGCAGGAGACTCCAACCTGGTCTGATGAGTCAGCCAGAGCAGGCTTTTTAAAAGTGGAGCTTAAGGAGAAACCGGAAGGATAAGGAAGGCTTAGGCAGGCTTGCTAGGGTGACGTGGGGAGAGAAGGTTCCAGGCAAAAGAAACCATCCAAAATTGGGAAAGAGCTCAGTGCATTTGAGGAACTGCAAGAAGACTAGCGTAGCTAAAGCATGAAAACAATTACAGGGATTCTGGGACTCCCTTTGGTGATTTCATTTCCTAATCTGAGACTAGCTGTGGTTTTAAAGATAACAATTTAAAGTGCAGGAATACCAGCGAGAAACTTTCTTCGTATCCCATAAGAAGGTCCTAAAACACCCAGTCAGGACCCAAAGGCATTCTGTTTCTAATAGCAACAGAGGAATATTCAGCTTTCCAAGAAAGAGTCTCCTACCTGGCTTCTAAAACAGCTGTTGCAGCAAAACGGCTGTTTCAACAAAACTATGAAGTTCCAGGTTGGGGTTTCCATTTTCAACAAAGCAAGGGGAAATGAAAATATATAAAACTGGCTTCTGAACATGAATGAGACTTACAAGAAATCAAATACCCTCCTTGGTCCCTTGGCTTCTACTTACTGAGTAACACTGGCATCAGGATGAGTTTCAGTGGGTAAAACATGCTGCTCTCAATTTTTCAACCTTAAAAGAAAAAAAAAAGTCAGAAAATAGTGTCAAGAGAAGTTCATTAATTTAACAAATCAATGGTGAGTTCTTCTGTGAGTCAGCCTCTGTCTGAGGCACTGGGCTGCAGCATGGAGCAAGGAAGACAAGGTCCCGGCTCATGAGCAGCTTGCACATGGAGGGGAGATGGAGAGGGGAAAAAGCAGCAAATGAAAGAATAAGAAACAGCGGATGCTGGTAACTGCTATGATGAAACAAAACAGAGTGGTGTTTGGAGAGTCACTTGCGGGCTGCCTCAGACTGGCTATAAGGGAAGATTAGATGAAAGTTGCTTTTAAAGAGAAAAAAAGCAAACAATTCCAGGATAGCCTTGAGATGACACCCCTAGACAATCTACAACCTGAGAGTTTCACATAAACAAAAGATTACAAGATACTCAGCCTGAAATTTTTACCTATCTCTCCAACTAAATTAAAATGACTACCTTTAAATATATAAAGAATGTTCTCGACATGTAAGAAAAGAGATACACAAATACAAGGAAATTTTTTAAACTCAGTTAAGGCATTCACCAAGTTCTATGACACAAAGAAGCCACATGAAAGGTCCACAGTGAGATTTTTTTTTTCTATTTTTTTACTTTTTTAGGCAGGATAGCATGGATAGAATGAGAATTGGGTTGTGCATGGGCAAAAGTACTTTTAAAACATCTATATTATCTCTGTGGTACTAATTTCACTGCATCCACCAGCTCCTGGGAAAGAATTCACTGTCTGCACAATGCCCTGTAATTTTCTTAACAAAACAGAAGAACCTTAACTCCAAGGAGTTACAATTCAACAAGCCTTGGGTTCCTACCTACTACTGTGGCTGGTCTCAGTCACGATCCCTGCACCCCTAACTTCTTGGAGTAATTCCACCTCAGAATCTGCTAGGAGGAAAGGTCTTCTTTGTGTATTAACATCATAGTACGCTACCCGGCTCTCCTGGAAGTCCAGCACGTATGGTGGCCGTTTTAATGCATAAAAAATGATTACCTAGGAGACTTTTTTTTTAATAATTTATCTGTTTGATGTTTGCTGTTTTGTCTTTCTTTCTTTCTTTCTTTCTTTCTGGCTGCATTGGGTATTCGTTGCTGGGCACGGGCTTTCTCTAGTTGTGGCGAGCGGGGGCTACTCTTCGTTGCGGTGCGCAGGCTTCTTATTGCAGTGGCTTCTCTTGTTGCGGAGCACGGGCTCTAGGTGTGCAGACTTCAGTAGTTGTGGTGCACAGGCTCAGTAGTTGTGGTTTGCGGGCTCTAGAGCCCAGTAAGAGATTTCTTACCTGTATTCTAATCAACAAAATCCTCCATCTGGAAAATCAGGGTCAAACTGTTTAAGGTGGCCTTACCTAAGTCTCACTTATGCAGAAAGTCCATTGACCTTGCTGAACCTCAGTTTCCTCGCCTATAACATGGGGATAACAACACAAGGATCAAATGTGATAATGCAGATAACAGTGCTTTGAAAAATAGAAAGCATTACCACATAAGATCCTATCTTTATAGCCTAAAAGTCAGATAGGAAACAGAGTTTGTAGCTTTAGAGGAGATTTTGGGTTCTGAGAATCTACCTTTACAAGAATGGCAAATGATGAATCAGAATGAACTGGAAATTTTTTAAGTTTCAGTTCTTGAATTCCATCACAACAATGTAGATAACAATTACACTGACTCAGATATACCAAAAGTCACGTTAAATTTCCCCAAATATGAGTACTTCTAATGAAAATACAAGCTCTCTCTCAGGATAGCCACAACTTTATTCCTGCTGCATGACACATACCTTACCCTACGCATACATGGGTGAGCATGATAAAGGGCTTCCTTTATATCATAACTTTAATTCATCATATTTCGGACATCTAAGATCCCTGTTGTGTTCTGGATGAATTCTTCTCCAGGAAGTTGGTTGTGCTCCCTTCACTGCCCAGCAAACAGCTCTCATATATTCCCCAAAGCAGTGCGCCATTTGCATGGAGGAGTAATCATTGATTACAGTGTAGACTTATCTACACTCTCAGGGGCAGGACCATATGCGTCTCATTTATGAGTGTCCCATGCCCGTGTTACAGTATCGGTGAAGTGCCTGGCATATACTGGACAAGTGCTGATAGCTGCCAATACAACCATCAAACTGAAATCAACTTAGACATCATGCAAATGCACCACTCTATTCTAAGAGGAAACCGGTGACCCCAAAAAGACTCTGAATCTAGTCACCAACCTCAAGACACACAGAGCCACACCCAAACCATTTTCAAACAAATTCTAAGAAATGTGCAAAAATCTGATAACTAGAAGATACCCATTTTCAGTCTTAAGTACTCAAGTGCACCACTAGAACTCTGTGTGAATGAATAGAGAAGCAATGATTTAACATAAAAAGCATTAAGTTTTTTAAAAATTCTCTTCCCAGATCAGACATCCCAGTAACTAATTCTTTGATATTTGGGAAACCACTCAGTCTCCCCAGGCCTCATTCTTAACATTAAAGGGTCAGACTTTTTCTCCCTAGTTAATATAGCACCACACTAGAAATCAGTAGTGGATACTCAATAAACTAGAGAAGGTTATATGCCAGGCACTGTCTGAGCACTCTGCACATTAACCAGTTTAATTCTCACAACCCCCTATGAGGTTTTACAAATGCGGAAACTGAGGCATGGTTTGGTGAAGTGACTTGCCTAGTAACACAGAGCAAGTGGTGGGCCAGGATTCAAACCCAGGCATTCTGGATCAGAGCCTGTCTCCTTACTAGCCTGTACTGCTCTTCCATGTGTGTGAAAGTAATCAATGTTTTACAGCAAAGCTTCCCTGAACTTCATTTACCAAAACAAGATTAATCTGCTCCCCCTGACTGAATGCTCTTCCCACCCCCTTCCCCTAGTTAACTCCTGTTCATCTTTCAGATCTCAAATTAAACGTAATTTCCTCAGGGAAACCTCTCCTGAACCACCCTTCCCAGGGCAGACCCTAGCCACATGTTTTAATAGTACCATTTCTCTTTCCTTTAGGGCATTTGTCACAACTTCTAATTATCTATTTACTTATGTGCTTGTTTGATTAAAGTCTTGCTCTCCACCCTCACCCCCATGAGGCCAAGAGCTGTGGCTATGGGCCAGTGCATCTCCAACACCAGCACAGAGTAAGACCCAGAGTGGGAGCCCAGGGACCACTCATCAGATGAATTAATAACACCTAACCAGGCCAAGAACACTAGTCAAATTTCAAGTTTCCTAGTTAGTTGGCAAATATTCAGAAATTCCTACCATATAATACAGATAGATATTACACACATATATATATAGTTCAGAATTTTATTATTCAGATATATAATTCAGAATATATATATATGAATCTCAGTCTCTAAAAATCTAACCAAAGCATTCAGATGCACCTTCAGCACCTTGATAGACTCCAATTGAATCCTCAACTTAGCCTGCTTCCTTTCCCAGATCCTGACTTATTTCTTCACCAGCATGTTCTTGAGATAATTCTGCATAGTAAGTTATCTCACATGTTGGCCAAATGTTTGAACCTGAGCTTATGGCTCTTTCACAATATAACTCTTGGCAAATACCTTCTATCACTCCTGGGGAGTTGTAAGTATCAGGACCCCCTTTCCTATTATTAACAGTGTAGGGGAATTGTTGTCCTTGGCACAATTATAACAGAAAAAAAAATCTTCAGAAAAGAGACTCATGACAATGAGGCTACAACACAGGATGCGGAAATGACCCACAAATATTACAAGACAAAATAAGGGAGAGGCACTCTCTCTCAGTCAAAGCGTTTGCCCCTAGTGAGAACAAGCAACAGCTGAGCACACAGACAACCTCCCTCACTCAGGCAGCTGCTCTACCTGCAATGTTAAGTCCCCTCAATTTACACATCACTGTGTACCTCCAGGCTTTTGGATGTTTTTAGGTATAGAGTCCACATAACCACTCTGAGGCATGAACCTCTTAAAATGCATCCTCGTTTTTCCTTCCAAGACCATTTAATACAGACTGGTAGGTTACATGGCTTCTTATAATACAATCTCAGTTACATCGGTCAACCCTGTACTTGAAGGGGACCTTGAGAGTCATTACTCCTGCTCTCTCCTTTACAATGGGTTCTATCTAAACCATCCTACTTCATCTTTCCTGAGATCAGGGCTATGCAGAGGGTGTGGTAAGTATGGACAACAGCCTAGCTCTCTAGGGAGGTTTAAATTCCTGACTTCTTGAGGTTAAATATTGGCCTGTCTAGGACTGGGAGAAGAGAAACAGTGCAGGAAGAGTTCTGCCATGAGTCCAAGGACAGCTAGTCACAGCTCTACCCAAAGCCACAGGCAACTTAAAAGCTAAAGCCTTGAAGAAGGAGTAGGAACCATTTAAAGATGCGTAGAGCAGGTGATAAACTAAGATGTGATGTGAGAAAACATGGAAAAAGGAGGAAGCACCACAGTTGAGTCTGAGAGTGTTCTGCTGACTAAGGACAAAGCTGATGTGAGTTCATTTTGAGATTTGAATGAAGATCGTAGTGTAAGGTGGTTGCTGAACTCAAGCTGTGTTAACCTGCCTGACTGCCCTGCTTTATTGTTTGTAACTAGAGCCGTGTGGCTGACAGAGTCTTTGTGCTCTAATCGGGTGTCAGGCCTGTGCCTCTGAGGTGAGAGAGCCGAGTTCAGGACATTGGTCCACCAGAGACCTCCCAGCTCCACGTAATATCAAACGGCGAAAGCTCCCCCAGAGCTCTCCATCTCAACTCTAAGACCCAGCTCCACTCAACGACCAGCAAGCTATAGTGCTGGACACCCTATGCCAAACAACTAGCAAGACAGGAACACAACCCCACCCATTATCAGAGAGGCTGCCTAAAATCATAATAAGGTCACAGACACCCCAAAAGACACCACCGGATGCAGTCTTGCCCACCAGAAAGACAAGATCCTGCCTCATCCACCAGAACACAGGCACCAGTCCCCTCCACCAGGAGGCCTACACAACCCACTGAACCAACCTTACCCACTGGGGGAAGACAACAAAAACAACGGCAACTACGAACCTGCAGCCTGGGAAAAGGAGACCCCAAACACAGTAAGCTAAGCAAAATGAGAAGACAGAGGAACACACAGCAGATGAAGGAGCAAGGTAAAAACCCACCAGACCAAACAAATGAAGAGGAAAGAGGCAGTCTACCTGAAAAAGAATTCAGAGTAATGATAATAAAGATGATCCAAAATCTTGGAAATAGGATGGAGAAAATATAAGAAACAGTTAATAAGGACCTAGAAGAACTAAAGAGCAAACAAACAATGATGAACAACACAAGAAATGAAATTTAAAATTTTCTAGAAGGAATCAATAGCAGAATAACTGAGGCAGAAGAACGGATAAGTGACCTGGAAGATAAAATAGTGGAAATAACTACTGCAGAGCAGAATAAAGAAAAAAGAATGAAAAGAATTGAGGACAGTTTCAGAGACCTCTGGGACAACATTAAATGCACCAACATTCAAATTATAGGAGTCCCAGAAGAAGAAGAGAAAAAGAAAGGGACTGAGAAAATATTTGAAGAGATTATAGTTGAAAACTTCCCTAATATGGGAAAGGAAATAGTCAACCAAGTCCAGGAAGTGCAGAGAGTCCCATACAGGATAAATCCAGGGAGAAACATGACAAGACACATATTAATCAAACTATCAAAAATTAAATACAAAGAATAAATATTAAAAGCAGCAAGGGAAAAACAACAAATAACAAACAAGGGAATCCCCATAAGGTTAACAGCTGATCTTTCAGCAGAAACTCTGCAAGCCAGAAGGGAGTGGCAGGACATATTTAAAGTGATAAAAGGGAAAAACCTACACCCAAGAGTACTCTAACCAGCAAGGATCTCATTCAGATTCGATGGAGAAATTAAAATCTTTACAGACAAGCAAAAGCTAAGAGAATTCAGCACCACCAAACCAGCTCCACAACAAATGCTAAAGGAACTACTCTAGGCAGGAAACACAAGATAAGGAAAAGACCTACAATAACAAACCCAAAACAATTAAGAAAATGGTAATAGGAACATACATATCGATAATTACCTTAAATGTAAATGGATTAAATGCTCCAACCAAAAGACATAGACTGGCTGAATGGATACAAAAACAAGACCCGTATATATGTTGTCTACAAGAGACCCACTTCAGACCTAGGGACACATACAGACTGAAAGTGAGGGGATGGGAAAAGATATTCCATGCAAATGGAAGTCAAAAGAAAGCTGGAGTAGCAATTCTCATATGAGACAAAATAGTCTTTAAAATAAAGACTATTACAAGGGACAAAGAAGGACACTACATAATGATCAAGGGATCAATCCAAGAAGAAGATATAACAATTATAAATATTTATGCACCTAACATAGGAGCACCTCAATACTTAAGGCAAATGCTAACAGCCATAAAAGGGGAAATTGACAGTAACACAATCATAGGAGGGGACTTTAACACCCCACTTTCACCAATGGACAGATCATCCAAAATGAAAATAAATAAGGAAACACAAGCTTTAAATGATACATTAAACAAGATGGACTTAATTGATATTTATAGGCCATTCCATCCAAAAACAATAGAATACACTTTCTTCTCAAGTGCTCATGGGACATTCTCCAGGATAGATCATATCTTGGGTCACAAATCAAGCCTTGGTAAATTTAAGAAAATTGAAATTGTATCAAGTATCTTTTCTGACCACAATGTTATGAGACTAGATATCAATTACAGGAAAAAATCTGTAAAAAATACAAACGCATGGAGGCTAAGCAATACACTACTAAATAACCAAGAGATCACTGAAGAAATCAAAGGGGAAATCAAAAAATACCTAGAAACAAATGACAATGAAAACACAATAACCCAAAACCTTTGGGATGCAGTAAAAGCAGTTCTAAGAGGAAAGTTTATAGCAATACAATCCTACCTCAAGAAACAAGAAACATCTCAAATAAACAACCTAGCCTTACACCTAAAGCAATTAGAGAAAGAACAAAAAAACCCAAAGTTAGCAGAAGGAAAGAAATCATAAAGATCAGATCAGAAATAAATGAAAAAGAAATGAAGGAAACAATAGCTAAGATCAATAAAACTAAAAGCTGGTTCTTTGAGAAGGTAAACAAAATTGATAAACACTAGCCAGATTCATCAAGAAAAAAAGGAAGAAGACTCAAATCAATAGAATTAGAAATGAAAAAGGAGAACTAACAACTGACACTGCAGAAATACAAAGGATCATGAGAGATTACTACAAGCAACTATATGCCAATAAAATCGACAACCTGGAAGAAATGGACAAATTCGTAGAGAGGCACAACCTTCTGAGACTGAACCAGGAAGAAACAGAAAATATAAACAGACCAATCACAAGTAATGAAATTGAAACTTTGATTAAATATCTTCCAACAAACTAAAGCCCAGGACCAGATGGCTTCACAGGCGAATTCTATCAAACATTTAGAGAAGAGCTAACACCTATCCTTCTCAAACTCTTCCAAAATATAGCAGAGGGAGGAACACTCCCAAACTCATTCTACGAGGCCACCAACACCCTGATACCAAAGCCAGACAAAGACGTCACAAAGAAAGAAAACTACAGGCCAATATCACTGATGAACATAGATGCAAAAATCCTCAACAAAATACTAGCAAACAGAATCCAACAGTACATTAAAAGGATCATACACCATGATCAAGTGGGGTTTATCCCAGGAATGCAAGGATTCTTCAATATAAGCAAATCAATCATGTGATAAGCCATATTAACAAACTGAAGGAGAAAAACCATATGATCATCTCAATAGATGCAGAAAAAGCTTTTGACAAAATTCAACACCCATTTATGATAAAAACCTGCCAGAAAGTAGGCATAGAGGTAACTTACCTCAACATAATAAAGGCCATATATGACAAACCCACAGCCAACATCGTTCTCAATGGTGAAAAACTGAAACCATTTCCTCTAAGATCAGGAACAAGACAAGGATGTCCACTCTCACCACTATTATTCAACATAGTTTTGGAAGTTTTAGCCACAGCAATCAGAGAAGTAAAAGAAATAAAAGGAATCCAAATCAGAAAAGAAGAAGTAAAACTGCCACTGTTTGCAGATGACATGATACTATACATAGAGAATCCTAAAGATGCCACCAGAAAACTACTAGAGCTAATCAATGAATTTGGTAAAGTAGCAGGATACAAAATTAATGCACAGAAATCTCTTGCATCCCTATACACTAATGACGAAAAATCTGAAAGAGAAATTAAGGAAACACTACCATTTACCACTGCAACAAAAAGAATAAAATACCTAGGAATAAACCTACCTAAGGAGACAAAACACCTGTATGCAGAAAACTATAAGACACTGCTGAAAGAAATTAAAGATGATACCAACAGATGGAGAGATATACCACGTTCTTGGATTGGAAGAATCAACATTGTGAAAACGACTGTACTACCCAAAGCAATCTATAGATTCAATGCAATCCCTATCAAACTACCACTGGCTTTTTTCACAGAACTAGAACAAAAAATTTCACAATTTGTATGGAAACACAAAAGACCCCGAATAGCTAAAGCAATCTTGAGAAAGAAAAACGGAGCTGGAGGAATCAGGCTCCCAGACTTCAGACTATGCTACAAAGCTACAGTAATCAAGACAGTACGGTACTGGCACAAAAACAGAAATATAGATCAATGGAACAGGATAGAAAGCCCAGAGATAAACCCACGCACATATGGTCACCTTATTTTTGATAAAGGAGGCAAGAATATACAATGGAGAAAAGACAGCCTCTTCAATAAGTGGTGCTGGGAAAACTGGAAAGCTACTGGTAAAAGAATGAAATTAGAACACTCCCTAACACCATACACAAAAATAAACTCAAAATGGATTAGAGACCTAAATGTAAGACCAGACACTATAAAACTCTTAGAGGAAAACATAGGCAGAACACTCTATGACATAAATCACAGCAAGATCCTTTTTGATCTACCTACTAGAGAATGGAAATAAAAACAAAAATAAACAAATGGGACCTGATGAAACTTAAAAGCTTTTTCACAGCAAAACCATAAACAAGACAAAAAGACAACTGTCAGAATGGGAGAAAATATTTGCAAATGAAGCAACTGACAAAGGATTAATCTCCAAAATTTACAAGCAGCTCACGCAGCTCAATAGCAAAAAAACAAACAACCCAATCCAAAAATGGGCAGAAGACCTAAATAGACATTTCTCCAAAGAATATATACAGATTGCCAACAGACACATGAAAGAATGCTCAACATCATTAATCATTAGAGAAATGCAAATCAAAACTACAATGAGGTATCACCTCACACCCGTCAGAATGGCCATCATCAAAAAATCTGCAAACAATAAATGCTGGAGAGGGTGTGGAGAAAAGAGAGCCCTCTTGCACTGTTGGTGGGAATGTAAACTGATACAGCCACTATGGAGAACAGTATGGAGGTTCCTTAAAAAACTAAAAATAGAAATACCATATGACCCAGCAATCCCACTCCTGGGCATATATCCTGAGAAAACCAAAGTTCAAAAAGAGACATGTACCACAATGTTCACTGCAACTCTATTTACAATAGCCAGGACATGGAAGCCACCTAAGTGTCCATCGACAGATGAATGGATAAAGATGTGGCACATATATACAATGGAATATTACTCAGCCATAAAAAGAAATGAAATTGAGTTATTTGTAGTGAGGTGGATGGACCTAGTGTCTGTCATACAGAGTGAAGTAAGTCAGAAAGAGAAAAACAAATACTGTATGCTAACACATATATATGGAATCTAAAAACAAAAAATTGTTCTGAAGAACCTAGGGCCAGGACAGGAATAAAGACGCAGATGTAGAGAATGGACTTGAGGACACGGGGAGGGGGAAGGGTAAGCTGGGACAAAGTGAGAGAGTGGCATGGACATATATACACTACCAAATGTAAAACAGATAGCTAGTGGGAAGCAGCCACATAGCACAGGGAGATCAGCTCGGTGCTTTGTGACCACCTAGAGGGGTGGGATAGGGAGGATGGGAGGGAGACACGAGAGGGAGGAGATATGGGGATATATGTATATGTATAGCTGATTCACTTTGTTATAAAGCAGAAACTAATGCATCATTGTAAAGCAATTATACTCCAATAAAGATGTTAAAAAAAAAAAAGCTAAAGCCTTATCACCATCATCATCATTATCATTATCATTTACTCTTTTATTAAGAGCAAACCTTACTCCTTTTTTCTCTGAGCGTCTTAACACAAGTTACTCTACATTACAGAAAGGAAACGTGTCCCCATTAGACTACCTTATGGCAGTCCTCTTGCAGAAATTGACAGTTCTGCGATTGTGGCCTCACAATCCAAAAGGATTGCCATTAAATGAATACTTTTAGAACCAGCCTTCTTCCGAGTGAGAAAGTTCAAGTCACTGTTTAAGAAATACAAAGAAACTGCTTACCCAAGATGAGGAATGCCAGGAGAAGCAATGCACTGAGCTCTCCCACCACTGCAGTTGCCAAGTCCGACTGAAGACACTTCTGCCTTCACAGAAGGTCAGGCTCAGAGCAAACCAAATGCGTGCATTCTGAGTTGGCTGCAGAGACACAAACAGGAACCTTTAAATCAAGGTTCTTGTTTCAGTCATCTGGCCTATTACCCACTTTTTATTTACACTTTCATTCTAAGATGAGGTAATAAACTCACCTTACTGAGGAGAGCCTCATGTTCCAGACCTCTGCAGGTGTCATCTCCCCTTCTAGATTACAAACTCTCCGAGGGTGGGATCTCAAATGGTCCCAGGCAAACATGCTGAGAAAGAAATCAGCCTCTTGCAAACAAAATAAATTTAAGATTAACACAAAACATTCTGCTCTGTATCTAAAATATAGCAACCTTTCATTATTTTTCTCTCAACACAGAGGGGCAATATAGCCAATCACTCAATCCCTGCTTCCAAAGATATGCCTGTCCAGTCCTCCAACTCACCACCTAGGCATGTCAATTTCCCCTGACCATGTGATATCAGCATTTCTAGAATACAAGAAGCATTTTATCCCCCCCAGAGAATCCCGTGGGTGACTAGATAAAAACTCAAAGCTTCTTCACGTTGAGGTATCTTTTGCTTTTAAGTCGCCACTTCAAAATAAGTGTTCTCAGTGTACATGCCTTCAACCTTGCCTGCACTGGCTTGAATTAAACATGGGCATACTTGTTTTTTGGACCTTGTCCTGTATCATTTGAAAAGTTGTTGAATGCTTGCTCTTCACCAGGACTATGCTGCATGGTTCTTGAGAACTGGTGTGCTGATAAGTCAGCAATTGAGTAAATACCCCCACCATGGCCTATTTCAAGCTACCAACACTTTAACAATTGGCCTGCAAAATTCCTAAAAATTTAACAATCAGCTCTTATGGTGTGAGCTGGCTCCAGCACCCCTCGGAATCTATGCAGATTCTTGCTGGGGTACAGCTCAGAGATGAATGGTTACTTGATGCTGAAAATCACAAACCACCCCTCTTCTCTTTCACAGGACAGCTCTCATCTAATATGCAGATATGCACCAAAAAGTAGCCAGAAAGTGCAAAGAAGTTTATTAACTATGATGTGGTAAAGATCTCAAGAGTTACACGTCTGTGTGCATGACCCAATAGTGCATACCCTCCTACAAAAACAAACAAACAAACAAAAAACACAGTGAAATGTAGCAGTTAACAGTCCAACATTGGAGTCAAAGGGTTGGAGCTGCCTTGTCTTGCAGCAAAGTTTTAAATTGTGCAATTAAATGAGAGTCTTGGTCCATGTCTTCTTACAGGTCCCCTTTGGAAACATAACTGAGTGACACACAAGAATATTCAGATTCAGAATTTGGCCGCCAGAATTTTTTCTAAACAAGGACATGCAACATCCCCTCGTGAAGCACCAGAGTCCAGTTTGAGAGCTGTAGAGAATGTGCCCCCAAGAAGCTTGAGGTAACAGGCCACATAGGAAACACAAAGCATTTTATAAGTTCACATTTGGTAACAGAATTAAGAGCTCAATGGACAAAACTCATAAGGTAATGTAACCACAAGTAAAGACTTCAGCAGGCAAAGAAAAATTCTGAAAGGCTTTTAAGCACCTCTGAAGCTTTCAGAATTCAATTCCCTTTCTAGACAAGGCTGGTCTCCATACAATGTGATAAGAACTCATGGAGCAGCAAAAAGAAAAACAGAGAGAATAGCACCTTAGAAGATATTAAAACAGTAAGTTAAAAAAAGAAAAAACTTAATCTTCCTTCCATCCTTAAAAGGCAGGTGTCCCAACACTGCTTTGTGCTCCTTTGAAGAAAAAAAGCTGTAACCCAGACCTCAATATAAGGACTGAAGAAGGAAACTGATAGCAGCCTTAAGACTGTGATAAACATATCCCACTGGATTAATCCTCATAACATGCCTGAAAAGAAATTACAAGATAACTCAGCCAAAACTCGTTCTTTATTCAATGGGATGTGATTTTACCTGGGTTCCTATAACATCATCTCCTTCTCAAAGAAATGAGGACCCACAAAAATTCTACCTCACGGCTATATCTCTATCTTCAAATGTCCTAGAGCCCAAATTATTTACTTTCATTGCTCAAATTGTTTTCCTCTCTGTGTTGAGGTGTCAGATTGTCTCACTAGATTGGCCCTAGACATCCACATACTTAACAAGTAGCCCAAGACTGTGAGATTTAACCACTGGAAATGTAGACTGCCAATCTTGCCTTTGCCTCTTCTTCTTTATATGACCAGAGGTAAATCATAACATCTATTAACTAATCAGACTCTCTAATTGATGGACTAGATTAACAAAAGAGGCCAGGCCAAATCTATGAGAACTAATAACCCAAATTTTTAAAAATAGATCTTAGCAAAAAAATATAAAAGTGATTTTTGTACAGCATACAGTGTATGATGCTATAATATGGAAACCTCCTGAGCCACCTAGCAAAAAATCATGGAAACGGGCTATCCTGTTAAAAAATCAAAGATGGGAAGAGAGGATAATTTTTGTCTCTCATAATTAAGAAGTGAACTCTATCCCTCTATTACAGAGGACTGCACAGTCAACCCTTCCTGATATGTCATACATTTTTTTTTTTTTTTTTTTTTTTTTGGCTGCATCGGGTCTTCGTTGCTGTGCGCGGGCTTTCTCTAGTTCCAGCGAGCAGGGGCCACTCTTCATTGCAGTGCGTGGGCTTCTCAATGCGGTGGCTTCTCTTGTTGTGGAGCACGGGATCTAGGCGCGTGGGCTCAGTAGTTGTGGCGCACAGGCTCAGTAGTTGTTGCTCATACATATTTCTTAATGGCTTACAGAAAATCCCATGTAAATTAAAATTTGAAATATGTTGCTGCAGTAGAATGGAGGAAGCTAATAGAAGGTATCAAGAGAACAGAAGGAGGAAGTGTAGGTTATTCACACCCTCACTCCCTTATCTCAAATATTATGCAAAAACAGTTTGTAAATACATTAGTTTGCTCATATTTTCCGCATTTTAGAAATCAAACAACTTTTGAAGAACAGCATAGGTTAAAAGATGATTTCATTGCAAATTACTGGTAAAATAGTCTACTTAGCCCCACTAAAAACCTTTTGAAGAGTTTTTCTTGCCTCTGATCTGAAAAGTGAAGAAGGAAATCATAAATCAGTCAGCTGTAAGAAAGTAAAATAACAAATTGCACCTAGTAAGACAAAAGAAAGAAATCCCTCTATCTCATCATTTATTTCCTTAATTGTAAACTGAAGGCTCTTTAACACTTTAAAAACCCAGTCAAAGTAAACCACTGACTCCCGAGCCTACCAACTCTAAAAAAAAACTGGGGTTATGCACTCCAAGCCTCCCAAACACAATTGATGATGAGACAATTAAACCAACGAGTATATGCTGTATGCTAACTCACAGCTGAAAATGTTCATGGAGCAAAAAAACAAAGAATAGCTATCCCAGACAAACATTTTGCCTGGGAGCACATCAGGAAGCTCCAAGCTCCATTTCATTAAATATATGTACATATTTTGGCATCAGCAGTGTGGCCAACATCTAGGATTCTCCCTCAAAAAATTGGAAGAAAACATGTAATACATTCAAGACCAAAGGCAAAACAAAAAGTATCTTTCTACTTAGGAAAAGAATTCCTTCATTCAATTAGAGTATAAGTTATTAAAAGGGGTAGTTATGAGTTTCTTCTGAGAGTTTTTGAAGTTTATAAATACAAAATGAACATTTCTTCAATAAATAAATGGCTCCTAAAGTCTTCACTGATGGCTTCCAGAATTCTCCATCACTACTGTCCAAGCCAGCTCCACTTCTCTGGGAGGCTTTAGCTGCCAGTGGAATGGGATATTTTCTGTTATTAGGTGACTCTTCTTCTATCATGCACACTTTCATCAATATGTCTCTTCATAGTCCGAATCCTGGAGGGGAAAGAACAGTAGTTGTGGTGGGTATATGAAGTACAATGCCACAGTCAGAATTCAGGCAAAGACCACACATTAGGGTCCCCCAAATGGAACTTGGCCAGGGGAAACATCAACAGTGAAATGGCACTGACTCAACCCACCTAAATTCCCAAGAAGCATCACAGGACCTCATTATAATTGGTATCTATTGGGCTAATTTCTGCTTTGAAACCCTAAGGGTTCCCTTTTCCTTGGTGACTATTTTTTAAAACCTCAACACACATGAAAAGATGTCTGTCTGTAGCAAAATGTGCAAGACTGTAGCTAGGAGTTTAGGCTAGGAGTCAGTCTACCTCTGGGTTCCAATCCCAGCTCCACCCCTTGCTGGCTATGTGACCTTGAGTAAAGTTATTTAACTTCTTTAAACCTCAGTTTCCATCACTGTGCCTGGCAATTTGTAAGCACTCATTCATGATGAACTACTATCACTATTATTCTTATTCTTATCTTTATTGTTCAAACTTCTAAGCTCGAGTAGGCCATTAGTACTACCTGGCACACCCCATTTCTCTAGTCCACTCATTCTTCTATTCTCCTAGATGACTATTTTCATATCTTTCCCTCTTTCTCCAAACCTTCAACACCTTCAGCTCACTTCATTCTCAGCTGATGACCTTATTTTCTCCCATCATTGGGAACAGAGAAGCAGTCAGTATGGAACTTCCACAAGCTCCCATCATATTTACCCACCCACCTGCATCTGGGCCCACCTACTTGGCCTTCCTTACTCTTAGTATGGATACATTCTCGCTGCTTTTATCTAAGGCCAACATCTCCACTGGTGCACTAGATCCTGAAGTCACTCCAGCAATCCTCCCCCCTCTCCTGTAACATCAAATTTTCCTTTTCTACTGGTTTATTCCCATCAGCATACAAATGTACTGTAATTTCTCCCATCGTAAAAAGAAGAGCAACTCTTGACACGCACCCCTCTCTACCTATTGCCCTATTTCTCTGCATCCCTCCACAGCAAAACTCCTTGAAAGTGTCATTTATACCCACTCTCACCAATACATCTCTTTGTATTCTTTCTTGACCCTACCTTGGTCAGGCTTTCATCCCCACTATTCCACTGAAGCTGCTTTTGCCAAGGCCACCAATGACTTCCACGTTACCAGATCATCCAGTAATCAAGTCTCAGTTCTCATTTTACTTGACCTGACTCAGGAACAATTGACACAGTTAATCACTTTCTTTTCCTTGAAACGCTTTCTTCATTTGGTTCCCAGGATACAGAGCTCTCCAGGTTTTCCTCCCACTTCACTGGACATTCCTTCTCAGCCTCCTTTGCTAATTTCTCCTCATCTTCCCCATCTATAAACCTTGGAGAGCTCCAGGGCTCAGTCCTTTGAGTTCCTCTCTATCTACTCTCATTTCCCTGGTGGAAATATCTCTACCAGTCTCTATATACTAATAACTTCTAAATTTATATCTCCATTCTAGACCTCTCTTCTGAACTCCACACCCATAAAACCAATTGCTTACTCCACATCTCCACTTGAATGTTTAACAAGTATTTCAAATTTACATATCCAAACTCAGCTCCCCTAAAGCTTGTTCTACCCCCAGGCTTGTACATATTAGAAAATGGCAACTCTGTTCTACTAGTTGCTCAAGTCAAGAACCTTGGATTTATCCTTAACTCCTCTCATTCTTTCACACACACATGCAACTCGTCAAGAAGTCCTTCTGGCTTTACCTACAAACTATAACCAGAAAACAACTACTCACCACCTCCACCACCACCACCTTGGTCCAAATCATCACCCTCTTCCTTTACTTGCATCATTGCTAAAGTCTCTTAATTGTACTCTGTTTCTGTCATGGTCCCTCACCACCTATTTTCAACAGAGAAGACAGAATTATCCTTTTAAAACATACATCGGTTCAAAGTGTTCTTTTCTCAAAAACTTCCAGTGGATTCTGTTTCATTAAGAATAAAATTCTAGGGCTTCCCTGGTGGCGCAACAGTTAAGAATCCGCCTGCCAAGGCAGGGGACACGGGTTCGAGCCCTGGTCCGGGAAGATCCCACATGCCGCGGACCAACTAAGCCCGTGTGCCACAACTACTGAGCCTGCGCTCTAGAGCTCGTGAGCCACAACTAGTGAACCCGCATGCCACAACTACTGAAGCCCACGCGCCTAGAGCTGTGCTCCACAACAAGAGAAGCCACCGCAATGAGAAGCCTGTGTACCGCAACGAAGAGTAGCCCCCGCTCACCGCAACCAGAGAAAGCCCATGCACAGCAACAAAGACCCAACGCAGCCAAAAATAAAATAAATTAAATAAAATAAATTTATTTTAAAAAAAGAATAAAATTCTAGGTGATTACAATCACTATAATGTTCTATAAGATACGACATTATCTCTCTGAAGAAGTACTAGTCTTTGCCTTGCTCACTTCATTCCTGCCACACTGGCCTCTGTGCTGCTCCTAGAACATGCCAATCATGGCCCCTCCCCAAAGTCTTTGCACCAACCACTTACTCTGCCTGAAATGTTCCTCCATGATAGCCATGTCGCTTGCTTCTACTTTTAGGTGTTTGTTCAAATATCATTTCAGTGAGGGTGTCCCCAACCATCCTATTTATTTATTTATTTAGGTCACACCTTGCGGCTTGCGGGATCTTACTTCCCGGACCAGGGATTGAACCCGGGCTCCGGCAGTAAAAGCACAGAGTCCTAACCACTGGACCGCCAGGGAACTCCCCCAACCATCCTATTTGGTATCATACCCCCTTATCCAGCCATTCCATCTCCCTTTCCTATTTTATTTTTTCTCTACAGCGTTAAGCACAATCTGACATACTATATATTTTACTAATTTTTAAAATTTTTTTAGTTTGTTATTGTTTGTACCCCAGTTTAAGAGAAGGTAACATTTCAACTGTGTCTCAGATGATGAGAGTTTTCCAGGAATGGAAAGAATGTAATTTCTTCTGAGGGCAGGGATTTTTGTCAGTTTTGTTCACTGTTGTTTCCTAAGTACCTAAAAATCACAGCTGGGGCATGTCAGATACATGCTCGAAGAATAACTGTTGAACAAATCAATATCTGAAATGTGGACAATAATCTTATGAACATTAGCTTATTTAGTTTTTTAATTTACTTTTTAAAATTTTTATTTTATATTGGAGTATAGTTGATTAACAATGTTGTGTTAGTTTCAGGTGTGCAGCAAAGTGATTCTTCTTTCTTTGTTTTTTAATTTTTACTTTATATTGGAGTATAGTTGATTAATAATGTTGTATTAGTTTCAGGACATTAGCTTATTTTTTGTTATCAAAATATTCAAATCCCAAAGGGTTGGAATTAGATCCTATCCACTGGCACTATCAACCTTTCTCTCATCTTACCTATAATACTCAAGTACGTAAGAGAAAGAGAAAAAGGAACACTGTGGTGAGTAATTGGGCTGCGGTCATCCAGCCAAGTGCTGAACTTGGCAGTAAGTACAAAGAAGGCTCAAGTTTAAACCCTGAAATGACAGGTATGCTTTGTACTAGATCATGAGTTGCTTTTGACCTGTTTCCAACAGTACCACATCAGAGAGTCTCTCTCCCTCCTAGGAGCCTGGAACAGCTACACAAGCCTACCAGTCACAGCAAGCACCCAAAGGGGGTGGGATGACAGTTTTCTGAAATGTAAATCAAAACTCAAGCCTTCCAACACGGGTATTTCTTATTGACAAACGCCATCAAGTCACCTAAAAGTTTATATCACTCTAAATTCCCTGGGGAAAACTGAGGCGCAGAAGAAAAGTTCAATTCAGGGTTTTAGGTTCAGCCAGTCCAGCCAGGTCTCCTAGTATGACCTCAGCAGCATAGGACACTCCTCTTTCAGGATGTTCCCTGTCAGTCAGCAGAGGCTGCCTACGCAATCCCCTTCCCTAACCTAAGGACACCACTCTCTGCCCGTAAGACAGAAAATAAAATAATGGTTAGAATTGGTGGGGGTTCCCTGAGACCAAAATGCTTTGGGGAAAGACCTTGGTTCATACTTTGCTTTAGTCCTATCTGCATATCCTCTGCTGCCTCTGAGGGTGAAGGATTCCGTTAATTAAGCAGGAAAATGAAGCATGAACAGTGAACAGAAGAAATGGCATGGACTTACCAGGCACTCGGCACAACAGACACAAAGCTTTGCCATGCAGTCATCCTTCTCCTGGTCAGTGCTGTAGAAAGAGGACAAACCAAATGTGAACAATCACTATCCTCAGTATGGTAGAGCAGTTAGGAGGACAAGCGTTGAAGTCAGACAGGTCTGTTTTTAAATTTCAGTTCTGCCACTTACTAGCAGGGTGACTGGGCAAATTACTTAAGCTCCAGGAACCTATTTCCTCATCTACAAAATGCAGGTATTACCAGCTACACTTAAAGGGTAGTGGTTAGGAGTAAATGCAAAATAAGCACATGTAAAACAGGTACCACAGTGTTTGGCACATAGTAAGTGCTCAATAAATAGGAGCCAGTCACAATCGTTCATTTAGAAATGCACCCAGCACCAACCATGACAGAGGCATTGTGCTGGGCTGGGGATAAAGACATAAATAAAACATGGTCCCTTGAGCTCATTTTGTTAGAATACAATGTGGTAAATGTTTTCATAGAGTTAAGGTCAAACCGCTGTGGCAGCAAAAAGGAGGGAGTGATCAGTTTTCCCTGAAAGAGTCAGGGAAACTCTTGAGAAGCAGACATTTCATCAGGGTCTTAGAAGATAAGGAAGAGTTTTCCAGGCAAACAAGGGAAGGAGGGAGGGGATTCTAGGTAAGAGGAAAGCATGTTGAAAATTTTTTAAAAGGTCTAAATGAGTATAGTATGTTTGGAGAAGGAAATGGCTCACTGTAGTTGGAATGTGGAGCAAATGAGAAGACATGGCAAGAAACAATGTGACTTAGGGTTAGATCATAAAGGATCTTGTTAGACCATGCTTCGAAATAGACGTTTTAGTATTTTTACCAAGAGTTCTTTGCCTTTTTGTGGGGCCACAGATTCCTTGTAAAGGGCACTCTTACTCCCATTAAATAAATGCGCACACGCACACACATGCACACACACACGCACACACACACTGAAAGAAGATTTTAGACTTTCTCAAAGTAAGACTTCTCTCCCCAGGTTAAGAGCCCCTGATATAGATAATGGAGAATCAACAGGGTTTTATGTAGACTTTTGTTACCTTTTTTTTAGTGGATTTGTTCTTAGGGAAAATACTGGATCACACCTGCTCACTGGCAAATGCTTTTGATAACCACAATCCAATTAGCCCCTTCCGAGCATCTGCTGACCAAGAACAGTTCTCACTTATTTAAACTGTTTTGCTCTCCCTGGCTGTTCTAAAGCCTCTCTCACTGCTCAGGCACTTCTGTCAGGAGACATCAGCTCAGTGCCAAAACAAGGAAAAGGGGAAAATAACTGACTTGTTGGAATTTCCTGTCCATTTTGAAGGAATGAGAGATTCACTTCAGAATTTATATTCAGAACCACAGCACTACACCATCTCATTTCAAAAAAAAAAAAAGAGACTAGGACTATGCTATCAATTCCTCCATCTCTCTCCCCAAATTAACATCCACGCATTTCCCTTTCAGCAGAACTAAATTCATCCTGGAAGAAAGGAAGGCATGACGCAGAAGCCTGGGTACTGTCCACAAACCAGGTCTCTGAAGAGGGTTGATTGCTCAGGACTGCAGTTGGACTTACTCAGCTGAAACCTCAATAGATGACTTCTTAGAGCCAGGCTTGCTCCTCTTCTTCAGGCCCGCAGACTTCCTCCCCATTCTCACCAGCAGCAGCACACCCACCACAGCTGAGGGAATGAAGACAAGAATGGAAAGAAGGGCCACGGAGGAGAGCATCGTGCCAAAACCTGGAGGAGGAAAAAGAGATCAAAGAGAGGGACATGCAAAGTGCTTCCTTTGACATGAGATAGTCTTACTTTTGCTCTTGTATTTCTTCTGGTTACAAAGGGCATAAATTCATTGTAGAAACAGTAGAAAATACACAAAAGGACAAAGAAGAATTAAAATTTACCCATAATCCCATTCCCTAGGATCAATATGTCAATATCTACCCGTTCAATCTTCTTTCTAGGAGTATGTGGGTATGAGTCTGAATATAGGGAGGAGAGTACATGTTCAGAAGTATTGATCATAGTTTACATACTATTTCTAGCCTCTTTTTTATATACTATATTATAAATATTTTCCATAAGTATTCCTTCCAGGTGTGATTTTTTTTTAATGGCTGCATAGTATTCTACCGTATTAAATAATATATTGAATCAATCTTCTATTGCTGGATATTCAAATTATTTCCAATTCTTTGAATCTATGAGTTATATAATGATGATCATCCTTGTATATAAATATTTAGCTCTATTTTTTAAAATAAATTTTAAAATGGAATTACTGGATCAAAGGGTATATAATTTTAAGGCATCTGATTTATACTACCAAACTGTCTTCCAGAAAAACTGTACCAGTTTCTACTTCTACCAGCAGTATGAATGTTCCTATGTCTTTGAAACCTATGAGTTGCCTTAAAAAAATAAAGAAAAAAGAAAGAGGAAGGGGAGGGAGAGAGAGAGAGACATACAGAAAGATTTCAGAAATGACAAGGTATCTATAATGAACCATAGATACTTTGTCATTTCTGAATCTCTAAATCTTTGGTTCAAATTCAAATAAGGACTAGAATGACCACTCATCAGTCACCAGGGAATAGTGTAGAACAAAAGGTCAACCCTTAACCCACTCTCCTCATGTTTCACACTAAAAGGAAACAGTTGCTCTTTGCAACATGAAAGAAATGTGCTGCCTCCATCTTTAGAGGAGGTACCCTTTCAAGAAACAGGCAAGAACACAGTCTCATAACTGAGGGTATGAACATATTGGGGAAACCAGAATGACTTCTATTTCACACAGACAGCAACCCTCCATTTATTCAGGGGTTTGCCATACATTCCACAAGACCTCTGGTCACCTGAAATTAAAATTTTAAAAGGATAATGGAGAAACTATGACAATATTTGAAAAAAAAAAGTCAGTTTGAAAAATAAAGATAAAAAAACTCATCCTCAGATAATTCAAAATGGCAGAATGTCCCAATGACCAACCGGCTTACGAAGATAGGTAGTTTTGCTTCTCACTGATCTCCCCACAAACCACCACAGTAGTCAGAGAGCACTCACTACAGAAGAAGGTTGGTGGCAGCTAGCTTACCCCTTTCTGTGACTGTTAGCTCTGTCCCTGGAATATTATGGTACACATCTGGGGGATTCTTCACAGCACAGCTGAATGTCCCATTGTCCTTTATGGTAGGGTTGATTATGCTTATGGACGCATCCCCTTTGTATACATCTCCAACCCAGGAAATTCGATCCCGAAACGTGCCCACTGTGGTTGGGTACTGGAAAGACTGATAATGAAAAATCTAAGAAAGCAACACCATGAGAAAAAAAGTTAATTTGGAAAATGCAATGAAAACGTAAAGCTAAGTAGGTCCAAAATAAAATACAAATGTGTAGTGGGTTTTCCCAGTTGGACAATTGTTTTCTATGTTTTGTTCACTTCCATCCTATAGATTAAAAGACAGGTTAATAAAACTTGTCCAAAAAAAAGGCCTGATGAAAGAACCCAGGGATCCTAATTCTTGAACCCCTTTTAAATTCTCCCCGAAGTCCTAAAGTAGCAGTTCTCAACCAGGGGCAATTTTGCCCTCAAGACACTTGGCAATATCTGGAGATAATTTTGGTTGTCTCAACTGGAAGGAGTGCTACTGGCTTCTAGTGGGTAGAGGCCAGGGATATTGCTGAAAATCCTACGAAGCAGAGGACAGCCCCCACAAAAAAGAATTATCTGTATCAAAATGCCAGCAGTGCCAAAGCTGAGAAACCCTATGCTAAAGCAGCATCTAATTCATATGGTACTTTATAGTGTGCAAACTATTTCTATACATTTACTCATTTGAGCTTCACAACAACACTGAACTATACATGGAGCAGGCAGAAAGGGAAACAAGGACAAGAACAAGAAATTAAATGAGTTACTCGAAGGCACACAGCTAATAAGTGGGAAAGGGGAGATTTTTGTTTATTCTCAAAATCACCAGGAGGCTGTAACATAAGCCTCTCTCAAATTATCTATCTTGGCAATTAATAAAAACCTCAAGTCAGATTCATGATTGGCATTCAATGAATATACATTGAATTAAAACAATGCTACTTCAGATTGGTAATCATATACTTCATCACCAGAAACACCTAATTATATTTGGTGGTAGGCTGGGCAAGCACTACAATACAATATGATCTTTCTCTCTCTCTTATGTAAGATTCAGGCCTTTCCTAGTTCTTTTCTTACTTGGTACCTCCCCACTTAAGAACCCAGACACTTACAAACACTGAATTGCCCAATTTTGAAAAGCAACTTCCCAGAGAAGATGCTGAATCACTTCTTGGTTCATTTGTTCATGCATTCATTCAACAAATATTTACTGCATACCTACTATGTGCCCTTAGGCACTGTATTAAGCAAAATGATACAGTGGGAGCCAATCAGGCACAGTCCCTGCTCTCATGGAACTTACCATCTAGTGGGAAATACAGATATTAGTAAATAATAAAATGTGTAGAATGTTCCAAAGAGGGAGGTAAAGAATACCTATCTCTGATTATCAGCATCAGTATAAAAGGGTTTGAAACTCCTTATTGACAAAACAAAGCCTGCTGTGAATCTTCAAGATTAATCCGACCTGTGAGTTTCAAGTTAAACTAGTGATACTCAAATCCTGCTAACTGATTAGTTTGACAGAATCCTGACTGATCACGTAACTGCAACATAGTGTTATGCAACTTTAAGGGTCCACTAATTCCAACTTGGATGAGTTTGCTGATTTCTCAACTAGCCTCACGCTGTTTGCATTTAAGGTTTCTGCCCCAGGAAGATCCCCACTGTTTGTTCTGTCCTACTTTGGGCCAAGGAGGAAGAGCCATTTGAAGCCAGCCATAGTTTCCTGACCACTCAGAATAAAGGGACCTATTTTAAGTCTAAAGAAAAAAGGACCAGAAACTAACACAACATTGTTAATCAACTATGCTTCAATATAAAAATTTTTTAAAAGTTTAAAGAAAGAAAGGAAGGGCGGGAGGGCGGGAGGGAGGGACAGAGGAAGGAAGGAAGGAAGGAAGGAAGGAAGGAAGGAAGGAAGGAAGGGAGGGAGGGAGGGCGAGCGTCGCAGGTGGTGGGGCAGGGAATGGCGTGCTGTGCGGCGCAGGATGGTTGGCACAAACGGCGGCGCAGCGCCGGGGCCGGAGGAAAAACCTCGCCACCGTGACAGGTCCCTTCCCAAGCCCCTAGGGACAGCAGAGGACTTGGGGACCAGCAAGCACCCCCAGGGCACGAGAAAGGCCTCTGCCACCTGCCCTGCCTCTTCGTGCCCCACATCAGGCCCAGCCGCCCCGGCCCCCGGCTGCATCAAGTGGAGGAGGAGGAGGGGGAGGAGGGTGGCACCCCGGGCCTGGGCCGTGCTCTCCATGCGCGGGGGATGAAGACATTACTGCCATGGACAGCCCGCGCCAGCCGCAGCCCCTGAGTCAGGCTCTCCCTCAGTTGCCGGGTTCCGTGTCAGAGCCCTTGAAGCCTAGCAGGGCCAGGATGGGGGTGGAAAGTCACCTGCCCTGTCCCCCGCTGTCCTCCTACCACTGTCCGGGAGCGCCTGGTGAGGCCTCGGCGGGGAGTGGGACCCCCAGAGCCACAGCTACTTCCACCACAGCCAGCCCCCTGCGGGAGGGCTTCGGCGGGCAGGACGGCGGCGAGCTGCGGCCGCTGCAGAGTGACGGTGCTGCGGCGATGGTCACCAAGGGGTGCCAGCGACTGGCAGCCCAGGGCACCCAGCCCGAGGCCCCCAAACGGAAATGGGCAGAGGATGGTGGGGATGCCCCCGCCCCCAGCAAGCGGCCCTGGGCCAGGCAGGAGAAGCAGGAGGCGGAGGCAGAGGGGGAGGCTGCAGCAGCGGCAGCGGTGAGGCCAGCGCCGCGCTGAGGGAGGAGGTGCTGCCCGCTGCGCCTGAGCGCCTGGCCCTGGGCTATACTGTGCCCTGCATGCGGTACTATGGCATCTGCGCCAAGGACAGCTTCCTGGGGGCGGCACTGGGTGGCCGAGTGCTGGCAGAGGTGGAGGCCCTGAAGCGGGGCAGGCGCCTGCGTGATGGGCCAGCGGGCAATCCTGCCACGCAGCATCCGTGGGGAGCAGATCGCCTGGGTGGAAGGCCATGAGCCAGGCTGCCGAAGCATCAGTGCCCTCATGGCCCACGTGGATGCTATAATCCGCCACTGTGCTGGGAGGCTGAGCAGCTACGTCATCAATGGGCGCACCAAGGCCATGGTGGCGTGTTACCCAGGTAACGGGCTGGGGTAGGTGAGACACGTTGACTATCCACATGGCGATGGGTGCTGCATCACCTGCATCTATTACCTGAATCAAAACTGGGACGTCAAGGTGCATGGCGGCCTGCTGCAGATATTCCCTGAGGGCCGTCCTGTGGTAGCCAACATTGAGCCACTCTTTGACCGGCTGCTCATTTTCTGGTCTGATCGGCGGAACCCCCATGAGGTGAAACCAGCCTAGGCCACCAGGTACGCCATCACTGTCTGGTATTTTGATGCCAAGGAGCGAGCAGCAACCAAAGACAAGTATCAGCTAGCATCAGGACGGAAAGGTGTCCAAGTACCCGTAACACAGCCGACTACGCCCACGTAGTGTCTAGCCCCAGAGCTGCCTGGACAGACAGCTTGCCCTGACTTCGGGAGAGCCCTGGGCCCCAGTGCCACCAGTCTCGGTGCCTGCTCCTTCCCCGCCACTGCCGCTGCTTCTGACTTTGCCTCTGTTCTGCCTGGTGTGGAGGGCTCCATCCATCGCTTAGGACCAAGGAGGAGGAGAGACCCCTGCTGCCCTGGGATGGGGGCTGGGGTTGTGACCTGGGCAGAGGCTGGTGTTGGGGACTGCCATTACTGGAGCTGGGGGGTCTGTGTCCTGCCCTGTGTGGTCATGCATGCCCCTCTCAGGTTTGGAGAGCTGGAAGGAGGCACTGCCACCTCCTACCAGAATGCAGGATTTGGGGTTGGGGTGACTCATGGCCTCTTGCTGGCAAAGGTTTGTGGGGGAGTATCCCCAAGCCCCCCACTCCTCCAGCCTGGAATGTGAAGTGACTCCCCAACCCCTTTGGCCATGGCACCTTTTGGACTAGGCTGCCGCTGCTTGGGCAGGATAAAAGGTGCTGGGAGGAGCATGGGTCTGCAAGTCCTGTCAGCCAAGAAATAAAAGTTTACCTCAGAAAAAAAAGAAAGAAAGAAAGAGAGAGAGAGAGAAAGAAAGGAAGGATGGAAGGAAGGAAGGGAGGAAGAAAGGAAGGAAGAGAGAGAGAGAAAGAGAGAGAAAGAAAGAGAAAGAGGGAGGGAGGAAGGAAGGAAGGAAGGGAGAAAAAGGGACCACAAATACAGCCTAGCTCACTGGACCCACCTTCACTAGGACAACTGGAGCACCTACTGTAGTTACTGAGAGATGTTACATGGCATTCAATAATGGTTCCTAAAACAAAATCCAAAGTTTATACATTAAAATCAAAGAGAAAGTACTTCTAATGAAGGAAACAGGATAAACAAATCAAGGATACTTTCAAAAATACAATCTTACATACCGCTCTGACATTCACATTCTTGATAAAAAGTATCCTGACCTAGGATATTGCTGGAAGCATACAGAAAAAGGGTTTTTTAATAGCATTGCAATCTTCAATTAGACATCCACAATGGGATTTGAGCCATAAATGTGTTTTATCTGTGTGATTAAAATATATTGCTTCTAATATTGCAAGACTATCTGTCATCAACAGCATCTGTCATCAGCATAAGGTGCCCTATAATTTCCTTCAAAGGGAGCTGTATAAATCAGTGCAGATGTTTATACACTGGGAGAAGATGCCAAGATAAATCTACAAGTACCGATATACAAACAGAAACACCCACTGAGACAACTTCACATGACAGGAAATGAGCAGCTTTGAGCAAAAGGATGTCTAAGACTGGGACCTATAGAATTTCTCTGTTCAACAGCCTGGAGGTACCCTTTTTAGTACAACAAATCTGAAACTCAAGCTATGAAGCCAAGCAAAAAGAAACAACAAAGGAGAAACAAAACTAAACCACATTTCCTCTGAGTTTCTGACTTTTTTTCCTATAGCTTATTTGCAAGATTCTCACACAGAAGAAGAAAAAGCCCTACATGACCAGATGAATGTCATATAGGGTAGAAGCTCATCTCCTTCTATTTAATAGAAGCTCATCTTCTATTTTAAGATGAGAAGGCCTAAGGTGTACCTGTGACATAGAATAAAAGGATTCCAGAGCTGTTGACCACAGAAGGCTCAAAGAAATATCCTTAAAAGTATACACTTACTGATTCTGTGCGACTGCTGCTTGGAGGTCGATATGTCCAATCTATGGTGAGTTTGTCAGTGATAGATGAGGTTGACTTGAAGGTGCATTTCAACTTGATATTTTCTCCAACATAACCCCAGACATGGGCATCTGCTTTAATCTCCAGGGAAAGGACGATGTAAACACCTAATCAAAGCAAGCCCAAACATTTAAAATGTGTACACTGGGTGGAATATATAGACGTGAGTGAACAATATAGAAACCCATTTTATTTATTTATTTATTTATTTTATTTATTTATTTTTGGCTGCATTGGGTCTTCGTTTTTGTGCACAGGCTTTCTCTAGTTGCGGCGAGTAGGGGCAACTCTTCATTGAGGTGCACGGGCTTCTCATTGCGGTGGCTTCTCTTGTTGCGGAGCATGGGCTCTAGGTGCAAGGGCTTCAGTAGTTGTGGCGCATGGGCTTAGTTGCTCCACAGCATGTGGGATCTTCCCGGACCAGGGCTCGAACCCGTGTCCCCTGCACTGGCAGGTGGATTCTTAATCACTGTGCCACCAGGGAAGCCCTAGAAACACTATTTATCATTTTTAGGGCTCTCATCAGAAAGCCGTAGCAATAAATATCTTCTCAGGCAGGCCCAAAATGATAAGGAGCAGATATCTGCATTAATCAAGGGTGGTATTTTTGTCATTTTACGATATCAAATCATAGAATGAATGTTTGGGTAAAAATTTAAAACCTGGTCACATCAGCACTTTTTCCAAATACAGAGTTGTGGTTAAATTAACTACAACCAAGCGGGTCAGCCCACAGAAGGCTAAAAGGCAACACCACCCACTCTCCTGACACACTTATACTCCAGGAATATGGCACTTGCTGTGGTCTGAGGGATTTACCCCAAGTACAGCACGACTGTAACCTGAAGCTATCACTGCCTCAACCACCAGCAAAATAAAAGTAGAAAACAAGAATAGGAATTTTTTTTCAAAGAAAAAAAAATTTTTATAAATCTACCCCAAGGTTCTATCTAGTTTTGTTTTGTTTTTCCCTTTCTTAAAGCTGGTTAATGAATCACTCATCCATGAAAAGTAAATCATGGGGAGGAAAAAGTTTATTAAATTTACAGTGTAATGCATTTTAAAATGTAAAAATAAGATATCATTTATAAACTCTTTAGAGACTTCTTCTTTCCAAAGCCACCTCATATATCCAACTTTTTTAAAATTTATTTATTTTATTTATTTATTTTTGGCTGCATTGGGTCTTTGTTGCTGCACGTGGGCTTTCTCTAGTTGCGGCGAGTGGGGGCTACTCTTCGTTGCGGTGCGCGGGCTTCTCATTGCGGTGGCTTCTCTTGTTGTGGAGCACGGGCTCTAGGCACACAGCCTTCAGTAGTTGTAGCACGTGGGCTCAGTAGTTGTGGCTCGCAGGCTCTAGAGCGCAGGCTCAGTAGTTGTGGTTTGCGGGCTTAGTTGCTCCGTGGCATGTGGGATCTTCCCAGACCAGGGATTGAACCCGTGTCCCCTGCATTGGCAGGCGGATTCTTAACTACTGTGCCACCAGGGAAGCCCCCTCGTATATCCAACTTTGACATCCCATCTCCCCCAAAAGAGTTGGCATTTTCTTCTGACCATTCCCTCTGCTTTCAGAGAACAGTGGTAGAAATTTCTCTTCCACTAGGGAGCCATTTTTTAGGAAAGTAAGCCACCAGCACTTTGTTTTTCCTGCTTCCTTCTCCACTACAATAAGCCATGATTCATCTGGCAGGCCAAAAGCAAACAGAGCAGCAAGGTTTCAGAAGAGAGCAAACCCACACACCATCCTAGAAAACAACAGTCCCTCTGGTTGAGAAAGGATGCCAATCCCAGCCCTATCACTTGCTGACTCTGTGGCCTTCGTAGGTTTACTTGATTTCTTCAGTTTCTCATCCTGGTAGGAATGATAATAATAACACTTACCTTAGAAGGTCACTGTGAAGAATAAATGAATTAAAACATGTACCACACTAAGAAGCCTACCTAACCCAGAGTAAATGCGCAATGCACGTTAGATAGCTTCATCATCGTTACTGACACCTCTTTAGTTCTGTCCTTAGTCTCTCAAACTTTCCTATCAGAGACATACTTATGAGTCATCATTTCCACTGCCTTTACCTCTGCTGCTTTGAATCATGTTTCTTGCTCCTCTCTAGACAATCCAGTCTGTTCACATTCCTCTTAAAAGCAGGAGACCAAGACTAAGCTCACAACTCTACTAAGAATCTGACCATCCCAAAGATGAGGACTACCTCTGGTTCATCCAAGACATCCTCTCTGACTTTGCCATGCTAAACTTGTTATTCCTCCTATGCCTTTGCAAATGCTGTTCCTCTGCCTGGAAAGCCTTCATCCCTCAATCCCTACTCTCTCCTAAGCCCTCACTCCTGACCCACCTTACTCATGACTTAAGATAAAGCTCTAAAAAATGGAAGGCAGAAATGAATGGTTAATCTACACACTCCCCATACTCTTTATATATCCTTTATATATAAAGGATATATATCCTTTATATATCCTTTATATACTCTTTATATATCCTAAAACATAAGTATAGCAAAGAGATTTTAAAGTTTAGATTTAGAATTAGACAGACCTGAACTTAAGTTCTAGCCCAGCTGCTTTCTGGCTGTGAGACCTTGATCATAGTTACCTAACCTGTTCAAGAGTCAATTTCCTCACTTGGTAAGTGGGAATAATTAAAAGACCTACTTCATTGTGTCACTGTGAGGATATAATAAGATTAAAGAAGGTAACACATAAAATGCTTAGCATAGCACCTGAAACTGAAACTTTCAATAAATGTTAACTATTGTCATTAAAATGAACACCACAAACATTCAAAAACCTTCAGTAATTCTCTATTGGGCTATAACATAAAATCTAAATAGTGCCAGTCTGGCCCCCAACTTCTGCTACTCTGCCCACCTACCCATCCCATCCCCTTCACTATGCCCAGAATGTCCTGCCATTTCTCAAATTTACTATGTCCTTCATGCCACTGTGACTTTCTTTGAATATGTCTTTATCTGGAAGTTTCTCCCCATCCCTACCAATCCTGCCTGGTAACCACATCCCCAATACTCACACCCTTCAAAACCCATCTCAAATATCAGCCCCCCTTGTGATGCCTTCCCAAATTCTCTGATGCAGTTTATTACTATTTTTCAATTTTCACATAACATTTAGTACATAATGCTACTCGAGCACATATACCATTGCTTGCACTCAATTTGTAAAGACGATTTCCTCCATTAAATTAAAGGAAGTACCTTAAGAGCAAAAGTCAGAGGGAAGGGAGAAGGCAGAGAGAGACCAAGAGAAAGAGGTGGACAGGTCACCAAAAGTTCTCATGTAGGAACAAAGTGTGCTTATTAGTCACCCATTCTCTTCCTATCCCCATTCTTAAAGTATTTTCAACATTCTTAAGTCCCCTAGACACCTACCTTTCCATTGCACTGAATCAGGAAAAGCTCAGCCCTAGATGACCACTTCTAGACTATGGCTGGTGTGCACTGAAGGAGAAAAATCACACCAATGCACCGACAGTTACCATAAGAAATTCATCAGTTCCATCCACAGCTAAGTCCTTAATGAGGCATGATGACTCTTTAACCAGCCTTGGTCATCTCCTCTTTCTGACTCCTCAAACTTTGCCATTCTCTTTTATCCTCTGTGCAACCTATAAACCCCTCATTCTCAGAAAAAAATGTCTCTCTTCTTCAAGAAACTTGAAGCCATACAAACTGCTCAGTCACATATCTTCCTGCATCTTCACCCATTCTTACCTCCAATCTGAAAGGATGTGGTGTCCCTTTTTCTAAGCAAGGTCAAGCCCTTCTTCTCTGCCTGGATCCCTCCCTTCCAAGCCTTGCTCCAGGAAGAAAGAAGAAGAAAAAAAAAAGCCCTCTCTACTGTCTTCAACATTTCCCTTTCAAGAGGGGCTTTCTCCCCTCAGCCTCTAAATACACAGAATTCTCTCCCATCTGTAAAAACAAATATATAACAATAAAACAAAACAATAACAAATTTTCCTTAACCCTGTAATCCTACTCATTACCAACTACTGCCCTCTCTATCCTAAGCCAAGTTTGTGAAAGAGTTGTTTATATCTGACGTTTCCCTTTCCTCCCTTCCCATCCACTTCTGGACCCCTACAGCACAATTTGGACTCCACTACCACTTCTAGTAAAAGGCATTATTGTCTTAAAACAGCAAAATCCAAGGGACAAAAACTCCAATAGGCAGCTTTCTCTCCTGATTTTACTGGATCCCTCTGCAGCAGTAATTGTTTGCTCCTTGACCTTCTCTGTCTCAAGCCTTCCAGGATGATACACTCATTCATTCACTCATTCTTCAAACAAAGATTTATTGAGCGTCTGTTTTGTGCCACCCTCTAAGTTCAGGATTAAATGTGAGCAAAATACATACACTCCCTGTTTTGGAGCTTAAAATGCAGCAGAAGTTCAATACACTAATCAAACAATCATAAAGACAAATGTATAATTACAAACTCTGATAAGCACTGTGAAGAAAAGACAGAGTAGTTATGAGAACTGTACCAGTTATGATACGGGAGCAGGGAGTGGTTAATGAAAGCTTGCCTGAAAAAAGTTACTTTTGAGTTGAGTTCTGAAGCAAGGATAACAAGGTGAGGAGAGGGGGAGCATTCCGGGCAGAGGATACTGCGTATGCAAAGGTCCTGTGTCAGGAAGGAGCTAGGAACTAGTTCCTAGTTCCTGTGTCAGGAAGGAACTAGGAAGGAACTGTCCACAGTCAGTCAAAGAACTAAAAACAAGGCAGAATGGCAGCAACACAAAGAGCGTGAGAGAGAAGACTGAGACATGGCTAGGAGGTAAGCAGAAACTAGATCAGGCAGGACCTTAGAGATCTGGGTCCGTATTCTTAGAGTAATGGGAAGCCATGGAAAATACTTAAGTATGGGACTGAGTGAGAAGGGGCATGAAGAAGTTTGCATTTTTAAAACCTCACTCTAGGGAAGACGATTAGGAGGCACTAAGAGTATATATAAAGAGATTACTTAGGAAGCTACTACAATAGTCAAGTGAGAAATAAGGGAAGATTGAACTAAGTTGGTGGCAGTGGACATGGAGAGAACTAGGAAGACAACAATACAAGGTAAAAATCAGCAAGAACTGGTGTTAGATCATATGTGGAATGTTTGGGAAAGAGAGGCATTGAGGATGACTCCCATATTTCTGGCTTGGCGATACCATTCACTGACACAGGGAAGACTAGAAAAGTACCAGGCTTGGCAGGGAAGAACATGAGTTTGATTTTGGATAAGTTTAAGGTGCCTTTGAGATATCCAAGGGATAATGTCAAGGGGGCAGTTGGTTTAGGGCAGGGATGGGCAAACTATGGACCATGGGTCAAATCTAGCCTACAACACCTTTTTATAAATAAAGTTTTATTAGAACACAGCCAACTTTATTCATTTATGTATCATCTAGGGCTCCTTTTGTGCTACTCCAGCAAAGTTGAATACTTGCAACAGAGATCATGTGGCCCACAAAGCCTAAAATATTATCTGGTCCTTTACAAAAGTTTGCCAACCCTGGTTTATAGCAAAAAAGAACTATGGATTAGAGTTATAAATCAGAATCTCATTAGTCTCCCTCCAACCAACTCTCCACACTGATTGTGTTACATACACACACACGCACACACTCGACATCTCAGCTAGTTTCTATCAAATCTCTTTCTAAGGCTCCTCCTTTCCTCCCCATCCCTTAAACACTGGTGTTCCTCAGAGTTCCACCTTGAGCCCATGGTCCTTCTTTCAACATGTTCTCTTTGGGCAATCCTACCCAGTTTTATAGATTTCACAACCACTAATAGGCTAATGATTCCCCAAACTATGTTGCTAGCCATGACCTGCCTCTGAGTGTCCAAATATTACTGGATATACCCACTTGACTATCACCACCACAGGAACCCAAACTGAAGGTAGTGAACTCTTGTTTGTTACCAGCTCAATATCCATTCCCCTCATCTCCTTTCCTAACAATGCCCAGATTTTCTTTAGCTATCCACCCTTTCCTACATAGCCCATGAGCTTGGGGGTAGAGGCCTCTGTCAGGGTCCAGGCAGGAAACAGAAGGCAAAATCAGCTAAAACTTTGAAAAGTGTATGGGTCACTTTTCAAAGGGACTTTTCTCAGCATCAAGGAAGCCAACAAAGGCACAAAGCCTTTACCACTCCACGCCTAAAGGGGCAGAGGGAGGAAATGGTGTTACTGAAGCCTGGTAAGAGGTGGATCTGTGGGCCATTTGACAGAAGCTGTGGCCACAGAGGAACAAAACCACTATCAACCATGGCACCATGACAGGGAGGGAGCAGGGGAGAAAAATGTCTTTCTCCTCCTGCCCTCCAATCTCCTGCCAATGCCTACCACTGATCAAACCTAACTGGAACCCAGAGGACGGGAGCCTGGATGATGCGGTTTATAGGTCAGCTTTCCAGGGAGTAGGCAAAACAGAGAAGAGAAGTGAATGGATCTGGTGGGAGGAGAGCAAACCAAGAATAACTAGACCCTACTCCCAGATCTGGAAGGTGACTCAGATTGGCCTAAACTAATCATTACATCCAGAGGTGTGCTGGTGAACAGCTAAAAATAGAAAACCCAAATATGTAGGTTTGACAATTTCTGATTTCTGTGGTACAAATACTCCCACCATGGCTAATTTCAAGCTATGAAGGTAAAAGTTTCTGAATGCTGAGTTAGGAAGACATGTGCATGATTGGCTCTTGAGAGCCAGTAGGAGGTAGCTCCAGCACACCATCCTCCTGACCACAGAGATATATTTGGGGTCAACACGGGATTTAAGTTAATCTAATCAAAGTAAGTTTCAGAAAATTTTCTTGGAAAGTTACCTCCATGCCTTGTTTATGTTCTTCTCTATGTCTGGAATTTTCCTCATTCCCTTTCTCTAACTCTTATCCTTCTTTCAGATTTAACTTTGGAGACACCTCCAGGAAGTCTTCCCTGTATCCTCTTGGCAGATTAAGGGCACTTCCTCTGTGATGCCATAGTTTCTAGTGCATTTCTCTCTTAGTACTAGATTTTAAAATTATCTGCTGACTTGTCTTCTTCGATAGACCCTAAGCTCATTGAAATGGAACCTAGCACACTATGGATGCTCAGTAATATTTATTCAACTGAACCAAACCAAGAGTTTCCTTTTATAAAGCAAAAATTGTTATAAAGTAAGCATAAAAATTACAAGTTCTGAGCAAATTTTGGTTACTGAATTACAGCAAGTACACCTTTAATCAAACTACCTACTAGCAGCTTCTTCCTTCTTAATATATATAAACTCCATATTCATGAACATAATTTTGCCACAAAGTTATCAATATGTAAAGTCACTTCACTGAAATCTAAACACTGGATAAGCAGGTCTTAAATGTATAGTTACAGAAAAGTAACCATAACATCCATGGATGAACTAAACAAATCTACACTACTAATCTATACATCAGGATATCGGTTCCCCCTGGAGGAGAAGGAAGAATGCCTGAAAGGAGGCACAGGGAAAGTTTCTGGAATGCCAGTAACAATCTACATGCTGATTTGGGTGCTGGTTGCGCAGGTGTGTTCAGTTTCTGAAAATTCATTAAGCTGTACACTTATAAGCACTTTTCTCTGTTTTACTGAAATTAAAAGTATTCTAAAATCAATGGATATAAAATAATTTGCCTCCTCCACTCAAAAAATAAAATAAGAAGAAAAAAATATCAATCCAATGTTACATTCATTCAGAAACTTTCACCCTAGGCCTAATGTGCTAATGGATATTTATCTCTTCCCCAGAGGGAAAAAGCATTCTTGCCAGGTAAAAACAGCCAACTATAGAAATAATTATAATAATTTTAAAAAATTTTTAATCTGGGAGGAAAACAAGAAAATCACATTTAACCATAAGTAACTTTATACATGGAAGAAATGGAAAAAATGACAAAAACTCCCAATTTTATACACCCAGTTTTCCAAAATACAAATCTGTCAAACTGAGTCATAAAATTGCACACTCAAGTGGAAAAGAGAAAAGTGTAAGAGCCCTAGGCTTGTTAATCTACTGGTTTTACATACTTAGACAACTGATATAGCAGGACCATACTTATAACTTAGGAAGAATTCAAACAAGCTAATAATTTAATGGGTCCTAAATATGAAGAGGAAAGGCAATCAAACTGGTATGAAACCAAAGTCTATTACCTAAGAGACTCAAAACAAAAGACCCCCTCAAAAATGGATGAACCTTGAAAACATGCTAAGTGAAAAAAGCTAGTCACAAAAGAACACATATTGTACAATTCCATTTCTATGAAATGTGCAGAATGGGCAAATCCACAGCAATAGAAAGTAAATTGGTGTTTGCCAGGGGCAGTGGGGAGGGAAGAATAAGGAGTGACTGTTAATGACTATGGAGTTTCTTTGGGATGATGAAAATGTTCTAAAACTGATTGTCATAATAATTGCACAACTGTGAATACACTAAAAACTATTGAATGGTACGCCTTTTTTTTTTTTTTTTTTTTTTTGGCCGTGCCATGCTGTGCATCATGAGGGATCTTAGTTCCCCAACCAGGGATCGAAACCACAACCCCCTGCAGTGGAAGCAAGGAGTCCTAACCACTGGACCACCAGGGAATTCCCTGAATGGTACACTTTAAATGGGTAAATTGTTCGGCATGTGAACTATATCTCAATAAAGCTGGGGTTTTTGGGTGGTTTTTTTAGGCAAAAGATAAATCCACAAATACATACAGATCATAGACTCAACTTATAACATTTGAATTATTTGGTTGCTGAACTGATGGACACTTTTCAATGTGAAATGACATCAAGTTTGTGAAACCACCCACCATTTCTAGAATTTTTTTCCAGTAGGACAATATTTGAACATTTCTCTGTGTGTGTGAGAGAGACAGGCAGACAGACAGAGAGAGGAAACTAGGATGATTTGGAGTGACAGTAGTTCAGCCTAAATAGTATATTGAAAAAGAATTTAGGATTATTTGGAGTGACAGTAGGTCTGCCTAAATAGTATATTGCAAAATAATTTAGCTGAAAAACTGGACACCTGTTATGACACAGGCAGCTGGGAGGGATCAGGGAGTATGCTGGCAGCATAAATACTAGTCATCAAATAAATTAAAACTCCCTAGCCCTACCTGCTGAGACTTAGCACACCTGAAGCCTTTATATCAAAGATCCCCTTCAGAAATTCCCATTACTCACAGGGAAATTTTATGAAGTTAACAATACACTCCTATGCTAGCTCTACTAACATATGATTTCCTGGGGAAGACACACACACACATACACACACACACACACACACAAATCCAGGGAATAATTGCACCCTAAATGAAGGTAATTAGGTTGACTGAAATTTATGCAACTTGAAAATTGCATGAAAGCAAAACTTATCCAAATTTTAAGATTACGTGATAGTGTGAATACTATACTTCTGATATTGGTTAATAGATTAAAATCTTAACAGAATTGATATTCCCTTCCTTGTATTAAAAAAAAAAAAACTGTTATTAAAATACCAAAGCAGTTGCTTTTCCTCAACACATGCATCTCTGTTACAATGAAATCAAAGCACATCCTTTCTGTGACTCATAAACGTTTTACTTCATAGGCCCTGACAATCACCTACAAAAGAAATTAGCAACAGTCATCATTTTCTTTCCCAAAATTACTGGAACTACTGAAGACTAGAATTGTCCTTTCCGAATCAGGATATACGGCCCACAAAACCACAGCCGAGTCAACCACTCATAACTCATCATAAGATAACACCGGGTGCCCCCAAACCCAGTGCCCTCCGTGATTCTATCTATCCGTGCCATCACCACAGTACAACGCACAGCCACGCAAGGTGATCGAGCTGCCAGGGGCTCATGAAAGTACGGACAAGCTACCGACACCCCTCAGTGGGTGGTGATTACCAGAAGAGAACATCCTCCCCACGCCCTCCCGCTTCCTTCCTTCCCAGAAGCGCAGTGGGGGCTTTCCTGAGACCCCCCACCGGAACCGGAAAAGCGACCATCTTCCCTAAGCCCCCGGCCGGAAGTGCGACCGAGCCCGCCGCCGACTCACTCACCCTGGAAGAATAGGACGCCCAGCAGTGGGCACAGAGCACAGCCACGGCCTCCAGCCGCCCCGCTCTGCAGCATCCCGACAGCTCTCCAGAAGTTTGCACACCTTGTTTACGGCTCTCTGTAACCACACAGGTGACACCGGAAGTGACGCGAGGGCGGGAGGCCGCGGGAAGACCTAAAATGGCGATTCGAAGTTGCCATAGTAACGTGGCTTCTTTCCAGAGCCGCACCTGGACTTGCTCACTTCAAGTCAGCGATTCTTAACTCTCAAGTAGGAGTTCATTATTCCCTTTTGCTCGAAAATGAAGTCGGACAGGCTTTGGAGAACTTACTATTTATTTTTACGGAATTCTGAAGGACTTAATCGTCTTGATCCCCTTGACTCTAAGCCAGAAGTCCTTTTTACTCCCTACAGATTATTTTATTTGAATGCTCTCAGAATAGATTTCTATAAATTTAGAGTTCAGAGGGGCCTAGGAGATCATACAGGATCAGTCAGTGAATAGATAAATATGTATTAGGCCTTCCTGTCAATTTGTGCCTAAGACTGTTTGGTTCGTGTTCTTTTTGTGTGTGTGTAGCTATTACAGCATCCAGTTCAGTACTTACCTAAATTGGGTGTTTATTAAATTGCTGTTGACAGTGGCAATGATGAAATCATTACAAAAAGGAGCTGAGATTTGTGCCACTTTTGGTTGGAACAGTGAGGAAGTGCTTGAAGTGAAATGAAGAGATGGTGTCACATTCTTCTGAAAAAGAGATGGGATGGTACCCTGCTCTAATCATTAGTCAACCTATTCTCCTGGAATCTATGTATATTTAATGAAAGCAAGAGAGGAACGAAAATATGCTTCAGCTTTTGGGAAAGTTAATAACTTTCCGTTTTTCAACTCCCATTCCTTTACTAGACTTGAAAGCTGGTAGTTTTCTCTATTAAGAAGGTAATGCAAGAGTATCAAATGGAAGAGATGATACTGTTCCTTCAAAAGAGTCCCCAAACTAAGTAGTTGGTTGTGCCCAATTCTCGGTTATTTGAAGCAATGTGGAAATTCATACAGGTTTATTTATCCAGTAGAAACTAATTCTATCCATTATTGACTTCCAGGCTGCCTCTAAGAAAATTTTTCAATGAAGATAAAATGTATTCCCATCAGTTTTCTGTGACCTGCTATGTAAAAATTTTAGATTTGCATAAAAGCAAATTATATAATTGTAATGCTTTATTACTGAAGGTTATTTACATAGTGTTTAAGGCACAATAAAAAATAAGTTACAATACAAAAGTTCTCTTCAAGTAAAAGACACTGAACAGCCGGGCTATATGAACACTTGAATATTTAGCCAAGACACAAAAGCTACAATTTTGCTGGAAAAACCTTCCATGAGTTTTTAACTACCTCTTTACACTTATGGAACATCACCCAGGCCATCTGTTTGAAGAAATACCCAGTTACTATATTTTCAAAGGTTGAATTATGGAGAAAAATAGAAAATGTGAAAGGTAATATAGACTTTAAATCTAATTTTTACTTTCAAAACTGGGTACTGAAACTGTACTTTTTTAGACAGTATAAAAGGCAAAATGAGACAGGTATGGAATGCATTTCAGAATCAAGGTTCATATGTAAATTATACCAGGTTTTTTTTTTTAGTATTGGAAAAAATATCAAAGTTCATCATCTTTAAATACAGATAAACTATTTGGAAATTCCAGTTTTAAAAGAAATAACATCTTCAGCCTAGTTGGTGAAAACTGAAAATATCAAGCTGTAAACATGGGGGGCAGGGGGTAGAGGGAGAGGTTCCTAAACATTTAGATGTTTTCTCTTCTTTAAATAAGTGCTGCAGTAGCTTAAGTTTGGAAAGACACTGGGAGACTAGACACTTTTTCAAAAGCACTCTTCTTTCCATGACCCACTTATAAAGTTTGTTTTATCTACTAATATAAAAGAAAAAAAAAACAAAGTTGGTTTCATTCTGTTAGTTTTGGTATTTCTTTGCCCCCATACCAAATCCTCCCCCCAAATAAGCAACTGAATTAAAAAATAAATAAAAGAAAAAATTTTAATCTCTTCCAGTTCTCAGAGCTTTGTATAACACTATACAAAATTATTATCATTTAGGGTGATTTTTTTCACTAGCTCTAAATTTTTTAGTTGTAATATACTCCTTCAGAAACCTTCCATTTAACTGCTTAATGATTCCAGTCTACAAATGAGCATAGATTTTCCTCTGTTGTGATAAATAATTGAATTGGGGGAAAAACTGTAGTAAGCTAAACAGTCATTCACTGCTCATGAAAGCTCTGAGCTGTTGATTGCTTGTCACAGCAGAGAAAAAAGGTGACAAGCAATTCATCTTGAGGTGTTGTCAACCTACTAGCATTTCTGTAACCTTCCCTAGTTACTCTGTGGTTTAGACTTGTACTACTGTAAACCTTGGATCAACTGACCAAAAACAAACAAAAACAAAAACCTGCCATCTAGGGTATTGAAAGAAATTCGATAAAATGTGTCCCATACTTAAGGAGAGCCATAAAAATCAAACTGTTCTTTAACAGGTTGAATTTAGGATTTTCTGTTAATCAATCAAAAACAGTTGGGAGAATTAGCTCACCTTTTAATCGAGAGTGTGAGAAGGAAAGAGTAAACATGTTAACTTTAGTAGCAAGAATGCTGCTCTAAGGAAGCTAATATATTAAAGGAAATGTTATGACACACAAGTTGACTTTTATCCCATTTGATGCCAATATATATGTATACAAGTCATAATCCACAAGGAGTGTTTAAGGGCAAAACTGTAGCTTCCTAGTATATAAAAGCTAATGAGCATTTGAAAAAAATACAATATTTGTACTCTGAAATTAAATAAAACCTTAGTAACAGGGCTGTGTGTGAGTCTGCTGGTATCTGCTCAAGAAGGGCCCTATGCTGGCACCAGAGGAACGTTGCTTGTCTAGGTGGTTATATACTGCAGAGCTGGTTGGAAGACAGGTCACAACTGGAAAAGCCAAAGAAAAGCTTCCATTAACTCCAACTTATCTCAGGGTTCTTGTTCTTGGAAATCTTCAGCTTCCTGAAATACGAAATAAAAGTTTAAATGGATAATGTATATGGCAAGAGTGCAATAGGAGTACCTGGCATTACGAATACATACGTATATATATAATCTATTCTCCATCGTGAAGGAAAACATTCTTAAGTATATTTGTCCTCTTCTAACTTAACTTTTAAAAGAAATTTCCTGATCCTTATTACATATTTCTGAGGGTCAGTGTCCTTAATGCATAGTCTCTGCCTTGCATGGACACTTGGATGATCTATAGCTGCTCACTCACATGCATTCATTCTTCTCTCTCTCTCTCCCACCCCCACCATCACTCCAACCCCTTTATTATAAACAAAATCAAATATACAGAAAAGTAAAGAAGGCAGTGTATGGAATTCACTATCACTTAATTTTAAAGGTTTTTTTTTTTTTTTCCTTATTTGCTATAAATACATATATTGGTGGGGGCTAAAGTTTTTAAAACAAATTACTGACATTTTAACCCTAAATACTCCAATACGCATTTTTAAAATAGGGACATCTTCCTATATAACTACAATACCCTTATTATACCTAATAAAAGTTAATAATTCCCTATTGTCCAGATTGAAAATTTTCACATTAAGACTTTCCCATTGTCCCCCCAAATCTTTTTTACAACTAGTTTATTCAAATTAGTATCCATCCAGTCAGGGATCGTACACTGCACTTGATTGTGTTAATTCCTTATATATCTTTTTTTTTTAATTGGGGTATAATTGCTTTACAATATTGTGTTAGTTTCTGCTGTACAGCAAAGTGAATCAGTTATATGTATAAATATATCCCCTCTTTTTTGGAATCCTTAAATTTTTTTCAATCTTAGCCTCCATCTTTATTTTCCATGACTCTGGCTTATTAGAAAATCTGCTTGATTTTAAAAATAGCCCTTGGTAAAAATCTCTCTGACACCAAACTTTTTTTCTAGGTTTACAACAGAACCATTTTTCTCCATATTCTATTTTATAAATCCTTGAGAACTTTCACTGGAGCTTTAGGCTATAAAAATGTGGCTCCTGGGGGCTTCCCTGGTGGCGCAGTGGTTGAGAATCTGCTTGCCAATGCAGGGGATACGGGTTCGAGCCCTGGTCTGGGAAGATCCCACATGCCGCGGAGTAACTAGGCCCGTGAGCCACAACCACTGAGCCTGCGCGTCTGGAGCCTGTGCGCCACAACAAGAGAGGCCGCGACAGTGAGAGGCCCGCCCACTGCGATGAAGAGTGGCCCCCGCTCTCCACAACTAGAGAAAGCCCTCGCACAGAAACGAAGACCCAACACAACCAAAAATTAAAATTAATTAATTAATTTTTTTTAAAAATGTGGCTCCTTTTGCAAATAATAATAGTGGACCTACTTCAGAGAATAGAAGAAATTGTGATCATATGAAAAATAAATCATCCTACCTTTTAAGCCTAATAAACCTAAAAACTGGAAAAACAAAACTACACACCACTAAAATTGGATTCATAGTCCCAATAACTAAATGAGAGGAGTAGAAATCAATTCCAAATAATACAAAAGTTCTCCTATCAAAATGTCAAGCATATCTATTGAGTCACTCTCTTAAATGCCATGATTAGTTTACAATAAAACAAAAGAAAAAGAGCAGATATTCTTTCATTTAAAAAAATTTATTTACATGTTGAAAGTTAATTTATTATTCTTTGTGGTGGTAAATATAACCCCAAAGCCTCAAATAATCATAGAATTATCTCAGCTTTACTGGTAGTAGGGTCTAGCTTCCTGTCCTTTGCACAAAACACACTCAAAGGGGAAGCCATCGACAACACAAGAGAAGCCTTTCATTTCTCTGCCCAACTCCTGTAATTTCATACAGGAAACACCTATCATATAATCTGGGAGATCCACAGTAGAAATGAGCCATATAAGAAAGCTAAGGGGGGGCTTCCCTGGTGGTGCAGTGGTTGAGAATCTGCCTGCTAATGCAGGGGACACAGGTTCGAGCCCTGGTCTGGGAAGATCCCACATGCCGCGGAGCAACTAGACCCGTGAGCCACAATTACTGAGCCTGCGCGTCTGGAGCCTGTGCTCCGCAACAGGAGAGGCCACGATAGTGAGAGGCCCGTGCACCGCGATGAAGAGTGGCCCCCGCTTGCCACAACTAGAGAAAGCCCTCGCACAGAAACGAAGACCCAACACAGCCAAAAAAATTAAATAAAAATAAAAATAAATAATAATTAAAAAAAAAAAAAAAAAAAAAAAGAAAGCTAAGGAGGGACTCCCCTGGTGGCACAGTGGTTAAGAATCCGCCTGCCAATGCAGGGGACACGGGTTTGATTCCTGGTCCAGGAAGATCCCACATGCCGAGGAGCAACTAAGCCTGTGAGCCACAGCTACTGAGCCTGCGCTCTAGAGCCTGAGAGCCACAACTACTGAGTTCACGTGCTGCAACTTATGAAGCCCATGTGCTCTAGGGCCCGTGTGCTGCAACTACTGAAGCCCTTGCCCTAGAGCCCGTGCTCCACAATAAGAGAAGCCACTGCAGTGAGAAACCCGCGCACCGCGAGGAAGAGTAGGCCCTGCTCACCGCAACTAGAGAAAGCCCACGCACAGCAACGAAGACCCAATGCAGCCAAAAAAAGCTAAGGAAAGAAATGAACCCATTTGTGAACCTTACCATCTAATAATGTTAGTCTGTGTCTTCTAAATAAACAGAAACCTTTTTTTCTTGGTTGAGCTTTTCTTCTTCTTTTCTGTAACATAGAAGCAGAAACCAATGTCAGGGGAACAAGGCAAGAAGCAAGGGAGGCAAATCCTACAAAGGTTCAGGTGAGATATATTCCCCCAAATTTGGGGAAGAATTGTATGCACCTGGGAGTAGATCCAAGCTTACAGAGTGCTAAACCTATTAGCACTATCTAATAATACTCATACCTCCACATGACCCTGGGTATCTGAACTTAGACACTTTTCAGAATATTTCTAGAAGAGAATATCATTTGGGAACTCCAGGTTTAAAGCAGACACCTTAGTTTACCATTAGTATTCTACCTCTAATTCTACTTCCTATTCAAAAAAGAAAAGCATAAAATAAAAAATAAAACAAACAGAAACAAAAAAAGACTGACCTAGAAGTCATCTTTATTGATTGTATTCTATTCAAACCAACTTAGAGTTGGGTACATTAGTCTCCTTAAAAATCAATTCTATTTACTATAGTAAATATTTCTTGAGGAAAAGAAACAAATGGTGCTGGGACAGCTGAAAAATTACAACTGCAAAAGAATAAATTTGAACTCCTACTTCACACCATATACAAGAATTGATTCAAAATGAATCAAAGACCTAAATGTAAGAACTAAACTGTAAAACTCTTAGAAGAAAACATAGGCATAAATCTTTTTGACCTTGGATTAGACAGTGGTTTCTTAGATATGACACCAACAAAACAAGCAACAAAAGAAAAAAAGATAAATTGGACTTCTTCAAAATTTAAAGGATACTAATCAAGATAGTGTAAAGGCATCCCACAGAATGGGAGAAAATAATTGCAAATCCTATATCTAATAAGACGCTTTTGTATACTCCAAAATATATTTTTTAAAACTCTTAAAACTTAACAATAAAAAGACAAATAACCTAATTTTAAAGTGGGCAAAATATTTGAATAGATACATCTCCAAATTAGATATTTAAATAGCCAATAAACACATGGAAAGATGCTCAGTGTCATTAGGAAAATGCAAATGAAAACCTCAATGAGATTCCGCTTCACACCCACTAGATGGCTATACTCAAAAGGACAGACAATACAAGTGCTGTTGAGGATGTAGACAAACTGGAACCCTCATACATTGCTGGTGGGAATATAAAATGGTGCGGCTGTTTTGGAAAACTGTCTAGCAATTCCTCAAGAAGGTAACACAGAGTTACTACATATCCCAGTAATTCCACTCCTAGTTATATACACGGGAGAATTGAAAACATATGCCCATGAAACTTGTAGATGAATGTTCATAGTAGCATTAATCAAAATAGCCAAAAAGTGGGAAAAACCTAAATGTCCATCAACTGAATGGATAAACAAAATGTGGTATATGCATACAATGGAATATTATGCAGCCACAGGAAGAATGAAGTACTATAACATGGATGAACTTTGAAAGCATTATACTAACTCAAAGAAGCCAGACAGGGCTTCCCTGATGGTAAAGTGGTTAAGAATCCGCCTGCCAATGCAGGGGACAAGGGTTCAAGCCCTGGTCCGGGAAGATCCCACATGCCACGGAGCAAATGAGCCCATGCACCACAACTACTGAGCCTGTGCTCTAGAGCCTGTGAGCCACAACTACTGAAGCCTGTGCACCTAGAACCCGTGCTCTGCAACAAAGAGGAGCCACGGCAATGAGAAGCCCGCGCACCGCAACGAAGAGTAGCACCCGCTCGCCGCAACTGGAGAAAGCCCACACACAGCAACGAAGACCCAAGGCAGCTAAATAAATAAATAAATAAATAAATAAATAAATAAACAAAAAAGAAGCCAGACATAAAAGGTCACATATTGTATGATCCTCTTTATATGAAATGTCCAAACAGGCAAATCCATAGAGACAGAAAGCAAATTAGTAGTTGTCAGGGGCAGGTGAGAGAGGAAAATAGGGAGTGATGGCTAAAGGGTATGGAGTTTCTTTTGTGGAGGTGATGAAAATATTCTGGAATTAGTGGTGATGGTTACACAACTTTGTGAACATTAAATAATGAATTCTATTATATGTAAATTTTATCTGAATAAAAAAAATATTAAGCACCTTATATCAGCATGGCTGACTTTGCTAGGCACTGATTCATAGAGCCCCTGCTGACAGCCCAGTGGTTCTTAGAAATGTATGCTTTACATTAAAAGTGAGGAATATCCAGGACTTCCCTGGTGGCACAGTGGTTAAGAATCCAGCTGCCAGTGCAGGGGACACGGGTTCAAGCCCCGGTCCGGGAAGATCTCACATGCCGCAGAGCAACTAAGCCAGTGTGCCACAACTACTGAGCCTGCACTCTAGAGCCCGAGAGCCACAACTACTGAGCCCACCTGCCACAACTACTGAAGCCCGTGCGCCTAGAGCCCGTGCTCTGCAACAAAGAGGAGCCACCGCAATGAGAAGCCCTCGCACCGCAACAAAGAGTAGCCCCCGCTCGCCGCAACTAAAGAAAGCCCGTGTGCAGCAACGAAGACACAACGCAGCCAAAAATTAATTAATTAATTATTTTTTAAAAGTGAGGAATATCCTAGAAAAGCTTTACATAAGTAAATTTTTATAATATCAAATCCTGCATAGTAAAGAAAGCTTATAATAAAATCTTCTGTAAAATTAAGAAACTAAAGTTACTAGACCCACAGACATAGAAAACAAACTTACGGTTTGTTTGTTTGAAAGAGTGGGGAGGGATAAATTAGGAGATTGGGGTTAACATATACACGCTATAATATATAAAATAGAGAACAAACAAGGACCTACTGTATAGCACAGAGAACTATATTCAATATTTTGTATTAACCTATAAGGGAAAAGAATCTGAAAAAGAATACATATATATATATATATATAAATCACTTTACTGTACACCTTAAACTAACACAACATTGTAAATCAACTACACTTCAATTTAAAAAAAGCTAAAGTTACTAATTCACACCCTAATTTATCCATCCTGTGAATTTGAATTCTTTTATGTAAGATAAACTCAAGAGGAAGAACATCTGTTCAACAATTATTTAGCCCCACTATAAAATACCAAGTGTTGCCATAAAACAGTGTTAAAAGAAGACTTTCCCAGAACTGCCCAGCCTTACGATTTTATCTCCACCACTTTATGAGCTCTTTCAGCCCGTCGCTTTTTCCGGAAATGCTGGAAGAGGACCACCACAATTACTATTATGACCATCAGTGCACAGGCGGAGCCAATGGCCAGAGCCAGGAAGTGGATCTCAGAGAAGCGTACTGTAAGGAGAAAAGATCAAGTTGGGGTTCTGAAAAGAGGAAGACTATAATGAAATCTAAAGATATTCATCCTTTTTTAAAAAAATAAATTTATTTATTTTATTTATTTATTTTTGGCTGCATTGTGCCTTTGTTGCTGTGTGCGGGCTTTCTCTAGTTGCGGCGAGTGGGGCCTGTTCTTTGTTGCGGTGCACAGACTTCTCATTGCGGTGGCCTCTCTTGTTGTGGAGCACGGGCTCTAGGCGCACAGGCTTCAGTAGTTGTGGCACGCAGGCTCAGTAGTTGTGGCTCACGGGCTCTAGAGCACAGGCTCAGTAGTTGTGGCGCACGGGCTCTAGAGCGCAGGCTCAGTAGTTGTGGCGCACGGGCTCTAGAGCACAGGCTCAGTAGTTGTGGTGCACGGGCTTAGTTGCTCCACGACATGTGGGATCTTCCTGGACCAGGGCTCAAACCAGCGTCCCCTGCATTGGCAGGCGGATTCTTAAGCACTGCACCACCAGGGAAGTCCCAAGATATTCATCCTTAAATGGAATCATTTAAGGGGTGTATTTTCATCTTGAAATGAAATCTTCCTTTCTTCTACGATATTAATTTTGTAAAGTCTAGTAGCAGTAGAAAAGCCTTACAGGGATTCCCCTGGCGGTCCAGTGATTAAGACACCGTGTTTCCAATGCAGGGGGCGCAGGTTCAATCCCTGGTTGGGGAACTAAGATCCCATATGCTGCGTGGTGTGGCAAAAAAAAAAAAAAAGTAGGAAAAACATACAGACTACTTTAGTGGTTCTCAAACTTTGGTTTTAGGAGTAGCAGCTACAGAATTACTTGAAAACTTTGATATGCAAGTTCTATCAGGCCCCACCCCAGACCTACTGAATTACAGGGGGGGGCCCAGCAATCTGTTTTAATTTGTCCTCCAGATGATTCTGATGCATGCTAAAAGTTTGAGAACCACTTGGCCAATTGAGCTACCTAGTGGGGTAAGGTTATTGCTGACCTAATCGAATCCAGTGTCTAAACTATTTCTCCCCGAATCCTTTTCCCCTCTGTCATGCAGTCAGTCATTTATTCAGGCTTATTAAGGGCCTATTATGTTCCAGGGACTCTGATGGAAATACAAAGCCAAAAAAGACATTATCTTCAAGGAACTCATGCCCACTGGAAAGATAGACAAGTAAATCAGTAACTATAGTCTAGTGGATATATGATGCAAGAGAGAACCCAAAGGGAAGGGTCCCTAAACCAGGCTAGAGTCTGTGAAGCCTGGGTCTCTTAATTTTTACCTTGATTTCTGATTTAAATTTCAACGAACCCTCAGAGCCAGAAAAGACATTAGAGAATATCTAGCCCAGGGGTTCCCAGCCTGGAGTCTATGAAGGAAGATGGGGGGAGCAGGGCACAAGCCCACAAAATCTATGTCATATTGTGTGTGTACATTGTTTGTGGTAAACAGGGGTTATGGCATTCATTAGGTTCTCAAAGAGTAGTGATCCCAATATGTTGAAGAACCATGTGTTCTTATCTACCTGTTCATTTTGCAGGATAAGAAACTGAGAGCCAAAGATATTACATTACTTCTTTCAATACTCAAATGACTTCTCCAAGATCATACAGCTCTCTATTGATAGGGCCTTGAAGGATGATAATAGGAATGAAAGGAGGAAATGATACCACTTTATAGGCTTTTACGTTTTGGGTAGTAATGTTGTGTGTTGGTTAAGAGCATACAGCAGACAGCTAGGTTAAAATACCAGGTCCTGTGTGATTTGGGGTAATTAACGTCTTTGTTTCTTCAATGTATAAAATAGAGATAACAATATTCACTTCTTGAGTTCTTATAAAAACTAAAATTGCTTATGTAAATTGTTCCACGCTGTGCCTGCACATAATAAACTTTCAATATATGGTAACTATTATAATTTTCAGTACAATTCAAGAGTTTGGGGGGTCTTATTTTTATTACTTCATTTTATCCTCACCATAATCTTTGCTATATTATTCTCACTTTACAGGAGAAAAAGAAAAGTTATTTACAGCTGGTAAACTGTAGCAGTACTCAAACCCAGATTTACAACTTGTAAGTTTTATGGTCTTTGCTTTTTGTTGTCTGGCAGTTTTCCAGGTTGTCCTTTATAGAACTGCAGGCAATACAGTGCCTTAGTTTGGAGCACAATTTTGGAGACACAGATGCTTGGGTTTGAGTTCTGAGTGACTCCATTTATGAGCTCCATGACTTTGGACAAGTGACTTAACCTCTATGAGCATCGATTTCCTCATTAGTAAAATGGGTGGGGGGGGCACACTAAAAGCACAATAAATTGATATGATATGTAAAGATTAGATATGATATGTAAATCCCCTAGCACATGGGAAGTGTTCAATAAACAATAACTACCCTTATTGGTATCTGCCTCCAACAGTGGTTGTGAGAATTAAATGAGATAGTACATGTCAAGAACTTTGGACAGTGCCTGATGTAGAGTAGGTACTCAATAGTACCTTGTGAATAAATGAGTGAATGAATGGACCTATTGTGTTAGCCTTTATCAGAGGGTTGCTTCCTCTCCCTTTCACGATCTCAATGCCATTTTTGTAACAGATTCCTTAGGTCCCTTTATTTTCTGTTTCTTTCCACAGCCAAACAAAGCCTTTCTCTTTTTTACCCCAGGACTCTTCACTCTCCCTCTGCAGTTTCCAGATCCAAAGGGTTGGTCCTTCTCTCTACTCTTTCAGCCATCACAAAAGTTTGCCCCTCTCTTTTCCACAAGCTCTCACGCTTTCCAAAACGATTTTTCTCTGCATCACCTACCAGTGTGCACAACGCTGAGCTGGATCTCCCCTATCAGCCCATCAACATCAGGTGGGTTCTTCACCTGGCAGGTGTATGTCCCATTGTCATCAAACTGTAGCTTCCAGAGGAGGATGGAGACATCATACCGCTCAGGGTTCCCATCCCAGACCACCCGGTCCTTGAAACGCCCACTCATGGGTCTGAAGGGATCCACATGGTAGTAGAAAACCTAGAGAGGAGAAATGGCCAAAGGTCTTATTTGGTACCTGGGCAGGGAGGCTGAGATGGCAGGACCAGAAGAGAAACGCAAGCAAGCCTGACTGTCCCATCTGCAGCTCTCCTGCAAGAACCTCTTGCTTTCCCCTTCGCCAGCCTCTCAGTTCTGTCTGTTGATTTGTTTCCCAGGTTTACCCTGTGCTTGTTGCTAAGAAAAATACAGGAAGGGCAAGGAGAAATGGACTGGCTTATTTTCCTAACCAAGGGACCCTTACTTACAAACTGCTCAGACCCCCCATCTCGAGGACGGAAATTCCAGGTCACTGTTAGAGTGTCACCCACAGGGGCAAAGCTGGAGAAAGTGCATTTTAACCGAACATCGGTCCCATTGACAGCCTCCAGCACACGGGGAGTGTAAATTTCCACAGCTGCTATTGGCCAAAGAGCTGCAATGAAAAAAAGGGAAAGGAAGGGTTAACAGGAGATGTGTATTAAGAGAATTTCTGCTGACACTACCAAAATAAAGGTCTGAGTAGGGCATCAAACAGAACTGAGATGCCCCAGCTCTCACACAAACTCACTTCACTCAGAGTCTACATACTCCTACTACATGCAACCTTGACCCTCCCATTCCTTAAACAACTAAAAATACCACACAGTGCTCTCACTTTCTCCAAAGCATGATACCCTAGCCTCATGGTACCCACTTCAAAACTGCTGTAACAAACTACAAACATCGGCAAATAAAATTGAAAGCAGAAACAAAACATCAGAACTAATCAGAACATGAATTAGACATGTATTCAGATTAAGCATTGTATGTTATGTGTCTGATGGTCCCCTAGCAGGTAAGTTTTCCAGAAAGTGTCCTTGTTGTGTGAATTTCACACTGTTCCTAGTCTTCTGCAGAAACTGAGTTAATCAGTCCCAGACAGTTTAGCTTGCCTGCGCCGCTGGAACCTTTATACCACATGGCATTTTTTTAGCATGATATTTACATTTAGAATGTGCATGTTGGGGCAGTTACAAAGCCACAGTGGGTCTCTCTCCTTAACAATCTCAGCTTTCCCAGTGCTGCCGAGAGCCCCAGACAAGACCCACACACAGAAATCGAAGTGCCAGGTTCTGCCAGCAGTGGGAGTTTGAGAGTAGCCACAAAAAATGGTGTGTAACCTGAGATTAGAAAACCCTCTCTGTGCCTGAATCACTGGCACCTGAGAACACACCTAAACCTGTTTTTCCAAAAGCAACTCCCCCAAAACAACCCACCACTTCAGTTTCACTAAAGTCAAAACTAAAACAAAATGCAACTGTGGCTCAGGCTCCAAAAAAAGACTCTTGCAACTTCTTCGACAATTAGCTAACTTTATAGGGTAGGCAGTGAAGGAGGTAGGCTCAGAGAAGCCCGAGAGCTCTTACCTGTGAGCTGTATGCCGAGGAGAAAAAGCACAGCACGCATAGGGCTCTTGCCATACATGAGGGAAACCCAGCCCTGGCCCCAGAGACCAGACCGGGCAGACCGAGCGCTCCAGCACCCTGCCAAGGCCACTCCAGGAGGAAAGCACACTGCGTTTTTCCGGAGAGGGGAGTCACTCCCTCACCTATGGGAACCTGAGCACCTGTGCCTGTGAGTCATTCCTGCTCTGCCGGTGCTGGAATGAAAGGTGGGGCCTCAGCTCCCAACGCCCTCCTTCCCTCCTTCCTTTCCTCCCTCCCACCCTCTGTGCTACAAGCGCGTCTGCAGAAAGTCCCATGCAGTCCTGTCTTAACTTTTCAGTTTATCTGGACCCTGGCCTCTGGATGGCCTTGAAAACAGCCAGAGGAGGTGGTGCCCGTCTGAAATGTCCCAGGCTGCTTTGGTTCTGGCCCACACACACACGTTTTTTTAAAAACAGGTTTCAGGCTCGCCTGAGAAGTGAATGCTGAACCTACCTGCAGTGATTCCACTTATCAAAGCACCTCCCTGGGGCCACAGCAGCGGAAACTGGGTTCCCAAATCCAAAGTAATCAGAATTCCTTAGGACCCTCTGTGTTCAAAAAGTCCTACAGTTTATACCCTCAATTTTAGCCAAATGTTACCACAAGGATTGCTGTACCTTTTCTAGCTGCTAGCTTTCCCTGAGACCCACCTAAAATAGACTGACCAAAACAAATCTCAGTGTTTAATGACCCTTTACGTTTGAAGGATTTAAAGAGGAATCAGGACGTCATCCCAGCTCTTTTTTTTTTTTCTTTGGCCGCACGGCATGTGGGATCTTAGTTCCCCAAACCAGGGATCCAACCCATGTCCCCTGCAATGGAAATGCAGAGTCTTAAATCCCCTTTTTTGACTCTTAAATCTAGTTCTCTTTCCACAAAATAATAGCTAATGTGAACAATCAGACAGAGGACTCTCAAGGAAAAGTTTTTCCTAATAACTTTTTTGTACCTCAGATTTTATCTGCCATTTTGGGGGCAGCCATCTGTCTGAGAAATCTAAAGATTTGAGGACTTTAAACGAGAAAAGGTGCCTCCTTGTCTGGAAGGAAGATGGGTGATTGTTACAGATTAATGAAGCAGCGTGGAAACAGCAGTAGGAGGGGGATGAAGATTACGCACACAGTTAAGAAGTAGCCTTGACCAGGAATCTAATCTAAAACAGAAGAAACAAATTGCCCTTATCCCTGGATTAGCAATCTAGAAGCTCTTTAGTGATTCATAAAATCTCCTAGTGAAACCCTGGAACAAAGAAGTTTCCAGGAGGGGGAGGAAGGGGCAAGCTACCTAGAAAAAATAAAACAGCATAAAGAGGGAAGCAAAGAGAAAATTCCACCAAGAGAGAGGCAGATTACAGAAGAAAAAGAAAAGCAAAGGAGGAGAGAAAAGCAGCAGGAGAAAGATGTCATCATGACGGAGCAAAAAAAGGTAAACAACAGCAAACATCAGTCCCCATTAGAACTGAGAAAACAGGGGCTCCCCCAAATGAAGATCAGCGGTGTCCCAGCGTGAGTGTCCTGTGAAGAGTGTTTCTGAACACAGAATGTTTAGCTCCTTTGTCAGCTTCTAGGTCGGAAATGCTGGGGAAACATTTCAAACGGTGATAGGATAAAAGAGCTTTTCTGGTATGTAGGTCCAAAGAGTTCAGCTCCAGGAGCCTGAAAGAAAAGGAGTTAAGGAAACTTGAGCCTCTTTGTTGGCTTTCAGATTGCAGGGCAGTGCAGCTCTGGAGAGGTAAAGCCTGAGGTTTTGAAGTCTACCACAAATTGCAAACTTTGGTGAGAGGGAGGGTTACCAAAAGGCTCAGGGATGCAGTGAACAGCAGCATGAGAGGAATCGGGGCGAGAAGGACTGAACAAACTGCCCCCTTGTCAGGAGGAGAAGATTCCCCCCTGCCGGGTAGCCAGACGCCCTGTGAGCTGGCTGCCAGCATGGCTCTGGGGAGTCAGCCGCTGCCCAGGCCCCATTCCTCAGCAGAGTTCAAGTTCCTGGCTGTGTGCCCGGCAACACCCAATTCCTTCCAGTTAGCAGGAGAGTCACCCGGTTCTCCTCCCTGGGTGGGGAGGGGAGAGGCCAAGGGCTGGACTTGCTAAGTAGAGAAAACACTAAAGAAAAAGGACGTTTGTCCCTAAGAGTCCCCAGGATGCCAGTCAGCAGGAGTCTGATGAGAGCTAGAGGCATCTGGGTAAGGCCTACGTTACCGTTCAGTTCGTATCTGGGCAAATGAGAGAAAAAGAAGAGGAGTTCTGGAGTTTAAAAAGAAGAAAAGTGAAGTTTTCAGAGACATTACTTTCTCTCTAAACTTTTCCAGAGAAAAATTCTGATTGTCATTAAAATTCGTGGCATACTAAGTTTTGAAAGCACCTCATCTGTCCCTTCCCCTACACATTTCCTAAAAATATTTCTAATGGATACTGAGACCGTGGTCAGTAGGAAACTCACTGGGGGCTCAGAAGACAAAAAGGACAACTGGCTTGTATCAATATTTGTAAAAATTGTTGTCTTAGCATCCTAGGGAAAAATGTGTTTTTTTACCGCAAGATGAAAATAGCATTCTGTGAAGCAGGGAAAACAAATAATTTAGCTCTTGGGGTGGTTCAAATAAAGTATTTAGTTACTCAAAACTTTTGGTCCATATGTCTTTCTTACTAGAAAAGCTTTATGAAATTTTTGTTATATGCTAGGCTAGAAATACAAAGTAGAATAAGAAGGACTTCTTAAATTAAATAAATATTTTTTTTTTTAAAAAAAAAAAGTAGAATAAGACATTTCTGCCTGGGGGGAAGAATCAGTCTAAAGAGGATTAGGAGGTGGGGTGTGTATGTAAGCCAGTAGTTACCATATTTGTGACTTTTGAACCAGTCCTAAAAGGCTGAATAGAGAGGAGAGAAGAGAAACGGATGGGTGGAATGTGGTATCCACAGGAACCTTCAAGCAATTCCTCAAATCTAGTGCACAGGGAGGAGTGGCAGTTCAGGAGGCTGGAGAGAGGTTGGGCCCAGATATTGAGGGTCCTCATTCGCCATCTGAAGGTGTATGGACTTGATCCTGACAAATATATCCGTTGGGAGTAGCTAACATGTGACCAGAGGAGAGAATTTGGTATTTCCCAGAACCATAAAAAATAACAAGGTATAACTGAATCACTTTGCTGTACACTTGAACATTGTAAATTAACTATACTTGAATTTTTTTTTTTAATAGTTAAAAAACAAATAAGGAGGGACTTTCCTGGTGGCGCAGTGGTTAAGAATCCACCTGCCAATGCAGGGAACACGGGTTCAAGCCCTGGTCTGGCAAGATCCCACATGCCGTGGAGCAGCTAAGCCCGTGCACCACAACTACCGAGCCGGCGCTCTACAGCCTGTGAGCCACAACTACTGAGCCTGCATGCCACAACTACTGAAGCCCACGCACCTAGAGCCCATGCTCTGCAACAAGAGAAGCCACCGCAATGAGAAGCCCGCACACCACAATGAAGAGTAGCCCCCGCTCGCCGCAACTAGAGAAAGCCCGCGCACAGCAACGAAGACCCAACACAGCCAAAAATAAATAAATAAAAACAAATAAGGAGGGAAGGCCTTGAGACATCAACCACCACATACTCAACCATCTCATAAGGCCCCTGGCCTAGGAGCCAGAATGAAAATATAAACTTATTACGTGTTTTCAGAAGACTCAGACTCCTAGCCTTCCCTAACCAACAATTCCAACCTATAGCTCCTTTTTTTTTTTTTCTAACTTCTTCTGGTTTAGAGACCTTTTCGAAGATGAGAGAGAATGTCAGAGTCCTAGATGAGAGGTGGGTTCTCAGCCCAAGGAAGAGGTGTGTTCCCTAGGATTCTCCTCCTTGCCTCAAGGTTCCTACAGATAGTCCAGGGCAAGTCTGGATCTGAGACTGAGCTCTAATGGCTTAGTAAAACCATGGGCAGGAATGTCTTCTACCTCCCCACCTCTTGGCAGCTTATATGTACACTTCTCCAGTAAAGCCTCAGACTCCTTTCTTAATTATAGAGGAGAGGCATCATAATCTTATTAAACAGCCCAAGAAAGAGACTCTGAAGTTTAACCCTTCATATTCTAAAGAGAAGTTAGATGGATTTGCACAGGGTTGAAGAGATAGGGTGTCTTTAAAGATAAACTTGAAGAGTCTCCCAGGAGGATAAAGAGACCTTGATTGAGGCATTTGTCTATCTCCCTCTTTACCATATGCACTACATCTAAATACTGGGTGAGAATTTACATTTACATAGTGCTTATTGATGAATGTGGTATCTTTTGGTTACCATGACCAATTTTCATTCTTAGGAAATTATTTCATTTCCTGAGAAAAGAAATAGCCTCTTCTTATACTTCTTTTTCTTCTTCTTTTTTTTTTTTTTTTTTTTGCTAGTAAATATTAGGAAGCATGAGGCATAGGAACTGGAGTCCAACCTGCTTAGATCCAAATCCAAGCTTGGCCACTTACTAGCTGTGTGACCTTGGGCAGTTATTTAATTCTCTGTGCCTCAATTATCTTACATGTAAAATGAAAATAATATCTGCCCCATAGGTCTCCCCTGGTGGCGCAGTGGTTAAGAATCTGCCTGCCAATGCAGGGGACACGGGTTCGAGCCCTGGTCCGGGAAGATCCCACATGCCACGGAGCAACTAAGCCCATGCACCACAACTACCGAGCCTGCGCTCTAGAGCCTGCAAGCCACAACTACTGAGCCCACGTGCCACAACTACTGAAGCCTGTGCCCCTAGAGCCTGTGCTCCGCAACAAGAGAAGCCACCGCAATGAGAAGCCCGCGCAATGCAACGAAGAGTAACTCCCGCTCACCACAACTAGAGAAAACCCGCGCGCAGCAACAAAGACCCAACACAGCCATAAATTAATTAATTAATTAATTAATACTATCTGCCCCATAGACTTAGTATAAGAATCAAGTGAAATGCTGTATTTAAGTAAAGCTCTATGTGCAATGCCCATAGAAAACGCTCAGTAAATTTATTTGTTTGTGGTTATACTTAGTTAACATATTGAAAACTGTTCCCATGACCACTGGGAAAAGGTCTAGCAGTTTCTTGTAAAGCTAAGTTTCATATAAAGCTAACCACCTTAGCAATTTCACTCCTAGGTATTTATCCAAGAGAAATGAAGTTATATATCCACAAAATTACTTGTATGAGACTATTTGGAGAAGCTTTATTCATAATACCCCAAATTGGAAACAGCCCAGGGGTCCATCAACAGAAAAATAGATAAACACTCCATAGAATATTCATATGATGGTTTACTACTCAGGAATAAAAAGGAACAAACTACTGATACATACAACCACATGCATGAATCTCAAATATATTATGTTGAACAAAATTAGCCAGACATAAAGTAGTACTTACTCTTTTTTTTCAACTTTTCTGAAGATTTTTATTTATTTATTTATTTATTTATTTTTGGCTACGCTGGGTCTTCGTTGCTGCGCATGGGCTTTCTCTAGTTGCATTGAGCGGGGACTAGTCTTCGATGCGGTGCACGGGCTTCTCATTGAAGTGGCTTCTCTTGTTGTGGAGCATGGGCTCTAGGTGCGCGGGCTTCAGAAGTTGTGACACGTGCGCTCAGTAGTTGTGGCTCACAGGCTCTAGAGCTCAGGCTCAGTAGTTGTGGTGCACGGGCTTAGTTGCTCCGTGGCATGTGGGATCTTCCCAGACCAGGGCTCGAACCCGTGTCCCCTTCATTGGCAGGCGGATTCTTAACCACTGCGTCACCAGGGAAGTCCCAGTACTTACTCTTTGATTCCACTTATACGAAGTTCTAGAACAGGCAAAACTAATGTTTGGTGGGAAAAAATCATAACAGTGTTTGCCCTTGGGGGAGTGAGTGGGGGAAGGAATTGACTGGAGAGGCATGAGGGAAATTTCTGGAGTGATATTAATGTTCTGCATCTTGATATGGGTTTGGGTTATAGAGGCTTAGGCATTTGCCAAGTTCTTTGAATGGTATATGCTTAAGTCTTGTGTGTTTCATTGTATGCAAATTTTATTTCAATGTATTCTTAAAAGGAATTATAAATGAATATTGAACTCTCATTAATGCTGAAGTATGTAGGAGGATGTGTCCTGATGTCTGAAACTGTAAAATGCATACAAAAAATAAGATATTAATGGATAGGTGGATAAAGGGATGAAAAGAGAAATGAATAGATATATGATATAAATCATGTATTAATATACAGTAAAATGTTAGCTGAAGAAACTAAGCAGGGAATATAGGTGTTCACCGTAAAATCCTTTCAATTTTTCTGCATGTTTGAAACTTTTCATAATAAAATGTTGGCAAAAATCTGCTTCCTCATTTACCAAGTTTCCTTAACATTAAGTAAATGACAACACCAAACTTAGAAATAAAATGTTTGAGAGTCATTATTTTACAACATTATAGTTTAGACATCATTCCTTAGAATATTGGTCAATTTTAACAAATAAAAATTACCATTAATTTAAAAATTACCATTTATCAAGTGCCTACTATGTTCCCAGCACCACCACAGGCATGTCACAGATATTATGTCTGATCCTCATAATAGCAAGATAAGCAGAGGTCTCCGTTTTATAGATGAGGAAATTGAGGCACAAAGAGACTCATTCATTCTAATACCCATCGAGCCCTTGTGGGTGGAGAGAAAAGGGGGAAAAGGAGAATGAATGACCAGAGATGAGGCTGAAAATCTCATCAGGGGCTAGACCCTAAAGGCCCTTGATAAGGGTTAAGGAGTTTGGACTTTATCTGGAGGGCAATGGGGAGACATTGAAAACTTTCCAGCAGAAAGTGATCTGATCAGATTTGTATATTTAAAAGATCACGTGGGACTTCCCTGGTGGTCCAGTGGTTAAGAATCCGCCTTCCAATGCAGGGGACACAGGTTCGATCCCTGGTCAGGAAACTAAGATCCCACATGCCACAGAGCAACTAAGCCCCCCACACCACAACGAAGAGCCTGTGCGCCGCAACGAAGACCCAGCACAGCCAAAATTTTAAAAATAAATCAATAAATAAAAAATAAAAAAATAAAAGATCATGCAACTACAATTTGGAGAGAGACAATGGAGAGGAACAAGACCGAAAGCAAGAAGCTGCTTCTGGGAACAGTAATCAACAGGCAGATGATTTGACGGGAACTGAAACAATGGCAGAGGGAATGGAGAGAAGTAGGGATTTGAGAGCTATGAAGGAGGCAGAGTGGATGGAGATTCGTACATGATTGGAAGTGGAAGTGAGGGAAAGTGTTGAAGGATAATTCTCAAATTTTTAGCATAGGTAACTTGGTGGACGGTGGCTGCCCTTCTCTGAAATGGAGAGGATGAGGAGTTGTCAAGTTTGATGTTCCTGTGGGACAGCCAAGCAGAGATGTTCAGTACAAAATGGGATAAATGGATCCGAGCTCCAAAGAGAGCTCTGGGCTAGAGATGCCAGTTTGAGGTCTCCAGCCCTTCCAGAAGGCAATTGTGGGGCCACTGTAGAGTGAGAAAGGATGCGGTCCTAGGACAGAACCTACAGGCTGAACATCACCTAAGGAACAAGAGAAAAGGAGATCTCTGAAGAGAGTGGGTAAACGCAAGGGAGAGAGAAGAAAATAACTGGAGTGGTGTCCCAAAGCTAAAGGAAGAGGAGGGTTTCCAAAAAAAAAAAAAAAAAGGCAAATATACAAGATATCAAGTGCTGCTGAGAGTCAAGTAAAATAAGGACTGAAAGTATTCACTAGATCACCCAACTGGTGACCTTGGTGAAAGCACTTTCACCCGAAAAGTAGTAAAGGTGGAGGTCGTTTTGCAGTCGATGGAGGGGTAAATGGGAGTGAGGAAGTGGTTTACTTATGGTCAGAGCTTATGAAGGGGAGCAGAAGAGGCGGTAGCTGGAAGGGAACGTGGTAGAAAAAAGTTTTTTAGCTTTTGGCTCATTTGTTGGTTTTAAGAAAGGAAAGTATTAGCATGTTAAAATGCTTCCGGGAATGAGCCAGCAAACAGGAGGAAGTGTACCTCCCTCATTGTTAACAAGAGGTTAAGAATGTTCGGAGACCTCCCTGGTGGTTAAGAATCTGCCTGCCAATGCAGGGGACACAGGTTCAAGCCCTGGTCTGGGAAGATCCCACATGCCTTGGAGCAACTAAACCTGTGTACCACAACTACTGAGCCTGCTCTCTAGGGCCCATGAGCCACAACTACTGAGCCCATGTGCCACAGCTACTGAAGCCCACGTGCCTAGAGCCCGTGCTCAGCAACAGGAGAAGCCACCACAATGAGAAGCCCATGCATCGCAACGAAGACTAGCCCCTGCTCGCTGCAACTAGAGAAAACCTGCGCACAACAATGGAGACCCAACGCAGCCAAAATAAAGTAAAATTAAATAAATAAATAAATATTTTTTAAAAAAATGCTCAGGGGATGCTCAGGACAGTCCTGCTTAATACTTGTTGTCCTTCTGTAATGGTTAATAGTACCCCTTTCGGGGAACTTCCCTGGTGGTCCAGTGGTTAAGACTCCACACTTCCAATGCAGGGGACGCAGTTTCGATCCCTGGGTGGGAAACTAGGATCCCACATGCCGTGCAGGGTGGCCAAAAAATAAAAAATTAAAATTAAAAATTAGTACCCCTTTCACACTGTGACAGTGTGGAAGATAATTTATATGGTCAACCTAGATAAGGGGGAAGCCCAGGCTGGGCACAGACTTGGCTAACTTTGAAAGTGAAAGTGTTGGGACCAAAAATTGAAGTTTTCATCCGTGTGTGTGAGTGAGTGTGTGTGTGTGCGTGTGTGTGTGTGTGTGTGTTTATAAAGATTTTTTCGCCTCCTGAGAGAATTCTCATCTAGTGGTTCCCACTTCATTTGTGTACTAGGGAAGAAAGGTCACTGTCCTAGGATGAGGCAAGGAGACGGAGGAGCAGAAGTCGGAAAGGGAGAGGAGGTCTGACACAGTTGGTGACAGGAATGAGAGGAGAAATTGGCCAAAGTCAAGTAGCATTCCCAAGGTCACCTACCTAGTGACATGGTCAGAATTCAAAACCAGGCCTGCCCAGCTCTCAAGTCAACTCCAGAGCCAATTTGAACTCTTCTTACAATACCAGTCACCTCTTCTCATTACAATGTATCAAATGGGACTTCCCTGGTGGTCCAGAGGTTAGGACTCGGTGCTTCTACTGTCAGAACCCGGGTTCAATCCCTGGTTGGGGAACCAAGGTCCTGCAAGCTGCACAGCAAGGCCAAAAAAAAAATAGAATGTATCAAGCTTGTCTACAATCAGCCCTCCATTGTATGTTCAGGCTACTCTCTGACCAGTGGTGCCTTCCTTCCCTCCCCATCACTACCACTGCCACCATTCTGGAAGACTTCTGAAGCACAAGTAAATGAAATAAACATTAGGCATCCTCTTCTCGGCATCTCTCCTAAAAGAAAAGATTTGATGAGAGAATATTTGGAGATTTTGTCAAAAATGAGGTTTGGATTATGCCAAAATCTCACTATGTTGTTCCTTCCATGTCCTATTACTCATTTTTTGTGTGTGTTATTTGTTTTTTGTTTTTTAATAGTTTTGAGCAACTACCAAGTATCAGGCACTGCCCTCAAGAATTCAAGGTATGGGACTTCCCTGGTGATCCAGGGGGTGAGACTCCACGCTCCCAATGCAGGGGGCCCAGGTTTGATCCCTGCTCGGGGAACTAGATGCCACATGCATGCCACAACTAAGAAGCCCGTATGCCGCAACTAAACAAGCCTCAATAAAGATCCTGCGAGCCGCAACTAAGACCCGGCACAGCCAAAATAAATAAATAAATATTTTTTAAAAAAAGAATTCAAGTGTAAAAAAAAAAGACAAGATCTTAGCCCTTAAGGCATGATCAGGCCAATAAAAACCAAAAAAGTAGTCACAATACAGGTTGATATGCAATATAAAAGTGCATACCAGTCACCAATGATAACACAAGAATACTGAAAGCCTTCCCGCTACATTCAGGAACAAGACCAGGATGCCCACTCTCACCACTTCTATTCAACATAATATTGGAAGTCTTAACCACAGCAATCAGACAAGAAAAAGAAATTAAAGTTTTCCAAATTGGAAGGGAAGAGGTAAAACTGTCACTATCTGCAGATGACATGATACTCTATATAGAGAACCCTAAAATCTCTACACAAAAACTATTAGAACTAATAAATGAATTCAGCAAGGTAGCAAGATACAAGATTAATATACAGAAATCTGTTGCATTTCTATACACTAGTAATGAAATATCAGAAAGAGAAAGTTTTAAAAATCCCATTTAAAATCACATTAAAAAAAAAAAAAACTAGGAATAAACTTAACCAAGGAGGTGAAAGACTCGTATGTTGAAAACTATAAAACATTGATAAAGGAAACTGAAGATGATTCAAAGAAATGAAGAGATACCCTGTGCTCCTGGACTGGAAGAATGAATATTGTTAAAATGGCCATACTACCCAAAGCAATCTACAGATTTAATGATATCCCTATCAAATTACTCATGACATTTTTCACAGAATTAGAACAAATAATCCTAAAATGTATATGGAACCATAAAAGATCCAGAATTGCCAGAGCAATCCTGAGGAAAAAGAACAAAGTAGGAGGCATAACTCTCCCAGACTTCAGACAATACTACAAAGCTACAAAATACTATGGTATTGGCACAAAAACAGACAATATAGTTCAATGGAACAGAATAGAGAGCCCAGAAATAAACCTACACACCTACAGTCAATTAATCTTTGACAAAAGAGGCAAGAATATATAATGGAGAAGAGATAGTCTCTTCAGTAAATGGTTTTGGGAAAGCTGGACAGCCTCATGTAAACCAAGGAAGTTAGAATACTCCCTCACACCATCCAGAAAAGTAAACTCAAAATGACTTAAAGACTTAAATGTAAGACATGACACCATAAAACTCCTAGAAGAGAGCATGGGCAAAACCTTCTCTGACATAAATTGTAGCAATCTTTTCTCAGATAAGTCTTCCAAGACAAAAGAAATAAAAGCAAAAATAAACAAATGGGACCGAATTAAACTTATAAGCTTTTGCACAGCAAAGGAAACCATCAACAAAACAAAAAGACAACCTATGGACTGGGAGAAAGTATTTGCAAACAATGTGACCAACAAGGGTTTAATTTCCAAAATATATTAACAGCTCATACAACTCAATATCAAATAAATAAATAAACAACCCACCCAATCAAAAAATGGGCAGAAGACCTAAATAGATATTTCTCCAGAGACATACAGATGACCAACAGGCACATGAAAAGATGCTCAACATCACTAATTATTAGAGAAATGCAAAGCAAAAGCACAATGAGGTATCACCTCACACCAGACAGAACGGCCATCATCAAAAAGTCTACAAATAACAAATGCTGGAGAGGGTGTGGAGAAAAGGGAACCCTCTTGCACTGCTGGTGGGAATGTAAATTGGTGCAGCCACTATGGAGAACAGTATGGAGGTTCCTTAAAAAACTACAAATAGAGTTATATGATTCAGCATCCCACTCCTGGGCATATATCTGGAAAAAACAAAAGCTCTAATTTACAAAGACACATGTACCCCAATGTTCATAGCAGCACTATTTACAACAGCCACTACTTCGAAGCAACCTAAGTGTCCGTCAATAGATGAATGGATAAAGATGTGGGGTATATATATATATATATATATATATATATATATATATATATATATATATATATGAATATTACTCAACTATAAAAAAGTCAACTATTGCCATTTGCATCAACGTGGATGGACCTAGAGATTATCATACTAAGTGAAGTAACTCAGAGAAAGACAAGTATCATATGATACCACTTTTATGTGGAATCTAAAAAATAATACAAATGAATCTATATACAAAACAGAAACAGAGTCACAGACATAGAAAACAAATTGATGGTTACCAAATGGGACACAGAGGTGGGGAGAGACAAATTAGGAGTATGGGGTTAACAGACACAAACTACTATACATAAAATAGGTAAGCAACAAGGATTTACTGTATAGAACAGGGAGTTATACCCAATATCTTAATAAGTTAATAATAACCTATAATGGAATATAATCTGCAAAAACAAAAAACAAATCACTATGCTATACACCTAAAACTAAAACAATATTGTAAATCAAATACACTTCAATTAAAAAAAAAACTTACCTGTTCCTTGGAAAAAATGCCCTGTCTCATTGATCAGACACAGTACTTAGCACACTGTAGGTGTTCAGTAAACACTGGTGATTGAGTAAGCTGATCTCGGGTTAGCAGAAACAAGTACTTTTTTTTTTTTTATTAAATTTATTGTTCATCTTAAAGCAAATCAAATACACAGTAACATGACAATTCCAACTTGTTCACAAAAAGTGATAACTGAGTTCTACTGAGAAATAAGTACTTATAGGATAATGGGGAAAGCATAAGTTTTGACTAAAAATTCTTTCTTCTTCATAAAACCAAAGTCAACTCAAGGTGTTCTTTCCCCAAAAAAAGTCTACCATTTTGAGTTTTTCCCCTAATCTAGTTTATTTCTTTGGTATTTTTATATGAATGATTTGTAGTAATTTGTTTGTAACAGCCAAACAGAATTTAACCATGGTACTAGTAATAAACAGCAGATTACCAAAACTTTAATATTTATTCCTCTCTATTTTATCTTGAGAAGCAAAACCTTTATGAAAGAAAATGTAATTTAGCAGAATCACTGAAAAAGAGTTCTGCCATACTAAGTTCATTCTTATTTTCCTCTCTATACCTTTCTCAAACTGTTTCTTTCCTTTAACATTCTTTCTTTACTGCTCCCCACCTATTCACAGCCTTCCTTTTCTCTTAGGGTGGGGATGGGTGACCATATAATTTACTGTCCAAACTGGAACAGTTGGTTTTTGTTTTTGTTTTTGTTTTCCATGGAAAGACATTTTATTTTAAATATAGCAGTATGTACAAGTCAATCCCAAACTCCCAATTTATCCCTCCCCCAGCCCTCCCCCCCATAACCATAAATTCATTCTCTAAGTCTGTGAGTCTGTTTCTGTTTTATAAATTAAGTTCATTTGTATCTTTTTTTTTTTTTTAGATTCTGCATGTAAGCAATAATATCATATGATATTTGTCTTTCTCTGTCTGACTTAGTTCACTGCAAACTGGAACTGTTTTGAGAGTGAAAGTGGCATTATTGATATTTACACTGGAAATATAAAACAGGGCCTTCCCAGGGACACTGGGTTGTAGGGTCACCCTACTTTAAACTCTTGGGTCCTCAGTTTCCACACTAATAAAGTGAGGGGGTTGGACCAACTGACTTCGAAGGACCCTTCTAGTCGTAACCATCGAAGATTTAACGTGCTTCATCCTCAAAATTCAGTCTTACTCAGAAAACCTCAGATGCCGCAAGGCCTCAGAACCACTCTTTTTCATCACAGGTCCATTGAATGCTGAGAAGCAGCAAAGGTGCTGAGTTAGCTAAGGCATTTCAGCCTCTCTGCACTCCCCTCCATTTCCCATCGAGGCCTGTTGCCTGCAAGGGAACAAGCAGGTTGGACTTGTCGACTCAGAAGCATTTCTGGGTGGAAAGGGCAGCCCCGCTGCTTGTCCAGGCAAACAGGATGTGAGTCTTCCCTGGTGAGTCAGAGCCAGAGAGAGAAAGCACGCCTGCCCAGCCCCCCAGGGGGTTCCCCTCCCCCTCCCCAGCTTCCAGCTTCTGAAAGGGGAAGACAGGGAAAAATTCTCGGCAACGTTGCTGTTTTCTTCCAGCCTGCCCCCGTGTTATACGCCCTCTGAGTGTCAGTGTCTGCTGGGCTACACTAGCAGTAAGCAGAGGAAATGAGGCTTTCAAAGACAGAGCAAAAAATGATCATTTAAAGCTGTCACCCTGAGTGCAAGCTCTTACTCTAATGATGCTGACATTATTCCAAACGTTTCTAGAAGGACTTTTCTGGAACTGCCTTAGCAGCTTGAACCACAATTTTTTTTTTTTTTTTGAGATCCTTAACGATGACAAATCTTCACGCTTTTGAGAGCTAGTTTGATTCTCCAACACATCTAAAAGTCACATAGATCAAATCTAAAAAGTTGAGAAAGTGAGTAACCAAACGCCACTGATTATAAAATCAGGAGAATGAAGATCTTGTGTAGTGTGTACGTGCTCCCTGAGGAGCCTTTCAAAGACAAAAAACTAAAGAATTCTTTTGTGCGTAACTGTGTTGAGAGGATAATCCCTCCTAGAGTTTAAGATCGCTCCTGTGGTTACTGAGCTGGATACAGACACGAACAGGGGAGCTTCCCTGCAGGTCCAGTGGTTAAGGCTCCACCCTTTAAATGCAGGGGGTGTGGGTTTGATGCCTGATCTGGGAACTAGGATCCCACATGCCGAGTGGCACGGCCAAAAGAAAGAAGAAAACAAAAAACACTCAGAGGCTCTTCTCTTTTCATGGAATAAGGCCCTTCATGATCCGGCCCCACCAACTATCCAGCCCCACTTTCACGTTTTCCAGGCTCCTTGAAACTCACTCTTGGCCATGCCAAACTAACCACGTGTGTGTTCTTACCTTCACGTATATATCTGTACACGCTATTCTGTCTACTTTGTCCATCTGATGAATCCTTATTTGCCTTTCAAAATTAAGCTCACATTCTATGAAGGCTTCCCTGAGCCCTGGAGCCAGAGTTAATAGTTCCTTACACCTTGTAACACCTTTATTATGGCCCTTGCTGCACTATGCCATCATTACTTGTTTACACGTCTGTCTCCACTCTAGACTGGGTCCTTTGAGGGCAGGGTCCAGGTCTTTTCGTCTCTGTATCCTCAGCACCTAAACGTGCTAGGCACACAGTAGAGGCTCAATGTACATTTGCTAAAGGAGTGACTGCATACCTACCAGATAGGCTCCTGTGGGCTCCATGCTGGGCTCCCACACCTCAGCGAGGCCACGAGGTATGGAGCGCCCTCTGGTGGAACCCAAAAAAGCTCCAAGGGTGAAGACCTAAAACCAAGTCCCAGCTTTAACTTTGCTTATTTTTATATCTCAGGAAAGATCCTCTCCATAATTGAAAAATCTACACTGAACAAGAGTTTTCCACCTTCCACTGTTTTCAGCCTAGTAGCCATCATGAAAGGAGGGGAGCAAATATAATCTATAATATATATAATAGATTCTATTTGAATATGTATAATGTAATGTATTAAATCATAATTGTCAGGATGTGTCTCCTACTTTTATTCATTTATTCTAGGTCTTAATTACTGAATGGATGATTCAACCTAGAGGTCTGAAACCTAGAATTTGGAATGTACTCATCCATTCATTTATTTAATAAATAATGATTTGATTGAATAAGAAAACGGAGGCTAGGGCTTCCCTGGTGGCGCAGTGGTTGAGAGTCTGCCTGCCAGTGCAGGGGACACGGGTTCGAGCCCTGGTCTGGGAAGATCCCACATGCCGCGGAGCGACTGGGCCCGTGAGCCCCAATTGCTGAGCCTGCGCATCTGGAGCCTGTGCTCCGCAACAGGACAGGCCGCGATAGTGAGAGGCCCACTCACCGCGATGAAGAGTGGCCCCCACTTGCCACAGAGAAAGCCCTCGCACAGAGACGAGGACCCAACACAGCCATAAATAAATAAATTAATTAAATAAAATTAAAAAAAACTGAGGCTGAACACTTAAAGAGCGACTGATATATGCCCCACACTGTGCTGAAGAAATATTAGAAGATGCCATATTGGGCTTTAAGGAATTCACAGATACTTGATACTAGAAGCTTCTATCTGCAAAGCTCTTCGCAAAGCATTTGAAGACATTATATCCTTTAATTATGACTATTCTTTTTTACAGATGAAGAAAATGAGGAGGAGGATGTGAAGCGATTTGCCCAGCTATCCAGCTCACTCCCACTACAAAATAAACGGAAGAACTCGGGCCCATTCTGGGGATTCTGTATTTAAAACTAAAGCTCTTCCCATGGGTTCTCACAAAGCCCCACAAAGTCAAAGGCAATTTTTTTTTTTTATCATTTTACTATAGAGAATTTCAAACATATACAAAAGTATACAAAATGGTATAATGACCCCTAGGTACCTATCACTCAGCCCCGATTATCAGCAACTCACGGTCAACTTTTTTCCACTTATACCTTCACCTATCCATCCAATCTTATTTTGAACAAATGGAAAAAAATCATTTCACCCATAAATATAACTTCAATGCCATTGTCACACCTAACAAGAATTAACATTTCCTAAATATCAAATATACAGTGTTAAAATTTCCAGTTATCTCATAAATGTTATGTTTTTTACAGTTTACATACTTGTGTTTTATTATTGTTTTATTTTTTTAATTGGAGTAAAGTTGCTTTACAATGTTGTGTTAGTTTCTGCTCTACAATGAAGTGAATCAGCTATATGTATACCTATATCCCCTCCCTCTTGGACCTCCCTCCCACCCACCCCATCCCACCCATCTAGGTCATCACAGAGCACTGAGCTGAGCTCCCTGTGTTATACAGCAGGTTCCCACTAGCTATGTATTCTACACGTGGTAGTGTATTTATGTTAAACCTAATCTCCCAATTCGTCCCACCCTCCTCTTCCCTCCCTGTGCCCACATGTCCGTTCTCTACGTCTACGTCTCTATTCCTGCCCTACAAATAGGTTCATCTGTACCATTTTCCTAGATTCTATGTATATGTGTTAATATACGATATTTGTTTTTCTCTTTCTGTCTTACTTCACTCTGTGTGACAGACTCTAGGTGCATCCACATCTCTACAAATGACGCAATTTCATTCCTTTTTTATGGCTGAGTAATATTCTGTTGTATATATGTACCACATCTTCTTTATCCATTCATCTATTGTTGGACATTTAGGTTGTTTCCATGTCCTGGCTATTGTAAATAGTGCTGCAGTGCACACTGGGGTACATGTGTCCTGAGAAAACCATAATTCAAAAGGATACAGTTTACATATTTGAGTTAGGGTCCAAATAAGGTGCAAAATTTGCAATTGGTCCGTATGTTTCCCAAGTCTCTTTTAATCTATAGCTTCCTCTTCATCACTTTTTCATTTCCTTGCAATTTACATTTAAAGAAACTGAGTCATTTGTCTCTGGATTTTTCCACAGTCTGGACTTTTTGCCTACAATATCATGTCGTGTAATATGTTCCTCTGTATTTCTATAAATTGGATTTAGAGCAATGGTTCTCAATCTTTAGTGGTCATCAGAGTCTCTTCTGAATGGTTTATTGAAACAGATTGCAGGACCCGACCTTCAGAGTTTCTGTTTCTGGTCCAAGGCAAGTCCTGAAATTTTGTATTTCTAACAAGTTGTCAGGTGATGATTGACCACACCTGAGAGTCATGCTGTAGACTTGACTGAGCCTCAGTCAGAATCAGAGTTGATTTTTTGTGAGACTACCTCACATGTGGTATTGTATTCTTCCTTCAAGAGGTACATAATGTCATCTTTTTTGGTTCGGTTAGTAGTCTTCAATGCTCAGTGCCTAGAACCATTCATTAGGCATTATAAAACTATGATGTTCTAATTCTATCATTCCTGCTTCATTTACTAGCTAGGCTACTTCTAGGAAGAGAAACTTCCTCATCTGCTAAATGGTTACCCAGTGGGATAGTTTATACAGGAAAGACTAGTTTTGAACACAACAACCTGGTTCACTAGTATTGTCCAATTGTCACCATTTAAAGATTTTTTTGTATGTTTGTTTGTTTGTAGTGTCATTATAAACTCATGGCATTAAACATATTTGATGCATTGCAAACATTACAGATATTATACTTATTGATTCTCAAATTATCCCATCATTAGCTGGCGGGAGCCTCTTCAGATTGGCTCTTGAATCCTTGTAAGGTGTGTTTGCTATGTTATTTAGGAATATTCAGGTCTGGGAATTCCCTGGTGGCCCAGTGGTTAGGACTCGGTGCTTTCACTGTCTCACTGCTGGGGCCCAGCCCGGGTTCAATCCCTGATCGGAGAACTAAGCTTCTGCAAGCTGCACGGTGCGGCCAAAAAAAAAGAAAAAAGAATAGTCAGGTCTGCTATGGAAAATAAGAGAAGGAAACAAATAAGGAGGATAGAAGAAATTAAGTGTAGAAGTGAGTAGCTTGTGAGGTAGAGCAGGCCTTAATGAATAAGATACCTGTTGATATAGGAAGCAATGGACAGACTAAGTAGGTGAATACTAATCTACACGAGGCACATGAAACACCAGATATTTCTGAGACACTCAATATTTGTAAAATCTTAAATCAGTCATTTGCTTGTGGCACCTATTGTGGCACTCTGTGTACTCTGCCTGACACACGCAGGTAAAACCCATAACTGCCTATCACAGTAATTGACAAGCTACAGCTGTAGCCTGGAATTGTTGCCCCTGTGTTCCTACAACAGAGTATAGGAGAGGGGAAAGTTTTCCTTGACCCTCTTAGGGTCCCTGGCTGGGTCGGAAAATTAAACTGACAAAGAAAGATTAACAGGAGGAAAACCTACACATTGATTTAATGTAATTTTGCAGGACATGGGAGACTTCATAAGGAAATGAAGACTCAAAGAAACACACCTGAGTATTTTATGCTGGGTTTGCTGAAGAGTGGACCATAGTGGTGGAATAATAGTTTGAGGAGTATGAGGTCATTGTACTACACTGGGGGAAATTTAACAAGGACAGATTCTTCTCCGAGTTCCTCTGTCTTTGGAGATAAGAATGTTCCTTTCCTCCAGGCATAGGTAGGGCACCTATCACATGAGGATTTATGACCTACATGTTTCAGGGTAGAAGGGCAAGGGGGGAAGGAGAGAGTGAGCTTCCTGCTGCTGCTGTTTTCTCAAAGTCCTTCAGCTTAAAATATTCAATATGCCAAGGTGCCATCTTTTGGGATAGTATGTCCTGAGCCCCTTGATGGGAGCAAGAGTGTTTGCAATCCAGCTACCATCATCTGCAGAGCCTCCCTGTTCATCCACACTCCCAGTCCTTGCAGCAGAGAGAAAGGTAGGGCTGATGAACATTATGTAGACAGGATTCACATCCAGTGGGTCTTGCACCGGTTTATACCCTACCCCAGAGGGATTAACCTTCCACATCTCTTTCCCGTTGCTACTCACTAAATGTTTTTAATTGATTTAATAAACCAAATGAATCAAGGGTATTAATTTTGTCTGTGAACGATTCTGCTCTGTGATCTCTGGGATTGTTTGTTATGTAGTATATTAAGAGGCCATCATAACATCAAGGTAATTTCTCACATGACAGTCTTTTTGACACATGTGACAAGATGTTGCAGCCTCATCTTGTCTACTTCTTGCCCCAGGTCTGAAATCATTCACAATTCTTCAGGTATCCATGATTACTTTTTTTTTAATAAATTAATTTATTTTTTATTTTTATTTTGGGCTGCGTTGGGTCTTTGTTGATGTGTGCGGGCTATCTCTGGTTGCGGCGAGCGGGGGCTACTCTTCGTTGCAGTGCACGGGCTTCTCATTGCGGTGGCTTCTCTTGTTGCAGAGCACAGGCTCTAGGCGTGCAGGCTTCAGCAGTTGTGGCACGCGGGCCCAGTAGTTGTGACACGCAAGCTCTAGAGTGCAGGCTCAGTAGTTGTGGCACACGGGCTTAGTTGCTCCACGTCATGTGGGATCTTCCTGGGCCAGGACTCGAACCCATATCCCCTGCATTGGCAAGTGGATTCTTAACCACTGAGCCACCAGGGAAGCCCTCCTTGATCACTTTTAATGGGAAATAGTATTTGAGGCCTACTTATCTGGGCTTTGGGGGTGCTTATTGCTACTGAACTGGTAAATTATTTTTTTAACTATGTACTGTTTTATGTTATATAGGCTTCTAGTTCTTCCATTAAAATGAATAATTTAAAGTTAAATATGCAAGCTCAGATCTGAATCTACTCTTTATACAATCAACTCTCAATTAGTCCAACTTTACAGATAAATGCATAAGTGGGAAAAGAAATAGAGATACCAGATTTGGTATGACAAACTGAACACACACATGTTATTTATCCCCTTTCACTCCTGAAACCCTACTAAAATGGCATATACCCATAAAAGACAAGGAGAATGTGAAGATAACAGCAGATAGGAAATAGAACAAAAGTTTAGAAGCTGAAAAACCAGTGAATGAGTGGCAAATGAAATGAAAAAAAAAGTTAAATTCTTCCAGAGTACTGAAGAAATAAAATACTACTTAATTCATTCATTGAGGTCAGCATAACGCCAATGCAAAAATCAAAGATACTGTAACAAAGAAATTTCAAGCCTATTTCACTAATGAAAATAGAGGGAAAAATCAGAAAGAAAGAAAGGAAGGAAGGAAGCAAGGAAAGAAGGAAGGAAGGAAGGGAGGGAGGAAGGAAAAAAAGGAGGGAGAAAGGAAGGAAGGAAGAAAGAAAATACAGAGGGAGGGAGGATGGAAGGGACCACTACCAAACAGGATTTATCCAGTTGTATGGTCAGGCCATTCAAGATGGTTGTTCTCTTGCTCTCTGTACATCTCCTGCTCAACCAGTCGCTGCTTCACTCACATTACTATCCAATTAATCATAGGGCTTACTTAATCCCTGATAACTGAGCCCAACTGACATCAATTTCCACCACCACGTCCCCCAGAGCAAAAGCCGCTATGTCCTTCCAGGCCATCTGCCACACACGGTGGGGTGTCACTCCGGGACACTTTGTGGAAGATCCCCTGTCCAATAAACCATTGATGTCTCTGTCCCTGTCTCCAGGCTCTTTCTTCAGTCACTAACTGGGCAACTACAAAGTGTGCAGGCCTGCAGGGTGCAGCCCAACACCAGTTATACAACAATGGTTTAATATTAGAAAATCTACAAATGTAATTTACCACATAAACAGATTCAGAGAAAAACTACCTGAGCAACTCAATAGAAGCAGAAAAAGCATTGAATAAAATCCCATGCCTATTCAGGATAAAAATTCTTTGTAAATTGGAACTAGAAGGGAATTCTTTAACCTGATAAACAATAACTATTAAAATCCTTCAGCAAATATTATCCTAAATGGGGAAATAGCAGATTCATTTCCAAATTAAGAATTGAGAAGAGCGCCCAATGTCCCCACTTCCATTCCATGTTGTATCAGACAGAGCCCTGTCCAGTGCAGTACAATAAGGAAAACAAATTAGAGGATTACAGAACAAAAAAAGAGGAACTAAAGCTGTAATTGTTGGCAGATGACATGATTTTTCACAATACCATAACAAAAGAATATAAACAAATGATTAGGAATAATAGAATTTAGCAATGAAACATATAAGATTAATATACGTAATATTAATAAACATTTGTATCCCCAACAATTAACTAAAAACATAGCTTAAAAAAGACTTTAAATAGAGTATAACCTATAAAAATATTGAATTACTATGTTGTACACCTGAAGCTAACATATTATTGAAAATCAACTATACTTCAATTTAAAAAAAGATACCACCTAACATAGTATCAGAGTATATTCAACAAAAATCTAACCCCAATAAAATGTGACCTATATAGAGGAAATTATAAAACACTGAGACATTTAAAAATAAATAAATGGAGAGCTGGGACTTCCCTGGTGGTCCAGTGGGTAAGAGTCCATGTTCCCAATGCAGGGGGCCTGGGTTGGATCCCTGATCGGGGAACTAGATCCCACATGCATGCCACAACTAAGAGTCCAGATGCCACAACTAAAGATCCCACATGCCACAACTAAGACCTGGCGCAGCCAAAATAAATAAATATTTTTTTAAAAAAGGAACTCAAGAGACTATAGCCAATATTTTATTTTTTCTTTGTAAATTTATTTATTTATTTATTTATTTATTTATTTATTTATTTATTTATTTATTTTTGGCTGAGTTGGGTCTCTGTTGCGCATGGGCTTTCTCTAGTTGCAGCAAACGGGGGCTACTCTTTGTTGTGGTGTACAGGTTTCTCACTGTGGTGGCTTCTCCTGTTGCGAAGCACAGGCTCTAGGTGCATGGGCTTCAGTAGTTGTGGCATGCAGGCTTCAGTAGTTGTGGAATATGGGCTTAGTTGCTCCGCAGCATATGAGATCTTCCCAGACCAGGGCTTGAACCCGTTTACCCTGCATTGGCAGGTGTATTCTTAACCACTGTGCCACCAGGGAAGCCCTAGCCAATATTTTATAATAACTATAAATGGAGTATAATCTTTAAAAATTGTGAATCACTATGTTGCACACCTGAAATTTATATAATATTGTAAATCAACTATACTTCAATTTTTAAAAAGAGAGAAAAAAATAAAGATGATGTGGCATTGATGTAGGGATGGAAAAATTAACTGGTGAAACAATTATACCCCATTAGTTAGACCTTTACACATATGAAACTTTGGTATATAATACAGGGGGCATGTCAGAAGAGTGAGGAAAGGAAAGACTATTAAAAATGTGGAGCTTGGAAAAAATGTCATATAGAAAAGTGAAATTGAATCTCTTGTTTACATCATACACAAAACCTCAAAAGAAGAGGGGGAGAAAGCCAGAGGAGAGGACCTAGGAACTGGCAGTTTACTGTGGAATCGATCTTATCAAGCCAAAATGAGGGAGCTGGGGGAGTAAGAGAGGGAAGGAGAGAGCCAGTGAAGAGTGCAGTGTTAAGTGAGTAACTGCTCTGGGCACCTGGGTCAATCTCTTTGGAGGCCCTCTGAGGAACCATGTGGAATGCATTTCAGAAATGAATCCTCTGACTGAAAGGCTGGGCCATGATCCACTAACTCCTCTCCCACTAGTAGAGGGCTGCCTCTGGGAACATTCACTCCCTACCCTCTCCTACCCATTCAAAGTTCTTCCCACCTGCAAACTAAGGCAGAAAAGGCTGCAGGTGTCATAGCAGCAGGCTTTTGATGTGGGATGGCATCAATGTGCATCAGAAGTGACCACACAGCTGCAGCTGAAGCCATAGATGGACCAAGGGGATGTGACGTAAGATGACAACAGCATCTCCACAAAGGTTTCATGCAGGAGAGTGGAAACATAACAGGCTGGAAAAGGCAGTGAGGAACAAGGAAAATATTCAAACTTTCTCCCTCTCTCTTTTTTTAAAATTATTTATTTATTTATTTGGCTGTGCCGGCTCTTAGTTGCAGCACACGGGATATTTAGTTGCGGCATGCAGGGTCTTTATTTGCAGCATGTGCAATCTAGTTCCCTGACCAGGGGTTGAACCGGGCCCCCTGCACTGGGAGCGTGGAGTCTTAGCCAATGGACCACAGGGAAGTCCCTCAACTTTTTTCTCTTGATTCTTGTCCTATAAGGGGGTAGGGGCATTTGAAGAAAGAGCAAGAAAAGCAGTGTCTTGAGAAGAGAGGGAGAAGAGGAGCCAAGTTTCCTGTGTGAGGAGGTAGAGGATTTCAGGCAATCTCTTTACATTGGTATTTCAAATGGCACAAGGGAAAGGGTGAGAGAGGAACCACGGGGGTAGGGCAGAAGGTAGAGCAGTTATGGGATAAGAGCATGAGGCCAGCTAAGTGGCCTAAGGAAAACTATAGAGCTAAGACTCTCGGACAGAATTGACAGGTCTCACGGTTCCCAGTTTAGGCATAAACTTACTTTGGGGCCAGAAATGTGTGATAAGCCCAGTCCCCTACAAGTGGTATTTTGTCATGAGTGGAATAAAATCTTCACCTCGGGGTGTGTCCAAAGGTGAGAAGAAAGCAGCATCCAGCCTCCAGTTTGACTAATATAACCAAGCAAGACCCAGGGGGGCCCTCCCAGGACAGAGCCTTCCATGTCCTCCACCCACTTCTTGTTTGTAGAAAAATTTTAACCTCCCAGGCCTTCCCCAAGTTCCAAAGAATAAAATTAACTGGAGAAGTCAGAATATTTAGAAATAAAGGAAAATAGGAGATTGGTTCAAGATGTCAGAGTAGAAGGATGTGCGCTCACTCCCTCTTGTGAGAGCACCAGAATCACAACTAACTGCTGAACAATCATCGACAGGAAGACACTGGAACTCACCAAAAAAGATACCCTACATCCAAAGACAAAGGAGAAGCCACAATGAGACGGTAGGAGGGGCACAATCACAATAAAATCAAATCCCATAACTGCTGGGTGGGTGACTCACAAACTGGAGAACACTTATACCACAGAAGTCCACCCACTGGAGTGAAGGTTCTGAGCCCCACGTTAGGCTTCCCAACCTAGGGGTCTGGCAACGGAAGGAGGAATTCCCAGAGAATCAGACTTTGAAGGCTAGCAGGATGTGATTGCAGGACTTCAGCAGGACCTGGGGAAACAGAAACTCCACTTTTTTTTTTAATACATTTTTTTAAATTTTATTTATTTTTTTATATATAAGGCTCTTATTAGTTATCTATTTTATACATATTAGTGTAAATATGTCAATCCCAATCTCCCAATTCATCCCACCACCACCCTCCCCCCCACCACTTTCCCCCCTTGGTGTCCATACGTTTGTTCTCTACATCTGTGTCTCTATTTCTGCCCTGCAAACCTGTTCATCTGTACCACTTTTCTAGGTTCCACATATATGCATTAATATACGATATTTGTTTTTCTCTTTCTGACTTACTTCACTCTGTATGACAGTCTCTAGATCCATCCACACAGAGACTCCACTCTTGGAGAGCACACACAAAGTAGTGTGCACATCGGGACCCAGGGGAAGGAGCAGTGACCCCATAGGAGACTGAACCAGACCTAGGTGCTAGTATTGGACGGTCTCCTGCAGAGGCGGGGGGTGGCTGTGCCTCACTGTGGGGACAAGGACACTGGCAGCAGAAGTTCTGGGAAGTACTCCTTGGCGTGAGCCCTCCGAAGTCTGCTATTAGCCCCACCAAAGAGCTGGGTAGGCTCCAGTGCTGGGTCGTCTCAGGCCAAACAACCAACAGGGAGGGAACCCAGCCCCACCCATCAGCAGACAAGTGGATTAAAGTTTTACTGAGCTCTGCCCACCACAGCAACAGCCAGCTCTACCCACCACCAGTCCCTCCCATCAGGAAGCATGCACAAGCCTCTTAGATAGCCTCATCCATCAGAGGGCAGACAGCAGAAGCAAGAAGAACTACAATCCTGCAGCCTGTGGAAGGAAAACCACATTCACAGAAAGACAGAGAAAATGAAAAGGCAGAGGACTTTGCACCAGATGAAGGAACAAGATAAAGCCCCAGAAAAACAACTAAATGAAGTGGAGATAGGCAATCTTCCAGAAAAAGAATTCAGAATAATGATAGTGAAGATGATCCAGGACCTCGGAAAAAGAATGAAGGCAAAGATCAAGAAGATGCAAGAAATGTTTAACAAAGACCTAGAAGAATTAAAGAACAAACACCTAGAAGAATTAAAGCACAAACAAAGAGAGGTGAACAATACAATAACTGAAATGAAAAATACTCTAGAAGGAATCAATAGCAGAATAACTGGGGCAGAAGAATGGATAAGTGACCTGGAAGACAAAAGGGTGGGATTCACTGCCATGGAACAGAATAAAGAAAATAGAATGAAAACAAATGAAGACAGCCTAAGAGACCTCTGGGACAACATTAAATGCAACAACATTCGCATTATAGGGGTCCCAGAAGGAGAAGAGAGAGAGAAAGGACCAGAGAAAATATTTGAAGAGATTATAGTTGAAAACTTCCCCAACATGGGAAAGGAAATAGCCACCCAAGTCCAGGAAGCACAGAGAGTCCCAGGCAGGATAAACACAAGGAGAAACATGCCGAGACTCATAGTAATCAAACTGACAAAAATTAAAGACAAAGAAAAATTATTGAAAGCAACAAGGGAAAACTGACAAATAACATACAAGGGAACTCCCATAAGGTTAACAGCTGATTTCTCAGCAGAAACTCTATAGGCCAGAAGGGAGTGGCATGATATATTTAAAGTGATGAAAGGGAAGGACCTACAATCAAGATTACTCTACCCGGCAAGGATCTCATTCAGATTTGACGGAGAAATCAAAAGCTTTACAGACAAGCAAAAGCTAAGAGAATTCAGCACCATCAAACCAGCTCTACAACAAATGCTAAAGGAACTTATCTAAGTGGGAAACACAAGAGAAGAAAAGAACCTACAAAAACAAACCCATAACAATTAAGAAAATGGTAATAGGAACATACATATCGATAATTACCTTAAACGTGAATGGATTAAATGCTCCAACCAAAAGCCACAGGCTCGCTGAATGGACACAAAAACAAGATCCATGTATATGCTGTCTACAAGAGACCCACTTCAGACCTAGGGACACATACAGACCGAAAGTGAGGGGAATGGAAAAAGATATTCCATGCAAATGGAAATCAAAAGAAAGCTGGAGTAGCAGTACTCATATCAGATAAAATAGACTTTAAAATAAAGAATGTTACAAGAAACAAGGAAGGACACTACATAATGATCAAGGGATCAACCCAAGAAGAAGATATAACAATTATAAATATATATGCACCCAACATAGGAGCACTTCAATACATAAGGCTACTGCTAACAGCTATAAAAGAGGAACTCAACAGTAACACAATAATAGTGGGGGACTTTAACACCTCACTTACACCAATGGACAGATCATCCAGACAGAAAATTAATAAGGAAACACAAGCTTTAAATGACACAATAGACCAGATAGATTTAATTGATATTTATAGGACATTCCATCCAAAAACAGCAGATTACACTTTCTTCTCAAGTGCACACGGAACTTTCTCCAGGATAGATCACATCTTGGGTCACAAATCAAGCCTCAGTGAATTTAAGAAAATTGAAATCATATCAAGCATCTTTTCCTACCACAGCGCTATGAGATTAGAAATCAATTACAGGGGAAAAAACGTAAAAAACACAAACACATGGAGGCTAAACAATACGTTACTAAATAACCAAGAGATCACTGAAGAAACCAAAGAGGAATTCAAAAACTACCTAGAGACAAATTACAACAAAAACACGATGACCCAAAACCTATGGGATGCAGCAAAAACAGTTCTAAAATGGAAGTTTAGAGCAATACAAGCCTACCTCAAGAAACAAGAAAAATCTCAAGTAAACGTTTTGGTGTAAGGTTAGATTACACCTAAAGGAACTAGAGAAAGAAAAACAAAACCCAAAGTTAGTAGAAGGAAAGAAATCATAAAGATCAGAGCAGAAATAAATGAAATAGAAACAAAGAAAACAATAGCAAAGATCAATAAAACTAAAAGCTGGTTCTTTGAGAAGATAAATAAAATTTATAAACCTTTAGCCAGACTCATCAAGAAAAAGAAGGAGAGGACTCAAATCAATAAAATTAGAAATGAAAAAAGAGAAGTTACAATGGACACTGCAGAAATACAAAGCATCCTAAGAGACTACTACAAGAAACTCTATGCCAATAAAATGGACAACCTGGAAGAAATGGACAAATTCTTAGCAACGTATAACCTTCCAAGACTGAACCAGGAGGAAATAGAAAATATGAACAGACCAATCACAAGTAATGAAATTGAAACTGTGATTTAAAATCTTCCAACAAACAAAAGTCCAGGACCAGATGGCTTCACAGACTAATTCTATCAAACATTTAGAGAAGAGCTAACACCCATCCTTCTCAAACTCCTCCAAAAAATGGCAGAGGAAGGATCACTCTCAAACTCATTCTATGAGGCCACCATCACCCTGATACCAAAACCAGACAAAGATACTACAAAAAAAGAAAATTACACACCAATATCACTGATGAATATATATGCAAAAATCCTCAACAAAATACTAGCAAACAGAATCCAACAACACATTAAAAGGATCATACACCATGATCAAGTGGGATTTATCCCAGGGAGGCAAGGATTCTGCAATATACACAAATCAATCAATGTGATACACCATATTAACAAATTGAAGAAGAAAAACCATATGATCATCTCAATAGATGCAGAAAAAGCTTTTGACAAAATTCAACACCCATTTACGATAAAAACTCTCCAGAACGTGGGCATAGAGGGAACCTACCTCAACATAATAAAGGCCATATACGACAAACCCACAGCAAATATCATTCTCAATGGTGAAAACCTGAAAACATTTCCTCTAAGATCAGGAACAAGACAAGGATGTCCAATCTCACCACTATTATTCAACATAGTTTTGGAAGTCCTAGCCACAGCAGTCAGAGAAGAAAAAGAAATAAGAGGAATACACATTGGAAAAGAAGAAGTAAAACTGTCACTGTTTGCAGATGACATGATACTATACATAGAGAATCCTAAAGATGCCACCAGAAAACTACTAGAGCTAATCAATGAATTTGGTAAAGTTGCAGGATACAAAATTAATGCACAGAAATCTCTTGCATTCCTATACACTGACAACAAAAGATCAGAAAGAGAAATTAAAAGATTTCACACATTGAAAAAAAAAAAAAAGAGAGAAATTAAGGAAACAATCCCATTCGCCACTGCAACAAAAAGAATAAAATACCTAGGAATAAACCTACCTAAGGAGGTGAAAGACCTGTACTCAGAAAACTATAAGATGCTGATGAAAGAAATCAAAGATGACACAAACAGATGGAGAGATATACCACGTTCTTGGATTGGAAGAATCAGTATTGTGAAAATGACTATACTACCCAAAGCAATCTACAGATTCAATGCAATCCCTGTCAAATTACCAGTGGCATTTTTCACAGAACTAGAACAAAAAATCTTAAAATTTCTGTGGAGACACAAAAGACTCTGAATAGCAAAAACAGGCTTGAGGGAAAAAAACGGAGCTGGAGGAATCAAACTCCCTGACTTCAGACTATACTACAAAGCTACAGTAATCAAGACAATGATACTGGCACAAAAACAGAAATATAGATCAATAGAACAGGATAGAAAACCCAGAGATAAACCCACACACCTATGGTCAACTAATCTATGACAAAGGAGGCAAGGATATACAATGGAGAAAAGACAGTTTCTTCAATAAGTGGTGCTGGGAAAACTGGATACCTACACGTAAAAGAATGAAATTAGAACACTCCCTAACACCATACACAAAAATAAACTCAAAATGGATTAGAGACCTAAATGTAAGACCAGACACTATAAAACTCTTAGAGGAAAACATAGGAAGAACAGTCTTTGACATATATCACAGCAAGATTTTTTTTGATCCACCTCCTAGAGAAATGGAAATAAAAACAAAAATAAACAAATGGGACCTAATGAAACTTAAAAGCTTTTGCAAAGCCAAGGAAACTACAAAGAAGACGAAAAGACAATCCTCAGAGTGGGAGAAAATATTTGCAAATGAATCAACAGACAAAGGATTAATCTCCAAAATATATAAACAGCTCATGCAGCTCAATATTAAAAAAACAAACAACCCAATCAAAAAATGGGCAGAAGACCTAAATAGACGTTTCTCCAAAGAGGACATACAGATGGCCAAGAAGCACATGAAAAGCTGCTCAACATCACTAATTATTAGAGAAATGCAAATCAAAACTACAATGAGGTATCACCTCACACCAGTTAGAATGGGCATCATCAGAAAATCTACAAACAACAAATGCTGGAGAGGGCGTGGAGAAAAGGGAACCCTCTTGCACTGTTGGTGGGAATGTAAATTGATACAGCCACTATGGAGAACAGTATGGAGGTTCCTTAAAAAACTAAAAATAGAACTACCATATGACCCAGCAATCCCACTATTGGGCATATACCCAGAGAAAACCATAATTCAAAAAGACACATGCACCCCAATGTTCAGTGCAGCACTATTTACAATAGCCAGGTCATGGAAGCAACCTAAATGTCCATCAACAGATGAATAGATTAAGAAGATGTGGCACATATATACAATGGAATATTACTCAGCCATAAAAAGGAACGAAATTGGGTCATTTGTAGAGACGTGGATGGATCTAGAGACTGTCATACAGAGTGAAGTAAGTCAGAAAGAGAAAAACAAATATTGTATATTAATGCATACATGTGGAACCTAGAAAAATTGTAGAGATGAACCAGTTTGCAGGGCAGAAATAGAGACACAGATGTAGAGAACAAACGTATGGACACCAAGGGGGGAAAGTGGTGGTGGGGGGGCGTGGTGGTGGTGTGATGAATTGGGAGATTGGAATTGACATATATACACTAATATATATAAAATGGATAACTAATAAGAACCTGCTGTATAAAAAAATAAATAAAATAAAATTCAAAATAAAATAAAATTCAAAAAAAAAGGAAATAAAGGAAAATAGTCAAGCAAGACAAAATAGTAATAGTTTAGCCATTAAACCATGTCAAGGGCTTTTAGTTCCTCCTCAAGGGCTATAGATAATATTCTGAGCCATGTCCTTTGAGCTGTTTTGCAGATACTGAAACCCCCACCAGGTGGAAGAAGTTAACCGTATGCCACCCACAGCACGTAGACCACAGACTGGTTGAAACCAAAAGGTTGATGATGTTGACTCCTGCTTACCTCACCACCAGCTAACCAGAAGAATATCCACGAGCTTATCACATACCCCACAATCTCCCTCCCTCACCCTGTCTTTTAAAACCTTTCCGTGAAAGCCATCAGGGAGTTCAGGTCTTTTAAGCACTAGCTGCCTGGATTCCTTGCTTGGTTCCGTGCAATGAACACTGCACTTTCTTGCACCACAACCCAGTGTCAGTAGATTGGCTTTACTGTGCATGGGCGAGTAGACCCAAGTTTGGTTCAGTAACACTAAGACCTTTGTTATACACAGCCTCCTACGTATTCCTTCAGCAAAGTGTTGGACGGAGAAACAATATTTTACAGGACACAGTGATCTAGATGGGGGAAGACAAGTAAATGGCATTATAACAAGTTCTGTGTGGAGGAGTGTTGCCTAACCTAACTTTTTGTTTGGGGTTTAGGGCAGGCTTCCCAGAGGCTGATACATCTAGTTAAAACCTGAAGCCTTAGTATGAGTTGACTAGATGAGGGTGAATCTTCTAGGCAGAAAAACCAAGTGTTTCTTAGAAGTAAGAAAAAGAAAAAGCATGAAGTGGTTAGCCATCTACTAATAATTTAGTATAGCAGAAGCATGGGAGAGGGGGAGGAAGGAATATAAGGCTAGATAAATCTGGAAAGAGAATCAGGGACAAGACTCCTTCCCCACCCCCACCACCATCCCTGGGCTTTATAATCATCATGAGGATGATGTGTGAGTGTTTTAAGCTTCAAGCAGTAGAGTGACAAAATCACATTTTTGGTGTGTTTTAAGTTCACTCTCACTGTCTTATGGAGAATGGATTGGTGGGACCAAGCATGGAGGTGAAAAGACCACCACTGCAATAGCTAAGTGTGACTCAAAGGATTAATCCAATCCTCCTCCTCCTCCTCCTCCTCCTCCTCCTCCTCCTCCTCCTCCTCCTCCTCCTTCTCTTCCACAGCCTGAAGGGTTCTCTAGGCTGGCAATAAAATGGGACCACTGCATGACACCAAAAGCATAGGTAATAAAAGTAAAAAATAGATAAACTGGACTACATCAAAATTTAAAGCTGTGCATCAAGTTTCACAATCAACAGCATGAAAAGGCAACCTATGAAATGGGAGAAAATATTTGCAAATCATATATCTGATAAGGGGTTAATACCTGGAATATATAAAGTATGACAGCTTTAAAAAAAAAAAAAGCCCAATTAAAAAATGAGCAAAGGACTTGAATGGACATTTCTCCCAATAAGATATAAAAGGGCCAACAAGCACATGAAAAGATACTTAACATCACTAATTATCAGGGAAATGTAAATCAAAACTACAATGAGATACCACATCACACCCATTAGGATGACTATTATCAAAAGACAGAAAAGTGTTGATAAAGATGTGGAGAAATCGGAAACTTGTGCACCGTTCGTGGGAACGTAAAATGGTGCGACTGCTGTGGAAAATAGTGCACGAGTTCTTCAAAAAATTAAACACATAATTACCATATGATCCAGCAATTCTACTTCCAGGTATATACACAAAAGAATTGAAGTGTATTGAAGAGATATGTGTACACCCATGTTCATAGCAGCATTATTCATAGTAGGCAAAATGTGAAAGCAACCCAAGAGTCCATCAGCAGATGAATAGATAAACAAAATATGCTATATACATAGGATATAATATTATTCAGTCTTAATCTTGAGGACACTATGCTAACGAAATAAGCTAGTTCCAAAAAGACAAATACCATATGATTCCACTTAAATGAGAGAATCAAATTCATAGAGACAGAAAATAGAATGGTGATTGCCAGGGGCTGAAGGGAGGGGGAAATGGGGAGTTGTTTTTCAATGAATATAGAGTTTCTGTTTTGCAAGATGAAAAGACTTCTGGGGACTGGCTACACAATACAAATGTATTTAACACTACTCAACTGTATACTTAAAAATGGTTAAGATGGTAAATTTTGTTATGTGTATTTTACCACAATTTTTTCTTTTTAAATCGATCTTCAAAAAAAAAAAAAAATGACTCCACTGCTTGGGGACTGTAAGCTTGCTAAGAACTGAGAGATGGGGACCATTTGGGAAGCCAGAGGGGAGAACATACCTAATAGACTCCCAGTGAACAGAGTGGGCTTCTGGGCTGGTCTAGTGGCTGTGGTGCAGGTTGAGTGAGGGCAAAGTTCAGAGGAGTAGAGACATTTCATACCAAGCATTTATGTGCCCATATTGCTGATTTCCTAATCAGTTGTTGCTTCCTTCTGTTCATTTTGAGAGGGAAATGGAGACTGGGTTCTATAAACCCAGGATGGAGGAAAGCTCTTGAATAGTAATTCTCAACTAAGATGGCACTGTTATCTAGAGGGGTGTGGGGTTGTTTGTGTGGGATGCTAAAGGCCTATAGTCAACCAAATGCTGGCATCTTGCCATGCACAGAATAGGTCAGCAACACAAAAAATTATCCTACACCCCAAATGACTTTCAAATGGCCCAAGGGACATTTATGGACATAGCAGGTGGCAGAACCCTCCCTTCGCTTCCTCAACCTGTAAGAGCTGTTGTGTTAGGAAAAGCCAACAGAAGCCCTTGAAACTGTCCATGACTGCCAGCCAAGATTATAAATAAAAAGTAATATGGCACCGTAAAGGGAATGGTAGAGATTAGTGTCACTTTGAAAGACTTAAAGGATGCAGGAACAATGATTCTATCATATCCCCATTTAATTCACTAATTTGGCTTTTGCAAAAAATGAGGAATCATTGTACATGAGCGTGAATTACTGAAAACCAAATAGTAACCCCAATTGCAGCAGCTGTGCCAAATGTAATACCTTTGTTAGAGCATTCACACACAGGAAACAGACATAACAGACAAATACTTTCCTGGTCTTGCCTGGGGCTATGTTAATTTGTCCACTCTCTGTCATAACATAGTCTGAAGGGACCTGGATGATCTGGACATTCTTGAGAACATTATAGCAGTCTACTATATCAATAACATCAACGCTAACCAAATCGAATAAGCAAGAAATGGCAAGTACTTTGAGGCTTTGGGGAATGGGAGATAAACCTTATGAAGATTCAGGGAACTGCCACCTAAGTGGCCTTTTTAGGAGTCCAGGGTCTTGGGCCAGCCAGGCCATGCCTTCTAATGTAGAAGACATGTTACTGCACCTTGCACTGATCCTAACTTTAAGAAGGAAACACAGCACCTCATGCTTTGGAGGAGCATACTCCACACTTGATTATTTACCATGTGACCTGGAACTCTTCCAGGTTTGAGTGGAGCCCAGAGCAGTAAAGGGCTCTGCAGCAAGTCCAGGTTGCAGTGCCAGCAGTTCTGCAACCTGGGCCATATTTTGGCACACCTGACGGTAATTAGAAATATCTGCAGTGAGAAAAGTTGCCTTTTGGAGTTTAAGGCAAGTTCTTTTTTTTTTTAATCTATTTATTTATTTTTGGCCACGTTGCATGGCATGTGGGATCTTAGTTCCCTGACCAGGGATCAAACCCACACCCACTGCAGTGGAAGCTCGGAGTCTTAACCACCGAACCGCCAGGGAAGTCCCTATGGCAAGTTCTAGTAGGAGGATCACAATGTTGACACATAGGGCTCTGGAGCAAGGCCATTCCATCTTCAGCAGAGAATTGTATACCATTGGAAAAACAGCTCCAGGCAAGCTACTAGAACAGACACACTGGTAGAGTTGAGTGACTGACTATGGGACATCAATTGGCCATTAAATCAGAACTGCCCATTATAAGTTAGGCACTTGTCAGATCCACCAAGTTGTAAAGTTGGGTGGATATAGCAACAATTCATCATAATATGTAAGGAATACAGTCTGGTTCAGGCATGAGTAGCTACAGAGGATACAAGCTGCAGGAGTACCTAGCCCACACTCCTATGTCCTCCACCACTGATAGTGGAGAATAAAGCCTGCTCTTTATTGACAGATGTCAGCTCAGCATGTGGATGCAAGCCAAAATGGACTGCTGTAGCCCTGCAGGCCACTCAGAAGTGGCCTTGAGGACTTCCCTGGTGGCGCAGTGGTTAAGAATCTGCCTGCCAATGCAGGGGACACGGGTTCAGTCCCTGGTCCGGGAAGATTCCACATGCCGCAGAGCAACTAAGTCCGTGCGCCACAACTACTGAGCCCGCACGCTGCAATTACTGAAGCCCGCATTCCTAGAGCCTGTGCTCTGTAGCAAGAGAAGCCACCGCAATGAGAAGCCCGTGCATCTCAATGAAGAGTAGCCCCCACTCACTGCAACTAGAGAAAAGCCCGTGCACAGCAACGGAGACCCAACGTAGCCAAAAAACTTAAAATAAAAAGAAAAGAAGTAGCCTTGAAAGCCAGTAGTGAGGGGAGATCCTCCCAAAGGGCAGAGCTTCTGGCATTGTACCTGGTCATCCACTTTATGGATGTTTGAATATATAGAGATTCATGCGCAGTGGTGGATGGCTTAATTTATTGATCAGGGGTTTTAAATAAGATTAGAAGATTGGGAGCAAGAAAGTATGGAGAAGAGGCATATGTATGGACCAACGGGCATCATTATAAAGTGAGTAGGTCTTTGTGTCATGAGTTAACACCCACCAGAGAACATCCATCATGGAAGAGGCACTACAGCACAAAGTAGAAGAAAATGACTTGGCCAGCTAATGTCAACTAGCCTCTGTCCTCAGCCATCCCAACACAGGGACAATGGGGTTATGAATGCAGTAACTATTGGTGGCAGTGATGGAGGCTATACCTGGTTACAATAGTGTGAGTTGCCACTCACCAAGGCTGATCTAGTTACTGCTGTTCCCGAAACAGAGTCCAGTGCTGAGGCTGCAATTTGGGACCATCCTTGGGGGAAACCAACCAGCCACTTCCTGGCAAGATGATTACATCGGACCCTTCCAAACCAAACCTGGAAAGGACTCAATTCATTTGATAGGAATTGATAGATATTCTGGGTACGGATTTGACTTTCTCGCCTGTAATGCCTCAGCTAGTCCTACTATCCAAGAGTTCACATACTGTCTGATCCATAAGCACTGGATCTTGCATAACATCACAACAGACCATGGGACCCACTTTATAACAAAGGTATATAGACGTAAGACAATGGGATCCACTGGGCCTATCATATACCACACCATCCTAAAGCTGCCAGCCAATGGACCAATGGAATAGCCTTTAGAAGACATAGCTAAGGTATCAACTTAAAGATGACACCCTGCAGCCTGGGGCACTATCCTTCAGGATGTGGCATACATCTTAAATCAGTGACTATAGGGACTTCCCTGGGGGCACAGTGGTTGAGAATCTGCCTGCCAATGCAGGGGACATGGGTTCGAGCCCTGGTCTGGGAAGATCCCACATGCCACGGAGCAACTGGGCCCATGAGCCACAACTGCTGAGCCTGTGCGTCTGGAACCTGTGCCCCACAACAAGAGAGGCCGCGATGGTGAGAGGCCCGCACACCGTGATGAAGAGTGGCCCCCGCTTGCAGCAACTAGAGAAAGCCCTCACACAGAAACGAAGACCCAACAGAGCCAAAAATAAATAAATAAATTTATATTTTAAAAAAATCAGTGACTATAATATGATACTGCATCCCCAAGACGTAGAATATATGCATCCAGGAAGCAAGGGTTGGAAGTAGGCCCATCCATATTTACCATTACTCCCAGTGAAGCATTTAGGAAATTTGTGTTTCCTGTCCCTGTAACTCTAGACTCTGAGTTTCTAGAGGCCATGGTTTCCAGAGGCAGAATGCTTCCACCATAATACACACCAAGAGTCCTATTAAACTAAGCTACACCTTCTGCCTCCCCTGCCAAGAGACCAGTAGGCAAAAAAATAATTCACTGTCCCAGCAGGATGAATCTCTCCTTATCATCATGAGGAGTCAGGGCTGCAGGGAGCAGGGAGAATACATATAGAACCCAAGGGTTCACGGCCTGAGAAGGCCATGCCGACCAGGGGCTCAGGCTCCCCAGGCTATGTCTTCTCTTAGGTCAGCAGAAGGGCTAGCTGAGGCCGGGAGCGATCTAGAAGAGTAACAAAGGAGGGAGATGATGAGTATCAGATGGGACCCCCAGAAGAGCTGTGTAGTGGGACTGTAATTTTCCTTTCACAAGCTTCTCCAAGAAAAGAGATCAACCAGAACCCTGAAAAGGCTGTTTTAAAAATGGTGTGAGGGCTTCCCTGGTAGCGCAGTGGTTGAGAATCTGCCTGCCAATGCAGGGGACACGGGTTCGAGCCCCGGTCCGGGAAGATCCCACATGCCGCGGAGCAACTAAGCCCGTGTGCCACAACTACTGAGCCTGCGCGTCTCGGAGCCTGTGCTCGGCAACAAGAGAGGCCGCGACAGTGAGAGGCCCGCGCACCGCGATGAAGAGTGGCCCCCGCTCGCCGCAACTGGAGAAAGCTCTCGCACAGAAACGAAGACCCAACACAGCCAAAAATAAAAATAAATAAATAAATCTATTTAAAAAAAAAAAAAAGAGCTTAGTGGAGAGACCTGGGTTCCGGGGCCCGCACCCCTGGATGTGGTTGTGTGACTAGACAATTTATTTAAAAAAAAAAAATGGCGTGAAATTATTATACAGCAAGTGGATCTGAGCAGTGCAAGGGGTGACCTGCGTGGGTACTGCCCAGGTTCCCCCTTGAGGACTGCTTACCCCCCTGGCTGCTGGGAGGGTGTCCTCTGAAAGCCCACAGCTGAGCCCTTTCACAGACATCGTTCTCAGTGGAAGCAGCTGTAACACCCAAGTTCACACCTCTCTGGAACCAGCTCAAAAGCAAAACTAGATGATATAACTGTGGCCTCAATTCAGGACCACCCTGACCAGTCATCCTGTTACCGAGTCCAAGCTCATACTGCTTGCTGCACAACAGACCAATAAATAGAGGAGTTACTGGGGAAAGGAATGGCCACTTTATTCGAAAAGCCAGCAGATGGAAAAGATGGGAGACTAGTGCTCCAAAGAACCATCTTCCCAGAGTTAGAATTCAGGCTTCTTTTATACTGAAAAGGGAGGGTATAAAGTCCTGGTTCCAGCCAGACTCCAGAGGGGTTGTGTTAATTTCTTCCTTCCCGCAGTCATTCACAGGTGGGCCTGGTCAGGATGGTCCCTGTGAGCTAAACAAAGGTATTTTAGCTTAACGCTCATTACCTCGGAGGCAGGGTTCCCAGAGATGGGCCATTATGTATAATTTAAGCTTATAGGTAACATCACTTCAGTGATTAACTTGTAATAGAATACAAGGTTCTTCCCTATTATAATCCTAGCCTGGGAACTCCCCATGGGATTGGCTGAGCTCTCGTTGTAATTCCCCTTCTCCCTCTGCCAATCCCGCTTCCTTCCCTGACAGGTGCTGTTCCTGTGCTTCCCTCCATGAGCCACCTGCGCACAAATCTCCACGGCAAAGTTTATTTCCCAGAGAACCCGAATGATGACAACGTACATTTAGAGATAAGAAGGTAACCACCAGAAAAAAAAAACAGTTTACAAAGTTGAAAGTGGTTTTCTCTAGGGAGAGGAATAGGGCTGAGTCGAGGTGAGGTGAGAGACTGTTGTATGTACCCTTCTGTGCTCTTCTTTGTTTGTAACGTGCATGTATCACTTCCATAATTAATTTTTTCATTTAAAAATGTTAAAATGTTTAAAGAATTTGATGCTGTCATCCTCCTGTTTTAAACCCTTCCATCACTTCCCATTGCCCTTAAAATAATCCTTAGGAATCTTTAACAAGGCTTGCAAATCCCTCCCCATCTGGAACCTGCTGAGTTTCTGGTCCCATTTCTTACCTTCCTTCTCACTCTGTTACCTGCCTTTCTGGACTTCCAGTTTCTTGAATGCCTCTCTTCCTCATCTCCAGGCTCCAAACATGATGCTCCCTTTGTCTGGAATACTTTACCTGCTCTCCCACCCCGCCCCGCACCTGGTTCACTCCTATTCCTCCATCAGGTTTCAGCTTAGATGTCACCCTGAGAAGGGTGAATTTCTCTACCCCCAGACTATATTAGGCCCCCTTTTATCACTCCCACAGCCCCTGTATTTCCTCTTTCTCAGCATCAATCTCCTGAAATAATCAGTTTAATGTCCACATTTCCTTTCATCCCCCACAAGGACTATCTTGTGACTGCTCTATTACTAGCACCCAGCACATACTACAGCATAGTAGATATCAAATATTTACTAAATCAATGAATTTCGCCAAAAGGTTTTCCAGTGTCCCAGGTCTGTAATCTGTGACAACTTAAATAAACTGTCTGAACCTCAGTTTACTCAAGTATAAAATGGGGATGAAAATAATACCTACCTTAGAGGGTTGTTTTGAGGATTAAGTGAGATCTGTTGGTAAAGCCCTTAGCACGGTGCCTGGCACCCGGTAAGCATTTGATTGAGGCATGCTCAAAAATTAAGAAAGGCTGTATCCATTTGCACTCACATCAGCAGATTCTGAGACTGTCACTCTTTACCCTTTCCAACATTGAATATTGTGTTTTTAAATATTTTTCCAAATATTATAGGCAAAAAAGAATGGCATCTCATGGTTTTAAGTCAACATGTCCTTTCAAGCCAACAGTTTTGCTAATAAAATGGCTGTGCCTTGCTGCCCCATGCCACATACGCCAGAAAGAAAGCAGCTCTTTGGTGCTCCTCTCTCTTCCTGTCACAGCTTGTTTGGCGGGCAGGGGTTTCTGAGAAGGGAGCTCCCGACATGGGGGTTACATTGTGCAAGGCCCAGACAACTAAACTGCAGGTATTTTTCACAGCACCTTCAGGTCTCGCTCGTCCAATGGGAGGACGTGGGGCCCAACTCTCCCCAGCCAACCCAGGTGGCTGCCTCCGCCTCGAACGTTTCCCAGTGACGTAGAACCCTGCAGGCCCAGAGGCCCCTCCACACTTCCTGTGTAGGCTTCAGAAACCCGCCTCCCCTCCCAGCCTTAGGTGCCTGCTTCGGAAAATGGTGAGTCTCCCTCTTACAAAGCCCCCTTCTTCATCCCAGCATCGGGAGCAATGGCCCCAGGGTCCTCATCTCCATCAGGGGTTTTGAAAAAGTCCTCTGGCTTCTTTTTCAGAAGTTATAAGCCAACTGGCCTCCGCCATCTTAGGTAGAGTGAGTGTCCGGTGAGGGAAGGATGCAGTCGGGGACTCTCTGGAGAGTTCTGGGACTCTGTCTCTTATCAGGTGAGTAGGATGGAATGAAAAGGAGGGGTGTTTCTCCAGACCGTAGAAGGCTCACAGCCTAACCTGGTGCTGCCCAGTGGTACCAAGGAACCTCATTTACTAGAAAATATGAAGTGTTTGTGCAATGTTAGCATAGGGAACCAGGGCTGGAGGCTAGTGTGTGCCCAGGAGACCTTTCAGAGAACAGCCAAAGGAAAGCAATTGGGATGATCATATCTACGGAAAGCAAGGCAGTCTTTGTGCCTCTGAGAACAAGCTCATTCTGTCAATGAACAACCGAGCCCTTAAGAACTAACACAGAAGAGATTAGAAGAGTTAACCTTCACTCTTTGTTGTGAGGAGACTAGATAGTTGAACCCAAACTCTGCACAGGATATACAGCAAGCTTAGTATCTGAGACAATGAAACACCTCATAATTTTCAGTCTTCTTCAGTTGACCAAGAGCTTTCAATTACTTTAGTCCTTTTTGAAGCAAGGTGGAATATAAATTGATAAACAACCAAGAGCATTTCTATATCTCATAACAGACAAAGAAGATTCTTTTAAAGGTTTCCGTTTATTGAGTGTCAGATACCGTGTTAAAAAAATCTTTACACGTGTTAACTAATTTAATCCTTACCTCCACCTTGGAAGGTAAACGTTATATGTATCCCCTATTTTACAGATGAAGAAACTAATCCTCAAAGAAGCTCAATAACTTGTTTAGAACCACACAGTTAGTAAGGGCTGAAGCTGATCTGGGAACTCAGGACTGCCTACAGGCCTGTGCTCTTAATGACAGCACGACATGAGGCCAGACAGCTCACAAGGGTTTTATTTCAGAGACCTAGAAACTGCTATCACAGCTGGGGCTCCCATCTCAGAGCTACAGCCATGGCTTCTCTACTTCCTGCTCCATCTTGGGTTTCTCAAGCTTGAATGTGCACACAAATCCCGGGGGAAGCTTGTTAAATTGCAACTTCTGTTTCAGTGGGTCTGGAGTGGGACTGCGATTCTGCCTTTCTAATAAGCTCTCTGGCTTATTTGTCTGCTACTGGTCCAGGAGACACATTTGGAGTGTCAAGGGGCAGAGTGTGACTCCTTCAAGGAACTGGCTTAGAGGCCTATAGTATAAACTATGCTCTGCAGAGTGAGAGAGAGAGAGAGAGAGAGAGAATACCAAAGACCCAAGCACCTCTAGAGATTTGGCATCATGACAATGTGCCCAGTCTGCTCTGGTTAGGCAGGTGCGGGCAGCAGGCAGTTGGGAGGGGTGTCTCACCCAATATAGAGGCTGTTGATAAAAGAGGTACACATAAAACTTTAAGGCAGGACTTCTCTGGTGGTGCAGTGGTTAAGAATCCTCCTGCCAATGCAGGGGACATGGGTTCGATCCCTGGTCCAGGAGGATCCCACATTCAGCGGAGCAACTAAGCCCGCGAGCCACAGCTACTGAGCCTGCGTGCCACAACTACTGAAGCCTGCGTACCTAGAGCCCGTGCTCCGCAACAAGAGAAGGCACCGCAATGAGAAGCCCGCCCACCACAACAAAGGGTAGCCCCCGCTTGCCACAACTAGAGAACTCCCACGCACAGCAACGAAGACCCAATGCAGCCAAAAATAAAATAAATTAATTTTTTTAAAAAAACAAAAACTTTAAGGCAATGTCAGGGAAACTGGTTTTTATAAAGAATCCAAATTACTGCTAAGTGCGGGGACTCTGGAGGGCCCAGTGGAAATATGATGGGACTCTTCAATGCACAGGCTCTAGTTGATGAATAATTGGTTTCAAATATTTCCATCTCTTTCTCAAGTAGGAAACAAATGGAAAAACCGAACCATCAGACAAGCAGGAGTCAGAGATGGAACAAGAATCTCAGTCTTTGTACCTAACCCAGAGCTTGTTTTTCTTCCACAGTCAGAGATTTCTTTTCAAAACTGTGGCTGGGCTGCAAACTTCTTTTGCTGTTTCTCCAATCTCCCCAGATGTACCCTCAACATTTTCTAACTTCTGTTTGCCAAGTGTTGTGTGTTCATGTTTAATGCTAGATGCTTTCTTCTTCTGTTTCATCCCAAATTGACCAGGAACCCGTGGTCAGTACGCAGCAGTCTTTGTCACTTATCTGGGGTATAGGAATAACTGTGATCCAGCAGTGAGTGGAAAGGACCTTAGATCTTCAGAGATGGGCAGACTAGGCCGTAGAACTTTTTCTGCTTGGAATCTCAGGCACTCACAACATTTACTAACTCTTTTTTTCTTATTTATTTTCTAGTTGGCGCTTGGGCAGAAGAAGGTGAGATATGCTTTCTTTCCTCATTATGAAATCAGCCCAGTGTGTTTTGTATTTATGAGTGGAGTTTTCACTAGACCTCCCACAGAGCTCCCACAGATACCAATAAAAGAGGTTTCTATCATCTTCTCCTTTGCCTTTTCTTCATAAGTCTAGAGATAGTTCTAGCCAAGAAGAGGAATGCAAAAGAGATCATAGGAAATAATGAGTCTTAACTATTCAAAAGAAAAAAATTGAGACAACTAAAAAAGTGCAAACAGTTTTCATTTGTTTGCATTTCATATTTGATGGGAGATTTTTGTAGAGGGTTTGTGGCTTGAATGCCTGCATGGAGATGCACTGAATAAGCCTCTGGGGCAGCATTTGAGTGCACATTCAGAATTACATGTCCAAATACTTTGAATGTATGTGCATATGTGTTCATGTGTGCACATACATATGAGTGTGCCTGCCCTGGACTTACTTTCTCAGTCATTGCAGAGAGTCAAGAATGTCCCAATATTGGAAGGCTTTCTATTCAGTCAGCTCCTCCAAATTGAGTGAACCAATTTTGTGTTTAAAGGCAGCCACTGGGCCAGTCTCCATTCCATTACACTGCCTAATTTGTAGTGTCCTTTGGATACTCTTTTTAATATATCATGGAGAATGTGTTAATGTTACATTACTGACAGATGGGATATGTCAAAAGCACTGATATGCTTCAGAATAACTCACCTCTTCCACATGTTATTGGCCATTTAGGGTTGATTTTATTTATCATTTAATTTATGCCCAATACAGATCTTCTTCTTTCCCCAGCTTTATTGGAAGATAGTTGACATATAACATGGGGTGAGTTTAAGGCATACAATGTAATGATTTCATAAATATATTTTTTATATTTATATACCAAATGTATATATTATATTCAAAATGATTACTTAGAACACTTTTTATAAATAATTAGCTACCAGTTGTTTAATGTAGGATCCTAAACAGCTTTTCGTATACAGTCATGGGGAATTTGAATATCCATTGTTTTCTAAAGGTTGAGGGAAGAGTCCTAACCCATGGCAGCAGGGTCTGATCTTAGTAGCTGATAGGAGTATTGCTAATAGTTTCTTATCATTTCCTTTTCAGATTTTGAAGAAACTGGTAAGAGGATTTTCACTCTGTACGACTTCCTTTCAAATGTGGAACAAAATGGTCATAGAAGACAATCATAGTAATAAATACTAAGAACCAGAACTATTAGAGGGAAAATACAATTATCTTTCAATGAGATGTGCCTAGGTTTGTTGCTAACTGTCAGGTCTGATTATAGCTGAGAGTGATGTGTATCCCTGAGCATCCATTCAGGAAAGAATACACATGTGGGTGTTGGAGCCACCATAAGTTTTTGTGTAAATCATGAATTCATTGAAAGCAGAGATGGCGTCTTATTTACCTGGCCCAGTGCCTGGCACATAGTAGGTGCTCAATGAATATTTTTTGAATGAATAAATGATCATACACGTGAATGCATCACTAGTTCCTTCCCCTCAAGAAGTTGATGATCTTGGGAATTCCCTGGCAGTCCAGTGGTTAGGACTCCACACTTTCACTGCGGAGGGCCCAGTTTCAATCCCTGGTTGGGGAACTAAGATCCCTCAAGATAGGTGGTATGGTCGTAAAAAAAAGCTGATGGTCTTATTTGAATGACAAATAATTGATAATATAGTCTATTGCATGTTATGGGTAGATACAGAATAAAATATAAAGAGAAGAGTGGTCAACTCTACAGAGGATGGTTGGGGAAAGCTCCCCAGAGGAGGTGATTCTTGAGCTGAGTTTTAAAGGGTGTGCTTATATTTTAAGGAAGAATATCTCAGGCAGAGGAGAAGGCCATGTAGTGTGAGGTTAAGAGTCTAACTCTGAATCTAGACAGTCATATCTGAATCCTGGCTCAACTTCTTATTTGCTGAGTGTCTTTGAATAATTTACTTAACTTCTCTGTGCCATAGCATCATTACATGAGAAATGGAAATAATCATGATACCTAGCTTGTAGGGTTGTTATGAGGACTGAATGAGTAATTTACTTAGAACATTATCTGACGTATAGAAAGCAGGGGGTGGATTTTATCATTATATGGGAAGTATGCAGACTAATTAATATGCATTAAAGTTTATTGAGCATGTGTGTTCTATGTACTGCCCTTAATATTTTACCTGAATTTCCTCATATAGTTCTCCTAACATCCCTATTCTACAGGTAAGAAAACCAAGGCTTAGAAAATAAATATATAGTCCAATCAGAGAGAGAAATATAAATGCAGATTTAGCTGATGCTGAAGCTCATCTTTTTAATCATTATGAATGTGTATAAAATTTTTGTGAGCATAAACATCTAGGCCCTTGTATGAGAATGTGTTGTTCTGATCTCTACTACTGCATTTGTGCCAAATGGAGTTGTGAGCAATTTCCTTTACATTGCTTTTCCAAACAAACACACCAATCAGAGTGAAACTTCTATTTACTTCTAAATTATTTTATTTATGATTTCTATTTTAATATTTCTAAGAAATATCAGGGCTGAAAAATTATTCCCAAATCAAAATATTATAGACTATCTATTGTCATTATACTCAACTCCCAATTATTAGCAGATAGATACACCTGGAGAATGACTTGTTTACATTCCGTATGATCTCAGCTGGAGGGCTGACTGAGCAACTGGGGCAGAACTCTGTTCTGTTCTCCATTAGCAGGACCCCCAGAAGGAAAGGAAGAAAGTAACTAACACTTTTCTTGAGCATCTGCTATGCACCATCCATTTTCACCTTCATAATCCATTTAATTCTCACGAATACCCTGTGAAGTGGATGTTTTCTCTCCATTTCCCAGATGAAGAAACTGAAGCTCAGAGAAGTTAAATGATTTTCCCTTGGTCACACAGCCTAAAGCAAATCTGGGATTCAAACACAGCGCTACTGACTCAGCCCGGTGCTCTGTCCCCAACAGCACACTGTAGCAAAACACCCCCAACAGAGAGAGGGCTGTCTCTGAGCACCACTCTCCACTCTTCCAGCTGTCATATACAGGCTCAAGCTGATTGCACTCAGATATAATTTAAAATAAAGTCACATTTTATTAGAATAACTATTTCCTTAAAATGTGCATAGTGCTTCACATAATTTAAGGGCAATAACAGAAAAGTGGGATGGAATAAGAAGAAAGATATTTGATCTCTGCTATGAGAGTTTCTGTTAGTTATAAGTAAGAACTTCTGAATAACGAAAAACAGGTAAGCCCAAGAATCAGTGATTCAAACATATGAAGGTCTTTAGCTCTGAGAAGACCCTTTCATATCTATCTGGAGTATGGTTCTTGCTAATGCAAGAGAATAAGCTTGAAGACGACTGGAATTTTTCAGCTTTAGGCTTTTAAGGCTTTCTGAGCTTTAGTGGATCTAAATCTAGAAGCACATGCTGGTATATTCTCAGTTTGATGTATCTGAGTTGTGTCTATGAGCATATCTCATAGGACAAGTACATACCTCACCTTCAAGACTTGGAGCTCCCTAAAGAACGGGCCCTCTTTGGGAATTCTTGGGGCTAGTATCTAGTTCCACTTGAAATTTTTCACCTACAATTTAAACTTAAACCAAGGTTATTTTCTTACCATTCCTTCCTTTTTTCATTTTCAGATGAAGTTACACAAACACAAACACTGAAATGTAAGTTTATCAGTCTTTTATTCTGCCCTATCTGATGATGCAAGTCAGTGGTTGGGAAGAAGGAACTGATTGAGAGAGATTAACCCCAAGAACTGAGGTCCTCCCAACCTCATATTTCTAACTCCCATTTTAGAAACATTACAAATAAGGACTGCTGTAGATTTTCTTTACTTCCAAGTCCCCATGTCCATGCCTAAACTCTGAAGTCACCTTCAAAAGGTTCTCTAGGGCCCCTTCTCCTACATATCTCCTCTTTCATACCCCCTAGCCAGCAGAGTTCCCTTTTGACAAGAAAATCTAAGATCTAGGAGGTCAGAGGACTTTCCGCATTTGGTTGGTTCTTCTGCTACTAATTTGCCTTAAATATTGCTGGGTTCTCCCCTTAATTTCTCTTTTCTCCCATTCCCCAGTATATCAAGTCTCCATCTCTGGAAACAGCGTAAAGCTGACATGCCCTGAGGATACTGTATCTGAGGAAATAACTTGGAAAAAAGATGGTATAAAAATGCCCCATTATGACAATCCACTGTTACTGGAGGATTTTTCAGAAATAGAGAACAGCGGTTATTATACCTGCTCAAAGGACGGGAATCATAAGCTCTACCTGAAAGCAAGAGGTAATATAGATCTTCAGAGCAAGCACTATTAGACTCTTTAGGGAGGACCATTTCTAAAGGGCATTCTCAATATTTCCCCTAACCCAACTCACAGTCTCCTGGCATCTTTGTGCTTCTCCGACACTCAATCCGGGACTGTCTGGGGCCACACAGCATCAGTGTTTTCTGAAATATAGATTAAACACCAATATGGGGCTGTCTGGGTAACCTCAGTCAGCTCTAGATCTAAAACTACAATGTCCCAAGAGACAAGATTGGGTCCTTTGCATTATATCATGTCCAGAATTACAGGACACCAATATTAGTTTATCTGATGCTTTATCCAGAGAGGAATTCTTCAGGATTTACAAAAAGGACTCAAAGCCACTCTACTAAAATGTCATAAACTAAGGCATAATAATAAGCAATAATGATAGCTAACAATCATTGAGTGCTTATTAAGTTTTAAGCACTATACCAAATACTTGCCAGGGCTTTTCACACAATCCTCTTAACCACCATATGGGTTGAGTGCTATCTTACTCCCATTTTATAGATGAGGAAACAGAGGTTTTGTGAGTTGAACACACATTTCACAACTTTCACAGCTAGTGAGTAGCATGGCTGGGACTTGAACCCAGGACTGTCTGACTGCAGAACCTCTACCCATACACACCACAGTTTGCTTGTTGTTATAAACGTGTTGAAAGGGGGCAGGGGGTGTCTGACCATGGCAGTCAGGTGAGTATTAAAGGGAGAACGACCTTCACTTTTTCCTTCCTCATCTCCAGTGTCCTGTGTCTTCCTTTCTGTGTGATTTCTCTTCTTCTCTCCACACTCCCCGCCCCACAGTGTGTGAGAACTGCGTGGAGGCAGATCTGATAGTGGTGGCCACAATCATCGTAGTGGACGTCTGCGTCACTTTGGGCTTGCTGCTGCTGGTGTATTACTGGAGCAAGAGCAGAAAGGCCAAGGCCATGCCTGTGACGAGAGGAGCGGGTGCTGGCAGCAGGCCCAGGGGTAAGACCATGGAGGAGATTCCCGCCAAGGGGGGATGTCCAGCCCAGGCCAGGATGGGCTGGCAAGTCCAGGGCTAGGTCAAGACAGCTTCTCTAGAACATTCACCAGTGTGGCCAAGATCTTGACAGAGAGTGTCCCATTTCAGATCACTCCTGTCCTCTCCACCCTTGAAAAATGCAAAAACATTTACTACCAGGATGGGCTTCTTCAAGTGCCTGTCAGTGTTCTGGAGTAATCAGACTCCACCCCTCAATCTTTGGGGAGACTTTGGGACATTAGTTCCTGCCTTTTCCTTGCCCTCCCGACTCCAACCTGTGGGAAAGGAAACAGTGGAAGGACCTTTGGCTGAGGTCACAAATGATAAGGACAGTGTGGGGTCATTAGAGATGGGATGAAAGAAAGCAAAGAGAAAGGGCAGCTGAAATAGAAAAAAGAAGTAGAGGGGAGTTCGCCCTCCTTGATCTGGGTCTCATTCTCACAAGATTGGTGTTTCCTCATGGAAATGAATCCTTTTCCCTTCCCTCCTCTGCAGGACAAAACAGGCAGAGGCCACCACCTGTACCCAACCCAGACTATGAGGTAACAAGGGATAAAGTGGGGGGAGGGGTCTTTCTAGGAGAGAAGGGGACAGATGGGACTGTGCATCTGGCCCATCAGACACTTCAAATCCCCTCCCTCAGGGCTCCAGGACAACCCACCACGTGCCCGCCTCTGCATCCATCATGGTAGAACGGGGCCATCTCAAAGGCTGCAGGGTTTCCACAACCACGGGTGGTGGGGGTGAGGTGCTGCTCCTATTTCTCTGGCTTATTCATTAGCTGGGCGACAGCCATGGGGAATACCGTACACCCAGACTCTAGCATGATAAACATGACTGATACTCCACCGTCATGCACCTACCAGTTGTTGGAATATGAAAATATTTCACTGGTGAATAGCCCCAAGCTTCCTCCATCCTCCATCCCCAGCACACACACTGCCAGACATCACAGCCCCTCCCCCACTGGACCACCTCTAGATTGGACAACTGAAGAGTTACTGCCTGGCATAGCAGAGAACCACCAGGATTGTTCTGATTGCTCGGTGTATGGGCACTACCAACTGTTAAATATTTTGAATATCACACCTGGACAAACTCAACAAATATTTATTGAGCACCAGTCAAGAGTGTGCTGTTCACTTTCGCAAGAGTGACTTCATTTAATTCTGAGAAAAGCCCTGAGAGTTGGGTCTTTAGTTTTCCATTTTTGAGATGGGAAAACTGAGGCTCACAGGAGGTGACCAGATCAAATCTCTTACCAGTTGAGCCTGCCTCCTGACCCCTGGTCTAAGGTTCTTCAGAGGCCCTTCTTTCTCAGGAGTGACCTCCTCCCACCCTGCTGACCACCCCTCTCTATTCCACCCCTAGCCCATCCGGAAAGGCCAGCGGGACCTGTATGCTGGCCTAAATCAGAGAGGCAACTGACAGCTCCTGAAGACACTGTCTCCCACTGACCCAGGTCTGGCTCCTCTCCAGGACTGCTACTCTCTGTTCCCTGGGCAAATCTTGGACACCACAGGAGAACTGTTCCTCTGCCTTGTGGGGAACTCACACCCTCAGCCTTGTCCCCAGCGGCCTCCTTCCTGCCTTCTCTCCTGGACCCCATCCAAGGATATTGCTGCCTCATTATCCTTTGAAACATCATCACTACTCACCCCTCACACCTGGCCTGCCCTCTTAGGATATTTATTTCTGTTCTTCACATACCCCCATTCCTTCCTGCCCTGTTGGCTGTTACTTCTCCCTTTGGCTCCCTCCTTCTCCTGCATAGAAGTTGCCCCATCCCTAACTATTCCATCTACATTTCCTTGTTTCTAGCTTTCTTTGGCGACCCTCTGTGGGAATGGACTGGGTAAATGCTGGCAGAGGTCCTGCCCTGTTCACAGACCCTGGCCCAGATCTAGTCCTGTGCCCCTTCCCTCCCTGTCTCCACAGCAGGCCCCTAGACGGTCATTTGCAGCTCCATGAATGTGCTAGGCTCCTTTTCAGCTGAGAGAGAAAAGAAATAAAGTGTATTTGGCTGAAAGAGTTGCTGTCCCTCTTTTCTGGGAGGCCCTCAGAGGCTGCCTCGTTTCCTAAGACAATGCAGGTCCTCCCTTCCTCTGACTATATTCCCAGCTATGACCCCAAATGCCAGTACTACCTGTTTTCACAGCTGAAACAGGCATTATCTGAAGCTCTCTTTGGAAAGGGCATCAGGGAATAAATCAAAAGAGAGAGAGAGCGAAAGGGAGGGAGGGAGGGAAGGAGGGAGGAAGGAAAAGAAAGAAAGGAGAGAGAAAGAAAGAGAAAGAAAGAAATGATCGTTTGCCTAACGTCTTTTGGAGAAAAACATCAAGGATGGCAGAGAGTGCCTGATGGGTCCCTGATGGAGTGGTCAGCTCAGAAAATGGGTGAGACAGAAACAGAGGCCTTAAAAGGTAGGTGAAGGCAGCAGACAGAAGAGAGGAGGTGAAGGGGAGGCAGCAGACACACATTTCCTCGCTGCCTCGAAAAGGAAGTGCCTCCACGGAGCTGGGGCTGGGGAGGGGAGGGGAGGGGCGGAGGTGCTGCCGGGCAGCAGCCTGCAGCCCGAGGCGGGCTGTGGTTTAGCGGCCAGGATGTGGGCTGCACTCTGAGCGAGGGACGGGGTGCAGCGCAGCAGAGACTCGTGTTGTGGGAGGGTTTCTTTCCACTCTCCCAGGGCACACACTCAGCTTGCAGAGAGAAGACGCCAGAGCACTGAGGACCTCTCAGCCCAGCCCAAACCAGTGGGCTCTCCTTGCTCCCTCTCTGCACTCAGAAACCTCTCTGCTGACCCCAGGACTACTGAAGAGTGTGACCACGACTCAGAAAAGCCCTTTGTCGTTAGCAGTCTCCACATACTGGACACACTCGGCCCCGGTCTTGTGGCTACAGTTTCTATTTGTTGGTCCCTGCTGAAGCTGCTTCTCTCCCTGTAAGCACTCAGCACTCAGGCTCAAAAGGAATCTCTGTGACGTTGACCATCAATAGCTGCTGATCAGCAGGCTGGCCCAGGGGTGGCAGTTCTGTCCCAGGTATATTTGATGCTGCCCAGGCAAGGGAGGTGTGGCTCAGCGTAATGAAAGCAATAATAGCTAACACTTAGGAAGCATTTACTCTGCTCCAGAAATTGTGTTTAGCACTTTACAAGCGTTATCTCATTTCATCCTATGATGACCGACTGACAAGGTAGATGTCCTTATTTTACAGATGAGAATAGGGGGCTCAAAGAGGGGAAGTCATTCACTCAAGGTGCACAGTTAGTCAGGGACAGAGCTGGAATTAGCAGCCAAGGCTGTCCAACTCCAATGCTCTGAACAGCTACCCAATGCTGACTGTGATCATTAGAAATGCTCTCCATTTTCCTGACTTTAAAACTCTGTATTGAATTGCTTAGGTATTCCTTCCATGAGTGCTTTTCTAATCACTCGTGTGACAGACCAGCACTGTGCTAAGTACTAAAAGGATACAAACAGTTCTTGTCTTCAAGGAGCTTACAATTATATGAGTGGCCAAGTATGCAAAAAGTTAAACAGTGACAGAACCAATGTGAGTAAGCATAGAAGTGCTATAGATGGTGTTGTCAGTGTTCCCAGGAGGAACTGGGAGAGCTGAGGTGGTCAGCAAAAGCTCCATGGAGGAGGAGAGACTTGATCTGGGCCCTGAAGGGAAGGATGGAGAGAATTTGAAGACAAAGGAGAAGGCACTCCACTCACTGAAGATGAACTAGATAACCAAAATAGCCCTTTAGCTATTAAACTGAATTCAGAGTTGAAAACCTTTCCACAAAGAAAACTCCAGACCAAGATGGCTTCCCTGGTGAAATCTATCAAACATTTAAGGAAGAAATAATACCAATTCTATACAAACCCTTTCAGAAAATTGAAGAGAGAATACTTCCAACTCATTCTATGAAGACCAAACTTATCACGTGCAATGCTTAATATTATGTGTCAGATTGGCTGAGCCACAGTACCCAGATATTTGGTCAAACACATCTCATTGTGTTGTGAAGGTACTCTTTAGCTGAGATTAACATTTATATCAGTCGACTTTGAGTAAAGCAGATTACCTTCTATAATGTGGGAGAGCCTCATCCAATCAGTGAAGGCCTTAAGAAAAAGCAGACTGAGGTCCTCTGAGGAAGAGGGCGCTTTCTCTGTCTCTAGACCTTCCTTTGGGCTCAACGTGCAACATCAACTGCAACTCTGTTGCTCTGAAGAACCCTGACTAACATACCGTGATATCAAAACCAGACAAAGACATTACGAGAAAAGAAAGCTGCAGACCAATATCCCATATGAATAGATGCAGAAATGCTTCACGGGCTCCCCTGATGGCGCAGTGGTTAAGAATCCACCTGCCAATGCAGGGGACACGGGTTCCAGCCCTGGTCCGGGAAGATCCCACATGCCGCAGAGCAACTAAGCCCGTGCGCCACAACTACTGAGCCTGCGCTCTAGAACCCGCGAGCCACAACTACTGAGCCCACGTGCTCCGCAACAAGAGAAGGCACCGCAATGAGAAGCCCGCGCACCGCAACGAAGAGCGGCCCCCACTCGCCGCAACTAGAGAAAGCCCGCGCGCAGCAACGAAGACCCATTGCAGCCAAAAAAAAAAAACTTCACAAAATTTTAGCAAATTTAATCTAATAATATACACACACAAAAAAAATACATAATGACCAAGTACAGTTTATTTCAGGAATGCAGGATTGGTTTAACAGATCATGCCATCAACGTAATTTACCATATTAACAGACAAAAAAAGTAAAACCATATAATCATCTCAATGGATACAGAAGAAGCACTTGACAATCCTCAACAACTATTTTTGTTTAAAATTCTCAGCAAACTGGAAAGAGAAGGGAATGACCTCAACCTGTTAGAGGGCATCTAAGAAAAACGTACAGCCGACATCATATTTAATGATGAAAAACAGTGCTTTCCCCCTAAGATCACAAATAAGGCGGGACTTCCCTGGCGGTCCAGTGGTTAAGACTCCGTGCTCCCAATGCAGGGGGACTGGGTTCAATCCCTGGTCAGGGAACTAGATCCCACATGCCGCAACTAAAGATCCCACGTGCTGCAACTAAAAGCCGGCACAGCAAAATAAATAAATATTTAGAATGGACCCAGAACTTAAAAACAAACAAACAAAAAAACCACAAATAAGGCAAGGCTGTCCTCTCTCCACTTCTACTCAACATTGTACTGGAGGTTCTAGCAGTGCAATGAGCCAAGAAACAGAAGTAAAACAGATCCAGATTGGAAATGGAAAAGCTGGAAATAAAAAACTGTCTTTATTCACAAACAACATGATCAAATATATGGAATATCCAATGGGATCTACAAAAAAAAAGGCTACTAGAATTAATAAATGGGTTTAGGAAGTTTTCAGGATAGAAGATCAATATATAAAAAGTAATTGTATTCCTATACAATTTCAAGGAACTACTGGAAATCAAAATTTTTTAAATAACATAAACAATCATCAAAAATATAGTAAAACACTTAGGGATAAATCTGACAAAAGACGAGTTCATGGACTGGAAAACTCAATATCATTAGGATGTCAGTTCTCTCCAAACTGATCTATAAATTCAATGCAATCCTGATCAAAATCTCAGCAGGCATTTTGTAGTAACTGAGACGGCAATTCATATGGGACTGCAAAGAACCTAGAATAGCCAGACTACTTTCTTTAAAAGTTATATCCCAGCCATTCCACTCCTGAGTATTTATCCAATAGAGATAAGAGTGTATGTCCTTGTATATGAGTGTATGACTTATATAATGATTTATGTATGAATGTTCATAGCAACTTAATTTGTAATAGCCAAAACCAGGAAACACTCAAAAGACAATCAAGGAAACTGTCCAGGGTATTGGGTAAGTTCATACTTATCAGTCTTGGTGATGTTTCACAAGTGTACACATATGCCAAAATTTATCAAATTTTACAAGTTAAATATATGTAGTTTATTCATGTCAGTTTACTTCAGTAAAGCTGTGTTTTAAAAGCACACAAAAAAAGAGAGGTGAAGGGACCCAAGTTTCCAGAAGGGCTCAGGTGAAGGTCAGTGTTTCTCATCCTTGGCTTCACATTAGAATCACCTTAGGCAGTTTGAAAAGTCCTGATGTTCCAACCCAGTATAATCAGCATCTCTGGGGGTGTCACCCAGGCATCAGTACTTTGAAAGCTCCCCAGGAGATTCCAATGTGCAGTGAATTTTGAGAACTGGTGAGCTGTAGAGGGGGACATAAGGGTATATGAGGAGCACAGGGTCAAAGGAAGTGTGCAGGGCATGGGAAGGACACAAGTATTGGTGCAATGCAAGCTGTGGAAGAGTTGCCCAAGGTGGAGGGATCCAGTGTGAAAATGGGATCTAGGGCTAGGAGGACTGCAGCAGTAGGGTATAAAGGGTAGGAATGAATCACAACCATGAATGAAACATGTGTAAATTGGAAGTTCATTCTGTCTCTAACAAAGTTAGGGTCTGTGTGTATCTTGAGAAGATAGTGGGCAGAATCATCCAGGTCTCTGGCTATGTGGTTGTTAATAATTTTCTCCTTTGGGAACCCTGGTCTAAGAAACTCCCACTCTTGGGGACTTCCCTGGTGGTCCAGTGGTTAAATTTTTGCCTTCCAATGCAGGGGGTGTGGGTTTGATCCCTGATCGGGGAGCTAAGACCCCACATGCCTCGCAGCCAAAAACCAAAACATGAAACAGAAGCAATATTATAACAAATTCAATAAAGACTTTAAAAATGGTCCACATCAAAAAAAATCTTTAAAAAGAAAACTTCCCATCTCTCATTAAACTGTTCTGAAGTTTATTGAATTACTCTTATGCAGAGAAAAAAAAGAGGGATTCCCACACATGGTAGACAGGAATGGGCGTAAAGGACACAAAAGAATAAGTAGCTTCAATTCTTCCTCTAAACCAGAGATTCTCTGAATTGAGGCTGCTTCAGAATCACCTGGGGACACAAGAGTGTCCCCAAGTGGGACCCAAGTGTGTATTTTTTAAATAAATCCCAAAGTTTCAGAACCACCACTAACCCAATGGCTAAAGATGACATCTATTGAAAATAACCTAATTCCCCACCCGGTCTCAGACTCCAGCTTTCCAAGTGGGTGGAGAAGGATAGTATGTTTTAATTGATGAAGAGTTTCTGATGTCAGTTTACTATGCAGAAGGCAGGGGTGGGGCAGGGACAGGGTCTGCGGAAAAAAAATAGAATGGTACCTTCTATACAGGGGAAAAGGGTACTGAAGGGGCCTTGGCTGAGACCTCCTTGTAGGTAGTGGCTAGCACTCCACAGGGGTCATAAAGCCAAGACCAGCCCCTTAGCAGAAATGGGACTTTGTCATACACACTCTCGGAGCCTTGATAAGAAGTGATCCTCAGGACCTTTGATGTCTCTGCCACCTCCGCTCATGATGTCATGGAAACTTCTGAGTGGCGGTGTCCCTAAACACAGCAGCCCGCCCTCCACTGTGGTGAGGAAGTCAAAGCCGTAGAAGGGTTATAATAGGGGACTGGAGCCAAGAGAGTGTGGTGGGGCTGATCCTGCACCCAGGGAGCCCACCAGGACAGAAACACCAGTGGGTCAAGATGTGGTGGGAGACTGTCCATCACACGGTCCATGTGGGGCAGAGGAGGGAAGTGATGAAGGAAGGACACAGATGGGCAGGGAGAGCAAGGGCCCAGTCAAGTCAGGGCCACTCCCATGCCTTGTCCTGGAGCCTTCAAAAGTCCAGGCGCCTGCTGAGTGAAGGAGGACAGTTTTCTTGGCTGAGCAAGGAGAGAAGGTCCAGTCGATAACCAATGAGCCTAGAAGCCACCAGCCTCAGGTTCACTTGTTCCGAGCCCAGTTCTCACCAAGACGACTGTACTGAGCATCATTCCGGTCTCGAAGGGGCTAAGAGATGAGAAGGAGAAACAGTGAGGCAGTGTCAGAACTCTCCCAGGGAGAACCCCAGCAGACCCCAGAGATGAGAGCTCATTCCTGGCCTTTCCAGACTCCCCAGTGATGAATTCCCCACTAGGACCTTCACACACATACACATTAAACCTAGTATCAGGCTCTCCATCCCCACTCACTCCTCCCCCCATTCTCATCCTTTTCCCCTCAGGGCTCACCTGATAGAGCTGGTCATTCCCCAACAAAGCTTGAGTGTCAGCAGCTAGAAGAACCAGGGAAAGAGAGTCAACAAGGGCCTAGGAGATGGGACAGTGAGACCCCATGAATGCTGCAGGGGGACTGCAGCTGGTCACACCCTTGGAAGTCTGCATGAGCCATATGGGCACCTAAGTTCTGTCAGCAACCAGTTGTAGGAGTCCTTAGGAGGTTGCAATAGTGACCCCCAGATGAGACACAACCCACCTCCAGCCCCATTCCTTAGCAGGTACACACTCATACCCACATTCACAGCCACAACACACACATGTTCTGTCCCTTCCACTTACCCCTGGAGAGCCTTCCAGTCTCGTGTCCAGCAAAGCAGTAGACTCCCAAAGCAAGGAGCACAGTGGCAATGATGTCGGTGATGACGATGCCTGCCAGGGTGGCTGAGTCCAGCTCCACACAGTTCTGGCACACTGCGGGGGAGGGGAGGCCGAAGGAGAGGTGGAGGGTCTTCAAGATCAGGGAACCATCTCTGCCTCTTAGGGCAGCCCCAGGGTCTCTCATGCCAAGACCCAAACTTGGAAAAAGTCCTGCTGAGAGCCTTGCTACATCTACCTCTAACCTTCAACCCAAGAAATCCCTGAGGAGAGCCAAGAAGTTGTCTCAGCTTTGTAGGAACTTAAACAAGGCAGTAGGCCAACCACTCTCCCAACCAAGCCCCTACTGCTTGGGTCACAAGGTCCCTATTGTTCTTTTGCCATTAAGCTATTTCCCACTCAGGGCTCCAAAATCTGGCTCATACCATTACGAGAGCAACCCAGTTTGTTGAGAGCACAGACTGGTACACCAGGGCTCCTACACCTAGAAAGTTCTCATATCCAGAGGCCCCATCCATTCCAACCCAAAGGGTCCTGGAAGCACATACTTCGATAGTATACTTGCAGAGTAGGTGTTTTGCTGGTTTTTCCATCTGTCCCATTGCACACATACACTCCTCGTGGGTCCAGGTTGCGTTTTCCCAAGTCCATAGTTTTATTGCCTAAGGCCAGTTGTCCTACTGTTCCTTCTAGCCACGTGATACTGGTACTGCATCTCAAAAATACTCTGTCTTCAAGTTCCTCCAGAGAGACATTTAAGGGGCTCACTAAGGGAAAAAATACCACAGTTGGAGCCAGCTCTTTGGTCTGCACCAGACTCCTTGTTCTGCTGAGGCTCATACTTAAGAAGGACCACTTTCCAAGTCTAGAATAGTGCATGGTTTCTAGTGAGAGAGACGGAAGTCACAAGAGAAGTGCTTCAATAGGCCCCCCACAAACTGCAGGGACCAAGAAGGACATGAGGATACAATCCAAACAGAGGACAGGCCCTGATGGACATGGAGCAAAAGAGGAAAACGTGGAGCTGGGTTGATCCAAGAACCTTCCTGGAAATGTGTTCAGACCACTGATTAGAAGTAGGAGGGGAGCCCAGACTGCTAAAACACCCAAGAGATATAGAAAGGCAGAAGAATGGTACTCAATTGGAGATGTCCACATTTTTTTCTCCAAGAAACCTTCTAATTCTACTTCCCAGCCGCCTGCAACACTCCCACGTCAACCTCTCATCTTCTGCCTCCTCGCCCCACCCTTGCCCCAACCACTACCAAGGGAATGGTACTACTAAAGCCTTTCCTATGGCCAGTGACGGCTGGGGGTAGGAGAGAAGCTAATATGAATTACCATCCCAGTGGTCCAAAAGGGGACCTAGGGCAAATCCCATGTAAAGATTTTTAGTTGTTCTACACTTGCTTAGGAGGAGAGGGACAGGAAAAAACTTTTTATTGAATCTGTTCTTGGGGCTCCACACAGGTCAAGTCATGTGGGGAGTTTAAGGGTTGGAGGTATGAACGGCTCCTTTCTAGATCCACTGAACTGCTGTGACTGAGAGCATCTCCACAGCCCACAGAGGCACTGGAATCTATATCTCCAATCCCAGGAAAAAGTGGAATCTACATTCTTCCTGAGATTCATAGTCAGTTACCAATTTGGATAGAAGAGCATCCTCTAGAAAACCCTGCAAAGAGCCATTTCTCTTCCCTCAGTAGCAGGTCAGGAGAAAATGCATGTATTCTCAGGGAGATACATGTACATCAGATGCTCCACATCGCATAGTCATGTATTCCTTGGGGATCCGTTTCCAATGGAAATCCTGGATGTCCCAAAGAAGCTGACTACTAGGGTAACCATTCATCCCAGTTTGCCTGGGATTGAGAGAATACCTGGGACATGAGAGTATCAGTTTTAAAACCAGGCAAACGTGGATGAGTGGGTCATTCTACCAACCCAAATCTGCCCTCCCTCCTGCTCAGCCTCAATTTAACTTTTCTCTTAAAGCATTCCCCTGAGTGCTGGGCCATGGCCCCAGGTGGTGACATCATGATGGCCAAATGACCAAGAGTCCTGGATCCCAAAGGCTCTCTGCCCTAGAAGGAACAGTGCTCCCATTACCAGCCCTAGGCTAAGGCACGCACATACTGCAACACTTCCTACAGATCTCTGGCCTAAGGTCTTCAGAGAGACATTCAAGGCCAAGATGCACCCCTAGCTGGAGTCAGTCAGAGCCAAGAGCCTGTGCTTCCCAGACCCTGTGCTACATCCCAACATGGCCCTCCTTGACAACGCTGCCTGGTGAATTGAAGCTAGCATTGAGAAGGACTTTTGAGTGGACCACATTCCAGGTGGTAATGTCCCCCTTAGGTCCCTTCTCCAAGATGCCCGCATCCACCCAGAGAAGCCTTACCTTGGGAGAGAAGGGCAGCCAGTATTAGGCCAGACAGAAAACTTCTGTGTTCCATCTTCCAGCAGAATTCATCCAATAGACAGACCCAAGTCACAGAACTATCAGCCAAGGTGAAAGCCGCCTTCCCCCAACTGACTCATGTGTACCCGGAAAAAGTAAAGGGTGGCGGAGGCACTAGAAGACGCCTATTTCTCTGCTCTCCACTGTTGGTGATGGGAGGCTGCCAGGGTAGAGGTAGGCTGGGGGTGGGGTAGGAAGGAAGCAGGTGCAAATCGCTCTTTCTCAGAGCATGGAGGGTGGGGGAGGGGTAGAAGGGGGAAGCAGACGATATGGAAAAGGTTGCCTGGACTTCTAGGAAGTAAAAGGAGATTCAGGGTGTCCTTTCTTGAGTCACTGATGAAAAACAAGAAATTCTGAGTTCCTGTCAGCAACATCACTACATTTACTCACCACCTAAAAACTGCCACCTCTCAAAACCCTTGAGACAAGCTGTGAACTCCATCCCATAAGCCATATCAGCTAGGTTCCTCCCTTTCCTGGTCTTTCTTGGGACCCTACCCGAGGTCCTCCTTGGGCCGCCTGGGACACCAGACTAAATAGCTTCTTAGCAGTGGGAGTTTGAGCTTTGGGAGGCCCCTAATGAGAGATTTACATCCTGGCTCCAATACTGTCTACCTGCTGGGTCTGAGCCAGTCACAGAATTCTTCAGAGCCTAATTCCCTCAGTATCATGAGAAGAATTCGAATGGAATGTTTCCATGGTGGCTGACACTTGATATGTTCTCAATAAGAGAGAGAGTTATTAATAACAATATGATTAACTCGCAGCACAATTGAGCCTCCCCAGGAGACAAATGGACTTTTTTCCTCTGGGCTATGGAAATCCCAAACTGTCTACACTGTCGCAGTTAGACTCTAATTTATCTGAGGGCAGAGAGCGTACATGTCTCGCTCACTTCTGTATCACCAGCACCTGGCCTGTGTGTGGCACATGACGAGAGCTCCGTACATTTTTGTCAATTCACTGGCTGACCGGCTGAGGGGCCTGAGATCTTGGGAACGCAGCTGACCCTAGTCCTTGGAAATGTATGGTCTGTCTCGGTGGAATTGTCCTACCCATTCCTTTCCAGGCAGGCACCACTTTGATGATCGCATCTCAAGAGAGCAGTGAAAAAAATCCCCGGACTGAGGTGGCTTTCTGTTCAGAGTTCCAGCCCCAAGCACCTAAGAGTTCCCACCTAAATTCACTAGTTCTAACAACAACAGCCAGCAACAGGCAACAACTGGCTGAGATCCAAGTAACAAGTGGTGGCAGAAACGTTTATCTTCCCCTCAGAAAAAGAAAGGGGCCCAGGCCACCTCCTGCCCAGCACCCAAGGTGGCTTTCTGTACCAGCTGAGTCTCTGAGATGGGAATCCAGCACTCCCTCCCGCTCCCTCCCCTCCACCACCCACGCTCCTCTCCTTAACTGAAAAGCCAGAGATATCTGCACCTGCAGCCCTCCTGAGCCCTGCCCCCACCCACTGCCCACACTTGAAGCAGAGGGTGGAGGCTCCGGGTTCTTGCCTTCGCACAGGGGCCCCAGCCCTAAGGATGCTGGGCGGAGCCAGGCTATATGCTAGCACAGGCTGGCTGGCTGGCTGCTAGGGGCTGCTCAGTGCTTCTGCGGGAGAAGAACAGAGGCTGCTATGGAGCAGGGGACGCGTCTGGCTGGCCTCATCCTGGCTATCACTCTTCTTCAAGGTAAGGGCCCGCTAGGGGGTCTGACAGTCTGGAGAAGGGCTCAAGGGAAGAAGCCATCACAGGGGGGCAAGAATATTGGGATCCCCTAACCTCGAGCTGTCACCCTGAAGTTCAGAGAAGGAAGGGCAAAAATGAAGCTTCTTACTGCTCTCTGCTAAAGAGAAGCCGTGTTCCATGGGAAAGATGGAGTCCTTGTGTCTTAAGAAATCAAAACAGATGACTTTACTGGCTTGAGAGAGAATCCGGATGCCACCATCTTAGGTTTGAATGTAGCCCAAAGGGCACAGGCCAGGAATCTGAAGAGAAAAGGTATGTGTTCTTTAACTCAGAGCTGGGGTTAGAAGTAGACCTATGAAGCATTCACTCACTCTGTTGGTCAGCTGGTCAACAAATATGTGTGAGATCCTACTACGTGTTAGGCTAGAAGGGTATAAAGGTGAATAAAAACCTTCTGCTCCAATTAGCTCGTAGTCTAATTGAAGAGATAAGTTTCAACGTTGACAGATTGAGTGTAAGGTACAATATAGGTTGCCTGAACGAATATCCAGTTGGAAATACAATAGGAAGTGGATAAACTGGGCCGATGCCTGGAATCTGGACTAGAGATGATTCTCTCCACATTGAAAGTTGTTGAAATCATGCAAGAACTATGAGAGATGTGAGGAAGAGGAGGCTGAGGATAGAACTGTGAGGATACCACCTTTAAGGAATAGTTAGAGGACAAAGATGTCAGTAAAGAGATAAGGGAATGATCCAAGAGCTGAAATAATCAGACGAGTGCTATTCCATAGAAACCAAGGGAGTAGAGAGCTTCCAGACGGAGAAAATCACCATGAGTATGAAATGCTAAAGAGACGTCCACAGATATAAGAATATATTTAAAATTTTAAGTCTGTATATATACTACCAAATGTAAAATAGATAGCTAGTGGGAAGCAGCCGCATAGCACAGGGATATCAGCTCGGTGCTTTGTGACCACCTAGACGGGTGGGATAGGGAGGGTGGGAGGGAGACACAAGAGGGAGGAGATATGGGGAGTTTTGAATCAGAGTTAGAATGAGGGAACTCTTTGTTCCTCCCATGGTGATCAGGTGGATGGGGAGAAGAGCTAGTTAGAAATCTGCTTAACTCTTTGTCTTGCTTTTCTTTATCTTCATTTACTCATTTATTCACTCATACATTCATTCAAAATATATAAAGCTCTTACCATGTTCCAGGCACTGTTCCGGGTGAACTATTCATAAACAGTTCACCCCTGTATGAAGTTCTAAGACTGTTGACTCCTTCCAACTGTTTCCGTCACACTTTGATCTATGCCCCCGTCTCTCCCCGTAACAAACTCTACCTCTAGCCAAACTACCTCTTTTGTCCTTTTCCAAGTCTGTATCTTTGTTCAGCTATTCTTTCTACCTGGAAACTCTTTCTCTGTCTGGTGAATTCTTACTCATTCTTCAAGGCAGAACCAAATGCCATCTTCTCTGTCAAGCTTTCCCTGTCCCCTCACCCTTGGTCAAAATCAATAGTTTCTACCCCTTTCCATATGCATTTATACAAATACTAAATGATAATTTATAAGTACTATTACATTTATTACATTTGTGTTTATTTTTTTTCCACTTCATTGTAAACTCTTCAGAAGCGACAACTAGTTATTTGTATCACCACCCGTTTCTTCCACACTCATTACTCATGTCAGGCACATAATAGTGGTAAGTGTTTGGATTAAATCCAATTGAACTGAACTCCAGTGTTGGTTCTCTATAGTATGTCTACCATGCAACTCTACTACTCTGAGTTTTGAGACAGATTTGAGGGCTATTTAATAGCTAACTCCTTTGGGACGTTCAGGGTTTCCACAAAAAATGGATCACCAAGGCTGAAGATTTTAGAAGTAACTCAGCTCTGAAAGACTTTAGCTAGTGCACACCCAGTCTTTGCCAGGGCTTTAGCTGCTAAAGGAGCAGAGCATTCCACACTGTACAGGCAATACCCTTACGTATACTGCAATACAGTTCTGCAATACTAACTGTCCAGAGTTAGTGTCAGACCTCAAAGGTTAAGGGCTCACTCCCCAAAAAGACTGCCTTCACTTTAAAAGCTAGGCACAAGTTCAGGGATCCCCAGACTACCCACACTTCTAACGAACTGCCTACAAATCAGGAGGGTTCTCAAGAACCCCCTCAGAATTTGCTAGAACAACTCACAGAACTCCAGAAAGCCCTATACTTACTACTACAGTTTTATTATAAAAAATAAAATCAGATCTAGCCAAATGAAGAGACACATAGGGTGAAGTCTGGGAGGGTCCTGAACACAGAGCTTCCATGCCCTCTCCTTCAGGAATTAAAATACATCACCCTCCTGGCACATTGATATATTCACCAACTAGGAAGTACAACTGAATTTTTATTGGGGTTTCATTACATAGGCATGATTGATTGAATCATTAGTCATGTCACTGAACTCAATCTCCAGTCCTCCTCCCCTTCCTAGGGCTCAAAGTCCCAATTCTCCAATCACATGTTTGGTCTTGACCAGTCCCATCCTGAGTCATCTCATTAGCATAAACTCATGTGTGATCTAAGGGCCCACGAAGAATCACAAAGGCAATCCTGTCATTCATGAAATTCCAAGGGTTGAGAAACTCCCTCCCAGCAACCCAGGAGAAAGACCAGACAAACTCTTTGCTATACAACACCCTAAATTCGGTTTGGTGATTTAGGCTACAATCCAAGGAAATAGGTATAGATACTGTCACTCACATGAATTAGGCTCTCGCTCTCCATGTTGGCCTCAAATGACCGTGGAAATGATACATCAGGGGATCTGAATGACTCCATGCCCAGCTGATCCACTGTCTCTCTTCTGTCTCTACAGGTACTATGGCACAGTTGAATGAAGGTAGGGGAAATGGCTTCTTTCTATCATCAACCTCTGAGGAAATTCATGGAAATATGGCTTCCCACAACAGTAGTCCTATAGGAGCAAGTGAAGAGCTAAGAAGGGATGGGATGATGAAGGATAGACAGCAAACCTCTCCAGTGTCAACCAAATCAGTGGCCAGTCTTGACCTCCCTGGCAACTTTCCTGTAGCTAAACAATTAATTTTCTGGTTCTTGGAGGAGAAACAGGACCCTAGCAGCTAGGCACTACTCAAAGCACAACCTATGAATCAACAGCATTGGCATCACCTGGGAGCATGTTAGAAATGCAGAATCTCAGTACCTCCCCAGAACTACTGAATAAAACCTGAAATTCTAATTAGACCCCATGTGATTCATGTGCACATTAAAGCTTAAGAAGCACTACTGTCATGGTCTTCTCCTGATGCCCTGGGACAGGGAGAATTTCAGAGGCAAGATCTTAACAGACATTTCCTTTTTCAGTAAAAGTGGATGACAATCGAGAAGATGGTTCAGTACTTCTGACTTGTGACATGAATGAAAAAGATATCAGATGGTTTAAAGATCAGGTGGAAATAAGTCCTGTAAACACAAATAAAAAGACTTGGAATCTTGGAAGTAGTACCAAGGACCCTCGAGGGATATATTGGTGTCAAGGATCAAAGAACCTTTCAAAACCACTCCAAGTATATTATAGAAGTACGTAACCCCTTTGGTTTGCTTGTGTGAAATTAAGCAGTACTTGCTGTTCTGGTGAGCTTCTTGTCTGGGGTGAGTGTGGAAATAGATGCTAAACAGTGAAGTAAGAGCGAGTTTTCTTAATCTCAACGTACTTCTTCTTTTTTTTTTTTTTTTTAATTTATTTATTTGGCTGCACCGGGTCTTAGTTGTGGCACGCGGGATCTTCATTGAGGCATGGGGGATCTTTAGTTGCGGCATGTGGGATCTTTTAGTTGCGGCATGCAGCATCTTTTTAGTTGCAGCATGCAGGATCTAATTCCCTGACCAGGGATCAAACTCTGGCCCCCTGCATTGGGAACGTGGAGACTTAACCACTGGATCACCAGGGAAGTCCCTCAACTTACTTCTTTTTTTTTTTTTTTTTTTTTAACTTACTTCTTTTTGAATTTAACAAAGCAGTTCCCCCAAATTCTTGAAAAAGCATAGCCTGTGTTGTAAAGCCTGACTCACTTTCGGGTAGGCCCCACAGACTGGAGCAGTCAGCAGTTTATATAAAGTGAGTTAGAGCGGGTAAGGGAGACAGGGGAGACTACAAGGTAAGCAACAGAAATGTAGAAGGCAGTTGAGCATGGAGAATGGGATCTGGTCTTCCTTATATTTCAATAGTTGCTGGTAGTAAGACTACGTGGGCTTCCCCAGGACTCCTGGGGGACAGAGGAACATCAAAAAGCATTGAGTTCTCAGTCCAAGGATCTTCCCAGGCAATTCCCTTGCCATACCACCCACAGAGAGAGCAGTCTGCTGCCCTAGACAGAGGTATTATCTCAGGAGAAAAAAATCCAGAACAACTTTCACACCTCGAAGGAAGCTTATCCTTCCCTTTCCCCACAGTGTGTCAGAACTGCATTGAGCTGAATTCAGCCACTGTGTCTGGCTTTATCTTCGCTGAAATCATCAGCATTTTCCTCCTTGCTGTTGGGGTCTACTACATTGCTGGACAGGAAGGAGTTCGCCAGTCAAGAGGTAAAAGAATGCTCTTAGATGAGAGGTGAGACCACCTGGGACCCTTAGCCTCCTTCCTACCAAAATAGAACCAATAGAAAAGACTGGGTTGGCACGTGTCACTGATGAGCATGGCTGGGTGGGGCTCTGGTTCTGTAGGCAGGAGAAAAGGACACTTGGTGTTTTCACAGCATATTTGCCTATCTCAAGATCCAACTCTCTCTGATTTGTCCTCTGTGCTTTTTAAAAAACTCTTTCTTGAAGTAAAACCTACATACAGAAAAGTGCATGAATCACATACGCACAGCTCAAAAAAATTTTCTGACAAAGCAAACACACACATGAATCCAGCACCCAGTTTAAGAAAGAGAATTAACACTTGTGGTCACTTCCAGCCTCCACCTAGTCCCCAAAGCGACCACTATCCTGACTTCTAACAACATTGATTCATTTTGCCTGTTTTTGTTTCTTACGTAAATAGACTCATACAGTAAGTACTCTTGTGTGTGGCTTCTTTTACTCAACAATATGCTTGTGAGATCTATCCATAGTGTTATATGTAGATGTATTTCACTAATTCTTATTGCTATTCAGTACTCCATTGGGTGAATATATCCCAGTTTATTATTCATTCTATCTTGTGTATATGTACATTTTGTTTATTTTTTGTGCAGCTTCAGACAAGCAGACACTGTTGTCCAATGATCAGCTCTATCAGGTAAGGGAATGTGAAGTGAAAGAGACATTGCTAGTTAGTAGTGGTAAAATTTTGGAATTGGGGGACAAGTTATTTGGAAGAAACTGCTTAGGACATACCAGACGATGGCATCGTTATCCCTTTGGGTACAATGGATGAAATAAAGAGAAGGGTTGAGAGAGACTGAGGTCAGGGTCTAGTGAGAAAAAGTTGAAGAACACACAGAGAAACTAGATACAGAGTCTCCATTCTTGTCCTCTCCCACCCCCAGGACCATAAAGAAACCACTCCAAAGCCTTGAACATAAAAAGCACTCAATAAGTATGCATCAATAGAAAACAAACTTATGGTTACCAGGGGGTAAGGGCAGGGAGGGATAAATAGGGAGATTGGGATTTGACATATACACACTACTATATATAAAATAGATAACTAATAAGAACTTGCTGTATAGCACAGGGAATTCTACTCAATACACTGTAATGATCTATATAGGAAAAGAATCTTAAAAAAAGTTTTTTTTTAAAAAGAGTGGATATATGTATATGTATAATAGATTCACTTTGCTGTATACCTGAAACTAACACAACATTGTAAATCAACTATACTCCAATAAAAATTTTTGAAAAGTATATATATATGAAGAAAGGTGAAAAAAATGAAGACATTTAGAGTGAAAGATAAAAATTTTTTTAATTAGAAAATAAATATGCATCAAATTAACTCATAGAGGATGATGGAAAATGATTATGACTGTACTATCCTTTTTAGCCCCTTAAGGAACGGGAAGATGACCAATACAGCCACCTTCAAGGAAACCATTTGAGGAAGAATTGAGCCCAGGACTCAGAGTAGGTGTGTCTCTCTACACCAATTCTAAGAAAGTGCCTTTGCACTACCTGCCTTCCCAACTACTGCCAAGTTTATCTCCTTTCCCCAAGCAGCTATAAGGATGGGGGGGTAGGAAGGATTGATTGATAATTCCTTGGGGGGAGGGGGATGACGCTGCTGTGCATTGTAGGATTTTTAGCAGCGTCCCTCGCCTCTGTCCACCAGATGCCAGTAGTACTCCCCAGCTGTGACAACAAAAATATCTCCAGATATTGCAAGTATCCCCACGGGAGGCAAAGTCGCCCTTAGTTAAGAATCACTGAACCTATATTAACCTTCCAATCACCCAAGCAATCAATCAGAAGTTCTAATTCAATCAACCAGAATTTTCAATCAGGAAAACAGGGCCCAAGCATTATTTGGTTTTCTGAACCAGTTGCAATTTTTCTTTTTCTAATCCAGGTGTTTTCCCTTCTATCCAGTTCTCAGAAACAAAGCAATACATTTTGGAGCAATCCTAGTAGAGATTTTCAACCTTAAATCTAGACTCAAGATTCCCAAAGGTGACAAATGGAGAAGAAAGGCCATCAGAGCAAATTCGGGTTTTTCTCAAAAAAAAAAAAAAAAAAAAAAAAGTAAAGTAAAACTTGTATGGTGTTTCAGGAGCGCCACCTATTGGAAGTAATTTTTCTGTAAAAGAAAAACGGAAAGGTCAGATAACCTCCTTTATTTGAATACCATTTTTTTAAGTTTTAATTTTTATTTACTTCCTTTATAAGTCATAATTCACATGATTCAAATATGCAGTGAAAGGTCTCCCTCCGCCTCCCTCTCCAGCCACCCAGTTGCCTTCTACAGAGGCAAACAATAATACTAGTTTCTTATATAGCTTTACAAGATATTTAAAGTATTATATATCGGAGGTATTCTAGGCATACATAAGCAAATTCTTTTTTGTTTTATGGGTGATAAATGCATCGTGATTTTTTGTTTTGTTTGGTTTTGACTGCGTTGGGTCTTCATTGCTGCGCGTGGGCTTTCTCTAGTTGCCGCAAGTGGGGGCTACTCTTCACTGCAATGCGTTGGCTTCTCATTGCGATAGCTTCTCTTGTTGTGGAGCATGGGCTCTAGGCGCACGGGCTTCAGTAGTTGTGGCACATGGGCTCAGCAGTTGTGGCACACAGGCTTAGTTGCTCCGCTGCATGTGGAATCTTCCCAGACCAGGGATGGAACCCATGTTCCCTGCACTGGCAGGCAGATTCTTAACCACTGTGCCACCAGGGAAGTCCCCAAGCAAATTCTTAAGTACACATTTTTCTTCCTTCCCCTATTTTCCACACAAATGTTATCATACTCTACATCTTGCACTTCTCACCTAATAAAACCTGAAGATTACTTCATACCAATATATAAAGGAGCTCCTTTTTTTTTTTAATGCAGCCACTTTGTACAGATCCCCTATAATTTATTTAACTAGTCCTCTATTGATGGACATTTAAGTTTGTTCTTTTGCTCTTAAAATGCCACAATGACTGTATAAATGTCATTTTTTTAAATTGTATTGAGGTATAATTTACATAAAATTCACTCATTTTAAGTGATTTCACCTGTTCTCAGTAATTTTTAGCAAATTTACTCAGTTGTACAACCATCACCATAATCCAGATTTAGAATATTTCCACCAGTCTCTTAAGATCTCTTGCGCTCTTTGCAGCCACTCCTTGTTCTCACCCTCAGCGCCAGGCAATCACTAATCTCTTTTCTATCTCTTTAGATTTGCCTTTTCTGGATAAATGGAGTCATACAATATGCTGCTCTGGACATCCTCGTACAAGTCTTCGCATGGACATATGTTTTCATTTGTCTGGGTTGATATCTAGGAGTGAAGAATTGCTGGGTTGTATGGTAAATTTATGTATAACATTTTAAGAAACTGCCAGTTTGCCAAACTGGCTGTTCCATTTTACATTCCCACCAGCGATGGATGAATGAGGTTCCTGTTTCTCCACATCCTCACAAATATTTGTTACTATCTTTTTTAGTATAACCATTCTAGTAGATGTAAAATAGTGTCTAATTGTGGCTTTAATTTGCATTCCCTAATGACTAACGATGTTGAACATCTTTTCATGTGCTTATTAGCTATTATTATCATATCTTTAGTGAAGCGTGTGTTCAAAACTTTTTTTTTAATTGAGTTGTTTTTCTTCTTACCATTGAATTGTAAACGTTCTTATATATTTTTGAATATAAGTCTTTTATCAGCTACATGATTTGCAAATATATCTACCAGTCTGTGACTTGTCTTTTCATTTTCTTAATGGTGTCTTTTGAAGTGCAAGAGTTTTTAATTTTGCTGAAGTCTGTTTTATCCTTTTTTTTTTTTTAATGGATTGTGCTTTTGGTGTCATGTCTAACAAATCCTTGCCAAACCCAAGGTCACAAAGATTTCTCATATGTCTTGTTTTTACAGTTTTATTTCTAACAATAAATGTCATTTTGAACATTAAGACTATTCGTAACAAATACAAATAAATGGAATTGCAGGACCATAATGTATTTGCACCTGTAATTTAATTAAATATTGCCAAATTGCACTTCATAGAGGTTGGACCAATACATAATCCTAACAAGAGTCCCTACTGTTCCATACACAATCTAACAGTGTACTATTAAATTTTTTTTAAGAAGTTTATTTATTTATTTATTTATTTATTTATTTATTTATATTTGGCTGTGTTGGGTCTTCGTTTCTGTGCGAGGGCTTTCTCCAGTTGCGGCGAGCGAGGGCCACTCTTCATCGCGGTGCGCGGGCCTCTCTCTGTCGCGGCCTCTCTTGTTGCAGAGCACAAGCTCCAGACGCGCAGGCTCAGTAGTTGTGGCTCACGGGCCCAGCCGCTCCGCGGCATGTGGGATCTTCCCAGACCAGGGCTCAAACCCGTGTCCCCTGCATTGGCAGGCAGACTCTCAACCACTGCGCCACCAGGGAAGCCCTTAAATTTTTTGAACTTTGCCAATCTGATAAGTTAAAAATGGCATCTCAGCTTAATTTTAATCTGCATTTTTCTAACCATTTGTTTTTCCTTCTCATGAAATACAGGCTCATATCCTTTGATTTTGTTTTTTTTTTTTTACTGTTACTCTTGATGTTTAGAATATAACCCCTTCTCTTAGTGTTATTTATTTATTTATTGGCTGCGTTGCGTCTTCGTTGCTGCGCACGGGCTTTCTCTAGTTGCTCGAGCAGGGGCTACTCTTCGTTGCGGTGCACGGGCTTCTCATTGCAGTGGCTTCTCTTGTTGCGGAGCACAGGCTCTAGGTGCACGGGCTTCAGTAGTTGCAGCACGCGGGCTCAGTAGTTGTGGCATGCGGGCCCTAGAGCATGTGGGCTTCAGTAGTTGTGGCGAGTGGACTCCGTAGTTGTGCCGCATAGGCTCTAGGGCGCACGGGCTTCAGTAGTTGTGGTGCACAGGCTCAGTAGTTGTGGCACACGGACTTAGTTGCTCCGTGGCATGTGGGATCTTCCCAGACCAGGGATTGAACCCAGGTCCCCTGCATTGGCAGGCGGATTCTTAACCACTGTGCCACCAGGGAAGCCCCTGACCTTCTTCTTACTGACTTGCAACAACCCTTTACATATTTGGAAAAATAGATCTTTTGTTTGTGGCATTAGTTGCAAATATTTTTCCAGTGCTGTTATTTAGATTTTGACTTTACTTATGGTTGGTTTTCTATACACATTTTACAAATATTTGACTGTAGAAGAATTCACTGTTCTTTTATGGCTTCTGGGTTGTTTCTTATTTAGAAAGGCCTTCTCCCATTCTTAGATTATTCTTTTACAAAACTTCTCCCATTAATTCTCTAGCATTTTCCTGGTTTCACTTTATATATTTAAATCTTTGATCCATCTTGAATTAATTTTAGTGTAAAGGTCTAATATCTTGACTAACGTTTAAATCCATAGCTACCCACTTATTCTGGAAGTATTTATTGAATAATCCACCTTGTGCACATTAATTTTAAATGCTACATTACCACTCCACTCTCACCAGATTGTAAGCTCCAGGAAAACTTGTATATTTTTTCCACTACTGTAGCTTCAGGAGCTAGAACAATGCTGGAACATAATAGGTACTCTAAGATTGCTCAACATTTGGTGTGTGTGTCTGTGTATGTTACAGTATACTATTCAGTGGCATTAAGTACATTCACAATGTTGTGCAACCATCACCACTCTCATTTTCAGAATTTTTTATTATCCTGAAGAAACACTCTACCCATTAAACAATAACTCCCCATTCCTCCCTCACCCCAGCCCCTGGTAACCTCTATTTTACTTTCTGTCTCTATGAATTTGCCTACTCTGGGTACCACATATAAGTGGAGTCATACAATATTTGTCCCTTTGTGTCTGGCTTATTTCACTTGGCATAATGTTCTCAAGGTTCATAGCAAGTATCAAAATTTCCCTCCTTTTTAAGGCTTAATAATCATGTGTATGTATATGCCACATTTTGTTTGTCCATTTACCCGTCAATGGACATTCTGGGTTGTTTCCACCTTTTGCCTATTACAAACGATACTGTTATGAACAGTGGTGTACAAGTATCTGTTTGAGTCCCTGCTTTCAATTCTTTGGAGTATTTACCCAGAAGTGGAATTGCTGCATCATATGATAATTCCGTTTAACTTTTTGAGGAACCGCCAAACTGTTTTCCCAAAGTGCTCCACTATTTTACATTCCCATCAGCAATGCACAATGGCTCCTATCTCTCCACATCCTCACCAAGACTTATCTTCTATTTTTTTTTCATAATCACCTTCCTAATGGGTATGAGGTGGTATTTCATTGTGCTCTTAATTTGCACTTCCCTAATGATTAGTGACATTGAGCTTCTTTTCATGTGCTTATTGGCCATTTGTATATCTTCTATAGAGAAATGCTTATTCAAGCCCATTGTCCATTCTTTAATCAAGTTGTTTGGGTTTTTTGTTGTTGAGTTATAGGCTTTTTTATATAACTGGATATTAATATTTTATCAGATATGTGATTTACAAATATTTTCTGTCACTCTATGAATTGTCTTTTCACTTGCGTGCTTGAAAAGTATGCTGCTTCCTTTGCCTTTGTGTACCTCAAAGTAACCTTTAGGATGTACTCGTCTTCACTTTACAAATAAGAAAACTGCACTCCAATCAAAGCATATCTTAACACATTTCCGGGTACGTAATAACAGTTCACAAGTTTCAGTTATTGTTAATGCTACTGTTATTGCTTCATAGATAATAATTATCTATGAAGAGTTACAGAAGCTGTTTCAAAAAGGCCTGAGATCGGTGGGACAATTAGCGTTAAGTCCACAGAGGCCTTAGCAGTGCCAGGGTTCACCAAGTCATATCTGCTGCTGATACATGGGTTTCCGAGGGTCGCATATCCCAGTGAGCTCCACCACAATCCACTCCGAACTCAACCTGACCCGCCCCCAATTCAACCCCAAATCCACTTCCGGCCACTTCCGCCCCGCCCAAGCCAGTTAGCGCATGCGCAGTGGGGATGTTTGCGCGCCCGCTTCCAGCGCAGGGCGACACACCCAGCTTCCGGCGCCCAGATGAGCTTCCACAAGGCCCGGCGCCTTGTCATGACGTTACCTCCGGTTGCCGTGCTGAGTCGGAAGTGGGAACCCTTCGGCCACTGAGACTCAGTCGTGTCGTCGCTGCTGGCCCTCAGGCTCTGGTAAGAGAGGATATAGCTGGAGGGGAGGGGATCGTTGAGTCTACAATGGGATTTTTTTTCTCCTAGTCGAATGCCAGTCCAAACTTCTGCTCTCTTACCTCCTCCAAATGCCTTCTCCTGTGCTTTCCTAAACACTGTCTCTCTCCTTCACGAACTTCGACCCTGTCTGCTTTGGGAACCCCTTACAGTGCTCCAGCTTCTGGCATCTCTGCCCCTCTTTGCCATTTCCCTCCTGGAAAAGGCCGAATCCTGGCCTTGCATTATCTTTGGTTTCCTTTCTCTAGGACGTGCGCCGAGTGGGTGGGTCTCCCTCCGTCCCGCAAATCCCTTATGGAACCTGGAGGGATAAAATATAAAGAGTAGACAACAAATAGCTAGGTGCCAAAGAAGAGAAAATTAAGCACGAGTCGCAGTAGTCAAACCAGCCGAATCCGTATGGCAAGGTGTTGATATTTCTTAAGGCAAGTGATCAGTTCACCACTCAAAACTCTCCTAGCACTCTGCTTCTTGCTCCCTCAGCAATTGGGTTTAGAAGACATTTCTAAAATTGAGTAACCAGAGCTCAGGAGCTTATACTTGATGGGTCTTCTCTTTGGATTCAGCTTTTCACTCCCAGAACAAGGATATGTTTAGCCTCACTGCCTTGGTCTGTTTTGGTCTCACATGGGAGCCGTCCTGAGATAAAATGGGACCCAGGAAGGAATGCTGTGTGCATTGCGACTTGATGAGATCCTTCTAGCTTGCTGATGTGATGGAAGGATCTGTTGCCACAACAGAGGCCTGAATGTGTAACAATGAAAACATTTTTTAAATTCCTTTTTTGGTTTGATCTATGTATTACTCACCAGGAAAGAGACCTTCTGGAGTATAATTTAATAAAGCTTGATTTTTAAAATAGATTTATTTCATTTTTGGCTGCATTGGGTCCTCGTTGCTGCACGTGGGCTTCCTCTAGTTGTGGCGAGTGGTGGCTACTCTTCGCTGCAGTGCGTGGGCCTCTCACTGCAGTGGCCTCGCCTGTTGTGGAGCATGGGCTCTAGGTGCACGGGCTCAGTAGTTGTGGCTCGTGGGCTCTAGAGTACAAACTCAATAGTTGTAGCGCATGGGCTTAGTTGCTCCACGACAAGTGGGATCCTCCCAGACCAGGGCTCGAACCCGTGTCCCCTGCATTGACAAGCGGATTCTCAACCACTGCGCCACCAGGGAAACCCTAAAGCTTAATTTTGACAATCCTAGTTTTGTGACGTATTCCAAGTATTTCTGTTTAAAAGCAATACCAAATCTGATGTTAAAACATTTATGTGCTCACCTCTTTAAAAGCTGACAGTGCCCCTTAAGGGATTAGCAGTACTCTTTATAAACAAAAGATTGAATCAGGGGAGGGTGAGAGGATTTTGTAGGACTGGAGATAGACAGCTTTTTTAAATGTAGAGTCTTGCAGCATGTATATAAGAGGGAAACGTGGGCTCCCCTGGTGGCGCGGTGGTTGAGAGTCTGCCTGCCAATGCAGGGGACACCGGTTCGAGCCCTGGTCTGGGAAGATCCCACATGCCGCGGAGCAGCTGGGCCTGTGAGCCACAATTACTGAGCCTGCGTGTCTGGAGCCTGTGCTCCGTAATAAGAGAGGCCGCGATAGTGAGAGGCCCGTGCACCGCGATGAAGAGTGGCCCCCGCTTGCTGCAACTAGAGAAAGCCCTCGCACAGAAACTAAGACCCAACACAGCCAAAAATAAATAAATAAACAAATAAATTTATTTTAAAAAAAAGAGGGAAACGTGTTTTTAAAGGAGACATATTTGGGGAATTCCCTGGCGGTCCAGTGGTTAGGACTACGGCACTTTCACTGCGGAGGGCTCAGGTTCAATCCCTGGTCGGGGAACTAAGATCCTGCAAGCCGTGCAGCCAAAAGTAAATAAATAAATAAAGAGGACGTCTTTTAAAAATCAAATCCAAAAACATCTAAGGATTGGTGGTTATATGGATTGGTTATTTGCCAAAGGCTGACAACAGGGTAGTACTTTATCTTTGTATGGCAGTTGAAAGTAGGAGATTATAAATTCCTGATGACATTGAATACTAAACAAAATATCAAGTTTCCATTTTATCAGACGTTTCTTTTGGAGTGGGTACTCTTTTTACATTTGTGTGATCATTGAACAAATCTAAACTGACATCTCCACAAAGGTTCCCATCAAGTGATCAGTCCTCCCTTTTCCTGTAAAATTTTCCTGGTTGCACAGTGTTAGCTATTTTTCTATGAAAATAGTTTTTGCACTATTACTTCAAATAGATTTGAAGTACATATGAGAAAGTTGAGCTTAGTGAGGTAGGCAAAGCCCTTTTTGTTTTTCAAAAAGACAGCATAGATGACAACAGAGATTTATTTCCATTCTCTATTCTACACGTTCTGAGATATCAAAGAGCCACAAGTGTCTGGCCCAATAGTTTGACCTTCCACTGCAACCCAGGACAAACAGTAAAACCCTTACCTTGAAGTAGGATTATGGGTGCTGCTATTGATTACAAGAAGGTCAGGAGTAATTACATGTAAGATTGAATCATTCAATACATGTTTATTTGGGATTTTGTGATTACGGAATATGCCAGGTACAGAAGAAAAAAATAATCAGATATGAACCTGTATTCAAATTGCTTACCTTCTAGTAAGATAGAAGATCTACATTAGGAATACAGTGTAGAAAGTTATAAATCCTGTTAATATAGGTAAAATGTAGTGGGAAGCTAGCTTTATATACTGCAACAGTATATTATTGAAAGGAGGAAATAATGCCATTTGTGATGATAAATCCTCTTTATCTCTCTTGATAGTCTTAAGAGCCTGTGTCCTATGTTCTGATTCTTAGCTTTCAACTCACTTCCTTTCTGCATAGATGGTGCAGGTGATGCATTTCCTTTGTACTAATCTGAACTCTTTTCAGTTGTATTGGCTTCCACAATGTAGGGAAATCTACTGGCTTTTTTATAACTGAGAAGACTCTTTCCATCTCACATCTCTTTTCCTACATGTTGGCTTAGTTTTAGGCTAGGCCTTCTCTAGATGGTAGAAAGATGGCAACTCCAGTTTCCTATCTTACTAGCCTAACAACCCAAGCAGGAAAAAAGAGTCCCCTTTTCTGTAGATTTAGCCAAAGGCCTGTAGCTGGTGTTCATTGATTCTGTGAGGCCTTGCTAGGGTCTTGTGCCCACTCCTGAATCAGTCACTTTGGCCAGAGAATACTGTATTCTCTTTGGCCAGGCCAGATTCATATGCCCATTTCTAGAGCTAATGGGTAAGGTCATCCCCTTCTGTACACATGGACCGGGAATGGGTTGGATCCCGAAAGGAAGAGTGTGGGTGTCATGTTGAAAAAAGAGGTTGATATCTTGCAGACAGAAAAGTAACGAGAGCTCACTACACTTTTTGCATTCCTCTGGGTACCTCAGAATAGAGGTAGGGTGGTGGTCAGCTAACAGTGACACAATTCTTGGTGCCTCTACATGAATTAGGGGTAATAATTAAGCTTATGCAATGTTTAAATGGGAGGAAAGACCTCTCAAGGATTGTTAATTCCAACAGTAAATATGCTGTCTTTCTTTTCTGCATTATTAAGCTCAACTAAACTATACATAGTAAAAAGTAAAATACATAGAGCAACATCTAACAGTTCAGTTCCTTGAAGCAGTAAAGCCCAGCACCATGCTGAGATGAGACTAGACTGTCTGCCTGAGTCATTACAGCTCAGTAGCCATTAGCTCTTAGGCAGAAAGCACGGCAGAGGAGCATGAAGCAACTGGTAGAGATGCCTCAGAAGTGTCAAAAAGTGTTAGTCTCTCTTCCTCCTAAAAATAAGGGGAACTTTTCCGACTTGCATTAGCTTTTGTTAATAGGATTGTGTAAGGAGTCTTAACTCAATTAATTAAAGGTAGACCGAACGTTCTTTTTTTTCTCCCACATTTGTGTCCCTGACCCCACTCCTTCTAAGGCCTCTGTCCTTGTAGCAATTCAGCATCCTTGTAAGCAGAGTATTCATACCCTTTGTCTCTTCTCACCCTTTTCAGGGTTGTATTTCTATGCTGTGGCCTTAAAATTTCAGAAAGGGGAGAAAGCCTTTCAGGGAGCTCTGCTCATCCCGTTGTGCCACTGAGTCCCCTTGGCGCCTGGATGAGGAAATGTAGTCAGAAGAGTGCAAATGCAGCCTCAGTCAGCTCCTTTAAATACCTTTGAGGTATATATCTATTTCATATTGTACGTTAGGAATTTGTGTTTCTTCAGTATTGTAAAAAGTCAGATAAATAGGGAAAGTTAAATATAGAATTAAGCAAAGACCATTTAGTTTTTAGAGGAAAAAATATCTGTAGTCATAAGCCTAGAAGTAGAGATAGATTGCTTAATATAGATTTAAAACCCACGATATGCTGCTAATCTGATTCCTGTCCTGGTTTGCAATTCCACATCTGACATACAGACTTACATTTAGTTTCTGTGTAGCTGAGGAATTCCCAGCTCCAACTCTTAAGTCACAGAAGCCTGTGCAAGCACCACCTTATGCTCATGGTGAGTGAGGACTAGTCGACCAGCCTAGGGATTTATGGGAAATCCACAGTTTTTGTCCTATTACTTTTAAGTGCCACATTGTTGTTACTATTAGTAGCTGAGTTTCCTCTTTGACTTCAATAATTCTTTCTATGTAATCTATTTTTTAAAGGTATAGTAAATAGAAACATGTCAACAGATAAATGCATTCCAGCTGAACATTTATTAAGCTTTTTGGTTTTAGCCACCCCCAAATCAAGCCAACTTGTCCAGTTGGTAGGTTTGTAACCTTTTTGCCAAAAATTGTCTTGAATCTTGGAAGAGGAGTTGGCAAGTCTTACCCAAACCCTTTTAAAATGTATTCAAGAAATGGGAGAAGAAACAACTATGATAATATTATAACTGTTGTGTTATCTGCCCTTCGGCGTCTAATACCTGTCCTTTCTATAGCCCCTCCCCCTAGGTCTGGATGGAGGATACTTTAAAGTGAAATGACAGACCAGGAGAATAACAACAACATCTCAAGTAACCCCTTTGCTGCTCTTTTTGGCTCCCTGGCTGATGCCAAGCAGTTTGCAGCAATCCAAAAAGAGCAGCTGAAGCAGCAATCTGGTAAGTGGACGAGCCAGTAGTGGCAGATGAGATGACCGAGAATGGGGTCTTCCCAAATTAAGTATTCTTTGGGTCCTTAATTGCAACTAGAATTTAAGTTCAGGGCAGAAGTGTTTTCTTTGTTCGTATTTGTTGTTTGTTTTGTTTTGGGTTCTTCTCCCTGTCCTATCCCCTGCATGAAAAAGAGACCAGATAACAGGTGGTTCCAGAGGAACAGATGCCGGTCATTATCCCAAAGCTGTCAAGCTCTTTTATTTTAAAAATCACCTAGTGAAAGATACTTAACAAAGATACTAATTTTTTTTCACATAGGAAACTGAGGTTATACGCGTAGGTGCGGAAAGCAAGTCACATGCAGCTGTAGAAAGCAGATGTGTTGAAGGAAGAATTTTAAAAGCTTTTTGGCCTGTAGAGAAATAAATGAGATTTGTTCTTAAGCCAAGTGCTTCAGAGTCTATCTCAAGCAGAACGTTTCTTTCACTCCATAGAGTGGCCACTTTCATAACTTACTGCTTTCAGAACAGACATCTAGGAAAATCTGATCCTTAACCTTAATGTGAAGAAAATTAGGATAATATCTTACTAATCAGAACAATGATTTTCCTCATCTGGGACCAAAATTAAGATCAAGTCCAGCTCCCTCCTATAAGGTAACATATGGACTAGAAGTAGGGTGCTGTTTCTCAAATGTATTCGTCTTCTGAGGGTTTTCACGATCTTTCAAGCCAGAAATCGCTCCCCTTCTCCCTCCTCCAAAAAGGATAATAGTGTGATTGTTTTTAGGAAAGGAGAAATGTTTATATTTTCCCTTTATTTTGTTTATTTCTGAAGTATTCAGATACGTAGCTAAGTTGTGGCCTTACTCTCTGATTAGGATTGAATGAAAAGGAGGTCAGGGGACTTCCCTCGTGGCACAGTGGTTAAGAATCCACCTGCCAATGCAGGGGACGCTGGTTCAAGCCCTGGTCCAGGAAGATCCCACGTGCCGCGGAGCAGCTAAGCCCGTGCGCCACACTACTGAGCCTGTGCTCTAGAGTCCGTGAGCCACAACTACTGAGCCTGCGTGCTGCAACTACTGAAACCTGCACGCCTAGAGCCCATGCTGTGCAACAAGAGAAGCCACCACGATGAGAAGCCCGCGCACCACAACGAAGAGTAGCCCCTGCTCACCACAGGTAGAGAAAGCCCACGCACAGCAACGAAGACCCAACACAGCCAAAAATAAATTTTAAAAATTTTTTAAAAAAAGAAAAAGGAGGTCAGGGGAAGACACATGAGTAGTAGACAAAGTGATGGATGAAACAAGGGAGAAAAACATGTAATGCTGACTTTTTTCACGTGATAGAAAGAGGCAGCTCTGAGTCTCCGCCTCTGAAAACTTTCCCAGATTTCTAATATATAGGATCAGAATGGGAAACCCTGGATTAAGAGATTGTAGGAGAGAATGGAGAGTGAGGCGTTAGAAAAATAAGGAAATGAGAAAATAAAGTTTTTAAGTATGTGGTTGAGGGAAATTTTGCTAATCACCACCTATTACTCTTGGAATTCAGAAGGGAATAGAGTGGTATAGGAATAGAGTGACAGAATGTTCATCCTTCTGGCTATAAACAGACATAAAGCTGGCTAGGTTCGGGAGCACTGCAGGCGCCAGGCAGTGGGGACAAGTCAGGTGCATGCCCTTCTGTTACTATTTTGGCACCTCATCGTCTTAGTTTGTTTACAGTGAGTTAGTCAGGCCACCTGACCTAACCCGTTTTCCACCAGCAGTTAGTACTCTACCAAAACCTTTGGTCTCCTTTATTGAGCTTCACTTTTACTAAAATCACCACAGTGAAGCAACTCTTGCTTCTTTTGTTTTTTAAGATATTTTATTTTATTTTTTATTTATTATTATTTTTTAAAAATAATTTATTTGGCTGCGTCGGGTCTTAGTTGCGGCATACAGGATCTTCATTGCGGTGTGAGGGCTTCTCTCTAGTTGTGGTACACAGACTCCAGAGCGCGCAGACTCAGTAGTTGCGGCACACAGGCTCTCTAGTTGTGGGGCATGGGCTCTAGAGCACGGGCTTAGTTGCGCCACAGCATGTGAGATCTTAGTTCCCCAAACAGGGATCGAACCCATGTCCCCTGCATTCAAAGGAGGATTCTTTTTTTTTTTTTTAATAAATTTATTTTATTTATTTTTGGCTGCATTGGGTCTTCGTTGCTGCACACAGTCTTTCTCTAGTTGCGGCGAGCAGGGGCTACTCTTCATTGCAGTGCGCGGGCTTCTCATCGCAGTGGCTTCCCTTGTTGCAGAGCATGGGCTCTAGGCACGTGAGCTTCAGTAGTTGCAGCTCAGTAGTTGTGGCTCACGGGCTGTAGAGCACAGGCTCAGTAGTTGTGGAGCACAGGCTTAGTTGCTCCGCGGCACGTGGGATCTTCCTGGACCAGGGCTCGAACCCGTGTCCCCTGCATTGGCAGGCGGATTCTTAACCACTGCGCTACCAGGGAAGCCCCAAGCCATATTTCATATAATTAAAGGCATACTGATCTATTGGGTAACTCTTTGCCCACTAGGATTCTGTAGGGAAGATAGTGTTGCTACTATTGGCATTTTGGAATACAATTAATTATGAGTATAAAGAATAAAACTTTTGGTTTTTAAAATGTAGATTTTATAACCAGGGATTTCAGAATTCTGTATTTAAAATGTTTCCTGATACAACTCAATAGCAAAACAAACAAACAGTCCAATTTAAAAATGGGCACGGGATCTGAATAAATATTTTTCCAAAGACGACATACAGATGGCCAACAGGTACATTAAAAGGTGCTCAACATCACTAATCGATGAAAAAAAAACTGTCACTAATTGGGGAAATGTAAATCAAAACCACCTCACACCTCTTAGAATGGCTATTATCAAAAAGACAAGAAATAACAAGTGTTGGCAAGGATGTGGAGAAAAGGGAATTCTTGTGCACTGTTGCTGGGATTGTAAATTGGTGCAGGCACTATAGAAAATAGAATGGAGGTTCCTAAGAAAAAATAAATATAGAACTACCATATGATCCAGCAATTCCACTTCTGGGTATTTATCCAAAGAAAACAAAAACACTAATTCAAGAAGATATATGCACCCCCATGTTCATTGCATCAGTATACAATAACCAAGATGTGAAAACATCCTAAAGGTCCATCCACGGATGAATAAAGAAAACAATGTAATTACATACACACACACACACACACACACACACACACACACATACACGCATATTATTCAGCCATAAATAAGAAATTAATCTTGCCATTTGCAACAACAGGTGGACAGTGGTTGGACCTTGAGGGCGTTCTGCTGAGGGATATAAGTCAGAAAGACGAATACCATATGATCTCACTTATGTGGAATATTTAAAAAAAAAAAAAAAAACAAGCTGATAAATACAGAGAATAGATTGGTGGTTGCTAGAGGCGGGGCGGGGGGGTGGGGGGGTATGGGCAGAATAGGTGAAGGGTTTCAAAAGGTACAAATTTCCAGTTATAAAATAAAGAATCCATGGGGATGCAATGAACAGCATGGTGACTGTAGTTAACAATACTGTATTGTGTATTTCAAAGTTGTTAAAGTCGATCTTAATCCTTACCACAAGAAAAAAATTTGTAGCTATGTATGGTGACAGACATTAACTAGATTTATTGTAGTGATCATTTAACAATATATAAATGTCGAATCATTATGTTGTGCAGCTGAAACTAATATGTCAATGATACCTTAATTTAAAAAACAAAAGATGTTGCCTGACTTGAGATGTTCACTAATTAGATAGTTAACTTGTTTAACACCCAAAATTATCCTCCTCTTGGTTACATTTATCATGTGCACTTGGTTTTCTCTTAAAGAGAGCATTGTAACTGTTAATGACTTACATTTTCTGGCAGATGAACTCCCAGCCAGCCCAGATGACTCAGATAATAGTGTGTCAGAGAGCCTGGATGAATTTGATTACTCTGTGGCTGAGATTAGCCGCTCATTCCGTTCACAGCAGGAAATATGTGAGCAACTCAACATCAATCACATGATCCAAAGGATCTTCCTCATCACTCTGGACAACAGTGAGTTACATATTTGCAGCCAGTGTGTTTATTACTCTGCCCTTCCTGCTTGGGCTAGGGACTTGCTCCTAGAAACTTGTTGTATCTGATGGTTAAACAAACCCATCATACTCCCTGGAACACAGGGTTTATATTTCAAGGAAGCTTTTAATGTGACCTAAAGCAGAATTTTGACACAGATACAACTTTCATTTCTATTTTGATACTGACTGGGCCATGTAGCTACTGCCTCTACTACCTTAAAAGGGAAATGGGAATGGTAGCTAAATCCATTTTCTTCTCAGAGGTGACCTAAACATTTAGATGAAAGCCCCAAGAAGGGTCAGATAGTGTTTCCCCTCTGTGCCCTATCTGTAGTTAAACCCCAGAATTAGTGCTGATGTCTGGGATTTACTCTTTAAATATCATGGTGTTAGGTTTATAACAAAGCACATACTCTTGAGGGGTAAAAAAGATTTAAATCTTTAGATACTGCTCTGTGTGTCAAGATCATTCTGATGTTACCTGAGTCAAACTTGGGGTTCAAGAGAAATGCCATCAAGATCAGTTGTCTGTATAAGACAGAAGCATTATCCTTAACCTACCAGATTAAAACCATTTCCCAGGTGACCCAAGCCTGAAAAGTGGGAATGGCATCCCCAGCCGTTGTGTGTATTTGGAAGAAATGGCAGTAGACCTGGAAGATCAAGACTGGCTTGATATGAACAACGTAGAGCAGGTACCATTCTTAACATTCCTTACATGTGCCTTCAGCAAAAATTAACCTTGCAGCTGAACTCTGCTTACCTTTCTCCAACCATGGCTTTGCGTAGCTCCATCTCTTACACTGTTTGTGGTGTTCCTCTTTTGGAATCTTCTCATCTACCATGGTCCCATGTCCAAATCTACCCATCCTTTAAGACCTAGTTAAAATGCCATCCTGTTTACAAAGTTTTGCCAAGTAGAAGTTATTTTCTCCTCTGGGCTCCGGCAGTAATCTCCATGCATCTCTTACGGGAATTGTCTCTTTCTGTCTCATGTCTTGGCTTCTTTATGAACCTGTCTTCTCTTTCCCGTAGACACTAATTTATCAAGGCCAAGGTCCATCTCTTTTTTTATATCTTTTCCAAAATCAAAACAATGCATTTTACCTTACAGGTGCCTAATTAACATTAAAGGAATAAAAGTTTGATAGGGAAGACTTGACAACTTGTAGTTTAACTTTATAGTTGGGTTGGCCAAAAAGTTCATTCGGGTTTTTCCGTATGATGGTATGGGAAAACCCAAACGAACTTTTTGGCCAACCCAGTACATTTAAACTGTGTTTATATAAGTCTGAGTGAGGTCAGCAGTGATGCAGAGTATTAGATTTCACATACGAGTTTAATCTCCGATTCTCCACACCATTCAACAAATATTCTTTTAATGCTTACTCTGTGCTAGGGGCTATGCTAGACACTTAAGCTTGCTTTAGGATAACTACATAAACAACTAGATTTGTATATGTAATACTTTCTAAAGTAATGATACACTGAGCTCTTTTTTCCCCATTTGTTCTGTGTTCTGTGATTCTCATAATAACCTGTGTCAGAATTATCTTTTATATCTTGATGTTCTAAAATAAACTTTGCAGTGGTCAGGGGAGATAAATTAGGAGTTTGGGATTAAGAGATACACACTACTACATATAAAATAGATAAACAACAGGGACCAACTATATAGCACAGGGAACTATATTCAATATCTTATAATAACCTATAATGGAAAAGAATCTGAAAAAGAATATCTATATATGTGTGTGTAACTGAATCACTTTGCTGAACACTTGAAACTAACACATTGTAAATCAACTATACTTCAATAAAAAATACATCAAAAAAATTTAAAAATAAATTAACTTTGCAATGATTTAGTATTTTTGTTTATTTGTTTTTCTTAATAGGCCGTCTTCACTCGCTTATTACTTCAAGATCCAGGCAACCACTTGATTAACATGACCTCTTCTACAACGTTGAATCTCTCTGCTGATCGAGATGCAGGGGAGAGGCACATTTTTTGTTACCTTTATTCCTGTTTCCAAAGAGCCAAGGAAGAGGTAAAAGAATAATCCCTATTGAGTACTCCATTGTCCTCTTGGGTATGACTTTAACACATAAGCCAGAGAGTTGGATCAATGTCTTTTTTTTTTTTTTTTTTGGCTGTGCCATGCAGCATGCGGGATCTTCCCCAACCAAGGATCGAACCCACACCCCCTGCAGTGGAAGCACAGAGTCTTAAACACTGGACCACCAGGGAAGTCCCAAGATCAGTGTCTATTATATCAATTTATATACATCATATTATATGTGGAACTGGATATCAGAGGCACTGTTAGTTTATCTTCTAAAGTTTTAGTCTCTCCTTTCTGTGGCTTGGGGTCTACCCCTTTCCCCAATTAACAAGTGCCTCCTATTATTCTTTCCACAAACGTCTTAATATATGACACCCTTATTAAAAAACGGTCTGATAAATTCATTTCCACTAAGGTGTATATAACAGAGTAGACTAAGCTTGATCACTTCCAGCATTAGAATTTCTAACAGGTGATTCCTTAAACCAAAGAATGAACTCTCATGGCTTTTCAAGCATCCACAGGAAAGCACTACTGTTTTGGGACACAGTGTCTTTTCCCTTCTATTTGCTATATCTGTCCTTGTGCCAGGTCACAGAGCTAGCCTCTTCCCTCTTTTCATTGCTGTTTCCAGATTACCAAAGTTCCAGAGAACCTGCTACCCTTTGCAGTGCAGTGCAGGAACCTCACTGTGTCCAATACCCGAACAGTTCTCCTCACCCCAGAGATCTATGTTGACCAAAACATCCACGAGCAACTGGTAGATTTGATGTTGGAAGCCATCCTAGGAGGCCGTGAGTACATAAGCAACATCTATGAGCTTCTACATTTGATTTCCAAGTGTAACATTCCTCTGATTGCATTAGAAAGCCTCAGAGCTACTATGGTTCCAGCGTAAATTAAGGAAGAGAGCTCACACCTTGACCTTTGAGGTTGAATACCAATAAAATTATCAAAAGTATCAGAAGAGTAAAGAGCTGTGTGTAAAGGCGTCTAAAAATTCTTATGGCCTCCTCTCTCTCTCTTTTGTCTTCTGTCAGATTTTGAAGGTGTAGCTGAGTTTCTGGATGAGGTCATCGAAGCCTTGATACTGGATGAGGAAGTTCGAACATTTCCAGAAGTCATGATTCCAGTGTTTGATATTTTATTGGGCCGAATAAAAGATCTAGAACTCTGCCAGATCATGTTGTACGCATATCTGGACGTTCTTCTGTATTTCACTAGGCAAAAGGATATGGCAAAGGTAGGTCTGAGAGCTCATATGTATTCAGTCGAGTTGGAAGCTTAATACTCTATGCTTCCCTATCCTGAGGGCAGTGTAATATTGCCTATGGAATAAGAGAAAGATGCATTGGTTGTTGTATAGTCTTAACTCTTTGAGGCCCTCTCATCCCATCATTTATCTCATCATACAGACAAATAACTAGGCTTGTCTTCTCCTACAGGTTTTTGTAGAATACATTCAGCCCAAGGATCCTAGTAATGGGCAGATGTACCAGAAGACCTTGCTGGGAGTAATCCTGAATATCTCCTGCTTATTAAAGACTCCGGGTGTAGTAGAAAATCATGGCTACTTCCTGAATCCATCTCGTTCCAGTCCCCAGGAGATCAAAGTACAAGAGGCCAACATTCATCAGGTGGAGCTGTTTACCGGTGTATCCCAGCCCCCTGATCTTAGATTAAGTATCGTTTCCTCAGAAAGCAGATGCAGATAAGGCTGCTTGAGCCTCTTTGGGAAAGCAGATCAATCTGGTTGGCTCTCTACCATAATCATGTCCAGAAATGGCCCTCTTTTTAGCAAGCGCTAAGAGCAGGGGACAAACCTTTGTGTGGTTGAAGAGTAAGCTGCTGCTCTTCTTTGCCTTGTGCTGTAGCACAGCTACCTGCTCTCAATCCTCGTTTTTCTCACCAAGCTATTTCTTATAACTTTAGCTCCTAAAATCTTCTGATTGAACTCCAGCTTAAAAGCCAAATTGTTTTCCCTTTCCTCCTTCTACTTATGTCCTCTCTTTTTGGGCTTCTTAGCATAAATTATGGTAGAAGTCTGGCCAACATATGGCAATAAATGGTTGAATTGGGGGCAGTTTAAATCTCCCGTCATCACAACTTTCTAAAGCAGGGGTTGGCAAATTATACCAGTGGCCAAATCCAGCCTGCCGTCCGTTTTTGTAAATAGTTTTATTGAACCCAGCCATGCCCCTGTGTATATGTATTGTTTATGGCTTGATTTCATGCCACAGTGGTAGAGTTGAATAGTTGCTACAGAGACCATATGGCATGCAAAGCCAAAAATATTTATCATCTGGCCCTCTGCAGAAGAAGTTTACCATCCCCTACTCTAAAGCTGTGTAAATGCTACCTGCAGTTGGACAGCTCATCAGGAAATCTCTTAAAAGTTCCCAGAAAAAAAAAAAAAATTTTTTTTTTTAATCAGAAATGGTGGCGTAAGGCACAGGGAGAGTGAGGGAGAAGATTAGGATTCGTGTATTTTTGGAAATTGCCAGTGGCTAAGATTTGAGAGTAACAAATATTAGGATTGTGAAACTGGAATGTTCTGTGGTTGTGTTTTCTGGTTAAACAGTTCATGGCTCGGTTCCATGAAAAGATCTACCAGATGTTGAAGAACTTACTCCAGCTCTCTCCAGAAACCAAACACTGTATCTTGTCCTGGCTTGGAAACTGTTTGCATGCAAATGCAGGCCGCACCAAGATTTGGGCCAATCAGATGCCAGAAATCTTCTTCCAAATGTACGCCTCGGATGCCTTCTTTCTGAATCTGGGCGCTGCTCTCCTGAAGTTATGCCAGCCATTTTGCAAACCCAGATCTTCTCGGCTCCTCACCTTTAATCCCACTTACTGTGCCCTGAAGGAGTTGAATGATGAAGAACGAAAAATAAAAAATGTACACATGAGAGGTAAGGGGGAGCTGGTCTTCTCAAAACTGTGTGTGCATAACATCTAAGCCATTCACTTCTATATCCTTTTTCACAGAGGTCCCTCTTTATCAAAGAAGATGAGGCAAAAAGAAAAGCTATTATGAGTTTTAAAAAGACAAACTTTTAAAAACTGTTATTTTTTAGATGTTGTCCTTTAATGAGACCTTCTGTCTGAATTTGGCAGACTTGGATATTCGCTCATTCATTCATTCTTTATGAAAATGAATAAAGTACAGTCCCTGTCCTTTTTGAACTCAAAGTCTCCACAGGAAGGCAGATATGTTAACAGATCATCATAATATGGTCTAGGGCTAATCTACAGGAGCACAGAGGAGGGAGTAAATGATTAATTCTACAGAAGCTGGAGGTCTTCATAGCTGAGTCCTGAAAAATGAGTTGGGTTTATCAAGCAAAGGAGCAAAGGAGGCCCTTTATATAGAGGGAAAAACAAGTATGAAGGTACACAGCTGTGTAATGTCTTAACTAAGGAACAGTGAGAAGCTCAATGTGGCTGGAACAAGGGGTAGGTGGGGGAAGGGGTATGGGAATTGGCAGGAAATATTAGCCTAGGGAGGAAGAATATTGGGGAAAACTCAAACAACACAGAGAAGTGAAAAGAAGAAGATAAATCACTCTTAATTCTACCACTCAAAATGAATCACTCAATCTTGATGTATTTCCTCCCAGTTTTATAACTCTTCTAATTATAAAAGTAACACATGCTCAAAAGCAAATAATCTTAAATACAGAAAAGCACAGAATAGATACAAATGATCTATTATCTATCCCCTGGAAAAATCTACAATGTTATCATTCCTTTTAATTGTTGGTGATTTCATGATCAAGCTAAAGAGATTTAACTGTATTTCTATAAACTGAGAAGCCAAATTACATTTTTAGACAAGAGAGTAGGAATGTGAGAAGATTTGTTTTTAAGAAGGTATTACTTAATTCACTGATAGCAGGATGGAAGTTGAACTAGAATAAGGGGACACTGGAGCCAAGATAGATGTCTGTGGCAAGCCATTTACTCTTCCTTTTAATTTCTTTGAGGTTTGGACAAAGAAACCTGTTTGATCCCAGCTGTGCGGGAGCCAGAGTTTCCCCAGAACTACAACCTTGTAACAGAAAACCTTGTCCTGACAGAGTACACCTTGTACTTGGGATTTCACAGGTAACTGCTCTGATGTCATTAAGAAAGAACTGCTTGGTTGTGTTGATAACCAGAAGGTTGAAAGTGCATCTTACAGATAACAATCTCACTTTATTCTGAAGGCTGACATTAGGATCTAGTAGGAAAAGGGCATTATATGCATTTATTTGTGTCTACATGAAGCGGCTTTATCCATATAACTTGAATTTATTTTTAATTTTTGACCTGTTAAACTTTTTAAAATTAAAGATACACTAGTATTTTTCTCTAAACTTGCACATTTTTAAATCACCATCTTCCTTTTGTCATCTGCTAAAGTGGAATTGTTTTCATTTAACATTTCACATTCTGCTCTTGAATTTTCATTACTTATTACTCCTGATGAAAAAAGAGAAAGCTTTACGCTATGGTATAGAGACAAAATTGACAAAATTAAATGTGTATAAGGTATTTCAATAAGATCAGTAGGAACACAAAAATCTATGTATCAAAGATAAGGAGGATTCTGGAAGTGTGAAGATTTGAGAGCTAAAGTGTATGACTTCCAAAAATGGTCTGGTTCTGGCTAACCGTATGTTATTCTATGATTTTTTTTTCCCTCTGATTTAGCTGACTGTGACAAGTATAAATAAGGGGAGAAAATAGCTACTCACTCAGTCTATAGGAAGGTATATTGAGGACAGCAATTTTTAATGCCTTTTCGGGATACTTAAACTGACACAGCATTTTTCAAAACTCAGCAAATTTTTGGAAGAATGAAATTATATCTTTATTAGAGACATTTTCTATCCCTATCATTGACATTTTAAGTGAGACAATAGATAACAATTTAGCATGTGTTTAACCTGTTCAACCACGTAGATTCAAACACAAAAATGAATGTCATCTAGTTTCCCGGTATTGACTAGCTAATCGTAGACGTTATCCACGAGGCCAAGAATGACTTTGGACTGTACACATAGACACAACTATCTATAACATTGAATTATGGGTCTTCCTTTCATTAGAGAACACTTGGCTGACCCTTCTGGAAGAATCATTTAATTTTATATTGAGCATCAGAGGACTGGAAGCTGCTCTTAGGCTGCATCATAGGTGGCTGCTGGTTGATATGTGGTCATTAGTAATCTAGACTCCTTTCTCACCAGCGTTAGTTCTCTACTAACCATGGAAAGACTGTCCATATAACCACATCCAGGTACAATCATTGCACTTGTGTGGTGTCAAACTCTCCTGCTGGGCTTCTTGTACTTTGCCTGATCGTTATATATTGTACATAATAAAAGCCCAATCTACACCCTGCTCAACCGAGCCATTCTATGGATGGTGCATTTCAGCCGAAGACAACTAATCTATGTAATTAGATTCAATTCTTGAATACTTGGTAACATTTTCCCGGTGCTATGCCCCCACCTCTGTCCTGTCAATAACTTTTGTGATTGCCTTCTGTGTCATCACAACTGCAGCTCCCTACATCCTAAAAGGGAATAATAGAATAAATAAGTGAGGATTTGGTTTTCAAAAATGGTCTGTAAGGGAGGATGGGAGGGAGGTGCAAGAGGGAGGGGATGTGGGGATATATGTATACGTATAGCTGATTCACTTTGCTATACAGCAGAAATTAACATTGTAAAGCAATTATACTCCAATAAAGATGTTAAAATTTAAAAAAACGGTCTGTACTCAACTGTCCCTATATGAGCCTCCTGACCCAGCCTTTTCTGCTTTCTTGGGGGCAGGTTGCATGATCAGATGGTAAAAATCAACCAAAATCTGCATCGGCTGCAGGTAGCCTGGCGGGATGCTCAGCAAAGTTCTAGCCCTGCTGCTGACAACCTCCGTGAGCAGTTTGAACGACTGATGACCATCTATCTTTCTACTAAGACTGCCATGACTGAGCCGCAAATGCTGCAAAACTGCCTAAATTTGCAGGTGTCCATGGCTGTTCTCCTAGTTCAACTGGCCATAGGCAATGAGGGCTCACAGCCGATAGAGCTAACTTTTCCTTTGCCAGATGGCTACAGTTCTTTGGCTTACGTGCCAGGTAAGCAGGCTCTCCCTTGGGAGCTTCCTATTTATAGCCATCTAAGTTTAACTGGGTCACGTTGGAAGTTTAATCCTCAAAATATCCTTCCTTAGTTATCATTCAGCTGTTTTTGGAGAAACAGCTCAAACTTGTAGGTAATGTCTGTTGGTTGAAGCCTGGGGGAACTGACAGCTTGTTCCTCGGCATTGTGTCGCCACTGCTGTGCAGATAAGAAAATAGTCTTCAAAGGATGAAGTGCGGTCAGGGTTTTCAGAGCTGTTAGTTTCTATCATTACTATTGTTTGTCGTTCAACTTACAAATTCATCTGTCTAACCCACCCCCCTGTGCTATTCTTTAGAAAAAAAAAAACATCTCCTCTCAGTTAACCCAGAAGTGAGATTGTGTATGTATGTATGTATGTTGGTGAGGGGTCGGCAGAAACTGTCCGTCAAAATCAGGTTACATGTTCTTGATCACTGTACCGGTCATCTATTGCTGAGTCACAAATCACCCCAAAACATAGCAACTTAACACAACAAACATTATCACACACAGTTTCCACGGGTCAGTGATCCAGGGGTAGCTTAGCTGCAAGGTTCTGACTCTGGCCTCTCGCGAGGTTGCAGCCAGGCTGCCCACCAGTGCCATGGGGATCTGAAGACGCCACCAGAGCTGGAGGATCTGCTTACGAGCCTAGTTGCTTGGTTGTTGGCAAACCTCAGTTGCTTGCTGGCTTCTTTTCCAGGCCACACAGGACTCTCCTTAGTACTGCTAACGGTATGGCAGGTGGCTTCCCTCAGAGCAGGGAACCAAAATGGAAGCTGTAGGCTTTTATAACCTAATTACGGAAATGACATGCCATCACTTCTGTGTGCCCCATAGTGTGTCTTCTACCCTGGAATAGTGTAGGAGGAGGTATACAAGGGCATAAATACTAGAAGGCAAGGACCAGTGGAGGACCCCGGAGAGTGAAGACCATAGTCATCTAACGTATTCATTTCTATTCAAGATTCTTTTTCATCTAAAGGGTTATTTTAATGCACAGTTAACCTTGAGTGTGGAAGTATAATGTCTATCAGTATACTTTCTTAAACTGCACTGGTGTGTTAACATTTTATGTCTCTACTATTCTGTTTACTTGGATAAAAATAAAAATTGACTTACATTCAAAGGAGATTCTATATTAATTTATCGTCATTTCTAGTACCTACAAGACATTTGGGGTTTTTTTAACCTTCACTGAGTAGAGTAAAAGGGAGGAATTTAAATATTGCATAATACAAAGAGTCAGATGTTTGGCTAATTCCAGTGTATATTTTCTTTCTCAGAATTTTTTGCAGATAACTTGGGTGATTTCCTCATTTTTCTCCGCCGCTTTGCCGACGACATCTTGGAGACATCAGCAGATTCCCTGGAACATGTCCTTCGTTTTATCACCATTTTCACTGGAAGCATAGAAAGGTGAAGTGCTGAAAGCGTGGCTCTGTCACAGTTTAGAGCTGCAAAACATTCAGAAGACTTCTAAACCAAGAAATAAACAAGCCTGAATCATAAGGGGTTGCCTTCAGAAGTTGTGTTAACATTAATGAATCACCTGACTATCCTTATGGGTAGCCCAAAATCCCACACTTGAGAGGCATAATAAACAAAGGACTTTGCCCACAGAGAATTTGAACCTGCATATAAGGTACCTGATGGGAATTTCATTGCTAGTCCCTGGTTAAAATAGTTACCTTAATGCCAGAGACCTTGCCAGGTGCTAATGATCTTCTAGTGTATGATAGCAAAGTTTGCTCTTAAAATTCTGAGTTGGATGAGCAGTAAACTTGGGTAAATGCTCTCTGATCTCAAGTCTTACCATTCATAGCTTCTAGTCCTCCTTCCCAAAGGAAGACGCTCATTGACCTGTGGAGTTGCTTCTCTGATTTTTTGGTGGTAGGCCAAAGGAAACAGTACGTACGTAAGTGAGAATTTGCTGCACAAAGAAGAGATCCACAATCCCCTGAGCCGTGTCAGTGAGACATAGGTAGAAGCCAGTCCTTCACTGAACTGAGCAGACCTAATGAAAAATCATAAGTCAACAAGTATTAGGCGCACATGGTATGCATTATAAGTAACGTGGAATAATAATATCCTGGCCCTTAGCCTCAGAAAGCTTGGAAAGGCAAGTTTATCCCAGATGAAGCTGTCAGAGAATAGTAAATAGTAAGTCATGCATTGTTATAGAGAAGTAAACAGAATGGCGGAGCATTAAATAGAAACTTAAGTACTCACCCTCGTAATTGGTAAGCTGTGATGATCTTAAAGAGCTGAACGGTACACTCTGCATATCCCCCAGAAATTGACCGACTTAAAACTGTGGAGTCGTGTTTTCTCCTGTAACTCTGTACAGATGATATATGATGTTTTGACTCCTCGTATGGAGAGAATAGTTACAAATTTGGGAGTCAAATTTTCTGCCTGCTCAGTTTGCTTTCTGCCCTATTCATAGGATGAAGAATCCCCACCTAAGGGCCAAACTCGCTGAGGTGCTGGAAGCAGTGATGCCCCACATGGATCAGACCCCAAATCCCTTGCTATCCAGTGTGTTCCACCGGAAACGTGTGTTCTGCAACTTTCCCTACGCATCCCACCTTGCAGAAGCTCTAATCAAGGTCTTTGTGGACATTGAGTTTACAGGTAAAGCAGTCTAGAACCAAGAAACTGATACATCGCTGATCAGTTTTTAAATGTCAGGAAACTATCATAAGCCATCACTTATTGAATACCTACCATGTGCTACCCTTGATGCTAAGTGCTTTTTTCACATTGTTTACTTAATCTGTTGCCATCTGGAAAGTTTTACTCTTTTATCCCCATTTACCTATGAAGACATGGGTGCTCAAAAAGATTAAATTATTTGTTTATGTCATACAACTAAGCGGTAGAATCAGGTCTCTCTCACCTTAAAAAAGAAAAACGCATACTGTTAACAACTTTACTATAATTTTTGATAGAATCATACTCAAATAAATTAGTCTGTCCAGTTAAAACCCCGGGTCTTTATTTTTCTCTGCCTCAAAATTACAGAATGGTGGATAATGAGACAATGTGCTGATTGAGATATTCTTTTGTCTTATCCAGACGGTCTAACTCTCGTACAGTTTAATTGTTAGATTAAGAATAACAGCAGGCAGCATTCCCTTTCTCTCATGCCCTTTTGAGCTGTAACCCTGAGATGCTATGTCTGAGTAAACAGTACCCCCTCTCAACCAGTAAACAAGATATGCAAAGCAGTTACTTAAGACCCCTTTTAAAGGGGATGTCCTACCAGCCAGTGATAAATACAGTTAACATTAAAGAGACATTTAACACTTTACTGACTGTTTTTCCATATTTGAATTTTGACTTTGTTACTTGCTTACCTCCGAGACTTAGTTTCCTCATTTGTAAAAGGGGTTGAAGTGATGGTTGAGGCAGTGTATGTAAATCTTTATAATATATAAGAAGTTGCACAATAAATCATTGCAGTTATCTCATTATACAGCCACTACGACCCTTTGGTTGTAATAATAGAAGGTGTATTATAATTCCTGTTTTGTTTTCTGAGGAAGTGGGAGTTGAGAAAGAGTAAGAGACTTGCATTAAGTGGAGCCAGAAGGAAAACCTGAGTCTCCTGACTCCAAATCCCATGCCCCTCCTTTATTATATGACCCAACCTGTAGAGCTCTGGTGGTACTTCTGGCATGTCAAAAGCAGTATAAGCCTCAGACTTTTAGCTCCTGGCCTGATTTTTCAGAGTAATCAAGAACCAGTTGGCCCCACAGTTGGGATGTTATCCATGAAGAATGTGGGGATTACTTTTAGTAGCCCATTCTGCACATGGCTGGCACTGCCACAGTGGCCAGCTCAGAGGCCTCATTCAAAGTCTGATAAGTAGTCTACGTTTGGATATGGAAGCATTTGTTTCCCTTGGCTTTTATTTTGCAGCTCAGTCCTTGTCCTTTTCTGAGTACTGTATCGTTTATATGTCTCCCTCTTGTTCTATCGGTAAGGAGATAAGCAAACACTTGGTTATGACTCTAGGCCTTCATAAACTCCCACAGCAGGTCTTGCCGGTAGCCTTGACAACATTCAGAATTTTTATAAAATGGCTACACATAAACATAAGCCCTTGCCTTTTCTCTAATAGCACCACCTTTGCTGATGTTTTGCTCTTACCTTACTGCAGGAGACCCCCATCAGTTTGAGCAGAAGTTTAATTACCGCCGCCCCATGTATCCCATCCTCAGGTACATGTGGGGGACAGATGCCTATCGAGAGAGCATTAAGGTGAGAATGTTTTTGGTGAAACCAAAGTTGAGTTATCTGAGTTTTGCTCCACATAAGCCCCAGTGGGTTGTGATTCGGTACTAAAATGGTTTTTTCTTGGGCTGGGACTTACAGGATTTGGCTGACTATGCCTCTAAGAATTTAGAAGCCATGAATCCCCCACTTTTCCTCCGCTTTCTTAACCTGCTAATGAACGATGCCATCTTCCTTTTGGATGAAGCCATACAGGTAAACAAACAAACAAACAAACAAACAGATTTAACTGCCCTTTTACTGTCATACATACTTTTTACCTCTTAGTCATAATAGAGCAATCCTTATGCTAGCAACCCCCTAGTACCAGTCTTAGACACCAAAAATTTGCAAGTAGTAATGTACCACCAACCTTGCCCTTGTAGAGTCTGATAGGTATTGTTCCATTAGAGACCAAGACCAAGGGCCTTATGAGCTAGGATGATATTTTGGCAGAGAGTGGAAAAGAAAGTGTGAAAGGCCAAACTAAGGTACACTGGCGGAACTAATCAGTCTAGCACTACAGAAAGAAATCACAGGATCTTCATTCAGTTAGTGACTTTCAACTTTCTTCCATCCCAAGACTTTAGTAACAGTGACTGACCAAGGCAATGATCCTTAGCCCTCTTTCCTAAAAGCTTCTGACTTTTATACCACTATTTGAAAAAAAAAATCTCTGGTTTGGGTTATTTTTTCACATAAAGACTCCAAGTCATCAGTACTCTTCATCTGTCCACTGCCTCCCAAATCTTTAGCTATATCTGAAACATGAGTTTTACAAAGTATACACGTGGGGGCCTCTCAGTTCCTTCAGCTTAACCATCCCTTGTGGAGCTGCTTATTGCTCCTATAAAAACTTCCCTTATCTGCGACAGGTGTAAGAAAGGGCAGTGACCCAAAGGGAGACAAAGCAGGTAAATCATGAGGGTAGCCTGTTGGATAGCCCACACACTCCTCGTATTGATTAGCAATCTCCCAGTAGCTTGTATTTAATTTGTGAGAAAATGTTCCTGCTTGTTCATAATCCCATACTTGAAGATTTTAGATCTGTTGCCTTAGAAAACAAGTCCTGTAATAAATAGACCTTTCTAAGCAAGAGCTATGTGACAGAATGACACAGATGGCGTTTTCATGGGACTGTAAGTTTAACATGCTTGCTACAACAGCAAGAGTGGTGAGAGGTAGAGGGTTTTAAATATTTATGGTTCTCCTTCCAGACATTTTTGCATATTTGATAAGGCTTTGTTTTTTGATAAGCAGTTTTGGGGGTGGTTTTTTTTTTCCATCTTTCATCTTTTTTTTCCCTGTAGCCTGATTGCTTTTACCAGTATTTCGTATACTATTTATCCTCGTTTCTATTTCATAGACTATAGTATTTCCAGGGGAATTACCCATAAGTCTACCCAGGCTGAAACAATTTTTCCCACAATTTCTTTTTTATCTTTTTTTGTCTTTTTTTTCGTCTTTTTTTTAAGTCTGTGCCTTGCGGCATGCAGGATTCTTAGTTCCCCGACCAGGGATCGAACCCATGTCCCCTGCATTGGGAGCATGGAGTCTTAGCCACTGGACCACCAGGGAAGTCTCCCCGCAATTTCTTTTTAAACTTCAGCCCTGTGCTGAGAAATAAAGCCTCATGTCTCTTAGATAGTCCGTGGTTTTCCCAGCTTAGTGGACTAGATTTTAAATAGGACCTCTTAAATATCATCTTCCCTTCAATACACTTTGTTCTCTGATACCTTCCACCTCTGGTTTCTGTAGTATTTGAGCAAGATAAAAATTCAACAAATTGAGAAGGACCGAGGTGAATGGGACAGTCTGACTCCAGAAGCCCGCCGAGAGAAGGAGGCTGGCCTACAGATGTTTGGACAGCTGGCACGTTTCCATAACATCATGTCCAATGAAACAATTGGTACCCTTGCCTTTCTGACATCAGGTAAGGATACAACACACTGCTTTCCCAAAACATGCAGTGGTTAAGATCTGCTTCATCTGAGGGATCAGCCCACTGAGGCTCTGGTGACAGTATCCTCCTCCACAGTCTGAGAGGAAGTGAATCACTAGAGAAGCTTCAAAAAGAATGATGTTGTCCATTGTTGACATGGGAATGAGGAAACGGTCGTCCTCACACAGCTGCCAGAAAGCATAAGTTAGTATCATTTTTCTTGAGGACAACTTAGCCATATCAGTGTATCTGGGGGTGTTTGTGTTACCTGAAAAAAAATATTCTTGAACTCTGGTTAAATGTGGTAGATCAAACAGAGATATTTATCTCTACTCCCTCTAGAGCTGCACTGTCCAGTTCAGTAGCCACCCGCCACATGTGGCTCTCAAGCATTTAAACTTTGACTAGTCGGAATTGAGATGTGATATAAGTAGAAAATGCACACTGCAAGACTTTGTATTTACAAACAAAGTAAAACCTTTCATTAATAATTTTTATATTGATTATATATGAAATGACAACCAAGGATCACCAGACATTTGAGGAAATCCTCTAATGTGAAACACAGATAACACATGAAAACTCTTTAAAACAGGGGTCCCCAACCCCCAGGCCACGGACCAGTATCGGTCCACAGCCTGTTAGGAACAGGGCCGCACAGCAGGAGGTGAACGTCGGGTGAGCGAGCGAAGCTTCATCTGCCGCTCCCCATCGCGCCCCATCACTCGCATTGCCGCCTGAACCATCACCCCACCCCCACCCCCACTCCGTGGAAAAATTGTCTTACACGAAACCGGTCCCTAGTGCCAAAAAGGCTGGGGACTGCTGCTTTAAAATATCTTTATAATCTCAGAGGTATGAGAGAAGATACAGCATACGTAAAACAGAAACAAAGAGGCAATACAAGGGATTATGCAAAGAACAAGAAGGAGCTCTTGGATATTGAAAATATAACTTCAGAAATTTTGAAAAGTCAGTAGAAGGGTTAGAAGATAAATTCAAGGAACTCTTCCATGAAAGTAGAACAGAAAAAGAGATGGAAATTAGAAGAGAAAACAAGAAAATTAAGGATCAATCTAGGACGTGTCAAAAGAGAAAAGTGGAGGATGTTATCAAAGAAATAATACCCCCCAAATTCCCCAAAACTAAGAGAGTCTAAATTAAAAGGAGCCACCAAGTACCCAGCGCAGGGAATTTTTAAACCCCTGCACTAAGGTATATCATTGTGGCATTTCAGAAAATCAGGGTAAAGAGAGCATCCTAAAAGGTTCCAGAGAAAAATCAGGTCATGTACAATGGTTTAAGCATCAAAACATCTTTGAATTTCACAGCACTGACGTTTGAAGCTGGAACACAGTCCTGATGGAAAATATCTTTTCAGCCTAGAATCTTATAGCCAACCAAACAATTTTACCCTGTTTGAGGGTAAAATGTAAGGACATCTTCAGATATGAAGGTATCAGATTTACTTCTGGTGTACCCTTTTTTGAGAAGCTACAAAAGGATAAATATACTCCATCAAAATGAAGGAAGAGGGGCTTTCCTGGTGGCGCAGTGGTTGAGAGTCTGCCTGCCAATGCAGGGGACACGGGTTCGAGCCCTGGTCTGGGAAGACCCCACATGCCGCAGAGCAGCTGGGCCCGTGAGCCACAACTACTGAGCCTGTGCGTCTGGAGCCTGTGCTCGGCAACAAGAGAGGCCGCGATAATGAGAGGCCCGCGCACCGCTATGAAGAGTGGCCCCCGCTTGCCGCAACTAGAGAAAGCCCTCGCACAGAAACGAAGACCCAACACAGCCATAAATAAATAAATAAATAATTTAAAAAAAAAAAATATGAAGGAAGAAAGTGGAATCCTGTAAGAGAGATGCAAAGGAAGTTCCCAGGCTGATGATAGAGGTAGCTTGTATGACCACACCATAGGCCTATAAAACAAGGAGTCCAGATTGGAGTGATGAATGGAAGCTTCCAGAAAGAACATCTCCAAAAACTATTTTTGAGAGTTTTACATTTCTGGTGGAGAGTTTCGAAAGATTTAATGATAGGTACTCTGAAAATAAGTGGGGGAAAAAAAGTATTAAAAAGTATTGGGACTTTCCTGGCGGCACAGTGGTTAAGAATCTGCCTGCCAGTGCAGGGGACACGGGTTCACGCCCTGGTCAGGGAAGATCCCACATGCTGTGGAGCAGCTAAGCCCGTGCGCCACAACTACTAAGCCTGCGCTCTAGAGCCTGCAAGCCACAACTACTGAGCTCGCGTGCCACAACTACTGAAGCCCGCACACCTAGAGCCCATGCTCCGCAGCAAGAAAAGCCACTGCAATAAGAAGCCCATGCATCACAACGAAGAGTAGCCCCTGCTTGCTGCAACTAGAGAAAGCCCGTGTGCAGCAACAAAGACCCATGCAGCCAAAAATAGTAATAAATAAAACAATTTTTTTAATTAAAATTTTTTTAAAAGTAAAAATTAAAAAGTATATATATAATCATTAGAATACTTTGTGGCTCTGCTGTATATGATATTTACATAATCTTAATGACAAAATATAAATTATTTCACGAAAGATTTGTTTATATATTAGGGCAATTTGTATTTGGGGAAGAGGGACAGCAATGAGAGCTAAACTCTCATCAGTAGTAGAGTCAACAGATAATGACTAAAATTGAAAAATTAAGAGCCAGCAGTACTAAGCAAGCCTTATACTACTTGGTTTGTTGCACTTGGTATTTATTTATTTATTTATTCATTCATTCATTCGTTCATTCATTCATGCTGTGACCTAGCAGTTCCTTACAAATTTGTTGTAGGAAGTAATGTCTACAAGATATGTACACAGTGAAGTTCATCAATTAGTGAAACGCTTATAATAGGAAAAAATTGAAAACAGTCATAATGTCCAGCAATAAAGATAGAGTAAATAAATAACTCATGGTGCAGTCGCACATTGGAAAACTATGTGGCCATTAAAAAGGGTATGAATCGTCACTATCCTATAGAACCTTATGTGATGGAAATGTTCTATAAATCTGGACTGTCCAATACTATAGATACTAGCCACATGTGGCCATTGAACACTTGAAATGTGGCTAGTGTATCTGAAAAACTGAATTTTTAATTTAATTCTAATTAATTTAAATAGTCACATGTGGCCAGCGGCTACCATGTTGGACAGCACAAGAACCAATATTTACTGAAATGGTAAGGTATTTACGATATCGTTAATGAAAAAAGTAAGTTACAGAATATGTACAATATGATAATCATTTTGTTTTATAAATGTATATGTATGTAAATATGGACAGAAAAACTAGAAGGATATATTAGCAAAATGTTAACAGTGTTTACATCTGAGTAGTAGTTTTTATATTTTGTTTGTTTGCTTTTCCTTGTCTAATATTTTCTAATATTACTGCAATGAAAATGTATTTTAAAAAATAGCAGTCCCCAGAGGTCTCCAAGTAAAACTCTAAGACATTGTAAGTTGAAGATTGCTAATGGCTTGAGTTTTCACAGACTTTGGTTTTTTTTCCAGAGATCAAATCCCTCTTTGTGCATCCTTTCCTGGCCGAGCGCATCATCTCCATGCTGAACTACTTCCTGCAGCACCTGGTTGGCCCCAAGATGGGGGCCTTAAAAGTCAAGGACTTCAGTGAATTTGACTTCAAACCCCAGCAGCTCGTTTCAGATATCTGCACCATCTACTTAAATCTTGGGTACCTGAGATTTAAATTGGGCAGGCCAGAGGCCTTGCTCATGTTTTAACTGGGGGTTTTGACAATGGAATGACTAGCTGGTAGTTATGTGGAAATAGAAAGGAAATGGTTTGTTTCTAGTTGGCTGATGAAGGAATCTTCTATAGTTTTAAATAATGAGATTTTGTATGACCTGTGGGACGTTATTTGGAATTTCCAACATTCTGCCTTGATCTGTGCAAAGATAAACTTTACTGATTGTTACATTGTTTGGTAAAGCAGTATATTTTTAAGGCCATGGGATACTTGATAAGACTTCCTTCCTAAAAATTAGAAGAAATCATTCTATATCAAAAGAACATTCATGATATATAAGTGATGGGGAACTTTGTTCCTCAGCCCATCCGTTATTGCCCTCTTTGACCTATCCTCTGATGCTCAGTTTCTTTCTGGTGCTGACCTTCTAGGGATGAGGAGAATTTCTGTGCCACTGTGCCCAAGGATGGACGTTCCTATTCCCCAACTCTCTTTGCACAGACAGTCCGAGTCCTGAAGAAAATAAATAAGCCTGGGAATATGATTGTGGCTTTCAGCAACTTAGCAGAGAGAATCAAGGTAAGGAGGAGGATAATTTGCTTATTAACATGTTCAATAAAAATCATGTCAGCTCAGCCGTTCTGCTTTTTTATCCAATTTGAGGGGGAAAAAGAGTATTGCGTTGAGAAAATACATATAGCTGATTCTTCCTGATTAGTCAATAGCTAAACTACCATATTCTTTAATAGTACTACTCTTTTCAATATGAAGGTGAGAACAGAAAAATAAGAAGCTTCTACTAAAAGAAAACAATTTACAGATTTTTAATAGGCTGTTTTTATGAAAACTTCTCTGTACAGTGTTACCAATAGATTTGAAAATCTACAATATTAATGCAGAACTTTTCAGAATACAATTCAAGATTAGTATCTTTTAGTCATAGATTTTTATTGATTTTTCTCTGTTCTCTCTATTTGTAGTTGGTAGTTGGCTTATATAGGAATGGCCATACATTTTAAAGATTAAAATACTGTATTGTACTCAGCTAATCCCTTTCGTTGGAGCAGCTTCATTTGCATTTATGAAGAAGGAAAAATTATGGCACGGAGTCTAATGGAGAACCTTCCTAATTGATAACAGTCTTCCCTTCATTGAGTTACTTATTTATTGAATTGGGCTTCATCTTTGCCTAGAGCTTAGGCAGATGGATCGCTGAGGAACTAAAGTTCAATCAGATGTTGAAGCCACTTTTAAATTCCCATACCTGTTTGTACCTAAAACCGGAAACTGCTTTTCATACACAGACTGCATGAGTAACTCTGTAATTATACAAATAATAACCCCCTCCAACCCCCACCCCTTACAGCCAGGCTGTTGTCAGAAGGATGGATGTTGTGCGTGGTGTGGTTTTTTTTCCCCTGTTAACATTTAAATCCATTTCTGGTCATGGCTGCTAGCAGCTGAGCCAAACTGAAGATTCAGAGTTGGGGCTGAATGTTAAATTTGCTCCTATAGTATCCATATTGGCTTGTTTCGAACATAAAGCTGAGAATTGTTACTGTCGCCGTAAAGGGTTACTAATAATAACCCTTGAAGATTAAGGTATAGTCACTGAGCATTTTGAGTTCAGCTGCTTCTGTGATTTCCCCGTAACTACCCGGTATTTGTGCTCAGTCTCTAGCAGACCTCCAACAACAGGAAGAGGAGACCTATGCAGATGCCTGTGATGAGTTTCTGGATCCCATCATGAGCACACTGATGTCTGACCCTGTGGTGCTGCCGTCTTCCAGAGTCACTGTGGATAGATCCACCATTGCCAGACATTTGCTCAGGTAAGCCAGCCCCCAAAAGCAGCCTCAAGAGTACAGGTGTACATTTGTCTGCTATCATCTTTTTCTCCCAGTACAGTACTGTGCACCCAGTAGGTACTCCACATTGTTGATTTATTAACGTATTGTGTTGAGGAGGCATTTTGGTAGAAGTATATCACTTGATTGTTAAGGATTTCAACATCCAAAACAAGACACCTGTTGAGAAATGCTGGAGCTAACCTTACCTCTTCCTTCCTCAAGGAAATAATTTCTATCAATTATAAAATATGTCAACCTGGAGTATAAGTTGACATGAAATTGTTTTAATTTTACTTTAGTTGTAAAAATATAAAAGACAGATTTAAAAAAAAAAATTCAGGTTTTACACTCATCGTATGGGTTTACCCACATTCTGCTGCAGCTGTTGGACTCAGCCATGGTGACTACAAGTTTTCCCCAGCCTGCCTACTCTAAGTGCAGCATTAGAAAGAAATGGGTACTGAGAGACTCTGCCTATTTAAAATGAAGTTATATAAGTTGACCCAGATCTAGGGAAATAATGTTTTTTAAATATTGGAAAAAAGGATGTTCTACTTGATGGTATTTGGTATTAAGCACTCGCTATATGCATGATGCTGTGCTGGGTAGTATGTCTTTTCCAAAGTGTCAGTGAGAATTTATATTTTTATCGTGGCTTCAGAATACAGAGAGAAGGTATATCATCTTACCTATGAGGAAGCCATAATCTGCATTTACTTGAAGAGCAATCAGCTAGCTAAATCCAGTGTCAACCTACAAAGCTTTATCCCTTAACACCTTATACTGTTTCAAGAGTCTGTCACTAAAACTACAAACAGCTCTTTATGCTGACATGATTGTTATAGGGTCTCTGTCTTGGGGAAATGGAATCAAATACCATCTGAAGAGCAATGCTGAGATAAAGTTTGTTAAGCAGAGAGACAAAGTAGCTAAAAAATCTGCAAAAAAACCAAAAAACCTCCCAAATCACTCTCTCTCATCCCATTCTTTCTAACCTCAAGTCAGCACTTGATTCAGAATCATAATACACTCTAGCTTCAGTCTCAAGGTGAGATGCCTAGGTATTCTCTTTTTGGCTGAAGATGTTAGAACTTACGGAAATAACCCCATTTCTCTTTTTCTCTTTGTCTCAGTGACCAAACAGATCCCTTTAACCGTAGTCCCCTCACCATGGACCAGATCCGGCCAAACACAGAACTAAAAGAAAAAATCCAACGGTGGCTCGCAGAGAGGAAACAACAACAAAAGGAGCAACTTGAATAAATACTGTGACCTAAAGAAACCAAAAACCAACCCCAGAGTGTAGATAAACAATTGTTTGTGGTTTCTCTCTTTCTGGTTCTGTTCCTTTCCTTTTTCTTGCTTTCTTTCTTTTTTTTTCTTCACCCTTTACTAAATTAGAGAACTGCGCTTTCTCATATTATGATAATTAAAATTCCTAAGAACTTTACAGTGCTGGCTTGCAGGAAATTATACTTATAGCATCACCACGTTTGGAAATCATCAGTAATTTTTACCCTTTGTTATATCTCTTCCTGTTCTTTCTTCTTCCTTTTCTTACCTTAAATTACATTAACTTCAACTACTAAAACCTCCTGCCACCTTACTATTTCTCTTCCAAGAACTGCTCAAACATCTTTGGTGAGCACTGCTTTTAAGTGTATGATGTCACATATTTCAGTGACAGCTGATATCAGAATGTCCTGTGTTATCAAGGTATTTACTAGACTTTGTGACCCAGACTTCAGCCCTTTTCCTTGTTACAGCTCTGCAATGTTACAGAATAACATTTTGTATAAAAGCAGATACCTTGATGTCTGAGTAGATTTTTGAATAAGTTGAAAGATGGCATGAAAAAAGGAATCTTATGCAACTTCAGTTGGTAGCTCTTAGTTTTGTGTTATCTTGTAACTCAGAGATACCTTGGAGGCCAAACACTCCCCCATGGAGTTGTCATTACCACAGAAAATTTAGCCCTATAATATTTTTAGGAGGATTGGTAGAACAAATTTGCAGTTTTGACACTTTATTCAGAAAATTCCGAGGTGAAAAAAGAAGGCTGTTGGGCCCTTTTCATCTACTGGAAATCAAGGACTAGGCTTGAGTAGAAAAGTTAGGCAACAAACATTGTAACCATGAAAAATGTCATTTTAAGACACTAATAGCAGCAGTATATCTCAGTATATATATATATACACCTACATACACACACCATGTACATTTTTATATTGGTCTAGTGTAAACAGAGTACCACTTTATATTGTCTCTTCCATGGTAAGATGTATGCAGTGTGTGGCCATGTTTACTAACACTTATTCTAGACAAAGTTCTGAGACTGTAAAATGTATATAGTTAACGTTTGTTTGGGCTTATGACCTGACTTCTAAGAGCTGCTTCTAACTCAGGCTTAGGTCATCAATTAACAGAGCAGGAATTTGAACACAACCTTGTCCACAAACCATTTTAAATACCCACTTAGCCCTATGCAGTTAGTAGATGGATGGGCCCCACTTTTACAAGTTGAGCTTGAGTTCCCTACTCAGTTGTGGAGCTTAACACGCTGAGTGAGGCACATTCCCCTAGGGACTGTCTATATCACTATCCCTCTAAGCCCGAAAATATAACTAACAAGAAAAGTAGTATGATCTAGAAACGGGGGTCATTGCTTCATTTAGAGGATATTATTGTTAACCACGCCTCTTTCAAATAAGATGGTAGTTTTACGGTAATCCAACACAAGTTGTTATAAGCAGTCCTTGATGTGTTTTTGATGGTATCAGCTGGAAACCCTCAAGTCAGAGGGCATCCCACACTAGATATAAAGTAGATGTTGCCTATTGCTGTGCTTATAAATGAAAAAGGCAGTCTAGGACTCTCGCAAATGCCAGAATGTAAGATAGTAATTCAGTATGCTCCCTGGGCCTTTAAGGCATGGGTTGACAGGATTTGTTTATTTTCTTAAAATGAGCTTCATTTCATATTTATTATCCTCCTTTACTTCTCTGAGAATGAACTGTATAAAATAAGCTTCAATTTACTTGCATTTATCTTCCAAACCCAATGTAGTAGGATATTTTCATTTTTAAAAGAAGTGGGGAAAAGACCAGAGTTTTATAGGAGAAAATTGGAGGAAAAAACGGGCACAAAACCTCAGAAGGCAGCTGTTCCCAGCAGCTTTCTAGTTAACAACCTCTATGCTGCCTCTTGTATCTGTGTCTGTATTCTACTTCTGTATTAAGTCTTCAGATTGTAAGCCTTTTCTGGCAAGGTGTTTTGTTTTGTTTTGTTTTAAAAAAAAAAATCTCTTTTCCTGAAACTTTTTATGAATGGCTATGGCACCATTAATGCTGCTGAATATCTATAAACTCATCACAAAGGCAAGTGCATAGCTTAAGGCCACTATTGGTAAGGAAACCAAGTGTCCTCTGTGCCTTTTTCCTTTCCTTGAAGTAATTTAAGACATCCCAAAAATGAGACTAAAAAATTATGATCGTGGGACAACATGGTGCATATGTGCACTCGGAAGCTTAAAGAGGGCTTGTGTTTTCTGGAACTCGGAAGCAAGCTCTAAATCTATTAGAGCAGACTTTCTGACATACCTAGTTTTATGTGTTGGCTTTGCTAGCGTATGATAGGAAAGTGAAGACTCTTTAATCAGCTCTAGTATTGCTTACTAAGGGTAATACTAAACTTGGAAAATTAAGTAGGTTTTATCAAGCAATCTGGGTTTGTTTGTTTTTAATATAGTTTTTAATGGATATGTGAAAACAAAGAAATGTCAAAGGTTTTTTAATGGTGCAGGTGAAGGTGCCAGTTGCTATTTGGTATCACACTCTACAAAAGCTTCATTACTTTATTTGATGCTGGTTACTAAGCAGCCATTGCACAGAGCATAAGTCTACTGGGTGCCTTTACAAGCCAGAGGCTGATGCTGCACTGTTGATGTCATGTGAGGAAATAATGCACATGCTCTAACTGCTTGGAAAAGAAAAAGAACCTAGAAACAAAGAAAATGAAGAACAAAACAACAAAAAGTTTGATTGAAATAAAACTTGATCAACGTAACTATTTTGGAACATTCCAGGAAGGTTACTTCTTGTCATACTTGCCTGGGGGTGTTTGTTCAAAGCTTGTATTTAATAAATGAACATCTGACTTAACAACCTTTGTTATCACTGCCTTTATTACAGTATCAAAAGCTAGTGGCAGTTCCAGAAATCCCTCTGAAAACTTAGAAGGCTCTGAACTTGACTTTTTTTTAAAGGTCTTATCAAATGTGTGGCCTGACTGACCTAACCTGCCTTACCAGGCTTCTGGACCCTGGAGTTATCTTCAGATGAGTCTCAGGGCATGTTTCTTCCTAAGCAGTTCACTTTTGGCTTCACTTTTCTTCATCTGGCCTAAACTCCAGGTCTTTCATTTTAATCATTCACTATCAAGTTCCCCTTTCTTGCCCCTTGTTTCTGCACCTCTGCTATGCAAAACCTCAGCCCAGATTAACCCAACTATTTCCCTCTGCTCCAATATCCCAGCTACAGGTTACTGTTGGAGAAAAATGACACAAACTTTAGAGTGGTGTGACCAACAATCCTGTGTGTCCTTAACTTCAACAGCTATTCCAAACTTTAACTTCTTTCCTTAGATTTTCTCCCACCCTCCCACTTAACCCTCACACTCAGATGACCTTGCCTTCTACTTCATAGATTTCAGAATTTCCACTTTCAAACTTCTCTTCCATCATCCCATCTGTGGAGAAGGCCCCACAGTTTCAAGGCTCATCCCTCCAACCTTATTTCCAGCCTCATCAGGAATCTTGTCAATCCCGCTTCTTGATCTTCAATCTCTCCCTTGAGTTTCATATCTCATATTTGGTTTTCTGGCTGGTATTCCTTTATAGCCATATTTCTTCACTCATTCACTCTGGCTTCTATCCTAATTGAAACTGCTCTAGCTAATGTTTCTGTATTGCTCCATTAACTTCCTCATCCTTAATTTTAACTTCTCTGGAGTATCAGGCAACTGAATCAGTCCTTCACTGAAGCGCTGTTCTTGACTCCTTGATATCACTCCTAATTTTTCATTCCACCTCTAACCATTCCATCAATCAGAGTTTTACTTCCACTCAGCTTCCCCGGGTCCATTATTTATTGTGTTTTTCTCATCAAATGCCACATCCCTACGTATATCTTTCCTTCCAGTCATGTTAACTATAAAGTTCAACTCGGTAGGACACACCTGTTCTGTTATACATCAACCCAAGGATCTCCTTCTCTAGGAAGTCTTCCCAGATCAGCACCACGCCTAATCCGATGCTAATGCCTCTTCTCTGTTTACATTGCAACCTCATCAGATCCCAACTCTGCCACTCACTAGCTACTGTGGCAATTTACCAATGCCAGTCTTAAATGGGCACACTACCTAACACACAGGCTTTCTTTAAATTCCAAAATGCCTGACAGACTGGAGGCCCTCAGTAAATGTGGTTTTGTTCCTTATATCCCCATAGTTCCTTGCGGCTGGTTAGGGAATTAGGGGAATTGGATTCCAATCCTAATACAGGATGCGGGGAAGACCAGGATTACAAAAGATCAACTAAAGGCAATGGGCTAAATCAGCTGACAGGGTGTGTGGCGCCTGCTCCGCCCCTAACTTTCCGTGTTTGGCCTAGGACCCTCTCTGCCTTTGTAAGACGATCATGTTGGCCTAGAAAAATCGCAGCGGTGCCTTCCAGCCCTAACTTGCCTCGCTCTCTCTGAAAAGCTGCAAAAGCACCCTGCGCAAAAAAAAAGTGGAGGTCGGCGCCACCGCAGGGCGCATGCGCCTTCCCTCCTCGCGCCGGCCTTTCGAACTTCCCTGAGCGGCTGTCCCAAGAAATGCCTGTTTCTCTGCGGAATTCCGTTGTTTTTTACGTGCTCTCTGGTCTCATCTTCTCGTACCCACTTTCTCATCTGTGACTGAAGAAAATGAATTGGCCCACTGAATTCCGGAAAAATACTAGGACACCTAAATATCTTGGACCGGCGCGGAAATGGGAGGCCTGACCTTGGAAGCGGAACGGGGTCCTGCGACAGGTCCTTCCGGGAGGGTGACATTCAGCCGGCCAGTCGGGGCGACGGGCTTTCCGTCCTAGAACCATGGCCCAGTTTGTCCGTAACCTCGCGGAGAAGGCCCCGGCGCTGGTCAGCGGTGAGCGCGGCATCATCCCGCCGACGCGGGTACCCGGGCGGGCGGAGAGGCCTGCGAGGGCCCGAGGGGAGGACGCGGCCGGCGGGGGCCGCGGCGGGCACGGCCTGAACGTGGGTGGGGGGCTGGGGGGCAGGAGGCGGATTGGCGGCTCTTCTCTAGCTTTCCGCTGGCCAGGCCTGCGGCTGCGGCTTGGGTTCTGTCTACAACCTAGAAATTCTGAATTCTGACCGCGACAGCGAGCGGAAGGAATGTGCAGGCAGCCGGGGTCGCCCAGCAGCCGACGCCATGACGCCCTTCGACCTCCACGAGGAGGAATAGAGAGGGGATGGCTCAGTTAGGAGAGCGTGGGAGACGGCAGGCAGAGACACTTGGAAAGCATAGAAATGCGGCCGCTTCAGCTTGTCTGCTTCTCAGTGGAGTATGTGGAAGTCTGTAGAATTTTTAAGGATGGGTGACCTTTGGAACGTTGCCTTTGCATTTTGTCCTGGCCAGATTCTGAGATACTTTGCCTTTAATCTAAGGGAATTTTTAGGTGAAATTGAGCTTTACGAACGAATATTCCTGCCCCGGTAAGCATAGGAAGGGATATTTGTAAGCAGCAATGTTTATTACCATAGGTTAGCGTTCGTGAGGATTTTCTGTTTGAAAAAGCTGGATGCAGCCTTACTGGTAGAACGCTGTATTTCAGAACAACCCTGAGTATTCACAGCCCAGGGTAGTAGTCTTATGTCAGTAAATATTTCATTTGTCTGCTGGGTAGCAAGCTATTCATTTTATCCCCATAGTGAGATCAGTTAAGTAGACGGAAGCTTCTTCGCTAGATGTGCTATATTCTAGTAAGTGGTTGAAGCGCAGATCTCTGAACGGCTTTCGCTCAAATTTTCTTCGTTGTCTCCTCCCTTTTCTCCATCAGCAGTCGAACAATGAGTTACCGAATGCCTGACAGTGTCAGATACTATAAATACTTGATTCTCTTCTCCTACGGAACCCCACAGTCCACTACTATTATCCGTTTACACACTTCACCAAAGAACTTAAGTTTACAACTTGACTAAGATAAAGCTCTACATTTTTACGTAATACAAGGAGAAGGAATAGTAGCTTGATTATTTGGACTTTGTGGATGATTTGAGGCAAATTTTTTTTAATTTCAAGTGGATTTTTCTTCTCCTCCCAGGGCTTTCACATCTTTTCGGTGGTGCATCTTGGGGAATTGCAAACTAATTTTAATGATAATTTACAAAAAAAAAAGTAATATGAAAATAATTATGAAATATATCAACCATTTCCTCTATTACCATGAATAATTGAAAGATACAGGTTGTTATTCTTCCAGAAGTACTCAGAAAGGAGAACTCAACTGGGGTCAGAATGTTAAAGTGGAGCTGTATTTTGCTTTGTAACTTAGTGTATTAAGTGTTAATGTTAAATATCTAAAATGTTGCTAACTATATCTGTTAATTCTCCTGGAGGACAAAGAAGCTTACAGAAATAAGTAATTTTTATTCATCAAACTTCCCCGGAAAGGTCATAGAGTCTGGGGGTTTTTTTTGGTTTTTGTTTTTTTTTCCTATTAACTAAACTTGAGACTTTATTTGGATTTCACCAGCTTTTCCAGTTAATCTCTTTCTGTTCCAGCAACCAGTCCAGGGTACCACAGTGCAATGAGTTGTCTATCTCTCTAGTCTCCTGTGTGACAGTTTCCCAACCTTTCCTTACCTTTCATGACCTTGACAGTCTCAGGATGTCTGTGTAGGTATCTGTCTAGGTATCCTTTAAAGATGTTCCCCATTTTGAATTTGTCTGGTGTCTTTGTCATGATTAGTCTGGAGCTATGGGGCTGTTGTTGTTTTTTTCTTTTTTTTCTTTTTTTTTCCTTTGGCCACACCTCGCAGCATGTGGGTTTGAACCCGCGCCCCCTGCAGTGCAAGTGCAGGGTCTTAACCGCTGGACCGCCAGGGAAGTCCCTGGAGCTGTGGATTTTGAGAAAGAATACCACAAAAATGAAGTCCCCTAATCACATATCATGATGTAAGTGATATGCGTATAACATCACTAGTGAAGTTAGCTTTCATCACTTGGTTAAGGTAGTTTCACTAAGTTTCTCCTAAAGTTACTGTTTTTTCCTTTCCATACTGTATTCTTTAGAAGCAAGTAACTAAATTAGGGGAGGCAGGGGCTGGATTCTGTCTCCTGTAAGAGGGAATATTTACACATATTTAAATAGAATTCTTCTGTGAGAAAGATTTGTCTCTTCTTCCCTGTTTTTTTATTCAGTCATTTATTGTATGGACTCACGTACATTTATTTCAAACTTTGTACCTCCAGTAGTACAGTAGTATGTTATTTATTTTGTTGCTCACATTGTTCCAGCTTTGGTCATTGAGAACTGTCACTTTGGCACCTCTGTCCCTTCGACATTCCCCTTTACTTTCTGGTACTACAAGATGCTTCAGACTTTTTTTTTTTCTTCCCCTGCCATGCCACATGGCTTGCAGGATCTTAGTTCCCTGACCAGCGATTGAACCCGGGCCCCGGCAGCGAAAACGCTGAGTCCTAACCACTGGACCGCCAGGGAATTCCCCAGATTCATCTTATGTATCCCCTGCCCCAGGCTTAGAATTAGCCATTTCTCCAAGGAACCCTAGTTCCTTTTATTGGACAATTGTATTTTGAAACTAAGATCTAGGTACTTGATATGTTCCTTGCCACTAGACTATGCTAGTCACCCCTTATTCATGGAACGTAAGTTCCAAGACCTCCAGTGGATGCCTGAAACCACAGATAGTACTGAATCCTATATATGCTGTTTTTTCCTATACATACATACCTATGATAAAGTTTAATCTATAAATTAGGCACAGTAAAAGATTAACAACAATAATTAATAAAACAGAACAATTAAAATACTGCAATAAAAGTTATGTGAGGGGAGCTGTCTGTCAGAATATCTTATTGTACTGTACTCACCCTTCTGATGAGTGAGATGTTGTAATGCCTACATGATAGGATGAGGTGGGGCAGATGATGTAGGCATTGTGACAGCATTAGGATGGAACAGGGACAGCACGAAATTTCATCACACTACTCAGAAAGGCACACAACTTAAAACTTATGGATTGTTTATTTCTGGAATTTTTCATTTAATATTTTCGGACAGTGGTTGACTGAAACTATGGAAAGCAAAATCACAGATATGGGGGGACTGTTGTACTAGAATATCATTGCCTCTAGGCCCTCTCAGTGGACAAGGAGGTGTGTGCATATAGATATTCCTCTACTTAGAATAAAATTACGTACCAGTAAACCTATCACAAGTTGAGAATATTGTAAGTCGAAAAATGCATTTATTACACCTAACCTACCAAACATCATAACTTAGCCTAGCCTACCTTAATCGTGCTCAGAATACTTACATTAGCCTACGGTTGGGCAGAATCACCTACCACAAAGCCCATTTTATAAAACAGTGTTGAATATCTCACGTAATTTATTGAGTACTGTACTGAAAGTGAAAAACAGAATGGTTGTGTGTTGGTTGTTTACCCTCATATCACATGATAGACTAACTGCAGCTTGCCACCACTGTCCAGCATTACAAAAAAGTATGGTACCCACTATTGCTAGCCTGGGAAAAGATCAAAATTCAAAGTATCATTTTTACTGAATGTATATCACTTTCACACTGTAAAGTTGAAAAATGATAAGTTGAACCATCAAAAATTGGGGACCATCTGTATACTCACCCATGGGTGTGTGTACACACACACACACGCACGCACACACGACCATTGAACAATGTGGGGATTAGGGACGCTGACCCCCATGCAGTTGAAAATCCGAGTATAACTTTACAGTTGGCCCTCCATATCCACAGTTCCACATCCATGCATTCAACCAACCTCGGATCGTGAAGTACCGTAGTACATATTTATTGAAAAACATCCACATATACGTGGACCTGTGCGGTTCAAAGGTCAACTATAATTGTTTCTTATTGATCAATCTGTATATAAAACTAAACATAGGTTCATAATGAATGTCTCCAACTCTAATCCAGTACCGCAAGGTTTGTTCTTTTTTTCCACATCTGTAACTTCCCTCTCTTACAGTGAGAAACCTGGCTCCCATCATCCACCATTAACTTACTTACATTTTGTTCATCCCTTGTATGCATGTAAAGCAGTTTCGAACTTTTTAACGTAAACTCCCTGAGAAACAAATTTACCAACTAAAGTACAGTGTTTGTGTACATTGTACTGATTTGTTTGTTTATAAAGAATATATCTGTATGTTGAAGATAATTTTAAAGACTGTTGACTGTTAAACAAGACTTTGTTCTCTTTGATAGCGCAGGCGTTGGCAGTTCTATTTAGAACTATCTGTTAGAGCTTTGGGTCCGCTTAAAGATTTACCCATGGCCCTAAGCCAGAGGATGACGGAGATAGTAACTTTAAGAGTAGTGAAATAACCTAAATACAGGCAGTTAATAATAGGGAAAGTACCAGGAGCTTTGGCTTATCTGTCTTTAAACAGTAGACACTTTATGGATGTTCATGTATTTGTGCTATTTTTGTCATGCTGTCTTGTAATTTTTTATATAAGATACCTTTTCTTTTGCTGAAATCACTACCACAGTCTCACATCTACCCTGGTTGTTAAAAATTTTTTTTCCTGAAATAGTAAATACCTTGAGGAATTTCAGCTTAATAACAGAGTTAAGTTTTGGCTGCTCTTAACATTACATGTAGGCTTTATTTTTATTATTTGTGGTATTTTGAAGGAGGAGCAGCTATGCCTTTGTTAATCCAGCACATATTGATGAGGATACCAAAAATGGGTACTAATTGGTATAATTCCATCTGGATTTGTGGCCAGTATAGTGACAAGTTTTAATCTTATTCTTAAGGATGCCATTCTACAGAGCTCCTTCCCTCCCCTTCTGCACCTCTTCCCTCCAAATTTTTTGGTCTCTACAAGACAATATGGTTACATTGCTGCTGTTTTCTTGTTTTTGAACACAACTTCTAGTAACTTTATAGTTAACTAGATTTGCCATTCATAAATGAAGTACTAGTACTCTGGTACTGGCCACTAGTGAAGTCCTGGCATAATTGAATGTGCTTATAGCTTCCTGCCTGATTGAACTGCCCTGTGACACAGGTGTTCTGCATCTTTAAAAGCCTCTGGTTTCCAGGGAGCAGCTTTGACTTTTCACACCGGGTGCACATTTGGTACAAGCATTGAATGAATGTGATGCATGAATAAATATTTGTGTCCAGCCCACACATCTGCTTCTTTCGGTCTCTAGTGAGTTCATCCTGGTTTTTTGTTTTGTTTTGTTTTCCAGCTGCTGTGACTTACTCGAAGCCTCGATTGGCCACCTTTTGGCACTATGCCAAGGTTGAGCTGGTTCCTCCAACCCCTGCTGAGATCCCTACAGCTATTCAGAGCTTGAAAAAAATTATCAATAGTGCTCAAACTGGTAGCTTCAAACAGCTCACAGTTAAGGTAACTATGGGCTAAATGAAAACGTATGTGCGTAAAAGAAAATGTCTCCCCTTGGGATTTTTCTGATTGTTTTGATTAATATATGTATTTTTCAGTGAGGCTGAAGCCAACATAATGAGAGATAATCTCTTTTTTGACTGCGAAGAAAGATACTTACCTTTGTAATTTTGTCATCTGGGTTGAAATAATTGGGCTGTTTTATGTCTTAGTTTCCTATTAATCTTATAACAAAGAAGTGATCATTTTTACTGGGCAGCTTTTTTTTTTCCTTTCCTGTTTGTTTAGTGTACTAAATAGAATGGCTTGCTTTGCTGATTCTGTACTTTTTTTGTCTGTACTCCTAAAACTATCCCCAATTTGGCCAAAAGATCTCTTGGTCTATATCACAGTCAAGCAGCTAAGACTCATGGAGGGTAAAAATACCAAAACCTAGAAGCATATAATATAATATGAAGGGGAGATAAAATCTAAAGACTTAAGAATTCTAAAGAATTGGAACTTGAGGACTTCCCTGGCGGTCCAGTGGTTAAGACTCCTCTGTGCTCCCAGTGCAGGGGGCACAGGTTCTGTCCCTGGTCAGGGAACTAAGATCCCACATGCTGCTCAGCACAGCCAAAAAGAAAAAAAGAAAAAATAGTTGGAACAAATTCACTTCCAGGTGCTGAAAGGAAAAGGCCCAGTTTTGTTGTGGAAAGGTATTCTTTTCAACTGGAGTTTCAAGATCCATATTTGTGCTTGTGTGAACTGCTGTTTTCTGGAACTGTGTGTGTGTACTTTTTCTCTTTAGGGCAATAAAACATTGATCTGGGAAACTACTGAATACTTGGAAAGGATTAAACCAAATAATAAATGAATAAAAATTATGTCTAAAGGGGAAGATAGAGCCCTTCATCTGTCAACAGATTTTCTTTGGCCAGACAGAAATGTCTGTTCAGAGACTTGCCTTCCTATAGCCATCCTTTCATATGAATGCCCTGTCTAAATGTGGCAGCTATTTCCAGGATGTGGGTTGTTTTAGGGCTCATAAAGTGTCTCATAAACTAATAATGAAAGGGTTAAGTCAGTTCAGGTCTTTAAAGAATGCTTTGAAAGAATTTATAAGCTCTGGCCTACTTACCTTACATAATTGAAAGTTCAGGGGTTCTCAGCAGTTAAAGTTAACATCAGTAATTCTTGACTTTGACTAAAACTGCCCTTTAATTTGAATAGCATCCTTATATTCTCTGTCACTTAATCCTGGAAAAGAATAGTTTTAAATATATAAGAAAAAAATGTACATTAAAATTTGTGCTTCTTTTTTCAGGAAGCTCTACTGAATGGTTTGGTGGCCACTGAGGTGTGGATGTGGTTTTATGTTGGCGAGATCATAGGCAAGCGTGGCATCATTGGCTATAATGTTTGAAGACCAATCTTTGCTTTGTTATTTGGGTGTTCTTGGACCATGTGTGACCAGACTGCTATTTGAATAAAATAAGACAATGTGTCAAAATCAGTGTTTCTCTGTCAAGCACTACATGGAAGGTCACAATTTCTCTTGATATTAAGTTGGGTTGTCTTTTGCTTTAATACATTAATACAGCTCTAAATGCATGTCTTTGCTTAGCCTGCAATTGGAAAGGATAGATATGAATATACCAACCTGGTGCATGTATATATGAGGACAGCATTTTACTCTGAAGGCTTGAAATAAATGATATTTAAGCTTAATTTTAGAAAAGTTGGGGAAAGGCTTTGAGAAAACAAGAACTTGTTCCAGTAGGAGAAAAATAATACCATGTGCCAAGCATGTTATATACTAGTTAAATCACCTAGTATAAAGAATACAATTTGGACTGTTTTTCTTTGCTAAAATCAGAGAAAGACCCCTTTGGCAACAGCTGTGTCTGTAAATGTAGGGGTACTTTTTGTCAACTTGAATATAGCTTCCCCAAAAGAGACCAGCCGGGTGATATTCTGTGTGTCTTTGTAACATCTTTAACACTAGGACAGAGAATGAAAGCAATGACCTATGTTTTTAATCTAATTTTGATATGTTATTAATCTGTCTTTTTTTTTTTTTTAAGGACCTATCTTTACAAAAATAAAATATCCTATAGATACTTAACAGGATTATAGTTTAGTATCGTCCATGGGTCAAAATAGTATATTATGTCCTGAAATAAATACAAGTGATTGGTATCAGTCTGTCATCTTGAGCCACTTTATTGAGGATTTGGGAGCGACTTAATCATTCATTGGCTTTTCCTGGGGTTCTTACCATCTATGAGTGTCTCGTTGGTATGTTTCTAAATCCGTTGTAACTCTCTTTGCAGCCATTGCACAACATGGAATACCAGGTGACGATAAGCAAAAGATGATTGCATATTGGAAAAGCATCATGGCTCACAATATAGTATTAATCCTTTAATAGTATTGAACCTTTATCCAGTCAATCCCAAATTTACCAGCTGGTTTTGAACACTGCTGCTTTAGCCAATAAAGGGCACAGCTTTTCTTTGTGATAGGCAAGAACTCTCCAAGGAGAGACTGCTACTCTCTGAACTGTGAAGTAATGCCTAACTTACTGCAGGTGGTCAAAACTGAAACTACCTCTTTTCAAAAAGCATTCAGTAACTTAAATATGCATAGCAACAGACAGAAAAGACACTACTACAATAATGGTGATTTTCATGAATTTTTCTATTGCATACGTGAGTGAGCAGTGCAGTTAATTTTATAAAAATTTAAAGGTATGAGATCAGCTAGCACTAGTAAGAACCTACAGAGGCCAAGTTGATTCATGATATGTAATGTGATTTTATTTTAACTACATGGTCACACCAGAAAGTCCTCAAAATAAATGTTTACTACTCACTCCACTGCTACTTCCTCCTCCTTTGCCATATGGCACACCTCTGGTGTAGGGTGGCTAATAGTGTATGTACAGAATTTTCTTGGGTTAAAATAGCAGTGGACTCTGAATTGGCCACTTGACTTCTGCAGGCCTGCTACTTTTTGTCCTCCTAAACCCCAAATGTCTTGCCTCCTAGCACAGAACTGTTCAGACTGTCTTTCACTGAATTTTTGTGTGCCAAGTGTTTGCCACTGGCAACTTAAGTTTGAAGTCAGATACTTTTGGTGCACCTCCTAAATCCAGGTATGCTAAATGGTAGAAACATTCATGAACAAGACTGTTACCTGTTTCACAGAGCTTGATCTGGTGAGACAGGTAACTAAGCATGCAGTTAGAGTACCTTGTGGCTTGTGAACGGAAACCCATTGAAGGACTTAGACAAGGCACAATCCCAGCCTTCACTTTGTATAGTCTAGCAGCAGCGGGCAATTTCAAATCCATTAACAAAAGCTAGGGTAGAAATATGCATGGGGTGCATGTGGTCTTAAAGTTATTAAACATAAATTGTCAATAAACAGCAAAGCCTGCCTGAGGCTTGCATTTCAAGACCACGTTGAATGTGATTCTGTCCACATTGCATACTTAATCCTCTGTTCTGTACACCTCAGCATTACTCTCGTTGGATAAGCTTCTTTTTTCTTTTCCACTTATCTTTTATATACCTAAGTACATATTCTGCCCTGATTTATAAGGATGGCTCAATATAATTTACTTTTTTAACATCTCATATTTGTATAGCACTTTACATTTTCACTGACTATCTCATTTAGCCCTCAGCTTCCCTCTGAGGCATGCGGCACAAATGATAGACCCACTTAAGACATTTTTGATCAGAGACATACTACGGCCACAGGAGTTAGTTTCTGCAAAAAAATCCCCTGGTCAGTAATGTGTTAAGAAGTCAGGAACTAAGCAGCAGAAACACTCAGTGATTTGGCTAGGATCCCATGGGTAATCCGTAGAACCGCAAGTTGGACCCAGGTGGTGATCCCATGTGTAGCCTCTGCCCTGTCTTCACTCCTTGTAGACGCCCTTACATTGTTTTTCACGGTTCCATTCTGCCCTGCTTTCTGTATATTCTCAGTCCTTTGCCCTACTGTCAAGCTGTTTAAGCTTTCTTGGCAAATCAGATGTCAGCCTACCTAATCGTATATAAAGTGATATCTAGCTTTGTGAGACTTAGTATTTCCTAATTAGTGTGGTTTTCATTTCTACTGGAATACGAATTGGTATGATCAGGATGACTCTTGAGATAAATACAGTAGCAATTCCGCCAGAGATTCCCTTACCAGGGAACTTAACACTAGGCCTGCTTACCAAATGAAAGGCCCTGATACTATTAAAATACTGATAAATACATGCAAGGCCCTTGACAGTATGCCTTCAGCCTTGGCGTAATCACATTTTGCTACCAACCAGGGTTTCAGCCACACAGCTTCTAACCAGTCCCCGTAAAAACTCAAAGCTTTAAATCTAGTCTTCAGATTATGTACCCACTGCCCCTGATTGTTGCAGTTTTCTACCAGTCACCAGGCCACTCTTCTTTATTTCTTGATAAATTTTTTTCTCCTGGCTTTCTGTCACTCTACAAAACGAATTCTGTCTTAATTCTTGGCCATTTCAACGTACACGTGGATCAGTAGTTTTCAAAGTAAGGAAACTTGGTAATGAAAATTCTCAGGTTCTACCTAGGAAGGGAGGGTGGGATCTGGCAATCTGTTTGAATTGGCTTTCCGTTTAATTCTGATGCATGCTAAAGTTTGAGAACTATTGACATAAATTGTCCTTCCAACAAACTGGCCTCAGTTCCCTTAAAAAGTCCAATGATTATGTCTCACCTTCCCTGGGCGTTCATTCCTGTCGTCACCAAGGAATTTCAGCCACTCCATAGTTTAAGTTTCACGCATCCCTCTCTCTGACCACCTATAATCTTTCCAGCCCATTCCCTCTAATATCCCAGCTATATTAATTTGGAGTCACCATGACTATCAAAAAATTGATACTACCATCTCCCTCACCACCTCGATGTCCCCTTTTCTTCTCCCGGCTTATTTATATCCCATGGTCAATCGGGATCACTCTTGAATAAACCCTGAACTTCTTTACCTCTCACTCATTTTGGTGTACTCATTTGCCAAAACCACATCCTCGGCTAAGTCTGCTTAGTCTGTACTTGCACCCATGTAGCTGAATGTAGCTGGAGGAAACAACCAAGGTGGCTACTCTCACTTTATGTTCATGATCAGAATCTTCAGATGGTACTTAGTACTACCTGACAACCACACTGTGTTTCCTTGGGCCACGATTATTTCTGTCAGCAGATGACCTTGCTTACTACTTAACTAAGAAAACTGAAGCAATTAGAGAACTTCCATTGGCTCCCACAGCATCATTCTCACATACTGTCTGCACCCATAAATATTCTCCACCTTGCCTATACTAGATAGTTTATGTGCCTTTTTTTTTTTTCTCTTTCTTTCTTTTTGTTTTGGCCCTGCAGCTCGTGGGATCTTAGTTCCCTGACCAGGGATCAAACCCGGCCCCTCGGCAGTGTAAGTGCCGAGTCCTAACCGTCAGACCACCAGGGAATTCCCAATTCATGCTCCTTTTTAAAGCCAGTCCCTCCATTCAGTGTCTTTGTGCCATCATTTCTCCCCTTTTCCTGTTGTTTGTCTGTTGTTCCTATGAGTGTATACACATATTATCTACCCCATCTTCTACAAAATTAGCCCCCTTTTGCAGCAAAACACCTCAAAAGTTGTCAATATTCAGGGCCTTCCCTGGCGGTCCAGTGGATAAGACTCCACGCTCCCAATGCAGGGGGCCCGGGTTTGATCCCTGGTCGGGAACTAGATCCCACATGCGGCAAATAAAGAGCCCTCATGCCACAACTAAAGATCCCGCATGCCACAGCGAAGATCCCGTGTGCTGCAACTAAGACCCGGCGCAGCCTAAATAAATAAATAAAATATTTTTTTGAAAGTTACCGGTATTCGGTGTCTCCAAATCCTGTTCTCCCTTCAACCCATTCCAATCCAGCACTCATTCCTACCACTCCACTGAAACTGCTCTTCTGACACTTTAAATGGGTCACTTCTCAATCATCATTTTACTTGCTCTTTCAGCAATATCTGACTCAGCTGACTATTTCCTCCTGCTTGATGCACTTTCTGATAGACTTGACTTGCAGAACTTTCCTTTGGCCTTCCTTCTTCCTTCCTTTTTGTTCACTTCTCAGTTTCCTTTTCTGGTTCCTCCTTTCCCTGGCAGCCTGTCTTTGGAATATCCCAAACATAAGGCTCAGCTCTCTCGCTCTCTCGCTCTCTTTCTCCCTCTCTCTCTCTCTCTCATCATTCCACTGGAGATCTCATCCAGTTTCCTGGTTTAAATGACACCTCTTAACTGATGACTCTCAAATTTATAGCTCTAGTCCCTACCTCTCCTCTGAACTCTAGGCTTATATGCCACTACACCTCCACTTGGGTGTTTAATAGACATCTCAAACTTAGTATATCCAAAGTGAACTCCTGATTTCCTTCCCCATCCCCATCCCAAACCTGTTCCACAGTTTTCTCCCTCTCAGCTGATGGCAACTGTGTCCTTCCAGTTGCTCAGGCTAAAAACCTTTGGAGTCATCCCTGACTCCTGTCTTTCATGTTCCATATCAATCCTTCAAGAAGTCCTATTGGTTCTACCTTCAAAATATGTCTATTTCTTACCACCTCCACCACTAACACCAAGGCGCTATCATCTCTCACTGGGATTGCTGAAATGCCCTCTTAAATGGCCTCCTGCTGCCAAGCTTGCCTGTCTACAGTCTATTTACATCAGTCAGAGTGATTGTATCAAAGTGTAAGTCACACCATGTCACTCCTCTGCTCAGAACCCTTCAATGGCTCCTGCCTCACTCAGATTTGAAGCTAAAGTCCTTAACTGTGGGCCACAAGGCCCAACAAGATCTGGCTTTCCATTATATCTCTGACTTCATCCCCCTCTACCCTTCTCCTTTCTCACCCTGCCCCACTGGCCCCCTTGCTGTTTCTCAAACTCACCAGGCAGCTCCTGCCTTAGCACTGACTGGTTCCTCAGTTTGGAATACTCTACCCCAAGATCTTCCCAGGGCTGGCTCCCTCACCTCATTCAGTATTTTCAGTGTGGGCTTCCCCAAACATCCTAATTATAATTGCAAGTAAACCTCCCTCCAAATACTCTTTTCTCCTACCCTGCTTTTTTTTCCAAAAATTTCAACTTCTAATATTCCACATGATTTACTGGATTATTATGTTTATTGTTTTACCTTGCTAAAATCAATGCAAGCCCCACAAAGGCAGAAATGTTTAAAAATCTGTTTTGTTCACTGACATTATCCCAAGCTCCAAGCACATAATCACTCAATACAGATATGATGAATAAATTAATTTATCCATTAATGAATCTATACCTTTATAAATGCTGTTCTCTCGGCCTTTACCCTGTCTCTTTCTACCTGTACATCTCTGTTCCACTTTGAGAAGTCTTTTCTGATTTTCCCGAACTGCTTCCCTTTCCCCTCCTGTTGGGCCTCTTATAGTACACATCACTGTACCCTAATGACACATTTACATTTGTTTATTCCCCTTGCTAAGCTTTTTAAGGAAGGTACAGTATCTAATTCACCTTTGTAATCCTAGCCTATCTCATTATCTATCTGACTTGTCTATAGTAGGTTTTCAAACAGTAAAACAGCCAACTCTAGCTTACCGTGTTTGGTGCTAGGTTGATAAAACAGAAGAGTTTAGTGGCAGTTTGCCACAGAGGGAGATGCAGGCCTAGGGGACTCATTTCCTGAAGGCCTGAAGGCTGAGACTGCTACAAAGCTGATGCCAGCTGAGTCACTCCTGCATCTCAGCCTCTAACTCTGAAACTCAGAGATTTGGATCCCTGATTATCAGCCCTTCTCTACTAAGCAAGGTTAGTGCAGTGCTGCCTTCACAAGACCTGGGAGGAAAGAATGAGAGGGTGGGCAGCAGAAGATCCTTTACCGAAGACCTAGCCTGAAATCTGAAAATCCCAGAAATTCCTTAGGAACTGATCATCTTAACTCCCTCTTTCTTTGCCACACCTGCCTTTCAGGAATTATACCCTTCTGGAGAGCTGAAAGAAGCACATCATATATAAGTTTATAGCACCACACTATTCCTCATAGGATTTACACATGCAGCCTATGGGTGGATTTTTTTTTTAAACATTTTTATTGGAGTATAATTGCTTTACAATGGTGTATTAGTTTCTGCTTTATAACAAAGTGAATCAGCTATACATTTACATATATCCCCATATCTCCTCCCTCTTGTGTCTCCCTCCCACCCTCCCTATCCCACCCCTCTAGGTGGTCACAAAGCACCGAGCTGATCTCCCTGCGCTATGCTGCTGCTTTCCACTAGCTGTCTGTTTTACATTTGGTAGTGTATATACGTCCATGCCACTCTCTCACTTCGTCCCAGCTTACCCTTCCCCCTCCCCGTGTCCTCAAGTCCATTCTCTATGTCTGCGTCTTTATTCCTGTCCTGCCCCTAGGTTCTTCAGAACCATTTTTTTTTTTAGATTCCATGTATATGTGTTAGCATACGGTATTTGTTTTTCTCTTTCTGACTTACTTCACTTTGTATGACAGACTCTAGGTCCATCCACCTCACTACAAATAACTCAATTTCGTTTCTTTTTATGGCTGAGTAATATTCCATTGTATATATGTGCCACATCTTCTTTATCCATTCATCTGTCGATGGACACTTAGGTTGCTTCCATGTCCTGGCTAGTGTAAATAGATATGGGTGGATTTTTATAAGAATTATATGTTGGACTTCTTGCACAAAGTAAAAAAGGTTATCTTTAGAGCCTCGAAGTTTTAATGCATTCCAGTGTTGTCAAATCCAAAAGCAATTCAAACACTGTTGTGTGGTTTTGAATTATAGACTACTTGTTAAAACAGCTATTGTTTCCCCTAAGGATTACCTGCATTTTTACCTTGATGTCATCTCACTTTGGGTCTCCAGAGGGTAGGGAAGTTAATAGAACAAGTGAATAACTATAGTTCTGAGGTAACAGTGAATTCTAATATGATGGTAGAAAAGTGATTACCACTTTTGATGACCTTCAGGTAGAGTAATGGAAAGAAAACCGTGTAAGCCCAGGATTGTTGTTTTGGGGAGTTTTTTTTAAAGTAATGTGAGCCAAATAAATATTGTCAGGAGTGATATTTTGATCGTCATTACTTTGCTTTGTTTGTTTGTTTTTTAATATTTATTTAGTTAGTTGCACTGGGTCTTAGCTGCAGCACATAGGCTCCTTAGTTGTGGCATGCAAACTCTTAGTTGCAGCATACACGTGGGATCTAGTTTCCCGACCAGGGATTGAACCCGGGCCATCTGCATTGGGAGTGTGGAGTCTTATCCACTGCGCCACCAGGGAAGTCCCTGCTTTACTTTGAATCCTGTTATGGTTTCATCTGCCTTGAATATTGCGAGCAGAAGAATGCTTTATTATGTGATACCCACGTTACTGCTACATTAGGGAAACTGATTTCCACTTCTGTGCAGGCTCCAAATTTCACCCCCACTGCACTAAGGGTAAACACTGAAGCCAAATGGCCCTGGATTTGAGACCCTTGAGTTTGTTTGCTCTACCTTCACCGTCTGACACCACCCCCCTCCACCGCCTGCCACCGCGAGCCACCCATCCCAGAAGAAAGCTGCCTCTAAACACTGAGTAGCAAGCCTCTCAAAGTTGTCTGTGGAAAGGCCCACCTGAAGAACACATCAGCAACGAAACCCTTTTTCTTTTCTCTCTTAAGATGGTATCCGTAGCTGCATGTTTTCCTTATTGCCCGTCTCAGCAAAGGCCTGGTGCAGGTTAGCAGAAGCCACTCCGCTTAGATGTTTTGAAACAAAATGTTACTCTCCTCACTGTTCAGTGCAGAATGAAATGATGTGGAACCATTCGCGGTGAGGTGAGTGAGTCAGGGTTGAAGGACTGGAATGCAGGAATTGATTCCTGGTTTCCTAACTCTAACTACATCCTCTCTATGCTTGGATATTTAACCTGGTCATTGCACCCTGAGGGGCAGGAATGGGGATGGGGGATGGTTTGCTTTTTATGTGTTTATTCAGAAACTTACATCTGAACTCTAACCCACATGTAAGACACTTCATTTCAACTCTAGCAGGAGCAAGTGATGATTCATAACGTATTCCTTGTGTCAGCGTCCCATGATTTTTCCTGGGTCTTAAGCAATAGGATTGTCCAGATATTAATAGAGAGGACTCAGAGAAGAGAATGCGGCTAAAGAGAAAAGGCTAAACCCTAATCCTAATTATCTTAAAAGTCAAATTGGGCTTCCCTGGTGGCGCAGTGGTTAAGAATCCGCCTGCCAATGCAGGGGACACAGGTTCGAGCCCTGGTCCGGGAAGATCCCACATGCCGCGGAGCAGCTAAGCCCGTGCGCCACAACTTCTGAGCCTGCGCTCTAGAGCCCATGAGCCACAACTACTGAGCCCACGTGCTACAACTACTGAAGCCCATGTACCTAGAGCCTGTGCTCCACAACAAGAGAAGCCACCGCAATGAGAAGCCTGTGCACCGCAACGAAGAGTAGCCCCCGCTTGCCACGACTAGAGAAAGCCCGCGCACAGCAACGAAGACCCAAGGCAGCCAAAATTAAATGAATAAAATTAATTTAAAAAAAAAAAAGTCAAATTAACCAGTGACCCTTTAACTACCTAGTCTCTACCCATAATGTTTCAAAATAAATTCTCAGTTTTTAAACTTGGTATCAGAAGCTCATATAACTTCACCTGTTAGAGACATTAATAAGCATAGCTTTTAAAGCAGGCTTACATTTTTGTATCAGATTATGAGGTCTTTGCCTTGTGCAATGATGGCCATGCTCTCGTGGTTTTGTTTGTTTGGTTTTTTACTTCAGTTATCTTCCAAAAGATATACAGTGAGTATTTTTTTTTAAGTCTAGGAATAAACTAAACACAGTGCATGCGTTGTATTATAGATTCAAAAACATGTCGAAACAAGCTTACTCATCTAGCCTTGGAAAAGATAACCTTTGGGAAAACTTCCAGGCCAGTCATGATTGCTGGAGAGAAAATAACCAAATGCTTATTACTCAAAAGTCTTCTTCAAGTGACCATAAAGTCTAGTCTTGCAATGCTAACATCTTCACTTGTGGAAATTCATCTCAGAATCAGGAATTGGTAGCTTCCAGTTCCTCTGAGAATATTCCTCCATCAACAAGCTGTCCACCTAGCTAAGGGACAGCTTCCTGGAATTAAGACTGAAGAACCTAGGTTATAATTAACTCAGACTTCCTCCTCCTCTTGTACCTTGGCCATGACCTTAATCCTCACCTAGAGTTTCCACCCCATCTACAGATAAAAATTTGTTCTAATTTAGACTAACTGAACTCTAGTCTTGTTAGCCTAAGGTGAGTTAGCATTGGTGGTTGAAAGGAATCCTAAACCAATTTCAGACCATTGAGTTAGACTTTAAGCATGACTCAAAAACACCTAGACATATCAGTGGGAGAATAACATTGCTCAGTATTACCCTTTTTCTGCCTGTAGTTTAACAAAAATTTTTTTATTTGGTAATGTTAGGTCTAGTGATTTTTTTCAAAGTAATTTGGAGGCAAACAAAATGTTTCCAGTTCCAGGAACTGCAGCATTGACAATACACAGAAGTAATTAAAAGGAATGTTAAAATGGGAAGGGCTTTGGAATTTAGCAGCTTTCAGCGACATGGATTTAAAGTCATATTTAAGTGAGAATCAGTAGGTCCATTGACTTATCTAAAGACCCCAAAGTCTTATATTATACGATCTCCTTGGCTCTTAAAATTTCACAAGAGATAAGATTTATGGGATAAAGAATATAGAATCAAGTGTTCCGCAGGCATGGAAGTTGAGATTCAAAGAAGCGGTGATACACCTTCGTTCACATGACAGTCTTTGAGAAAAGAGGAATGCCTTACCTGCTACATTAAGGAAAAATAGAAACTATGTAGCAAGGACTCCTTCAATTTCCTCCCCTCACCTCAAACTGATCTATTTCTTCCCTCCTTTCTCCTGTCCTAGAGGAAAACATTTAGAACACTCTTTCTGAAATTATCCTTCTACATTTGCTCTCCCTTCTCTGCCTTTCCACTCTTCAGTGATCTGAAGAGACCTACCCGTTCCCCATTTTCCTTTGTTCATTTATTTATTTGTTCAACAAACATGTATTACACTCTTGTTATAGGGCATATTAAGTGCTTGGGATACTGAAAATAAAAGACACATATCCTACCTTCAAAGGACTCAAAGGGAAGAGGTAGCAAAATAAACAATTACAAGTCACACAATTATGATACATCATGTAAAGATCAACAAGAGAAGTCTGCACATTATGCTATGGTTGTATACACAGGAGAGGTTGAAGAATGCTGGGGTAGTGGGGCTGGCACCTGAGATGGGTCTAGAAGTTAGCCAAGAGAACAAAAGGGGAAAGAAGGACTTTATTTAGACAGAGGGAATAGCATGCACCAAAGCAGAACTGTAGGAGAGAATTCAAATTTAATAAGGCAGGAACACAAGGAATAGATGAGCGTTGGAGGAAGGGGTGAGGGAGAGTTAGACCAAATAACACAGGATCTTCAAGATGATAAGGAATTATTAAAGTATTTTAAGGATGGAAGTAATATGGTCAGATTTGCATTTTAGGAAGATCAGTCTTCTATCAGAGGATGATTAGACTGGGAACTATAGCAGTTATCCTGAAAAGAAATGAGCAATTGGGAGTGCACGGTGGTGTAATTAGAGGAGGCTGTACAGAAAGAGGCAAACTTTGGTGTAAACAGGAATTTAGTTTAAGTGAAGATGCCCAACAAAGTGTTGGTTCTGTATGTATGAAATTAGAAAGAGTGGTTAGTGCTGAAGATGTAAATTTGGAAGTAACAAGCCCACTGCAGGGACTGGGGCCTGGCTTCTGAGATGAGATTGCTTAGGAAGAATGGGAAGGCTCCAGGAGGGGACAGCAGGTGTTTCTGTAGGTTTTGTTTATTGCTGTATCCCCACCACCTACAACTGTGCCTGGTATGTAGTCAGCACTCAGTAAGTATTTGAATACATGAATGAAATAATGAAAAGAAAAGAGGATTAAGAACATAACTCTGAGAAACATCAACATTTAGGGATGGACACAGAAAAGAAGCCACTGAAGGGATCTGAGATAGAAAGATTAGAGAGGTAGGTGGAAAAGCAAGAAGGAGAGAGTGGGGTCATGGAAACCAAGGGAAGAGAGCTTCCAGAAGTTCAACCATGCTGCAAAAAAGACCAGGTACAACAAGAACTAAAAAGTCTCCATTAGTTTTAGCAACTAGAAAGTCATGGGAGTTTTTTGGTGGCAGCAGTTTCAATGGGGTAGTGGGTGGCCAGATGATAGTGTTTGCAGAGTATGTGGAAGATGGGAAGGAAGTGGAGGCTCTGAAGGTAGATGATTCTTTTCAGAAACTTGGCTGCATCTTCATTAAGCAATTTTTTCTTTCCTTTTTCATTGATACTTTCCCTGAAGCTATAGACAGGCTCAAGTCTCCCTCTCTTAAAAACAAACAAACAAAAACACCACCTTCCCTTTAATTCATTCTCAAGCTATTGACCTATCTTTCATTACCCTTCTTCTCAAGCGAATGGAAGTATGTGAGTGTATCTTGAATCCTCTTTCTTCTGTTAACTTTTCCCTTTCATTTATTTTCTGACCGAGGCAGCCCTTGTAATGTATCACTCTGTAATGACTATATATATACAATTAACTTATTCATTTACTTATCCATTCATCCTTGCCTCTTTTCTTTCTCTCCCTACATTTAGTACATCAACGAATCCTTACTCTATCTTCAAAATATATCCTGAATCTGTCCATTTCTCATCACCTCCGCATTACCACCCAAGGCCAGGACACCCGCATCTCTCACCTGGACCACACCAGTCACCTGCCAACAGATCTCCCCACCTTCATCCTTGCCTCTCTATTATCTATTCTTATACTAGCAGCCAGAGTGATCCTTTCAAGTCTTAAGTTAGGTATGTTGTCAGTCTTCTATTCAGAACCCTCCAGTGACTCGTCATCTCATTTTAAGTCTCTGTATGAGCTGAAGCCCCCCCCCCCTCCCCCATTGCTTGGCTCAACACATTTCTACCACTCTTCCCGCCATTGACCTGACTGCAGCCACACTGGCCTCTTTGTTGTCCCCTAAACACACTCCACCTCAGCCCATCTGCATTTGGTTTACTCTCTCACTTCCTCAGCACTCTGTTCAAATAGCCCCTTAACCCAAAGGTCTCCCCTGGCCAGCCTGCAAAAACAATTGCACCTTAGCCTCTCCCAGCTGTCTACCCTCTTCATCGTACCTACATAGCACTTGTCACCAGCTGCCTTATGATAGTCACTTATGTGTTGTCTGTTTCCCTTCACTAGACTCTGAGCACCTACAAAGTGCCCCTACCAAGAGCACCTCCCTTGGAGAAGCAGAGATAAAGATAACCGAGGAACTATTCCTGCCCTTGAGGAACCCACACTTCAGTGAGTCATACAACCTAACAAGTAATTAGAATGGAAATGCTCAAAGCTGTCTGGATGCAAGAGTCAGGCCCCAGGGAGCAGTGTGGTTTGGGGCAGCAGTTCGGGCATTCTTCCGCCTGGGTAGTAGTTACAACCATGAGTTCATTCTAAGAGAATGTGAGAAACGAAAAGCACTCAGGAGGCATCAGTGTCTAAGGGGTGAAGGACAGAGAAAGCAGCCAAGGAGAAGAATCAAAGAGGTGAAGAAGGGCTGGAAGAATGAAAGAAAGACGACAGGAGCTCGCTGAGGTTGAAGTTACTATATTGTCTTTCTAGAATATTACTACTAATCATTGCAATGAAAACATTTATTAACAGTTGGCTACGTGCCGTTACCATCCTAAGCATGTTCCTTATGTTCACACATTAAACCTCACAATGACGCAGGAAGTTAGGCACTAGTGTGGCCCCGTTTTACAGAGAGAAAATGGATTCACTTACCCAAGTGCACCCACCTACTGAGAAATAAAGATTAGAACCCAACCAGTTTGAGCTTGCACTCTTAAACACTATGTTGTTATCTTTAATACAATACTGTGCCAGCTCTATATGCGTTTTCCTATTTTATTGAGTAGCTATTAAGGTCAGGTACTGTTCTAGCCTCTGGATACAGAGCAGTGAAGTGGACCAAGTCCCTCCCTTCATGGAGTGCGTATCCTTGTGGGGGTGATTGACATGAAACAAGTCCGTAGATGCAGATACAAGTGCTATGAAGAAAAACGAAGTAGCGTAAGGTATCACGAATGACAGTGGTGGCCCCTCTGAGGAGGTGACATTGAAGTAGAGATCTGGAGGAAGTGAGAGAGTGAGCCAAGAGGATATCTGGGGGAAGAACATTCCAGGCAGAAGGAACAGCGAGTGCAGAAGCCTTAAAGTGTGAGTGTGCAGGTGTGTTCCAGGAACCGCAAGGAGGTCAAAGCAGTAGGAGCACAATGAACTAGGGACAGAGAGGCGGGAGATAAGCTCGGAAAGATACAGAAAGGCTTCCAGGACATATTGTTAAGTGAAAAAGATTAAGGGATAAGGCATAGTAGTTTGTATGGTATAATCACATTGAGTAAAGAAGTATGTGTGTGTCTGTGTGTACATCCATATAGATAGATAGATAGATAAATAAATATAAATGTGTTTATATTCTGAAATAATAGACAACAAACTTAATAGTGATTATCTTTTGAGGGAAGGAAGGGATATTTAGACTTTTTATATTCTTCCCTATTATTTGGAAAATTTTACCTCGCATATGTGACTTTTATAATAACCAAAAAATAGCTAAAACTCTTTTTTTTTAAATAAATTTATTTATTTTATTCATTTATTTTTGGCTGTGTTGGGTCTTTGTTGCTGCGTGCAGGCTTCTCTAGTTGCAGTGAGCAGGGGCTACTCTTCGTTGTGGTGCGCGGGCTTCTCATTGCGGTGGCTTCTCTTGTTGTGGAGCACGGGCTCTAGGCTCATGGGCTTCAGTAGTTGTGGTTTGCGGGCTCTAGAGTGCAGGCTCAGTAGTTATGGCACACGGGCTTAGTTGCTCCTCGGCATGTGGGCTCTTCCTGGACCAGGGCTCGAACCTGTGTCCCCTGAATTGGCAGGTGGATTCTTAACCACTGCGCCACCAGGGAAGTCCCAGCTAAAACTCTTAACCACGTGTTAAGGGGCCCAAGCTAAAGTTCTCTTGCCCCTTATGGCTGAGCCTCTCCAAAGTTGCCTCCACTGGCTTCTTGCCCTCTCCCTGTCCTCTTGCCCTCTCCCTGTCCTCCTCAACCAAATACAGTCCGGCTCCAGACTTCATGTCTCCCCTGCCACTGCACTTACAGGGCTCACCTGCGACTTCCCTGGGACTACGAGGAACACCCTTCAGTCCTTTTTGCTTCTGGAACTCTCTGCTACATTTGACATTGTTTACAGCTCCTCTGGTTGAAACTCTTTTTCCTTTGGCTTCCCTCTTGCCCCCTGTTATCTCACTGAGCATTTTTTAAAAATAATTCATTACAAAAAATTTTTTTGGCCATGCCATGTGGCACGCGGGATCTTAGTTCCCCGTCCAGGGATCCCGTGCCCCCTGCAGTGGAAGCTCGGAGTCTTAACCACTGGACCCCCAGGGAAGTCCCACACTGAGCGTTCTTTCTCAGTCTCCTTCCACTGGCTACTTTTTGTTAGCCTACTAGATAGAAAGATAAGTTTCTTCTGGTTCTATCCTTGACCCATTTGCTTCTGTGTGCCACACACACTCTTTCTGTGTGGTCTCATCCCTGCCCATAGTTTCAGTGACCATCTTCATGCTTCAAGTCCCAGATCTGTATTTTTAGCCTTTTCTCCTGAGCTCTAGTCCAAGACATCCAACTGCCTATTAGACAGCTCCACCTGCAGATCTCACAGGATCTCAAGCTCCACTGTTCTGAAACTGAGCTCATCATCTCCAAGCAAAACCACCTTCCTCCTCCTGTTGTCCTTATCTTAGTCGGTGGTATTGCCATCTGCTTGATCGACTGCAGCTGGCAACCTGAGACAAGCCCCTCTTTTTCATCCCCCAGATCTAAATGGACACCAAAAGTCATTCTATCTGCTAAATACCTCTGGAATCTGTCCTCATTCCTACATCTTCACTGCCACTGCTCCCATCATCTGGACTACTGCATGTAGTAGTATTTCAGTGTCCTTCAGACATATGAGTCTGAAGACGTGGGAAGAGGTTAGAAATATCCTCACTGCATTTTCTGCCTCTAGGCTCACCATCAGCCTGCTTCCTTATACCCAGTTGCTACAATGATGTGGCACAAATTCCCTCATGTCAATCTCTGTTTGAAATCTGTCCTTTCCCCCTAACCTTTCCAGAATAAATTCCAAACTCCTTAATATGATCTGGCCAGTCTATTTTTTCTTTTTTGCCCTGCCACGCAGCTTGTGGGATCTTAGTTCCCTGACTAGGGATTGAACCCTGGCCCTCAGCAGTGAAAGCATGGAGTCCTAACCACTGGACCACCAGGGAATCCCCTGGCCAGTCATTTTTCGACACTTTCCCTCGTGTACCTAGTGTTCGAGCAATACTGAAGTACTCTTTGTTTTTCAAAGGCCTCTTTCCTTTTCATGTTTCTGTGGAAGTTTTGTGACATAACATCTTTGTATCTCCAGATCTAACATAATACCTGGTACAAAGTAGATGTTCAACAAATGCTAGTTGAATAAACGAAAGAACAGAAAATCAGAAAGCACAGAGGTTGAAGGTGAGAACACCAATCTGAAGACTTACTGTAGAGTACAATTTAGGGGCTTCCCTGGTGGTGCAGTGGATAAGACTCTGCTCTCCCAATGCTGGGCGCCCTGGTTCGATCCCTGGTCAGGGAACTAGATCCCAATGCATGCCACAACTAAGAGTTTGCATGCCACCACAACTAAGGAGCCCTGGAGCTGCAACTAAGGAGCCTGCCTGCCGCAATGAAGAGCCGATGCAACCAAATAAATATTTATTTGTTTTTAAATTTTTAAAAAATTTTATTTACTTTTTGGCTGTGTTGGGTCTTTGTTGCTGCGCGCGGGCTTTCTCTAGTTGCAGCGAGCGGGGGCTACTCTTCGTTGCAGTGCACGAGCTTCTCATTGCGGTGGCTTCTCTTGTTGCAGAGCACAGGCTCCAGGCGCACGGGTTTCAGTAGTTCCGGCTCGCGGGCCCTAGAGTGCATGGGCTCAGTAGTTATGGCACACGGGCTTAGCTGCTCCGGGGCATGTGGGATCTTCCCGGACCAGGGATCGAACCTATGTCCCCTGCATTGGCAGGCGGATTCTTAACCACTGCGCCACCAGGGAAGTCCCATAACCATTAAGAAAACCAAAAAAGAGTACAATTTACAGGTAACCAGGAAGAGAGGGAAAGGAAATGCTTTCGTTCAACATTTCCTTCAAGCTTCTACAAGGTGAAGCAGTAATAATCAAATAATAATTATTCCTATCATTTTTCTCTCTTTGAGAGATATAAACTTTGATCATCGGTACAATTTCAAATGGAAACAACTTAACTGATTTTAAATAAAATGCATTTTTTAAAAACCCAGCACACGCGACTGCCTCTGACAAAATAAGACCTCCTGGGTATAAATCCCAAGGTCCAACAGTACATCTGGGAAGGGTCATTTATTCCACAAATATTAATTTAGCTGATACAGACACTGCTTGGCACAGAGGATACAAAGAAAAGCAATATACAGCTCCTGTTCTCAAGGAGCTCACGGCCCCCAAATTATCTAGTCTTTGCCTTTGGCCGGGACTACACCTAATCCTTTACAGAAAGCCAGCTGTTCATGCTGGGGTGATTATTTAAAGTCCTTTTAGTCACAGATATAGTTATACCTAATTCTTTTGGAATGGAAACTCATGGAAGGGGCAGTAGCAAAATGCAACCATTGCTTCCTTAATGGAAGGGTGCCTTCGTAGAAGAGTAATGAACTTGGCTCTTCCTTCCCCAGAAGAAAGCAGCATCTAAGGATTCTGAACAGTCCTCTCTGTTCAGTGATGATCAAGCCTTCCTATGGGCAAGCTTAAATGACTCAGCCACCATTCTTTTCTTAGTTCCAGGACTTTGGGGACTACTAATGCAATGTTTTCCACTGGGGGCCTGTTTGGAGAAAGGAAATTGCTTATTTGAGAGGGGGTATCTTCACCAATGACTAAGGAAGTGTTTCTGTCTGAATGAGAGAGAATGCACTTTACTTGGATTAGGTCATTCAGTCTTCATAATAATCCTGTGAAGTTGCTATTAATATCCTTATTTTTGCAGATTAGGAAACTGAGGCATCATGAGCCTAGGTGCCTGGTTTAAGATCACATAGTTACAATGACTGGATCTGAGTCCATGTTAGTTTCACCACAATACTGGTTTGCAACTAGAAATCTTTCCAGACAGGAGAAAAGGGAACGAACATCTAGAGGTCCCTTCAAACCAGAAGCAATTCATGAGTTTGCAGGAAGGGGCAAAATTTGGGGTGCCCTTCTTAAAAATTTCCTTACATCATTTGGAAAAAAAATTTAAGTATGTGCATGTCTATTAAGTTGGCAAAAATCAAGAAGTTAAAAAATCCTTTTCGGAAGGGTGTGGAGAAAGCACTCAAACATTGCTGGTGGGAGTATGATTAGTACAATCTTTACAGGGCGGCAACTCAATCTTTACAGCAGACAACACGGCATACATTTATCAAAATTATAGGTGTACATACCTTTTGACTTAGCGAATTCCACTTCTAGAAATTTATACTGCAGATATATTTGCACATTTGCAAAGTAACATACGTTCAAGGTTGTGCACTGCAGCATTGTTTGAAATAGCAACAGTTTGGAAATAACTTAAGTGCCCACTAACAGAGAACTGGTTAAATAAAGTATGCTACATCTATTCCATGCAGCCGCAAGAATGAGGAAATGCTGTCTACTGACCAGAATGATTTCCAAGATATAGATTTCTAAGCAAGATCCAGGAAATGGGTTTGATATTCTTTCATTTGAGGAAAAACTTCTATATGTATTTGCCTGTATAGGTACAGACTACTTCTGGAAGAATATACAAGAGACTGATAACCTTAGTTGCCCCTAAGAAAGGATAAGGTATGACTGCGGGAGGAGAGGGTAGTTAAAGTAAGAGTGGAGTGAAAACTTTATTTCTTTAAATTTTTAACCATATTAGTATATTAGGTAATCAAGAAAAATAAGCTGAATTAAAATTTAAAATAAAAAATTAAATAAAGCACATGCAGTTTAAGGTAACTTATGAGTAAGGCATAGAATGCCTTTTTTCAAAAATACGTTCACATTGCTGTTAAGTTATTACCACATCCATCCCCATAACTCTTTTCATCTTATAAATCTGAAACTCTATACCTATTAAACAATAATGCCCCATTCTCCCCTCACTCTGTCCGCTGGCAACCACCATTATACTTTCTGTCTTTACAGTTTTGACTGCTCTGAGGACCTCAGATAAGTGGAATCATACAGTATTTGTCTTTTTGTGTCTGGCTTATTTCACTTAGCATAATGTCCTCAAGAGTCATCCATGTTGTAACATATTACAGAATTTCGTTCCTTTTTTTAAGTCTGAATAATAGTCTACTGTATGAGTATGCCACATTTTGGTAATCTGTTCATTGGTTGACAGATACTTGGTTTGCTTCCATGTTTTGGCTATTGTGAATAATGCTGCCATGAACATGGGTATACAAATATCTCCTCAAGATCCTGCTTTCAGTTCTTTTGGGTATATACCCAGAAGTGGAATTGCTGGATCATATGGTAATTTTTTTTTTTTCCTCAAGGAACCACCATACTGTTTTCCACAATGGCTGCACCATTTTATATTCCTGCGAACTGTGCACAAAGGTTCCAATTTCTCCACATCTTCACCAACACTTGTTGTTTTCCTAATGGGAGTGAGGTGGCATAGTATGTCTTTTGGGGTTAGTTAGTATGTTAGTTGATATTGCAGTAGTATGGTTAGTTGATATTGGTGTCAGACCCCAATGAGATTTGGTCTTGCCACTTACTAGCTGTGTGACTTTGGACATTACGCCAGTTTCCCCATTGGTAAAATCAGAATTATCTCGGAGGGTTGGTGAGAATTGAATGCGCATAAAGCACTCAGGCTCACAGAAAGCACTCAAGAAATATAAGTTATTATCCTTTCCGCCTTAAAAACTCCAATAATAAACCAAATTCCAACTTGCTCTGGCTCCTTCTGGACAAGTCAGGAGGCAAAGAGACAAACTAGATGATTTTATCAAGGAGTTTTCTACTTAGAGGCTTGAGTCTGAGGACTTCACACAGTCTTCACAGACATTCTTCCTTCCTGCTGTCCCCACTCAGCCTGCAGACCTCCCACCTGTGCCCAAAGAAGAGTGCTTGAAAGGAAGAGGTTACTCAGAACCCAGCCGGTTTATGTTTTCTCAGGGGTGGAGGTCGGGAAGAAATCCTGTTGACACAGTTTTGTAAAGCCTGTCACTCAGTCAGTCCCCTGCCTATTACCTCTGCAGACCGTTATGCATATTAAAGAAGGGGGGGCGGCAAATACAAAAGAAAAATAAGCGAGAGTGAGTGAGAGAGGGAACAAATCAGGATGCTTGAGGGAATCCACGTGGTCGCCAATCTGTAACTGATCAGAGCAGCGACACTGAAGCAAAACCCCCAGCGCCTAACGCTAAATATACTGCAATGGAGAAACCGTCCACAATGGGGTGTCTATGTCCTTAGCAGAGTCCTGGGGCTGCCGTTTAAGAGACTCTCCCCGTACTCCCACCCTTTTTGCACCTAGTAAACCACGCGATGTAACAACGGAATCTGGCTCTGTGTGTGCGCTGTGGGAGTGTGCGCTTTGCAAACCATCTGGGCTCCATCCTGCGCGGTTGGAACCACGATCGATCCAGGACGAGTTGGGGGAGTTGGCGCTTGCCTGTGTCTCCTTCCTCTCCCTGCTCCTCTCTAGCCCCCACCCCATCGTTCGCTCTGCACAAACGTTTCGCGGGTGGAGGGACGTAGGTTTTCAGCACCAGGAGGCCGTGGACCTTCTCTGGAGGCTGCAGTGCACCCTCCAGAGGGCCAGAGCTGATTGCAACCTGCTCACCACGACCCTCCCCCTCCTCCCCAAATTCGCTGCCCCAGGCTGTTATATTACAGGCGGGGCGCTGTACCGGTGCGGGAGTCCAGGAAGGCTGCGTGACCTTCCAGCGAACTCCACCTCGGCCGGGGGTGGGAGGGATGGAGGCTGCCCCGGGGCCTGCTGGCTGTGTATCGATCCCCCAGCCTCAGCCAACACAAGTTCTCCCGGTACAAACCCCTCCCTCCCTTCTGTGCTTTCCCAGCCTTGCAGGCTTCTAACGCCTAGCTTGTGGCGCCCTCCTCTCTTTCCCGCAATAAAGTGAACCGGGTGGGTATGCATCCCCCGCCCTAACCCTCCCCTTCCCCCTCCCCCCTCTGCCTACTAACCCCGCGCACAGAGCTCGCCGCCGGCGGGCCCCTTCCACCCAGTGTATCATAATGCCCAACGCTCTTCTCCTCCCCCTCTCTTAATCAGAAACGTGGTCGCGAGCCACCCGCCCCCCCGCGTGCATACATTAGGGTCTGCTTTGCATGCAGCGGCAGGCAGAGAACTGAGGAAGAAGGGGCGGGGGCGCTTTTGCCCGCCTCTTCCCTCCAGGCCCCGTTAGCCACCCAGTTTCAGCTTCGTTGTAACGCCGCCTCGTTAGCGGAGCACGCCGCGGCCCCAGTGCCCGGGCTGGAGAAACACAACCCAACTCTCTGCAGAAGGGCACCAAAGCCAGAGGTTCCTCAGCCCCGAGCGCACAGTAGGGCGAGGAGGTGGCGAGAGGCCGACCACTCGGTGTGTGCATTTTGGAGAGAGCTCCAGCCTGAAAATGGGAGGGGCTCTTTTTTATTATTATTATTTTTTAAAGCGCATTCATTGAGGGCCTTTCTATTTTGCATATAGTAAACTGGGCAACAATTCCGTCTTGCCTGTAGCACAATAAGGGCTCTTTTATTCTAGAAGCGTTAAATCCGGGCTGACCCCTCTCGTATCCGTGCCTCGAGGCGGAGAAGGCGCACTCATCCCCGGCCCGGCAGCCGCGTTAGACTGGAAGCTGCTCTCCCGGGCGGTTCGATTCCCAGCGCATCCCGGGAACGTGTGTAATCGGCCTCTCGGCTCTCGAGGCTGCAGGCGGCCGGTCTCCCTCCGCCTCCATCCTCTCCGTAGTCCTCGCCCCTCCCCCTCTCCCCGGAACCCGCGCTCCGCGTCGGGCTCCTGGGCTTCCTTCCCCCCCTCCTTTTCCCGAGTAATGCCGCTCCCGGAGGGCGGGGCACGCAGTTATCCAGGTTGCGGGGCGGGCGGGCGGGCGGCAGGCTGCGGCCCGGGCCTCGGGATGGCGTAGCCGCCGCCCGGCGTCGGCAGCGCGGGCCCGAGCCCGCTATACAGCTTGCTGGGCCGGCTGGCGCGGCCCGGCCCTCGGCATAGCGGCCGCGGGGTGCAGGCGGCCGGGCGGCGCCGAGCGGGCCAGGCAGGTTCCGGGGCCCGCGGCCCCCCCCTCCGCCTCCCCGCCCCCCTGTGTTGTCGCCTCTCCCTCTCGCTGCTTCACTTCACGGGGCGAACATGGCGCACAGCTGTCGGTGGCGCTTCCCCGCCCGACCCGGGACCACCGGGGGCGGCGGCGGCGGGGGGCGCCGGGGCCTAGGGGGCGCCCCGCGGCAACGCGTCCCGGCCCTGCTGCTTCCCCCCGGGCCCCTGGTCGGCGGCGGCGGCCCCGGGGCGCCCCCCTCCCCCCCGGCTGTGGCGGCCGCGGCGGCGGCGGCGGCGGGAAGCGGCGGGGTTGGGGTTCCAGGGGGAGCGGCCGCCGCCTCAGCAGCCTCCTCGTCGTCCGCCTCGTCTTCGTCTTCGTCATCGTCCTCAGCCTCCTCTGGGCCGGCCCTGCTCCGGGTGGGCCCGGGCTTCGACGCGGCGCTGCAGGTCTCGGCCGCCATCGGCACCAACCTGCGCCGGTTCCGGGCCGTGTTTGGGGAGAGCGGCGGGGGAGGCGGCAGCGGAGAGGTAAGGGGGCGAGGAACCCCCAGGTCCGGGGTCTCGACCCTCTGCGGAGCCCCCTCCCCTCCCCCATCCGGGATTGTGGAGCATCCCAATTCGGGGACCATCCTGGGGTCCCTGACCCGGGGCAGATGGCCCTCCCATCTCGGGACCCCCATCCAGGGGTGCAGACCCCCAGGCGTCCCCACCCCGGGGTTCGGACCCATCTGGCCGAGGGCGTTTGACCCCCACCCTCCTTCCCCTGACCCTTCCCCACATCCCCTGGCACAGACCCCTCGCCCGGGTTTCCCATCCCGGGACTGAACCCCTCCTCCCTTTCACAGATTACCTCATCCGAGCGAGATTCCTCCCTCCCTCCCTCCTAGAGACTTGATCCCGCCACATCCCCGCCTCCCTCTCTGGGCAGATGTTTTACTCCTGGGGCAGTTTTCCTCTTGGGCATCTCTCGGGGGATGGCCTCATCCAAAGCCACGTTCTTCTCCCACCCTTGGGGACCGATGTCCCTTCTAGCACCTTGCTTTCGAAAACCTGATGAACCCTCGCTCCGTCCCCGGGCCAGGTCCCTACACTACCAGCCACTCCCCCTTCCTTCACCTCCACCCGCACCCCCCCTACCCCCAGCGGAGAGGTCCTCCCGTCATCCCGCCCTTCCCCACCAGGAAAAAGCTACTTTCCTCTCCACCTTGCCTCCCTTCGCCTTCTTTCCCTCTGAAGATAACGGCGATCTCCTCCTACAGCAGTCTGTTTCCCCCATTTTACAGAGCTGCAGTTTCTAGCCTATTGGTAGCAGGGGATTACTGTACCTTCACTCCACCCTTTCCCTCCTTTAGAATGAAGGATTAGTGGCATCTTCGAGGGGAAAATTGTCCACTGTCCCCTAGGCTCAGAGAAGAGCAGCTTTCCACCATTCCCCCTGGAGAGGAGGCAGGTTTTCCCTCCAGCTCTGGGGAAGGGGGCCCCCGTGAGGGGCGGTGTTTGTGGGGTACTTGGGCAGCATCCTCCCAGGGGAAGCAGCTGCTCTCCTACCCCACCCACTGCGCCTGAGAGCACGCAGTCTTCAAACCTAGCTCCCTCCCGCCCTTCTCCTTTTCTCCGTCATTTCATTATTGATCCACCTTTTCCTAGGCCAATCCTGGGGCTTGGAAGGGGTGGGGGAAGCAGGGTTGGGGTGAGGAGAGTAGATAAGGGACAGTTTTACTGTAGTGCGGTGGTGGTGGCTGCTTCTGGTTGAGAGAAAGAGGGTTATGAAGAGCTTATGAAGCAAAGTTATTCCTTAGAAGGAGTTAGCGTTCTCTCTCTGATTTGTTTGAGGGGGACCCAAGGTGGATGAAGGATCTCCAGCTTTGCCCCTTCCACATTTAGTACTGGGGCGAGAATGGGGATGCTTTGATAGGCATTATTCAGCCCCCTTCAGCCAAAAGGAAAGTTGCCCTGGGAAGGGAAGTTGAGTTCAGGTTCAGCCAGTGGCGTTGCGCATTTGTTTTCCTTTGGATGCAGAAGGGGGAGTTTGAATCGTAGGGGAAGGGGGAGAATGGGATGGGGGATGCCAGGAGGAAGAGCAGCTGCTAGGGGCTGAAGCGGAGGGGGGTAGGGGGTTGCTGCTTTGGAGTGCTCTTGATTGAAACAGAAAGGGAAAGATAACAACCAGCCGTTTCCTGCGTGCTCTGCCGTTGGTGCACACAAAATATCCTGGGCAAACCCCTCGTCCCCTATTGTGCCCCGCACCCCTTTAGATCTACAGAAAGATCCTGGGCAGAAGGGGAGGGAGGAGATCCCAGGGACCCTGGCCCCTCCTTTCAAGGAGCTGGCATTTTTTAGTTGTTAGTCTTCCTGCCTCCTTTTTTAAATCGTTTCTAAGGCATCCTGATCAGGAGACTGACAACAACCCGCCTTCTGACAGAGCAAGGAGGACATGATGGGGGCGTGTTCCTTGCGATGTAGCTAGCTGCAGCGTCCCTTTTCCCTGCCTCTCTCTGCTCTCTCTCCACCTCCTTTTCCCAGCCTTCAGAAGGCAGCTGCAGTCAGCAGGGTTGTTTGAGACTATTTATTGGTTGCTGTAGATTATTATTTTTTTTTTGAAAGGCCAATTCTGTATTTTTTAAGCTAACAACACAGATCCCATGTAGTTGGAGAACCAAAGGCCTCATACATGACAAAAAGACTGAACCGTTCAGGTTACTTGCATGGAGTTGGTGCTTAAATGTGAGTTGATTTTGCTTTTTTAAAAGATACAGCAGCAAAAAAAAAAAAAAAAAAAAAAATAGACTTACTGACATTTCATTTACCTGCTTGTTTTCAAAATTGAGACTTGCCTGGTTATATGTAGAATTTTAGCCCCATGTATATTTGAGTATAATAAGAAAGTCTCTATTAGGAGAAGTTAGTCTATTTTTAAGGGGATCCTGAGAAGCATTTTCCTCTTGTTTAGCATGCTTATTTATTTTATACTGAAGGACCAAGTGTTCACATTCCAAATGTTATCACATATTCAAAAGCAAAGTTTTATGCTGACAGCTTCCAATCATAGCTTTTCAAGAGACTGGTTAGAAAGAGAGCCACCTGGATTCAGGGACCTAATGTCTGGGCACCAGAATATTTTATCTGTTGGTCTTTGACAAATCACCTTTGAAGTTTTAATCAGGTGCTAACATTTTCTTATCCACTGGCATTATTTTGCTTAGCAGTAGTATGTAGTGTAAAGCCTGTCAAGGAAATGCAGTAATTTCAAATAAGATCATATTAATACTTATTTTCTTTAAAACTTTTGCCTGAACAGTAGTTGCTGCTTCATCATGAGGAAAGTGGTTGACTCCTTACATTAAACTTCAGTATTTTTTCTGAATTAGGCTTGAATGAGCTGTTGTTCCATTGATAAGCCTTTTATGTGGTAGTTTGAGTTAATCTAGGATGGGTTAATGGTATGCATTCATGAGTGCTAACCCATGGTATGGCTTAGTACTAAACCATGGTGATTATATCCTTTGACCTGGTTGTTTTCAACGTGGAAAGCAAGCATTTTGTTACAGAGTGTTACAAATCAATGATAAAGTTCCAACAAGGAGGTTTAGGGTTCCCACAGGCTGCCATAGAGTTCTAAAGATTGTTTCTGAGAAGTTGCTCACAGATCTGTATCAAGGCTTGTCTGGATTCATGAAGACATGGTTTGTGATCCAAAAGGATTCTAGCCTCTTTAAATTCTGGTTTGCTTTAAGTGAATAATGACTATAACTTCTCCATAACGAAACGTAAGTTAATACTTATTGAACTACTAAGTTAAGGTGGTTGAAAGGTGACAAAACTTCCAGATCAGTTCCGTTTAAACTCCTTTAGCTGTAGAAGATTTGTCCTTTACTGCCACAGGTTCTGAACTTCCCTCGGGATTGATATCTCTCTGAGTAACAACTACATGTAAGAGTTCTTCATGACCAAGGTCTGTCAGAATGGGATTATTTTAAAAAATACATAGGTGTTGCTGATCTCCTGTTTGGGCTTTCTGTGTGACAATTATGAGTAGAATTAGAGTTTTATTTGATTGAGCACTGTGAGAAATCACAGAGGTCTGCTTTTTCGCCTTCCCTTTCCCCTGCATGGTGTCAGGGTCCCACTTTTCTGAGGATTGTCTCAGGTGGTATATATGTGACTCTACTTTGCCATCTAATTAAACATAGTACAGCATCCTCTCTGTTGACTAGAATTTGGGCTGTTTTAATATGAACCCCAGAAATGGTCTATTTATCAGCAAGTAATCTTTGTTTATTACTTTCATAATCCAGTTACCATTCCTACCACTTCACAAAATGTTAAAAGCAGAATTGCCACCCTGATCATAACATGGCAAACTTTGATTAGATATAAATGGAAACCGAATCACAACATTGGTATGTATTTGTCTGTATTTGAAATGGCAGTTTAGTTCGGGTGGACTAAGGTGGGCTCTTGGGTTGGGCTTAGAAAAGATGGTGGTCCTGGAGTGGGAGAGTGTCTGTGATTTTTTTTTTTTTTTTTTTTTGATGTTTGTTGGGCATATGTGCCAAGAGTGGGAGTTGCTCCTTCATTGCCTTCACAGCTAATCCTGAGCTGGGCAGAAGGAAAGTGAAGCAGAGAACACAAGTGGATTAGAAGAAGCCCCTCTGCGTGGAAGTCGATGGACATGGGCTCTCCTCGCACTCATCTCTGTCACTCTCCGCTCTGGACAATTTCACTTTTAACTTGAAATTTCCGATCAGTAAAATGAAAAGGTTGGACTAAACGTCAGCTCAGGAATCTTTTCTACTCCAGTATTCTGATTCCTTTCTGTTATATTAATTATTTGCTCAGGTCAGAACTTCTTATTCTGAATTTATTTAAAAAGTCAGAGTCAGTGAGCCTGTTTGGTAATTTTTTTTTTTTTCCTTTTTTTTGGCTGCATTGGGTCTTTGTTGCTGTGCGCGGGCTTTCTCTAGTTGTGGCGAACGGGGGCTACTCTTCGTTGCGGTGCGCAGCCTTCTCATTGTGGTGGCTTCTCTTCTTGCGGAGCACGGGCTCTAGGTGCGGCACGGGCTTCAGTAGTTGTGGCATGCGAGCTCAGTAGTTGTGGCTGGCGGGCTCTGGAGCGCAGGCTCAGTAGTTGTGGCGCACAGGCTTAGTTGCTCCACGGCATGTGGGGTCTTCCCGGACCAGGGATGGAACCCGTGTCCCCTGCATTGGCAGGCGGATTCTCAACCACTGTGCCACCAGGGAAGCCCTGTTTGGTAATTTTTAATATCAGAGTGTACATTTGCCATTAAACTGCCATTATTATTGGGAAGAGAAATTTGAACTTGGTGGGAAAGTTTTCATTGTATGGACAAAATGTAAGGATTTTATGGAAAAAGTTCTTTGCTGAAGTTGACCAATTTCATTTATAAGAAAAGTGAAGATAAAATTTTAAGTATAACTCATTATCTGGTGTTGAGAGGCCCTCTTGTTTGGCTAAATTTGTTTTCATGTTTTCAATACTGTAGATTCCTGACTCTCCAAAAGGGAAGTTATTTTCAGTCTAGGTAGTATATTCCTTTAGGTATGTGAGCTTTTAAATGAAAAAAATCCAATACACTAATGTATTTATAAATCCAAAGTGATGGTACCTACATTGCAGGGAGTAGTTGTTAATATGCTCTAAAACATACTTTGGTTTGTACTGAGCATCACAGATGCAGTCTTTAGAACTTTTCTTCATCTTTCACTGAAAGGCATATCACTTGTCCCCATCTTTACCTTCCGGCTAATTATCTTAAGGCACATGCTCTTGTAGGAAATCATCGTTCACAAAATAGTGATTGATCTTTTGATTGGAAGTTGAGAAGAGAAAATAGTCCCATCTTGACTCCTCTCCCATCTCTACTCACCTGGGAGCTGGCCTTCCATAGAGCAGCTGTGCAGGCTTAATACCAGTTGCCTTCCTTGCCCTGTGGCTGGGGGGGGGGTGGCAACACTGTTTCGCTTGCTCTGAGGCATAACAGACTGCAGTGCCCGCTCTCTCCTTTGGAGACTCACTGTTTTAATTGTAGGTCTCCTAATTAAGATCTCTTTGTGCCTGCCCACATTCCACTAGTGTTGGCACAGAACTTCAGCTTCCTTCTAGCACTTAACTGAAAGCCTTCAATCCGGCCTTTTGTGAATATCTTGTCTCTTTCCATTCTTCCTCTGCCAAGGTGGAGAGCCCAGTGGCATAGACCTATGAGAAAGGGGGAAGCTTTGTGACTATCACTACTTTGGGAGGAATTTATTCTAGGATTGCTGGGATGGGACCTTCTTTTGTTTGCATATGTTATTTTCAGGAATTAAGAAAAGTTAAATTACTAATGAGTCTGACATGAGGTAACTACATTTTAGTCAGATTCTTAACCCTATAGGCACTAGTAGGAAGAAGGAAGCTAAAGAGTTTACTATTAAGTGTTTGTTTGGGTCTTATCTAGATTGATTTAAAGCTTGATAAATAAAAGCTTATGGAGTAAATCACAGACTTGGGGGTTTTGTGGTTGCGAAGTCAATCAAATGAAATTACTGATTGTTCCTAAATTGTATCAGATTTTAAAGCATAGAGTTAACTTTGATATTTGAATTAACTTTTTTGATTAGAAAAGACTGCAGGAGGATCTAGAAATTATTGAGTTAATTAAGAATACTCTTGTAGCCTCCAGTATTTCTTGAGAAGATCAGGAATTGGCTAGGTTTCTAGAGCAGTTTCAGAATAAGGGACAGTAATTTTTCTGGAAGATGTAGTTTCACTCTAGTTCCCATTATGTTAGTGCGCAAAATACAGCATGTCCTTTAACGGATCTACATGTGCCATGCTAGAGGAAATGCAGTCTTTATTAAGAAGAAGGAATCTTGAATCCTTCACCTGGACCCAGATGGTTTCATTGATCACATCAGTATGAGGCGGACAAAGGGCTACTTTTTTGTTGTTGTTATTGTCATTTCCTTGGTTGTGAAGAAGGCCTGAAAGAAGGAAGTTTATGGCATTCATGAAATAAAGCTGGAGGCCTGCGCTCTTATACCTGAGTGGGTGGTTTTATGGCCTAATTCTCTAATTGCTGGCGTTTATGACAGTGTGGATGCAACTGGCCCTATGGCTGAGGTGGATTATGTTGGGAATAGGGAGAGAAAAGGGGTCCTTTTGTTAGCCTTTTCATTTTCCCCCTCAATAAGTTCTCTGAGAAAGCCCTGAGGAAATACAGAGACACTTGGACTGAGGGAATGGCATCCCATAAAATGGTTCTTTATGTTTTTAAAAAGGACGAGCTGCTTTTCTTGATCTATCCAAAGAAATCCATACCACCACTGTTAAATATTTCAGTGAGCTTTGTACCTTGTCAGGTTACACACCAGGGGAAGCCAGCCAGGAGGCTGGAGGTGCTGCTAGGCGTTTGCTTTTAAAGACTAAGACATTTGAAAGAAGAATGTTGTTGTGTGACTTGTAGTTGTTTTGGATGATATAAATCCCATTGTAGGATTCGTATGAAACTTCTTAGAGGCCAAACTTGGTTTAACTTTTTAGATGTTGAATACAACTATTCTAATGAGTTTTAGTTTTAAGGAAACAGTTAAAGATATAAATGTAAGAGTTAGTTGGCAGTTTTCTGTGCTGTGTATGAAAATTCCCCTTTCTTTGAAATGAGTAGTTGTTTTTCTATTTGACAAATAGACTGAAGGGATTTCCCCAGCTGTTTTACCTTTAATTATCGCTTCAGCAATGCCTTGTGGGGCACCAGTGGGTAGGATCTAGTCAACTGCCATTTATTTCTGGAGTTGGAGTTTTTTCCATATATTTTATCTGTTTTCTTGCATTTCTGTGTTTTGGGTTTGGTTGGAATGTTTGGGTGTAGATGTTTTGATGTCTCTCATCAGTAAGAGCCATGAACCTTTCTAACATTCGAATTGTTTTAGAGAGATCCAACCCTTATGGTCCACGCTTTGCTGAAGCATCATTGTTTCATTCTCATTTTACAGCATCAGAGTAATTGTGGCTTTCTGTCTTGAATTAGGGGAGTAATATTACTTGTGAGGAGTGTTTTTGGAGAAATTTTTTTTCACTAAGCTCTCCTTTGTACCATCTCAGTTCTAAAAACTGGGGAGTAGTTAATCACACGTATCTGTAATAAATATCTACACCTAAAGGAATAACTATTTATACGTGCTTGTATTCAACTTCTGTCCATCCATGAGTATTGACTGATTTTTAGATCAAACACAAGCATACAATATTGTCCCTAGATTATTGCCTTTAATTATAAGCAGTAAAACCATGTGGATAACATCTCTTTAAGCTTAGTTAATGAGGAAATCCTTTTGTAATCTCTCCAGCAAGGATTTTTTATTTGTACATATATAAATACCTTTACAAAGGAAGGATAGAATCTCATTATGTAATCTGTAATAGTGTGAGATAGTACAGCACAGTAATTAAGAGCTATTAAGACCATGGGCTCTGGGCTCAGTCTGCCTGGGTTCAAATCTTGGCTCCATTATTTATTAGCTGAATGACCTTGAAAAACTTTCTTAACCTCTCTATGCTTCAGTTTCTTCATTTGTAAATCAGTGGTAATTGTGCTTCATAAGATTATTGTGAGGCTTAATTGAAATTATGCATGCAAAGTACTTAGCACTTTGCCTGGTACAGAGGAATCCCTAATTATTATTAGGACTCAGATTGAAAGGACAGGAGTGCTTAATCTTTTTTTTTTTTTTTTCCCACCGAGGTATCAGGTTTTTTTTACTTGGAGGTATACATATGTATGTGTACACATATATAGCTATTCGAGTGCTATAATCTTGACTTTAGAATGTTCTTGATTTTGGTATGGGTGTCAAGTTCATCAGTAAGCTAGGTGGAACCAAACTGAAGCCAGTCACACATCTTGGTAACAGTGGGTACCGTTGGTATCCAGCTAGAATGTAATTAGCGATAAGGCACAAAAGGGAGTAAAAAGAACAGGACAGTAAATAGGCGGATAGGTAACCAAGGAAGGCAGTGCCTTCATGAGTTGCTTAACTGTCAAGCCAAGGCAGCTATATTGGGGTTGCTACCCTTGGTCCCTGTAACTAGTGTTCCTTATCTTTTTGAGTATGAGTACTTGGTGATTTCCTAAAACAACTCCGAGGTTCTTCAGGGTTCTTGGCCCCCAAGTTCAGATTCATTAGTCTGTACTTGGTAACTATTTGACATTTGTTCTCAAGTTTTAGCTTAGGGAGAGTAAGTGTTGGTCTGTGGAGATCAATGCAGCTAACCATTTAATTACAGAAGAAATGCTAAGTTGTAGGTTGGAACTTAACTTGAGAAATAAAAATAACCACAAGTAGAATAGTCAAAAACAAGTTAAACTTTACCTAGTAGAGGATAGTATGCTTAAGGAGGAAAAATATAGTTCTGTTTTATCTCACTTAAAAAAAAAAAGGTTTGCTGAAATACTTAATACACTGTCTTTTACAGATGAAGAAACCGAGGTACAGACACGTTAAATAGATTTCCTTAAGTCATATGGCTAGTAAGTGGCAGAGCTAGAATTCAAATCCAAATCTGTAACTATTTGAAGGCTTGTTCATGCTCTCTGCACTGTGGTACCTTTAGTCCCTTTCTCTTCTCACCCCATCCAATAAATTTCTGAGGCTTGTCTGTGATACTATTGTATTGTTTCTTTAATCTGTCCCTGTTTTTCTGTTTTTACCATCCTACTTTAAATTTCCATTACCTTTGCATGGATTAAAACCGTAAGCTCCTAACCGGTCTGTCTGCCTTCCTTTTCACTGTATAGTGGTGCCAGTGGTTTTCTTAAATACAGATCTGATTCTGTCACTTTATTCCTAAAACCCTTTGACTACTCACTGAATGTAAAATAAGATTTAAAATTCCCAGCCCTTTATAATCTAGCTGGCCTACATTTCTACATTTTGAACATTATCTCCTGAACACACATTTTCACTTAAAGTGCTTCAACCATATTGAACTACCAGTCTATTAGATGTTCTCCACAGTCTGTGTGTACCTGCCTTTATACCTTTGCTAATGCCTTTCCTTTGCCTTAAAATGTTTCCCATCTTGACCTTCCTCTGACTTATTCATCTTTCATGGCTCAGTTCAGATCCCCAGATCCCAACTCTTCCGTGAAGCTTTCAAGATACCACTACTAGCTTAAATTCAACTCCTTTCCTGTTTTCTTACTGTACTTTATACCTACCCTTAAAGAATTTACTCCAGAATACTTTATGTTGTAAATACTTTTGATTGTGTCGGTCTTTCCCCCATTAGATTATGATTTCCTTAAGACACAGACCATTTCTGAGTCATCATTTATGTTTTATATTGTTTACAGTGGCGACTTTTCATATAGAAGGTGATCAGTGAATGTTTGTTGAACTGAAAATTTGGTATACATACAACTTCTAGGAACACTTTGCAAGGACATATCGCATAAGCTATTATGTTGTTCAAGACTATTAGCAGGATAATTTTGAGTAATTTTTAAAAATAGTAAGCTAACTTAAGTACAGCAGAGGAAAGTCTTAAGAGCCATCAGAGGACATTTTTGTAAAAGTACCGATTGGGGCTTTAAAAGTGATGTTGAGTGTTATAAAGCAGAAACTAACGCACCATTGTAAAGCAATTATACTCCAATAAGGATGTTTAAAAAAAAAAAAAGTGATGTTGAGGAATCCTGATGGGATGGCATCATCTTTTATATAGATAATGCTGGCACTGATCACCCGCTTACTTGAGTGTTGTTTCCACTTCTAGGTTCCTCAGCTTAGAGGGGATGAGGATACCTTGGAGAGGTTTCTGAGGAGACTCAAAAGATGATTATATGATTGGAAGTCAGTCCTATGAGGAAGGGTTGGGAGAATGAAAAGTTAAGAGGCAACTTAATAACTCTTCAAAAAACATGAATGGATCCATTATTAGGAATGGTAACCAGCTGTTTTCCAGATCTACTGATGCTAAAATAAGAGAAAAATAGGTTTAAATTGAAGCAAAGGGTAGTTGTGTAAGGAACTTGTTGCTAATGATGGTTTTCATTATAGTGATGGCGAAAAGATTACCGAAATAATTTTATGATCTTCTCTGGAGGTGAATTTTAAAGGACAGGAGTCCTGCCTATGTATGTGTAAAATGACTTCTCAAGCTACCTTCTCATTCTCTGAATCAATAAGTATATTTCTATTTAGATCCTAGAGGGCATGGATCATGTTTTATACTTTTTAATATTCCCCAAGGGGTCCTAGTCTCACTGGCTCCCTAAGAAGTATTTGAATTGTCAATTTATGGCAACAATTAACTTTCAGTAGTAAGCTCCAAAGAAATGTCTTTATGAAATGATTTTATAGTGGTTTTATAGGAGAATAAAAACTTAGTAAATGGAGCTAAGAGGGAAACCTTAAACATCAAGAGAAACCAGGGAAAGTAGTAGGTGTGGTCTCAATATGGGAAACAAATAAGTATTTATAGCTTTTATGTCCATTTTCAGTTGTAGTCTAAAGAGCTGTGCTTCAGAATATCCCTTGTTAAGGGTATCACTGCTTGTGGATGCATTATAACAAGTGCTTTGTAAATCCTTTCCAGTCTAATAAGTTGGCTTCATGTGAATGAGGATTATAAAGGCCTCTGACCCTTGGCTTTTGAGGCCATGAGGAGGGCTTACATTACTTAGAATGAAACCTTTTTAGATATGTTGGGTTGCAAAAAGCATTTCCGGTACAGTCAGAATGAAAACTGTGAATTGGGATTATTCATATAGATTACCAAAAGTCTGGGCAGAGCTGATATTAACACCAGCTCATTTTCCTACTAGCTCTTGGTTCCAAAACCTTGAGTGGGTTATTGAAGCTTTAGGACTTTGGAATTTAGTACTGGAATTGTGTATAATTTCCTTCTTGTAGGTAAATGGATACTAGGCTTATTTAAGGTTATTTGGCCTTAAATATTAAAAATATAATGAATATTTTCTAAGTTTCATATAGCAAATGCTGTCTACTGTTAACCAGACCATCTCATAAAATGACTGGAGTTCAAAGGTGAAGCTGGTTTGTTGCAGGGATTCTGCAAGTGGTGGCAAAGTGAAGGGCGGCTTGATTCCCTAATTGTAAAATTGGTGTCATTTGAGAAACTGGGAATTGGAAATATAAGGGAGTCATACTTTTCCTGTAACTTTTTTTTTTTTTAATTTTTTAAATTTTATTTATTTTTGGCTGCATTGGGTCTTTGTTGCTGTGCGTGGGCTTTCTCTAGTTGCGGTGAGCGGGGGCTACTCTTCGTTGCGGTGTAGCGGGCTTCTCCTTGCAGTGGCTTCTATTGTTGCAGAGCACGGGCTCTAGGCGCGTGGGCTTCAGTAGTTGTGGCTCGCGGGCTGTAGAGCGCAGGCTCAGTAGTTGTGGCGCACAGGCTTAGTTGCTCCGCGGCATGTGGGATCTTCCCGGACCAGGGCTCGAGCCCGTGTCCCCTGCATTGGCAGGTGGATTCTTAACCACTGTGCCACCAGGGAAGCCCCTTTTCCCGTAGCTTTTAATTGCTAATCATACAGGTATAAATTCAGAAAGCAAAAGATTATAAACAGCAAAGAATAATTCTCATGATTCTTTATTCTACTTGAGAGATTCCAGTGTTAGACTAATAAAATACCAGGGACTTTTTTTTTAAGTAAGTTAATGCCACATAATGTGTGCTTCTCAGAATGTGATGATGAACTTCCAAATATGATGTAGTAGTCAGAAGAGTCAGTTGGTTTTTTAAGCTAGTAAGAACACAAAACTTCCCAACTCATATATTGAACATTAATTCCTCAAAAATGTTAGGTCAAAATTGTGTTTGCTGACTTAGTAGCTTTGTTGTTTTGCCAAAGGGAATGTTTACTTTTGTCACGTAAATTCACTTTGCTCCTTCAGAAAACTGGCTTTTTGGAGAGATAATTCTTTTTACCTTTAGAGGAAAGAAAGTTGTGAATTTCTCAATGTTACTTTAGTTGCTGTTGATCATTCGACAGCCCAGAAGGAAAGATGCAACCTGACTTTTGCAGCAAGATCAGAACAAGCTGGAAGAAAAAAATACAAATTTTATAGTAGAAACTTGTAGTTGAATGAACATATAGCTCAAAATGAAGTTAACTGCTGAAAGTTGGCATATGGAGGACCAAAACCTCTTGTAATAAAAAGAATCATCTCTGAAAACAGTGTTGGTGTTTGTTTAATTTTTCCAGCCTATTCAAGTGGATCTAGTCATTTTGTGGTACTTTCCTGTTAAACAGAGAAGAATAAACCCTGTCATTGTGCTGATTAATTTAATTTCTACAGTATATCAGTTAAGTGGGCTTATTTCTTCTGCTTCAGCAAGTAGATAAACCAGTTCAGACTTGGAACCTAGGAGTTTGGAAGTCCTGATTTTTGTTTTTTTGTTTGTTTTTTAAGGTCCTGTGAAGTAATTTGGGGCATTGCCAAGAATCTGTATAGCTTACTATCTGATGTAGTGCATTCATTTTGTTTTTTTTTTTTTTTAAGACAGTGAGCTTCTTTTTGTCTACCTCTTTTTCCGGAGCAGGATGGGTGGAGTTCACCTGTCTCATTTGTTTAGCTGTTTTGAGCATCTTTGCTTCTTGCTCTTGTTGATAATGGAGTGAGGATGAGGAGATACTTCTTTCTTTAATTACAAAGTGGGTATCATTTGTATTTCTTAGGTGAGAGTTGCTAGGTAGAATTGAATTAAATATTTGAAAACAATTTCATTCTTGTGTGGGTGAAAATTTTACCAACTGTTGTTACTGAAGAACATTGTATTACTGTCTTTGCAGTCTTTAATCCTAGGTGACTTTTGGGGTTAACATTTCTCAGTATCAGGCAGAGATCATATTTAAAACAGGGTAAATCTCTTCCTATCTGTTATGCATTCAAACAGCCACAGTTCTCTTTGAGGCACCAATAGCCAGAGAGAATCTGGCCTTGGCCCTGTCCCTGCCATTGTGTTGACAGGAGACTATGATGTCAGTTCAGTAACTGTGTACATTTCTAGACTGCTTGGATTTCAGAAACCATCTTGGCTTAAGAAGTTTGTCTCCTGATATCTGTGTGTTTGACTATGCTTGCGTATTTTATTCTTTTCCCTTCTTATAAATTCAACAACATCATTGTTAAATTCACCTTTTGGAAATGATTTACAGGTGTCACTATCTTTTTTTCTTTTACAAATGGTGAAAAACTGCTTGCAAAGAGGCTCATCTTCCCCCCTAAATGGCATTCATAAACACAGCACTCTACAGAGTAAGAAACGGTGACTGGAAATCGAATCTATTTTTCAAAGAACATCTTTTATGTACCAGGCAGATGACCAAGTGTTGGGGCATTAGCATTGAACAAGTCCCTTCCCCCCTTCCCTCATGGAACTTACTGTCTAATTTCTCTTTACTGAGCTCGGCTTAAAATATAGCATGAATATACATACTAAAATTATAATACCTTGCAAGATACTTTGGAAGTTGGTAATTTGAAGGCCAAAGCTCTCAAAACTAATATTAACAGAACTGTTCTTGGGAGCAATTCAAGTAGTAGTCTTCATTTACTGATTTACTGATTCTTGAGAGTCAGTTATACCAAGTGTAATATATGAATCAAGATATTTAAAGTACTCCCAGGGTATTTAATAGCTTTCCCCTTCCTGTTAAAAGGGAACTTAAGTACTAGCACATCCTTTACTGCCTTGTGCAACTGAGGAGGTGCCACTCTCCACTTGTACTCTGGATTCTGTCCCCTCTCATCTACTCAAGGTCATTCCTGCAGTCAGTCCCCCTCTCTCCTGCATCAGCAGTTTCTCTCTCATCAACATATAAAACTGTCTAACTGTCTTAATATAATCCTTGTTTTAAAAAACTCTTGACCCCAGGTCCTCCCCCAGCAACTACGCAATTTTCTGCTCCCTTTCACGACAGAACTCCTTGAAAGTGCAGTATGTAATTGCAGGTGCTACTTTCTCACCTCTCAGCCACTCCTCAACCCCTGCAATTGGGCTTTTATCTCCATGACTCTAGGAAATTGCTCTTATCAAAATCCTCAAGGGCCTCTCTCTTGCCAGATTGAATAGATAATTCTCAGTCCTCCTCCTGTTCAACCTTTGGGCAGCATTTGAACCAGGTGACCACTCCCTTCTTGAAACACTCTTTTCTTGGATTCTGTAACACTACACTCATCTGCTTTTTTCTTAACTCATTGGTTATTAATTTTCAGTATTCTCTATGTATCCTTCCTCTGCTTAACTCCCCTGAATGCTGGAGTCACCTAAGAGTCTGCCTTTGGCCACCTTCTCTATCTGTGCACTTGTCCTCAGTGACCTCATCCAGGCCTCATCTGTATGCTGAGGACTCCTAGATCTTTGTCTCTAAACCTTGACTACTTCTTAGAGTCCCAGGCTTGTATTTCCAGCTGCCTATTTGACATTTCATTTGCATAATAATAAGAATAAGCATGATGAGCGTTTATTGAGTGTTTGTTGTGGGCCAGGCAGTATTCTCAGTGCTTCACATGTATTATCTCACCTAATCTTGCCCACCCTCTGAGGTAGCCACTGCTATTCCCAGACAAGGAAACAGGTATGCATTGAAGCACTTGGATATTTAGTAGGTACCTTACACTTCCCATGTCCAGAAAGTCTTGATTTTCTCCTTTCTCCTTGTTTCAGAATGACTCTACCCTTTACCCAATAGCTCAGGCCTAAAATTTGAGAGTTATCCTTGATTTCTCTCTATATTCACATTCCGAATAACCCATCAGCAAATTCTGTCTGTACTACCTCCAAAATACCTTAAATCCAACTTCCTCTCATTAATTCTCCTACCAAAACCCCACACTTACCCATTATAATCTTTTGGCTGGACTATTCCCTTATCTCCTTGCTTGTGTTCTTACCTCAGTGAAGTTTGTTCTTCACACAGCAACTGTGGATTCCATGTGTAAATCAGTCAGGTCTTATTATTCCCTCACTTTAAACATGTTGGTATCTCTCCCCCATCTCCCTTCTCCCCACTGCTTGGATAAATCCAGATTTCTTACCCTGTCTGGCAAAGCCGTACATGATCTGGCCTCTGGTCAGGTCTGCTTCTTCCAGCACCACCTCTTCTCATCTCACTCATTCTGCACAGCCACACTGGCCTTTTGGTCTGTCATATGTGCCACGCTCGTGCTGTCTCTGGGCCTTTGCATTTACTATCTAGCTAGAATACTATGCCACCTAGATCTTTATATGTCTGTCTTTTTCTCATCATTTAGGTCTAAATCCGGGTTCAGCCACTTTTTTCTGCAAAGGGCCAGATGGTCTCTGTCGCAACGACTCCCCCCTGCTGTTGTGGTCCAGGAGCAGCCATAGACAATACAGAAATGATGACACACGGGGCTGTGTGCCAATAAAACTTTATTTATGCACCCTGAAATTTGAATTTCATATAACTTTCATGTGCATGAAATATTCTTTGGATTTTTTTAACCATTTAAAAATGTTAAAAACCATTCTTAGTTCATGGACTGAACAAACCAGGTGGCAGGCCAGATTTGGCCTGTGGCCCACAGTTTGCCAAGGTCAGCAGCCTTTCCTGACCACCCTAGTGAAAACAGCCCTCACAGGTAACCCCCATCAATCCTTCGCGCCCTCGTTGCGTTCTTTATTTGTTACATGGTTATTTTCTCATGGGGCAGGAATTTTGTCAGTTCTTCACTTGTGTAGAGTCTAAAACAGTGCCTGGCAACACTCAGTAAATACTTGCTGGAGTGATCGAATGCCAGTCACATTTGAATTTTGGCTGAACATATAGCTCAAAATGAAGTGGCAGTGGGGATAGCAGATAGACTGCTATCTGGTCTCCAATTATTCAGTCTCTTTCCTACTCTAATTTCATATGTGTGTATCTAGAATAAACTTCAAACTTCAAAGTTATGCCTTGTCTACATTTGAGACCCAAAGGTAGCTCCTGCTGTTTATTGGATGAGCTTTGACCATACCATCCTAGAATTAACAAGGTTCTGATACTTTATTTGTCTTTGATCTTGGCCCTGCTGTGGCTACCCCTTTCCAACCAAATCAATTTTTATCAATTTTTGCATCTGATTTCCCACTTCTCCCCATTACCCCCTCCCATTTATTCTTTTTTTTTTTTTAAATATTGATTGATTGATTGATTTGGCTGCACCGGGTCTTAGTTGTGGCACTGGGGATCTTTGTTGCAGCATGCGGGATCTATGTGGGGGTCTTTAGTTGCGGCATGCGGGATCTAGTTCCCTGGTCAGGGATCAAACCCGGGCCCCCTACACTGGGAGCGTGGAGTCTTAACTGCTGGACCACCAGGGAAGTCCCCTCCCTCCCATTTATTCTTTTTTATAAATAAATAAATAAATAAATAAATAAATAAATAAATAAATAAATAAATAAATAAATAAATAAATAAATAAATAAATAAATGTATTTATTTTGGCTGCATTGGGTCTTCGTTGCTACACGCGGGTTTTCTCTAGTTGCGGCGAGCGGGGCTCCTCTGTGGCGGTGCGTGGGCTTCTCATTGCGGTGGCTTCTCTTGTTGCAGAGCATGGGCTCTAGGCATGCGGGCTTCAGTAGTTGTGGCACAGGGGCTCAGTAGTTGTGGCTCATGGGCTCTAGAGCACAGGCTCAGTAGTTGTGGCGCATGGGCTTAGTTGCTCCGTGGCATGTGGGATCTTCCCAGACCAGAGCTCGAACCTGTGTCCCCTGCACTGGCAGGCGGATTCTTAACCCCTGCGCCACCAGGGAAGCCCTCCCATTTATTCTTAATCAGCCATTGTCCATGATTTATTTCCTTTAGAGCTACGTTCTAAAAAACTTTCGTAGGTTGTGAGCCTCTTTTTTTCTTTGAGAATCTGAAGAAATCTGTCTCTCTCGTCTGGCAGATGCCCATATAAAGAGAGTTTTTTGCCTGTGATTTCAGCAAACTCTCTAAGCTTTCTCCTGCCTATCAACTTGTCTGCAACTAAATGCATGCTTAGCGCCTTTTCTGACAGGAGAGAACTCCCTTCCATTGCACTTTGTCTTCATTCTCTCTCAGTGCCGACCCCTCCTCCCCATCCCTTTTCCATTTATTAGCGATTTGCTGTTGAGAATTTTCAGTCTCTTCCTGGCTGCTATGTTCTCTTCCAGCATCTAAACACATTCAACTCAAAAAGTAATCCTGGACTTCCCTGGAGGTCCAGTGGTTAAGACTCCACTCTGTGAGGAAACTAAGATCCCACATGCTGTGTGGTGCGGCCAATAAACAAACAAACAAATAAGTAATCCCCCCAGGCAAATCTTTCCCTACATTGTGCCCATTGTCTCTTTCCCATGTAATTGAGTTTTTTCAAAGGAGTGGTCTATACTGACTTCCATTTTTGTCACTTTCTAATCACACCTTGACCCACTGCGCTTTGGTTCCTCCTGCCTCTAACACTGCCTTGAAGTTGACCTTGGTAAGGTCATGGGTGACCTCCCAATTTTGATATCCTCTGTACAGAATCCTTTTGTGTCCCTCCCCAACTTGGCCATCCCTTGATGTGTATTCTTCCCTTGACTGTTCTGTACTTAGATACATGATCTGTCTCCTTGGCCATTCCATCTCTGTCTCCCCCCTTAGCTTCCCTTTCCCCTGTACATGAAGTGTGGGTATTCCCTGGGGATCTGCCATGGATTCTCTTTTTCTCTGTTCTCTCCCTGGGTGACTGTTTATACATACAGTTTCAGCATTCATAAATTCATTGAATCAGATGTGTTTTCTTCAGATCATTATATCTTACAACTTGGACAGACATTTCAAATTCAAGCGTCTAAACTGATTTCCCTCCTGCTCCTAGAAACCTCTCTTCTTTCTTTTTTCCCAGTCTTATAAATATATCACCATAAACCTAATCAACCTAAGCCCAACACCTGCAAGTCTTTACTGATTCTTTCCATCCCCTGAACCCTTTATATTGAAACCTTGTTCATTTTGCCTCCTAACTGTCTATGGAATCTGCCCTTTTCCTTAATCCCCATTGCCACTGCAGTCATTTTATAGCTGTTCTTACTGCCTCTGGTTTAAAAGGCAGTCTCTACTTCCCCACTGCTGTCATAGTGATCGTTCGAAAATATAAATCTAATCATGCTTCTCTCCTGCCCGAAAGTGTTACTGATGAGCTGTAGCCCTCAGGATGAGGCCCACACTTCCTTGAAGATAAACTTCAAACTCAGAAAGGCATTTAAGACCTTTCATGATCTGCCTCTGCCTTTTTTCCTCCTCAATATCTTATGCTCCTTTCCCACATCAGCTAGGGCCTCAGCCCTACTGAACTGTCTGTAATTTCACTCCATGCCATGCTCTTTTCTATCTCTGTGGCTTTGTATGTGTTATTCTCTCTGCCTGAAATATCTCCCTTCAACCCTAATTTACCATCCTTCAGAAGTTAGAGTAAGCTTTCACCCTTTCCGCAGTGGCTTTCCTGACTCTTTCTCCTTGACTGGGTTAGTCACCTTTCTGCTGTGCTTCCATATTTATTTTTCTGGCATGTGTATTCCTTTGGCATAGCAGGAAACACACTGCATTCCATTAGTTTTTGTGTTTTTTTAAAATTAATTAATTTATTTATTTTTGGCTGTGTTGGGTCTTCGTTGCTGTGCCAGGGCTTTCTCTAGTTGCGGCGAAGCAGAGGCTACTCTTGGTTGCAGTGTGTGGGCTTCTTGTTGCCGGGCTTCTCTTGTTGCGGAGCACGGGTTCTAGGTGCAAGGGCTTCAGTAGTTGTGGCACGTGGGCTCAGTAGTTGTGGTGCACAGGCTTAGTTGCTCCGTGGCACGTGGGATCTTCCTGGACCAGGGCTCGAATCTATGTCCCCTGCACTGGCAGGCGGATTCTTAACCACTGCGCCACCAGGGAAGACCCCTCCCTATGAATTCTTAAAAGAAGAATCTTATTGTCTAATTCTTTTGAGTCCACCAGTATTTTCTGCTACTGTGCTATTACCACGTAATGTTTTTTAAACAATTAGTATACTGCATTTCCTTTATTTTCATTTTATAAACATTTATTACTCTAAATTTGTGCCAGATACTAAAATACAACAATGAATAAGTAAACTTTCCCTGTCTTTAAAGAGTAAATGCTCTAGAGAAGGAGACAAACTTGTAAACACATTCTGTATCCATTATGCTAATTAAGTACTGGTGATTATGTGTGTATGTCTTTAAAATGCAACACTAAGACCTTGGTATTTTATTTTTTAAATTTATTTATCTTTTTGGCCACACTGCCCAGCTTGTGGGATCTTAGTTCCCCAACCAGCGACCGAACCCAGGCCCTTAGCAGTGAAAGCGCAGAGTCCTAACCACTGGACCACCAGGGAATTCCCAAGCCCTTGGTATTTTAGAGCTTGTAGCGATAGACACTCAGAGAAATGTGCCAGCAGAAGTGATAGCTAACTGGAATAAATTCCCAAAGGAGAAGTGTTACTCTTCTTTAACTAGAGCTGCTGAGATGCACAATATGCCTCCTTGATGTTTCTTCGTCTTCTTTAGTTCTTAGTAATTTTCTTAGTTCTGTGGCCTCCTCATATGATGGAACCATATATGATGATACCAAAAATTATAAGCCTTCAAAACAAAGAATTTCAAACAATTACGTATCAGGGCGCTTTTGATACTGTCTATGGTTTTTGATGTTATTTTCAGTTGATTCATCAATACACCTCTGTAGGTGAAGAAATTTGATTTTTTTTTTAAACTCTAAAGACTGAACATTTTGGAGACAGAAGAATGCTAAGGTACTTACCACCTAATTCAGTGCTCTGAAGTGCTGAGTCTCTTGCTAGAAAAGAAAGAAGGGTATGAGCGGTCATCCTAGGCCTTATTCATCAAAGGCCAGGTGTGGCCAAGAAGAGTTTTCAAAATAGCTTTGGAACCTCCACATTAGATTGGGAGGTGAAGAACTCCAGGTGAATGATTTCTGCTCTGACCAAATTGGCAAGAACTTACGGGAGGAGCTAAAATCTATTTTAGTTGGGGGTAGGAAGGAAAAGGCATTGACGTCTATCAGTTGCAAGTTTATCAGATCGCTGGTATTACTAGGAACTGTGTCGCATCTAATCACTGCAGATGATTCAGGTCTCAATTACTTAAACTCTCTCTGATTTCTAATGCTGGAGCAGTGCCTAGTACAATACTGAGGCATGGAGAGAGACATTGCCATCCTTTGGAAGAATTTTGAAATTTGTTGAATATTTCTCCATGAACCTAATACTAATACAAGTGGAAGAATGAACTATTCCAAGATTTAAGCCAGTTTTTTGTTCCAGAATATGAATTACATAGTAATTTATCCTTCACCGACATTTTAAGGCATTTTGGCTTTCTAAAGGAAGGCTGAGATTGTGCACCTGCCTGTCTGCTTTAGATACTTCTTGGGAGCAGGATCATGTCTTACTACTTATCTTTGCATTGGGAACAGGTAGCATATAAATGGTTTTTGAATGAATGGACAAGTAAAAGAAATAGTGTTTTGTTTGCAGAGTTGTCCTAGTAGCACATATTTCCTTGAAATACAAAACTTCATGTATTTTTCTAAAATATCTTCATCGTTACATTTTAATTGTAAACATCATTGTCTGTAATACTTACTTTGGGTTCACTTAGATTCTCTTGTGGAAAACATATTCCTATTGCTTCATCACAAATATAATAGCCACTAAAGGATTAAAATTCTGCCATTAAAATAAAAATCATCAAATGTTAAGATATTTATGGGTAACGTAGAATTTGCTAGTAAACTTATGTTTGGAAGTTCTCAAATAACCCCTAGAGATAGGGGTAGGGATAATAAAGAAATTCCACACATTTATTATTTTAGAATTAGCTTTCACTTGGGAAACGACATTAGCTTCATTGCATTCCTAATCTCTGGAAGCTAAATATGATCCAACAGTATTTTATGGTGCTCAACTTGGCAAGGATATTTTTCTATCTTTGGAGGTGAGAAGAGGGTAAAATCTTGACGATCTAGGCTCCAAGGACATCATTATCCAGAAGGAATAGGTTTGTTGCCTCTTGCCTGTACTTTGTCTTGGAGTGCTGTGCTCATCAGAGGAAGCCAGAGTGAAAGGAAAAGTGTGGGTGGCTGTTTGGGCCCAGTTTCCAGGAATACTTTGTCCTGTGTAGTGTGGGGTCCCCTGTTTCCTCTCTTCACGGCTGTCCAGGCTTATGATGCCATAGTGCCAAACATGGATTTAATTGCAGCTTCTCTTGTTACCTTTTTTGTAGACATTTTGACTTAGTCTTTTGATTTCTAGGCAAGCCTAAATCCCTGGGAAGCTAGCACTGTTACCTTGTTTACTGCATCTTCCAGAAACCCCATGTGTTTAAAGGGGGTGATGGGAGCGACAGGAGAGGCAAAAAGGACTTCATTTGTAGCGCCTTCTTGCAGCATTTTTTTCCCCAGTGCTTTCTCAGCTTGGTTTTCCTTAGATTTGGGGGGACTCTTACGTGGAATTGGAAGTTCAGAGTTAGCTGACCAGAGCTCTTTAACATAACAATGATGGCTTTTGTTTTTGGCTAAACTGTCTGGATTATTTAAACAATGGGTGCTTATTTTTTAAGCATGCTTTAAGAAGTCAATCTATATTTGAAGTGAAAAGAAAGCTCTTGGGTGGAAGTCAAGTCATTCTTTTCTTAATCCAACTACAAGACCACAAAGAAAGAGTTAATGCTTTCTGTCATTTTGGAAAGTACTTGGAAACTTTAAACATTGGCAGAGTTAGTTAAATTACTGCTTGACAGCTCAGTAGTACTCTTTTGGAGCACACTGAATTAGGGTTGTACAGTTATATATTGTGAAAGTTAGAAATATAGAAAAGTGACTCACTAAAGTTGCTGATAATGAACATAGCAGTGTGGATCTCTTATGTTTCCTTTAAAGATTAAACATTTTTCATTACTCCAGCTGTTGGTTACTTTACCTGTTGGCTATTATATGTATAGTTGCTAGAACTCTCTCATTGCAACACTTGGAGCATAGAACTTACGCATGTAGCAATGTAGTCCCCTGGCAAGTGTTAGGAAATCCTCAGATGTCTTTGTGAAATGCATAGATTAGCAGTTGTTCCATAAGGATAATGCAGGGAAAGAATGAATTAAATCAGAAACTTTAAGGATTTGAAAATGGGTGTCATGTTACTTTAATAGTAGCTGAAAGAATAGGGTATTTTGTACTGTAGGTGATTTATTGGATTCCTTTAAATATTTATTCATAGTTTTAGATTGTAGCCATTATGGTAGGAAGTTATTTGTAAATAACTGTATGATCTTGGGCAAGTCATTTGGCCCTTCAGAACTTCAGTTTCTAAAACCACATCAATAATAAGAACTACAATATGGACACCACATTATAGTTTTATGAATGATTTTACATAAATTACATAACTTACATAAATTATTTCATTTATTCCTTACAACACTCCAATAAGTAAAAAAATTGAGACCTCAGACAAGCCCTTCCCTCTCTTCAGTGGTGGCATGTGCCAACAAACGAGAGGATGAAGTGACCCCCTCTACAATTGGAGGGCTTTAACTGTTGGAACTTAGTTTGGGGATTATCAGTATAAATTGGAGGTACAAGAAAATCTGTCTATAATTCCTTATTTTGTTCTTATTGTGGATTTTGTTTCTGGCATCTGAAATTCTTTCTCATCTCTTTGTAGAAAACTTAGTTTCTGAATCAGTGAATTTCTATTAATCAGGTTGTTTAAATAGACCATATTTCTTGACAGTTTGTTCAAAATCGGTTAAATCCTTAGTATTTTTTTAAAAGGCAGGTTAAAAGTTAGAGGTAAAGAGAAGTTTTTGCCTTTTCTAACTATGACTGAAAATAAGATGCTTCCTTCAGTTATTCTTGGATGCATTCTTGAATTGATGTGGTCAATTCATCATCCCTTTCACAAATGCTGCTGCCCACCATTAAGTCTCTTATCACAGGGCATTTAAAAATGATGCTATAAAATGCATGTTGAGAATCTTTGGATCTCAAATGTATAGAAATCACATCTAAATGTCAATTCCTGAGTTAAGGAACTGACGATAATGGCAATTTCAGTCTCTATTAATATTTAGTAGGCAAGAGATTATGATATTGTAGATTATTCCTTATGTGTCTGTAGACTTAGCTACTTGTTGAAAAGATATATTTGTTTTATTGGGGCTGTATATTTCTGCCATTGTACTGATTTGCTTACTTGAATTAAAGTCATTCTTTAATTGTTTTGGGCTGTATCTATAGTTTGAAATTTAGGACTGTCCCCTATGTACTGTGCACCAAAGATGACTTATCAATGCATTGTTCAATTACTACACAGCTCCTATTTGTCTGTAATGAAGCCATATGGCTGGGTCCATTTATTTCAGTATTAAGTTATTTTATAATAATATCCATATGAATGATGATGAGTAATACATAGAGACTAAATTTTCCAAATTCATTTGTGTCTCCTCTGGGCATTTCTTTGGGATATGTTCAGATTCATGGTTTTTTTTTTTTTTTCCTGATTTTAAAATAATTTTCCTTTGTTATAGGATGAGCAGTTCTTAGGTTTTGGCTCAGATGAAGAAGTCAGAGTACGAAGCCCCACAAGGTCTCCTTCAGGTATGGCCAGTTAAATGCATGGCATCTTTACGTTTTGTTTGTTAAGAGACTGTGACTTCCCCTTGCCTTCTTTGCATGTAAAGGGTGGTCTTAAATACTGGGGTTTTTTGGGTGCATCCTTCCCTTTCCCTCACACTAAGTAGGAAATGGCTTATGAGCTAGCTAGACCTCTTTAAGGGACTTCTCTGTCAGGCCGCTCTTGGTTTATCTTCGATTATGCTTCTCTGTGGGAACCACCAGAGGCATGGGGGCTAGATTTCCATGGAATGCTTGCAAAACCTGGTAGGCAGATTGAAGGTTACCTACTGAGAGCAGCATCCTCAGATTTACACATTTTGAATTGTATGGCAGTATATATGACTTTGGAAATAATTTGGCCATTGTTTTTTACAGATGAAATTTGGTCTACTATTGTCAAAGAGCTAAAAACAAAATGTTGGCACTGTATGAAACTATTTTATCTGATCCTTGAAAAACTGTGTTAAAATAAAGAAAATAAAAACGACATGGGTATTTCCATTTATTAGCAATATTTGTCATTGTTCTCTTATATCTAGAATGTCTTGAAATTCTAGACTTAACAGCAGTCTCCTGCAAGATGATCCTCAGTGGAAATAACATTTAATGGCTTGCAGAATTCTGTTCTGTATAGGAGAGGGCTATAGATCTTTTGATGAAAAAAACATTCCCCATCTGTGCTGCCATTCTGACTTCTTGTATGGTTGTCTTTGATTTTATGTGCATAGACAGTCTAGTTAAATATGATGTTGTTAGCTGTGCTTTTGGTCCTTGATGTTGACATAGTTTGTGATGTTTGTTAGCATTTGCATTTCATTTGAGTCATCATATATTATATAGTAATCTAACTCAAACACATAAGTTGACAGTTTTTCCTTTCCCAAGTGGTGGTGGTATTGCCATTCTAGTTGAGAGGACTTAGTCAGTAGTATTCCCAGTATCTATGCCATTTAGACAGTAGCAATATTCTCTTTAAGATGTGATGAAATCTTAAAACTTCATATCAGGTGATGTTAGAGATTGTCTGGTCTGACCCTTCATTTATAGATAATAAAATGAGGCCCAGAAAAGACATGATGAGCAGTTACTTCTGACTGATTTGTGAGTTCTTTGAATGTGTTGTGGATTATGGACGTTAGCAGCAGAGCAGGACTCTTCTCTATTCTGCTTTTTCTACCTGTCCACCAAAAGCTTTTTTTAAAAGATGGATAGAAGAGGTTTTCAGAATTAATAAAGGCCTTTGAGTAGCCAAGTTCAAGTCTACCAAGATTATAAGGAATCTTGTGATGTACTTCTGGGTAGGAGTTTATTTTGTTAATTCACAACCCTTTCTTGATGGTTTCCTCTTAAGTTTTTTTCTTGGCTGTCAGTGTACCTTAAATGTTGGTTTTTGTTTGTTTGTTTTTTTAAACCATCTGTATATACTTTATTAAGAAATGAAACCGTTTCTCTGCTGTCTTTGAGTCCATTACTTTTGTTGTAATTAGTATATATTGAGAACAGATTTGTGAATCTTAATCTATTAAGAGAAGTTTCAAGTTAATTGGTGAGGAAAGCATTTATATTTAGAAAGCTCAACAATAAGACCTTTGTTGATTTCTGTTCTGTTAGAAAGCTGGTTCCATAGTCTAAAATGTTCATCATAATGGCATAAATCTCTTCTGGTGCCTCTTAGGGGAGGTTTTAATCTCAGAAGAATGTTGAGTCATATAAAACATTGAAAAGTCACGAGAGAAGAGATGATATGATAGAGGAGGCAACTCTTAATACATTTAGAAAGTACAGACTATATGTGGTGATCAATCTGTGGTGTATATAAATCAAATCACTATGTTGTACACCTGGAACTAATATATATTGTATGTCGATTATACTTCAATAAAAAAGAATGCATCTTTAAAAAGAAAAGAAAGTACAGACTATACAAAGAATTTTAGGGAGTTCCCTGGTGGCCTAGTGGTTAGGATTCCAGGCTTTCACTGCTTTCAGTGCTGGGGCCTGGGTTCAATCCCTGGTCAGGGAACTGAGATCCCACAAGCTGTGCAGCATGGCCAAAAACCAAAAAAAAAAAAAAAAAAGAGAATTTTAGGCAACAGTGGTTTTCTGAAGTCTCTTGATAAGCAGCAAATTGAGCTGATTTATAAGTTGGCAAATTCCTTTTATTTAGAATAGAAGAAATCGGATTTATATTGTCAGTTTGCTCTTGACATCAATTATGGTTAAATCTTTTTTGTAATTTGAGACTAACTAGTTCAAGAACCTGTAGGTAGGGGAATAGATGAATGGACATCTCATGTCATTTCACTGATTAGTTCACCTACCACTGAGTTCAGTGATCTTATTCTGATGTCTCATGAATGAATGTTTTTCTTTTCAATGAAACTCTCTTAACTTACTTTGGCAAGGCAGATTGAAAATATAGGAAGCTGAGCTGCCTATAGAAGTTGGTATATTATTGTAGCCTATAGAAGTTGGTATGTTGTTGACTGAAGAGCATCTCGTTCAGATTTATTAAAGCCAAAATTCTGAGTTGAAAAAATGGGATGACTTACTATAAATGTGTTCTCAGATGTTAACTCTTGGTGGCTATGATATGGAAAAGGTCATACAGATTTTTTTAAAACACACCTTTTTTTAATTCAGAAAAAACCTTGTTCACCTAAAGTTGTAGGAAAATTAGTTTTATATATTAATTGCTCAGTTGAAAACCTCTTATTATCTTAGTTTTTCTATCAAAAAGGTAGTTAAGTGTTCTTTTAGGTAGGATGTTATTTACTTGATTTCTTTTAGGCAGGTTTTTGGTGAAAAGAAACTAAGCACAATTAAGATGTTTTATTGACTGATTAGACCCAGGTAGAGTTCAGTACAGAATGGCTTGTGCTAAATTATATTCAGCTTAGTTAAGACCTAAACTACAAAGCTAAATATATGCTCTTCATTGTTTAATTTCTATACACAGTTAAAACTAGTCCTCGAAAACCTCGCGGGAGACCTAGAAGTGGCTCTGACCGAAATTCAGCTCTCCTCTCAGACCCATCTGTGTTCTCCCCTCTAAATAAATCAGAGACCAAATCTGGAGATAAGATCAAGAAGAAAGATTCTAAAAGTATAGAAAAGAAGAGAGGAAGACCTCCCACCTTCCCTGGAGTAAAACTCAAAATAATGCATGGAAAGGACATTTCAGAGTTACCAAAGGGAAACAAAGAAGATAGCCTGAAGAAAATGAAACGAACACCTTCTGCTACGTTTCAGCAAGCCACAAAGATTAAAAAATTAAGAGCAGGTAAACTCTCTCCTCTCAAGTCAAAGTTTAAGACAGGGAAGCTTCAAATAGGAAGGAAGGGGGTACAGATTGTACGCCGGCGAGGAAGGCCTCCATCAACAGAAAGGATAAAGACCCCTTCAGGTCTCCTCATTAACTCTGAACTGGAAAAGCCCCAGAAGGTCCGGAAAGACAAGGAAGGAACACCTCCACTCACAAAAGAAGATAAGACAGTAGTCAGACAAAGCCCTCGAAGGATTAAGCCGGTTAGGATTATTCCTTCTTCTAAAAGGACAGATGCAACAATTGCTAAGCAGCTCTTGCAGAGGGCAAAAAAGGGGGCTCAAAAGAAAATTGAGAAAGAAGCAGCTCAGCTGCAAGGAAGAAAAGTGAAGACACAGGTCAAAAACATCCGACAGTTCATTATGCCTGTTGTCAGTGCCATCTCCTCGAGGATCATTAAAACCCCTCGGCGGTTCATAGAGGATGAGGATTATGACCCTCCAATTAAAATTGCCCGACTAGAGTCTACACCGAATAGTAGATTCGGCGCCACGTCCTGTGGATCTTCCGAAAAATCAAGTGCAGCTTCTCAGCACTCCTCTCAAATGTCTTCAGACTCCTCCCGATCCAGTAGCCCCAGTGTTGATACCTCCACAGATTCTCAGGCCTCTGAGGAGATTCAGGTACTTCCTGAAGAGCGGAGCGATACCCCCGAAGTTCACACTCCACTGCCTATTTCCCAGTCCCCAGAAAACGATAGTAATGACAGGAGAAGCAGAAGGTATTCAGTGTCAGAGAGAAGTTTTGGATCTAGAACGACGAAAAAGTTGTCCACCCTACAAAGTGCCCCCCAGCAGCAGACCTCTTCCTCGCCACCGCCACCCCTGCTTACTCCACCGCCCCCGCTGCAGCCAGCCTCCAGCATCGCTGACCACACACCTTGGCTCATGCCTCCAACCATCCCTTTAGCATCACCATTTTTGCCTACTTCTGCCGCTCCCATGCAAGGGAAGCGAAAATCTATTTTGCGAGAACCGACATTTAGGTGGACTTCTTTAAAGCACTCTAGGTCAGAGCCACAGTACTTTTCCTCAGCAAAGTATGCCAAAGAAGGTCTTATTCGCAAACCAATATTTGATAATTTCCGCCCCCCTCCACTGACTCCTGAGGACGTCGGCTTCGCGTCCGGGTTTTCTACATCTGGTACCGCTGCTTCAGCCCGATTGTTTTCGCCACTCCATTCCGGAACAAGGTTTGATATGCACAAAAGGAGCCCTCTTCTGAGAGCTCCACGATTTACTCCAAGTGAGGCTCACTCTAGGATATTTGAGTCTGTAACCTTGCCTAGTAATCGAACTTCTGCTGGCACGTCTTCGTCAGGAGTCTCTAACAGGAAAAGGAAAAGAAAAGTGTTTAGCCCTATTCGATCAGAACCAAGATCTCCTTCTCACTCCATGAGGACAAGAAGTGGAAGGCTTAGCACTTCCGAGCTGTCACCTCTCACCCCACCGTCTTCTGTCTCTTCCTCGTTAAGCATTTCTGTTAGCCCTCTTGCCACTAGTGCCTTAAACCCAACTTTTACTTTTCCTTCTCACTCCCTGACTCAGTCTGGGGAATCTGCAGAGAAAAACCAGAGACCAAGGAAGCAGACTAGTGCTCCGGCGGAGCCATTTTCGTCCAGTAGTCCCACTCCTCTCTTCCCTTGGTTTACCCCAGGCTCTCAGACTGAGAGAGGGAGAAATAAAGACAAGGCCCCTGAGGAGCTGTCCAAAGAGCGAGATGCTGACAAGAGCGTGGAGAAGGACAAGAGTAGAGAGAGAGACCGGGAGAGAGAAAAAGAGAATAAGCGGGAGTCCAGGAAAGAGAAAAGGAAAAAGGGATCAGAAATTCAGAGTAGCTCTGCTTTGTATCCTGTGGGTAGGGTTTCCAAAGAGAAGGTTGTTGGTGAAGATGTGGCCACTTCATCTTCTGCCAAAAAAGCAACCGGGCGGAAGAAGTCTTCATCACTTGATTCTGGGACTGATATTGCTTCTGTGACTCTTGGGGATACAACAGCTGTCAAAACCAAAATACTTATAAAGAAAGGGAGAGGAAATCTGGAAAAAACCAACTTGGACCTCGGCCCAACTGCCCCATCCCTGGAGAAGGAGAAAACCCTCTGCCTTTCCACTCCTTCATCTAGCACTGTTAAACATTCCACTTCCTCCATAGGCTCCATGTTGGCTCAGGCAGACAAGCTTCCAATGACTGACAAGAGGGTTGCCAGCCTCCTAAAAAAGGCCAAAGCCCAGCTCTGCAAGATTGAGAAGAGTAAGAGTCTTAAACAAACTGACCAGCCCAAAGCACAGGTACTCTTTTCCATCTTGCCCATTAAAATCAACAGTCTCTCGAGCCCCATCTAGGAGCAAGTTTTAGGCTGAGTGTTTCAGTTAGATCCAGTTACGGGAATCAGGAAAAGATGGTGGCATTCGCAGTGGTCCTTTACGGACGGGTAGGATTTTGATAGGTAGAAGAAGATGATAGGGGAGAAATTTTTAAGGAGAGGAAACAGTGTAGGGTAGAGATAGAAACGTATAAAACGTACTTGAGGAACGGGGATAGCTGGACTGGTACGTGTAGGAAAGCGGTGAACCAAGACTGAAAGGTACGTGGGGCCACATTACCCTGAATGCTGAGTTGTTTGTACTTAATGGGTTTGGTTTGATGGAATCTGTGACTTAATTTTGAAGGTGCATTTTTGCAGTCAGACTGTTTTACTGTTGTTTACTATAGAAAACAGGGACGGGGCGGGGATCTCTTCCTCTGAGTTGTGAGTGATTAGACCAATAGAAAATAGGTATTTGCAGAATACATATGAGAAGCACTTAGCCTCAAGTTGTCGTACAGAAAAGCTGTACAATTCAGTTAGTGAAGATGATGACAAACAGATTTTTGTAAAGAAGAGCTTTTTTTTTTTTTTAATTAACAAAGCGAGCTAGGCACTGGCCTTTTCTGAGAAAACCTGCCAATCTTTAGATTGTTTTTAAACATTGTCATGTAGTAGATGCGTGTTCATACCAACATATCCAATTAGGTTAAGATGACCACCAACTTAGGTTTTAATGTTATTCAACGTAGGGCCACATTTACATTTAGTAATTCTGCCAGTTGAGGGGTCTAGCAGGAATATGATGAGACTTATTTCTGACTCCATTTTGGATGTTTTTGGTTAACCTCCTAGTGATGGGAGCCGTGGCTCTTTAAAATGTGAGACATTTCTGTTTGGAGCCGTGGCCTTTTATACTTCCATTTATAGGTTATTTCCCCCTACTTCTCTGTTGATCAGGGAAATATAAGAAATAGTCTGTGCTTAGATAAGCCCTACTTACACGAGAATGAGCTTCTTGATAATGCAGACTGGCAGCTTGATTTTTTTTTGAGGGAAATTTTAAAGAAGTAGTATAATTGGGAATAGAAGCTTAGTTGGTTTCTGTTTTTTGATTAGAATCCTTTTCTGCCAAGTTTAGAAGTAGGTGATTTCTATATATTGATATGGCATGTCAGCTGGGAATAACTAGAGTTGTATGTGTGGAGTCTAGATTATAAGTTAATCAACTATACCTTGGCTTCATTCAATTATATTTTCAACGCATATGGTTGTTATTGTTTGTTTTTGGCTTGCCTCCCACTCAGGGTCAAGAAAGTGACTCATCGGAGACCTCTGTGCGAGGACCCCGGATTAAACACGTCTGCAGAAGAGCTGCTGTTGCTCTTGGCCGAAAACGAGCTGTGTTTCCTGATGACATGCCCACCCTGAGTGCCTTACCTTGGGAAGAACGAGAAAAGATTTTGTCTTCCATGGGAAATGATGGTAGGTCGGGGATGTCAACCTTGAGGTCTAAGCAGACACTGGGTTTGTTTGCTGATCATCCTGGGAGTGCCCAGTAGGCTCTTCATAGCATTATATGTTAGGCTGGGTCCTCCAAAAACCAGATGGCGGAGGGCGGGGGGATTAAATGTTGTAAGGGTGTTATTAGAGGAAATGCCTGAGAGAGGAAATGGGGAGGGAGTCAGGAAAGGCTGGGAGAGCTGTCAGACTGCTCTGTAAGTCTGACCCTAGTGAAGGAGAGTGGGAAGGAAGGCTGGGCAGAATCTTCCTGGATGCCATGCAGTGTGAGAAAGTTTGGCAAGGCTGTCAGGGAGCCCTTGAGCAAACATTGACTGTCAGAGGAGTCTCGTGTCTCCCGGGAACAGGCCTACCCTAGTATCCCTGCCACGCTTGTCACTGCCTGAGAGCAACCCCTGTGGTAAGTGTGGCCTCTGTACCCCTGGATTTCAGAGCACAGCAGCTGGGGCCCTGTGGTTTCAGGTCTGTGAGGCACGTTCTCATGGGTGACTGCTCAGATGAAATTTAGAGGTTTAGAGAGTCTTCAGAAGCATTCAATTCATATTCTTTTGTTTTCTTTTTTCTTTTAATTAATTAATTTATTTATTTATTTTTGGCTGTGTTGGGTCTTCGTTTCTGTGCGAGGGCTTTCTCTAGTTTCGGCGAGCGGGGGCCACTCTTCATCGCGGTGCGCGGGCCTCTCACTATCGCGGCCTCTCTTGTTGCGGAGCATAGGCTCCAGACGCGCAGGCTCAGTAGTTGTGGCTCACGGGCCCAGTTGCTCCGTGGCGTGTGGGATCTTCCCAGACCAGGGCTCAAACCCGTGTCCCCTGCCTTGGCAGGCGGATTCTCTACCACTGCACCACCAGGGAAGCCCTCTTTTTTTTTTTTCTTTTAATGCTTTCTTTACTTTCTTTTTTTTAAATCATATTTTCTTTTTTTAAAAAATTAATTATTTTATTTTTTTTACTGTGGCCACGCTGCGTGGCTTTCAGGATGTTCCCCAACCAGGGATCGAACCCGGGCCCCTGCAGTGAAAGTGCCAAATCCTAACAACTAGGTCACCAGGGAACTCCCTCAATTCATATTCTTGACTTTAGGTTACACTGTATTTTGTTTTCATTGTTTGGATTTCTTCTTTCATCAAGCTGCAAGTTACAGGCATTTTTAAACATTTAAGTAATTATTTAAAACAGGCTCTGTGTTCTGCATATGAATATTTTTATTGTAATGAATTTGATTTCTGGAGTCCCAATTAAAACAAGGTTTGAATGTATATACTAACATCAGTAGATTTTGAGAATCTCCCCTCTGCTCCCAGGAAGGACCCAGACACTCTGTCAGAGCTAATGCCACGTTTCTTTAACAGACAAGTCATCGATTGCTGGCTCAGAAGACGCCGAACCTCTTGCTCCGCCCATCAAACCAATTAAACCCGTCACCAGAAACAAGGCGCCGCAGGAACCTCCAGTAAAGAAGGGACGGCGGTCAAGGCGGTGTGGACAGTGTCCCGGCTGCCAGGTGCCTGAGGACTGTGGTGTGTGCACTAACTGCTTGGACAAGCCCAAGTTTGGTGGCCGCAACATAAAGAAGCAGTGCTGCAAGTGAGTGCGCGTCTCTCTGGGGGGCTGGTCTCAGCCACTGTCCCGCTTGTCACAGAGAAAAAGCGCCCGAACGCCCAGTGTGGTTGTACCAAGTCACCTCAAGTTGCAAGATGAGTTGCACGCTTGGATTTCGTGCTGTGCTGGGTTTGGGCTGTGCTTAAATCAGAAATCCTCAGGCGCAGTGCTGTGAACGTTCTGTATCTGCTCAGGTCAGTGTGGTAGCCCTTAGCCATATGGCTGTTTAGCACCTGAAACATGGTTGGTGTGACTAAGGAACGACATTTAAAATTTCCATGTAATTTTAAATTCACATAGCCACATGTGTCTAGAGCTGCCATATCAGTGCAACTCTGGAGGGTTTCTACTTAATCACCAACGAATTTAGGCCTAGTATTTATCAGGTCAACTGAAATTACCTTTATCTTTATGGCATTCAGGAAATATTGGTGATATAAGTCTCTCCACTCTCTAACTCTCAGAATATTTTCATGCCTATGGAAGTCTTCCCCCGCCCCGCGCGCTACTTGCGGAATCTTAGTTCCCCAACCAGGGATCGAACCCGGGCCACGGCAGTGAAAGCGCCGAGTCCTAACCACTGGATCGCCAGGGAATTCCTTGGAAGTTTTGATTACTCTACCTTTTTTCCCTTTTTCTAGTCAGTTTATGGATGCACTTTCTGCTCTGTGGGATAATTTGTTGAAAGTGGATCAAGAGAGTTACATAAATAAATTTTGGTGGTTGAGTATCTCATCAAGTGCCTGGCACCAGGAATAGATATTATCTATAGATATTCGCTGAATGAACGAATAACATGAAAGTGATTTATTTATTTTTTTAAATTTTATTTATTTATTTGTTTGTTTGTTTATTTATTTATTTATTTATTTATGGCTGTGTTGGGTCTTCGTTTCTGTGCGAGGGCTTTCTCTAGTTGTGGCAAGCGGGGGCCGCTCTTCATCGCGGTGCGCGGGCCTCTCACTATCGTGGCCTCTCTTGTTGCGGAGCACAGGCTCCAGACGCGCAGGCTCAGTAATTGTGGCTCACAGGCCCAGTTGCTCCGCGGCATGTGGGATCTTCCCAGACCAGGGCTCGAACCCGTGTCCCCTGCATTGGCAGGCAGATTCTCAACCACTGCGCCGCCAGGGAAGCCCGAAAGTGATTTATATAAAACATAATTGGGAGAAATGCTGCATTATTTACTTAAGGGGAGACAGTTTCTAGGAGACACCGAGAAGTTCTGTGCTTTGGTTTAGTCTGGCCTTAAGCAAGAATCTTGTCTCAGTCCCATTAGTGGAAAGAAGTGAGACGATTCACAGAACAACAAAAAAAGGTACATGATAGCAAGATAAAATTGCACTAAATTTAGGGGTTGCAGTGGATTCAGTTCAATATTAAACTTCAAATTAAGTTTTGAGTTTCAATAAACTGAGGACTGAAATATCTATCAAAGCCCTGAGACAGACCTGTAGCATTGTAGTGGCAGACAAAGGACTTGGGTAATTTTAGTCCATTTTGTATTCAGATTACTATATGAGTAATAATCTCATAAGGGAGCAGGACTGATTTGACTGTAAGAAATAATGACTGATCGTTTTGTGTGTGGCGCTAGTCAGTACTGGGTTGCAAGACATTTGAGTCCCATTTCAAAAATAATTTGATATTTGCTCCTTTTAGATCCTCAAGGTAGGTAAAATTGCTGATCAGAGGATTTAAAGGCTTGAATTTAAATAATGAGCAGTCCTTTTTTCAACTCTCAAAATGAACCTGAATAAAGGTTCACGGATTCTTTTTTTTTTTTTTTTTTAATTTATTTATTTATTTTTGGCTGTGTTGGGTCTTCGTTGCTGTGTGCGGGCTTTCTCTAGTTGTGACGAGCGGGAGCTACTCTGTCGCGGTGCACGGGCTTCTCATTGCAGTGACTTCTCTTGTTGAGGAGCACGGGCTCTAGGCGTGCTGGCTTCAGTAGTTGTGGCTCGTGGGCTCTAGAGCGCGGGCTCAGTAGTTGTGGTGCACGGGCTTAGTTGCTCCGCGGCATGTGGGATATTCCTGGACCAGGGCTCGAACGTGTGTCCGCTGCATTGTCAGGCGGGTTCTTAACCACCGCGCCACCAGGGAAGCCCAAGGTTCACGGATTCTTGCAGACGAATTAATACTTGCTTCAATTGCTTCTCTCCTAAATGAAGTTTACTTTATGCTATTCCTTATTATTCTAGGATGAGAAAATGTCAGAATCTACAATGGATGCCTTCCAAAGCCTACCTTCAGAAGCAAGCAAAAGGTAGTGTTGTCAAAAGATCTTCCCCCAAATGCTTCCTGCTTTAATGTCATATAGTTGTGTACATCTAGTGTAAAGAGAATACTAGCCTTTTTTCAAGTACTGCTGTTTCCCAGGGAGCTGTTGGTTGTTGAAGCTGGGTGATAGGTACATGAGTGTTCATTTTACTATTCCCTTCACCTTGGAGTATGTTTGAAAATTTCCATAAGAAAAATTTTTTAAAATTCATACAAAAAATTACATTATATTTCATTTCCTAGAGTAATAAAAGTATACCTGTTTCACTTGCCAACTTGGCATTAACTTTCTTGAGTCTTCCAGTGTCAACTTTAGCTGTAGGAAACTGAGACTAAGATGGTTACATTCCTATACTTATATTTTAAATAAAATTTTCTCACTTACAGAAAAATAATCTTGCTTTTCCCCCCCCACCCCCAGCTGTGAAGAAGAAAGAGAAGAAGTCTAAGAGCAGTGAAAAGAAAGAGAGCAAAGAGAGCAGTGTTGTGAAGAACTTGGCTGACTCTAGTCAGAAGTCTACCCCATCAGCAAGAGAGGATCCCGCCCCCAAGAAAAGCAACAGTGAACCACCTCCGCGCAAGCCCCCGGAGGACAAGAGTGAGGAAGGGAATGCCTCCACCCCAGGACCTGAGGCCAAACAAGTGGCCACGCCCTCTTCCAGGAAGTCCAGCAAGCAGGTCTCCCAGCCGGCACCAGCCATCCCCCTACAGCCCCCCAGCACAGCACCACCGAGAAAAGAAGTCCCCAAGACCACTCCTAGTGAGCCCAAGAAAAGGCAGCCTCCACCTCCGGAGTCAGGTGAGTGAGGAGAGCAGGAAGAACTGCCGTGCCAGAAGTGCCAGCACAGGACACTGACATCTTAAACAGCGTTTGGAAACCTGAGATGTGTATTTTTAAGTCTTTGGTACAAGAAAATTAGCTCTCTTTTAAATATTTATTTAATTTTTTTTTTTTTTGGCTACACCGAGTCTTAGTTGTGGCACGAGGGATCTTTTAGTTGCGGCATGCGGGCTCTTAGTTGCGGCATGCATGCGGGATCTAGTTCCCTGACTACGGATCAAACCCGGGCCCTCTGCATTGGGAGCGTGGAGTATTAACCACTGGACCACCAGGGAAGTCCCAATTAGCGCTCTTTTAACTGTTACATAATAATAAAGAAATAGAAGCAAAAACCAGTTAAGTTGGAGATACTGTCTTAATTTCCTATTTAAAGCCTAGAGTTTAAATAGTTTTTTGTTTTTTCTAATGCCCCTTTCTTTGCAGGCCAATCAGTGCTAGAGTCATCGTTGCTATTTAGCATTAACTGTAAGTTTAGTGACATCTGACTGCAGTTTATTTTGAATTCTTTAGGTCCAGAGCAAAGCAAGCAGAAAAAAGTGGCTCCTCGCCCCAGTATTCCCGTAAAACAAAAGCCTAAAGAAAAGGTGAGGAAAGATTTGTTTCCCTGCCATTTGTCAAAGATGTGTTCTATTCTGTAGGGAAATAGCCTTATCCTTGACATTTACGTGATTGAGTGAAACTGCATTTCTGCTTCTGTGTAGATGGCAGTGGAATTTCTTAAAATTAGCAAACTTCAGGTTTAGGCTTTAGCTCACTTCCATTTTTTTCTCTTTTTTTCCCCTTGTTGTTTTCCCCTTCCTTGTAGCCCCACATGCTTATGCTGCAGGCTGATGAGTATAATTTTTTTTTCCCCCTCAACATCCGTTAGCAGTATTTGTCTATAACAATCACTCACTATTTTTACTATGTGGAGAGAGAGGTCTTTAAGACTTTTCCGGTTCTTGCTGTGCCCCCGTAGTGGTGTGCATGCACGTCCAGGCTGATGCTCTCGAGAGCATCAGCAGTGCTGAAAAGAGAGGCAAATGCCAGGTTCTTACTAAGGCATGTTCCAGAGTTCCTGTCCAGTTTCTAACTGTGATGATGAGGCATGGTTACGTTGGCAAATCTGAAATCACTGATGATCACAGAGCTGGGAAAATTGTTTTGAATCTCATAGGCAGGTTACACAAGTGTGGAGTGATCATCCCCAGATTTGATGTGTGCAACTCCAAGATCTAGAAAAATGGCAGAATAACCTGCTCCCACCTGGTCAGTGTGGTTTCATTGTACTGACAACCTCAGCTGGCATCGTGGACCACGAGGAAGCAAGATGAAGACACGCAGGAGGGACGAGCCTGGGATGTGTTTTCTAGGGGTATAAATACATACGTGCCAATAAAATGCTTCAATGGAAAAAAAAAAATCTCCTGAAGATTACTTGTCTGTTTCTGTAGGATACTTATATTGGAAACATGTTTTCCAGATCTGTTAAGATTTGTCATTTGCATTATTATCTGTTGCAAGAGTGAAGGCAGGCAGGGTGTGGATTTGTTCTTTATCCATCTTCTATCCCCATAGGAAAAACCACCTCCGGTCAATAAGCAGGAGAATGCAGGCACTTTGAACATCCTCAGCACTCTCTCCAATGGCAATAGTTCAAAGCAGAAAGTCCCAGCAGATGGAGTCCACAGGATCAGAGTGGACTTTAAGGTAAAATTGTTCAGTGACCACGGGAGTATGTCGAGTGTTGTGAACTTTAAATCAAGAAAATGATGTTACCAAAGGTGTTGAAAGAGAGGAAATTCATTCGGGGGGTGGGGCGGAGGAATGAAGATCTGCCATTAATAGATGGGTTCAGGTGTGTGAGAACTCCGGTCAGTGTTACCAGGTCAGTCTGTGAACTGACTGAAGGACAGAGGCTCGGTGCCAGGCCTGCCCATCCTGAGCTGTAAAGTGCTTTTAGATGAGACCAGTATCTGAGGAAGTGATTTTTTCACATAGGTATTATCAAACCATGATGATCGCTTGAATCAGCAAAACTCTAAGGGAAATTCAACCCCAGTAAATCTTTGCATTGTAGTTAACAGGTGAGCCTTTTAAGAGTTTGTGTCTGAGATTTAAAAGTTTCAAAGCAGCAGTTATTTTGAACTCATTGAGATGAAATATTCTCGACATTCTGGTGTCACTCTAATTTTATGCTTTTCGTCCTTATTTTCAATGCAGCGTTTTTTCAGTGCAGCGTTATGTCGTAAAACTCTCATAAATGATCTTTTTCTCTCTCTCCACAGGAGGATTGTGAAGCAGAAAATGTGTGGGAGATGGGAGGCTTAGGAATCTTGACCTCTGTTCCTATAACACCCAGGGTGGTTTGCTTTCTCTGTGCCAGTAGTGGGCATGTAGAGGTAAGATATCCTGCTTCTTGGTACCCCAGACAGTATAATGATAGATTATTTTGCTGTGATGAAAGAAATCATTATATTCTGTTTTGTTGGTATATAGCAGGCACTATATCCTGTTGAAACCTGCAAATGAAATGCTTTTGAAGTTTTTTAGAAATTTCAGGAAGGAGTCTGCTTTTTATTAGAGTAGCAGTTTTTTTTTTTTTTAGAGTAGCAGTTATTGTGAGAAGTTTAATAGTTTCATCTCTTAAATTCACTCATTATTCGAGTTTTGATTTTTTGCTAGATGTCCAAACATGGAAGAAATAATAAATGTTTTTCTAGAAAAAGAGATGCTGTTGATAGTTGTTTTATGTTGAATAGCAAAACTTCCTTGTCTATAAGGAGCTCTTAGCAACTAATAAGAAAAAGGAAAACACCCAGTAAAAAAAATAGTCTAAGGGCAGGAGTATATAATTCACAAAATGAGAAGTAAAAACATTGTGGGAGGGGGGAGCGTTAAGCCTTCCGATTACCAAACACTGTAAATTAAAGCATGATAAAAAGGATCAAGTGGAAATGGAGACTTTCTGTTTCTGGAAATCTCAATTAGTTACAGTCTTTCTGAGACGATTGTTTGGAAATATGTATTTATCTTTAAAATGGGTATACCCTCTAACCCAGCAATTGCACTCCAGGCATTTATCTTGAGGATATAATTAGATAAATTATATGTATATGTATGTTTGTATACATGTATGTATATAATACATATATATAATAAACCCTTCTATATGTATACATATTTGTATATATATATAATAAACAGAAGGGTTTATTTCAGTATTTATGATAATAAAAAATTGGAGACAACCCAAAATGTCATCAATAAGGGGCTGGTATTCCGGTTAAAATAATTATAGGACATGCATATAATGGCACATATGAAGTCCTAAAGATGATAATATAGATTCATATTGACATGGAAAGATGTCCATGACACATCACTGAGTTAAAAGAGCAGGTCACAAAATAGTATGTGAAAAGCATGATCCCATTTTGGTTTGGAAAAATGTTTTTGAAATATATATGTAGAAAGAATTCTGAAGGATTTACACCAAAATCTTAAGAGTGTAGTTGGATTGTGGTTGACTTTTGTTTTTTCTTTATCTTTTTGAGTTGTTTTGCAGTGAGTATGTGCCACCTTTACCATAAGGGGGAAGAAAGGTAGCACAATTTTAACTAGGAAGCAGTAATTTGTCATTCATACAGTTCTCAATTCCTGAGTACCTCCTTAGGGTATTATTTGTCACATATGTATTCTAAGGTCATAAAGAAAACCCAAAGCCAAGTTGTAATCCAGATGTTGAGCAATCAGTGAGACTCACTAGTTAAGACATTCAGTCCTGCCCACTTGCTATTTTAGATTACGCATTAGCACGTGCAGACAATATTGAATAAGAATTCACCAAAACTGCCTCTGTGATTTAGTTCAATGCAAATCCTTTATGTATGCAGATTATATAATCCGATATGCTATTTTTCTTCTACATCTTTAAGCTTTCTAAATAATTTCAAAAGTAAACTATCAGACATAAAGTAATTTTTTTGCAAAATTATATTCACAAATAACCGTATGCTGAAAGTTATATATTAAAGAGTGACTTTTTAAATGAAAATGATACCAGTATGTGGATTTTTAAATATGCGAAGAAAAAAGGAGTTTTAATGGGCAAAAATTAGCAGCTTAAATAGTAATGGGATGAACAGTAATTTTGAGGTGTAAGTTTTGTTTTCCTTGGGATTCTTATTATATGGTTGTATCTTAAATATAGATTTAAGAAATTTAGAAAATATATGACATCATTATATGATAAAGTATATGGAGAAATGCAAAATTGTCATTGTAAACGTTCAGCAATATTTTTAAAAAAAATTTAGTGATTCAAACATTTAATAAAATAAAATAAAGGCATTAAAAAAATAAATTACACGTTAGCAGAATTATTGCCTGGTATTCATTCATTAAGGAAATATTTTCTTAGTGCCTGTTACAAACAATATATTGTTCTAAGTGCTGGAGTTGCTTTAGATAGCGTTGAAACTGAGACTGTTCTGTCTATATAAGTGCCAGGGGTCTACTGTATCTCTTTTCCTACATAATCTAACTCTCGTTACATCCATACACATGTTACCCCACAGGAATAACTTATTTTCGTAACACCAGTACTTCAACTTCTGTGTTAAAACAGGTTTTTTTTTTTTTCCAGAGTATAATTGCTCTAATTTAAATTGTGTAGCTGTGCACAGCAATCCCACAGGATTCCTAAAAGCTGAAGTTAGAGAATGAATAGCCCACTGCCTACATTGTACTCCTAAAGCATAACCAGTGCTTGATGAATTTTCCCTCCATTCAAATTTTTAAAAACTTTTTATGTTGACATGATTTCACATTTACAGAAAAGCTACAAGAGTGGTACAAAGAACTCCCATACATCCTTTACCTGGATTCCCCAAGCATTAATATTTTTTTTAATTGGAGTAAAATTGCTTTAGAATTAATATTTTTAATTTGCATTATCCTTTTCTCTTTGTATATGTATTGTACAAAATAAGAAGTAAAATATGTACACACATTTTATATGTAGACATTTTTTTTCTTAAAATTTGAGAGCAAGTTGCAGACATATGCCCTTTTACCTCTAAATTTTATACTGTGTATTTCCTAAAACCAAGGACATCCTCTTATATAACCACAATATAATTATCAAAATCAGGAAATTAACGTTGGTATATTACAGTTATTTAAGTAGACTTTATTTAGTTTTGACCAGTTGTCCCACTGATTCTTTTATGGCAAAAGAAAATTATGAGTCACACTCATTTGAATTTCTGAAAATCTCTGTATCAGTATGAAAATAACTTACTTCTAAAATTAGAGACGGGAAGGACAAACCAGAGCTTACAGTCATTTAGTAGATTATAGAGAACCTTTAAAACCATCCCTATTTCCCCTTACCCCACTCTTTTCCCCACTTTTTTACGTTGCCTTAGCTCTTTGTTGATACCTCTTTTATGGCACTTAGCACATTCTATTAAATTTTAGATTGTATTTATTTAGTTATTTTATAATTCTACTATTATTACTGCTTTAGTCTCCTGAAACTCCCCAGTATTCTGCTTTTTTAACACAGTCATTGCTTAGTGAACTTGTTGAATACAGTATGTATACCACTACTCCTAAAGCTCAAAGTAAGCAGGTAGGATTTGGTTGATATTTCTACGTGCTATTTGACCGCCTCTGTGTTCCCATCTTACCCTAGTTTGTGTATTGCCAAGTCTGTTGTGAGCCCTTCCACAAGTTTTGTTTGGAGGAGCACGAGCGCCCTCTGGAGGACCAGCTGGAAAACTGGTGTTGTCGGCGCTGCAAGTTCTGTCATGTTTGTGGAAGGCAGCACCAGGCCACCAAGGTAGGACGCTGAGTAATGGGGCCACTTACAGTATTACTCTGTATCTCCATTTCTGCCTTTTAATCTAGGATTTCGTACGCACATTTTTCCTCTGTTGGCTTAGCCTGTTTTTACTGTTTAACTGGGTGTAATCAATTGCCTATTGTGTTTTAATTTAATTTTGGGAATATAGCAGAAAACGTGGCATTGGATAAAATGCTCAAAGTAAGTCAAATCTCCTTTATCAGAATGTTCACCACTGAGTGCCTTTGGCAGGACATAAATCCCTATGCCTTGAGAGTAAATAATTTATGAGGAAATTTAAGCTGTCACAGTGATGTGCTGTATTTACTTGAAGATAAGTATGAAATGGGGTACTAAGTGACAGGTGTCCAGTGAAGGTGAGGTGATGCCCACCTTTTTGCCTTCTTATTTTCTTACAGCAGCTGCTGGAGTGTAATAAGTGCCGAAACAGCTATCACCCTGAGTGCCTGGGACCAAATTACCCCACCAAACCCACAAAGAAAAAGAAAGTTTGGGTGAGTTTCTCACACAATGGGCAGTTTCAGAGAGAATTGTCATGGGACTGTTGGGCGTGCACAGATTGTAAGAAGAATATCCTGCTTGAGGAAGAAAAGCCGTCCCAGTAGAGAAGTCAACTCTAGAAATGGATTGCATTTGAGACCATCTTAAATAAGAAGAGATATTAAAAATAAGAAGTTCCTACTGAATTTCTTTCATCTCTTCCAGATCTGTACCAAGTGCGTTCGCTGCAAGAGCTGTGGATCCACGACTCCCGGCAAAGGGTGGGATGCACAGTGGTCTCACGATTTCTCACTCTGCCATGATTGTGCCAAACTCTTTGCTAAAGGTACTTCAGAAAAGCCAGTTTCGTCAACTTTTAGAGGTTGTACTTAGTGTTTGGGAGGTGAACTGGACACTGCAGTGGAATGAAAAGGTCTTACCATTCTTGTCAAGGATGCCATTTAGACAGATTTCCTAAGTTTCTGGTCTTGCTCTTTTCCTTACACAGAGACTTAGAGCAACTAGAAAGGTTTTGTTATCTTTGGGGGGATGAATCAAGGGGACTTTTTATAGTAACTCACCACAAAGAAATGCTCTAAACCAGTATTTCCCAAAGTGAGGTATATATCCATTTGATTGTTTCAGAAATGATTTTAGGTGGTACTGAGTCAAAGGTTTTATCTTAATAGTTGTGCTAGAAAAAAATTATAGCCAATACATTAAACTGACTTAGGATAATAATGATATAAAGTTCACTATTGAAGCTATTTAAAATAAGCAAATCAATATTAAGTCTGTTAAGTAAAAAATAATAAGAGGTGATACATGGATAAAACAAATTGATGAAGGGTGTATATTTTTCCAAATTTTAGGAAGCATTGCTCTAAGCTCTAATGTAAAAAGCACTGGGAATAAGGGAAAAGTGTAAATTAATTGTGTTTTTTTACTCCCATTACCCTCTCCTCTTTTTTAAAAATTGAAACATTTCTTTGGAATGTTTAAGAGAGAAAGTTCTCTCTTCCATTCTTTTTCTATAAAGTCTACCTCATGACCTTTAAAAATGGGTCTAAAGAAGAGAACTAGTGACATATTCTGAGAGCTCAGAATAATCTTGACACTTTACAGATGTGTAAACGTTCCATGGTAGATGCATGCTGGCATTTGTAAGTTTCAGAAGCAGAATATGGTGGCTGGCATTTTACATCACATTGGCATATGTGAGTCAAGGGCCTTAGAGGCATTGGGATGTGAACCGAAGCTCTGCTGAAAGCTTTGCTTTGCTTTCAGGAAACTTCTGCCCTCTTTGTGATAAGTGTTATGATGACGATGACTACGAGAGTAAGATGATGCAGTGTGGGAAGTGTGATCGATGGGTCCATTCCAAATGTGAGAATCTTTCAGGTACAGAAGGTTGGAGTCTTTTTATTACAGTTTCCTTCTTTCTTGGTACAGCTGCACTTACAGCCCCCAAAGTACTATAAACATAAAATTATGGTAGTGTTGTTACTTGAAGTCTTTTTAAATTTATTTTTTGGTCTCTAAAGTAAGAACGTTGTGTTAAATTTGTGCTCATTTATCTTGAACACATTCTTTAAGATATTTATTTGCTGTCCTTTGTGGATACCATAACCTATTGATTCTCCAGTGACTAAATCCTGAGTTAGTGTTAATAATGTCCCTTCGGAGATCAATACATATGAGTTCTTCGGGGGGTGTGGGAGTCTTAATACTGTTCTAACATGCAGCTTGATATTAAGTTCAGTGGAATAGCTTTCTCTTTTCCCTGTCTCCCACTCTTCAGAGCACCTCATCATTGTAGGTTTTTGTTTTCCCAGATGAGATGTATGAGATCCTGTCTAATCTTCCGGAAAGTGTGGCCTACACTTGTGTGAACTGTACTGAGCGGCACCCTGCGGAGTGGCGACTGGCCCTTGAAAAAGAGCTCCAGATCTCTCTGAAGCAAGTACTGACAGCCTTGTTGAACTCTCGGACCACCAGCCACTTGCTACGCTACCGACAGGTAGGCCCAAGTCTCATTTTGTATTCCGAATGGTGGTTTTTACCTAGTCGTGGAATGTGTGCGTTTTTGTGTGTGTGTGCTTTTCAGTTTATTTTCTTTTGCTTCATTCTTCATTTAGTTTTGTAGAGTTCCTTGTTTTGGCCTTAGGCTATTAAGAACATTCTTAGCACCAAGAGTAAAACCCTTCTCTGGGGTAAGAAGAAGGAAGGGGCCATATCTCTTTCAAAGGTCTTGCTGTTGTAATATGAAATTTGGCCTTTGTATTCTGAAGGCCATGGGGAGCCCAATGAAGGACTTCACCCAAAAGAGTAACTTGATCAGAGTTACTTTTTAGAAAAAAAAAAAAAGATTCTGACTGGAGTGAGAGGAAGGATTGGAGAGGACTGAGCCTAGAGGCAGGAGGCGTGGTTAGGAGGCAGTGGTGGTGCTCTAGGTAAGAGGGAGCAGGATGGTGGCCTGATCCACGAGGGTGGTAGTGGGGCCAGAGACCCTTCGGCTCCAGCAAAGTTCCAGGGCTGGCTCCTCAGGACACGATTTGAAAATCACTGCTTCTTGTCCGTTTAAGTCATGAACTATATACATAAAGTAGTCATTGGGAACACAGGTATAATGTTGGAAGAACCAACCACATGGATAACTTTAACTCAGAGCTAGCCTGCTGCTTTATCTTTTAATAGAGTCTGTTTTTTGAATAGGAAAATTAGCTGTATCTGTGTCTTACTCAAAAGGAATTGGACAGTTTCTGTTTATTCATACTAGGTTGGGAGTTATCAAGCAAAGCTCCTCAGTGAGCCTAGCCAAGCTATTAGATAGCCAGCTCGTTTTAACTTTCCTTTTCTAGTATTTGAGAAATCTCTGATTACTTTTAAGTTCTTTAGGTTTTATAATACGCATCATTCAGTACCATCTTTATTCATTTTAGTAGAATCTGCATAGGTGCCTCATTTTCAGTGTTAGATAAAAGAAACATATCTTTCCTGACGACAGGCTGCCAAACCTCCGGACTTAAATCCTGAGACAGAGGAGAGTATACCTTCCCGCAGCTCCCCAGAAGGGCCTGATCCACCAGTGCTTACTGAGGTCAGCAAACAGGAAGATCAACAGCCTTTAGATCTGGAAGGAGTCAAGAGGAAAATGGACCAAGGGAACTACACATCTGTGGTATGTCTATACAGCAAACTACCCAAATTTCCAGCTCCAGTTTAGCTTCCTTGGGTCTTTTGGGGGATGAGGCTGGGTGTTAGCATTAAAAAATGATTTGTATTGTATTTAGAAATGTCATGTGGTTTTAAATACCTAAAAATATGTGAATTATTTTAGTTCTGTGTTTTGGAAGATGGGTTATGATAGAGAAGGTAGTGTCTATTTATTTGGCTTTCATCTGAATTCTTCAAAAATTATTTTTATATTAAAATTATTTTTATATTAAAACTGTTTATGGAAAAATACTAATGTGCAATTAATTGATTTGCCCCTTTTGAGATCACATCTGAATAATATGTCTTTTTATAATGGATATTCGTTTCTAGATAGATGCCTTTTAATTTTATGATTTTAAGAAAGTGTAGGAACTGATCATCTGTTATCTCATGGTCCGTGTTTGCTTTTCAGTTGTTTATTCATTTTAGTCTAAGTAAAAAATCGTGGCCCTGTTTGGGTAACTTACCAGGATACAGCTAATTTATCTGCATTCTTACCTTATTAGCCTGGCATGTCTTGACTGCCACAAGTTAATTATGAACTGAATCCCAAAGGCCTCCACTAAAGAGAAATTACACCGTGTTAAAATGGGGTGTCCGTCTTCTCTTGGATCTCTGTGCCGGATGATTTAGGAGGGAAGAGGAAGTGGTTCTGAGAGCGCACTGCTCTATCAATAATGAACGCTTTGTTTTGTATACAGTTGGAGTTCAGCGATGATATCGTGAAGATCATTCAAGCAGCCATTAACTCAGATGGAGGGCAGCCAGAGATTAAAAAAGCCAACAGCATGGTCAAGTCCTTCTTTATTCGGGTGAATGATATTAATAGTTCATGTCTTTGATGCTTAATCCGCGGGTTGTTACCACGTGAACAGAACAGACTTGTTCTCGTCTGTGTTTTGCTTTGTCATGTGTATAAATCATTTTTGGTTTAATTCGTTCCTCTGATTCTTTGGGAGGAGATTAGTGAGGTTCCAGAGTGGACGGATCTTTCCCTTGGTGGCCTGAAATCATCCTCATATTGACAGAGAAGCTGGTGTGAAGTTGTTGGTTTTTATGTGCTTTCCAAATGAATGGTCACATGCTTACATTTTGTTTGTTTGTTTTTCTGTTAGCAAATGGAACGTGTTTTTCCATGGTTCAGTGTCAAAAAGTCCAGGTTTTGGGAGCCAAATAAAGTATCAAGCAAGTGAGTAAATTCAGTATTACTTTTTTTCGCTTCATCAGCTAGAAATCTGAGCTTTCTTATATTTTTAGATTGAGGGGTTTTTTTAGACTAGGTTTTAATATTAAAGATTAATCAGTTGAAATGCCTTTTTAAAAAAAATAGATTTATTTATTTATTTGTTTGGTTTTTGGCTGTGTTGGGTCTTCGTTGCTGTGCGTGGGTTTTCTCTAGTTGCAGCGAGCGGGGGCTACTCTTCATTGCGGTGCCTGGGCTTCTCATTGTCATGGCTTCTCTTGTTGCAGAACATGAGCTCTAGACACACGAGCTCTAGGCGCGTGGGCTGCAGTAGTTGTGGCACGCGGGCTTCAGTAGTTGTGGCACTCGGGCTCTAGAGCGCAGGCTCAGTAGTTGCGGTGCATGGGCTTAGTTGCTCCACGGCATGTGGGATCTTCCTGGGCCGGGGATCGAACCCGTGTCCCCTGCATTGGCAGGCGGATTCTTAACCACTGCGCCACCAGGGAAGCCCTGAAATGCCTTTTTATTGCTGGTTTAGAGACAACACTTAATGTTTATTGCAGTCCGCTGCCCTTTTTTTCTTTATTTATGTATCTGTTGTTTTAGGGAACTTGTGGCATATGTACAATACATGTACTATATATATATAGCCCAGTTATAACTGGGTTCTATTTTATTTAGTTCAAATGGTGCTCTCAACAGTTCTTGATTCTCCATATTTAACCTTAAATTTCTATTCCAGTGAATCCTTTTGACACACTGATGAGGTTATCATTTTTTTCTAGATGTTTAACCAAGAGTCACAATACATCGGGATTATATTTTTAAAAATAATAAAGTCCTGTGTAGGCAGTTTTCAAATTCTGTGACTTGTTCTTACAGTCTGTGAAAGGCTTGTGCCCAGGCCTGAGACCTGATGATATCAAGAATTTGACTGTTTTGTACAGTTCTGGGTATCTTGTAGGAGTTCAATAAATACTTGTTGAATCGATTATTTCCAGCAGTGGGATGTTACCAAACGCAGTGCTTCCACCTTCACTTGACCATAATTATGCTCAGTGGCAGGAGCGAGAGGAAAACAGCCACACTGAGCAGCCTCCTTTAATGAAGAAAATCATTCCAGCTCCCAAACCTAAAGGGCCTGGAGAACCAGACTCACCAACTCCTCTGCATCCTCCTACACCGCCAATTTTGAGTAAGACACCAGATGAAGACTTGTTATCCATTTCTCTCTGGGTGCAAATGATTGACTTTGTGACTCTAAAGTTAATGTACTTCCGTATTGGAAAAATTTCCCGGTGATCCTTAAATGTAATAAAATCATTATTTTTGCTTCACTTGGAATGTTAACAGAGAATTGATACAAGTAATGTAAGGGATAGTAAGGTAGCATAACTTTGAACACTTTTTGAACGTGTTGATTTCATAGGCTCTAGGCTATTTAAGCTGAATTGTTTTCTTTTTTCCTGGATATCAGACATAGTATTGCCAATTTTAAGTGTATGTCTTCTGGGTTCCAAGGTACTGATAGGAGTCGAGAAGACAGTCCAGAACTGAACCCACCCCCAGGCATAGAGGATAATAGACAGTGTGCATTGTGTTTGACGTACGGTGACGACAGTGCTAATGTAAGTACCTTGGTGCCTTGGGTCCTGCTTAGTAGACTAGCCAAATGAATATCTGTCACTTAGTTTGTGGCATTTGGGGTTTTTTTCTATAACTGATGTAATTGATTTAAAAGATGAGTTGCCTTAAATTAACATGCTGATATCTTGTAATTTGTATTGGCAGTTCCTCAAAAAAAGATTTTATGAAAGTGAATAAAACAGAAGTTGCACATTAAATAGCTTGTGTTTAATGTAGTTATTAGCAGTGTGGTTAAGGTCCCCAGGTCTGGCAGGTTGCCTGGATTCATTTCTGTGCTTTGCCGCCTACTTGTTGACCTTGGCAAAGAGTTTAACCCCTCTGACCCTCAGTTTCGTTTTTAAAATGAGGATAATAATAATCTTACCTCAGAATGGTTATGAGGATTAAAGGAAATAATGTATGTAAAGCCTTATTTGGATCCTGGCACATAGTAAGCTTACAGTTTTTTTTAAAAAGGTTTTTAATGCAAGCTGAGAGAACTGGCTTTGAAATATGGTTTTAAAGAAGTCAGTGGGCACTTCTATAAACCTAACACATATTGCTTGTTCTTTAATTCTTTATGATTATAAAATACTTCCAGTCTGTGGAAAAGGTAATCGAAAAAGGTGAGAAGTGAAAACAAAGAAACTTTGAATTGTGATTTTCGTGTGCACCCCTAAGTTAAAGAATTAGACTTGATTTACTGAAGTTATCCTGAAGGAGGTAAAGCTAATACCAAGGAAAACCCTATTTGACATTATATTCTTCAAAGAAAAAAGGAAATCTCTTGTTTCATAGGATGCTGGCCGTTTGCTATACATTGGCCAAAACGAATGGACACATGTAAATTGCGCTTTGTGGTCAGCAGAAGTGTTTGAAGATGATGATGGATCACTAAAGAATGTGCATATGGCTGTGATCAGGGGCAAGCAGCTGGTAAGAACCTGTGGGTGAATGTTATGGAAGAGACTCCCTCTCAGTTTCCAGATGTTCTTTCTGGGGCTAAATGCTGCCTCGCTGGTGTTTCTCATAGCTCCTTCAGAATGGTTAGCCAGCAGCAAATGTTGGTGTACACTGTAGGCAGATTGCTATTCTTACCCTTGGAGGATGGGTACAAAAGCAATAGAAAACGAAGTCTTATCTAGTTGGGGAAATAATTCAGATGCCCAAGAAAGGTATTAATTTATTAAGTGATTTAGACAGAATGACCTCAGACGTTCCAGTTGAATCAGCACTCTGAGGCTCCATAGGATACACTCACAAAATACATACACGAAGGGGGGATGTGGACGGTGATTGTCAGCAGCAGCTTAGAGTAATCAGAAAAGCCTACGAAGGAGTAAAGTTTTTAAAGCTATATTTTGACGGGGGGAGAAAATGAAAGATTATCAGGAAGAAACAAAAAATAGCACATGCATAAGAAACATAAGTAAAATGTGCGGAGAGCACAAATAAAAAAGTCTTCCCTGGAGAGGAGCCCAGACTGTGACTGTGACAGAATGAGCTAGTAACATATAGCCTAGTTGAAGGAAATCTTTGAATCACATAAGTTCATCAGTTAGGCCTAGTAATTAAGAACCGTTATGTCTCTGACTAGTATAATCTTTCCAGAACTGAGTTCTTTGGGATATAATAGCTTTCTACCAAGATGATGTTTTTAACATCGATCTTCAAAGTTTCATCTTCTCTAAATCAGTCGTGCATCCTAGAAAAAACTGTTTTGATTCAAGTTCTAAATCAAATTGTAATATTTAAATTTAATAATCATAGGCCGCATGGGCCATAGGAAAGAAAGGATTTGTAGAGGAGGCTTTATGGCTCATATCACTTCTCTGTAATTCAGCAGATTACCAATAGCAAAATGAATTGTGGGAAACCCGGAATGGGGTGACTCTCTAGGGGGGATGGAAAATGGCTAAAACTTCTGAAAGTCTGACTTGGACTCTGTTCTTTCTGGGTTGTTAGAGATGTGAATTCTGCCAAAAGCCAGGAGCCACTGTGGGTTGCTGCCTCACATCCTGCACCAGCAACTATCATTTCATGTGTTCCCGCGCCAAGAACTGTGTGTTTCTGGATGATAAAAAAGTATATTGCCAACGACATCGGGATTTGATCAAAGGCGAGGTGAGATGGCTTTAGCTGCTTTTTGAATTCTCTAGGAAAAGAGGCTGAAAATAGCAAGATGGTAAACTGTATTTCACCATCCTCCTAGGTGTTCCTAGTAGGTGATTCTAGGTATTCCTAGAATCACCTCCCCTTAGGAGCAATAACAGAGGCACTGCTAGTGAAACAGAAGGGTGATTTTGAGATACGCTCTGCACTTTCCCTCTAAGTCAGTATCGTGAGTATGGTGTGTAAAAGGGATAGCCTAACAGCTGCCCTGGCTTTTCATTTAAGGTGGTTCCTGAGAATGGATTTGAAGTTTTTAGAAGAGTGTTTGTGGACTTTGAAGGAATCAGCTTGAGAAGGAAGTTTCTCAATGGCTTAGAACCAGAAAATATCCACATGATGATTGGTATGACATGGGCCTTGGTTGTTGGGGAAGGCTGGCTGTGTCACTGAGGTACTTTCTAGTCTTCAGTTATAAAGTGGGCCTTCTCATTATTGCCTCTAATCAGCTCTTCTTTTCTTACTTAGGCTCCATGACAATTGACTGCTTAGGGATTCTGAATGATCTCTCTGACTGTGAGGATAAGCTCTTTCCTATTGGATATCAGTAAGTAGCTCTGTAGAGAGAAGACAGCAGCCCCACCCCTTGAGTACCCTGAAGCAGTGAGTAGGTCATTAAATGCAGAGCCATACTTGTTAGTGACTTTTAACTAATTCCTTTTTTTTTTTTTTTTTTTTTTGCTACTTCTCGTAGATTGGGACTAAAGTATCATTTTATGTCAGCTAGATCCAGTTGTAGAAGGAAAGTATTGTTGACGTAATTTCAGAATCATTTCCAAATAAAACCTAGGTAGAAAACACCAGGCCAGTCTCTTAAGATTCCACTAAATTCCATTCACCTCAGTTCAGAAGTCCAGTGTGTTGTCAGGGATCAAACACCTCATGCCTCTGTCCTCATTTTACATTTTACATTTTATAGGTCCTTCTAAAAATAACCCCTACAATAACAATCAAATAGTCCAATAAGAATTCGTAATCTTTCCCGCATGAAACAAATTGTTTAAACTTCTAGCAAACTGACGATATAAATTTAAAATTCGCTTTCTCTCTCTTCCCCTTTGGAGTCTCCCTTTTGTTATATATACTCTGATTTATTCTGCATTTCAATTGTGAAAACACAGTCTCTACTCCACATTTAGCTGGCAGCTCTTAGTGTAAAGAGCTAGGCTCCATCAGCATCCAGCAGATTTGAAGCAGTTCCGTTTCTCTTGTCTCATGGGGCTTTTCTCCCAAAGGAAACACGCCAGGTTTGTTCTTTCCTCACTTTGTACACATGGTGGGGCAGTTATCCCTTCCTGAAGGCCAATAACTATTTCTTGTAGTATCAATAGTTAGTATTTTTTTTTTCTTTGCATTTTAGGCTGTTTTACTAATTTTGTCCCCTGCTTACAACACAATAAAAAAGGATTTGATGCTGTTTTCTGAGAGGCCAGGAAAAACCAAAGACTTCAAAAAACTTGGAAGACCCTAACCAGGAGACCCTCTAATAAGAATCCATGAAATAAAGCTAAATTTTGTAAATCAAGGAGGCCAGGGAACCTAGGCTGAGAAGAGGTTTTGACAAATGTCAGTCTCTACTTCTGTCCTCGCACTCACGGTGATCGTTACCATCTGCGTGCAGGTGTTCTCGGGTGTACTGGAGCACCACGGATGCTCGCAAACGCTGCGTGTACACGTGCAAGATAGTGGAATGCCGTCCTCCGGTTGTAGAGCCAGACATCAACAGCACTGTTGAACATGATGAAAACAGGACCATCGCTCACAGTCCAACATCTTTTGCAGGTTAGCCTTTAATCAAGATGGGACTTGAATTCGATTTGGGGGAATATTGCGATTGACGGGTGGGAAAAAGGCATTGCTTTGGGAGGTCACATTTGCTTCTGTTTTGGTACTTACCTGACAGCTGGCTTTTTCTTGGTTCATTTGTTTGATATCTTAATTAAACTTTTTTAGTAAGAGTTTTTATTTCCTGCCACAGAAATTTCACCTAAAGAAAGTCAAAACACAGCTGAAATTGTAAGTCCTCCATCACCAGATCGACCTCCTCATTCACAAACCTCTGGTTCCTGTTTCTATCACGTCATCTCAAAGGTCCCTAGGATTCGAACACCCAGCTATTCTCCAACACAGAGATCCCCTGGCTGTCGGCCACTGCCTTCTGCAGGTAAAAGACTTCACTGACCTACCCGACCCAAGGAGGTCAGCTCAAAGATTAGTTTGTAACGCTGTCAGGCACCTTTATCGTGGTGACTTCTGCCAATGGAAAATGTTGATTTTTCCGTTAGCTGTAAACATATCTAGCTAAGTCATTGAAACCAGTGGTACGGCACACGTGTCCGATCTGTAATGGACTTTATTACTTTCTCTCTCGTTTAGGAAGCCCTACCCCAACCACTCATGAGATAGTCACAGTGGGTGACCCTTTACTCTCCTCTGGACTTCGAAGCATTGGCTCCAGGCGTCACAGTACTTCTTCCTTGTCACCGCAGCGGTCTAAACTCCGGATAATGTCTCCAATGAGAACTGGGAGCACTTACTCCAGGAACAGTGTTTCCTCAGTCGCCACCGTAGGGACCGCCGCAGATCTCGAGTCAAGTGCCAAAGCGGTTGATCATGTCTTAGGGCCGCTGAATTCTAACACTAATTTAGGGCAGAACACTCCCACCTCTTCACATCTGCAAAGGACGGTAGTTACTATGGGCACTAAAACCAGTCACTTCGATGGCTCTTCATCTTCAGAAATGAAGCATTCCAGCGCTTCAGACTCAACATCCAAGAGCTCCTCTTCGAAGGGAGAGAAGACCAAAATGCCGAGTTCCAAGAACTCAGAGGGATCGGCACATAATGTGGCTTACCCTGGCCTTCCGAAACTGGCCCCACAGGTTCATAATGCAACAGCTGGAGAATTAAATGTTAGTAAAACGGGCACTTTTGCTGAACTGTCTTCAGTGCCGTTTTCTTCTAAAGAGGCCCTCCCGTACCCGCCACTCCATTTGAGAGGGCAGAGGAATGATCGAGACCAACAGACAGATTCCACCCAGTCAGCAAACTCCCCTCCCGATGAAGATACTGAAGTCAAAACCTTGAAGCTCTCTGGAGTGAGCAACAGATCGTCCATTATCAACGAACACGTGGGATCCAGCTCCAGAGACAGGAGACAGAAAGGGAAAAAATCTTGTAAAGAAATGTTCAAAGAAAAGCATTCCAGTCAATCTTTTTTGGAACCTGGTCAGGTGGCAACTGGTGAGGAAGGAAACCTAAAGCCAGAGTTCGTTGATGAAGTTTTGCCTCCTGAGTTCATGGGGCAACGACCATGTAATAATGTTTCCTCTGATAAGATTGGGGACAAAGTCCATTCTATTCCAGGAGTCCCCAAAGCTCCATCCATGCAAGTAGAAGGGTCTGCCAAGGAATTACAGACACCCCGGAAACGCACAGTCAAAGTAACACTGACACCTCTAAAAATGGAGGGTGAGAGTCAGTCCAAGAATACCCTAAAAGAAAGTAGTCCTCTTTCCCCTTTGCAGATAGAGTCAGCCTCTCCAACAGAACCGATTTCCACTTCCGAAGGTCCAGGAGATGGTCCAGTCGCCCAAGCAAGCCTCAATAATACCTCATCCCAGGATTCTCAAAGTAATAACTATCAGAATCTTCCAGTACAGGACAGAAACCTAATGCTTCCAGATGGCCCCAAACCTCAGGAGGATGGCTCTTTCAAGAGGAGATATCCCCGTCGCAGCGCCCGGGCACGTTCTAACATGTTCTTTGGGCTCACCCCACTCTATGGAGTAAGGTCCTATGGCGAAGAAGACATTCCGTTTTACAGCAGCTCAACTGGGAAGAAGCGAGGCAAGAGATCCGCTGAAGGACAGGTGGACGGGGCCGATGACTTGAGCACTTCCGACGAAGACGATTTATACTATTACAATTTCACTAGGACAGTGATTTCTTCAGGTGGAGAGGAACGGCTGACACCCCATAATTTATTTCGGGAGGAGGAGCAATGTGATCTTCCAAAGATCTCACAGTTGGATGGTGTTGACGATGGGACAGAGAGTGATACTAGCGTCACAGCCACCACGAGGAAAAGCAGCCAGATTCCAAAAAGAAACAGTAAAGAAAACGGAACAGAGAACTTGAAGATGGATCGGCCTGAAGACACTGGTGAAAAAGAGCATGTCATTAAGAGCTCTGTTGGCCACAAAAATGAGCCAAAGATGGATAACTGCCACTCTGTGAGCAGAGTGAAAACACAGGGACAGGATTCCTTGGAAGCTCAGCTCAGCTCATTGGAGTCAAGCCGCAGGGTCCACACAAGCACCCCCTCAGACAAAAACTTACTGGACACCTATAATACTGAGCTCCTGAAATCGGATTCAGATAATAACAACAGTGATGACTGTGGGAACATCCTGCCCTCAGACATTATGGACTTTGTACTAAAGAATACTCCATCCATGCAGGCTTTGGGTGAGAGCCCAGAGTCCTCTTCGTCGGAACTCCTGAATCTTGGTGAAGGTTTGGGTCTTGACAGTAATCGTGAAAAAGACATGGGTCTTTTCGAAGTGTTTTCTCAGCAGTTGCCGACAACGGAAGCCGTGGACAGCAGTGTTTCTTCCTCCATCTCAGCAGAGGAGCAGTTCGAGTTGCCACTAGAGCTGCCGTCAGACCTCTCTGTCCTGACCACCCGGAGTCCCACTGTCCCGAGCCAGAACCCCAGTAGGCTAGCTGTAATCTCAGACTCAGGGGAGAAGAGAGGAACCATCCCGGAAAAATCTGTGGCCTCCTCTGAAGGTGACTCCTCACTGCTGAGTCCAGGAGTAGATCCCAGCCCTGAAGGCCACATGACTCCTGACCACTTTATCCAAGGTCACATGGATGCAGACCACATCTCCAGCCCTCCTTGTGGTTCGGTGGAGCAAGGTCATGGCAACAACCAGGATTTAACTAGAAATAGTAGCACCCCTGGCCTTCAGGTACCTGTTTCCCCTACCGTTCCTATCCAGAACCAGAAATACGTGCCCAACTCTACCGACAGCCCTGGCCCGTCTCAGATTTCTAACGCCGCTGTCCAGACCACTCCGCCCCACCTGAAACCAGCCACCGAGAAACTCATTGTTGTTAACCAGAACATGCAGCCGCTTTACGTTCTACAGACTCTTCCGAATGGAGTGACCCAAAAAATCCAGCTGACCTCTTCTGTTAGTTCTGCACCCAGTGTGATGGAGACAAATACGTCAGTATTGGGGCCCATGGGAAGTGGTCTCACCCTAACCACAGGACTCAATCCAAGCCTGCCGACTTCCCAGTCTTTATTCCCTCCTGCTAGCAAAGGATTGCTCCCCATGCCTCATCACCAGCACTTACATTCCTTCCCTGCAGCTACTCAGAGTAGCTTCCCACCAAACATCAGCAGTCCTCCTTCAGGCCTACTTATCGGGGTCCAGCCTCCTCCAGATCCCCAGCTTTTGGTTTCAGAAGCCAGCCAGAGGACAGATCTCAGTACCACAGTAGCCACTCCATCCTCTGGACTCAAGAAAAGACCCATATCTCGCCTGCAGACCCGAAAGAATAAAAAACTCGCTCCCTCTAGTACTCCTTCAAACATCGCCCCTTCCGACGTGGTTTCCAACATGACACTGATTAACTTCACACCCTCCCAGCTTCCAAATCATCCCAATCTGTTAGACCTGGGGTCACTTAATACTTCATCTCACCGAACTGTCCCCAACATCATAAAAAGGTCTAAGTCCGGCATCATGTATTTTGAACAGGCGCCCCTGTTACCGCAGAATGTGGGAGGGGCTGCTGCCCCGGCGGCGGGTGCAGCCACCATAAGCCAGGATACCGGCCACCTCACGTCAGGGCCTGTGTCTGGCTTGGCCTCCGGTTCCTCCGTCCTGAACGTTGTATCCATGCAAACTACAACCGCCCCTACAAGTAGTGCGTCCGTTCCAGGACATGTCGCGTTAACCAACCCGAGGTTGCTTGGTAGCCCGGATATTGGCTCCATAAGCAATCTTTTAATCAAAGCCAGCCAGCAGAGCCTGGGGATTCAAGACCAGCCTGTGGCTTTACCGCCAAGTTCAGGAATGTTTCCACAACTGGGGACGTCACAGACTCCCTCTACTGCTGCAATGACGGCAGCGTCCAGCATCTGTGTGCGCCCCTCGAGTCAGACTGCGGGTGTAACAGCTGCTTCGCCTTCAGGGGAGGCAGAAGAACACTATCAGCTCCAGCACGTGAGCCAGCTCCTCGCCAGCAAAACTGGGATTCTCTCTTCCCAGCGGGATCTTGATTCCGCTCCAGGGACCCAGGGCTCCAACTTTACCCAGACGGTAGATGCTCCTAATAGCATGGGGCTGGAGCAGAATAAGGCTTTATCCTCAGCTATGCAAGCCAGCTCCACCTCTCCTGGGGGCTCTCCGTCCTCTGGACAGCAGTCAGCAAGTCCCTCAGTGCCGGGGCCCGTGAAACCCAAACCAAAAATCAAACGGATTCAGCTGCCCTTGGACAAAGGGAGTGGCAAGAAGCACAAAGTTTCCCACTTGCGGACCAGTTCTTCTGAAGCACACATTCCAGACCAAGAAGCCAACACGACACCCCTGACCTCAGTCACAGGGTGAGAGATGCAGACCTTGGCTCTGCTGGGTCTGAGGGGTTTCATGCTCTGGATCAGAGGCTGTTGAAGTGGTCTTCTGGGAGGGACACACCTCTGCCCAAGTTGTATTACTTGGGTTTTCTGGGCTTTGACTTTGATTTTTTTTTTTTTTTTTTTTTCCTCACGGTGGTGATTTATAGAGTAAAATTTAGTTCCATCCGCGGGCAGTTGGTCCCCTGGATAGAACCACATCTTTAATTGCTCTTTGCTCTGATTTGGAACAGTGCTGCTGTTTGCTCCTGTTTCTTTTTTGCTGAGGCTTAGTTAGGATACTAAGGGATGATTATTGCTGTCTGGAGGGCAAAACCACCTGTTGTAGATCCTCATGGTGTCCTTTTCTGAAACATTGTCATTAAAATATACATAAAGTACACAAAGTGAACTTTTACCTAGGTATGCGTCCACGTAGCTGCCATTCAGATCCTAACATAAAATATTTCTAGTGTTCCAGAAGGCTCCTGGTGCCCTCTCTTAGTCAGTACCCCCGCAAGGTAAGCACTGTCTAACCCGTATCACCACAGGTTAGTTTTCTCAGCCCATAAATTTTATCAGATCCTGTTAGAGTCGTTTCTTTAGACTGACCTCCATGTTGGATACATATTTACTGTCGTTTTTCTTGAAAAGATACAAACGATTCTGTTCCAGGACTCCAGGAGCAGAGGCAGAGCAGCAGGACATAGCTAACGTGGAACAGTCGCCACAGAAAGAGCGTGGGCAGCCTGCAGGGTAGGTGTAAAGCTTAGTTCCCTGAGATGAAGCACTCAGTTCTGTCCACCTCATTTAGAAAATAGTCCTTCCTGATTTGTGTTGATTTTTTATTTATTTATTTATTTTTGCCAAAGTTTTTTTAATGGAATTAATACATGCTTGTAAAGGAAAAAAAACCCCACAGAATTATTTAAATAATGGGTAATGGTTCCATGTTCATCCTGCCTACTCTGTTCCAAATTTATTGCCTAGAGGTAATCGTTGCTCGTAATTTGTTTTCATTCATACCGACATTTCTGTGCATACAGATATGCACGGTGTACATTTGAATACGTAGATACCTTTTTTACATAAAATAATGCCGTACATACTGGTCTATACTTGTTTTTTTTCAGCTACTGTATTGTGCACATATCTCTATGCCACTTCATTTTTTAATGGCTGCCTCCAGTTCTGTTGTGTAGATCTACAGTAATTTATGTAACTAGTTCCCTCTTGATCTGCATCTGGATTGTTTGCAGGTTTTATTTAATTGTAAAAAGTGAAAATAGGTATGGTTTACTGGTTCATCGTGCAGGCTGCTTTTGTTTTTAATTAAACCAGCTAACTCACTTAAGGAACTCCAGAACTGCTTCTAACAAGCGTCCTTTTATTTTTTTCTAACAGTTAAGGGTATGAGAAGAATTTTAAGGACACAGTCTACAACTCCAAAAGCAGAAACTTCATGTCAAATGTTTGGGAGAGAATCTCACAAAAGATAGTTGATGTTATGTATCGTACAGTAGTGTGGTGGTGTGTTCATTCAACAGGTTGTTCACAAAGCATCCTGTGGTTCATGTCTAGTGGTTGTTTTGTATAACTGATACAGCTGTATGGTAGATTGTGGACAGTTTTTATCTTTGAATTGAAGAACTAGCTGGTGTTACATCTCACATTTGGTTTTCTTTTCGTGTAGGCAAGTGGCTGTTCTTCCTGAGATTCAGACAACACAGAATCCAGCAGATGAACAAGAAAATTCAGGTGTGTGGGTGGGTAACAGGTTAGATGGGTAACGGGTTAGAATCAGAATTTCAAAGCCAGAAGTACTGTAAAAGTCACCTTCTCTACCTACTGATTTTCTAGATTAAAAAAAAAAAAAAAGTCAAAGCGCTAAAGATGTTAAGTGATTGGCCAAAGGACACAAAACTAAAACCTATAAATACTCTTCTGCTCTGTTTGCTGTAACAGCAGTGTGACTTAAATAGCTCACAATAAGCTGCCTTCATCCTTTAGTTGTCACTAGTGAAGACCAAGAACCATTTTTATTATATAATATAGCCAGATTTAGGTTATGACGCCAGATACATCTCCATAGCACTTCTGTCCTGATGAATTTCATCAGTAAACAACTAGTCACTTCAAGACTAGAGAGCTCTGGATATAAGACTTTGTCCTTTTCCGTTGAGGGGATTCCCAGAAGAAAACCAGGCAGAGAAAATGCTTAGCCATACGACTTGGGATGCAACCACATTCTGCTGAGTTGCTGATTCCTGGAGAGGATTGATGCATCTCTCTGCAAGAAGGCAGTGTGAGGGGTGGTGGCTGAGAGTATAGACTCTGCAGTCAGACAGGTTGAAATCCCAGCTTTACCACTTACTGGCTGTATGAACATGGGCTGCTTAACCTCTCTCTGCCTCAGTTTTCTCACCTTTAAAATCTAGATCATTTCTCACCTACCTCATTGGATTGTTGTGAGGTTTATCTGAGTTAATACAGGAAGTTCCTAGAAGAGTGCCTCATATGTAGTGTTTCATACATGTTAACCATTGTCATTTTTTAGCTTTGACGCTGTTGAGGGCAATTACTTATTGAAAAACTGTCAGATTGTCATACCAGAAACTACCAGAGAGACAGCATAACTTCACATAAAAAAAAAAAAAAAATTCTAGTTTTGGTCACTTCCCAGCTATAACCTCAGGCAAGCTGCTCCACCTCTTTGAACCTCAGGTTTGTTATCTGTAAATGGGAGTAATAAAACCAGCTGTGTAATGTTGTTAGGCTTGGAGATAACGTGCATAAAGTACTCAGTAAGTGTTTGCTATGGCATCCACTTTGGTCCCTATCTATTTTCTCCCTCACAGAACCTAAAACAGCGGAAGAAGAAGAAAGTAATTTCAGCTCTCCACTTATGCTTTGGCTCCAGCAAGAACAGAAGCGGAAGGAAAGCATTGCTGAGAAAAAGCCCAAAAAAGGACTTGTTTTTGAAATTTCAAGTGACGATGGCTTTCAGATCTGTGCAGAAAGTATCGAAGGTGAGTGGATTAAATTAGGCCAGCCCAACAGCACAGGCTCTGTTCAGCTAGGGCTGCAGTAGTACCATTTGTGTGAGCAGCTCCATATGAGATAGATTGAATTGGAGACACTAGAAGGCAAGAGGCCACTAGTGAGAGTATTGGTGCAGTAGAGGTGTCAGGTAATAAAGCCCACTTCCAGTAGGAGAAGAAAGGAAAGGAGAGAAGAACAGACACATTCATGACTGCTTGGATATAGAGGGTAGAGAGAGAGGACTCAGAGATGCCTCTGAAGATTCCGGCCTGGGTGACTGAAAAAAAAAAAAAAAGATATGTAAGGAGAACAAAAAAATAACTAGTTTGAATGTACACATTCTGCATTAGATGTATTGAGTGTGGAGTGTGGGAATAAATCCAACAGATAGGAAGAGATCGTAGACTCTTAGGATAGAGCTGGAAGGGACTGTAAAGGTTTTCTAGTTACACCCCTCAACTGTAAGGAACTGAGAGGTTGTGATCTCCTTCCCCCAGTCCTGGTTAACCGTTAGTGCTGGTATTGTTTTGGTTAGCAGTACAGGGAGTAGAGTTAATACCACACATTCAAGTTTGGGACCAGGACTACCTCAGGGGAAGTGAGTGCGTTGAGGATGCAGGGGTCATTTTCAGAAGGTGGGAACCTCCTCACCACTTCTGTATCCTTTGTAACAGAAAGGAGCGCTGTTGGGTGGGGCACCTTCCCAGCTGCTTTCTTATTCACTGAACTGATTTAAACTAAGAAAACGACAAAAAGCTGTTCTAGCAGGGGATGTTTTCACATCATTGGCGTTAAGAGATGTTTGACTGAACTATCTTATTTCCTCACAGATGCCTGGAAGTCATTGACAGACAAAGTCCAGGAGGCTCGGTCAAACGCCCGCCTAAAGCAGCTTTCATTTGCAGGTAATGCTGCAGCAGTCATTTTACTCCTGTCTCATTATCCTCTGGTAACTTGTGGGTCTAAGCTACAGGGTTGATTTCACCAAAAAAAAAAAAAAAAAAAAAAATCAACCCTCTTTTTTTAAAAAAAATCATTTTTCACAGCTTTATTGAGATATAAACCTTATACTACACAGTTTACCCATTTAAAGCATACAAATCGATGGCTCTTAGTGTATTCACAGAGTTGTGTAAACCATCACTACTGTGTAATTGCAGAACATTTTCATCATCCCTAAAAGAAGCCCCGTACCCATTAGCAGTCATTCCTCAGCCCCAGCCCCTGGCAGCCACTAATCTACTCTCTGTCTCTCTGGATGTACCTCTTCTGTACATTTCCTACAGAAATGAATCATATAATACGTGGCCTTTTGTGACTGGCTTGTTTCATTTAACATGATGCTTTCAAGATTTCTTTCTACTGTAACATTGTCTCAGTATTCCATTTGTTTTTTTCTTTTACAGATGAATATTTTTTATTGTGGTAAAATACACATAACATAAAAGTTACCGTCTTAATTTTTCTTTTATTTTTTTTTAACGTCTTTATTGGAGTATAATTGCTTTACAATGTGTGTTAGTTTCTGCTGTACAACAGAGTGAATCAGCTATACATATACATACATCCCCATATCTCATCTTAACTATTTTTAAGTATACAGTTCTGTGGTGTTAAATACATCCACCTTGTTGTGCAGCCATCACCACCATCCATCCCCGTAACTTTTCATCTTGTAAAACTGAAACTCTATATCCATTAAACAATGACTCCCCATCCTCCTCTTCCCCAGCTTCTGGTAACCACCATTATTCTTTCTGTCTTTTAACTATTTTAAGTACCTCATATAAGTGGAATCATACAGTGTTTGTCCTCTTGTGACTGGCTGAGTACACTCAGCATAATGTCCTCAACGTGCATCCTTGCTGTAGCATGTTGCAGAACTTACTTCCTTTTTCAAGCTGAATAATATTCCATTGTATGTATGTATCACATTTACTTTTATCAATTGATCCATCTGTGGGCACTTGGATTGCTTCCACATTTTTGTTGTTTTGAATAATTCTGCTGTGAACATGGGTGTACAGAGATCTCTTTAAGACTTTGCTTTCAATTCTTTTGGGTATATACCCAGAAGTGGAATTGCTGGATCACATGGTGATGCGATCTTTAATTTTTTGAGAAACCATCATACTGTTTTCTGCAGTGGCTGTACCATTTTACGTTCCCACCAATGGTACACAAGAATTCCGATTTCTCCTCATCCTCACCAGTACTTGTTTTTGTTTTCTGTACATTTCCCTAATGACTTGAGATGTCGAGCATCTTTTCATGTGCTTATTGGCCATTTATATGTCTTCTTTAGAGAAATGTTTATTCAAGTCCTTTGTCTATATTTTCATCAGGTTGTTTGTTTTTTTGTTGTTGAGTTTTAGAAGTTCTATGTATTCTGGATATTAATCCCTTATCAGATGTATGATTTGCAAATATTTTCTCCTATTCTGTGGGCTGCCTCCTTTTTAACTCTGGATAGTGTCTTTTTTGTTTTTTGTTTTTTTTAGATTGGTGAGGGAGATATTTGGGGGGCAGAAAAATATGGCTCGTAGGTCCTGCTCTGTCCAACTGTGGCAGTCATTGGGTGAACTATAATTAAATTTGTACATGGCCTCTCCCAGGAGTCACTCTGAAATGATTACTGATAATGTGTGTAAGATTCTGCTCCTAGAGGAAACCAGCATCCCGAGCTCAGTGGTCTCAGTCTCAAATTGAGTAGCTCAGCCCTTTTCGCCAACGGCACAAAGATTGCTTTCATTTATCCATGTCTTTTGCTGCCACATGGAATGGTGGTTAGAAACCATGAACTCTGGAGACAGAAACTGAGTTCAAGTCCCATTTCTGCACTTTTGCTATCAACATTATTTCAGGTGCAAGCTAATTTACTTCTTCAAGGCTTAGTCTCCTTAAGTGGGAATATTAATGCAACCTTCAAAATTTGTCGTGAGAATTAATTAAAATAATGAACCTGGGAATTCCCTGGCGGTCCAGTGGTTAGGACTCTGTGTTCTTACTGCCGAGGGCCCAGGTTCAGTCCCTCGTCAGGGAAGCCGTGCGGTGCAGCCAAAAATAAAAAAATAAAAGTAATGAACCTGACATGATTTATTTAAGTACCCTAATATGCCAAATTAAGATCATTATCCTGACTGAAGGGATTTGAGATAGAATTCAGAGAAATCACTGAATACTAGCTTTTTTTAATAGTATCTTTTGATGCACAACATTTTTTAATCATCATGAAGTCCAATTTGTCTGTTTTTTCTTTTGTTACCTGTGCCTTTGATGTCATATCCAAGAAAGCATTGCTAAATTCAGTGTCATGAAGATTTTGTCCTATGTTTTCTTCTAAGAGTTTTATAGTTTTAGGTCTTACGTTTAGGTCCTTGACCCATTTTGAGTTAATTTTTATATATGGTATTAGGTAAGGGTCCAAGGGTTCTGGTGACATTAAAGCTGAGACCTGGGCTTCCCTGGTGGTGCAGTGGTTAAGAATCTGCCTGCCAACGCAGAGGACACGGGTTTGAGCCCTGGTCCGGGAAGATCCCACATGCTGCGGAGCAGCTAAGCCCGTGCACCACAACTGCTGAGCCTGCGCTCTAGAGCCCGCGAGCCACAACTACTGAGCCCGCATGCCACAACTACTTAGCCTGTGCACTAAAGCCCGCGAGCCACAACTACTGAAGCCCATGCGCCTAGAGCCCGTGCTTCACAACAAGAGAAGCCACCACAATGAGGAGCCCGCGCACCGCAACGAAGAGTAGCCCCCGCTCACCGCAACTAGAGAAAGCCCACGTGCAGCAACAAAGACCCAACTAAGCCAAAAATAAATAAATAAATAAATAAATTTATTTAAAAAAAAAAAAATCTGAGACCTTTCTGTCTCGGGTACCTTCCTGTCTTGTTCACCTTTGTTTTCCCAAGATTCTGTCTGGCACAGTGGAGAGATGGAAAGAATGCGGGAGATACAGTAGGTGCTCAGTAAATATTTGTTGGATGAACAAGTGAATGGCCCACACGAGAATAGATTGTTCCCTGTTGTACTTTATACTACACCTTTATCTGGTTGCTTTCACATTGCGAGGTCTGTGTTCATATCTGCCTCCCTCTGCCAAGGGCTCCTTGAGAACAGGGGCCATGTGCAACTCATCTTTCTTTTCCCATTATTGACACAGTGTCCAATCTCATTGTAAGCCCTCCAGTGAAGGTTGGACACTAGAGTTGAACACTCAGCCTAAACATTAAAATGAATTTTGTGAAAATACACTTAAGTATGCTTTTTAATGGCTTTTTCTACCTAGGAATCCACAGCAATCTAAAACTCCTAGGAAGAAATTCTTAGGGAAAATCAGTGTTGTATAGAAAAAAAAAAAAAAGTTTGCCATTGTCTTATATGACTTCAAGCTCTTATGTTGTCGACTTGTGTTTAATACTTTTATAGGTTGAGTTCTAATCAGAACAACGATTGTGATCATAAGAATGTTGCTTATCTGGAGACTTAATTTTCTGCTTGCCACTAAAACCAAATTATATCCCTTAGAGATTCTCGTAAGTGAAGTGGAAATTAGGCACCTGATAATAACTTGCCCCTCTTTTAAAAAATTATACAAGATGTAGAATTTTAAAATTTGGAGAAGCTAATCACCACAATAACAAATTGGTGGACGGGGTCCCACCTCCTAGAAGTAATTGTTAACATTTAAACATGGATATCCTTCCAGACATAGCATATGGCCCCCAGATTACACTGGGGTTACATCTCTATAAATATGCTTTATAACACAAACTGTGTGTCTGTTGGAATTCCATGTGTGATCCTAACACAGTTATGCCTATGAAATAATATCTTGTCCACAATAGATGCCATTATTATTTTGGTATCTATTAATACCAAAAACAGTAATTGTAAATGATATACTATTTATTTAACTAGCTATTTGCTAGTGTTAAAAAGAGGTATGGCAATTATTACTATGTCCCATCCTTTAAGGAAAGAAGCCAATCATTTTATTTTATTATTATTATTTTTAATATTTATTTATTTATTTGGTTGCGCCGGGTCTTAGTCACAGCATGTGGGCTCCTTAGTTGTGGCATGCAAACTTTTAGTTGTGGCATGCATGTTGGACTAGTTCCCTGACCAGGGATTGAAGCCGGGTCCCCTGCATTGGGAGCACAGAGTCTTAACCACTGCACCACCAGGGAAGTCCTGAAGCCAACCATTTTAGAAAGCCTTTCACCATCTGTGCCAGCAGACTTACATAAATTTTTTTTTTAAATAAAAAGAAATAAGAAATGCTCATTAATGGAATAAGACTAAGTGAGTAAAACAAAGTGGCTATTGAGTGTATTTCTCCATAAGTTCACTGTAACAGCACGGAAGAGAGTTCTCTGTTAGGGGTTCACTAACATTCCTTATAAATTTTAGTGAGGTGCCTGTGTGCATGTGAGCTGATTACTCCATTACCTGTAAACAAAAATGGGATCATAGTTAGAGTTGTACAGACCAAGGTTCAAATTCTGTCACACTAGCTATGTGACCTCGGGTGTGAGCCTAGGTTTACTTACCTTGAGATGAAGCTAGCATTTCCTGCCTGGTGTGGTCATTATGCCATGAAACGAAATAACACATATAGCATTTCTGTGTACACAGAGAACATAGAAAATAGTCCATAGTTTGGTGGCATGCTTTTTTCACTTAATCTATCATGAGTGTTTTCCATATGGATGGATCTGTATCCGCATCATCTTAATGGCTATCTAATGTTGATTTCTAGCTTGTCTTTAGTATAATTCACCCTTGAGCAGCCTCTGGCTGAGTTATTCCCTAGCTTAGGCATTTCTGTGGTTGTATGCAGCTTCCTATTGGCTGGGCTCCTCACTACCCGGGTGCCTTTGACCCTGCAGGTGTGAACGGTTTGAGGATGCTGGGGATTCTCCACGATGCAGTTGTGTTCCTGATTGAGCAACTGTCTGGTGCCAAGCACTGTAGGAATTACAAATTCCGTTTCCACAAACCAGAGGAGGCCAATGAACCTCCACTGAACCCTCATGGCTCGGCCAGGGCTGAAGTCCACCTGAGGCAAGTTCTCTTCCTTTCCATAAGCAGTTTGAGGTCTTGATTTTATGATCTAATGATATAATTATTTTCCCACTTAACCTTTGAGATTTCCAGTGTTAACACTGTCCTTCACTGGTTCTATTAAAGAATTTCTCTAAGTATATTTTCATCTTTTGGCTCCAGGAAGTCAGCATTTGACATGTTTAACTTCCTGGCTTCTAAACACCGGCAGCCTCCTGAATACAACCCCAATGATGAGGAAGAGGAGGAGGTACAGCTGAAGTCAGCTCGGTAAGTCTGGAGTAGAGAGCGGTCATAAATACTCTTTACGAATGAAATAATGCCATTTGCGGCAACATGGAAGGATCTAGAGATTATCATACTAAATGAAGTGAGTCAGAGAGAGACAAATACCATATGATGTCACTTATATGTGGAATCAAAAATATGATACAAATGAACTTATTTACAAAACAGAAACAGACTCACAGACACAGAAAACAAACTTTGGTTACCAAAGGGGAAAGGTGGTAGGGATAAATTAGGAGTTTGGGATTAGCAGCTACAAACTACTGTATATAAAATAGGTAAACAACAAGGTGCTACTGTATAGCACAGGGAACCATGTTCAATATCCTGTAATAAACCATAAAGGAAAAGAATGTGAAAAAGAATATATGTATAACTGAATCACTTTGCTATACACCAGAAACTAACACAACATTGTAAATCAACTATACTTCAATAAAAAATTTAAAAATAAAATAAAAAAAGAAATACTCTTTGCTTCCCTCTGTTGCAGTTTTGCTTAGATCACAATTTCCCAGATAACATTTAAGAAGACTGAAATAGAGTTTGTGTTGAAGTAACAGTAGCTGGCTGGCAAAGAGAGGGGAATGTGTCACAGAGGAGAAATTCAAATAACTATAAGATGTATATTTTATTTTCTTTAACTGTAGTATACTCTGTCAGCTTTGCATGTACCACCACAGACTTCATATATAACACTATATTTTAGGCCTGATTTTATAAGGCCTTTGTTATGCTTGGGATTGAACACACAGAATAGTGTAGTCATATGCTCTAGGAACCTTTGATCCAAGACTCAAAACTGATGATTTCCTGAAGAGAATTCATTAATAACGAACCGTCTCTCTTTAGGAGGGCAACTAGTATGGATCTGCCAATGCCCATGCGTTTCCGGCACTTAAAAAAGACTTCTAAGGAGGCAGTTGGTGTCTACAGGTATGGCTAAAATTGTAGAAAGAATTATAGAAAACTAATGAAGTTTTCCAAAATCAAAGTGGATCAAATGCTGGAGTGACCTCCTTCATTCAGTAAGTGAGGTTTTTATCAATATTACTAATTGAACCTGATGTCCTGGGATCCTGCAACTCCTTGTGTTGAACGAGGAATTTAATACAGTAAGCTTTAAAGTATTGCTACTTCTGGTGGGCTTTGGAACGGAGAAATCTTTAATCCTTGGCTGTTTGTTAGAGTGATTAATATACTCAAATCAGGTGGGTCCAGATTCTTTCCAAGTCTCTGTCTCTCCTGGGGAACTAATAGACCAGGAGATTTTATTCATTTATTCATGTATTCACACATTTAACCTTATTTGCAAAATCTGCGGCTGATGTCTTTTCCATCTTTATGTCCTAGGTCTCCCATCCATGGCCGGGGTCTTTTTTGTAAGAGAAACATCGATGCAGGTGAGATGGTGATTGAGTACGCTGGCAATGTCATCCGTTCCATCCAGACTGACAAGCGAGAGAAGTACTATGACAGCAAGGTGAGTTCCACACTTTCATTCTCCAGTTCTTTTGTTATAGAAAGGGGCCATCAACTATAAAGATGATCCCTAGATCGCGGAAGAATTAGTTTTTGTTTTTGTTTTTTTTTACATTTTAACATCTCTGAATTTGTGGTGGTCCCAGTCCACTCTTGGGATTAGCACACAAAGATACTCTTTGAAGGTTTGTCTGAATGGATCCCAGGGTCACAAGCACACAGTGACGGGAATTCCCTGGCTGTCCGGTGGTTAGGACTCGACGCTTTCACTGCAGGGGCCCGGGTTCAATCCCTGGTTGGGAAACTAAGATCCCGCAAGCTGCTCGGTGCAGCTAAAAAAAAAAACAACAACAACACACAGTGACACAAGTTTTAGGTTTCTCTTGCCTGTGGAGACATTAAGAAACTTCTAGCCTAGTGCCTGTAATCTAGGAATTTGTCATGGAGGCATCCTGAAAGATGGGAGAAATCCAGAAATTTTACCAGAAGGACCTGTTCATCAGTGGCTAAGGTCACATCAGAAAAAGGTTGGGAAATGTTGTCAAGCCTGCGCTGTAATAAATAACAGGTTCTTCTCCGCTCTCCTTCCTGTAGGGCATCGGTTGCTACATGTTCCGGATCGATGACTCCGAGGTGGTAGATGCCACCATGCATGGAAACGCTGCCCGCTTCATCAATCACTCATGTGAGCCTAACTGCTACTCTCGGGTTATCAATATCGACGGGCAGAAGCACATTGTCATCTTCGCCATGCGCAAAATCTACCGAGGGGAGGAACTCACTTACGACTATAAGTTCCCCATTGAGGATGCCAGCAACAAGCTACCCTGCAACTGTGGTGCCAAGAAATGCCGGAAGTTCCTAAACTAAAGCTGCTCTTCTCCCCACTGTTGGAGCACTAGGACCCAGGGCCTCCAAAACAGTGCCGAAGGCCTTTGCCGGCAGCCAGGAGTTCCAGGATTGAGTGGGCACAGTTGAGGGGCCTGCGTGACGGCTGGGCTCCCTTAGGCCCCATATTCACATTATACATGTGATCATAGTCCTGGAGAGGGATGAGGTCTCGAAGCAAAGATCCGCGATCGGCTTTCTCCTGGGGCCCCTCTGATTGCGTGCCGTTAAAAAGTGGGAAACGGGTCCCTAGCAGACTTGCCTGGAAGGAGCCTATAGAGGGTTAGTTATGTTGGGAGATCGGGCCTGAGCACCTCCTCAGAGAGAAGTTGCCATCCTCGCCTTGGCCTTTCCAGAGCACTGTAAGCAAGGGGTCAGGCACAGCCCCGGTGCGGGGTTGGTTGGGTACCTGACAGTTTGCCAGCCGGGCCCAGCCTGTAGCCGTGTGTTGAACAAAGACGGTCTGGTGGTTTTCCCTACTATGCTCCCACTTGAGAGTTCCCTTCTGGTTGGGAGACAGGATTTCGTAGCACCTTTGGTGTCAAAGGCTGTCTTGGGGTTGTGCCAGTTCATTACCAAACGTTGAGCCTGTGGGCTGTAAGTGGGAGTGTTACCCCCATGAGCCTTATCTCAGTCAGTCACCTTCCTAGACAATAGGAGCGGCTTCCCTCTCATTCCTTCTCTTCACTCCACTTTTCTCGTCCCCCGTTCTGCATCCCACTGCTTTCCCGTGCTCTCTGGGTGGTAGGGGAGAGTGACTCCCTGCTCGAGGACACTCCCTGTTGGGCATAGGATGTGCCTACAAAACGTTCCCTGAGCCTGTAAGCACTCCCAGTGGGGAAGTGGACAGGAGCCATTGGCCATAACCAGACAGAATTCGGAGACGTTTTCATAAAACTCCACTGAGAGTTTTAAAGAAATATATGTAGCATGATTTTTTAGAAGAGGAAGATTATTTAAATAGGAGTTGAATCATGCAACGACCAGAGTATCACAACCAGGGTAACCCCTGGGCCCCATTCCTAGGACATGATAACTTTACTTTCCCCTTGTTAAGACATAGGAAGACTTAATTTTTAAATGGTCAGTGTCCAGTTGAAGGCAGAACACTAATCAGATTTCAAGGCCCAAAACTTGGGGACTAGACCACCTTGTATCGAGGGAACTCTGCCACCTGCACAAAATCTATGGATAAAGTAAATTAAATGACACTACTGCCCTGATTACTCCCTAGGATGTGGTCAAAACAGCATCAAATGTTTCGTCTCTTCCTTTCCCCAAGACAGTGTCCTGAACCTGTTAAATTAAGTCATTGGATTTTACTCTGTTCTGTTTACAGTTTACTATTTAAGGTTTTATAAATGTAAATATATTTTGTATATTTTTCTATGAGAAGCACTTCATAGGGAGAAGCACTTATGACAAGGCTATTTTTTAAACCGCGGTATTATCCTAATTTAAAAGAAGATCGGTTTTTAATAATTTTTTATTTTCATAGGATGAAGTTAGAGAAAATATTCAGCTGAACACACAAAGTCTGGTTTTTCCTGCCCAACTTCCCCCTGGAAGGTGTACTTTTTGTTGTTTAATGTGTAGCTCGTTTGTGCCCTGTTGACATAAACGTTTGCTGGGTTTGCTCTTTGACAATAAATGGCAAAGGAAAGTCCCCCAACTCCATCGGGCCACTCCCCTCCTTCCCAAATTGAAGCTCCTGAAAAGGCTGCGGTAGGATCTCAACAGCAGTTTCTCCTCTTCTTTCCTGCGCTGTCTCTCTCCTTTCTGGCACAGCTCAGTGCTGAGAGGCGGGAACCTACACTTCCCTCGTCTTTTCTCCTTCAGAGTTAGCATCCAAGCTGAATGGCAACCTGACATTTTCCATCACCATCTGCCTCATAGGTCACCTCGTTCCCTCTCCCTCTGCCCACCAAGTCCTCATGCCTGCAAAGACCCCCTGGATCCCCTTGTGCCCTCTTTTGGGGCAGCCCGTTGAAACTGAAGCACAGTCTGACCACTCACGATAACGCAGATTCTCCTCTGCCTCTGTCAGCTACAAGGTTTCAGAGCAGCGTAGTCCAGTGGAGGGCGAGGCACCTTTTCTCGCCTCGAGAAGCCCATTCCTACGGAAGGAAGTCTAGCGAAGCAATACGACTCAGCCCAGCGCTCTCTGCCCCGGGACTCGTGGCTCTGCTGTGCCTTCCATCCTGGGCTCCCTGTTCTTCCGTGACCTTAATTAAGAACTTTGGTGGCTCTGCTGGAACATTGTCACTGTTTTCACTGTCATGCAGGGAGCCCAGCACTGTGGCCAGGAAGGCAGAGACTCCCTGTCATCGTGGAGAAGTGCCAGCAGGGGACTGGGGAAAAGCACTCTACCCAGACCTCACCTCCCTTCCTCCTTTTGCCCGTGAACAAGATACAGTGGCCCGAGGGGTTCCACTAGTGTCTGGTTTCCTTTATTATTGCACTGTGTGAGGTTTTTTTGTAAATCCTTTTATTCCTATTTTTTTTTAAAGAAAAAAACCTTAAGCTGCATTTGTTACTGAAATGATTAATGCACTGATGGGTCATGAATTCACCTTGAGAAAGACCCAAAGGCCAGTCGGGGGTGGGGGAAACTCAGCTAAATAGACCTAGTTACTGCCCTGCTAGGCCGTGCTGTACTGTGAGCCCCTCCTCAGCTCTTTCTACCAGTCCCAAACCCTGAGGCCAGGGGAGGAACCCCCAGCTCTCCTTCTCCTGCCAGCTGCCGATGGTTTGCCTTGCCTTTCCACTCCCTGTCAACCATGGAAATGAGGAATTCCTCTTAGAGCTCAGCCTTGAGTCCATTGCCAAAATTCAGCGTACCTGCCAGCAACTTGGGGAATAAGCTAAGGTTTCCCTACAAGAGGGAAAGAAGGCAAAAAAAAGAAATGGCATAGCTATCTCCAAAACACCTCCGAGTTTGTTTTGAAAGTGACCAAGGGAATCTCCGCACAAAAGTGCAGACTGAGGAACTGTGGTGGGTCATTCCCAAGAATCCCCTAAGGGGCATCCCAAATCCCTAAGGAGTAACAGCTGCAAACCTGGTCAGGTCTCAGTGACAGAGCCAGCTCACTTACAGCTTTGCTGCTAGAACCTGTTGTGGCTGCATTTCCTGGTGGCCAGTGACAACTGTGTAACCAGAATAGCTGCATGGCGCTGACCCTTTGGCCGGAACTTGGTCCCTTGGCTCCCTCCATTACCATCCGCCACCTCCAGCCCAGCCCCTCCTGTTTTTAGACCAATGACAAGAATCAAGGGGGAAGCCCTGGCAGCTATATATAAGTTTTCAACCAGACTCCTTGGCCGGGATCCACTCCACCACCCCGCTTGCCTCTGTCAAACCCCCGGCCAATGCCGTGAGCACCATGCAGCTCCCTTGATTTAAAAAAAAAAAAAAAAAAATACAACAACAAAAAAAACAAAAAACAACAAAAAAAAACCTTTTAATGAATGTATCTTTCTAAAGGACTGTCGTTCAATCAAATATCTGAAAATACTAAAGGTCAAAACCTTGTCAGATGTTAAGTTTGATTTGGGATTTTTTAAAATAGAAATCAAGTTGTGGTTTTTTTGGGTTTTTTTTTTAAAGGAAAAGCGGGTCATTGCAAAGGGCTGGGTGTAATTTTATGTTTCATTTCCTTCATTTTAAAGCAATACAAGGTTATCTAGCAGATGGTTTTGTGCCGAATCATGAATACCAGTCAAGTCTCACACTCTGAAAACTTGCAACTTTTTTGTTTTGGTTTTCAAATAAATATAAATATGATATATATAGGAACTAATATAGTAATGCACCATGTAACAAAGCCTAGTTCAGTCCATGGCTTTTAATTCTCTTAACACTATAGATAAGGATTGTGTTACAGTTGCTAGTAGTGGCAGGAAAATGTCAGTCTGGCGCTCCTCTGATCCCCCCAAATAGGGGGGGACCCATCCTAAGGGGATGGCGGAACAGTCCATTCCTGGGATCAGAGAGAAATGCAGAAATGGTGTCACCTGGATTTTTTCTGCCTGTGAATGTTGCCAGTCAGTACCTGTACTCCTTGTTTCTCTATTTTTGGTTATGAATGTTGGGGTTACCACCTGCATTTAGGGGAAAATTGTGTTCTGTGCTTTCCTGGTATCTTGTTCCGAGGTACTCTAGTTCTGTCTTTCAACCAAGAAAATAGACTTGTGGTGTTTCTTTTATTGAACTTTTAACAGTCTCTTTAGTAAATACAGGTAGTTGAATAATTGTTTCAAAAGCTCAACAGATGACAAGCTTCTTTTCTAGAAATAAGACATTTCTTGACAACTTTATCATGTATAACAGATCTTTCGGTTTTTTTTTCCTTGTGTTCTTCCAAGCTTCTGGTTAGAGAAAAAGAGAAAAAAAAAAAAAGGAAAAAAATGTGTCTAAAGTCCATCAGTGTTAACTCCCTGTGACAGGGATGAAGGAAAATACTTTAATAGTTCAAAAAATAATAATGCTGAAAGCTGTCTACGAAAGACTGAATGTAAAAGTAAAAAGTGTACATAGTTGTAAAAAAAAAAAGGAGTTTTTAAACATGTTTATTTTCTATGCACTTTTTTTTATTTAAGTGATAGTTTAATTAATAAACATGTCAAGTTTATTGCTGCACATGGTTGAACTTTCTTTTGGCTTTGGCTGAGGTGGACGAATGGGAGGGGCGTGGCCCGTGACCTGATTACAGAGTCCCTTCCACGGTCCTTTCTTTTAAGGTGGAATCATGAAATCATTCCCCACCACCTTCCTTCAGGCCCCACTCTACACTGTCTCTCTTAACCATATTTTCTTCCCTTATTCATCAGTGATGTATGTTCAGGACCTAATGAACTCTGGATATGAGGAAGAGGTCAAGAGGACAGAGGAATAGTTCCTTTACTTGGTACATATATCCCCCTTCTTCATCCACGGGTGGTCAAGCGTTGGCTTCTAATGAGTTCCTCCCTATTTATGAATATAATAAAATGAAAGCATTTCAGGGAGAGCCTGGGCAGTACCCTCTCTTTGCTCCACTCCACCTTAAAGCTGAAATGCGATTTACTTACTCTGTTTCTCCCTAGGACTGGGGTGGGGGTAGGGAGGCAGTTGAGAAATATTTGTAAATATATTCTGCCAAGCCAGGGTCACTATCCCCAGGCTAAAGGGGGCTGAGTTTACACTGCAGCCAAGGAATGGTCAACACTCCTCCTCATGGGGGCTGGTCCTCAAACGGACCTCCTCCCTCCGGATCAGCTGGCTGGAGGCTCGGCCCTCACCCCTTTTTCCTCCCTCTCACAGTAAGTCACCTTTTCGGATTTTGGAGTTGAGCACCATGGGGACTCCAAATGATCAGGCAGTGCTGCAGGCCATCTTCAACCCTGACACTCCGTTTGGAGACATTGTTGGGTTGGACCTGGGAGAGGAAGCAGAGAAGGAAGGAGGAGATGAAGGTCAGTATTCGACCTTGGAGTATAGCTCTCCACATTGGCTGGTCTGCTGCCTCGCTGGGGTGGCATAGGTAGGTGGTCTTACGAGGGCCCTTGTTCCACGACCCTTGGATGATGATTGCTGACCCTCAGTGCACTGACGGGGGCTCGGCAGGAGTCACTGTGGCCAGAGGAGAAAGCCAGGTTTGTCCTCCACCACCCCCCTCTGAACTTACCTCCCCACTCAGTTCACCCCATGGTCCAAGCTTAACTGTGCTGGTGGGGAGAGGGGCCATGTGATACGCTCACGTCTTTGTCAGAGTATATCACCCTCCACAGCAGGAAAGAAAGAAACAGGGCAGGGGGTGGCTCAGCTAAACAGCTCCAACCTAAGCAAGTATTCAGTGTCACACACCTTACAAGCCAAGCCCTGAGCTAATTCTTCCAGAGCAAGTGCGCTCACTGGCTTTTCCACCAGCCCCTAAGGGGGCCTGCTGTCCGCGTCAGGGGTTTTTGATGCCCTTTGTTTCTAAAGGAGTGAAACCTAAGCCTTAATGCAACTTCAGGCTGAAAAGCTGAGAGAAACACTGGAAATGGTTTTCATGACCCGGGTATGTCATGGCGGCCTTCCTGTTGGAAGCAGTGGAGTAGAACAAAACAGAGACAGACTGAAGAGCCAGAAAGACCTGGGTTCAAATCCAAGCTGTGCAGCTTATGGGCGGTGTGACCTTGAGCAAATCATTTAGCTACAGGCTAAGGAGTTTGGGTTTCATTCTCTTGGCAGTGGGGAGCCAACCAAGGCGCCTTTCCCAGGTCCCTTTGGAACTTTAAGCAGGGCTAGCTCTCTGCCTTGCTGACCTCCGTTCCCCCTGCCCCAAACACTGCATCTGACTCCTGCTGTGACCTACAGCCCTGCCCAGTCAGCCCTGGCTCGTGTCCCAGGTTTCCAAAGCCCCAGGTGGCTTTTGCTTCCTGCTCCCAACTGCACACCTGTCCACTCCTGGCTCCCTCCCTGGCACAGATGGAGTTTTCCCTCGAGCACAGCTGGAGCAGTCCAAGGCCCTGGAGCTGCAAGGGGTGATGGCAGCAGAGGCTGGCGACCTCAGCACGGCCCTGGAGAGGTTTGGCCAAGCCATCAACCTGCTGCCTGAGAAGGCCTCAGCTTACAGCAACCGAGCCCAGGCCCGGCTACTCCAGGGAGACGTGGCAGGTGAGGGGAGAGTCCCTGGAGCCTGTGCAGAGGGGCCGGGGAGGGCACAGACCAGAGACGGTGTGTCTGTGGGGCTTGGGCACGGGGCGTGGGAAGTCACTAAGCCCCTCTGGAACCTATGTCTCTACCCATAAGAGACATATCATGGGCTCGGCTAACCTCTTGGGGATATTGTGAGAGTCAGGGGGACTGCATTCCATTTACATATTTATAAAAATTTAATGAGAGCCTACTATTCTAGCAGTGGGCTAGGTGCTGAGGATTATAGTGCTTATAGCAATTACTATGTGCCAGGCACTCAGCACTTCACATGTGAGTTGTAGTCATTCATATAATCCTCATAACAACCCTAAAAGGTACGTGCTACTGTTATCTCCATTTTGCAGATGAAGAAACTGAAGCATGGAGGTTAAGTAGCTTCCTACTCACGCAGCTGAGAAGCGGCAGAGCTGGGATCTGGTCCAGGTGGCAAGGCTCCAGAGCCTGTGCTCTTAATCCCCACATGATACTGCTTCTCAAGAAGCTCACAGCCTAGAGGGTAGAACAGACACATAAATATAATAGCAGCATAACAAGCTGAGAGGGTTCAGCATGGGATCTGTTCCTGAGGAGTGAGTTCTGAAGGATGAGTAGGCGTTAGCTGGATGGAGGGCAGGGAGTGGGAGAAGGCACGGCCTGTAGAGGTCCTGAAGTCATGGACAGGTACAGGGAATCTGGCTGGAAAAGGGCGTGCTGGAAGAATGGAGCCTCTCCAGAGCCTGGAGAGGTAAACAGGGGCCAGAGAGTGAACAACTGCGAACATTAGGCCGAGATCGGACTTTGTCTTGAAAACACTGGAAATCACTAACGGGCTTCAACTAAAGGGTAAACCACAGAAGCCTAGTAGGGAACTACTAGACTATCGAGACCCGTGGTGGTAGAGGTGTTCCTGGGGCCAGGAATGCCAGGCTGGGGAGTTTGGACTCCATTCTGGGAATATTGGGGGACTCTGAGGGCCTTTCCCAGGCTTGTCTGCCACCTGGCTTTGGCAGAGCAGGGCCATAAAGGCCGCTGGGACAGCCTGCAGACCAAAACCCCAGAGAGCATCAGAGGGGATGCTTCCTTGAGAAGGCCTTCAATTCCTCCTGACCAGCTCCTCTGAGGGAAACCAAGGAATGCTGTGATTAGAAAGCTTCTCAACCGACCAGTCAGGATGGGGAGCAGAGCCTCTGCTGGGTTCCGGGGACCAAAACACACAGCGAGAGGACAGGGAAGACCAGCCTTGCTGTAGGATGCTGCTGGCGCTCCCCCAGCGCCCTGCCCTGGCAGGCGCTATAGACTAGAGAACTTGAGTGAATTGAAGCAGAGCGCAGAAGAAATGCAGCTCGGTACCCTACCGTGGATACCAGCTGGCTGCCTGAGGTTGAGTTCACAGCTCTGATGCCTAATAAGCCAAGTATTTACGAGGATGATAAAAACAAAAATGCTGCAGGCCAGCTCTGGCTCCAAGACCTCTTTCAAAGAAAATTAGATACAAAATAATGAAGACCATGGAAATAAAGAATGAGAAGAGACAGTCAGTAGAGAACACAGGTGAGAGAAGCGGTTTTAAGGCATCAATGGAAAAGAGGAGTGAAATGTCTTCAAAAGTTAGAGAGGGACTTCCTTGGGGGTCCAGTGGTTAAGAATCTGCACTTTCACTGCAGGGTCACGGGTTCAATCCCTGGTCAGCGAATTAAGATTCCGCATACCCCGCGGTGCGGCAAAAAAAAGAGAGGAAAAAAAGGACTTTATTGTATAAGACATGGTTGTCAGGTAATTCTAATGTTTTTGGACTCTGGGATTCGGAGTCAGTCACCTGGCACATGGTAGATGGTTAATAACGTATGCGTGCCTGGCAACAGGGCCAGATTCATAACATAGTGACCCTCCGTTCGTGTTTTGATGTATCAGATGGTAGAAAATAACACGGACAAGGCGAGACCTGGACTTCAGTCCCAGCTCTGCCACTAACTGGCTGTGCAGCCCAGGCCGAGTCTTGCCAACTCTTCCAGTCTTCATCTGCGTAAAGGGAATAACAATACCGATCTCTAGAGTCAAGTGCAGGCGGGATGTAAACGGCCGAGCCCCAGAGCCTCCGCTCGGGGCCGGATCGCTTGCTGGCCGCGGCCCTGACCCCCGCCCGTCTGTCGGTTCCGCAGGCGCCCTGGAGGACCTGGAGCGCGCGCTGGCGCTGAGCGGCGGCCGGGGTCGCGCCGCCCGCCAGGCCTTCGTGCAGCGCGGGCTCGTGGCGCGACTGCAGGGCCGGGACGACGACGCCCGCGGGGACTTCGAGCGGGCGGCGCGGCTGGGCAGCCCGTTCGCTCGGCGCCAGCTGGTGCTGCTCAACCCGTACGCGGCGCTGTGCAACCGCATGCTGGCCGACGTGATGGGGCAGCTGCGCGGGCCCCGCGACCGGCGCTGAGCCGCCGGCGGGCAGGCGTGGGGGGAAGAGGGACTCCCGCAACCAATAAACCTGCCGGCTCTCCCAGCCACCGCCTGTGTCTGCGTCCTCCGCCGTCCCCGCAAGGAAGGGCGCTCAAGTATCCCCGGCGCGCGAGGCCGTCAGCGAGGCCCGGGACGTGGTCCCGGAGCCGCCGCCCTGGGGGAGGGGGGGTCCTTCGGGCCGAGGTCGGGCATCGATTGGCCCTGCCTGGCGCAGCCCGGGCCCCTGCGGACGACTGTGGTGCTCATCAGACCTGAGCAGTCGCTCCGGCTGCTCTCGGGGAGTGAGCCAGGTGAGCTGCACCGGAAGGCGGGGCGGGGCGGGGCGAGGCGGGGGCGGGCGTGCTTCGCGACCCCCGCCTCCTGGATCCCCTCCTCTTCGGCCCAAATCCGGAGGAGGGGAGAAGGGGCGTAGGTGGGTGAGGGAAGCGGGCGGGAGAGAGCAGGGGTCGGGAGAAGGACGGTCCCTTTGGGGGAGGGGCACGTGTACCCGAGTGTTTACGCGCGCGCGCGTGTGTGTTTCTGGGCCTGGTGCGGGCTGCAAGGTTGCAGGTTATTTCTGTGTACCTGCGAGCGTGTGCCTGTTTGTCCCGTGGAGTCAGCGCTCAGTTCTGTGCCCGCAAGGTGTACAGGTACGTGCTGGCTGGGTTTGGACCTTTGGGCTCGACCATTTGCGTCCTTGCCTTCACCACTGTGGATCGTAATACATTTGTGTTTCCGTGCATGGTTTATTTTTGTTTCTGGAGAGTAAATTCCTGGAGCAGTTATTAAGCTTGTCTGCTCTCACCTGGCTAACATCGAGGACTGCCCCCTTCTCTCGGCAGCCTGGGGCCCAGGCCGGGGCCACCATGGCGCTGCCTCCAGGGCCAGCTACCCTCCCGCACACACTTCTGCTCCTGCCGGCCCTTCTGAGCTCAGGTACACCCCTGTTCAGCCCTTGGCCATGCATTTGTGCGGTCAAGTCCCCCTCTCTCCCCTCCTTGCCTGCATCTTCAGTTTGGGTACCCACTCCAGGCACCAGAGTTGGGTTCCCTTCATCCACCTCCCCAAGGTACAGCCGTCCCTGGTTAGAGAACCCAGGTGCTCTGTCTCTTGGCCTGCTGCCCCTCCGTAACTGGACCTCATCCCGGTCACAGAACAGTACTAAGCCTCCACCAGCCCTCCCCAGAATCCCTTGTGTTCCAGGTTGGGGGGAGTTGGCGCCACAAATTGATGGTCATACCTGGGCAGAGCGGGCACTTCGAGAGAATGAACGCCACGCCTTCACCTGCTGGGTGGCAGGGGGGCCTGGCACCCCCCGATTGGCCTGGTACCTGGATGGACAGCTGCAGAAGGCCAGCACCTCAAGACTGCTGAGCATGGGCGGGGAGGCCTTCTCTGGAGGCACCAGCACTTTCACTGTCACTGCCCAGCGGGCCCAGCATGAGCTCAACTGCTCCCTGCAGGACCCAGACAGTGGCCTGTCAGCCAACGCCTCCGTCCTCCTCAATGTGCAATGTGAGTGCCCCTCAGGTGGACAGAGACAGAGGTTCTCTGCCCAGGGACCCCCAGCAGTCACCAGGCAGGTGGTCTGGTAGGACATTTAAAAAACACTTAAGCACTCTGCAAATATTAACTCACTTTATCCTCACAGTAATCCTATGAGGTAATTACTATTGTTGTCCCCATTTTACAAATGACAAAACTGAGGCAGAGAGGTTAAGCAATCTGCCCAGGGTCATACAGCTGGTAAGTAGCAGAGCCAGGATTCAAATCTTGACATTTTGGTTCTAGTGTTTATACTCTTAATCTTCATTTGTACAAAATGCTGCCTCTCTGGCAGACCCAGCCATCCTGTTTCCCAGTGCCCCCTAAGGAGAGGTCCAGACCCCTGGCTCCCTTCTGGGTTTGGGAAGAAATGGAAGGCGTGCAAGGGGCTGTGGTGGGAACATACTGGTCTCTGCTTTGCACCAGTTAAGCCAGAGATTGCCCAGGTTGGGGCCAAGTACCAGGAAGCTCAAGGCCTGGGCCTCCTGGTCGTCCTTTTTGCCCTGGTGCGTGCGAACCCGCCTGCCAACGTGACCTGGATCGACCAGGATGGGCCGGTGACTGTCAACGCCTCTGACTTCCTGGTGCTGGATGCCCAGAACTACCCCTGGCTCACCAAACACACCGTTCAGCTGCAGCTCCGCAGCCTGCCACACAACCTCTCCGTGGTGGCCACCAACGACGTGGGTGTCACCAGCGCCTCGCTTCCGGCCCCAGGTGAGCACTGCCAGCCACGGGCCCAGCAAAGCCTCGGATGGGTGTGGGATCATGGTGCAGAAACAGGAAGGCTTGTTGCCTTTTGGGCGAGTCTGGTGAAAGCTGTCCCTGGCCACCTGGGGCAAGGAGGCCAGAGTAGTGACCTGTGGCATCTCAGAGTTGGGGGGCCCTGCCCGCTTGGAACCTAAACAGAGAATGACCTGCAGGGCTCCTGGCCACCCGGGTGGAAGTGCCACTGCTGGGCATCGTTGTGGCTGGAGGGCTTGCCTTGGGCACCCTGGTGGGGTTCAGCACCTTGGTGGCCTGCCTGGTCTGCAGGAAAGCGAAGAAGACCAAAGGTAGGGCCAAAGCAGGGCGGGGGCAGAGGGTGGCTGGGGAAGGGGAGACGAGGTCAGGGGGTGGGCAGCAAGGCCATGGGCAGCGAGTGGAGCTGGGCAGAACGTCTCTGACAAGTGGTAGGACAGGTCTTCCTGGGCATGGCCATGATTTAGACCACATGCATCCCAGGTAGCAGGGCCAGGCACTGGGAAGCCAGTCTGGGCATCTGAGAGACCCCTTGCCTGAGGGTTCTGGGCCTGAAGAGGGCAGGGGGCAGAGCCCAGAGCAGGTGGGCACACGGAGACAGCGCTGTGGTTTCTTTCTCCTCAGGCCCCTCCCGGCGCCCATCCCTGATCTCTAGGTAACTCTCCCTGGGGCTGGGTGGATGGGCCAAATGGAGAGGCAGCATGGGGACGGGGGGATCCTGGGCTTTCTGGTAGTTTGGGAACGGGCCGCAAGCAGGAGTCTGTGCCCGCTGGTGCCAGGGCCCATCCAAGCCTTTTTCTGCCCTGTAGTGACTCCAACAACCTGAAACTCAACAACGTGCGCCTGCCGCGGGAGAACATGTCCCTCCCGTCCCACCTGCAGCTCAACGACCTCACTCCGCACTCCAGAGGTACATCCAGGACCCTCTGTTGGCCCCAGCTTTATCTGTGGAGGTGCTTCTGAGAAAAAGAGAGACCCTGGGCCTTAGGAGGGTCTAGAGCCCGTCGGGCACACACCTCACCCGGGCACCATCCCCTTTGTCACCCCACAGGGAAAGCAGCGGACCAGCAGATGGCTCAGGACAACAGCCAGCCGGAGCTTCTGGATCCGGAGCCCGGCGGCCTCCTCACCAGCCGAGGTATGGGAAAGGGGCCTGCTGCCCTGCTGCCCTGCTCCCCGGCCCTTTTGCTTGTGCCAAAGGCCTCTGAATCCCCAAGGGGCAGAGAGTGGTCTCCCAACTTCCAAGGAATGAGGGTGACTGAGTCTCCTGGGATCTCTGACCCGCAGGTTTCATCCATCTCCCAATGCTGGGCTACATTTATCGGGTGTCCAGTGTGAGCAGTGATGAGATCTGGCTCTGAGCTGAGGCTAAGACAGAGGGTGCCTTCTTGGCCCCTGGGCACCCTCCCGGTCCTCCTCCAAGGCACCCGCTGCCTGGCCACATTGCCAACGGGAAGAGGCCATGCCACTGCCACTTTTGCTTGTCCTCTGGGTCACTGGTATCCTTGGCAAGGCTGCCAGCTGGACCTAAGCCCTTGTTCCAACTCTGGTTGAGGGCCTGCATGATGGCCTGTGCCCAGGCGGATGGGGCTCTCTGTCCAGGTGTGCCTGGAGGTCATCCAGCATCTAAGCGTGGCGTGGCCCTGTCGGCTTGGGGCAGCTCTGTGCCCCACGCCGGTGCTCCTCAGCACCGTGTACAGCAGGCATGGGGCATGCCTGGTTGGGAGGGCTCTGCACGTCCTGGATCTCCTTCCCATGCTATGCAGCTTTGTTCCCTCAGGGAAAATTTAGGACCCTGCTAGCTGTAGAGAACCAACCTGCCCTTTGCACAGGAACTCACCTCTGGCCCAGCAGCGCTGGCCAAGCACAAACCAGTACCCTCTGCTGCATACCTCTCTGCCCCAGCCCCCTCTTGGGCATCATAGGTTATACATTGGACCTTCTCCACTTCTTCACCTGGCACTAGACTTCCCCACTGGCCTGGGCCCTGGTGGTGCCAGCGCCTGGTGTTAGCACAAGAAAGGGGAAGAATGGGAGGTGAGAAGCCTGGTGCGTCCAGGCCTGCATGTAGCTATGCCTTGTTTTCTTACAGTGTTAGCACTTTAAGCATGTCTTCTCGGGAGGGGGTGAGCAAGGGCCCCAGGGCCCTGTCTGGGGCTTCCCCAAGTCTGGCCTTTTCATGGTTCACTGTGAGTGCCCTGAGCCCTCGGGGTTGACGGGTTCCCGCTCAAAGTATCTACCCCGCTATGGGACCCCAGCCCTGGACCCCATCAGCAGGACCCTGACTGCCCCATCAGCAGGAAGCTGTTCTTCCTGTCCCATCCTCTGTTCTTTAGGGGATGGCCATAGTGGCACATAACTTGACAGTGCTGGAAACCTTAGGGGGACATGGAAAAAGGAGGGAGAGCACATATCCCAAAACAACCCAAGAACACTTTTGAAAAGCAACGTGGAAAAGATTGCAAATTAACAGAGTGCAAAGTGTATTTTTCCCTTCTTGATATCTTGTTTGTAATTTTTCTCACGTTACTGCCGAGGACAGTGCTGAGCATGTGGTAGATTCTCAATAAACTTGACCGAGTGAATGCTGCATGTCTGTTTCATTCCCTCAAATTTTTTTTTTTTTTTAACTGAAGTATAGTTGATTTACAAAGGTGTGTTAGTTTCAGGTGTACAGCAACGTGATTCACACACACACACACATATATTCTTTTTCAGATTCTTTTCCATTATAGGTTATTACAAAATATTGACTATAGTTCCCTGTGCTATACAGCAGGTCCTTGTTGTTTATCTGTTTTATATATAGCAGTGTGATATTCTACTCTTAAGTCTTTTAAATCTGGAAAAATTAAAAGACACAAAAAGAATTTATAGTGCATTGAGATAAAATTTTTTTAACACCATGTGGTCTGTTCTAACTGAAAGAGTTACAACTTACCTCTATACAGCAGTGTGTATCTTTTAATCCCCAACTCCTAATTCTTTTTTATGGATGAGAAATACTCCATTGTGTGAGAGAGAGAGAGAGAGTGTGTGTGTGTGTGTGTGTGTGTGTATCACATCCTCTTTATCCATTCATCTGTTGATGGACACTTAGGTTACTTTCAAGTCTTGGCTATTGTAAATTGTGCTGCTATAAACACTGGGGTGCATGTAACTTTTAGAATTAGCGTTTTCGTCTTTTCTGGATATGTGCCCAGGAGTGGGACTGCTGGATCATACGGTAGCTCTCTTTTAAGTTTTTTGAGGAACCTCCATACTGTTTTCCATAGTGGCTGCACCAATTTACGTTCCTACCAACAGTCTAGGAGGGTTCCTTTTTCTCCATACCCTCTCCAGCATGCTGAAGTGTTTAAGGGTGAAGTGCACTGATGTCTGCAACTTACTTGAAATGTATAAAAAAATAAGATAGACTGACGAATGGATAGAGAGGTATGGACGTGTGATAAAGCAAATATAGCAAAATGTTAATTGTAGGATTTAGTTGGTGAGTATTTAGAACTCACTGTACAATTCTTCCAAAATTCTTTTATTTAACAGTTTTCATAATAAAATATCCAGTGGGGGGGGGGGATACCTGATCTAGTTACTTCTCTGATATTTCTGAAATCTTTTTGATCTAAGGATCATGGAATTTTCAAGCATTACTAATACCCTTAACATGACAGTTCAATCTTTCCTGGGAAAGAAGACCAATTTTTATTTTTACTTTTTATTTTTGGCTGCACTGCACAGCTTGCGGGATCTTAGTTCCCCAACCAGGGATTCAACCTGGGCCCTCGGCAGTGAAAGCGTGGAGTCCTAACCACTGGACCGCCAGGGAATTCCCCAATTTTTATTATACTTCACTCACCTAATCTTTAATCTTTACCCTCCAATAATAGTTACCTTGAGCTGGAACGTACAGCAGTCCAACATTCTGGGCAAGCACACACAGCTCAGGCTGCATTTTCCCACCTGGACTATGTTTTACTGAATTCCTCCAGACACAGTAGACTATTTAATCAAGACTTCTAAAAGTTAATGTTCAAGTTTGTGCATTGCTGGTGGGAATGTACATGGTGTAGCCACTATGGAAGCTAGTATGGCAGTTCCTCAAAAAGTTAAATATAGAATTACCCTATGATCCAGCAATTCTACTTCTAGGTTTATTCCCCAAAGAACTGAAAGCAGGGACTCTTAACAGTTATTTGTACACCAGTATTAATAGCAGTGTTATTTGCAGCAGCCAAAAGGTGGAAATGCAAATGTCCATTAACAGATGAATGGATAAAGGAAATGTGGTATATACACACGATGGAATATTACTCAGCTTTTTAAAAAGGAAGGCCATTCTGACACATGCTGCAACATGGATGAACCTTGAAAACATTACGCTACGTGCAGTAAACCAGATACAAAAGGACAAATTGTGTATGATTCAACTTATGTGGTACCTGGACTAGGCAAATTCATAGAGACAGAAAACAGAAGTTACTGGGGACTGAGGGAGGGAAAGGAAGGAATCGTCGTTTAATGGGTCCAGAGTTTCAATTGGGGATGATGAAAAAGTTCAGAAGCTGGACAGTGGTGATGGTTGCCCAACAATATGAATGTACTTAATGCCCCTGGATTGTACACTTAAAAATAGTTAAAATGGTAAATTGCATGTTTTGTGTATTTTACTTTGATTTTTAAAAAAATTTTGATTACTGACTCAATCTTCTTACTAATTATAGGTCTTACAAATTTTCTTTTTCAGTATTGGTAAGTTTCGTGTTTCTAGGAATTTGTCCATTTCATCTAGGCTATCCAGTTTGTTGGCATACAACTGTTCATAGTACCCTCTGCTCCTTTTCTCTTCTGTAGAATTGGTAGTAATGTCCCCACTGGCTGGAGTTATTTGAGTCTCTCTTAGACAATTGGCTAAAGGCCTTTCAATTCTGTTAATCTTTTTGAAGAACCAACTTTTGGTTTTGTTGATTTTCTCTATTGTTTTTCTATTCTCTATTTCATTTATCTCTGCTCTAATCTTTATTATTTGCTTCCTTCTGCTAGCTCTTTTTTTTGGCTACTCCGTGTGGCAAGTAGGATCTTAGTTCCCTGACCAGGAATCGAACCCACGCCCCCTGCATTGGAAGCGCGGAGTCTTAACCACTGGACTGCCAGGGAAGTCCCCCTTCCGCTAGCTTTGAGTTTAGTTTGTTCTTCTTTTTCTAGTTCCTTAGGTTGTAAAGTCAGATTGCTTATTTGAGATCTTCCTTCTTTTTTAATGTAAGCAATTACAGCTATAAATTGCCTCTGAGCACTGCTTTTGCTGTATCCCATAAGTTTTGGAATGCTGTGTTTTTGTTTTCATTTCTCTCTAAGTATTTTCTAATTTCCCTTGTGATTTCTTCTTTGCCCCATTGGTTAAGAGAGTATTGTTTAATTTACACAAAATTTTTCAGTTCTCCTTATTGTTTTCTAACTTCATTCCATTGTGGTCTGAGAAAATACTTTGTTATTTACCTTTATTTTTTATTTATTTTAAAATAAATGTATGTATGTATTTATTTTTGGCTGCATTGGGTCTTCGTTGCTGCACGTGGGCTTTCTCTAGTTGCGGCGAGCGGGGTCTACTCTTCGTTGTGGTGTGCAGGCTTCTCATTGCGGTGGCTTCTCTTGTTGCGGAGCATGGGCTCTAGGCATGCGGGCTTCAGTAGTTGTGGCACATGGGCTCAGTAGTTGTGGCTCACAGGCTATAGAGCTCAGGCTCAGTAGTTGTGGTGCACAGGCTTTGTTGCTCTGTGGCATGTGGGATCTTCCTGGCCCAGGGCTTGAACCCAGGTTTCCTGCATTGGCAGGCAGATTCTTAACCACTGCGGCACCAGGGAAGTCCCACACATTTTTCATTTTCACCAAGAATTTTATTGAACAATGTAGTCACTAACCGAATGAACTTTTTGGCCAGCCCAATATTTCATGGATATGGAATCTTCTCATCTCTCTTTGACAGTGGTTCTCAAATTTGTCTGCATATTGAAATAATCTGAGGAACTTAAATATGGATTCTTGTATCCTACCTCCAGAGATTGTGATTTTATTAGTCTGGTGTGTTGTCTGGGAGAGGAAACTTATCTTTAAAATATCTCCAGTTGGGACTTCCCTGGTGGTCCATTGGCTAAGACTCCACACTCCCAATTCCGGGGGCCTGGGTTCAATCCCTGGTCAGGGAACTAGATCCCACATGCTGCAACTAAGAGTTCGCATGCCGCAACTAAAGATCCCACGTGCTGCAACTAAGACCCGGTGCAGCCAAATAAATAAATAAATAAATAAATAAATAAATAAATAAATCTCTCTCCAGTTGATTCTAACATGCAACCAAACTTGAGAACTACTGCTCTATGAATATTATAGGTAAACAAATTTTTTTCATATCTTGCCTGCTTTGCTTCTCTGATATCCTTTGTTCTGTTTTTGTCTGTCTTTTTCTGGCTTTCTTCAAATGCCTGGTGACTGTACATTCATATTTAAGAATGAGAGTTGCAAGCATGCCTGCGCACACATACACACACACGAGAATGAGATACCCACAAGCTGAATGGAAGTTGACGGTAGGTAGGGGGCACCAAATAAGTCTGTATGCTTGAAGACCCCCTGTCAATATCTTTAGGTCTTTTCTCTCTGGCTGATCAGTTTCCCAAGGGAGGGCTCTTCCGATATTGTGCTTTGGAGGGATAAGCCGGAAGAGGGCTGAGGGTCTCATTGCTCATTCCTCTGTTTTGTCCTCTCATTTTAAGTATGGCCCCTTATTCCTGTCCTCAGAACTGCTTGGTGTTCTCATGTCGAGGCTCCTTGGTTTAAAGGGGACCATCTTCTGTCAGGGTAAGGAGGTGGGCAGGACAGATGGGGAAGGTTCTGGGGATCCCATCTTTCTACAGACCTTCAGCCAATCCTCCTGTCTGCAGCCCCTCCCTGCACACATGCCATCAGAAATATCTGACACTTTCGATTCCTGATCCTTTCCAGGACTCTGCAGGGTCAAATGGCTTACTTCTTATTGGTTTCTCTGTCCCTCTCCTCTACTGGAAATCAAGTATCCACTAAATCTGTTACCACTTGTCCATCTTTCAAAATTGTATTGGTCTCTGGTCTACAGTCATTTTCTTTTCCTATTATCTGTCCTTGCTGGTTTATACCTTGAAAAAAAATTCCTATACTGTCATTTTAGGAAGGTTAAAGGAGGGAATGCAAATGTAAATACTTGTGTTCAATTTTTGTTTATTTAGAAATGTTGAGAGCCTGGGATAGCAGAGGGGAGGGACACTTCAAGCCAGGAAAATAGACTGCATAAAGGTTTAGTTAGAAGAGGGAACTCATGAATCATGTGTAGAGCATGGCAAGCAGGCTGGCTTTGCGGTTTTCGCTGGGGAATTAGAAAAATGAGAATCTCGGGGCAGGGAGAGAACAGCCAAATGGAAAGTCTAAAAGGCCAAGTGAAAAATTTATACTTAGTAACATAATTATTAGATCTTGCATTTTGTGGCATTTAATCATCTTTTCACATATTTTCACCCATAGGACAAGCCTAAGAGTTAAGTTAGTGTTTATTATAACTGTTTCATAGCTAGAGTAACTGAGGCATAGAAGTTAACTTATTTTTCTAGGGCCACAGATCAAGTAGCCAAAAGAGAGTAACCTCAGATTGTGGAGGAGGAGGAGCCCACGATGGAAACAGTGTCCAAAGGTGCTCACTGGAGAGCTCAGTGGATGTGCTAGGGTAGGGAGACAGGCTGACATAACAGGCCTGCGCATCAGCCAGTAACTTAGGCAGGAAGTACAGCTGATCCTCGTTATTTGCAGATTCTGTATTTGTGAATTCACTTACTAAAATTTATCTGTAATCCTAAAATCGATACTTGCAGTGTTTTTACAATCGTTTGCAAACATGCTTAGAGCAGTGAAAAATGTGAGTCGCCTGACACGTACCTTCCCAGCTGAGGCTGAACAAGGCGACGTCCTGCCTCCTGGTTTCGGCTCTCACACTCTAAATGAGTGGCCTATCCAAGGTCTACCTAATGCCTCATTTTTTGCTTGTTGGTGGTGGTTTCAGTGTTTAAAATGGCCCCCCCCGGGACTTCCCTGATGGTCCAGTGGCTAAGACTCCATGCTCCCGATGCAGGGGGCCTGGGTTTGATCCCTGGTCAAGGAACTAGATCCCACATGCCACAACTAAAAAAAAAAAAAGATCCCCCGTGCCACAACTAAGACACGGCACAGCCAAATAAATAAATACAATAAATATTTAAAAATAAATAAATTAAATGGCCCCCACCCGCATAGTGCTGAGGTGCTGGCTAGAGTTACTAAGTGTAGTAAGGCTGTCATGTGCCTTACAGAGAGAGTGCGTTAGATGAGCTTCATTACGGCATGACTTACAGTGCTGGTGGCTGTGAGTTCAATGAATCAATGGTTGTTGATGAAAATGTTAGGACAGAGGCACACAGGAACCTTACCTTCTATTTCCCCCAGGAGCAGTGGTTCAGTATTTGCTAATTCAGTGTCTGCGGTGACTTGATAGAACAAGCTACTGTGAATAACGAGAGTTGACTATACTTACTAGTGCTGAGTCTCAGTTCTAGCCAAAGAAGGCAGTCTGATTGTTCCCTGAAAACCTGATGGAGAATCTGAGTTCCCATCACGTTTTTGCCTCTCTTTTTCCTTGAGTGAAATGTGAGCATTAATGACATCCGTCTGAGAGCAGAGCACCTGGTCCCAACATGGTGTCAAAGTGAGGCCTGAGCTCAGATGTTCCTGCTCAAGTTCAAGCATGAGATGAACATCAGAGTTGGCTTAAGGGTCTGTAGGAAACGATGCCCCTCCTGTCACGTGTTTCTCGGGTACGTATTAGGCTGTAGCATCTTACTGTAATTTTCCCCTCCGATCAGTTCTTGCCCCGTGTATCAGTACTTGGCTCCATTACCCGCCCAGCTGCTCAAGCCAGAAAACCTGGGAGTCGCCCTTTCTTCTCTTCCCTCCCCCACATTCTATCACTAAGTTCTGTTGGTTCCACCTCTCCTGGTTGTTTATCTGTTGCCTCGTACCCCACACCTTCCCTTCTAAACTTTATGCTGCTCGATTTTCCAGATTCCCTTGCCAGCTGTTAATTTCTGCCAGTGGGAGGCACCAGCAAGCTAGGAGAGGGTGGGAGAGAGGAGGCAGCAGCCCTTGCCCAGGGTGGCTGTAGTAGGGGTGAGGGTCTCGGACCTGCGACAGCTCTTCTGTTTCCAGCCCCTGCAGTGGACACTCCCCTTTAACCTCTTGTTCCTTCAGCACTCTCCATTCTCTCTTTTGTTTCTTCAGCCCTTCCAACACTTTTGTAACCAACTGCCCATACTTAACATCCTTTGTTAGAAATAACTAGTATGGTTTCTGACTTCCTGACTGGAGCTTAGCTGATACAACCTCCAAAATATTTCCTGAATCTGTCCATCTCCACCACTACCACCCAGTCCAAGACACCATCATCTCTCAGCTGGGTGACTGCAATAGCTATGCTCCCTGAGTCCACAACCAGACAGGTCTGGAGCTAGACAGGCAGGTAGCCTGTAAGGCAGGTAGCGCTACCTGGTGGGAGACCCCCAGGAAAAATAAGTTCTGGGAGAAAAAAGTTTCCCCTCTATTGCCAACCTTGGAGGACTGGGGTTTGATTTTATTTCACAAAGTTGATTTGCTTAAACTGCTATTCACTCAATGCCTATTCCTAAGCCAAGTTCCTTATCTCTGCCTTTGCTCAGTCTGCCTTCTCTCTTTCATATTAAAGGACAGCAGGATAACCTGAAAGATAAGAGCATTTTATTTGTAAAATCTTTGCCAACTAACTTTAAGAATGAAAGAAAATAATTCTATTGTTATCTCAAAAGAACATCTGTTAAGCCTTCCTCCCAACCTGAGCATCCTGGGATCCCAGGAATTCCAGTGCTTCTAACTCACATCCCCACAGTGGTGTAGATGCATAATTAATTTCCATGGGAAGGAACTCTGACACAGGCATTAGCCATTTAACGACCATGGGCAGTGCTTTCTGGCAGAGAGGGCAGTAAGACGTGCGCTGTCTCTGAATCAAGCTGTGAGGCAGGCAAGGCCGCCAAGTGGCTGACAATGATCCCTCCTTCTCAGATGGGGCAGAGGAGCCAGCTCAGCCTTGAAACAGGTGACATGGGAGGTGTCTCAGCTGAAGGTTAATGTCTCTGCGTCTCCTGCTTGGGAGGTGGAGTTGGATGGAGGGGTGAATGCTTTCTTGCCTTCAGCTAGAGCTTTAAAATGCTGTGAGGAGAGAGAGGGAACGTGAAGGATTGGGGACATACTAGTTACCACATTTTAGCAAGAACTAACCTTGCTTCCTGCTTCCATTCATTAGGCCACTTGGTTCTCCTGTAAGAATGACTGGCCACTGTAGATCCTTACCTAGCCTTGTCTAAGGCCCACATTGCTTCTACTTCCCCTTCCTTTACAAGCCCCACCCCTGCCTGCTTTGCAGTTCCCTTCGTGATGCGGAAGGGTGACGGTAACTCCAGGCAGAGACAACCTCCATTGTCACATGACAGTCACAGCAGACCCAAAATAGTGGCGACAGCAGCAATCCTCACTACAGCTTAAGTCAACCTCCAATGCTGGTCTCACCTGTGAGTTCTTGAATTCCGAGTAGAGGGAAAAGAGCAGATGGAGGGACTGAATCCGACTCTTGTAGATGGGGATGTCTAGGATGGCTGAAATCGAGAACTCCCGTGAGCAGAAATAAACAAAAATCCGGAAGCTATGGGGCATTTCTGTTGAGGATGGCCAGTCCCCTCCCAGATGGGATGTGTTACTATAACTCTGCGGGTTAAATAGCCAGCAGGTAGTCACATCAACCCAAATACCACCCTCGCGTGCTGCCAAATAGCACAACGGGCTTAAAGTAAAGGCTGTAACTCAGAGTAAACCAGCCTTTTCAACAGCCCACAATGAATTAATTTATCCAGAGATGAGGTCAAGGAAGGGATGGAAGGGCTTACCACAGATCATGTCTATGTACTCTGCCAGGCTGCAATCAATCTCTGCTGTGGGCAGGCTCACCTAGGAGGGGCACGGGATAGACCCGAGTCAAAAGGCTGAAATTTCAGTGGTCCTAGCATCACTCACTCTCTCTGAAGGAAAACAGCTCTGAGCATAAGGGGTGAAATGGGCTGAATTGTGTTCCCCCAAAATTCATATGTTTAAGTCCTAACCTCTAAGAGCCTCAGATCATGTGACTATATTTGCAGATATGGTCGTAAAAAAGAGACGTTAAAATGAGGTCATTAGGGTGAACCCTAATCCAGTATGACTGGAATCCTTATAAGAAGAGGAAATTAGGACCTAGACACATACAGAGGGAAGACCATGTGAAGACACAGGGAGGAGACAGCCAAGGAGAAAGGGTCTAAAAGAAATCAACTCTGCTGACAATTTGATCTCCCAACTTCTAGCTTCCAGAGTGTGAAAAAATAAATTTCTGTTGCTTAAGCCACCCAGTCTGTGGCACTTTGTTATGGCAGCCCTAGCAAATAATACAACGTGCCTTTTCTTTTCCCACTGATCAGTAAAGTGGAATTGGTTATACTCATTAACTACCAAAGTAGCAGATGATATAACAGGGCCAAAATATTTTATAAGTAAAATATACTGCCATGCAGTCTTCCTGTGTGTATTTGTGAAGAAGAAACTGGACCCAAGTTATGGCCAAGTATTTATAGTTACTTGGTGTTAGAAGGCCTAATGGTCCTTGGACACCACAGGAACAGAAAGAAATGACATGACATCTCAGCAGGCTCCAGATCTAAACTCATATTGTAAGTTTAAAAACCACTGGCTTCTTAAAAATTTTTTGTTCTCTTTTTACAAAAATCAGAGTAGATGGTTCTGCAATTTCCTTTTTCCACGTAACAACATGTCATTGGTATTTCTCTGTATCAGAGCAAAATAAGGCCAAATGATCTTCCATTGTGTATTTCACTGAATGGATGTACTATAATCTATCTATTCAATTCCCTAATTAGACATTTTTCTTCAGCTATAGCTTTAAAATGCTGTGCGAAAAGAGACTGTTTTCAAATTCTTTGCTTTTACAACACTCAATAAACATGTACCAAAAACTCTGTCTTCATGGAGCTTATATTTTAGTAGGGAGAAACCAAAGACAAAATAAGTAAGGTATATAATATGTTAGAAGGTAAGTATCATGGAGAAAAAGCAGGGAAAGAGCTTGGGGAACGTGGTGTAGCAATTTTAAACACCATGGCCAGGAAGGACCTGTTATCATCTTTGCTCAGTTTTCTTTTCTTGATATGTAAGAGCTTTTTGCTTGGACAGTAATGTTGTCACATATATATGTAAGTAACTTTTTTTCTTCCTGGCCGTGCCACGTGGCATGCGGGATCTTAGTTCCACGATCAGGGCTCGAACCGGTGTCCCCTGCATTGAGAGCATGGAGTCTTAACCATTGGACCGCCAGGCAGGTCCTGTATAGTTTTATTTTTGTTTTAACTGTTTAATTCATTTGGAATTCCTGTATGCTCATGGTTGAGGCTTAGATCTATTTAATTTTTCTCAAATGGTTGGTCAATCATCTCATCACAACCCATCCTCTCTCTAATCATTTAATTCCCAGCTAGGTTTTTTTTTTTTTCTTTTGGCCACGCAGCATGTGGGATCTTAGTTCCCTGACCAGGGATCGAACCCTCGCCCCCTGCATTGGAAGTGCGGAATCTTAACCACTAGACCGCCAGGGAAGTCCCTCTAATCATTTAAAATAACCATCTTTCTTATACAACAAATTTCTACATTTACATGGGTTTGTTTCTGGATTGTTATGTGCTGCTGATCTATTTCTGTTCCTAACCAGTACATTATTGTTTTATTTACTACAGCTTTATAATGTGTTTCTAATGTCTGACAAGGCAAATCCTCATTTTTTCCCTAAAATTTTCATGATTAGTCTTAAAAATTGATTCTCTCAGATAAACTTTGTTACCGAATTTTCAATTTCTAAAAAAATGCAGTTAAAATCCTAATTGAAACGGCCTTCCATTTCCACGGTGAACTGGGGAGGACTGACAGTGCTGAGCCATTGACCCCTCCCTCCAGGAACACGGCTTGACTCCTCATTCACTCAGAGCTTGTGTCTGCCCTTCACTGAAGTTTTATAATTCGTTTTCAAGAAAGTCTTGACAATTTCTTTTTTTTTTTTTTTTAACATCTTTATTGAAGTATAATTGCGACAATTTCTTATTAAATATATTCCTGAGCACTTTTAAAAAATTTAGGATCATTATGAATGGGACTTCAGCTTCTTAGAATAGCATATACACCTCTGTGGAAAAGGTAGAGTCTAAAGTGATAATACAAAAAGTACATATGTCCATCAAAAGGTATGTACTCATAGTAATAGGACAGTAATATTACAGAGTAATCTGTAATATCCCCAACCTGCAAACTACCCAAGTGGCTATCATAGAATGGGTATATTCAAACAATGGACTACCGTACAGTTGTGAGAACAAATGTACGACCGTGATGTGTGAACAATGTGGATGATTCTCCATATGGATGAACAATATAGATGAGCAAATAAATAAGACACAAAGGAGCATGATTATATTTAGGTAAAATACAAAACTGGCAAACCTAGGGAGTTCCCTGGTGGCCTAGTGGTTAGGATTCTGGGCTTTCACTGATTCCAGGTTCAATCCCTGGTCGGGGAACTGAGATCCCGCAAGCCATGCGGCAGGGCCAAAAAACAAAAACAAAAAACAAAAAAACAGGCAAACCTAATCTGTGCTATTAGAAGTCAGGAAAATAGTTACGTTGGGAGGTGGAAGCCTGAGGGGGCTTCCAGGACGCCAGAGATGTTCTGTTTTTTTGATCTGATGTGTTGGTTACACAAAGGTGTTCAGTTGGTGAAAGTTAATCAACACTTATGTGTATGTTTCTGATTTTGTATTATACTTTAATCTAAAAGTTAATGATAATAGTAATACAAGAAGAGAGAAAACACTGGGCCCTAGAATGAATGCCACACTTTCTTAGCTCCTGCTACCTTCCACTCACCTTTCCCAAAAGCTCTTCAAACTCTGGAGACCATTCCTGCATCAGCATGTCAATATCGGGCATAGGTCTACAAGTACAGAGGTAAACGTGAATAGAAAACATGGGCCGGTATCAGCAATCTCTGCATCAGGATATTCTAGACTGAAGGGAGATTCTCAGTCTGGCACATTAGAATTTCAGGAGAACATAGACTGGGTGGGACAAACTTACCCAAGACCTGGGGTTTGGAGAAGCTGGCTAAGTAATAATACCAGCTAAATCATAATCTTTACGTCTGCACTCTTAGCCAGTAGCAGCCAGGATCCATAGACCCTCAGGTTGATACATCTCAAATATGCCCCAGCCTTGGGACCCCCTTCTCAGGAGCAATGGCTTCGTACGTGGTGACTGTTACCATGGGTTACTACAGTGAAGAATGTACTATTTCTTACCTGGTGTAGTGCACAGTCGCAGGGGGCTTGGAACGGTGTAATTCAGAGATGCTCTCAATCCATGTGTCAATGGCTTTGGGATTCTTTTCTGCATCTTCCAGGCTCTTTACTTTCATATGTTGCTAGAAAAGTAAGGGGAAAGCCTGGCTGATGGCATTGAAGGGTGTTTTTTTGTTTGTTTTTCTAGAATTTTTTTGAAAATAAATTTATTTATTTATTTTTGGCTGCGTTGGGTCTTTGTTGCTGTGCGTGGGCTTTCTCTAGTTGCGGCGAGTGGAGGCTACTCTTTTGTTGCGGTGCACAGGCTTCTCATTGCGGTGGCTTCTCTTGTTGCGGAGCATGGGCTCTAGGCGCGCGGGCTTTAGTAGTTGTGGCACACGGGCTCAGCAGTTGTGGCTCACATGCTCTAGAGCACAGGCTCAGTAGTTGTGGCACACGGGCTTAGTTGCTCCACGGCATCTGGGATCTTCCTGGACCAGGGCTTGAACCCGTGTCCCCTGCATTGGCAGGCGGATTCTTAACCACTGCGCCACCAGGGAAGCCCTTGAAGGATGTTTTTACTCTTGTTTTTACAGAGTGGCTCATCATATGCTGCTATTTTGTATTCAAGGTAGCTGCTGAAAAGGGAAGCCTGCCAGCAGCCAAATGAAGATTATAGGAAACCCTGATAAAATCTTCTGCAGCCAGGGGAAGGGGGCAGGTCAATAGGACAGGAATGACCACAATAAGATACCATTTCACACCTACTAGGATGGCTAGAATAAAAAAGACGGACAATACCAAGTGTTGGCAAGGATGTGGAGAAATTGGAACTCTAATTCATCGCTGGTGGGATTGTAAAATGATTCAGCCACTCTGGAAAACAGTTCGGCAGTTCCTCAAAATATTAAAGTTTCCGTATGGCTCAGCAATCCCACTCCTACCTATATACACAAGACAACAGTATATGTGCATGCAACAACTTGTACATGTTCATAGATGCAGAATAGAAATGGAAACAACTGGTAAATGTATAGACAAAATATGGTATGTCCATACCATGGAATATTATTCAGCCATAAAAAAGGGAATGAAGTAGTGACCAGGGTTTAAGAGCAGGATAAATGAGGAGAGGAGTGACTACTAATGGGTATGGGGTTTCTTTTTGTTTTGGTTTGGTTTTTGGCCCCACCTTGCAGCTTGTGGGATCTTAGTTCCCCCAACAGGGATTGAACCCTGGGCCCACCACTGTGAAAGTGCTAAGTCCTAACCACTGGACTGCCAGGGAATTCCCAAGGGGTTTCTTTTTGGAATAATGAAAATGTTCTTAAATAGTGGTGATGGTTGTACAGCTCTGTGAATATACTAAAAGTCACTGAATTGTACAATTTAAAAGGGTGAATTTCATGGTAGGTAAATTATATCTTAATACAACTGTTATTGAGAAAAATAGGGCTGGCTGAAACCATAGCCATCCCTTTTAATAGGCAGTAAGTCAACTGTTCAAATACTAGCAAGGCTTCTACTCTCGGCCCCCTGGAGCTGGGGCCTGTGCTAGGCTAGTATCTTACTGTGACGTTGTGTTGTTTGGAATTCTCTGTTAACCAAAGTGAGAGCACTGTAGGGTCCGACTGCTTTGTAGAAGGCTCATCCAGTACCAGTAGGCCAAGGCTGTCAGGCTTTCCATCAGGACGTGGAACCTGGTTAGGAGAAAGGTAAGAAAGAGAAAAAAAAACATGGGAGGGATATAAAAAGGTACGCTTGCTTCCAATAAGCTGAAGAGGAAAAACTCTTCTGGTTCATCATTATTTCTAGTATTAAAAAGCATGCCTGGGACTTCCCTGGTGGTGCAGTGGTTAAGAATCCGCCTGCCAATGCAGGGGACACGGGTTTGATCCCTGGTCTGGGAAGATCCCACATGCCACAGAGCAACTAAGCCTGTGCGCCACAACTACTAAGCCCGAGTGCCACAACTACTGAGGCCCGAGCGCCTAGAGCCCGTGCTCCGCAACAAGAGAAGCCACCGCAATGAGAAGCCCGCGCACCACAACGAATAGTAGCCCCCGCTCGCCGCAACTAGAGAAAGCCCACGTGCAGCAATGAAGACCCAAGGCAGCCAAAAATAAATAAATAAATAAATAAATACAAGAAGACAAAATGTTTAAAAAAAAAAAGCATGCCTGTATATCATGCTGTACTAAAATACTACCTAGAAAAAAATACATGATCTATAGGACCTTAAATATAAAGCTGAAGTCATGGATAATTAGGAGGCAGATATATGACAAATTTTTAACACCTAATGAGATAATTATTACCTAATAGCAATGAGTATGGAGTTGAGAGCATGTTAAGAACTCCAGTGAAATGAAGAATATATATTAAGGTAGCGATTGCTAGTCAGGGAAATTAGTGGAACTGTTAGAGTGATAGAGGGGTCAGAAGAAACACCTAAGGAGTCAGTTTTAGGATGTTCTGACTGTACCTTTAAGAATGCATCAATATCCCCGACAGCTGGGATAAAATCAGGAATGAAAGGTTTCAGTTTGTGGTCCAGGTCAATCAACTGAGGTGTATACCTAGGAGATATTGCCACGGGAAGGTGGAGACTGTCAGAGAAACTTACTTTATTATTCAGGCTGAAAAACACCTAAGGGGAATGACCATGTTTCAGACTAGAGGAAGGAAAGGGCAAGGCAGGGCTGGGGGTTATGGTGGGAGGGCCTGGTACTCACCTACTGATGTACTGGAAGAGTTCCTTAATCTCAGGAGAAACTGGCAAATGCTCATAATCTGCAGGATCATAGGCCCTGGGGAAAGGAAAATGTGGTTCAAGGTAGCCAGAGAAGAGCAGAGGTTGCTGAGCCCTGGTTCAGGCCGGGTGTTACTCTGGCCACAGGGCATATGACTCTGAACCTAGTTTCTGCTCCACCCACATCTGCCTTTTCTGAGCAGCTTGCAAGGTAACTTTAAAAATGCTTATAATTAGCTCTCAGCTATCTCTGACAATGAAGAAGAACAGAGCTACAGAAAATCCAAAACATAATTTTAAAAAATTTTAAAAATTTTAAAAAATTTTAAATAATAATTTTAAAACAAAATTTTAAAAATTAAAATTAAATAATAATTTTAAAACAAAAATTAAATAATAATTTAATAAAATAAAATAAAATAAATAAAATAAAATAAAATTAAATTAAATAATTTTAAAACAAAATTTTAAAAATTTTTAAAAATTTTAAAAATTTTAAAAAATTTTGGAATGTAGCAGAAATTGTTTTCCCTTTTTTGTCTGAATGAAGGGGATGAAGAGAAAAGATGGAATGAGATCTTAATTTCTGACATGAAAACGGTTTACGCCAAGAAAAAAAGCAATTTTTACAAAGATGTTTTTCAGTGTTTTAAGTAAAAAATTAGAAACAACATGTCCAACACTTGAGAGATGGTTAGATATGTCAAGATGAATATTGCAGTTATTAAAAAATACTTGTATTAATACATGAAATGTATACAGTAAAAAGGTAGTAGAGTACATATTAATGACTATAATTAAGTAAAATGTAATGAATTGACAAAGTATATAAGTGACTAGGAGAGTTATTTAAGGTTCTTCTGGGAAGAGGTGCTTAACAAAAATACTAAATAGTTTATATTTCCCCAGATTATAATTTATGGAAGCAGAATCATGAAGTAAACTGGGAAGCATGAAGAGTCAGTCTGGTATTAAACATTTGCCTAATTTACTTAGTGTCTACCTTTAGGTGGATAATTCAAAGGTAACTTTTTATTTTTATTAAACTACTTCATTGAATAAAGTATGCATGCACATGATAGGAAATAAAAGGTACAAAATGTATACAGTGGAAAGTTATGTCCCCTTCCACCCCTGTTCCCTTGCCACCAAGTTCCCCTCCCAAGAGTAATCAGTATTATTAGTTCCTAGGGTAGCCTAGAGATAGCTTATGTAATATTTGTTTTATACACATGGTAGCACAGCATAAAGACTTCTATACCTTTTTAAAATGTAACAATGTCCCTTGGAGATTGTTCTTTATAGTGCGTAGAGTGCTGCCTCGTACTTTTTAATGGCTAGAAAGAATTCTACTGATTGGCTACACCAGTAATTGTATTTTAAGTGAATGGGCTTTAGAATCTACTTTGATTAAAACCTGCAGGGGTGGGTCATGATTAATCTAGCACCAGAGCTGGAACATGGTGAGGAGAATTTTTACTGAAGCATCATGCAGGAACATTTTGCCTCAATACAGGGTTCTGGATGCACCTATTCTCTACCCGTCCTAAAAGGGTCTGAGCCTGAAAATAGAAATGTTCCTGTGCATGTATGTTTTCCTTGCTAAACAGAAATGCTCTGGTATGTGTATAAATTTATCTTCTCTTCCCTAGAATGTGAACTCCTTGAAGTCAGAGACCATCAGTTAAACTGACTCAGCAAATCCTCGTAAAATCCCTGAGCCCACAGGTGTTTCCGATAGTGCAAGTGACATCACAGGATTCGGGCAGTAGAGCCGAAAAAGAAGGAAAACTCATTACACTGGGTTTCTGAGCATCTGCTAATCCTAAATAGAGGAGATCAAAAGAGCTGCTGGAATTTCACTTCTCACTGACGTCCTCCTGTCCAGTGTTTTGAAGGAGGCGTTTTCCTCCTTGGCAAGGGGGCTTTCCTCACCCTTCCAGAGGGGCCCCGTGCTCTTCGTCATCATCATCGTCATCATCAGAATCAGTTTCAGATGAGTCATCATCGTCGTCGTCATCGTCGTTTTCACTCAAGCCCCGCTGAGACGTGAGCTGCGAGGTCTTCTTTTTCTCCTGAGATAGGGCAGGAGATAGAAAGGTCCAGGTAAGGAGAAATTTACTGTTCCTTTACCCAGTTCTCTCCTAGTGCTCTAACCAGAACCCTCCCGCCTGACACCAATTCACTGGAAAGAGAAGGAAGCACTCCCCAGAAGGGCCTCGAGAACCTTCTTCTGCTCCTCCTTAGCTACTAACTGAGTCCCCACTTTCTTTAACCATGGTCTCTTCCTCTGCTCGAGGCTTGGGTATAAATTTTATCCAATACATATCTCTTTTACCTATTACTTAGGAGATTCTGAGAACTCTGCATAAACTTTATCCAGTCAGCTTCAACTCTAAAACTGAGGGACTTCTGAAGAAGAAAGCAACTCTAAATATAAGTTATTTTGGGAAGAAATGGGGGAAGATGAAGTAGGGAAGACACACTTTAGGGAATCTTAATACTCACAAAGATCACAGGGAGGAAATATAGTATTTAATTTGCAAGACTGCCCAGGGTAAGCTGCTTGTAACTATCAAAAGAAGAAAGTTCATAATCAACCCCGTGCCTGGAAGTTCCGGAGACTGTGGGTTTTCCCTTTCCAGTCAATGGGTATCTGACCTATGCATGGGTCCCCTCCCTTCCCCCATAAGCTAAATGCAATGACTGTACGTTATATCTCAAGATAAGAGACTCTTCTGTCCTTGGCATTACGACCTACCTTTCTGGGCTTCTGGTTCTAGATGTACCACCCCACCCTCAAGCCGACGAGAAGGGGTGAGGTGGTGCTTGGGCTTGCCAGGGCAGTTGGGACAGGGTCCATGTCTTTGACTCTAGGGCCTGGAGCCTGTGGCATGCCCTCACTTAGGACCTAAAGGGTGGCCAATTGGCCCCCTTTAAAAGTAGGTTTTTCAAGCTTGGTTTCCATATGCCATATGGCTTACACTGAGGTTAAGAGATGTTAGGTTCTAGTTTTTTAAATTATTTAACATTTCTTTTACATTAAAGCAGCTACTGACATATAAAACTGTGACACATTAGAGGACATCAAAAACTTCTTTGGGTTACATTCTCCTCTAAGCATAACACAGATTTATTATACATAGATAAAAATATATTTTAACTAATCTGTAACATGTGAGACTGATGACACAGTTGCAGAATATGCCTTATTGGTATACAACTGGTAAATATCTCCCACAGTGTTCTTTCCTAATTCAAAATCTGCCCAAATTATTCTTGGTCACATAGGAAGCAGTCTGGCAAGGGGAGATTTTTAAGAATATCGTCAGCTCAAAGATTATTCAAAAGTGGATCCTATCTGCTGATTCTGGGTGCATATTAAATTGGAAAGATAAATGAGCCTTGAATATTGACTACATCATGATGAAAACTAGAAAAATTTAGGGTGAATATACAAAATTAGGAGGTCAATTTAGGAAAATTGTTCACTTTTCTTTTGTCTGCTTCTTCAAAGTAGTGCTTTGCAAAATCTCTGACCTATGGGAGAAGACTTTATATACCACAGACAAGATGCCAAAAAATTACTTTGTAGGTAAGATGTCAAACAGCACACTAGTCACAAAGTGGGGCTATCTTAAAACATTACCTTTTAGACTTTCTATGAAATCCGTCTCTGTTGCTACAGCTTTCTGCATTACTTCAAATATTCTCCTTCATCTGAGTTTTCAAAACGCCTGTTCTTGGAGGACGATTAAAACATAACCATTGGACCATGTGCTAAGCCTAAACACAGGGGCTGTTCGCCCACATGTGCAAATTTAAGGCCCTATCTGGCTAGAGCTGTAGGCGTCTTCTCATCTCGCTTTCAGAAACGGTGATTCTCTTGGTTCATAGAATAACACCAAAGTGACATCTGGGCCTTAAGACTTCAAAACTAAAGTCTCTTTCACAAAATACTAGCAGTATCACAACTGTTGACAGTGAACCAATGCCAGGATCAATCATTCCAAACTTTCTTTATCATAAGAATTACTTGGAGTGCTTGCTCAAAATATACATTTGCAGGCTTTTACCTTCAAGATTCTGATTAGGCAGTTCTGGGTGGGGACTGGAAATCTGTTTTTCTAAATTTAAAAAAATTTTTATTTATTTACTTATTTATTTATTGGCCGTGCCACGCGGCATGTGAGATCTTAGTTCCCCGACCAGGGGATCGAACCCGTGCCCCCTGCAGTGGAAGCACAGAGTTCTAACCACTGGACCACCAGGGAATTCCTATCTGTTGTTTTTTTTAAATAAGTACCCCAGTTGATTATTATGACCAGAAAATTTTGTGAAACCCTGGCCTGTGTTATATGAAACTTCTCACCAGAACATCAGCTATAACAGTAAGCTTTATTCCTGAAGGAGAGTCAAAATCTTAATGCTCTTGGCTCTTGACTGTCCTCCATGAGCTCAAAGGAACCCAGTCACTGGAGGTGAGTATTTAAGAAATGTCTGCTACTGAACTAGTGTCATTTCAAACTAACTACTAAAAATTCAAAGCAGAAGTTTCACAAGAAGCGGTGGGTTATACTGCACCTTGTTGTTTTCCTCTTCGTACTCCTCACTGCTGTTGTCAGCCATAGTCTTGTTAGGAAGACGGGTGGAACGACAAAGTCCTTGGAAGAAAAGTTTTCCCTTTAGGTTATTGTATTTTGGGTGTTTTTTAAAAATATTTATTTGGTTGCGCAGGGTCTTAGTTGTGGCGGGCGGGCTCCTTAGTTGTGGCATGCAAACTCTTAGTGGCAACATGCATGTGGGATCTAGTTCCCCGACCAGGGATCGAACCCAGGCCCCCTGCATTGGGAGCGTGGAGTCTTAACCACTGTGCCACCAGGGAAGTCCCTAGGTTATTGTTAAAATGATTTTCAAAGACAGATATTTTTCGTTTATATTTTATGCTCTAACCATTTCATGGAACAGGGTTTATAAGAATATCTAGCTGAAAGACAGGAAACTGAATTCTAGTCATGGCTCTGTCAATTCAATTCGAGATATACTTACTAAGTATTACTATGCTTAAGGCATTAGGTTAGACATTATACTGATTATCTGACATTACATAAATAGCATAAAATCTGCCCTTAGTTTACATATTGGTGAAATGAGGTTAGTAATTAGTAAAGCAAAAGGAGTGCTGGATTTATAGTCAGAAGACTGGGTTTATAGGACAACTCTATCAGGTGGACAAAATGACTTAACCTCTCTGAGTCTCAGTATTCCCACTTCTAAATGGGGTCAGTAATATTTCTCAGTCAGGATTGTTGTAAGGATCAACTGAAAAAAATTTTATGTGGAAGGAAATGACCTAGTTCCTGGCAAATAGTAGTCACAAATATGAATCTCAATCAGTGTCTATAAGATAAAAGCAATAAAATATTCTGAACAATTAAAAGCATAACCAGATATAAGATATTATTAACTGGCATGAAAACATGTTCAATGATTTCCAAGTCAAATGAATGCCCACTAAACACTATTTTTCTGCCTTTTAAATTGCCTAAGCTGAAAACAAATTATAATGTCCACAGGTGGCAAGATTATAAATGTGCTCCAGTCAAAAACCTGGGTGTCAGGGGACTCCCCTGGTGGTCCAGTGGGTAAGACTCCGAGCTCCCAGTACACAGGGCCCCAGTTCAATGCCCGGTCAGGGAACTAGATCCCGCATGCTGCAACTAAGAAGCCTGCATGCAGCAGCTAAAAGTTCGCATGCTGCAACTAAGACCCAGCGCAGCCAAAACAAACAAATAAATAAATAAACATTAAAAAACAAAAACAAAAAACCTGGGTGTCAGATAACCAACAAGGACCTACTATATAGCACAGGGAACTATACTCAGTATTTTCTAATAACCTATAAGGGAAAAGAATCTGAAAAAGAATAAATAAATAAATAAATAAATAAATAAATAAATAAATAAATAAATAAATAAAACCAAATTACTGTGCTATACATCTGAAAGTAACACAACATTGTAAATCAACTATACTTCAATAAATAAATAAATATGTATGACAGGCATTAAAAAATTAAAAATTAAGTAAAAATTAAAAACAAAAAAATAAGTAGGTCAATGACCTGGTTAAAAAAAAACAAACACCTGGGTGTCTAGGTGTGTCTGGGTGTCTTTCCATACACTGAAAGACTGAAAGCAGGGACTCAAACAGATACTTGTACACCAATGTTCATAGCAGCATATTCACAATTGCCAAAAGGTGGAAACCACCCAAGTGTCCACTGACAGACAAATGGATAAACAAAATGTGGTTATACAAACAATGGAATATTATTCAGCCATAAAAAGGAAGGAAATTCTAACACATGCTACAGCATGAATGAACCTTGAAAACATTAAGCTACGTGAAATAAGCCAGATAGGAAAGGACAAACACTGTATGATTCTGCTTATGCAGTACCTACAATAGGTAAATTCATAGAGGCAAGGTAGAATAGAGGTTACCAGCAGCTGGGGGGCGGGGGGGAGGGGAGGGGAATGGAGAGTTATTGTTTAACAATAACTCTGTTCAGGATGATGAAAAAGTTCTGGAAATAGAGAGTAGAGATACTTACGCAACAACACGAATGTACTTAATGCTACTGAATTGTACACTTCGAAATGGTTAAAATGGTAAATTTTATATTAGGCAAGTTTACCACAATAAACAAACAACCCTGGATGTCATCCTTGATTCCTAACTCAAGAGCTAAATCCAATCCATCAGCAAGTCTTAGTGATTCTACTACAACAATACCTCTAGCATTTGCCAATTCTCTCTATTCTCAACTTCCTCCCCACATCCAAGCCACTATCACCTCAACTCAGCCATGGCGACAGTCCTTCTAACTGGCTCCTTGCTTTCACCTTTGCACCTTTCAATCCATGCCATGCATAACAGCAGTATGGCCTCTAAAGCCCTGCTTGTTATACCTCCTGACTACCTCTGAGGTTACTCTCTCCTATCATATGCTGGTCTCTTTCAAGTCCTCAAACTAACCCAAGTTCTTTCTGGCCTCAGGGCCTTTTCACATTTCACTAGCTGCTCCCTCTTCCTGGCCTACTTTTCCTCTGTGTCTAAATCCTTCTCACCTTTCAGTTTCAACCATCACCTCCTTAGGTCTTCCCTGACCCCTCCATCAAAAGTAGATCCCACTCCTCACCAATATTCTCCATAACATCAAACTCTTTGCTTCCATCAATGCACTTAACACATTTGTAATTGTGTTTCTTTATTCATTTGGCATCTGTCTCCCATAATTACAGGCATCAGGATGGCAGGGTCAATGTCTCTTTTAATACTGTATACCTGGGAATTCCCTGGCGGTCCAGTGGTTAAGACTCCGAGCTCTCCCTGCCGAAGACCTGGGTTCTTTCCCTGGTCGGGAAACTCAAATCCCACAAGCCACGCGGCACGGCCAAAACAAAGAAACAAACAAAAAACTGTATACCTAGTGCCAAGCATAAGGCTGACAGATAATAGGCATTCAAAAAATGTTTGTTGAACAAATGATGGTGTCAAGTCCTCTAAAAATATTCTGTTGAGGTTTCAATTGGAATTGCAGGTTAAGGATAGGTAACTGAAGCATCTTCAGAACTGAGCAAAAGAGTTTTGATAAATTAAACAAACAAACATGAACCCCCGGCAGACTGTGGGCAGAACAGTATCATGAAGTAAATGGCGATGGGGAACACTGGTTAGGTTGATGGAAGATCCTGCAATCTGGGTGGCTGTGTTTTCTCCCCCCTTAACTAGTTGGAAAACAGAAGCAATGGCAAGTAACTTGACTCTGAAAGCCAACATCTGCTAACAGAAAATAGAAAATTCTTGGGGACAATCATGAATCCATCCTGCAACCCTCAAGGCGGTACCTACCAGGGTCAAACGTATTCTCCATGTGGTAATAGACAATTGTTTTGCTTCTGTTTCTAAGGAAGTACGGCTAAGTTCTAAGCTACATGTCATTCACGCGAGATCAACAGTTTTGATTCTCATGGTTTATTTGGAGATGACATTTTTTTTTTTTACAAATTTTGGTTTGTTTTTAATAACCGTTGACTTACAAATGCAAAACAAACAAAACAAAGAGAAAAACAAAAAAAAAAACCCATTTCTCTTCTTTCCTCTTCATGCCTCTCTTACCTTTGTGTCTTGTGGTTGGAGCATAAATACTCGCAACCTCTTCAGAGTCGTTAATCTCTAGACGCTCATCATATGTCTGGTTTTCAACGATCTTGGTCTAAGCAAAAGGAAATATGATTACAGAGCTCCTATCACGGGACATTAAGCACTCTGTGGGGAGGTGGATTCCAAACCAGCATTGGTTCCTCTTGCTTACCCAAGACACCAGTTTTACCTGAAACCTTCACCCCCCCCCCCCAATTCAAACTTTCCTTAAGGCTTCTTGGCCCCAGGTCAAGCAGTTAAGTCATTCTGCTGCAGCCCGTATTTAGGAACTGCTGGCAGGCTGGCTGAGGAACGAGGGAATCGTGGAGAGAAACGACAGCCAACTTCTGCAGCAGCTCCCCAAAGCTGTAAGATACCCGCGCAAGGGCAACACAGTATTCCTCTGTAGATAATGGCTGTCTCCTCCGGTTCGATCAGTTTCGCAAGGCGGCCGGAGCTTCTCAGGGGAGGCTGTAGAGGCTCTAGAAAGAGTTCTGTCTCTGGGGTTACCAGGGAGGGAGGGGCGTTCCCCGAAGACAGGGTAAACTCCAGTCTCTCGGTTCCACCCAATAATCCCGAAAGCATCACCCTCACCCCCACCACACCACCCCCGTCTTGTATGTCGGATCCCACTTAAGTTTCTTGGGGAGTAAAGGAAGCAGGATGGTTGGTGATGGCGTGAAGGAAGGGGGGAAAGAACAGTTGTCAAGAAGATGGGAAGAGGTGGAGGGGAGATGGGAAGAGGGAAGGGGAGTCCTTTCTATTCCTCTACAGAGGGAGAAAGAGAGTTCTCTTTCTGCTAGGGTAAGTACGAATTACCTGTAGCCCCTCTGAATCCGTCTCCTCGATGTGGAAAGAACCCCAGCCTAGGGCTAGGGTCTCACTTCAATCTCAGGCCAGGCCACTTCTACTTGGAAGAAGACCAAGGGCTTCTACTCGGAGCAACCGGCCTGTTGTCAGTCGCTAAGCAAAAAAAAAAAAGAAAAAAGAAAGAAAAAATCGCGAGACTTTCTTTCACTCTCGTGAGACCTTCTCCACTCGCGCGTTAAGTCTCTTCCAGCATTGAAGGATCCAGGGAGGATCTAGAGGGGCTCGGATCCTGTTTGTCTAGGGTTTCAATAAATTTGTCTGTGGCGGCATCTAGCGGCCGAGGGCGGCAAAGCTGACGGATGAATTTCGGTTCGCATAGAGTTAGCCTTCCAATCGGGAAATATGGTGTGCCTGTCTCCCCCAGGACAAGGAACACTGGGTATGTAATTCCTACTAAGTCAGTCCAATCAGACTTTAGGCAAACTCGGGAGTTTAGCTAAATTCCCAGGACACTTTGTACGACCTTTTATAGTATTTATATTACATTATAGCCCTTCCCCTCCACTGTGTCCCATTGCATGGAACATAACTTATATAGTACTATCAGATTATTCATTATCTGAGATTCAGGTTTAACCCATTCTCCTGCATTTTTTAAAAACATCTTTATTGGAGTATAACTGCTTTACAATGGTGTGTTAATTTCTGCTTTATAACAAAGTGAATCAGCTATACATATACATATATCCCCATATCTCCTCACTTTTGCATCTCCCTCCCACCCTCCCTATCCCACCCCTCTAGGTGGTCACAAAGCACCAAGCTGATCTCCCTGTGCTATGTGGCTGCTTCCTTCTCCTGCGTTTTTATTTGCTAAAGAAGACTGTGGGCTTCTTTAGGGCAGGGTCTGTGTCTAATTAGTTTTTAAGCTTTTCACAGCCCAGTGCATTGCCTAAATCAGGCACTTTCAAAATGCTCATTGTGTGGATGAATGAAGGAATGAATGAATGAAGATATAAGGAACAAATATTTCAAAACTACAGACATAGTTAATTTGGGGAGTCAGAAGGAGAGAAACAAAGAAAAGAATTTTGGAAATTTGATCATGAAAACCTGCCAGAGGAAAGCGAAAAGTGGCTTTAAAAAGGGAAATCAGAGACACCTCTTCTGAGACACTTCTGGTTAAAAGGGAAATGCAAAACATTAAAAAATATTTTGTCATGTTACTGCTAACAATAATGGATATGTATTGTTGAGCATTTAGTATGTAGGAGCACTTAAGAATAGATAATCTTATTTATTAATATGTAATCTAACTTCATAACTTTGAGATAGATGTTACTGCCAATATACAGATTAGGTAATTGAGGTTTAGGAGAGTTAAAGTAACTTGCCTAAAGTCACCCAGGCAGTAAGTGCAGAAAAGGGGAGTCACACACAGGTCAGTCTAATTCCCAAGTCTCTGCTTTTAACCACTGTGACATACTGCCTCTAAGGCACTCCTCACGAAGCATGCTTACAGGGGTACTTTTCTTCTGCAGTTTAATTCAGCTAATTTCATATTTCCAAAGAATCAGTATCAATTGGTCTTTGCTGAACTTTGGTGGTCCATATTGAAGGCCCCTGGAAGTTGCCATAATAAAGCAATAATTCCAGGCAGAATTTTTACTTTTTTAAATTAAGAATTTGTTCATCTTTTTAGACTCACAGACATAGAGAACAGACTTGTGGTTGCCAAGGGGGAGGAGGGTAGAGGAGGTATGGATTGGGAGTTTGGGATTAGCAGATGCAAACTATTATATATAGAATGAAGAAACAACAAGGTCCTACTTACAGCACAGGGAACTATATTAAATATCTTGTAATAAACCACAGTGGAAAAGGATATGAAAAAGAATATATATATATATATATATATATATATATATATATATATATATATATATATATAACTGAATCGCTTTGTTGTACACCAGAAACTAACACAACATTGTATGTCAACTATACTTCAATAAAATAAATTTTAAAAAGAATTTGTTCATCTTTTTAAAAAATGTGTGTTTTTAATAACAAAAATAAACAATACAGTTTGATATATATCCTTCCAGACATGTAAAGTTTAAAAGTTTTCGAGCTTTGTAAAGACTCTACTAGAAAGCCATTGGAAATGGAATTGAAATGAGTAAGAGGGAGAATTCTATAATGCAGTGCTCAAGGGTACAGGTTGTGAAGTTGAGCAGCCTTTGTTTGAATCCTGGCTTTGGTGCTTTCTAGCCCTGACACCTGTGGTAAAATGGTTTTCCTCTCTGTACCTTGGTTTCCCCACCTGCAAAAGGGAGGTATTAATGGCACTTACCTCAGAGAATTCTTGTGAGGATTAAGTAAAATAATCTGGGGGACTTCCCTGGTGGCGCAGTGGATAAGACTCCATGCTCCCAATGCAGGGGTCCTAGCTTCGATCCCTGGTCAGGGAACTAGATCCCACATGCATGCCGCAACTAAGGAGCCCACATGCTGCAACTAAGACCCTGTGCAACCAAAAAAAAGTAAAATAATCTGTGTGAAGAATTTGAAGTTAACGCCTGGTACATTGTAAGTGTTCAATAAACGTTAAGGAGTACACAGGAGATATAGAGAGGCAGTGTGACATACTGAGAAAAGCTGAGTTTGAATCCTGGCTCTACCACTTGCTGGCTGTATGAATTTGGGCAAATGCTTAACTTTTTTGATCCTCAGTGTCCTTATCTGAATTGCTGTGTATAAGGATTAGAGATAATATGTGTAAAGTACCTGACATAAAATAAACACTCAATAAAAGATTGCTGTTTATCCATTATTGCAGCAATAAAGGATAAACAGTTGAGCCACTAACATGGGATAAAATAATATGGGGAAGAGCTGCTGAATCACTTATAATCTGAAAAGTCTGACATTTGGCACGGAAGAATACCCATACAATCAGAAGACCAGATTTGAATCTTCTTTCCATTATAGAACTAGAACTTTGGGTACATTTCTTAAACTTGTCATCATTTTCTTCATTTACAAAATGGACACAAGCACAGTAACTGCCCTGCTTCCTACACATTTTTTTGAAAAAAAGATATAATTTACCATAAAAACCATAAAAAGCCACCCTTTTAAAGTGTACAATTCAGTGGTTTTTAGTATTTCACAAGGTTGTGTAACCACCACTTCTAATTCCAGAACATTTTCATCACTCCAAAAAACAAAACTCATTCCCTATTTCTCCCCTCCCCCAGTCCCTTGCAGCCCTACTTCTTGTCTCTATGGATCTGTCTACTCTAGATGTTTCATATAAATGGAGTCATACAAAATGTGGTCTTTTGTGACTGGCATTTTTTACTTAATGACATAATATTTTCAAGGTTCATCCATGTTATATCATATATCAATACTTTATTCCTTTTTGTGACTAATAGTTCATTATGTAGATATACTACATTTTGTTATGGACACTTGGAATGTTTCCATTTTTTGGCCATTTTGAATAATGCTTGTATGAACATTAGTGTACAAATCTGTGTGTGAATGTATGCTTTTAATTCTCTTGGGTATATACCTAGGAGTGGAATTGCTGGGTCACATGGTGACTCTATGTTTAACTTTTTGAGGAACTGCCAAACTGCTTCCCAAAGCAGCTGCACTAGTTCACGCTCCCACCAACAGTGTATGAGGGTTCTAATTTCTCCACATTCTCACCAACACTTATTATTGGGTAAGAAGCAGGGGTTTGATTTGCAGTTCCCTAAGGATTAAAGATGTTGAGCATCTTTTTATGTGCTTATTAGTCATTTGTATATCTTCTTTAGAGAAATGGCTATTTTGGCCATTTTAAAATTGGATTTTTTGTCTTTCCATTGTTAAATTTTAAGAGTTCTTTGTATATTCTGGCTACTAGTCCCTTATGAACAACAGTTATTTTGTATATCAAATGATATAGTGGCTGTGAGAGCTTTATAAACTGCAAGAGACATCGCAAATTAAACGAAGGCTCTGACGAACAGGGAAAGCACAGAAGCCAGCGGTTCTACGCTGGTGGTCGAGTCCCGGGGCCTCCCAGACACAACCCGCGTCTCAGCCGGCGCGCACAGTGTTCCCACCCCCCGGCGCCCCGCCCCCCGCCCTTTGACCCGTGCCGTTTCCGGTTGGAGACGTGGCTCGAGGCCGCCATCTTGGCAAGAGGCGAAGCGGCCGGCTCTCCTGTCAGGGGGGCAGCAGGTCCGGAGCGGCCGGTGCTCCCCTTCCCCCGACCCCAGCCCTAGCTGCAGTGGCGCCGGAGCGCGGGTGCGCCCCACCACCGCCGTCGCCATGGTAAGACCCGGGCCGGGCCCAACTCCCGGTTCCCGGCCTTGCTCGACCGCTCTCCCTGCTGCCGGCCTGTGCTGGGGCCAGAGGAGCCCCGCCCCGAGGGCCTGGAGCTGGGCGCTTCCCCGGGGCTCTGGGAGCAGGGTGGCCTTCCGCACCCTGTGCCCGACCTCCCGGGAGATCCGAGGGACCTGACTCCAGTCCCTCTGTGGTCGCGCCCACACCCCTCCCCCGCAACCAGCTGGGCACTCTCCTCTGCCGGGACCCGGGCCCTAAAACGGGCCCAGGGTTGTTGCTCTGCAAGAACCTCTTAGTGATGTCCCTTGGACCGCACGCTGTGGACCTGGGCGCTAGTGTCCAGCAGGTTCCGTGGGCACCTAGGCGCAGCAAGCTGGGCCTCTCGAGGGTTCTCTTCCTTCTGTAATCACCTCACCTCTCATCCCCGGTGTTCCGTAGGCCGTTGAAGTTTGAAATCTAAACCCATTAGTGTTCAGGACTTTTTCTTTAGTTTGTTTGAAGAGGACAAATAGAGGAAGGTTCGAAAGGAGACATAGAACAGGAAGGAGTACCTTCTGACACTAATTTGTCACTAATTTGTCGGACCCAAGTGTCCCAGAAACCTGCCACCTACTTCTGTAGATCTTAGGTGGGTCCATTTGTCAGTGTGATTGAGTATACGCTGTGTATAAGAGCATTGGGAAAATGTGAGCCGAGTTATCGATATCACAGGCTTTCTGTCTTCAGGGAGCTTGTCGTTCAGGTGAAGTGAAATGTGGATGTGGCATATCGTAATCAGTTATCTCACAGGAGGGAGGAGGGGTTTATACTCTGGGACCTGTTACTTGCCTTCAGTTGCATTATCTTTGTGTTCTCATCTATTGTCAAAATTAACGTGGGTGCGAGATGGGACAAAACAGTGCTCACTCCACTACATCTTGCTTTCTCACGACGATTTGTGGATATTTATGAAGTAGGAGAAATTTTGTGGTTCCAGACAAGCTAGTAATTTTTTTAAGTGCACTTTATGCCCTTCAGTCTTTTGAAGGACGTTCTTTTTTTTAAATTCTCTTTTTGTCAATAGATTATTAATTTGATTTCAAGCATCTTCCTACACACTTCAGAGATGACAGTATAATTTGGTGCCAATCATTAAGTTCTGTTCACGACCTTTTTAGATGAGAACTTGGATGGTGGGGGGGGGGGCCTTCATGCTTGGGCTTTAAACCACTGAAAGGTTTTCTTCAGCTTCAGGCATATAAATTGCATCAAGTAGGTTTACCTCATAAAACTTTTATGTTGGACATAAAATTTCCCAAAACTCCTTTCTTCGTTTCCACTAGGAGGCTTAGTATTTGGGTTGTGATTTTTAAACTACTTCCTTTATACATCCTGGATGTACCTGTACTGCATTTCAGAGTATAGTGTAATATTAAAAGCAAAATTAAAGTCTTGTATTATATAAATGAAATGTAGGTTAATCTTTACAAAAACCTTGTTTGTTGAAAAGTTCTTGGAACCTCATACTATTTTTTTTCCTAGTATGATTTTTAATTCATAGATAACCAGAGGGGTGGTAGAGCCCTAGGTGTTGAGTGATAAATATAAAAATATAAATTTTGCATATTATTTGGACATGTGTGCATATACATACAGTTGTGTCATGTTTAAATATGCATATGTTTCTGAATTACTTGGGACTTGGCATGATCCAGATACCTACAGATTTGTGTACTCTGGAGAACAACTTATCTCAGTACATTCTATAAGACATTATTAAGTATTTTTCTGTGTAATGTTTTCAGGTTCTGTTCCTTTACAAAGAGATCCCTGGACAAAGAAAGGTCCAAATAGGGTAACATTTTGTAAGATTTCTTGGATCTAAAAGTTGTATCCAAACTTCTGAAAGTTAATTTTTCCTCAACATTTTTCAAACATGTGGGAAAGTTGAAAGAGCTTTACAGTGAACACTCCATGTAACCAACAGCTAGATTCTGTAATTGACATTTCACTATTCTTGCTTTATCACACACGTAATGATCCATTCATCCCTGTAGCCATCTTTTTTTTCAAATGTGCTTTAGGGTAAGTTGTAGATATCAGTATGTAAATGTTGATTTTTGAAAAATAAATTTCCTTTAGCTTTAGTTACTGAAGTTGGCGCAAAGTGTCCTACACTACAAAGTCCTCCTAGAGAAATAAATGAACAAATGGAAAAACAAATGGCCTATGGTGACTTTGTTATAAAATGAAGTACAAAAAAAAGCATCTTTTGATTGATCTTTTTTTCTAGCTTTCTGCAAATTAATGAGAACATGTTCTTATTTTCTTAACACTTGTCAGATATCATTATAGTCAGTTCTTTTTCTTAGTAAACTTATATTTGAATGAACTTGATATTAAGTCTCATGGTTAACCCTAATCTGTAAAATCTTTATTTATATCTACAGAGTGCTGTTCTCTTCTTTTTTATTTATTTATTTATTTATTTATTTATTTATGGCTGTGTTGTGTCTTCGTTTCTGTGCGAGGGCTTTCTCTAGTTGTGGCAAGCGGGGGCCACTCTTCATCGCGGTGCGCGGGCCTCTCACTATCGTGGCCTCTCTTGTTGCGGAGCACAGGCTCCAGACGCGCAGGCTCAGTAATTGTGGCTCACGGGCCCAGCTGCTCCACGGCATGTGGGATCTTCCCAGACCAGGGCTCGAACCCGTGTCCCCTGCATTGACAGGCGGATTCTTAACCACTGCACCACCAGGGAAGCCCCCTGTTCTCTTCTTATTTATTAAGTATAGGCAATGAGTAAATTTACTGTAGTGATCACATTAAATATAAATGATCACAATATGTTCAGTTCCCAAGAGTCATTAGTTAGTAGGAAGCTAGATTTGGGTTTGTATGGCTGGTCTACACATGATGGGGGCAGGGGGAGACTGAATCCTACACAGTAATAACAGTTCCCAGTTAGGGAGTTATTATTGTTTTGGTTTTTCTTTTTTCTTTTTCTTTTTCATATACAATACAGCATCTGCACAGCTATTGTATTCTTTATGTATTTTTTTTGATTGTTGTTTGAGAGGAGAGCAAAGAATGAAAATGATTTTCTTGGGTTTCTTTTGACTTACCGTCTTATTTATTCTCCAAATAGAAGGTACACTGCAGAAACTGAGAACAATGTCCTTTTATTTTTATACTCTACAGGTTTTTGTTTTAGAACAGAAACTTGTGATGAGCTTAAAACTCTCACTGAGTAACTTCAGGTTTTGGTTTTGTATGTGCTCTGTATTTTATTGTAATCTTCCCCCGATTTGATTTTATCTGTAATCACCTCATGCATACAAGAAAGACGAAATGGTCCTCTATGACAGTTGTAGAAGCTGGCCTTAATATGATCATGAATTATTATATATATCATCATTACAGTGAATTACGAGGAACAAAGTGACTGGCTAATTCTGGAAGTGAGGAATACTGAAGCATTTAGAGGTTCAAGGAAGTCCTTGACTTTTTTCTTTAGGGAATTATACGTATTTATGCTGAATTACTACCTGTTATGCTTGGACCTCTATCACTAGTGGGGGTGAAGGGATGATATGGCAGCTGTCTGACACACGTATACTATACACACACATGATTTGTTTTGGTTAGGCAGTTTGCCTTCTGGCAGCTTAATATTAATGTATGGTTCCAAAGTATTGATAGTGGGACTTCCCTGGTGGTCCAGTGGTAAGAATCCGCCTTCCAATGCAGGGGATGTGGGTTCGATCCCTAGTCAGGGAGCTACGATCCCACATGCCACAGGGCAACTAAGCCCATGTGCCGCAACTACTGACCTCATGCACCTCAAGTAGAGAGTCTGCATGCCACAAATTACAGAGCCCATGAGCCGTGGAACCCACGGGCCACAAGTACAGAACCCAGGCACACTGGAGCCCGTGCCACAACTAGAGAGAGAAAACCCATACGCCACAACTAGAGAGAAGCCTGTGCACCAATAAAAAACCCAAAAAAACCAAAGTATTGATAGTTACCACTGGAGCAGTGGGTGTGAAATGGAGGTATTGCACATTTTCTGTTGCTGTAAAGTTTTCAGATGCTTACACTTATAGAATCTTAAAGATGCAAAGGCACTTTCACATAAACTAACCTCTATTTTCACATAAACTAACCTCTTTTATTTTATTTTATTTATTTTTAAAATTAATTTATTTTTGGCTGCCTTTTTAAAAATTTTTTTTTATTTTTTATTTTTAAATTTATTTATTTATGGCTGTGTTGGGTCTTCATTTCTGTGCGAGGGCTTTCTCTAGTTGTGGCAAGTGGGGGCCACTCTTCATCGCGGTGCGCAGGCCTTTCACTGTCGTGGCCTCTCTTATTGCGGAGCACAGGCTCCAGATGCGCAGGCTCAGTAGTTGTGGCTCACGGGCCCAGTTGGTCCGCGGCATGTGGGATCTTCCCAGACCAGGGCTCAAACCCGTGTCTCCTGCATTAGCAGGCAGATTCTCAACCACTGCGCCACCAGGGAAGCCCTATTTTTGGCTGCCTTTTGTCTTCGTTGCAGCGCGCGGGCTTTCTCTAGTTGTGGCAAGGAGGGGCTACTCTTCATCGCAGTGCGTGGGCTTCTCATTGCAGTGGCTTCTCTTGTTCCGGAGCGCAGGCTCTAGGGCACGCAGGCTCAGTAGTTGTGGCTCGCGGGCTCTAGAGCACAGGCTCAGTAGTTGTGGCGCACAGGCTTAGTTGCTCCGTGGCATGTGGGATCTTCCCGGACCAGGGATCGAACCCATGTCCCCTGCATTGGCAGGCAGATTCTTAACCGCTGTTCCACCAGGGAAGTCCCTAACCTCTATTTTAGGGATATTTCAAGAAACAATTAAGTGACATCCAAGGTAACGTAATTAGTGGCAGAGGCAGAACAGAAACCTAATTCTCCAGGTTTCTTTACTCAAGGAACTTTTTGATCCATGTAGTTAAAGCTGGGTAGGAGAATGTTGTTATTTAATCCAAAAACAAATGACAATATATTCAAAGCATTTTAAGTATTATTAAGAGAAAAGTTGTCTGACAAAGTGTAACCTAATGGGAAATTTTATTTTGTTTTTTTAAACAGTCCTGAAGAGATCATCTACGTAACTTCTGGACCCTCAGTTTTTGTATCTATAAATCGATCAAGGGCTCTTGAAAGTTTGGTTGAGGTCTAAATGCTCTTTTCCAAAAATGTAAAAAACAAGTAAAATAACTGTATAGAGAATCAAACTTATTCACTCTTCCCCAAAGAAAATCAGATCAAATTACAGTAGGAAAAATTAACCTACCTTTTAGTATAAACTATTTTTTAATAATTGGTAAACATTTATGTGAAGGGAAGCTTAATTATTTAAAGGCATTTAAGATGAATGTTAATTTAGGATAGGTTAAATTTATCTTGTTTCGAGCTAACGATACCTTCCAGCCATGTTAATAACTGTGTTATTAACATGGGTAACAGTGAATAGAAACCTGTGTCAGCTTTGTGGATCCTGTGATTGTGGTGTCTTGGGTGTTTTGAGGTTTAGAGCCATGCTTAGTGTTGGGCACTTTGGTCCTAGTTTGGGAACCTTATTCTGCTTATATCTGGATAGTGGAATGTCTCAAGAGAGTCCCAGAGTTCTCCTGCTTGGGACCTACTATTTTATCCTACTGTTTCTTCATCTTTACATACTCAAATTCCCTGATTCATCAAAGCATAATTTAAATGCTTTTTCTTCCATCAAGTCATCAGTGATCTTGTGAGCTAGAAGTAATTTCTTCCTCTGAATTCCTATAGTGCATTACTTAACACACTCTGCCTAGTATTAGTTATTTATGTTTGTGTCTTATCCCTATTAGCCTCCTGCTGCCTTTTTTTTTTTTGAGTTATAATTGACATATAGCATATTACTTTCACGTGTACAACATAATAATTTGATATTTGTATGTATTGTGAAATGATCACCAAAATAAGTCTAGGTAACATTCATCACTATACATAGTTACAAAAAAAGTTATTTTTTTTGGGTGCGAACTTTTGAGATCTTACTAGATTTCTTAAGAGAAGAATGCCAGTCTTACTGATTTCCTCATAGTATTCCCAGAGAGCATCTAGTGTGTATAGTAGGTGTCCAATAAATAATTATTTAGTTAATTCTTATAATAATACTGCTAAAATGGAGATTGCCACTGCCTATAATTAGCCTTTGACCATGCCCAATCAATAAAGCAAAGTGGGTGAATTGCCGCTCTACATAGCGTACACCTTTCTGGTTACAGGTTGCCTTTAATTTCCCTTTCATGTTGCCTTGATGTTAATTTTTACCTAAACTCTATCCGTATGATATGGAGGTGTTTTAAATTCCAGCTGCCTAAGAACTACCCTGAAACATACAAACAGGCTTCTTACTGTTTCTAACAGGCTTATTATTATTAGGTATGTTAGACATGGGCTTTGTATTAAATCAGCATATTTATGTAGGTCTGAAGGTTTGGTCTGAGCAGTCCTTTCTCTGAGTAGACTTTTGACTTCAAGTGTTTAAATTGTGCTGTGCTTAGTATCTTTACTGTGGCTTATTCTGTTTCTTCAAAACCTCATAAAATTCTAAGGTGGGGTACCATACTTCTTAGGACTGTGGTTCTCGGCCCTTTTTTTTTTTTTTTTTTTTTGGTGAGGAGCGCTTCTATAAGTATTAAATTTATGATGTGTTCCTATTTATTAGTAATATTTCTCACTGCATAAAGTGATTCTCTATGGGTCATTTGAGAATTACTACTCTAGAGGATCTATGAATTCTCTGACATAATATGTAAAATTTTGTGGGGAGTCTATTTGCATTATTTGAGTATTAAAATATTGCCAAACCCATAAAGGTAAAAGTCCATTGCCTTGAAGTGACAAATTTTTTAATGACATGCATTTCTTGGCAAGTTTATTATTAATAATGGTGCTGTTTTACATTGTGTGTGTGTTTTACGTTTACATATTTTGTGGCATAAGTTGTATAGCTTTGGCTTACAGTTTTATTACACTCATTTGGTCCTCATAATAGCTTGTGAGGTAGTCAGATGATGCTCCATTTTCTGAGGAAACTGAAGCTAAGAGAGATTGAAGCGTAACTTAAGTCAGACAGATAGTAAATAGAAGAACAAAAACTAGGATCCAAATCGTCTCACTTCCAGTCATTTAATTTTCCTGGTATATTAACTTGGTTCTTCGCAAATTTAGAACACTATTTCTAATTCACATAGTCTTTGGGAGAAGGAGAAACCAATGTGAGGTGATCCTAAATATAAGGGAATACCTCATTTACCTGATGAGAATATTAAGAAGAAAAGCTTTTCAGAATATAAAACTTTTAGGACTATAGCACAAATAGTTAAAAATATGTTCTTAAAGTATTTAATAATTTACTTATACATACTGTTTAAAGTTACATAAATACGATTTTTAATTGAGAAATAATTCCTTTTTTCTGTTCTTATGTTCATGAAACAGTTTATCCAAATTCTTCACAAGCATCATCATCATCACTAGGTCTTCTTTTTGAATTACCAGTTTTTTAGAACTTTTATACGTTGAGTTTTTTGATATTTGACACTTTTCGAATTCATATATTGATACTTTTGGAAATTTTAACCCATTTGTATAACATTATGACAGTTGATTTTCACCAAACTTATGTGGTCATCATTTCATGATGTATGTAAGTCAAATCATTATGCTGTACATGTTAAACTTTTACAGTGCTGTATGTCAATTACATTTCAATAAAACTAGAAGAAAACAATGAAATTAAAGACATGGACTCACTGGGACTTCCCCAGCGGTCCAGTGGTTAAGACTCTGCCTTCCAATGCAGAAGGTATGGGTTCAGTCCCTGGTTGGGGAACTAAGATCCCATATGCCGTGGGGTGTGGCCAAAAACTTAAAAAAAAAAAAAAAAAGACATGGAATCACCATGATGTATACTTAAAATATCTCACATTTTTATATGTTAATTTTACCTCAGTAAAGCTGAATTAAATAAAATTCTGTGGCCAACAACAACAAAATAGTAAAGTTAAAGACATGAGGTGGGAGATTTCCTTTGAAAAGAATGGGTCATAACCTTGTTGCATTTTTATTCTTTTTCTGGGATCCTTTACTCCCCTCAGTATATCTTCTTGCCTCATGCCTGGGTGGTAGCAGAAACCTCCCAAGTTGGTGATGGTGAAAGATACATTTCTTAAGTACAAAACTGTTTATTTAAAAAAAACCAAACTATTTATTTAAAAAATCATAAATATTTTGGAGAAAGTGACTGTTTTGGGACTTTTAAGCTAGCTTATTTGCCACTCTTGAAGTAACCAACTGTAATTTTATACTCTATACCTCTCTGTATGTTTTTAAAGTATTTTCTTATCTTTTTAAAAGGATATAACTTACAAAACAAGATTCTTCCTAAGAGTATTTATTTATGCTGTAGAACTACTTTCTTTTTTTTAACTTTTTAATTCTATACAACGTAACTTTATGCTGGAATAATTAAGGTAAGTTTCAATATAGAGTCTATAGACTCAGAAACATAAAATTGTATAACTCCCTTAAATGAGCTTCTTTCTAAACTTGCAGTTGTTATTTGGGAAATAGAGCAGTTGATAGCATTATTCTTGAGATTTCACATGAGAAAATTTGCCTGATGTTCATTGGAAGCAAATCAATCAGTAAAAATACAAATCTGTTTGGTAGAGGGAAATTATTTGTGCAGGATATAGATCAAACACTTTCTCAGTATAAATTGTTTTTACGTAGCTGCATGGAAATAAGCGTGATGGTAATTATCTCCCAAATACCCTAATGTCCTATCCTTGATGAATAAGGACATTGTGTTCTCCTATAATTATTATAAAACTGTCTATAATTATTATAAAACTGTATTGCTGTTTTGAAACTATAAGAATATTTATTCAAATTGACTAACTTGTTTTTTCTTCAAGCTGCTCACCTGTAGAGGACAGGTTTCTGTAAAGCTGAGAAGCCTGACCAGTAAGATGTTGATATTTCAGAGGTTGTATCCTAGGATTGAGGCTTCCAAAATGTGTAAATAGTCATTTTGTTACTTGTCCTTGTGAACTTTTGGGTTCCTGTACTGAAGAGACTATTAACACTGTACTTAATATTCTTACTACTCTGCTAATGGCATTTGGTCTTATCTTCTTTGATGCTTTATTCATTTTGTTTAATGAAATGCCAGACTGAAAAAAAGACTGTTAGTCTTGATCATTGCCCAGTGTCAAAACCTGTGTGAAACATTGAGTCTTTTAGTTTTTCATTTTACAGATTGTTTGCATGTCTGGAGGTAAGATAGTGTGGGATGGGAAGGTTAATCAAAGAGCAGAAGATAAATTTAGACTCACTAGATTGGTTCCATATTCTAGGTAAAAATGAAAGGAAAGGTCAGGGGCCTTGTATAAATCTTCAGTCTGCCTGATCAGACCTCCCTTTTGGCTGTGGAGATCTCTATTCTCTCTAGAAAAAGTTTAAGCTCTTCTTTATGGGTCTGCCAAAGCAGAGAGCAACCCAGTTTTGAGTCACAGGGGATCCATTCATAATGTATGTGTAGACCTAGAAAAAATTATTTCTTTACTAAGTTTTTCTCTAGGTATGTTATTGAAAAACAGGAGTAATAGCTTCATTTCCCTCTACTTTAGCTTTGTCTTATGAATGACATACTATAATTAAAAGAGCAATGAAGTAGAGTTTGAAAGTCAGCATTCTAATAGTAGTCACATCACTAAATAACTGAGTGTACCATTCTACAGAAGATCTGAGGATGTTGAGAAAACACATGTAAAGAAATAATTAATTAGTACTTATTTATATGTTCCCGGCAGGTGCTGTTGGCAGCAGCAGTCTGCACAAAAGCAGGAAAGGCTATTGTTTCTCGACAGTTTGTAGAGATGACCCGAACTCGGATTGAGGGCTTGTTAGCAGCTTTTCCAAAGCTCATGAACACTGGAAAACAACACACATTTGTTGAAACAGAGAGTGTCAGATATGTTTACCAGCCTATGGAGAAATTGTACATGGTACTGATCACTACCAAAAACAGCAACATCTTAGAAGATCTGGAGACCCTAAGGCTCTTCTCAAGAGTGGTAAGAATCCTGTAATATCGGGTTACAGTTTTTGTTTTTAAATTTTTTGTGTAAAACTGTTTTTCCCCCAAAGCAGCTGATGCTTATCAGTTTGCATGTTCTATGCCCCCAGCCCTCATCCCAGCATCTTACTACTACAGCTCCTATTCATTCAGCAGACACTTACTGGGTATCCTAGACTGTAAGTATTACTAAGGAGAATATGAGAACTGCCCTTTTGTTTCCCATTTCTCTAGCAGTTACTCTAACCTGCCTTTGTGGTTCTGACACTTGTTTGGCCATATTTTTAGATAATATTCTTCAGGTAAGATTTGTTGATGTAGCCACACACATACAAAGACTTTATGCCACAGACTTGCTTAAAATACAGAGTAGCAGAAGGAGCTAATAAAGGGATTTAGGCTTATTGAAATTTGTGTATTTTAAAGGATAAGAACTGGAAAACAAAACTGCTGATAAATTCTAAGTCTTTCTTTTCCATTGCTCTCCATGATTAGATTCCTGAATATTGCCGAGCCTTAGAAGAGAATGAAATATCTGAGCACTGTTTTGATTTGATTTTTGCATTTGATGAAATTGTTGCCCTGGGATACCGGGAGAATGTTAACCTGGCACAGATCAGAACCTTCACAGAAATGGATTCTCATGAGGAGAAGGTGTTCAGAGCAGTCAGAGAGGTAAATAGGGTCTTCTCTGGTGCTGCTAGTTTGTATATCTTTCTTTTAGGCTTCATTATCTGATTTTCCCTTTTTTATTTGCTAGTCTAGTCTGTACTCAAAGCTACATCCAAGTATGTATCTTCTTGTAGACTCAAGAACGTGAAGCCAAGGCTGAGATGCGGCGTAAAGCAAAAGAATTACAACAGGCCCGAAGAGATGCAGAGAGACAGGGCAAAAAAGCACCAGGATTTGGGGGATTTGGAAGCTCCACAGTGTCTGGAGGTAGCACAGCTGCTATGATCACAGAGACCATCATTGAAACTGATAAACCAAAAGTGGCACCTGCACCAGCCAGGTATAATCCAGTGTATCACCCAGAATGCAATCCTATAATGACAGATGAAGGCTGTATGTGTGTATCTCAGAGTGATATCTGATTTTTAGGCAAACTGGAAATAACGAGTGACTTGATGAAGTAAGATGTAATATTAAATTTGGCTGCATAATATGGGGATAAAGGAGAAATCTGAATGTGGTGTTTTTCCTTTTGTGTAAAAGAGAGTTCTTTTACAAATTATAACATGATCTCAATTTCCTATGAGAGTTGCCTTATTTTGGGAGAAGAGGGGATATTTAACTGTTTAAGGAACATGTATTTTTAATCTAGTGTTCATGAATGGATTTAAGGGAGAATCTGAACTACCTGAAATTATGTGAAAAAGTTTGTTTGCACACAGGTATATTTATCTGGATAGAAGGTACAAAGTTTTCGTCAGATCACACATGCTTATGAAAGTATACCTTTGGTCTTTGGGTACTTGAAGCTTATATGGGTTTTTTTGTTTTGTTTTGTTTTTTTGTTTTGTTTCTGGCTGTGCCCCTGTGGCATACGTGATCTTAGTCCCCGACCAGGGATGAAGCCGTGGCCCCTGCAGTGGAAGCACAGAGTCCTAACCACTGGACCACCAGGGAATTCCTGAAGCTTACATGTTAATTGTGACCCAGCTGTCAGTTCGGGCAGGGAATAGTCTAGTTGTCCACTAAACACTAGGAAGCTTGTGTTTTTTCCTTGAGGTATTCACATTCCTCTTAAAGAACAGCTTCAAGGAAAGCTTCAGTGATAGAGAATTATTAATTAGTTTTTAACTTTTTTAATCATGTGTGTATTTTTGTGTGTATGTGTGTGTTCTTCCACTTAGGCCTTCAGGCCCTAGCAAGGCTTTGAAACTGGGAGCCAAAGGAAAGGAAGTAGATAACTTTGTTGACAAATTGAAATCTGAAGGTGAAACTATCATGTCCTCCAGTACGGGCAAGCGTACCTCTGAAGCAACCAAAGTGCATGCTCCACCCATTAATATGGAGAGGTAAGTAGTAACTCTTTCAGTAAGAACAGACCACAGAGTGTTAAAAAAAAATTATCTCAATGCACTGTAAATTCTTTTTGTGTCTTAATTTTTCCAGATTTAAAACACTTAAAGAGTATATTCTAAACAAGGTCCTACTGTATAGCACAGGGAACTATATTGAATATCCTGTGATAAACCATAATGGAAAAGAATATGAAAAAGAATATATATATGTATAACTGAGTCACTTTACTGTACAGCAATTAAGCACAACGTTGTAAATCAGCTATACTTAAATAAAATTTTTTTTAAAAAAGTACATTCTAGGTATTAACATGAGGTCTCTCCCCCTCCCCCCTTTAAACATGACTGGGGGCTCTCAGCCATCTGTTTTCTATTAAGTTTAGAACTTACCTTTCTATCAACTGTGTGGTGGCTAAATTAAACAAAAATAACTTTTCTTTGTGCCTAGTGTGTACTTTGTCTCTTAAAATGGAGTGGAATTAGAGGGCTAGAGCTATGATTAGCACTGTACTATATTTTGGCATGTCTTTTTCTAATTAATTTTTTTTTAGTTTTAATTTTAATTAATTTATTTTTGGTTGCATTGGGTCTTCATTGCTGCGCGCAGACTTCCTCTAGTTGTGTTGAGTGGGGGCTACTCTTCGTTTGCGTGCGTGGGCTTCTCATTGTGGTGGCTTCTCTTGTTGTGGAGCATGAGCTCTAGGCGCCCGGGCTTCAGTATTTGTGGCACATGGGCTCAGTAGTTGTGGCTCGCAGACTCTAGATTGCAGGCTCAGTAGTTGTGGCACATGGGCTTAGTTGCTCCGTGGCATGTGGGATCTTCCCGGACTAGGGCTTGAACCCGTGTCCCCTGCATTGGCAGGCGGATTCTCAACCACTGCGCCACCAGGGAAATCCTTCTAATTAAGTTTTAAGGAGGACAAAATATATAAATATCTTTAGTAGCAAATAATGTATTATCTTTTGCCTTTTAAGTATTTGAACCCAGTATAGAATATTTTGATTTGTCTCTTATCTCAGGACTTGTGGTACTGGTTGGTAACATTTTTAAGTGGTAGTTATCAAGTTCACATATTCATGACTCAGATTTCTTGTTTTGAAGCCCAGACCTTCTACTGTTACTGATGGTTTTGAGGTCAAGTGAAAGATGAGTCTGGGAGGATACCTCTGTCAGGTGTGCATAAAAGAGGAGTATGTTGTATGTCTTCTTCTGTATGAAATGAACAGGGTTACGTCGGGGTAAATCTCTTTAATCACTAAAGCTCCTGTGCTATTCCTAGTAGTTGCTTTGAGGGAGACAGAGGCTTGACACTATTTTAATAAGATGTTGGAGACCATCATGTACTAGAGAGGACTTGAGACTTTTTTCTGAATGATGAAGTACTTCTTGAGCATGGAGCAAATGCTTGTGAAGGTAAATGAGACCCTGCATTGTCATAAGACACATTTCTCTGTGGTCTTGAGTCTCATGCCTTTGTTTCTGGGAAGTCTTAGAGGTTAGAACAGAACAAAGTAGGATGCCAGAATAGTGTTTTTAAGCCTCTGCAGTTCACCCAGCTAAAAATAGTTTTAGTAAGGAATATGGATAGATTGTACTTAGTAATTGCCCATAGCAGTAGCACCTTTTATTTTACTTATTTTGAAAACTAGATTATACATTCATGTAGTTCAAAATTCAAAAGGTTCAAAGGGTATTGAACTAAAACTTCTTCCTCCCGCCCAGCCATGCAGGTTTCTCTTTTTGGAGGCAACTAGTATTCACTAGGTTTTTTTTAATTTTTAAAAAATTTTAAAAAATTTAAAGTTTTTTGGCGATGCCTCATGGCATGCAGGATCTTAGTTCCCCGACCAGGGATTGAACTCGCACCCCTGCGGTGGAAGCACGGAGTCTTAACCACTTGGATGCTGGGGAAGTCTCAGTATTAACTAGTTTTTGTGTGAATCTTCCAAGAGGGATAGTCTATGTATAGATGAATAAAAACATGGTATAATTTCTGTATTTCTCCTTTTTATACATTAGTGGTGGCATACTAGATACATTTTCCAATTGCTTTTTTCACTTAACTATTTTGAAGACAAGAATTTCCTTATTTGAAGCTATAGAGACATGACATCCAAATGCAGTACCTTACCCTAGACTGGATCTTGTACTACTATAAGGGGCATTATTAGGTCAACTGACAAAATTGGCATATGAATGGTAGATTAAAGTATTGTATCAATGTAAATTTATGAAGTTAATAACAGTACTGTGGTTATGTGAAAGAATATCCTGTTCTTACAAAATGCACTCTGAAAATGTTTAGGGGTAAAGGGCCATGATGTATATATTCTACCTGTAAATGGTTCAGGGAAAAAAGTAAAATATATTTATATAGAGACAGTGTGCAAATGATAAAACAAATGGGATAAAATGTTAACAATACATAAAAAGGGTATACATGTATTTCTGTTATAATTTTAATTTTTTAATTTTTGAAATTTTTTTCAAATAAAAAGCTTTTTCAATTGTTCCTCTTTATTTTTTTCTAATTGCCCAGTATTCGTTTTTGTGGATATACTTTTATGTATTTAAGTAGTCCCCCTATTGACGGACATTTGTTTCTAAACTTTTGCTATTACAAACAATTCTTCAGTGAATAACTTACTACATTGTTTTGCACAGGTGAGAATTTATCTGTAGGATGAGGATTTGCTGAACCAAAGGGTGTAATGCTTTTATTTTATTTTATTTTATTTTATTTTATTTTATTTTATTTTATTTTTTAGGGATAAAGGTTTTTTCTTTTTTTAATTGAAGTATAATTGATTTATAATGTTACGCTAATTTCTGCTGTACAGCAACGTGACTCAGTTATGCATACATATATATAATATATACACATTCTTTTTAATTTTTATTTATTTATTTTAAATTTTATTTGTTTATTTTTGGCTGCATTGGGTCTTCATTGCTGTGCACAGGCTTTCTCTAGCTGCAGCGAGCGGGGGCTACTCTTCGTTGTGTGGTGTGCGGGCTTCTCATTGCAGTGGCTTCTCTTGTTGCAGAGCCCAGCTCTAGGCACGTGGGCTTCAGTAGTTGTGGCATGCAGGCTCAGTAGTTGTGGCGCACGGGCTTAGTTGCTCCGCGGCATGTGGGATCTTCCCGGACCACGGCTCGAACCTGTATCCCCTGCGTTGGCAGACAGATTCTTAACCACTGTGCCACCAGGGAAGTCCCCACATTATTTTTTTTTTTTTTAATTTTTTATTTATTTATTTATTTTTTTAATTTATTTTTTGGCTGTGTTGGGTCTTCGTTTCTGTGCGAGGGCTTTCTCTAGTTGTGGCAAGTGGGGGCCACTCTTCATCGCAGTGCACGGGCCTCTCACTATCGCGGCCTCTCTTGTTACGGAGCACAGGCTCCAGACACGCAGGCTCAGCAGTTGTGGCTCACGGGCCTAGTTGCTCCGCGGCATGTGGGATCTTCCCAGACCAGGGCTCGAACCCGTGTCCCCCGCATTAGCAGGCAGATTCTCAACCACTGCGCCACCAGGGAAGCCCCCCACATTATTTTTTAATATTCTTTTCCATTATGGTTTATCCCAGGAGATTGGATATAGTTTCTTGTGCTATACAGTAGGTCCTTGTTGTTTATCCATTCTAAATGTGATAGTTTATATAATGCTTTAAATTTTGATACACATGGCTGCAGCACCTTTAAATAAGTTGCTGATGGCTAATCACCATTAAACCCTGGAGAAAGGGAGTTCTGGTTTTTACCTGTCTGAGCAGATTTATCATTCTTTTTCTACAGTGTGCACATGAAGATTGAGGAAAAGATCACACTAACCTGTGGACGAGATGGAGGATTACAGAATATGGAGTTGCATGGCATGATCATGCTTAGGATCTCAGATGATAAATTTGGCCGAATTCGTCTTCATGTGGAAAATGAAGACAAGAAAGGGGTGCAGCTACAGGTGTGTAGAGGCTTTTGATAAGGGAGTATTAAGGCTTTTGTCTACCTAACACAGTCTTTCTCAACTGGAGTTCCTTGTGTGAACCATAGAACACAGAAGATTATTTAACTTTATATAACTAGTGCCATTCTAGATGCATAGGAAAGAAGTTAATTTATTACCTACAGTGGAAGCCTTGAATTGATAAATGCCTTCCCAAGCCAGTTGGGAATGATTGACAGCAGCTGTAGTAGTATGGCCTTTTAATACTGGAATTGAGTGAAAGGTCATTTTGAAATCTAATAAATGACTTCATACTCACTAACAAAGGTACAAAGAGATGCATATTTGTTACTATTATGCAAAGAGTAAATTCATTTAGGATATTGCTTGAAATATAATTTAAAAAACAAAGTTTTAAAACTTAATAGGGTGGTATTTTATTTTTAAATTTATTTATTTTATTTTATTTTTGGCTGCATTGAGTCTTCGTTGCTTTACACAGGCTTTCTCTAGTTGCAGTGAGTGGGGCTACTCTGTTGTGGTGCGTGGGCTTCTCATTGAGATGGCTTCTTTTGTTGCAGAGCATGGGCTCTAGGTGCCTGAACTTCAGTAGTTGTGGCATGCGGGCTCAGTAGTGGTGGCTCATGGGCTCTAGGGCGCAGTCTCAGTAATTGTGGCTCACGGGCTTAGTTGCTCCACAGCATGTGGGATCTTCCTGGACCAGGGCTCGAACCCGTGTCCCCTGCATTGGCAGGCGGATTCTTAACGACTGCGCCACCAGGGAAGCCCAGGAGGTATTTTATTAAAACAGGTTATGACACTAAGTTTACTCATGCTGCTACTATATAAACTGCCAGTGCTTGTTTTGTTAGCTGAAGGGCAATATCTAATTGTATATTTGAAAAGTACCTAAAATTCTTAAAAATGAATATGTATGTTCCACCTACCTGGCTATGTAAGAGACCTTCTTTATATTATTACAGTTGTTCTTGTTACAGTTTATTTAGATGGTTGATCTTATATCTCTTGTCACAAGAACAAAGCCTTTTCAGCGAAGAAAGTGGTTTTGTCTACTTTTTATTCCACTCATAACCAGCGCACAGTTGTCTTTTGGAAGTAGTACTTATATTATTTGACAGTAGCTTTGCTGGCTCGTAAAGTCTATGTAATCTGCTCTCCAAAAGTTACTTCTTTTTCCTTTTTTCTCCTAATGTGACTTCTTTTAAAAAGATCAGTCCATCTTAGTTGGCCTGAGTTTGCACAACTTTAGCTCTCTAGGCAAAATTGCAACTAAACTTTCCACAGAGCTTTTCCCCTCTCCTGTCTCCTTAGTATAAGGCCAGGACTGTTATGTGACCCAGCCAGCTGATCAACGTCTGACCCTAGTCTTCTATTTGGCAAGCTTAGCCTCACCATCAGGCTGCTCCCTATGAAGTATTTTTGTAAAGGACTTGGTTAATGGTCTTTTAACTTTCTCAGTTACAAAGTTACTAACTTGTTACTTACAAACAAAATGGCTTAGAGTTGAAATTACTTTATTACTATTTTTTAAATGTCTTAAATCTTTAAAAGTCTTTGAAGAAAGGAAATCTTTCTTCAAAATCAAAAATAATTGGAATTTTTTAGGCACCCTGTTTTAGATGTTTAGATTACGGGCCATGTAAGACCAAAAGGAATTTATTTCCTGTCTTATAATGTCTGAACCTCAGAAGTTTTCTTTCCCTTCTCATTTCAGACCCATCCAAATGTGGATAAAAAACTTTTCACTGCAGAATCTCTAATTGGCTTGAAGAACCCAGAGAAGTCATTTCCAGTCAGTAGTGACGTTGGGGTGCTAAAGTGGAGACTACAAACCACAGAGGAGTCTTTTATTCCACTGACAAGTAAGTGCCTCTGCCCAATCCTACTAAGCTAGACTGCACTGAGAACTAGAAATAGCCCTGGCTTGTACATTCTTCATTGCCACAATTCTTTTTGACAAAATGACCTTTCAAAATGGGCTCAGTGCTATATTTAGTGTATTTTGGTAATAAGTAGCTTAAATTTTAAATACCTTTAATTTTGAAACCATTATTTTTAGTAGTTTACACTAGGATGTTTAAGGCCTGCAGTTGTCAGTTTTGATTTGCCATCTTAACTTTCCTCCATTCTTTTTCTAATGTTCTAATATACCTGCTTTGCTTTTCTCTTCAGTTAATTGCTGGCCCTCAGAAAGTGGAAATGGTTGTGATGTCAACATAGAGTATGAGCTACAAGAAGATAATTTAGAACTGAATGATGTGGTTATCACCATCCCACTCCCGTAAGTACCCCACATAATCATTTTTTCTATAGTGAGCTTTTAGAACTAGTCTTTTGGAACTCGTTTTGGAGGCAGCACTTAGCTGGCTATCCATTCTAAGATACTTGTTTCTCATAAAGGCCAGTTGTGAAAGAAGCCAGGTACAAAAGGCTGCATACTTACTATATGATGCCACTTATAAGACATTGTGAAAATGTATTACTCTTGGAACAGAAATCAAGCATTTGATTGCAAAGAGAAGAAGCATTTGATCGCAGAGGAGCACAAAGGAACTTTTGGAGATGATGGAAATGTTATATGACTTGATTGTAATGGTGCTTACAAGATACATTTGTCAATGCATGGAGCTGTACACTTTTAAAGGAGTGGATATTACTGATTTTAAAGCCAAACAAGCAAAGCTGGTTATAGTTCTAGAGCTGTGTTTTCAGATATTGGTCTTCAGATTGTTCATGTAGTAATGAAGGTTTCCAGAAGGAGGAGCCAATTCTCAGTCAGACTTTCTCTGCTTTGTTTTGCAACTCTTAAAGGAATTGAGTCTGTCAGACTGAATTTTTCTTTTTCACTTTGTTCTCTAAATTTTCAACTAAAGATGAGATTATGTTTTCAAGGGTACTATTCTTGCTGAAACAAGATATCTGCATTAGTTTCAGTAAATTTTCTAACAGCTTTATTGAGGTATAGTTGACATGTGATAAACTACACGTATTTAAATTATAAAGTTTGATAAGTTTTGGCATGTATGCACCATCATCACAGTTAAGATAACAAAACTATGCATCACCCCCGAAGTTTAGTTCCGGTAAGTTTTTTTTTTTTTTTTAATTTATTTATTTATTTATTTATTTATGGCTGTGTTGGGTCTTCGTTTCTGTGCGAGGGCTTTCTCTAGTTGTGGCAAGTGGGGGCCACTCTTCATCGCGGTGCGTGGGCCTCTCACTATCGCGGCCTCTCTTGTTGCGGAGCACAGGCTCCAGACGCGCAGGCTCAGTAATTGTGGCTCACGGGCCCAGTTGGTCCGCGGCATGTGGGATCTTCCCAGACCAGGGCTCGAACCTGTGTCCCCTGCATTGGCAGGCAGATTCTCAACCACTGCGCCACCAGGGAAGCCCCTCCGGTAAGTTTTTGATGTGTGCTTAAATGGCCTACTTTCTAGGATCATCTGGAAATACTCTTACTTTAAGTTTATCTCCTCACTAGCATTTCTAGTGACTGAACCATTATTATTTCACCATTGAATCCCTGCTTCTCTCCTCTGCCTTTCAGCACCCCCATGATTAAGTACAGGGCTTAATTATGAATACCCAGTAAGTGAATTCTTAGTGTGTCTATACTATTAAATTTCTCAGTTATTATTACAGAGAAAATGGTTCTAATTTAATCTGTAGTTTTGTTCAAATTAATTTTAATTTAATTAAAATTAAATTAATTTAATTAATTTTTATTTGTAGTTTGATTCAGGCCTTTATATGGCCAGGTCTGGTTTTAGTCATTCTTATTTCCATTTTTTAAAATATGCTTTATTACCAATATCCCCTTTAATGGGCTAATCATCTTATTCTTCACAGCTTGGTTATTATTTCAGAACAATAGATGGCTGCCTTGAACCATTGTGAGACTTGGGCGTTGGTGGCAGGTGTAGGTTTTATTTTGTCAAGATTTATTTTACTAGACTATTTTTAGGATGCCACAAGTTTTAGGCCTCTCCATTTACCCTGTAATTGTGGTTATGGTGGTTTCCTGCGTCTTAGTTCAACTTTGCAGTAGTCTCCAGAAGAGACCCTTAGACAGCATTTTACCCTATTGTCTGGAACTGATCAAATTAGAGGATCTCAGAATCAGAATTGGAACAAGGGCAAAGGGAAGAAACATATATACAACTGGGACCATAAAATTGATAGGGAAGAGTTAATTGTGTTATATCACCCTTAAAGTTTTCTTTGTCTCCCTTATTTACCCTGCCTTTAATGCAAACATTGGATGTCACTGCTGAATTAAAAGATGGTAAATTTAGAGTGTGTAGGAGTAGCTGGCACTGCCTGTCAGCCGTGTGCAGGGATGCACAGTGCGTCCTGACTAGCCCTGGTTCTCCTGCAGACTAAGGACAACTATGTAATATCTCTCTTTCCCATCACGTTCACATTTTGCCCAGGGGTAATTGTGCTTTCACTTATCAAATAAAGTTCAGTTACTGGATTATAAATCAAATAAACCCACTGGCATCAACTACAATAAGTTTTAAAACCTTCTAAAATCTTTTAAAAACATCCTCTCAAAGGTCCAGATTCATCTCCATTCTAAATAACCACATAATGGTGTTTAAGTTCTCCCCCACGGTTATTATCAACCTGTTTTTCCCCTCATTGGCATCTTTGAAGAGAGCTACACTATGTTAAAATTCCATCATGACAAGGCAGCAAACCATTAGTGCAGTATTTTGGGAAATACATCCCACTTTACACATTTGTCAGTCTCAGTCCTCTGCCAGCTCCAGATCTAGTCCATAAGTTGGAGCAGCCCAGGACTATGTTTGCCCATTACTTATGGTTGCATATATCTGTACCTACAAAAGGAATGAATGAGACCCTTGGCCAAGGTAAGGGTCCTTGAAGTTATCAGGGAGTCTAATTTTTTCTAGGACTATATAAAAGTGGGCAGAATTTGAGGAGCATAATCAAATTTGGGGCTGGTTTTCCTTGGCATAGTTCTTCTAGCTCTGGACAGCTAACTTGACACGGATGTTTCTTGTGACAGATCTGGTGTCGGCGCACCGGTGATTGGTGAGATTGATGGCGAATATCGACATGACAGTCGACGAAATACCTTGGAGTGGTGCCTGCCAGTGATTGATGCCAAAAATAAGAGTGGCAGCCTTGAGTTCAGCATTGCTGGGCAGCCCAATGATTTCTTCCCTGTTCAAGTCTCCTTCATCTCCAAAAAAAATTACTGTAACATACAGGTACCCTTGTTTAATAGAGAACTTATATGCGGAAAGTGGTAGGACAGATACCTGATAGGCAACATGACTTCATGGTCAGAGCAGAAATCAGAAAAGCTGATGTCCCCCGTGGATTCCATTGCTGCCTCATTGTATAATCTTCGTCAGTTCTTCACCTGCTTTATCTCAGTTTTCCTCTCTAGATCAAACGAAGTAAAGAAACCGAAAATGACTACATATAAAAGTACTTATGGGTTGTGCAAGCCTCATATCTCTTAGTTGCCTGTTTTTTTTAATAATCTCATGTATCTTAAAATCCATTTGCCAAAACACTCAACACATGACTTAGTAATGCCTTCTGTATTGTCCCTTGGTTTGATCCCAAGGAATGAAAGAAAGTTTATTTGGAAGACAAAATTACTGCCAAAAAAGGTGATTCTAATACAAATGGATACAGTTTTTGTGTTCTTTTATGTCACAGCTTCCCTTCATTAATACGGATAATCATAAGCCAGTTCTGTTGTAAACCTTGTCCTTAAGGTAGGCAGGCAAAGCAGGGGAAATCTGTGAACTGTTTATTTATTTATTTATTTATTCATGCATTCATTCATTCATTGCGTGCCATGCGTCTTGTGGGATCTTAGTTTCCCGACCAGGGATTGAACCCAGGCCCATGGCAGTGAAAGCGCTGAGTGCTAACTACTGGACCGCCACGGATTTCCCTGTGAACTGTCCTTCAGATCATTATTTTTAACTCGTTGTTCTTCCAGCTTTCAAATTGCATTATAAGCACCGAGTTTATACTGTTATCTTCCCCTCTGACTTGTTGATTTGCTTGTTATTCTGGTTATCTTCCCAGATGGTCTCTGTCTCTCCTGAAAGTGCTTGGGAAGTTATAGTTTCATCTGCTGGATGATTCCAAAGAGCAGTTCCCCCTCCCTCCCTCTCTCCCTCTCTCCCTCCCTCCCTCCCCCCCATTTCAGTTATTGGCTTAACCCCGTCAGTATTGGGAGCACATTGTTGAACCCAAGACATTTTCCTGTTACTGACCATTTGAAGAACAGGACAGTATAATTGCTTTGTCAGAACCTCACTAGAAAATGTGAATCAATGGTTTAAGTTTTGTGTTGGTGCCATTATGTGCACCATTGTTACAGGTAGTTCATTAAATTGGACATCTGTTATTATTAATAAAGAGAAATCTCAGCACTTCCCTGGTGGTGCAATGGTTAGGACTCTGAACTCCCAATGCAGGGGGCCCGGGTTTGATCCCTGGTCGGGGAACTATATCCCGCACGCATGCCACAACTAAGAGTTCGCATGCCACAACTAAGGAGCCCGCCTGCCACAACTAAATACCCAGCGCAACCAAATAAATAAATACTAAAAAAAAAAAGTACGTTTAAATAAAAAATAAATAAAAAGAAATCTCATTAGAAGGACCCAGCCATATCTAGAAAATGAATATGATAGAACAACTTAGACTGAGTGCAAATTAAACAAATAATGTTGAATTGTTAGAATGTTGCATTTTGGATCAAAATGTTAATTGATCATCCTGATAGAATGTCTATGACTTTCATAGGTTTTATAGGGCAGAGCCTGGGCAGTGGCCACTCATTCTGGACCTTTTACTTAATATTAATACCACTCTACATGTCATCCCAACAGTTGTCTTTTCTGTCTAGAGAGCGGATTAATCATGTTGGTAGGGAAGAATGATACTGTGAGCTGCAGTTGTGAATTGAACTTTTTTAGTATTTCTGAGTTACTTTTAATACTGCTTTAGGGGATTTGATCTGTTCTGTACTGAGAATTTAGCCAGCACCTTAAAGACCTGCTGTCCTTCTGCTTTACCTTACTCTTTGTTTGTTTTCCTAGGTTACCAAAGTGACCCAGGTAGATGGAAACAGCCCTGTAAGGTTTTCCACAGAGACCACTTTCCTAGTGGATAAGTATGAAATTCTGTAATACCAAGAAGAGGGAACCGAAAAGGAAAATTTTCAAATTAATAAAGAAGAAGCCAACAGTGGCTGAAGAGTTTTGTCCAAACCTGCAAGCCATTGGAGACCCTTTTTTTCAAATACAGTGCACGATTCTCTGAGCGCAAGGACCCTCAACTCACCCTCAGTGTTTCAGTGTCACAGAGACATTCTCTGGCAAAGAAATGACACAAACATAAAGGGAAAGGCTGCTGATTTCTTTGGCAGATTTTACTGGCCAGCAGGAAAGCAAGCTCTCCAGAGAATGCCCCCAGTTAAACACTTTGTCCCCCATCACCTAAGTTGTTTTTTATTTTAATCCCTAAATATATTTCATACTTTGTTTTTAAAAAGTTTTCTCTGCAGAAGGTTTTAATCTTTCATACTCCTTTCCTTTACCTTCAGTTTTTTTCTTTCTATATATCCAATCCAGCACTGAGATCATCTGCATATAGGCACTGTATTTGGCACTCCGGGAACAGGTTGATCTAATCCATTCTTGATTTCTGGACTATGCAGGTGAACTGCTTGAGGGGTAGGGGGTCTAGAAGTTAAAAGATAAGGATGTCTTATGTCCTTTTCCTATATCTATTCATCCCTCCATTCCTTTGCCAGGCTGTTTTCCTTGCAGGGTTGTTGCTCTGGTTTAGAACACTAGTGTGAATCCCACTTGTGTCAATATTAAAGACAGCTGAGAAGCAGCTTTCAAATGGTATAGCCCCCACTTCAAGGTGTCTGGGAGGAGAATGGTCATGTCCAGTTAGGGATTTCACACCCACAGGTAATCATGTCTGCTGCTGGTGCTACCCAGCCTTCCATTCTCCATATTTTGGGTACTTCAGCTAAAACATGATAGCTAATGGTCTTTGTAATCCATTCACATTCCTGAGATTCACCACCTCCCTCTTCCTGAATGTTCTCTATGTCATCAGTTTTTTCCTTTCTATCAGACATGAGGTTATGATTTTGGAGGCTGTAGGTTCAGTGAGTCTTTGTGCCAATCCCATTGGTCCTGAACTATCAAGGAGCCTCCATTTTCACCACCAAGTTTTTAGCATTTCAAGATCCAGCTGATTATATCGCTGTGTAGGCATTGATATACTCCATTCTAGCCTGCCCAGCATTTTTTCAGCAGCCTTTCTGTTCCTGTGTCTGAAATCCTTCCTTTTTCTCCCCTAAGCCTTTTCTGTTTAGTGTCATCATGTAATGGTTGTTTCTCCGCCCCATCTCATCCATTACTTCTTCAATGGAGAAGACTACATCAGCCAGCCCAGCGTTGGCTTTTAACCCAGTATTGCACTGGGAGTTGGTGGAGTTGCTGCCAGGCTGCAGCCACAGACAGGGGGAAGAGACAGATGACAGTAGATGACCTCCTGCACTTTCAGCTGGTTGGAGAGTACGACTCCCACTCTGAACAACATCTGGCCTTCCCTGCAAAGAGTGTACTGTAATTGAAGCAGAGCAGTCACACACAAATGGCCATGGATGGAATTGTTTGCCAAAGAAATTTCTGGCCTTTCCCTTTCCCTTAACTGCATCAGGGAAGAATCCTTATCTCTAGCTTGGTTTCCACATAAGGTTTTTTTGAAGAAGGGGACTGGAACAAAAAATCTGTCATGTAGTTAAGTAGACAAGAAATCTTATTAATTCAGTTTTGTTTGAGAGTTGCTTGTCCATATGATTTTTTTAAAGTGAAGTTTAGTTTCACAAAAACTTTTTTTTCTAAAATTACTTTTGGGGTAATATTTAAAATGAGAGAAGTTTTGTAACCCTGTAAAATACATAGGGAATATAACATTCCAGTGTACACAAAGAAGGCAAATTCTTTAATCAAATAAAAAGTATTATAAAATGAATGTTTTTTAGACTGTTGACTCTCTCATACTTTGGTGTCTTCAGAATGCTGTAACAGGATCTAAGATTAAAAATTAATGATATGTTTCTTTAAGAGGAAATAATCTCTATCTGAGAGTATTCATTGCCTTTTCTCCCTATTACAGGTATTGTGTCTTCTTGTGTATTTTTCTACATTTGAGCATATACACATACACATGCACTCCTGACAGTGTAGCTTTTGAATTTGATGCCACTTACGGGCTTTTGATCTTAATTTTGTCAGGGCCAGTTGTAGAGTCAGAAAAATGAGGATTCATCTTTAAAGAATAACCATAGTTGGAGCATTCTCTTCCCCATTAGACAAACAGTGGTAAGTAAGTGATGCAGGCATGAGTGATGAAGGCCTTCCTTGGAAGTTGATAATTCCCTCAGAAAAGGCTTCTTCCTTCCTTTCTTTTTATTTAACTTGAAAAACTTTTTAATGTCACCAAATTGGAAGGCAAATCGCTGATGAATAGTAAGTTTCTGGAATGAATAAGTTTTTATTTTAATGGTGAAAGCCAAGATTTTGAGAAATTGCAAGAGAAATTGCAAGTATCTTTAATGTTGCTGAAGTGTGGCTTGGATCTCTGAGGCTGTAACGTTAATCCAGTGAAATGAAGCACACCAAAACCACGCCACACCCTCTGACTGGCAGCTGATCCCTCCACAGCATCAAGGGGAGTTTTTGTTGGCCTCTTGTGAGGGAAACTAACAGAATAATTAGATCTCACTGAGCATTCTGTTTAATGTAGGAGGTTTGTGGTTCCTGCTCTGGGTTAATTAATTCCACATAGAGGAGGTAGGGAGGTAGGTGAGTTCCTTTTAAAAAAAAGGTCTGTCATTCATCTACTCACAGTATCAAACCCCAAATCTATCAACCCATGCATCTCTACAGGAAACTTTGCCCTCCAATTAATTTAACGTTGTTCACACTGGGTAGGCTCTCAGAGATTTCCAGGGTTGATAGAGAATAGCTTTTCTTAAAAGTTTACGGGACTTCCCTGGTGGTCCAGTGGTTAAGACTCTGCGCTTCCACTGCAGGGGGCGCGAGTTTGATCCCTGGTCGGGGAACTAAGATCCTGCATGCTGTGAGGCGGGGCCAAAAAAAAAAAAAAGTTCACATCTGCAGGGCTCATTGGAGGAGGAGAGGAGGAAAATAGGAGGAGTCCCCATCCTCAGGAGGATTGAAGTCGAACTGGAAGCAACGGCTGTACCTCCTTACAAAGCTTTCTTGCTAAGGTAGGTCGTCGTCAACTGCAACTAGTGATACTCAACATGGGTCTCAATAAGGGTGAGGAATAGAGCTTTGGTCTGTTAGGTTTTAGAGGAATCGCTCAAAAGGAAGCAAAAACTCAGAATTGACTCCCCTGTACTATGCATATCTCTCATTGCAACCATCCTCTCCCTTCATTCCCTCTTTTTGCCCCATTTGGTAAATATATTTGCAGCTGTAGAGCTTCTTTGAAACTCCTAGAAGATCCACAAGTAGGTTGGTTGCTGTGTATTGCTCCTGACCCAAGAGCAGACAGCATCTCTACAAGAGTCAGTTTCACATCTCACCCTGGGGAGTTAGTGACTGATGTGCAGGCAAGCCTTTAGGAAGTTTAGACTACTTTTCCAAACTGAGCTGTTGCCCCCTCTCAAACACAAGAGTCAAGCAACCAGGCGGTTTTCAGAAGCTTGGGCCACTCCCCTACCTCTACCCTCAGTGGTCAAAAAGGAAAGTTTTTTACCTTGCTGTTCATAAGGCAGGGGTTATGTGGTTATTTAAGGCTTAGTCCAATTCTGGGAAGTTCCCATAGGTGTAAATCTGTGATCAGGTTAATGAGCTTTTTGAAAAAGAGGTGTTACCAATTCAAAGCAATGAGAAATGGAAATAGGTCTCTTTCCCATTCTTTTGCCCGAATGAATGCTTGTTCTTCTCAGCTCATAGGAAGGTCCTGAGCCACGGAGGGTAAATAAGACCAGTCTTCTGTCCTACCCAAATTTCCCACTCAGCTTGGACATATCTTAGCTGTGGGTGGAAGTGTGAATTGTGCAATTTCTAAGACAAGCTGAGAAGAGAGCTTCTGCTCTTTTGCAACTAGTGAAGAAAAGTTTGAACTTTTTCCCCAAGTTGGATGCAGTGAGGAGTTACTTGGCATCATTGCTGCCACCACACCTACACTAATGATGCCTGAGTTCAGGATCCGAAAAGGCCAGAAAGGTTAGCTTCCTGGGATAGGGTGTGCATCTACAGGGATTGCTTGCTGTAATAAGCAATAATCACCTCTTTCTGGGGCTGGAGGGTGTACAGTTTGAGAGGATGGACAGAGCTGGGAAATGTGCCGTGGCAAAGGCAGGCTGGGTGTGGAAGTCCACTCCTGACATTCATAGCCAAGTGCAGAGGGCCTTAAAAAATCCAATCTTCCTTCCACACCCAGCCTTTGCCCTCTCCCCCTGCTTCCACTTCGGAAAGTCTGAAGCATGCTTGGAAAGCTGTTTTCTGCTTTCTTCTCTCTTCCTCCCCCTTTCTGAGCTCCCAGCTGCTCAACCTCTTGCGTAACTGTGAGAGAGCACTGAGTTTTTTGATGGGCTCCAGATGTGGAGCGGGGTGGGGATGGTAGGTCTGAAGTCCCCTGAGTGCTCTAACTGTGGGAACATAAGGCCCCGACACAGCAGGAGCGAGGACACATTGCACAGAACCTTTATCATGGGGTCAGCTGACCGCTGGGCTGGGAGGACAGAGAGCAGTTGGGTGATGTTTCAACCCCCTGCCTCAGCATCAGCCGCCTCCGTGGCAGCCTTGATTATTCCCTGAAATTCCTCCTGACCAAGACGGTAAGGAAGAGCTGGAATTGTGAAACAGAGTTATGTGAAAAGTCTTTGCGGTACCCCAGTCCGAGCCTCTTCCCTCAAACGCTGGGTCTTGGCACATAAGATACAACAAGTATGGGGTTTGTTTCTTTTTCTTTCTTTTCTTTTTTAAACAGAATAGCCTGAAAAATTACTGTTGTGATCTGCCTCATAAAAAGGTGGTCAGAGTTAAAATACTTTTATGAGCCTCAAACAGTATGAAGAAGGAAAGAATAAGAGGCTTCCACCCCCAACACCGCTCCTCCACCCCTGGCCAAATCCTGGGGCTTCCTGGTGCCCACAGCACATGCTGAAGCCTGATAGTTTGACCTCTGTTAGCTATAGCAGGTAGCTGCAGAGAGCGTCCCACCCCCTCCCGCTTCTAGTCCGGTCAGCTCCAGCCTCCAGCCGTGGGGGGTCCCCCTGCTAATGCTGGCCCTGTCAATGAGTGACCAAAGATTCCTGCAGTTCAGCCTTCTGCTGTTCCTGGGTTAGGCAGGGAGGGTACACACTAAAGTCACTGAATCAGAGCAAGATTTGTCCATCCCAAAGAGGACAAATTATTTTCTGCTATCCTTCCCTCACTGGAATTTATGCCAGCCTTGAGCGCTTTCTGCTTCCTCTCCTTCAGGGAGGGAGAGTCTCAGGGGTCCCTCCAGTGCTGGTTAAAGAGGTCCAGTCTAGCTGCGTTCAGCTCCCTAGGGCCTCCCCTGTCAGTCTCCTGGGGCGAGAGCTGGCTTTGCAAGGTAAGGATCCGCTGTCAGCTTGGATTTCGGGTGGGGAGAATGACTTTCAACCCGGCTCAGTTTCTAGGCTTCCCTTAGGTTTTCGGTGCCCCCCTCTTCTTCCTTATTAACCCCTTGCTCCTACAGAGACCCAAACTGCTGTAGGATGGTGTGCTCAACAGTAAACCTACAGCTTGTCTCCCAACTGTAATCCTGCAGGTTGTGGTGGGGGTGGAGCTACACGGGGTAAGACGATAATTCCATTCAGCTTTCCTGTGCTTTACAGTTTGCATGGCACTTTAGCATGCCTCCTTATACGTATCCTTAGAAAAATCTGTGACGCCCTATATGCAGAGTTAGTTATCCACCCCATTTACAGGTCGTCATGGTGGAGGGGCTTGGAGTAGGATGAGGAGAAGGGGCAACAGAGAGTAGACCTGGATACCCTCAGCAGATATTTGGAGGTGATGAGAATACGTTGTAGGGCTGCCACCATGAAGTTCATTGGGAGCTCATGGAGGATTCAGGCATCTAAAGTGAAAAAAAAAAGGTGGTGGTGGTGGGGTTTAGAGAAAAACTGTCAAAAACACCCTCTCTGAAGAGCCTTAAAGCCTAGGGGTGGAGGGTGGTCTAGGAGAGTCCGAAGGGGAGGGTGAGTGGGCATAGGGGTGTGTACGTGGTGGTGGTAGTGGAGAGCCCAGCTGCAGAGAGATGAACAAAGCGAGCGCTGTGCAGGCGGGGGGTGGGGGGGGTGGGGAGGTGCTGCTATGGGAAAGGGTGGGTGGGGGGATCTTGGGCTCCAGTCCCACAAGGGCGTCTCCTCTGGCTGGCCAGGCGGACGGGACGGGGGACGGGGGCGGGGACTAGCGGGGGGTGGGGTGGGGTAGGGAGGCGGGATCCGCTCGCTCTCCTCCTACTCAGCGGGCTCCCAGGGAAAAGCAAGAGTGTCCTTCTGAGCCTGGGGCCGCGGCGGCCGAGCCAGGCGAAAGAGCCGGTGTCCCCCTCTCCCCCCGAGGTAAGAACGCTCTCCCCCACTACGCCTGAGGGTCCTGCTCGCTGCGCGGCTGGGACTGGATAAGAGGAAGTCCCAGGGACCTGGAGAGAGCCCTCAGATCAGCTCTGGGCTGGAAGAGCCCCGAAGAAACCGGTAGGGGAGGAGGGGGGCCACAGGTGAGTGCGTGGGGGCGCGAGAGGCTTTGTGCGGAGTGGGCTCCGCTGCTTTCCCGAGAGCTGCTTGCCTGCTCCTGCCCTCCCGAGCCGCCGCCCGCGCCGCCGCCAGAGGGGGCCCTTGCGCTCTCCCCCCGGGGGGAACGCGGATCCTTGTCCCAAGACTCTCCTTCGGGCACCCAGACGGCTGGGCGAAACTCGCGGGGTCTCGTCCGCCTGCTCCCCACACCTCCCCTCTCTCGCCGACAGAAGGACTGAGAGCCCTGCACCAGGAGCGGGGGTGTCCCCCGGGGCATCTCAGCTCCAGTCCCGGGCCGGGCCGCCTTGGCGGACAGGAAAGGGCTGCGGAGTCCGGCTTGGAGGCAGTGGCATCCGGGAGGGACTCTTGCGTGTGTTCAGGAGATGGGTGGCACATCTGAGGCTTCCCCGGCCCTCTCCAAGGCCCCGCGTCTTTAGGGGTCCGGGAGGCCAGAGGGGGGAAGCTGGGGGCAATGAGTCTGCGCTCTTGCCACGCCCGCACGGTCCAGATTCGAATCCCTTGCGGAGTTCCCTAGTGCCGGGGCTGAGCCAGGTCCTCCGGGCTCCTCCGGGATGGGGAAGCGCGGGCGCCCGGGGGCGGCGGGGGGCTGGGGTAGCTGGGTGGCCGAGGCGCCCGCGGACGCTTCCGCCGAGGCGGGCAAGAGGGGAGCCTGGGCCGGGAGACCGAGCGGCCCGACGGGGGACCCAGGGCGCCGGGGCGGGGCTGCATACTGGACCCGTTAGCTCAGCCGTCCCGGAGGCTGACTCATCGAACCGGTCACACTCAAAGCCAACCTCCCCACCACGTCAGGCATCCCACGCGCAGACACACTCGGCGCCCCACCCGGCATCACCCACGCACCCTTCCCACCACACACGCCAAGCGGACAGCTGCGTCTCTCTCCGCCGTGACACGCGTGGGACCCAGCGCACACCTAGGACTCCACACACACGCCAAGCACCCGCAGCCCTCCCAGGAAGCCCACATTCACACCTGCGGCCCCTCGCGCTCACGCCCTTCCCCGGGCCCACGCACCCCGCCGTTCACACACACCCATCACACAGTCCTCACACAGGCCGACTGTTACACACGCACCCCCCCACACACACACACACAAATGCTACACACGCGGCCCCCCTCCCGCCGCCGCCCGCGGGGAGCCGGCGGTGTCTGGGGGCCGCCCCTTTCCCCCGCCGGGCAAACAAGCGGCCCCTTCTCCCCGCCCGGCCAAAGAAAGGCCGCTTGTCCGGCGTCAGCGGCGGGCGGGGCGGCCCGGCAGGCGGCCCAACACTGCGGCCTTGTCCCACCTGGCGGCCCTGGGGAGGGCGGCGAGGGGCAGCAGGGAGCCCTCCGTGCGGAAACCCAACTCAGTCCCCCGGCCTCCCCGGCCTCGGAGAGCTGCCCTTTTCCGGCACCCCACCTCCACCCCGCACACGAGTAAAATCACACCCCCGAACTACACTCTCGCCTTGTCCCGCCGCCTCCTCCAGCCTCGGCTGCCCGCCTACGGTCTCTCCCCACTCCTGGGTCCCCCGGCCTGCCCTCCGGCCCCCTCTTTTACTCCAGGGCCCCGCCTCCCGCCCCCACCCCGGTCTCCCCCTCCACGGCCCTGGGTACCTTCGACTGCTCCCCCGGTCCGTCACCCCCTTTCCTTGAGGACTCCTCTGTCCCCAGTCTCCCCCATCTCCTTCGTCCCCCAGTCCCTCTACCTTTCCGTCTCTGTCTCCCCCCACCTCTGCGTCCCCTGGACTCTATCCGGTTTCCCATCTTCTTCCCCTCCTCCCCATCCTCTGCCCTCAGTCTTACCTCCCCAGCCCTCCTTTTCCCTCCTCCCTCAGTCTCCCTCTTTCTTATTTCCCTCCAAATCCCTTCGTCTTCCCACCCGCTCCGTCCCTCCGCAGACCCCTCGTTTTCCTTCTCCCGAAGTTGCCTCCGTCCCTGGCTTCCCCCACGCCCTCCCCGGCCCTCGCCCGCCTCCGGCGCCCCGCCCTCTGGGCTCCCAGCCTCAGTTTCCTTCTCTTCCCGGCTCCTTCCTCCGCCGGCGGCCCTTCCTCGAGGGCGGATGTGCGCCGGGCGGGCGAAGGCGGCGGCGGCGGGTCGAGAGGATCCCAACTCTGCCCCGGAGGCCTCGGGCCACAGCCATGCGACGCCCGGGGCGAGGCCTGGGCTGGCCGCCGGGGCCACAGGTGAGGCCGGAGCGGAAGCACCCGTGCGGGGGCTCCGCTGGGACCGCTTTCGCTCCGGGGCCGGCCTCGGACCTTTCTTCTGGGGCCTAATTTGGAGTCTGGACTTCCTCCAGTGCCTGTCGGTTCCAGACCTTTCCGGCCGCTCCCTGGGGCCCCACCGCCCTGGTTAAGGTGCCGAGACCCCCGAAGCGGTGACTCTGGGAGCCCCACGAGGCGCAGAGAGCTGGGGACCGGGTAGGGCTGCTGACCCCCCGTGGCCTGGATGCCCGGGCGTTCGCGCTGGGCCGAGAGGCCGGAGGGGCCGGAGCGGGGTCACCTGCCGGAGCCCCGGCCTCGCCCCACAAGGGGCCCTCCAGACACCCAGGCCTCTGCCACCCTGAGCCCGAGGAGGAGCTTGGGCACCTCTGCTCGCGGTGCAGGAGGGCTACTGAGAGCCGAGGCTGACCGCGGCGCTTCCCCCAGTCCCTCCTCCCCGAGAGCTGGACTCGCACCGCAGGGGCCTTTTTTTGGCAGCGGGCGGGGCGGGGTTTCCCAGAGCGGCCGCGGAGGCCGGGCTGGGCGAGCGGGGTGGGTAATTACAGCCCCGGGTAGTGGGCAGCCCGGTGGGACGGGAGCAGGTCGGCCGGTGGGAGGCGCCCCGGAGCAGCGCGCTTGGCACTCCCGGCCGGGGGTGGGGTGGGAGGAGAGGGCGCCCCCGCCCCCGCCCCCGCCGCCCCCCCCAAGACCCGTCCCCCACGCCCCCCCCACCACCCCGACCGTGGCTGCTCTCCCGGCCTCTGCGCAGCCCCTGGGTCAGAGCGCCGCCCGCGTGCTGGGACGCGCTGGTCTGGTGTACCTTTCCACTTCACCTGGATTAGGTTTCGGAGCTGGGGCCACAGCCCCGCGCCTCCCAATCTACATCTTTTCTTATCTTCTCTGTCTCTCCCTACACCTCTCTCCTTATCTCTCCTTCTTCTTTCACCTCCTTATTCCCTTCTCTCCTCCCCTCCAATCACTCTTGTTCCCCATCAACCTCATTCCTTTACAATCTTTATCTGCACTTGAAATCCTTGGTGTAAATAAATGAGCACACCCACTGCTACCTCACAGAGTGATAATGACAACTTGACAGATGAAGAAACTGAAGCCCAGATAGGTGAAGTGACTTGTTCAAGATCATGAAGCTCATACTGATAACTGGCATGTTTATAGTGCTTTGCACTTCACAGAGTGTCATTTCATATAATACCTGAATCTCCAGACAATCATCTTTAAAAAAAAAAAAACCCTAATAGTTTTATTGAGGTATGATGTTCATACCATAAAATTCACTTAATTTAAATGTACATTCAGTGATTTTTAGTATATTTACAGATCTGTGCAACCATCATCACAAATAAGTTTTAGAACATTTCTATCACCCCTCCCCCAAATCTGCCCATTTAGAGTCACTCCCCATTCCACACCTAGCCCCAGGCAAGCAGTAATCCAAACAATCTTTCTTTTTTCTTTAAATCATTATTCCAGTTTTATAGAGAATGATCTGACACTCAGAGAAGTTAAGTAACTTGTCCAAGACCTCTCAGCTAATAAATAATAAAGTCAGGATTAGAATTTAAGGTTCTTGTACCCCAGTCTAAAGCTCTTTCCACTAAGTGATGATGCCTTTCCTTCACTATTATTTATCACTTTGTTTTTCTTACCCCCTCTTTTATATAAACTCTCCATCCCCAACCCACTCTCTTGCCTCTCCTCCCTCATAGAATGCTGAGGGATTTCCCTGAGTACAGCAGTCTCCGTCCCTGGAAATTCTTCCCCCTGGCCAGATCTCCTGGGGAGGTGCCAGGCCAGCTTGAGCTTTGGTGTAGGTTAATGGCCTTTGCCTTCCCTCTTCCCAGGCAGACTTGGGGCGGGCCCCAGGCCCTGTTCCGGCCTCTCTTCCGCCAGCTTGGGTGGAAATGGTGACGGAGCCGATACAGTCCAGGACCGGAAGGGTGGAAGCTGGGAGGGTAAAATTAGTAACTCTATGGCTAAGGCCTTTGGGCCCCACTGCCAGGGTCAGACATTGCTTGGAATGCTGGCTCCTCCCCCCACTTCTTCTCCAAGTCCCTTGGAAGATGGCTGGAAGAGAAAGTGGAGGGGCACCCTGCCTTCCTACATCTCCCTCCCTACCTTCAGTTACACTCTTTTCAACTTCCCCAGAAACATTGTTCAGCAGCAGATGAACCTTAGCAAGTTGGCCAAGGATGGGCATGTAGGCACATATTAGTACACAAAGGTGCTTCCTCAGAGTTTGCAGGTGCCAAAACTGTGAGCCAGGGAGAAAGGGATGGGTGAGGAAGAGTTCAAGTTCTGGCTCTGGAATCTATCAGTATTTTACCTCTGGTTCTAAGGACCTCAGCTTCCTACAGCACCAAACCAGGTGAAGATCCCCAGAGTCCTATATTCCCAGTGTTAGTCGTCATGGAGGGTTTTTATTTTTTTGCTGACTGTCTGGGGGTAAGATTGCTTTCTGGGGAAGAGAGGGTGCAAGAATCGAGACAAAGAGATGGCAGGAATAGTTGCGTTTTTCCCGTGTGTCTCCTTTAAGAAAACATCCTTCTGAGACCCCTGGGAAAAGAGACAAAGGGAGAAGAAGGAGAGGGAAAGGCTGTGGGAGGGAGCTCCTGCTCAGCCCTGCCACCCACCTGGGGCCCCCTGTCTACCAGTGTCCCTGGAGGGACTTCCTTGGACTTGCTTCTCCCACTAAGGTAGATTTCCCCCACCCGGCTTACGGCTCCAGTTGTGTGAGGGTCCTCAGCTGCCAAGGCCTGAGTCCTGGGTGTCAGAGGCAAGAAAGTACAGCAGTACAGGTTGGGCCCTATAGGACTTTTTGGGCTTCCTGTGTGTGGCAAGGGCCAGGACCGGTGCGGTGTGGCATCCACGCCACAGCTGAAAATGCGGCATCACCTTCCCCCACGAAGCTCCTGAGCTGCCTCGACTTCTTCCTCAGCAGGAGCATGCTGGAAACCACGGTGACACGGGCCTGCCCCTGCCCTGAGAACCTTGCTACAGAGCCTACTCCTTGCCCTTCTCTGCCCTGGCCTTCTCACCTCACCTGTTTTCTGCTGTGTCCGCAGGAGCTCTGGAGCCCCAGGACAATGGACACTATCAACAGGAACCAAGTGGGCCCTGGATGCAAGACCCCAGCTATGGTGCAGGTGAGTGTGGTTGGGGGCGGGGCAAGCGGGCTGTTGGTGAGGATGCGCCGACTCCTCTACCTACCTGTGGTCCCAGCCCAAGGATGACAGCGGTGCTACCTCTGCTCTTCCCCAGGTCCCAAGCCTATTAACAGCTAAGTCTTTAGCTGAATTAGGTTAATTGGCTCACCCAGAAAATAGCCTTTGAAAGTCAGGAAGTGGTTTGCGGATTGACCCTGAGCTGTATCTCTCTCCTCGATCCAGGCCCTGCCCTCTCTTGTAATTTAGTTTAACAGGGGCAAGCAATGGCCAAGTGGATTGCCGCAGACAGGTCTACAGGGCCAAGTCTTGATCGGTCCCCTCTACCAGTACCCCCTCCTCTTACCAAGCACCTCCCCACTCCCCCTACTTTCTCCTGTTTCTGTCCTAACAGACAAAATGGGCAGTTACACCAAGACTTGAGATAAATCCAGTGGGACGGGTTAGTGGCCTAGATTCAGATCTAATTACAATTTAGTGGAATACTGCTCTGTGCAAGATTTTGCACTACACCCTCAGAGCCCTTTGGAGAGGGCAGGTGCTGGAGAGAGTGCTGGTGTGACGACGGGGACTAGGGTGGTCAGGTGCCGGCCAGGAGTCTCATGATGCTCATACCCCACCTCCACTACCTGCAGAAAGGACCCTTGGACCTGATCGAAACAGGCAAAGGGCTGAAAGTGCAAACGGACAAACCCCATCTGGTGAGCCTGGGCAGTGGGCGGCTCAGCACGGCCATCACTCTTCTGCCGCTGGAGGAAGGTGAGTCTGGGGGGCATCTAACCTGCCACCCCTCCATCCCCATAGACGTTCCTGCCCTGGGATCCTGGCATGTGCTGGGGCCCTGTTGATACCTGCTGGCGGTGTTCACCTCCCCCAGATGGGAGGCCGTGCCACCCTACCCCACCAGTTTGTTTCCCTTGTCTCTGCTTGCCCAGACTAATCTGGCTCCATGACTGGGATTCAAGATCAGTTTAGAAATCAGGAGGAGAGCACTGAAACAGGAGAGCACACGGCTCCTGGCAATCACTGTGGCCAAGAAGAAAGGGGGCCTCCTCCAGGGCAATGCCTGGCATGGGAGAAGGTGCTGGTGGAGATGGAGAGATGGCAGCGGGGGCAGACCTCCTAGTTAGGCCCTGGCACAGCCCCTTCCACCTTGCAGCTTCTGCCCTTCCTCTCTACTCTCGAGGTTGCACTTGTTGCCTGGGTGATACTACATTCCCCACATTCTCCAAATACCGGTCCCAGGGGCTCTGCCAGGGGGAGGGGCTGTGCTTGAGGAAGCCCGGGGAGAGTTGAACTGAAGAGAGGTGAGTGAGGGAGGGCAAGGGTTGCAGGTGGCAGAAGGGAGGGAGAGAAGAAGGAGGCAGAGAGAGTTTGAGGAAAAGATGGGGGAGAATGGCGAAGGAGAAAAAGGTCTTAGGGAGGGAGCACTGGGGGGACAAAGGGAAGGTCTGCAGAGAAGTCCCCTTCCCTACTCTATCTGTGGATCCTCTGTGCCCTTCGGGCCTTCATCTCTGGGTCTGAGAAGAGCTTCTACCCCTTACTGTCTCGACCAGGCTCAGGGGCCCCAAAGGGGTGGCCAATGATTCTCCCTGGAGTAGGAGGTGGCAGTAGATTTCCAGTGTGGCCCTCCTTGCCCCATCTCTGCCAGCTCAGCCTGGACTACCCGTCTGACTCAGTTTGCCTCCTGTCTTCAGGGAGGACAGTGATTGGCTCTGCAGCCAGGGACATCTCGCTGCAGGGTCCAGGCCTGGCTCCAGAGCACTGCTACATCGAGAACCTGCGGGGCACCCTCACCCTCTACCCCTGCGGCAATGCCTGCACTATTGATGGGCTCCTGGTCCGGCAGCCCACCCGACTCACTCAGGGTAAGTTCTGACAGCCCCGAACCTAGGGAGCTGTTTAAAAGCTTGTGCATGACAGGTGCAGGGGAAGCCTGCTGTGGTGGTTGCCATGGTAACCGCCTGAGTGGCCAAGTTGGGGGTGGGGTGCTCAGGTGCATCTGGATCAGGTGCATTTCAAAACCCCTCCAGCATCCAGACTCGTCTTCAACCTGCTTTTCTCTGGTCACCCCCACCCTGCCACCGTGGGGAAAGAAGAGGGCCTGCTTCCTGCTCTCAGAGGGCATGGGGAGTGGTGCAGTGGTCGCTCATGGTTGTTAGGGGAGAGCAGTTGGAGCAGCAGCGAGGGGAAAAATGGCATGGTTCCCTGATGCCAAGAGGGAGTTGTTCTGAAAAGCTGTTGAAGTTGGGGAGCTGTTGAGGACAATGGCGATGGGACAAGGGCAAAATCTGATGGCAAAATCTGAGGACACGCTCACTCCTGTTAAAACACTGTTGACAGTAGCTTTTGGGTCATGAATATGGTTACCACCCTGTTTCCCAAAGCAACAGGCCATTCCGTTGTGTAAGGGAGCTCTAAAAACTGGGCCTCCGGTTACTATGGTGACCAGGCAGGTAAGGGGTTGGCCAGGTAGCACTCTGATAAACCAGGTGTGTTTGCCCTGGACGTCAGTGTATACAGTGAAGCACCATATTAGGGGGATGACAAAAGTGGATTTGGGTGGGGGGTAGAGGATGGAGCTTTGGACTTAGCCTGGCTCCAAGTAGGAGGACCCATGTCCTGGCAGTGTTTTCTTGGGACTCTTACCTCTTACTGGCTGGAAGCTCCTTTGCAGTGGAAATCCCACTCACTCCACTGTTTCCCTCTCTCCTTCTCTTCACACCTCTCGGGGTCTCTCCCTTCAGGGCTGACCCAGGAGACCCAACCTTCCTGCCTTTGGGAGTGTCGGGGGGACAACTGACTCCAGGGAGACAGGTCTGCCAAGAGCAGCAGCAAGCAGGCCCTCATCTCCTCCAGGGCTTTTCTGACTCCAGATAAGAGGAGGAACCTCCATAAATTGAGGGTTTGGCTGTGATGCCATCTGGCTCCTGACCGTACTCTTCCATCTCAAAGAGAGCATCTTCCCCAAGATTTGGGTACGTGGAAGGGAGACAGTAGAACAGCAAGGAGAGGCAGAGGCAGAGTTCAAAGAAGGCTGGAGAAAGAGCCCAGCCCCAAATCCCTCACGTTCATGAGCAAGAACTTTCTTCCCCTGTGCGTGTGAGCAGGGTGGAGGAACCGATTCTCTGGAGGCCTCTCTTGCCCGGTCTTCCCAGGGCAGCATTTAGCTCCCTGAGAAGAGGGAGAGCCTGGGCCAAGATGGAATTCTTAGGCATTTCCTGTGGCCCAAGTGACCCCCAACTCTTGCCCAGCCAGAAGCCCACCCTGCCAACTATGTACCCTCCCACTCTCTCCTGACCCTAAACCCCCTTCCCTTTCACTCCCTTCCACCCCCATAGCTGCCTTGTCTAGGCTCGCCTGTCTCAGAAGCTTGGCAGCCTGGGGAGGGGTAGGCAGAGGCACAAAGGAACGGGTGTTCTTCTCCCCAGCACTACCCCTCCCCTGGGCTCCAGGAGCTGAGGGTTTCCTTGTCTCATCTCTGGAGCAAGGCACCAAGCCCAGCCCTGCCTGGCCCCACTCCGGACATTCTTGGGAGTGCGTTTCCCTGGAAACTGGGTGGCTCGGGGGTGCATGTGCTATCTCTGTGTGTCTGTGTAACTGGAGTGTGTTTATGTATCTCCGGATGTGTTTGTGACTCTGGGCTTGTGTATCTTTGTGTTTGTGTCTTTCCTTGTGTTTATGGATCAGAGTGTTCAAGTTGGTGGCAGGGGTGAACTCAGGACTGATGGTGACGAAGTGTCCGTGTGTGCGCCTGTGAGGATATGAGAACTCACTGGCCACGTGCCTATCTGTGGGCATATGTACAAGAGGATCATTTTCCCTGTCTTGTTTCCCCGATCCAGCCTTGTAGGGGGGACCCCCCTCTTTGAAAAACAGAGGGCTACCCTAGAAATAACAAGGAGCCCTCTCTGGCTGGGCTGGGCCTTGGATGCATCATTCTGGGCACTGGGCCCAGCCATAGGCAATTGGAGAGGCACACGTCATCACGAGCAGGGTGGCAGTGACAGGCTCTTCCAGCAGGAATATGCCTGGCCAGGGGTTGGGGGAAGCAGGCAGGAAATAGATGCCAACCTTTAGCTAGAGCTATGGACATGGGGGCCACGAAGATCCTGCTTTCAGTCCTATCCCCGTGTATCCTGGGACATCCCACGCTGCCCTCTCTCTACAGAACAAGAGGTGGAGCTAGGAAGAGGACCAAGGAAATGAGGAGGAATCTCAATCCGTGTCTAGGCTGTCCCGCCCTGAGACCACATCGCCAGACCACATGAAAGATCTGGGAGGGGACCAAGTAGGGAAGGGCCCGGAAAGCCATGAGGCTCAGGGACCAGGCTGTCTAGACAGAAGGTCCTCATCCTCTCCCAGCATTCACTGCCAGCCCTTCGTCCGAGTCTCCTTCACTCCCCAGGCGCCCCCTTGGTGGGTAGGGGCTTCTGTGAGGGCCAGCAGGAGAGGCTCCCCGGAATGTGGCTGGCGAGCCAGGATTCCTGAGTGATCCAGCTGCCTCCCTCTGGGATCCAGGACACTGAGCCTCTTCCTCTTCCACCCAGCTCTCAGTTATTCCTTCTGTAAAATGGGAGTGACGCCTCCAACTGTCCTCTGTTATAAGACTGATAAAGATCTTGACTAATAAAGCTCAAAGGAAGGAGAGAAAAAGCAAATGCTCCTAGCTCCCCACTTCTTTGTGCCTGCCTCCTGCCCCATTTCTCCCTGGCGGTATCCTCTGTGTCCGTCTGGGTCTGTCCAGCTGGCCGTCACAGTTTCCAGACCGATGAATCACATTTCCTGAGGAGATTTTTTTTTAAAACCCTCCCCCTATTTTGCATTTGACCCTATATGGTTTTCCTTTTTCCTTCAGAAGGGGAATAAGCTGTATGTGAGTATGTAAGCGCGTGTGCGCGTGCGTGCGTCTGTGTGTAGTATGGCTGGGTGGGTAGGAGTTCAGTGAGGGTGGAAAAATTGTTTGACTATTTCTCTAAGGAGGTTAACTTTTGATTTCAGAGTCTCTCTGGGGACTGAGTGAAAGGCTATCTGTGCCTGAGTGAGGGTATAACCAAGAGAGGGGCTGGTGCCTGAGGGGTGGTGTGTTTGAGAATAAATGTGTATGAGAGACAGGACGTGTTTAACTGGGGTGTCTGTGTGACTCAGAGTATGCACAGCCGAGTGGTGTCTGTGTGACCGAGCAGGTGTTGGTGTGTACCTGGGAGAGAGTGTGTGGGGCTATGTGAGCTCTGAGCACACAGAAGACATCTGAGAGAACACAGTGTGTCCCTTAAGGTTCTGGTGTCCAGAGGCCAGTCCCTGGAATGAGAGGAACTTTCTGGGGCCCAGGCTGGGTGGTAGGTACTTGCCTGGCCCAGAACCTCAGCCTGGTCCTGGGGGCTCCAGAGGCGGCTGGCACTGTGTTTCCAGATGGGAGGGGTACCTCCTTGGGGTGGGAGAGCTCTTTATGGGGCTAGCACGGTTGTGGTTGGGAGGAGGTGGGTTGGCTTCTGGAGCCCCGGGGAAGTGGGCTGGCTTGGAAGAGGCAGTGCCTTGGTCCAGTGTGGGTCATGGGGCGAGGTGAACCGCTGGGAGGGTGGGGGTTAGGGGGGCAAAGGAGGAGGTGTTTAGGGTGGAGACAGGGGCTGGGCTCAGTGCTGCTCACATTGCACAGAGCACCGCCTTGGCCTGCACTTGTCACGGTGGCAGACTGAGGGCCAGAGCTGGACCCAGTGACTTAGCTGGATTCCCAGGAGTTTCACTCTTCTCTCTAATATACGGAGCCATGGACTGTCAGAGCTTAACCTCCGCTGTCATCAAGCCAGCCTCCTGACTCTGTTGATAAGGAACCCGAGGCCAGAGGGTGTGACTGGCCCAAAGTGACCAGCCAGTCAGGGGCTGGGCCGGGCCCCTCCTAGGCCTCTGGTGACTTCTCGCCAGAGAGGGGTCTCAGTGAGACCCCAATTCTCCTCACTTCTGCCTCCTGGCTCTTCACTCTCTGGTCTCTGTATCTACCTCTCACCTTTCCTTCTCTCTGTCATCTCCCTGGAACCTTTCCTCCCTGCCCCACTTCTACTCCTGACCTGGGCCCCGGAATTCTGAGCTGTACACCCTCCCCGCATCCCCCGCTCCCCGCCCCGCCCTCTCCATCCCGCTCCCCTCTCCTCTCCGCTCCTCTCCTCCATCACTTCCTCTTCCCCTCCTCCTCTCCTTTGTCCCTCCCTCCCTGGCTCCCTTCCCCCGCCGCCAGTGGCCGGCCCGCCCCTCCCCGGGCATTGGTGGCTGCTCGCTGCCTCGCCGCTCGCTGCTCCGAGCCCGGAGCCGGCAGCGCAGGAGGTCGGCCCGCCTCTTCAAAGGCCCGGGGCGGGCCGGGGACCTGGAGGGCCCGAGCTAGGGGGGGCGAGCGGTCCGGAGGTCCGGATTCGGTGGTGAGTCCTCAGCCCCCGGCGGCCGCAGCCCCGGCAGCCGGGCGCGGAGCAGCTCGGGCTGGGAGGGGCGTGGAGGGGGTGGGGAGGCGTGCGAGGAGGGGGATCGGGTCCCTGGCCCCGCTTGGGAGCTTGAGGCCGTGAGGCTCGATCGTGTGTGTGAGCCCTGAACATATCTAAGTGGGGCGCCTGGGCTCGGGGCCACTCCTCAGCGGGGCAGACTTCATTTTCCCCAGCACTAGGCGGTCCCCTCCGTGGGACCTGCCTCTCGACGGGGTTGAGGGGTCCTGGTTAGGATGAGTGGAGCCTGTGTTACGGCTCAGAGGGGTCTCGGCTGGAAGGAGCCAAGGCCCCTCCTCCCATCTTCCCTTCGCCCCAGCCTCCTTTTGGCCAGTTCATTCTATTTGTGTGGCCAGCAGGGCAGTGACTGTCGCTCTGGGTGTGAGGCTGTGTGCCTATATCTGTGTGTCTGTGTGTTTCTGAGTGTGAATGTGTGTGAGCCGGGATGAGAGTGTGTGTGCGTGTGGTGTTTCCCCCCACCCCCGCATCTCTCAGAGATAGGATCCACGCTCTCCTTTGCCCCGTTTGTTTTTTTCCCTCCAGATGTGCAGCTCCTCCACCCACCTGCACACAGCTGGGCCCTGAGCCCCTTTGGGGATGAGGGGCACAAACACAGCTCTGCCTGGATGAGAAGGGGTTCTTGGGTTTCGTGAGTGGGCTGACCTTTGGAGGTGTGGGGCAGGAGTGGGCAGAGAGGAGGTTTCTTCGCAGAAGGAGGCTTGCCAGGCGTCTGGGGGCATGGGACCAGAGCTGGGGCCATGCCTGGGGCCCCTGAGTGCAAATAGAAAGTTAATTTGAGCAGGAGCTGAGCTGCAATCGGTCCCGCTGCCCTCCTGCCCGCTCTATTAATACAGCTCCAGCTCTGCTGCCTGGCATCACCTATTTATAGCCCCAGAGGCAGCATAGCCACACCCCTTGCATAGAGGAGGGTGAGGGGCAGAGAAAGGGGCAGGGAACTCACAGCTATAGGGGCCAGGGCCGGGGGTCCGTAGGTGCCCACAGCCTCCTTGGGTGGGCCTGGCACTGATGGGCTGGAATCCACCCAGACTGCCCACCTCCTTCCCAGTCTGGACTATGTGGTCAGGCTCCTGATCTGCCCCGCCCCCCCTCCCTGCCTGCCCCCCATCAACCTAGGGTTGAGTGGGTCTGTCTAGACCCTGCAAACTCATCATTAATTAGCTTGTTAAATGGCTGAGAGGAGGGGGAGGGGAATGTCAGGGTTCTTTCTGAAACAGCTGTGGTTGTAATTAGATGGACAGTGTGGCTGGCTATTATTTATTCCGGTTATGATTACTCTGTGATCAGCTCCTCTGATTGGTGGCTTGGCAGGGAAGGCTCCCTCCTTTCCTAACCACCCATCAGCCTTTAGAATTGTTGGTGCCTGCCTCGGAGGGCCTGTGGGTTTGCCGAAGAAGCGGGTGGTTTTGTCTACTATGTTGTCTGCTATGGGCTTCTCAGCCTGCTAGCCCCCCATCCGTGGCAATGCCCAGGGCCCCCCAACAGGCTCCTGAGCTCCTCAGTGGGCGGCCAAGGTACCCACGTGGCCTGGGATGCCCCATGCCCTTGTGGCCTGCCTGAGCTGAACTGTCTCAGCGTCCAGGAATGTAGACTTCCCTGCCAGTCTTAGCTCAGACTGGCATGAAGCTTGGGGTGCCAAGTGGCACCAGATTGGGTAGAGAGGAGCCTGGGGCCAGGGGCCAAGGGCATGGACAAATTGGAAGAGTGGGTGGTAGAGACCACCAGGTCTCTGGCTTCTCCCAACAGAGCATCTTGTGCAGAAGCCCTCTAGCACCTGGTGTGGCCGGGAGGAGGAGTTCTGCCAGACAGGCTTAGGCGCGGCGGGCACACCTGTCGCCGTGCACACTCCCGGTGCCCCTGGCTACATTTTCTGGCTCCCACATGCCCTCCCCCCTCCATGCGCTCACACTTCCTGGGCAGGACTGAGCTTGTGTCTACTGCCTGGGAATGTGCTTGGTTGAGGCTGGGCCCACTGGCCTAGGCTTGGCTGCATTCCAGGGGAGACCAAGGAGCAGGATGATGTCAGGCCAGAGAGTGCTTTGACAGAGAGAAAGAGGGTAGCAGTGGCTCCCGACTGTCAGAAAGGGTGGCAGCTCTCTTAAGGAGGCAGCTCTCTTAAGGAAGCGAATTCTGGTCCCCGCAGGGGCATCTTGACTGATCCATGGTGTTTCCCTGTCCCCTATCTCAGAGCTTTTTTGTGATCCTGGAAGTTGCTGCCTCTCAAACTGACCCTTCCACCCAAGTGGCAGATAGATGGATCATGATGGGAGGCACATGGGTGTCTGTGTTCTCTGGAGAGCCTTCTCCACTTACAGAGCACTGGCATACACTGTCTTTCTAACTCTGCAAGGTCAGTGGTTTTGTCCTCATTTTTCTGATGAGAGAACTAGACTCAAGGAGGTGAAGTGACTCTACCTGAAGATCTCACAGGTAGTATGAAGAAAATTTAGGACTAGGACTTACAAACCAGAGCTCTTTGCCCTCGGCCCTGTGCTGTGGAGCTGGGCTGGGGCCTCCGGCACGGGGGGAGTCAGGTGTGGACCAAGTGGACGCCGTTGAGCGCAGGTGGGGAAGACTCTTTGGAGCCGGGGGTGTGCCTGCTGGTGCTGCGGGGTGAGGGCTGCCTCAGCTCTGCCTGCCCTTCCTAGCGTTTGGTTTCTCTGCAGGCTGCATGTTGTGCCTGGGTCAGTCCACCTTCCTCCGCTTTAACCACCCGGCTGAAGCCAAGTGGATGAAGAGCATGATTCCGGCAGGGGGCCGGGCCCCTGGACCCCCCTACAGTCCTGGCCCGGGTAGGTACCCACTTGGGGCACGTGGCTAGTTTGGTGGCACCCCGTGGACAGTCCTCCTTCTTGCCCACTCCAGCCGCACTTGTAGCGTCAGGGTAGGACAATACCCGTGATCTGGGCTTGCTGCCACCTGCCATGGGCCACTGGTGGAGAGTGCCAGGCAGTCTGGCCACTGGAAGAGATCCAAGGAGTGCTGCTTGGCTGGAATTGGGGAATCATGTGCCTGAGGGATGGGGGGCTCTACCGGCCTGTGTCCCACTGCCCTGGAAGGTGCCACCTCGGTGTCTGGGACCCTGACCCTCTTATGTCACTACCAGGGAGCCTCACCCTTGAGGGTGGCCTGTGGGGGCAGAAGGAAGCATCCAACTGAGCTGCTGTAAGCTCTGGGGCGGGGAGGGGGGGTCCCACTTGCTTGTGATCATGTCTTTGGGCCCTGCCCCACCCCCAAGCCATGCCATGCCAGCTGATGACTCAGTGGAGCAGCTGCAGTTTGTGTGTGAATTATTGATCTCCAGAGGAGAGTTGGTGATTGTCCCAGGGAGCCAGCACAGCCCCCCTCAGCCCAGCTGCCTAGGGGGCCGGGTGCAGATCAGGAGGCTGCCTATAGGCCTGCCACCCCAGACTTTGCACAGGTATTCAGATGGCTGTGGGATGACAGGTGTCAATGTGCTACTGGGACAGGTGGACATGTGTGTCAGGTACACCTAGCAGGGTGGCATCAGTGGCTTCAATGGATCATCTGGGGATCTGAGGAAAGATGGGTGGTCCCTGGGATCACCAGTATCCACGGCAACCCCTCTGCCTTTGGTCCCACACCGTCCCCATAATTTTGGACCCAGACTCAGTCTTGCAAAGCCTTTTTCTTCTTCTCCTTTCTAGGCCCTTGGAGGCTCAGAAGCTTGGGCTCCCAGTCCACTCCCTGGGTAGCTTTACCCTGCTCCCACCCTGGCCTTGTTATGCCACTCCCTCAGCTGTTTGGGGCAGTGGTTTCAGAGACTCCTGGTTGGTTGACAAGGGCTGGGGCAGGGCAAAGGCAGGCTCTTGCTGGCATGGCTTAATGGGCTAATTGGAGGCACTGAGCTGCACCTAGTTGCTGCCCAGCCTGGCTTCCAGGAACTGGCCTTTAGGGCCAGGCCCCTCCCTTGCCTCTGACTGGATAAAGTGGTGCTGCACACACCCCTTGGCCAGCCCCGGAGGCTTTGTGTGTGTGTTTTCCTGGGTCTCGGCTGCTGTGTTGGGAGGCCCTTGTGTCCTATTAGACTGGGATCCCCCCCACCCGGAACTTCTGGCCCGCTCCCCAGCATGCCTCCATGCCCTTTGCAGAACGTCCACCTGCCCTTCCTGAAGTAGAGCTTGAGGAGGTTGAGGAAACCAAGGCAGGGAGGAACGTAGTCTTAGGGTGAGTAGGCAACAACGAGGCCTAGAAGTGCCTGGCCCTGTTGCCAACTCTGTCCTAAGTCATAAAATGTTAGAGCCAGGAGAGCCCTCCTCCTTTACAGAAGGCAAAACCAAGGGCAAGTGACTTGGGGCGGTTGCACAGCAGGTTAGTGGCGGAGCTGGCACTGGGACCCAGATCTCCTGGCTGCTTCTCCAGAGCCTTTCCAGCCCTATTCTGCTGGCAGGACATGGCGAGTGCTCGCTCTTGTGCGTATGCAGCTCCCTAGGGCCTAGGAGATGAAGACCAGGTCCTGAGGCCTCTTTGCGTTTTCCTTCAGCAGAATCAGAAAGCTTGGTGAACGGGAACCACACCCCGCAGCCCGCAACCCAGGGACCCTCAGCCTGTGGCAGCCACAGTTCCCTGGTGAGCTCTATTGAGAAGGACCTGCAGGAGATCATGGACTCACTGGTGCTCGAGGAGCCTGGAGCTGCTGGCAAGAAGCCTGCCGCCACTTCCCCACTGTCACCGATGGCCAATGGTGGCCGCTACCTGCTGTCCCCCCCGACCAGCCCCGGCGCCATGTCCGTGGGCTCCAGCTATGAGAACACCTCTCCAGCCTTCTCGCCGCTCTCCTCACCAGCCAGCAGTGGAAGCTGTGCCAGCCACTCCCCCAGTGGGCAGGAGCCAGCACCTTCCATGCCCCCCCTGGTGCCTGCCCGGTCCTCTAGCTACCATTTGGCCCTGCAGCCCTCACAGTCCCGACCCAGTGGTGCTCGCCCCTCTGAGAGCCCCCGGCTGGGCAGGAAGGGGGGTCACGAGAGGCCGCCCAGCCCCGGCCTCCGAGGTCTGCGGACAGACAGCCCTGCAGCCACTGTCTTGGCAGTGGCCTGCAGAGCCACTGAGAGCCCCCGGCCGGCGGGGCAGTTGCCCCTGGTGGCGATTGGCCTGAGTGAATACCCAGCTTCCGGTGCCCGTGGCCAACCCACCAGCGTTCCTGGCAGCCCCAAGTTCCAGCCACCGGTCCCTGCTCCTCGAAGCAAGATTGGCACGCTCCAGGACCGCCCTCCCAGCCCTTTCCGGGAGCTGCCAGGCGCTGAGCGGGTGTTGACAACCAGCCCCTCGCGCCAGCTGGTGGGCCGAACATTTTCAGATGGGTCTGCTACCCGCACCCTGCAGCCTCCCGAGAGTCCCCGCCTAGGCCGGCGGGGCCTGGACAGTATGAGAGAACTGCCTCCCTTGAGCCCATCTCTGTCCCGAAGGGCCCTCTCCCCCATGCCCTCCCGGACCACCCCAGATCCCAAACTAACCAGGGAAGTGGCAGAGAGTCCCCGACCCCGGCGCTGGGCAGCCCATGGGGCTTCACCAGAGGACTTCTCTGTGACGCTGGGGGCGCGGGGCCGTAGGACACGGAGCCCCTCACCCACACTCGGGGAGTCCCTGGCACCCCGCAAGGGCAGCTTCAGTGGCAGGCTGAGCCCGGCTTATAGTCTGGGCTCTTTGACTGGGGCTTCACCCCGCCAGAGCCCCCGTGCCCAGAGGAAGCTCTCCAGCGGGGACTTGCGAGTGCCTGTCACTCGGGAGCGGAAAAATAGCATCACAGAGATCAGTGACAATGAGGATGACCTCCTGGAGTACCACCGGCGGCAGCGCCAAGAGCGGCTTCGGGAGCAGGAGATGGAGAGGCTGGTGAGCGGATGCCAGGGAGGCTGCTGGCATCATGACAGGGGCTCTGCCAGGGTGTGGGCGGGCCAGCTGGCAGGGAGGGAGGGGCCCGTGGACAGGGCCTGGGCTTCCCAAGCTTCTCCACTTCCGGGATACACCGTAGTGACCAGTATCTCAAGGCTCTGGTGCCCTGAACAAGAACTTTCTTTGAAGTCTCTAAGGCCTTATTTCAAATTCATGCTCACTTTGCATTTATTCTATAACACAATGTTTGTTTTCATGTATAAAAGAAGTTTCACATTATGTATCTGAATACAATGAAGCTCTAGGAAAACTCACCACATTTACGATGAAGCTTTGTATGTCTCAGTTTGAGAAGCAGGTCTTAATGATTAGAAGGCTGAAGCCCAGAGAGGGGAATGGGTTTGTGCAAGGTCACACAGCAAGTTCTGGCAGAGCTGGAATTGGAACCCACGTCTCCTGTCTTTCCAAGGCTTATTCTTTAGAAAAGCCTCTGGTCCTTCTTTCTTGCTTCTCTTTGGCCTCTATAAATGGGTGGGAGCTGCTCATCCTGGCCCATGCTGGATCGTCTGGAAATGGGGGTGGCAGGGGAGAAGAAGAGAACAGGATGGGCGGCCCCTGGCTGATCCAGGTCAGTCTGTGTGATAGTAATTATGTGTGCTGGTGTGTGTGTGTGCATGTGCACACGTGTGGGTGCCTTTGGGGGCTGGGTGTGGTTCTGGGCAGCTGTCCTGGAGATGGCATCTGAGCTGGGTGGGGGCTGGGATTCCCCAGATAGAGCAGGGAGCTTGAGGGGCTCTGGCTGGTGTGTCCACGCTGGAGCACATGCACAGGAAAATAGATTCTGCCCTCTCTCCCTTGCGAGCAGAAGAACGGGGTTCCTGGGGGCCCAGGGACACTGGGATTGGTTTGAGGAGGAGAATCAGAACTGAGGAGGTTTGCCTGGAGCCCTTTCAAAAGCGGTTGGGACAGCTTTGGGTGAGGTGAGGGTGTGGGACCGCGTGTCTGTGTTGGGTCCGGGAGGGATGAGGCAGGACCCCCAGTCTTCTAAGTTACTATATCTTCTGTTTTTGCCTGGCCTAGACAAGAGTGCTTGCCCCCCGCCGGGGTCCCATCCTGGAGAGGGGGCAGTGAACCTGGCACGGGCAGAGTGGTGGGGCCAGCCTCCCTCAACTCCATTCAGCCTTCCTGACCCCTCCCCCGCCCTGCCCCACGTGCCTCCCCGGCCCTTACCTGCCCCACCTGCCACTTTAAATCTTGGAGGCTGCCTGCCCTGCCCCTCCCACCTCCACCGGGCTGCTTATCTGGGTCCTGGGGCAGGGGCGGGTGCACTGGCCCAGCCTCCTGGGTGCTGAGACTCTGTTCCTGGTTTTCTCGCTATGGAACTGGGTAAGCAGCAGGAGGGAAGCTGGGTAAGTGTCTGGGGGGTCCTGGCCAAACTGGTGAGAGACACCAGAGGTTGAGGGACCCCAGAGAGAGACTGGGGGAAGCTCCAAGTCTGGAGTGCTGTGAGTGGGAGAGGGGGCACAGACCCGGAGCACGCCTCTACTATCCCTCCTTCACCTTCTTAGGCCCCTGGGAGGTATCTGGGTGGGCTGTGTGGGGAGGGGGCGGATGCAACAGCCGGGCCACGGAGCACTGACACCTGGGCCCAGGCATTCAAGTGCTGGCAGCAGCCCGCCCTGCTGGGAAGGAGCCGAGGGCTGCCAGAGGGTGAGTGGAGCTGAGAGGGGGATGAGGAGGGCTGTGGCCCAGGCCTCTCGGGCAGGGTGTATACACGCTAAGCACATCTTTGTGTGAACCTGTGTCAGGTCCCTGTGGGCCCCTGGGTCTGTGTTCCGGCCCTACCCGTGTCGGTGCCCACCTGTCTGTGTGCTAGACTGTGTTTATCCGTGTGTGTGCCAGTGTGCGTTTGTGCATGTCAGGACTGGTGTGTTTGTGTGTAGCTGCCTGTTAATGCAGGCCCGGGGTACATGTTGTGTCCTCATGTGTCAGTACTGATATGTGGCGGCGTCTCTGTGGGCCCCGGTGTCTTTGGGTCTACGTGTATCCGTGTCAGCATGAACACCTGCGTGTTTATCTGTGTCTCATTGTGTTCTTTACTCTGCTTACCAGCGTGTGTTTCCCTGTGTGTTCACGAGGAAGCCCACCCTGGTACAGAATGAGAAGGGAGAGGAAACAGGAAGACGGGAGGGGCTGGCCACGTGGGCAGGTGGCACGACAGCCTGGTTCCTCCTGCCCGCCGCTGGGGCACGCACCCTCCTTCCCTCTGCCTCCCCAGACCTTGAGCTCTGGGCTCTCCTGACTTGATTCTGACCCCGAGCCCCTAGAGTCCTAGTCCTCTCTCCTGACGGGACACCGTGCCTGGCTCTAGCCCTCCTGGGACCCAGCCTCCTCCCCTTACGCCCTGCTCTGTCCACCCTCCCCAGGAACGCCAGCGCCTGGAGACCATCCTGAACTTATGTGCCGAGTACAGCCGGGCCGACGGGGGACCTGAGGCCGGGGAGCTGCCCAGCATCGGGGAGGCTGCCGCAGTCTTGGCTCTGGCCGGCCGGAGGCCCTCACGAGGCCTTGCGGGGGGCACTGGGGCCTTTGGGCGGAGCAACGAGGAGCCTGGAGGTGCCACCCAACGCCTGTGGGAGACTGTGGAGCGCTCGGACGAGGAGAATCTCAAGGAGGAGTGCAGTAGCACTGAGAGCACCCAGCAGGAGGTGGGACCCAGCAGGAGGTGGGACGAGGGGTGGCCTGCTGGAGGCCGAGGAGGCACGCGTGTGTGGTGGATGCCAAGGCCCAGTGAGGGGGAAGTATATGAAGTTTGGGACGACATCAGGGTGTAGAAATGAGTAGGTGGGACTCCCCTGGCAGTCCACTGGTTAAGACTCCGTGCAGGGGGTGTGGGTTTGTTCGATGATCCCTGCTCCGGGAACTAAGATCCCCCCATATCCAGTAGCGGGGCCAAAAAAAAAAAAAAGAGGAGGCAAGGAAGAGGGGGAGGTGTTGATGAGTTTCCCAAGCTATAAATAACGCTTTATGACCTGGCTTTCCTGGGAGCCCCACCCAGGCCTGGCACTCAGCGGTGAGTCTGTTACTTTTAGCCAAGCTGTACCGCTCCCCTTGCAGGGAGGGGAACTTCCTCCTATCTCAGTCCAGCTGCTCCAAGCACCCCCCTGAGGAATGGGGATCCATTTTCTTAGTCTCATCCTGGAAGGCTCTAGGCTTCCCTAGTTGATGGCTCCCCTCCCCTCCAGCACGAAGATGCACCTAGCGCCAAGCTCCAGGGAGAGGTGCTGGCCCTGGAAGAGGAGCGGGCTCAGGTGCTGGGGCGAGTGGAGCAGCTCAAAGTGCGGGTGAAGGAGCTGGAGCAGCAGCTGCAGGAGTCGGCGCGGGAGGTGAGAGCGAGGGCCCTGGCTGGGCTCCTCCCCAGGCACGGTGACGGCCCCGGAGCGGCCTGAGCCCAGCTGCCTTGAGTGGCCTTGACATGGACCCTGCTGTTGCCTCCAGGCTGAGATGGAGCGGGCACTGCTGCAGGGGGAGAGGGAAGCAGAGCGCGCGCTGCTGCAGAAGGAGCAGAACGCGCTGGACCAGCTGCAGGAGAAGCTGCTGACCTTGGAGACGGGCATCCAAAAGGAGAGGGACAAGGTAACCCACACCAGGCCTGGCTCAGTGCTGGGCGCCTGTGGCCTGGGAGAAGAGGAGAGATGCCTTCTCTGGGGCCCCTAACCTCTTACCTCATCGTTCATCCTGCAGACCGGCTGGTCTCTGGGCCCCTCCAGGGGCAGGGGGCCTTATTCTCCGTGGAAAGTACCAGCTTGGAGGGCGCTGCCAGGGTCTGGGCTGGTGTCTGGGGTCTCCTCTGCCTGGGTCTCTGTTCTACATCTGGGTGCCTGCCATTCTGGGCCCTTCGTGCCCCTTCTAGGAAGTGCCGAAGCCCCTTCTTGGGCGGTGAGCACAGCCCAAGGCACTGGTGCTGGGGAGTGATTCAGGTCTGGGTGTCTGCATCTGGAGGACATCCCCCGCCAAGCATGGCTCCGGTGCTCAGGATGTGGTCTTTGGGAGATGGCCCTCAGGTCTCTGCTTCCCCTGAGCCTTCAGGATCTGCAGCCTCCCATCCCAGATGGTCCCAGCTCCTGCCCCTGACCCTTTCAGATTTCGTGCCAGCCTGCTGGGGCCGCTCCATCCCACAGGGGCCGTGTCAGCCACGCCCAAGATGTCCAACAACGTGCCAAAAGCTCCGAAGTGGAGAGGGGCCACCTATTTCTGGACTTGACAGTATTTTTCCAAGAATTAATTTTCCTTCTGGATTTTTTGAGAGTGTCTTCCTCCTGTCCCTCAGTTTTGAAGCTCTTAAAAATTCTTTGACCCTCCCACCTTTTGTTTTGGAGCTTTGGCTCTGGCCCCCAAAACCACACTCCCAAATTCTGTGCCAAATTAACTCCACGCTTACCAACCAGGCCTGCACTAACGCCCCCTCTAATCACTGTCCTGGGCTCTCTGCATGTCCCTAACTGCCAGTGCCACCCAGGCAGGGCTGAGCCGTGCCTGCTTTTGCACTAACTCCATGGGCACCCCTGTGCCCTTGACCCCTCCCCTCTAATGTTGCCTCCTTCCATTCTTGGTGTGGGACCCCAGGGTTTTGATCAGAAAGGAGTGGGCAGGGGGCACAGCTCAACTTTACTCAGTGGGGCATTGGCAGGAGGGGTACAAAATTGGGGGAAATGCTTGGCTGAGGAGCCTCTCAGCCCAAAGAGCTCCTCTCATTTGGAAAAGCCAGGGTGCGGCCTCCACAGACCGTTGGCAGTTTCCTGCACAGAGGAGAGGGGGGCTGTCCTCCAGCCATCACCTGTCTTCCCTCCTGAGCGGAGGGATGAGGAGGTCCAGTGGTGGTGGCATGGCCCGGGGAGGGCACGGACAGGGGCTCTCTGCCACACAGTGGCTACCCTTCCTAGCTTTCCTCTGGGGCTTCCCGATTTCAAATACTCCATCCAGAGGGTGGGAAGGGGTAGGTCTCTCCCCACTCCCACCCCTGATCCATTCAGAACATAGGGTATTGCAAAGGCTGAGTCCAAGCATGGGGAAGTGCTTGGACCTCAGAAACTGGCCTGATCAGGCCCTCCTCTGCTGGATGAGGATGGGGGCGTGGGGTGGAGGGCACACAGAGGCAGGGTTCAGCGCAAGGACTCCAGGGTGAAGCTCAGCATTTCAGCAGGAACCTGTCTAACCTCATTTCTCATTGACCTGGCATTGCCTGGAGGCATGAACTTTGCCTTCTCTCTGGGCCCAGTTATTTGAGGTGGAGGTGGCGATGGTGGTGGCCGCGCGGTGGTGGTGGCAGTGGGGAAGGTTCCCTCAGCTTCCCTCCCCAGCGCCCAGCCCATGGCCCCATTCTGGCTCTGGAATCAGTAATCACACTTTCTCCTCTGCCTGTCCTTCGGAGGGGTGACTCACCAGCTTCTCCCTGCATCCCCCCTTCCCACCCTCAGAGGTGTCATCTCGACCCAGACAGAGCCATCCACCTCCTCTCTGTACCCACTCCTGGGGCTCCTATTACCATGGCAACGGGCCGAACTAATTGCAACCCTCATCCTACTGAAGTTCAGCCTGCAGTGCCAGCACCCCACCCCCACCCTGGGCAGGAGGTGGGGAGGCCAAGGGGGTTGGGTTGGGGTCCCCTCCACTGCACTGCTGTAGCTTTTTTTTTTTTTTTTTTTTAATTTTTTATTTATTTATTTATTTTTTATTTTTTTTTGCACTGCTGTAGCTTTAACATCCTCGGCTCCCAATTCACACCCAACCCCTGGATTTAATCCCCACCAACTCTACCCTTTTCCCAGGGTTAAATTTTGGTCTCTGGGAAGCGGAAGAGGGGGAGGAACAGCAGCTAGAGGCTCCGTGTTTGTGATGTGGAACCAGCTTTGGCTTTGACTGGTTTGGAGAGAAAACAGAGGGCCTATTCCTAGGACTTGCCCAAACCTTTCTAGTTCAAGGGACTCCAAGAGACCAACATTTCTGCCTGGGACCCACACCCCTGCCTGTGACACCATCGCCTGCACCTCCAGTCCTGTCTCACACCCCAGCTCTTTGCCTTTCCCACTCTGCACCTCTTCCTCCTTATTTCCCTTTCTCCTGTTTGCTCTCTCCTCTCCTGGTTAAACTCCTTTCGTTCCCCGCCTTCTTTCTCTTCTCCCCGCACCCCACCCCCCTTCCCTGCGCCCCGCCCCGCGCCGCCGCTGCCCCGGGCCGGAGTTGAGGAGTGTGTGTTCTGTTTCTCCCCTGTGCCCGCCCCCTCCCCCTCCGGCGACCAGGAGAGGGCGGAGCTGGCCGCGGGACGGAGGCACCTGGAGGCCCGCCAGGCGCTCTACGCCGAGCTCCAGACGCAGCTCGATAACTGCCCCGAGTCAGTGCGGGAACAGTTACAGGAGCAGCTGAGAAGGGTCAGTTTCACCAGCCCCCGCCCCCTCCCCGCCCCCGAGGGCCGCCCGCCCGGAAGAGAGGAGCGGTGGGCCGGGACCGCCTGGGCCCTGCAGTACCTGCCGGACGCCAGGGTCCGTGTTGTGGCTTGGAGGGGACGGGGAAGGATTGGGGGGGATGGAGGTTTTCCTTTCTGCTACTGCAGGCAGCGATGCCCGGCAAAGGGGCAGAGCCGAGCGGAGGAAAGGGGGCGGGGTGGGGGCAGGTCCCTTCCTCCGTTTCCCCGGGTCCAGCCCCCAGAACTCTCACCTCTGTGACCTGGCCTTCCAGGAGCAGAGCGGTATCGTGAGCACCACCCGATCCCCTTTGTTACTGTCGTTCAAGGAGGCAGAAGCCCTGGAGACTGAGACAAAGCTCTTTGAAGACTTGGAGTTCCAGCAGCTGGAGCGGGAGAGCCGCGTGGAGGAGGAGCGCGAGCTGGCTGGCCAAGGGCTGCTCCGGAGCAAGGCCGAGCTGCTGCGTAGCATCGCCAAGAGGAAGGTGCGCCCCCCCGGCCCCCATCCCTGCCGCGAGGCCCGCAGTGCCGGCTAGACTTCACCTTGCTGAGCCTCGGTTTCCTCATCTGTAAAACAAGAACAATAACAGGCTGTTGTGAGCGCTAAAGGAGATGCTGTATGTGAAGACAGCATAGGACATGATCATAGTAAGCACTCAGCGAACAATAGCTATTGTTATTAAGCTCTGACTCCCCCCAGTCCTCCAGTGGAAAGTGGATTGGGCTCACATTCAGAGCTGGGCCCTGGCTGGGCAGGGAAGGGAGAAATGGAGATGGAGGAGGGGGCTGAAGGGGAGACTTGCTCCTGCCCTTGTAGAGCTCTCTGATGGAAGTGCTGGGACACATACAAAGACCTGAGATCTGGCTATTAGAGCCTGCCAGGGGTACTAGAAAGGCAGCACCTGGGTTCCAGCCTTGGCTCAGCCCTGGCTCAGCTGAGCCGTAAAACAAGGGGATTTGGTATCGCATCCTGGCTGGTTCTGGAGCTCCAGATGCTGTGATGTCTCCTCCTGATCTCAGCCAGACCAGGACAGGGTATTGGGGCGGGGATGTAAAGTTGGGAGGAGGCTTGTGTTAAGCCAGAGTTAGGAAGATGTGAGTGAGGGGAAGCGGGAGGAGCCAGGCGGCCCACACACCTGTGGCTGAGACTTGCGTGTTCGTGCACACATATGCATGCATGTGCACTTTGCCAGGCTGGAGTGAGTGGGTGGGAGGTGAGGGCAGTGAGATTGGGGAGGGGTGTCAAAAAGTGGGGCTTGATGGCTAGCCTGAGTTTGGTGGTAAGTGGGGAGCCACTGGACTTCCCCCTGAGTCCAGATCCCTTGCTTCTCTCCCTGAGCTGCTCTGCCTTACAAATGCATCTACCTATCAGTGAAATGGGCGTAAAGGCATCTGCCTCGTAAGAGAGTTAAATGAGGTAACACATGCAAAGCATTTAGTAGAGTTCTTGGGTCCTGACAGGTTCTCAGTAAATTGCAGATCTTGTTGTGAGGATTACCACCTGGTCTGCTTCAGGCTGCTTGGGCTGACCCCAGATTTAGTACAGCTCCCTTCTTCCCTTCTCTCCTATGTCTTGCTCTTAATGGTGATAGTTTAAGGCCTCCTCTTTCAGGAAGCCCTCCTTGGCTAAACCCAGCCCATTTTTCCCGAGCCCCTCTCCTTCTCTCTCACTTATTATCTTTTCATTTCCTTTTAGCACATGATTGTTGAGCCAGGCATTGCGCTAAGCCCTACTGGGGATATGGAGACAAAAAAGACACTGGCCCGGCCCTTGGATCGGACAGCTTGGGCGGGGTGGTGGTGATGGAGACATATATTCACAAGTAACAGCAATACAAGGCAAATGGTGATATGGAATAATTTGAGCACAGAGCAAGGAGCAAAGGAATTGAGTGGTGATCAAGGAAGATGTTGGAGAGAAGATAGCATTGGGTCTGGTCTTGGAGGATAAATAAACTCTTGATGGGTGGAGAAGACAGGACAGCATTCCTGGCAAAGAGAACCGTATAAGAAAGGCCTGGGAGTGTACACCTGCACCGCTGACGTTACAATAGGGCCGAGCTGAGCGTACGCCGCCGAGGGCTCAGGGTAGGAGGGAGTGTGGAAAGTGGAGGCCCAGTTCCAGGAGCCCTTGAGTGCTGGCTGAGGGGTTTGTGCTTTATCCTGTGAGTAATGAGGAGCTGCTGAAAAATTTTGAGAAGAGGAGTGATTACCCTTACTCGTGGATTTAAAAAAAATTATTCAAGTAATATACATTCTAAAAAGATTAGAAAATTCAGACAAGCAAGCAAACAAAAACAAACCTCAAAGGCCATTTTAGGAAGCTCTCTGTGGCAGTGTAGGGGTGGATCAGAAAGTTGAGAGAGTGGAAGCAGGAGGCTGGTGAAGAAGTCCAGACCAGGAAACAGAGGGCCTGGGTTGGGGTGGTGACAGTGGGATGGAAGCACGGGGGCAGGTGGAGAACGTGTCAGCATCTCTGGGATTCCGGACACGTTGACTGGGGCGGGCGGGGAGAGAGATTTGGGAACTTGAGTTCTGGCTGGTGTGCCTGGTGGCATGGGGTCACTGGTCGAGGGAGGGGTGAGGGAGCCGACCACAGCAGCCTGCGTTTTCCTTGGGTGAGACAAGGCCGAACAGAAGGACTAGTTGATTCCCTTCACCCAAGCCCAGGATCTCTGGGCAGCAGAGACGGCCAAGCCTCACCTCGGGCTCAGCCCTGTCTGCCCAGGGTCTGACCCACTACCCCCATCTCCTCCAGGAGCACCTGGTGGTCCTGGACAGTCAGGCTGGGCAGATCCGGTCCCAGGCTGTGCAAGAGTCAGAACGCCTAGCCCGGGATAAGAATGCCTCCCTGCAGCTGCTGCAGAAGGTAGCCCCAGTCAGGTTGGGCGGGGGATGAGGGCTGGCGAGGGGCTGGGGGAGTGGGAGGTGAGTGCAGAAGGGCTGGGGTGGAGACTGGCCAGCCAGGTGGGATCCCCCTTTACTTGGGGCCCCTTGCCCCACTCCCACTCCTTTCTGATTCTGCCGCTTTGGGCTTGCAGGAGAAGGAGAAACTGGCTATGTTGGAAAGAAGATACCACTCGCTCACAGGGGGCAGGGCTTTCCCGAAGACCACGTCGACTCTCAAAGAGGTAACGTGGTTGGTTTGGGCCCCAGCCTCAGGCCCAAGGGGTCTCCTGGGAGGCTCTGGAGAAACACATGGTGCCTTCACCCCAACAGCTGAGGTTGAATATGGGGGCATTTTCCCGAACTGGAGAAATTTGAGTAGGAATGACTCTGAGGTCTGGGATTGGATCCTCTATGGCTACCGGCTGCTGCTTTTCAGCTGCCTTTCTGGCCCCCAGGAGCCCACTGATCTTACCATTTCGGGAGACTGAACACATCTGGGGGATTCAGGAGGCACGGGTGGGGAGGATGGCAGCTCAGAGGTTTGGTGAGGGCCAGGGCTGGGTGGACTCAGTTCAAGGGGCAGCATAGGGATCTAGGGGTCCTGATCTTGGCGCTCCCTGGGCTTCTGTCTGGAACTAGGCTACAGGCTCAGAAGTGGGCATTGGGGCTCGTTCTTTCCTGAGTCTTTGCATGCCTGGTGTGTGAGGCTCAACCAGGACGTGCCGAGTTTCCTGCCTCATTGCGCAAACAATTTGGGCCTGGGGTGGGGTGGCTGGGCTGAGTGTGAGGGCTGAGGCCCCTCACACGTACCCTCTCTGTAGGCTGAACTGCTCATCTCCGAGTCCTCAGAGGTGGGGCTGGGGATGGCGGCTCTGGGTCCCTTCCCAGGGTCTTCTCAGGCTGGGGCCTCCTCTGGTCCCTTAACCCCACCTGCTTCCACTCAGCTCTGCCCCAAAGCGCAAGAGGTAATCACAGCTAACTGCCTGCTCTGCTGTACTCACTGCCTGTCTGCCTGCTTGCTGAGCTTCTGCGCTCAGCTCCTCCCAATGGCCCAGCTGAAGGGCGCGTGGCAGTAATCCTTTGTCTGGCCAGTTTGTTGTTCCTTAGGTGCCTGGGCATCCCATGCAAAATCAGAGCATCAATTTGCATATAAATTTGCATATATTCTGCATGCCATCCATCAGTTCTCACAGCACACTGGACCTGCTAGCTCATTTTCCTTTTGTGTGACCCCTGGAGGACAGTCCCCCTCTGGAGCTAGGTCAGGATGGGCTCCCCTGGATAGGGCAGGCTTAGGATCCTGTACTCTGATTCTGCATGCATTTTGGATGCCTACCATGTCCCCAACACCTAGATAAGCTCAGAATTCTAAGGATGTGCTCAGAGAATACCACAGTCCCTGTCTTCCCAACCCACGATCTGGTGTGTTAGCATCTTTCCAAGTCCTAACCTTTGGGCAGTGGCCTGGTTTTTCTCTCTGGGCTTTTAGCTACTCCCTGCTAAGGTCTCTTTCTCAGGGCCCATCTTGCTCAGGCCCTAGTGGTGCCTGCAGTTCCTGTTCCTTCCAGCTCCTGCTCCAGCAGATGGGGTGTGAGGGGACCCATGGGAATGCTGTGACTGGTGCCCAGTGATGCATGTGTGTGCCTCATTGGGGATGCCCAAGGTGTTGGAGACAGAAAGGTTCTCTGGGAGGTGGGTCCTGGTCCCTGGTGGACTCCTGGAAGACCTTCCTCGGGCTCCTTCACCTGCCCCTAGCCCAGGGCAAACCCAGGAATGGGCTTTCAGGGTCTGCCCGCGGCAGGGCCCGGATGCCAAGGCAGCCTCAAGAGTGAAGGTTAAGAAGAGCCTACAGACAGTCAGTTCTGCCTGCCCTTTTCTGCCCCCCACCCCACTACCCGGCAGCCAGCTGAGGCCACAGTGGGCAGCTGAGCTCCCCACGCACCCCTGCTCTGGATTTTGTATTGAATGGAGTGATGGCCCTTTGGCATGGAGTGTGGATGTCAGGTACCTGGTTGAATCCTGTTAACCTGTTCTCTGCCCACCCTTCCCCCTCCCACCGGGCACCCTAGGAGTATGTGAGCCTGGCAGAGTTTCTCCAGCTGTGCTCCTGCTTGGACCCCTATGCTTCTGCCACCTCCCCCAGCGCGCTCGCCCAGCCCCTGCCTGACAGTGAGGTACCAGCCACCGAGTGAACCCACCTATGCCCAAGGGCCTCCTCATGGAGGCTCTCGATTGCCCCTGAGGCCTGGGTTAGGGGGCAGCAGGGTCTGTCTTCAGCAGTGAGGGAGAAGGGCAGCTCGCGTCAGGGGGCTTGGGAGTGGTTCGTTCTCTTGCCTGGGGCTTCGGGATCTTTCTTCAGCTCCTGATGGCTCAAGGAGGGAAGGCCTTCTGCTCTAGCGTGAGGGCATCCTGCTGAGAGGACCCTGGCTTTCCCGGGCTCTACAAGCCTACTCTGCTCTGTGTGTCCTACTCTTACCCTTCCTTTGCCCGTGGGCAGGGCCATCTCTTGGGTTCCGGTCCCATTAACCTCTTGTATTCCCTCCTGTGTCTGGCCTTCCCCCAAGTACGTGACGCTTGAGCAGCTAAAGGCCATGTGGGGCACCTTGCCTGTGCCCGCAGTGCCCGCGCCAGGCCTGCCTCCCTGGGCCCCTGCCTCCCAGGACCTGGTTCCCACCACCTGCCTTCTTCCTGCGCTGCCCTCTTCCTCCTCCTTCGCTTCTATCCCGCCTTCAGCCCAGGTTGGTGGTCTGTGTGTTCCTGCCACCCGCAGCCCACTAGTGGCGTGGCTCTGTCTGTGTGTGCTTTGCCCGTGCGCAGTGGCGTCTCAGCCCTCAGCCGGCCCCCGGGGGGGAGCGCTGCCTGCCGGGGGGGGGGGGTGGCTCCGGCTGGCTGGCACCGTGGTTGGCGTAGCACGTGTCTGTGGTCTGGGAGTTGTGCCCTGTTTCTCTTTGCCCTTAGCACGTTCACGGCAACTGTTTTCTCACTGTGTTTTCTTCTCCTTATGCTCTCCTTTCTCCCTTCCTTCGTTCCTGTTTTCCCTTCCCTTCCTGTCTGTTTCCCTGGTAATGGCCTTCCTCTACCCTTCCTCCAAGCTTCCCGTTTCTTTGCCCTTTTCTTCCTTTTTCCTCCCCTTTCCTCGCCCCTCACTCCTTGACCTTTCCTCTCCGTCCTTCCCCTCCCGTCCCCTGTCCTCCTCCCCGCGCCCCCTCCAGATGGAGAAGCTGCTGCTCCCCGCTGTAGACTTAGAGCAGTGGTACCAGGAGCTGATGGCCGGGCTGGGGACCGGCCCCGCTGCGGCCTCCCCTCGTTCCTCCCCCCCGCCTCTGCCCGCCAAAGCTTCCCGTCAGCTGCAGGTAACCCCTCCTCCCCTGCCCACCCCTCCCTCCCCAGGCCCCGCTCCTCTCTGCTCCGGGGACCTCCTGCCGATCCGTCAGCCCCGCAGTGCTGCCTTAGGTGGTGGGGGGTTAATGCAGCCGGGGCAACAGGGGCCTCTGGACCCTGAGAGGGGAGTGAGGGTCTCCTCTTGGGCAGCCATCCTGGCACTCCGGGTGTGGAGGGCCAGCCTCCTGAGTCCGAGGGCGACGTGCTTGGCTGTCCAGTGGAAGGAGGTTCGGGAGCAGCCGTGCCTCATGCTGTCCTCGGTAGCCCTCAACCCCAGAGCTTCTCACTCGGTCTTGGCCTGACGCACTCTTGAGCCTGTTGTCTCTGGAACTTGTGTGTCCTAGGAGAGTTGCCAGTATTTTGTTCTCCTGGTCTCCCCAGGGGTGACACTTGGAGGCAGGACAGAATGGGACAAAGGCTCTGAAGTCCCTGAGGACATGCCCAAGACTCCTCAGAGTTGCCATTGGGGGCATGGCCCTGCTCGAGCCTGCAGCAAGCTGCTGACCACGGGGTGGGGGGAGAGTATTCGGTCAGTCTTCTGCCCCAAGTGTCACTCCACTGACCGGCTGTAGGGCCTGAACCCCCCTACCCCCCAATGCCCCATTCAAGATTCATTCTTTTTTTTTTTTTTTTTCAAGATTCATTCTTTGAGTGAAGACATTGCACCTCTAAGACTGTGATCTCAGCTAAAATTCCATGTTTCCTTTGGGAGTAATTTGTGTGACATTTCTGTTTTGTGCCCAGCTGGTTTGAGATTTTTACATGTTTTGATTCATTTAATCATTACCACAGGCCTTTGAGGTAGATAACGATAACTCTCGTTTTACAGATCAAACACTGGGGCCCAGAGAAGATAAGTAATCTCTCCGAGGTCACACAACTAGGAAGTAGCAGAGGCTACACCGAGGGCCAGGGTGCTTGACTCCAAAGACCATATTCACCAAACATTAGCGCTGTGAGGGAGCTTGGCGATTATTTAGTCTAGCCCTACCCCCTCCTTTTGCAGATAAGGAAGCCAAGGCCCAGAGTGGGGAGGTGCGTGGCCCAAGGTCACAGCCCCTTAGCAGCAGAGCTGGGACCAGAGGGAGCCCCGGCCTCCAGTCAGTCACCTGTACAGCTCTGCCCATTGGTGTTAACTCCTCACATGGGTTGATTTACACTGTCCTTTCTAAGATGCAGGGTTGGACCAGGGATTGGCCCAAGGAGGAGCAGCCTGGAAAGGAGGCTTGGCAGCTGCCAATAACATCTGTCCATTGAGCTGGCCCAGGAGGCTCAGTGCTGTTGTCAGCTAGAGACAGAGGCCTCGGGTGCTGGGGCAGTACCTTGGATCACAGCCAGCCTAGATGCCATGGGGATGGTGGCCAGTGGGGGAGCCGGGGATACCAGACAGTGTCTCTTCCCTCCAGGTTTACCGCTCCAAGACGGATGGTGAGGCCACTAGCCCCTTGTCCCGGACCCGCAGTGGCCCCCTCCCCTCTTCCTCTGGCTCTTCCTCCTCCTCCTCCCAGCTCAGCGTGGCTACCTTGGGCCGTAGCCCCTCCCCGAAGGTCTGAGGACAGTGGGAGGGCTGTGTGCGTGGCAGGGTGGTGATGGTGGGGGATGGAGACTGCCACACTGGAGAGAGGTCACAGCCACCCATGAGAGCCTTGAGGGTGGGGGGAGGTGCCTTCTGAGCCTCGGGTCCCAATGCTCCGTTTCCCTCCGCAGAGCACTCTACTCGCCCAGAATGGCACAAGCAGCCTTCCTCGCAACCTGGCAGCCACGCTGCAGGACATTGAGACCAAGCGCCAGCTGGCCCTCCAGCAGAAGGGTGAGTGGCTGCAACGCCAGCCCACCTGCTCTCCTGGGGGCCCTGGACATCTGCCACGCACTCTCCACCCTACCTCATCCGTGCCCACGCCTTTCCCAGGATGTTTTTCCTTTAACTGGGATCTAGGCAAGAGCAAAAAGGATTTGGATTAGATACCTAAAGAAGAGATTCCTGGCTATCTATCAGAAGACTAAGGGCAGGGGACTAAGGGTCGGCGGGGGGTGGCTGTGAGATCTTTCCTAGAGATGGCAGCAAATAAGGGAAATGCTTGTTGACCTGAGTAGGGATAGACGTTATCCTGTCTGGAGGCAGGGGGTTGGACTTGATGACCTCCACAAATGCTTCCCTAAGATATTGGCTCTAGGGACCCAGGAGTCCTGGTTGCTCGTGTGCATTTTGTTTGTTTTGAAAGTCCAAGTCTGTGCCTTTCTCCCCTCTCGTCCCCTCTGTGTCTCTACCTGGGGGCCCCCCTACCAGTCGAGTCGCTTCCTGCCGAGCCCCTCCCAACTGACGACCCAGCAGGTAGAGCGTTGGTCATTGAGGGCATTGCTTTGGCCAGGCAGCCCCTGCCCGGGCATCCGCATGATGTATTCTGCGCAGGCCCCCACTGGCCGCAGGCAGACTCCCAGGCTGAGTTGGGTCGGGGTGTTGGGCTGGCCTCACCCCTCCAGCTGAGCTCTCTCCTGCCTCAGCTGTGCTCCGCCTCGTCTCCCCTCCCTCCTTTCCTGCCTCTGGCGCTCCTGCTTCTGCATCGCCGCGGGGTCTGCATCGATGTAGGTGCTCACGGGGCTCCCAGCACCTCTTCCTTCACCCTTCCCCAGCAGCAGGGTGGGTGCCTGTGCCCTGCCCACCTGTTCAGGCCATGGTTGTGAGCTGGAGCCACCTGGCCGTCGTGCTGCCGGGGCCCCACCTGGGCAGGTCCGGTGCCGCGTGTGGGCTCAGGACACAGTGGGAGCGCTGAAGTCAGGCTGCATGGCTGTGGCCATTTGTGCAGGCGACGGAGCGTTGCCAGGGCAGCCGGACCTGGAGCTGCGGGGGCTTCAGGGAAGCTGGTGGGGGGCAAGGGGGCTGCCCGTGTTACCTTCTCCCCGCTCGCCTCCTCCCTCCGTCTGTGATGCTGCCGGCGTCCTCCCTGGGGAGGTGGGGTGCCCACCGTGACTCCACCTGTGGCTCCTGCAGGGCAGCAGGTGATCGAGGAGCAGCGGCGGCGGTTGGCTGAGCTGAAGCAGAAGGCGGCGGCTGAGGCGCAGTGCCAGTGGGACGCCCTGCACGGGGCCGCCCCCTTCCCAGCCGGGCCCTCGGGCTTCCCGCCACTCCTGCATCACTCCATCCTGCACCACCTGCCTGCGGCCAGGGAGCGAGGGGAGGAGGGCGAGCACGCCTACGACACGCTGAGCCTGGAGAGCTCAGACAGCATGGAGACCAGCATCTCCACGGGGGGCAACTCGGCCTGCTCCCCCGACACCATGTCCAGGTACCCGCGCCCCGGCCGCCACGCGACGGCCCGCCGCTGTCCTGCCCACACCACGGCCGCCGCCTCCACCGCGTGCCTCCTCCCCTTGCCTCCCCAGTGCCAGCGGCCTGGATGTGGGGAAGACGGAAGAAATGGAGAAGATGCTGAAAGAAGCTCATGCGGAGAAGAGCCGGCTCATGGAGTCGAGGGTGAGGCAGATCTGGGCCACAGCGGAGCCGGGGGGTGGGGGTGGGGACTGGGGAAGGCGCGGGGCCCCAGGGCTGCCCTCCGCCCGCCAAGGGCCTCCACTCCTCCCCAGGCCCCTTCACCCACGTTGTCCTCGCAGCAGTCCCTTGAGGAAGAGTGTTTTCAAAGCCTATGTTCCTCAAGTGGGGGATGCGGAGGCTTGGCGAGATGACCACTTTCACAGCTCTTAGGAAAAGGGGAGGCAGGACCCAGTGTCTAACGGTGAATTTCCCGTATGGGAGCTTCCAGTCTTTGTGTGTTCACCTCTGTGGACGTTTGGCCACCACAGAAATTTTGATTCCTGTCTACCTGAGTGCCAGGTCACTCCTCTTGGGGATGGCTAGGAACTGGGGTTGAAGGATGGGGACAGAGAGAAGGCAGATGTCCAAGCCAGAGCAGAGGTGTTGGCTGCGGGGGCCTCACGTTGCCTACCGATGGGCCTGGAACACAGCAGAGGGGCCAGGGGTTCATCTTAGGCACAGCCAGGCTGAGGAAACTGTGCCTGGGGAGGAGGTGAAATAGAGAATCTGCAGAAGCTCGTCTGTCTCTATCATCCGGGCACTCTGCATGTCTGGAGTTAAGAGTGGGACCCGGAGAGCAGGAGATCAACCAGAAAAGAAGGCCTCTTAGTCTTATTTACTTCAGAGGAGGGCAGATTTATAAACATCTCTTGACAAATGGAGAAAAAGGAGATTCTGCTAAGTTTCGAGCTGGGAAGAAATGACAGATGGGAGTTAATAATATGGAGGTTGTTATCATTGATGAAGACATATAAAACATCACCCACATGCTCTGTATTTAATGATTTGTTTTAATGACTTAAAATGTTTTGATAATGGCTTTCGTAACTTCATTTTTTCCGCATAAAATCTGAAGCTCAACTATAAATGTTTCTCATTTGGAGTTTCAGAGGGCCTTCACTTAGTGATTAGGTTGTTTAGACAATCCATGTCCTAGGAATTCAGATAAAATTATAAAAGCCCCATTTTTTTATTGAGTGCTTCCTTCCTGCCAGGGTTAGTGATGGGCATTTACTCACATGATCTCATTTAATTTTCGCTACAATCCCAGGAGTAGGCACTCTTGGCCCCATTTTACAGATGAGGCAACTGAGGCTTAGGGAGTTTGTCAGGATCCAGAGCTCATAGTGGTGGTAGAGCCAGGATTTGAAGCCAGGTTGGTCTCACTTTAAGGCATTTACCCTTGTCAGCCAGGTCCTTAGGGTGGGCTTGGAGGATGACGGCCCCTCATGCCAGGCTGCCCTCTGAGGTGGGTGCCTCCTGTGGCTCTGCCCCGGCCTGAGGAGGGGTGGCGGGGACTTGGGGGGGAAGAGGGCACTGGTGGGCACTGAGCCCGGGCTTTGGGGGCAGGAGCGGGAGATGGAGCTGAGGCGGCAGGCCTTGGAGGAAGAGCGGAGGCGGCGGGAGCAGGTGGAACGGAGGCTGCAGGGCGAGAGCGCCCGGAGGCATCAGCTCGTGGAGAAGGAGGTCAAGATGCGGGAGAAGCAGTTCTCGCAGGTGAGTGGGTGGTGGGCTTAAGGGTAGGGCTGAGGAGGGGTTGGGATATCCCAGGGTACTACCCCTGCTGGGCTGTAGAGCCTGTTCTCTCCAGAAAGGATTGCACAAGCAGAATTCTACCTGGGACTTGTTTGGCCCCAAGGAATAGGGACCCACTCACTAGGGCTTGTTCAAGCCCTTGCGCGTGCGCGTGTGTGTGTGTGTGTGTGTGTGTGTTGATTGGGTTGTGGGGATGCGGCAGGCCACCTTTTAGAGAAGAGGGTCTGGACAGGCCTTCCAGTGATGGGAGCTGAGTCAGAATCAGGGTGGCTACCCTTGGCCTCTCGCAGGGGCCTCACCTCTGCCTCGTGAGTCTGCACTGCACCTCCTTCCCGGTCCCTGATGCCCTCCTGCTCCTGGCTTTGTGGCTGTCCGAGCCTCACTCCACCAGACCCTTTGGCTCCAGGCCCCACCACCAGCAGCTGGCCTCACTCTGACTTTCGGTTTACATCTCCAAAAGAGAATGTACTAGTTTCTCCTTGGGACGAGAATCCAGCCTTACATAACAGGCAACCCTGGGCTTTTTCCTTATACAGGAGACTTGAGCAAAGCAGTTGAAGGGAGAGGGAGAAATTAGGTTGGGCAGGGAAATCGACTGGTGCCTCTGGTCCCAGACCCTGGACCCCTGGGAGAACCTGTGAGATTCAGACAGGTTGTCCCTTCCTCTGGGGGTTTCCATAGGCCTCCCCAGCATGGGGGTCCTACCCAGCAGTGACTGGTGAGCATAGCTCCATGAGTTCCTAATGATGCTGCAGCATGAATTCTAAGGGGTAGATTGGCTTGGGAATTTAGAAATAATTAGAAACTCTGATAAAACTCTCAGAGTTTTATCTCTGTGCTTAGAATCTTTTGCTAAATGCCTAGTTCCCCTTTCCTGTCTCTGTCAGTGGTCTCTTTGGGACTCTCTTCTCTAGCCCCCTGCGCTGGGGCTCAGGAATGGCTGCAGGGGCCACCAGCTTTGGGGAGGTGGATGGAGGCAGCTCATCTTGGGGGCACCTCCGGGAAGTTGAGCGTTTTGCTTCTTCTTCTTCTTTTTTTTTTTTTTTAATAAATTTATTTTTATTTATTTATTTTTGGCTGCATTGGGTCTTCATTGCTGTGTGCGGGCTTTCTCTAGTTGTGGAGACCGGGGGTTGCTCAGCAGTTGTGGCGCAGGGGCTTAGCTGCTCCGCAGCACGTGGGATCCTCCCGGGCCAGGGCTCGAACCCGTGTCCCCCGCATTGGCAGGCAGATTCCTAACCACTGCGCCACCGGGGAAGTCCCTGTTTCTTCTTTAAATAACTTGTGATGTTTCCTTTTCATGTCATTCTTACGTTCTTCCTCGAAATAAAGAGGAGAAAAAAATTCCAGTTGACTGAGAATTCTAGTTAAGTATCAGAAATTTTGAGGTGGAACAGACCTTAGAGATTCTCTAGTTCAAAGCCCTTGTTTACATACAAGGAGACGGAGGCCCAGAGAGGGACTGTGTCCCAAACAAGGCCCCACAGGAAGTCAGAGACCAGGCTTCTTATTGGGCTTTTCTTCCAAGAGCATGTTCACATCTGGTCCTTTGCCTTGTTCCGTTCAGCCCAGGAGGGAGAGGAGGGGCAGGGACAGGACAAGGACAGCCGTGTCTGGGAAACTGAGGCGTAGAGCCGTTCAGCAGTTTGCCCAGGCCTGGGTGGAGTCAGCACAGGCGTGCCAGGTCCCTGCTTTGGCCAAAGCCCCATGAAACCAGAGTGACAGCCAGGAGGCTGGGGAGGGAGTGATGGCAGGCTTTCGGGGGTTCAGGACTGAAGCCAAGGGGCCCGGGCAAGGGAATGACAGGGGAAGAGAGGGGCCCCTACCGATCCTACCCTCTGCTCCCAGGCACGACCCCTGACCCGCTACCTGCCGATCCGGAAGGAGGACTTTGACCTGAAGACCCACATTGAGTCCTCGGGCCACGGCGTGGATACCTGCCTGCATGTGGTGCTCAGCAGCAAGGTACAGGCACGCAGGGCCCCGGGGCACGGGGTGGGTGTCGTGGTGGGGACCCCGTGTTCAGAGGCACCTCCTGGGTCCTCGGAATAGTGGCCTCAGTTCCTGCCCTAACACCAGAGGTCTCTGTCCCAGGACCAGGTGTGCTGTCCTGAAGAGATGTTGGGGACAGGCCCCCCCCCATGAATACAGGCACAGGCGATGGCACTGACATTGCTGCTCAGGGAATAAAGGTTTAGGGGCCGCACATTTGGGTCTTTCTTCACCCTTGCATCCCACCAGGTCTGCCGTGGCTACTTGGTCAAGATGGGTGGCAAGATTAAATCATGGAAGAAGCGCTGGTTTGTCTTCGATCGACTCAAGCGCACCCTTTCCTATTATGTGGGTGAGTTCCCCCAAGACTGCCCCAGAGCCAGGACCCCTGGGCTCTGTCACCCAGGACAGCAGGTCTTCTGGAAGCTTCCAAGTGGGGCCCAGGGGCTTGGGCTGGGTCTTGTCCTCCCCTCCCTGAAAATGTACAGAGTATACCTGGTTCACCTCCATTGATTTGTTCACTCATTCATTTTTTCAGCAGTATTACTGAGCATCTAATAAGTTCCGGGCACTATTCTAGGCTCTGGTGATAAGCAACGTGGCCACAGCTCTCTCTCCCTTGGAGCCTTTTGTCAGGGAGGCAGATAGTGAACAAAGAATGATGGGAGTGCTGTAGGGGACCCCAGATGCTGGGGGTGCATGGAGGCCTGTGGATTCCCCTTCGGGCAAGTTCCTGCAAAGGCACCAGCACAAGCAGCTGAGCAGTGCCCGGGGCGCTCAGGGCAGCCCTGAGGACAGTCCCCTGGCCCATCCTACTCCCTCAGCCCTCTGCACCCAGCCTCCAGCTTAGTTTCCCATCCCTGGAATTCCCTCTGGACAGTTCCCACGTGGAGCGTGGGGTGCTGTATCATATCCTAGTCAGGACAGGCTAGGCTGCGCTGCGGAAGCAACCTGTCCTAAGATCCCAGTGGCTCAGAACCCGCGTTTTCCTTCTTACTCTTGGTACGTGTCCATGTACGTCGTGGGTTGGCGGGGGCTCTGCTCTGTGTCAGCGTTCTCTTGGCTTCAGAGCATGCCTTTCTAGAACGTTGCTGGCTGCGGTGGCAGAGGGTAAAGAAAAGCCTGATTGGGTTGGCACTGGCGTTCAATGCCCCAGCTGGGGTCTGTCCCCAAGTCACTAGTGGGTCTGTTCTGCCAGTCACCCGGCCCCACCCAACCACAAAGCCGGGAGGAGCGGTCCTGCTGGGAGCCTGGAAGGAGAGGGCCGGAGGGTTTGGTGCTGGAGTCGCGCAGGCCTGGAGCACCCTGCTTCCCCCCTGACCTGGTCCCCAACCAAGTGCCATCCCTTCCAAGAAGCCCTCCCTGACCACCTGGGCCCTGGGTACGGGGAGGCAGAGACACGCGCGTCCCCATGTTTCCACCTAGGCTGGGGAGGAACTTTGTCAGGATTGAGAGGAACAGGCCCGGGAGGACAACTGCATTTTAGGCACGTTGAGGTTGAAGTGCCCCTGGGGCATCTAGGGTTACGAGAAAGGTCAGGGTTAGAGGCGGAGTGAAAGTTGAAGCTGTTGGAATAATAATAATAACGATAATACTAATGATAGCAGATCATACTTACTGAACACTTGTATGAGCCAGATGCCGTGCTAAGCACTCTACGTGCCTCATCTCATTTAATCTTCACAGTGATCTTGTGAGGGAAGCACTGTTTTTACACTCATTTTACAGATGAGGAAAATCAGGCACAGAGAGGTTAAGTAACTTGCCCAAGGTCTCTCAGCTGCTAAGAGGCAGAGCCAAGACTGATCTTGGGCAATTAGACTTTAGAGCAGAGAAGAGGGAGAAACAGAGCTGCACTCTGGGGCAGGTCCACCTTTGTGAGGAAGGAGGAGAAGGAGGCACCAGCAAAGCGAAAGGGGCAGGAGGCAGGAAGCCACATGCCAGGTGCTGGGCTGGTGCTTGGCGCGTGTGACCTTCCTTAATGTCTATGAAACAAAAGGAGACCCAATCAGACGGGGGAGGGGGAGGGCAGGGCGGAAATGGAGAAGGAAGCCAGCCAAGGGAGCCGACATGTGCAAGCAGGGGGTGTCACCAGCGATGATGGATGCTGCAGAAAGGCCAAGAGTAATGTGGACCCAAAGGCCATTTGATTCAGGGACTGGATCTTGACGAGAGAATGGTTTCCACCACGTACCGGGGTGGGAGCCAGATTGCACGCGATCCATCAAGGGTAGGTGGGAGGTAAGGAAGCAGAGGCAGGAATGTGTCACTATTTCCAGTAAAGGAAGAGATGGGAGAGAACAGAGGCTGGAGGGAAGGCCAGGCCCAGGGACCAGGATGGGGCTGGGTCCCTGTTCCGAGGAGGAAGTGCCGGGTGGAGGTGGGCCTGTGGCTGGATCAGGGCCCTGGGTGTGCCTTGCTTGTTCCTTGAACCTGACATTCTCCCTGCGCTTGTCTGGACCCTCCTCCCACCTACTTCATGAAACCCCTCCATTCTACAGGGTCCAGATCAGAAACCACCTCTGTGAAGCCCTTCCTGGTCCCACCTCACTGGGAGCGGTTCCTGCCCTCTGCTGTTAACTCCTGTGTTATACAGGGTCCCTCTGCCATGTGGTGTCAGCCCCGGGGCATAATGATGTCATGACAGATGCCACGTGTATTGTGCCAGACACTGTGCTGAACAGTCGGAGTGTGTTCTCTCACTTAACACTCGTGACTGCCAGTGACCCGTGGGCGTTCTCTTGGAGTCCTAACCATGCCCAAGTCACACAGCTGATAAGCGGCTGTGTGTCTGCTTTCCTTTCCCCCAAATTGTGGGTTCCTAAGAGAAGGGTCTCTGACTTCTTTGGATCCCAGTGCCTCGGACTCATTTATTCAACATTGATTGAGCACCTGCCGTGTGCTAGGACATAGCAGTCAGTGTTGGAGAGCTAGACCTACGAACAGATAAAGGAGGGTTCAGATTCAACACCATGAGATCTGTACAGAGGAACATCCGTGCTGTAGGGGCACAGGAGAGCACAACCGTGCACGCCAGTGGTGACAATGGCAATGGGTCTTGAAGATGACATAGGAGTTTGCCAAGGGAATGGGCTGGAGACCATTCCAGTGTCGGCAGAGCGTACTGTTAGGGGACTGTGAGAAGCTCAGCCTGGCCAGAGAGAACTTGTGGTTGGTGCAGGGGAGGGATGTGAGGCAAGGCCAGAGGGGCGCGTTGGCACCGGCCTGTCAGGGACCTTTGCCAAGCCAAGGAGGCAGCAGCTTCCAGTGAAGGAACCGGCAGAGACACTTGTGAGCCGAGGCAGCAGGATTTGATTTGCTTCCGGAAGCTCCCCCTCGGCATCAGGGCCAGGGAGTTGAGGGGCAGGGGGCAGGGCAGGGGCACATTAGGAGGCTGTAGCAGTGATCTGGGATCTATGCCTCGGCCTGAAATGACACTGGGGGTGGGGGAAGGTGCCAGCCATCGCAGTCTGAGTTTAGTGATCTTGTGGCCTTTCCTTTGTGACTTGGGCTCAGTGCCCAGGACGTCAGTTGAGGTGCCTGCTTGGTGTCTGCCCCGAGACGGGATGGCCCGGGCCCTGTGCTTTCCCCTGCCAGCGCCCTGTCCCTGCCACCCGAGCGGTCATCTGCTCTGCGAGTTTGCCCACCTCCTTCCTGCCACCCCTGCCTCCAGATGCTATATGCTTCCTTCTATTTTTTACTGTTGGAGTTAAATAGATAAATGCATTCATATAGTTCAAAACTCAAAACACATAAAAAGGTTTAAATTGAGCATCACGCCCCCTCTCACTACAGGTAACCACCTTTAAATCTCTTGTGTATCCTTCTAGAGTATCTTTAGGGGAATATAAACAAATACAAACATGTATTCTTACCCCTTTTCTTACACAAAAGGTAGCACCCAATACATTCCTTGTTTTCATGCTAATGTATCTTAGAGATCTTTCTATCTCAGATATATCTATATCTAGATATTGATATCTGGGCATATTTTATAGATTTCTTTTTTTTAAATTAATTAATTTATTTTTGGCTGCGTTGGGTCTTCTTTGCTGCGCACGGGCTTTCTCTAGTTGCATCGAGCCGGGGCTACTCTTCGTTGCAGTGCACGGGCTTCTCATTGTGGTGGCTTCTCTTGTTGTGGAGCACGGGCTCTAGGTGCGTGGGCTTCAGTAGTTGTGGCTCGCAGGCTCTAGAGCTCAGGCTCAGTAGTTGTGGCACACGGGCTTAGTTGCTCTGCGGCATGTGGGATCTTCCTGGACCAGAGACCAGGGCTCGAACCTGTGTCCCCTGCATTGGCAGACGGATTCTTTTTTTTTCTTACTTTTTTTTTTTTTTTTTTTTTAACTTTTATTTATTTTTTGGCTGTGTTGGGTATTTGTTGCTGTGAGTGGGCTTTCTCTTGTGGTGAGCAGGGACTACTCTTCGTTGTGGTGCACGGGCTTCTCATTGTGGTGGCTTCTCTCGTTGCAAAGCACGGGCTCCAGCTGCGTGGGTTTCAGTAGTTGCAGCACGTGGGCTCAGTAGTTGCAGCACGTGGGCTCAGTAGTTGCAGCACGTGGGCTCAGTAGTTGCGGCACACGGACCCTAGAGTGCAGGCTCAGTAGTTGTGGCGCACGGGCTTAGTTGCTTCGTGGCATGTGGGATCTTCCCGGACCACTGCGCCACCAGGGAAGTCCTCAGATTTATTTCTGAATCTGTATCTATATCAGATATTTCTCTGTCATTCTATTAAACAGCTGGATGTATTCCATCATGTGGCACACTCTAATTTACTTAGCCATCTCCACTTGATGGATACTTGGCTTGTTTCTAATCTTTCATGAATATAGGTACTGCTATGGTGAAGCTTGTAAATTTGTTATTGTGTACATGTGTAAGATAAATTTTCGTTAAGTGTAAAAATTGGCTCGAGGGGCAAACACCTTTCTAACTTTGGTAGATGCAGCCAAACCACTCCTAAGGGTTTACCAATTTATACTCCCACCTGTCAGATTTATTACACCGCCTGTTTCTCCACAGACTTACCAAAAGTGTGCTGTGTATTTTGGGTGTATTTTTGCCGTTCTGATAGGTTAGAAGTGGTATCTCGGTGGAGTTCTAATTTGCATTCTCTATCATTCTGAGTGAGGCTGAACACTGACCATGTCTTCCGGGCTCCCTGCTGGGCTGTGTTTTGGAGTCCTGGGAATCACTCCATTTCCCACATGAGGACGCTCCATGTCCACGAGCCTGGCCCTTATTCCTTTGCAGACAAGCATGAGACGAAGCTGAAAGGGGTCATCTATTTCCAGGCCATCGAGGAAGTGTACTATGACCACCTGCGCAGTGCAGCCAAGGTGAGGGGCAGAGGGACAGCCCTGGGGAAGGAGTGGGCCCAGCAGGGCTCTGTGAGCAAAGGCCTCCAGCCTGCCCTCTTCAGAGGCTCGGACTCATCTCTTGTTCTCTTCGTAAACTTTCTCTTCCTCTCTCCCTCTCCCCTTCCCAGAAGAGGTTTTTCAGCTTCACTATGGTGACTGAGGTACCCCTCCCCATATACCTGTAACCAGAACTACTGCACATTAATGCCTCCTGTACCCTTCTCGCCCCTGACCCTTGACTCTCCCCTAAGTACCCCCCTCCTTCCCCCAGGCCTGATGGGGGGAGCCAGGTGGGTTGCAGAGAGCAGGAAGCCCCCGTGGGCGTGAGTACGCTTGCTTGCCTCCCAATCCTGAGATGACGGTAGGATGTCTCCCTCCGTGGGGGTGGGCAGTGCAGAAGGGATGGCTACAAGGGGAGTAGGGGGCCCTCAGAGACTAGATCTGGTCAAGAGGATTGGTAAACAGGAGACGTTTGAGGCTGGGACCATCTGCCTTCATGCAGGTCAGCCTCCCTCCTGCCAAGCCTCAGATGCCCACTCCATCCCTGATCTCTGCCCTTCTGGGGTCCTGGGGCCCAGCATCCCACTTGTAGCTTTTTCCATCTGTTCCTCTTTTGCTGAGAAGAGACTCTGGTCCTCACTGGAACAGACCTTTGAGACTGAGTCTTTCCCTTTCGTGCCTGCGGGTACCAAGGAGCAGTGCCCCCGCCTGGCAGCGTCTGTCCCTGCCAGGGTCCAAGGACTGCCCAGCTGAGAGGAGGGGACCGTCTCAGCTTGGGGCCCACCTGGTGGTGGGGATTGGGCTCTGGGCCTATTTGGGGCTCAGCCTCGAGCTCCAGGGCGTCCTGGAGTCAGAGAGAGGAAGGGCAGACGGCGAGGCAGAGATGCAAGGTGCTCCTGGCCTTCGTGGGTGGGCCCTGGCTTAGACCTTCCTCTCTCCCTCGGCAGAGCCCGAACCCGGCCCTCACCTTCTGTGTGAAGACCCACGACCGGCTGTACTACATGGTGGCCCCGTCCGCAGAGGCCATGCGCATCTGGATGGATGTCATCGTCACCGGGGCGGAGGGCTACACCCAGTTCATGAACTGACCAAATGGGCCTCGTGGACCCTCAGGCCGGCCCAGGACCCATGCCCAACTGCCTGCTGCTCCACTCGCCCCGGAGACAGTCACGCCCTGGGCCTCAGGCCTCACACAAGTGCTCCCAGAGGCCCTGGAGGGCGGAGCATGACTGGGGTTTTGTACAAGAAGTGACTTTGTAATGTTCTGTAAGGAGCTCGTCCTGTGAGTTTCTGAGCTCTGGCCCCCTAAAGAACCGGCCAGGAGATAAAAGTTGGGGAGGGGGCTTTGCTGCCTCCTGGGAACCCAGAACTTGCAATAACCCTTCAGGGTCCTGCCCCAGGCCCAGCCAGGCTGAGCAGCTGTCACAGAGGGGCCCCTCTGCTCTGACCTGGCACCTGCGCTCCCCAACCTGTGTTCTCTTTTGTAAAGGACAAATTATGGTACCAGAAACTGCCAAAGATCCCCTCTTGCCTCAGCTCCCTTTGCAGGGGCCTTGGGGGCTGAGCAGAGCCACATTCAGAGTGGGGTAACAGCTCAGGCGGTGTACTTCTCAAACCCCGCTCTACCCCATTGTTGTCCTGCGTTTATATTTTTTATTACTTTGCTGAAGGGCCAGAGACTGAAAGTGTCATCCTTGAGGTCCCAGCCCTATCACCTTTTTGCAGACCCATCACCATGGTCACCACAGTGACGGCTTCATCGCCATGGTTGCATACTAATTGCCGTGGCTCCATGGCTCAGCCCACTGCTTCAGCAGTGGACCCATCTGAGGGTGTGTGCCATCATCTCTCCAGCCCAGGCCCTTGGGCATCTCCTGCTGGGGGGAAGGGACTGAACACCTTCTACCTGCCCCCTGCCTGCGTCTCCAGGCCCTGATACACAGCCTGCTGGCTCCCCTGTCCAGCCCTCCCCCTTCCACTCGTGCCTTGCCTAGAGCCAGAAGGGGTGAAGCTGGGAACTAGAGACCAGAGGAGGAGCCACTGGATGGGAGAAGAAGCTAGACGGGCTGTCCTTGGGGCTCTGTTATAGGGCTGAGTTTCTGACAGACAGAGGGCTGTTCAGATTCTCCCTGATGGAAGTCCTGAGCAGGAGAGGAAGCAGCAGAGGGGGGGCCCTGAGGTCTGGTTGCCCTCCCTGCAGCCTCAGAAAGGGGATGAAATGGAGAGCAGAAGACCAGGCCTCCAGCTGTCTGTGCTCAGCCCTTTCCGCCTTAACACTAAGCCCACCTCCCTGTCCCCTTTCCCAGCCCTGGGCCATGGTTGCTGGGTCCAGGCTGGATGTTTTTCAGTATTTGTAAGCATCTCAGCAGAACAATAAAGCATTTGGACTATGTCTTTGGGAGGCCTGGTGGTGGGGGACATGGGGTTGGGATACGTGGGGTAGGAGAGCTAGGTCTCCCCACAATGCAGCATTTCCACCTTATTAGATGTTCCAGGAGGGACCCAGGGCCCAACCGTGACTTCCAGGTCCCTACCCTGCCCCCACTCCACTATGACCAAGGACCGGCCTGGGGGTGGGGGGGTGGGCTCTCCAGGGATAAAGGATCAAGAGGCAGGAGAAGGCAGGGACTCATGTGGAGGTTTAATTGGCAGGAGCTGGAGCCAGATGAGAGAGTGAAGGCCCGTCACTGAGGCAGGAGTCTGAGCAGGAGGGTAAGGAGAAGGGCAGCTGCAAGGCAGTGGGGCTCCAGGAAAGCTGTGTGGGTCCCCGAGCTCAGCCGGTCACCATAGCGGTCCAGGAGCATCAGGACCACACCATTGGTCCAGCCAAACCCCTCCTGGAGAGAGGTGAGGTCAGTGGGGCAAGATCTCTGGGGAAGGCCCCCAAGTCCTTTTATGGGGTATGGGATCCCCACCTAGAGGCTCTGGCCTTGCATAGCCCCAGGGGTACCAGGGAGCACCAGTCAGCCTCCTCCCTGGGGCCCACCTCCATGGAAGAAACTGAGGCCCAGAGAGAGGAGGTCATGGTCAGTTGCAGGGACAGCAGAGCCCCGAAGTTCCCTGGAGGGTGTGGCCCACTCACCTGAACTTCATACTCCCCTCCACCACCTGGGTGTCCACCGTTGCTGACATCATACTGGGGACAAGAGGACGGGCTCTAAGGTCAGGCCCTACCCCAGCCCCCCAACGCCAGGCCTCTAGGGAAGCCAGAAATGGGAGCCCCTTAGGGAGAAGCTGTCTGGCCAGCAGTTCTGACCCCTGCAGTGCCCAAGAATGGCCACCAGGTGCCGCCACTGTCCCCGGTTGTGTGGACCTGGGCTTTGCACAGCCTGACGATTCCTCCATCTCCCCGTGGGGAGGAGGACCCCGAGGGACTGGGCTCTGGGGCAGCTCACCTTCTCATACTTGGCTGACTTTTTGGAGTAGATGTCACAGTTGGTTCGGATCCAATTCTGGGCCAGCTGGAAAGCTACTTCCTGGGCTCTGGCTGAAGGAGACTTGGCCAGACCTGGACCCCACCCCAGGCAGGACCCTGAATCTCCAGAGCCCCCATCCCAGGGGGAGCAGAGGCCTGAGCCTTATTCTCCTCAAGGAGGGAAAGAGGCCCGGGCGCTTAGCCCTCCCTCCTGGAGCCGGGGGCCAACCTGCTCCCGATCATCCAGGCCTGGGTGTGGAGAGAGGAGGGCCGATTCCCCTGACAGGTGGAGGTAGGTGTAAGTGTTTGCTGAGTGAGAGGCTGAGAGAGCAGAGGGGCCAGAGAGGGGCCTCTGCCTCATTTGTTCACGCCTCCCCAGAGCCAGGCCGGCGGACCCTCTACTCCCATGGGCTGAGGCCCTGGGAGAGGCCCCACTCCCGCCTCCTCACCTCTGATGAGCAGGTCCTGCAGGGGGCCCAGACGTTGGGGAAGTCCCACTGCTGGCCTGTGTCTTCTGGTAGGTGAGGATCCAGCTGTCCTAGAAGGTTCCAGACGTTACCATGAGTGTAGGTGGGGGCTGGACAGGCAGCCAAGAGGCTGGGCCCTCCTGAAGCCAGGTGTCCCCTGCGGGGCCTTCTCTTCGTGGCTCACAGCTGCCCCCTGGTGGCAGAAGTGGGACCCGCAGGCTAAGGCCCCGGGCGGAGCGGGGTGTGGCTGCCGCTTGCCAGAGGTCACAGGTCAGAGTCAGGGAGCAAGCAGGTGACCCTGCCCCCAGTGTAGCAGCCCGCCCTGCTGCCCCCTCGCCTCCAGGTATTTCAGAGCCTTGTCCATGTTGCCCGGGTTGGAGAAGCCGCTGGCCCAGAGAGGAGTGTGGTAAGTGGGGTAAACTTCCAGATCTTTTACGCTGAAGGCCATACTTGAACCAGCCACCTTTCTCCTCGTCTCACAGGCCAGCCTTCAGCGCGGCCTAGCTTGGTTTCTGCAAATTTTAGTATATTACAGCTTGGAAGTCATTCTCCCAGGTGGCACTGGGTTTAGAAGGAGTAACCAGAGCCCCTACTCGGGCCCTATAGGACTCTCTAGAAAGAACTTCTGAGGGGGAGGACGGGAACATCTACTTCTAACTCCCCACCTTCTCCCTGGAGCCCTCCCCAGCCTCCCCCAGGCAAACCGAGCCTGTCCTCCACCCCCAGGCTGCCCCGTCCTGCCCTTTACACCACGTGGTGACTGTTCACTCCCCTGTGGGACTCCCTCATCCCTGAGTTCCTGCGGTGAGGCCTGTGCTCAGGAATGATAATTGCTACTGCTGATCGTGGCCCAGCCCTGTGCTCAGCACACTCTATCACGCACTTTCTCTCCTTTGTCTGAAGCTCAGAGAGGGCAGCAGTTTGCCCCCAGCTGCACAGCACCTGTCCTCCAGCCTGGCCCCAGGGCCCTGGCACCCACTGGCACAGGGCAGTGATCCAGGGTCGTGTGCCAGCTTGGGCCACTTCCTCACCAGCCCCTCACCCAGTGGGAGCAAAGCCGAGCCCCTTCCGCTCCTCCGCTCCGAATCCCTGACAGGCTGACCTCTCTCCCACTAAAACCACCTCACGTGTGTAGAACTGGGAGGGGATGAACAGAGAAAACACCTGATGTGGACACAGCAAGCCCCACTCTGGTCCTACTGTGCTCTCCCTTGGCCATGTCCGTCCACATCCGCCTCACTGGGGAAAGGTGCTGGGGTTTCATCCACACCTGGGCCAGAATTGGGGGGCCCTGATCCTCTGGGCCTGGCTTCACAGTGGCAGCCAAGATTCGGGGGGCACTGGGAGCCAGAGGAAATGGTCCCCCCCAGCTAGGCACTGGGCTGAGCGGTCCAGGCTCCTGCACACCGTCGTGCTCTTGCTGGGCTGCCAGAGGCCAGCATGTGGGGACCAGCAGACCGGACTCCCCACGGCCCGGGCCTTGACCAAGGCCACACGGCTGAGCAGCCCCAGAGCCAGAACCCAAGCCCGGGCTGCCTGGCTCCAAAGCCCGTGGCTGCCAAGGCCTCCAGCTTCCCAGCCTCCTCCAGCCCCCACTCCACGTGGGTCCCAGGCCCCCTGTGCCCTCTCCCCAGACTCCAGGTGAAGCCAGAGGTCCTCAGCCACCCTGAGCAGTTCTCTCTGACCTACTAAGACACCCCTTCATTGTGCCCGGTGAGCGCTTTGTTGAGTTCTACTACTGGTGAGCGGCCGGGGGCTTCGGGGCAGGGAGCGGGGGGTGCGCGGGGGTAGCCCGGGGCCCGCGGGGCATCCTGAGTGGGGTGGTGTGATGCCTGAGCTGTCCTCCCCCCAGGGACTCCTACTGGCTGATGGAGGGTCTGTTCCTCTCTGAGATGCCCCAGCTGGTGAAGGGCATGCTGCAGAACCGCCTTCCTACGGTGGGCACCCCTCCCCGTGCTGCCCTGCCTCCCCATTCCTGAGACCTCCCAGGACGGGGCTCGGGCAGGGTGCCTGGGGGGAGTGGTGCTTGGTTCCACCCCGGGGACAACACCGAGACCCTGGCCTTGGAGTTGGACTTTTGGACTAAGAACAGGAGCATCTCTGTGAGCTCCAGGGGAAAGAGCTATGTCCTGAATTGATATTGTATCCCTTACAGGGGACCCAGGTGAGGGCGTGCCCGGCCAGCCTCTCATCTCTTGTGTGTTTGCTCTGGTTTGAGTGTCAGGACTCCCCTGGGCAGGAGGGTGGGTGACTTAGTCCCACCTCTCAGTTAGTGATCTGATAGCCCTGGGCGGTCCAGCGCTGTGGGCCCCAGGGCAGCTGAGCCAGCGTGGCTAGGCCTCCTGCTCGGTCACGGCGGGCCTAGAGCCTCTCAGTGCCAGGCCCCCTCTTGTCCTCTTGCCAGGAGCGCCAGTGATGTAGCCCCATCTCTCAGATGGTGATCCTGAGGGCATGGGGCCCTGTGTTCCCAGGAAAGGGGTGCCGATCTGTGCTCCGGGGGCTGTGTCGTATCGGCCGGGATACGTATCGTGCACCTGCCTCTCCTACTGGTCCAGGCCCTGTTCTGGGCCATCCCTGGGGCAGGAGACACCCCAGAGGGCAAAGGGAACATGCAGAACACCACTGAGGTTGGGGATGCGGGCTGCTATGAGGGGAGATGTGGGAGAGCTCTGTCCCGGCAGCAGGAGAGGAGGGGCCAGCAGCAGGAGGGCAGACCCTGTGGCACTTGCTCCTTTGCAGCTTGGCCACCAGCCTGCGCACCACAGCACTGTCCCTTCCTCCCAGGCAGGCCCAGCTCCCTGGCCAGGCCTGGAGCAAGACAAGAGCGCCTCAAGTCCCCTCCCACCACCCTGCTCAAACCACAGCCACCTGTAGATCAAAAACACCTCTTTTTAAAAATCCTCAGTTGCCTGAAAGATGTACATGGCTGGGGCTGGGGCTGAGACTCGAGGGCTGCCTGCACACACATGGTGGGGGGACTTCTGAGCGCCCACTCTCAGACTGCACATTTCTGCACATGACAGCAATTTTTGCAGAAAGGGCGTAGAGGATGCATCTGGGCCAGGCACCAGCCTGCAGCAGCTGCCTATAGCCACCTCTGCCCGCCCAGGATGCCCAACCTCTTGTTCTCACCTCACCCACCGTGGTGGCTTCCTCTCCCCGTGAGAACATGGGTTCCCACCACACCCAGAAGACTGGGCATCTCCCTGCCCTGCCAGGAGTTCCAGGGCCACAGCCCAGGATCAGCAAAATTCACAGGCTCCCAGGTGACCTCAACTCAGGTCACACACCCTTTCTCCCACCCAGGCCCTGTAATTAATGGCGTTAGCAATGTTTGTAAATCTCCATGAGAGAGGATTTCAATCGGAACTGGGTCCCAGGAGCCCCTGATTGAAGCCATTAGAGGCCGTGGGCTCCTGGGCAGTTCCCCCTGCCATTCCAGGTAATCTGTATATCAATTGAAGGCTTTGCTGGCCGTTAGGGGTTGCAAACTCAAATTCCAGGATGCAATTGTGGGACGTAGTTGAGAATAAGAAAACTATCCATGCAAGGGGGAAGATGCTTGGTGGGATCTGGGGTGACCGGGAAGCACATTCTTGTGTAACTGGGGTCTCCACTGCAGAAGCTGGCTGATGTAAGGGAATGTGGGTTCCTCGTTTGCTAGATCTTCCAACTTTTCAACGTAGGCAGAGATCCATATTTTTACGTGAAGTATCCCAATTTTTAAGTGCCTCAATGTCCCAAATTCTGAATGTACATCTAGGAGTGATGCCTGTGTATGAGGGGGGAGTGGGGAGGAGGAGACCTGACCCCACTGCAAGGCCCCCTTCTCCCCACAGTGTCCAGTGCCCCACCCTTGAATGAGCCCTCAGCCTGGGTGCTGACTCCTAGTCACGTGGTGCCCTTTGCAGTGAGATACTCTGTACATATTGAGATCCTTAATATGTAAAGATCTCTTACAAATCAAAAAGGAAAAATAATATTGTTATGCTTGAAAAAAATCTACAGACTAACTATGGATGGTCGATAAATATAATGCTCTGTTCGTTCTTTTTCTGGATCTGGATTGGGCCTCAGCCCACAAGGACACAGCTCCCCCTGCCTCCGGGTGTCTGTGCCCCGACTTTCTTAGATGTTCTCACCCAAGTCTCACCACTTAGCTTGTCTGCCTAGTCTTTCTTAGCACATTTACAAGCAGATGTGTCACTGGTGGGAAAAATATTCAATAATACTTTAAAATATTTATTCAGCTTTGGTTTCGTGGTGAAGCTGTGAAATCAGCTGCGTGGGGGAAGGACTGAGAGGGGGACCCCGAGAGGCAGCCCAGCCTTCTCTTAGTCTTCAGTAAGTCAGCTCTGGGCCGCACTTACACCCTCACTCAGTAAAAGACCTGCTGGACCCCCCATCCTTAGAAGGTAGCTGGTGGGGATGGGGGTGAGTGGGAGGAGGAGGGGTCTCCTTGCCTTGACCCAAAGTATTTCTTTGAGGAAAAACTACTGGTTTCCTTCTCGATGTCTATTCTCAGGGTAGCAATGTGACCAGCTTTTTAAAAAGGTTGATTTCCCAGGCTTCCCTGCAGTCAGGGTGAGCTGGGGACCCAGTTCTGACACCTATAAGTGAAAGCCACTGGAAGAGGCTCCTGGGAAAACTCCTTAGGAGGGGAAAGACTCAGCCGGCTTTGCTCTTGGCCCTTTGCCCTTCCCCCTCGTTCTTGCCTTGAGCACAGATGAAGTGCTTGGATCTGCAGAAGCCACCTTGCAACCACAAAGCAATGAACCCAAGGCTGAAAACCACAGGCTTAAGATGGCAGAGCAGAAAGATAGAGAGACTGGCCCCTCGATGGTACCGTGAGTCACACAGCCCTGGGCTCCCCTTATATGAGAAAAACAAACCCCTTAGTTGTTTAAACCACTGGTGTTCAGATTTCTGTCCCTTTTGGCTGAATGGAGTCTCTGGCAGGTCCTTCTTCTGAGGCCTTCTGGTCAGTACATTTTCCTTCATTCCCAGCACAGTGTCCTAATGTCGCAGCAATGTTGCAGTGATCCTGCCCACCTGGCCTAACCTCAGTCCGGCTCTGGGTGTGAGAGGCAGATCGATCCATCTATCTGGGTCAGGTGCCTGGCCCACCTTCCTCACAGCTTCGGAAACCAACTCCAGAGCCCCAGAGTCCTCATCAGCACTTGTGCCAACAGCTCCTGGCATCCTCATGGGCAGTGAAGCCAGGATGGTGTGTGACTGTACATGGAAAGTGACATTTGAAGCTCCTGGGGTGCTGGTGATGTTCTATTTCATGATCCATTACAAGGTGTTTGCCCTACAGTGATCTGTTCAACTGTCATGCATATTTTATGGACGTTCCTGTGTTGCACCCTAGTTCATTATAAAATCATTTGAAATTTTCGGAGTCCATCAGCCTGCTTGGTTTGGCTCATTTGGACAGGAGGGGAGGCCAGACGGCCACAGCAGCAGCCTGAAGAGCCACAGCATGATGCCGCCTGCGGGGGGCAGGGCAGGGGCGGGCGGGCCCCGTGCCGTCCGTGGAATCTAACATGAGCCGTTCATTCTCTTAGAATAGCTGCACACCTGCAGATCAGCAGTTTCTATTGTGGTGAGAAGTTAAAAAAACAAATGAAAGGGCAGGCAAGGAGCAAGCTCTCCTCTAACATGCTGCACTGAGACGCCTGCCACTGTCTGTCACGGCCCACGCACCTTCCTCAGTCAGTACTGCTCATACCTGCGGGGACTCGGGGCTCGGGCCCAAGCACCGAGCCTGTGACCCACAGCCCCGCTCAGCTCCCAGGACCGCGGGGCCGTGCCCGCCTCTGGGGGCAGTCTTGGTCATACACGGTCTCCACGAGTACAGGCAGGTCAGGTGATCTCTTTGAGCCTCAGTGCCCTCACTTGTGAAGTTGGGGCTATTATCTCTCCTGGAGGCTTGTTGTAAGAATTAGACGTGGCGTGTTTCAGGTACACAGAGAGTCAGCTAAGGGCAGCGGCTGCTTTGTTGGTGGGTAGAGACACCCTAGTTGAGTCCATTCCAGCAGCTGAGGGGCTGGAGCAGGACGGTTCCCTCCGCGCCTCCTCGCAGGCCTCACGCCACTTGGATGACAGCGTCCCCGAGGGCTCGGTTAAGGTACCGTCAGGCGCCCCCGGAAGGACCTCCTTGTCAGCCACTCACCACGAGGCTGTCCTTCCAGACCCTCCTGCTCTGAGATTTGTGTCTTGTATGACACAAATCTGCAGCTGGAGGGAGGGTAGCAGACGCCCAGCTGAACGTTATTCCAAGGATAACTGGTGGTCCGACAAGCAAAGACCAGCCTCCAGGCAACAGAAGAGGACCGTCCTGGGGGCCTCGCCACAGTCTGGGTGGAGTGAAGCGGGGCAAGAGAGGCTGCTCAGAGCCAGCCAACCACAGCGGCCTGCAGCTCAGCACGGGGCAGTGGAGACCCGGGACTGGAAAGCTTCCAGATTCCCCACAGAAGGCTGCCTGCAACACCCACAGCCCAGGTGCATGGCTTGTTAATAGCTCCATTCCTCAGGCCATCTCTCTGCTCCTCCACTCCTGGGGTTTTCTGCAAGAAGGACATGGTTTGGTCAGCCTGGAGAGAATGGGCCTGGAAGGATCTTCTGACGTCGAAGGTTCCAGGCTCTACCAAAGAAGACATACAGATGGCCAGTAGGCACATGAAAAGATGCTCAACATCACTAACTATTAGAGAAATGCAAATCAAAACTACAGTGAGGTACCACCTCACACCGGTCAGAATGGCCATCATCAAAAAGTCTACAGATAACAAATGCTGGAGAGGGTGTGGAGAAAGGCGAACCCTCCTGCACGTGTTGGTGGGAATGTAAATTGATACAGCCACTATGGAGAACAGTATGGAGGTTCCTCAGAAAACTAAAAATAGAATTACCATATGATCCAGCAATCCCACTCCTGGGCATATACCCAGAGAAAACTATAATTCAAAAAGATACATGCACTCCTATATTCATAGCAGCACTATTCACAATAGCCAAAACAAGAAAACAAGCTAAATGTTCATCGACAGATGAATGGATAAAGAAGATGTGGTACATATATAATGGAATACTACTCAGCCATAAAAAAGAACAAAATAATGCCATTTGTAGCAACATGGATGCAACTAGAGATTATCATACTAAGTGAAGTAAGTCAGAAAGAGAAAGACAAATACCAGATGATATCACTTATATGTGGAATCTAAAATATGGAACAAAGGAAACTATCTACAAAACAGAAACAGACTCACAGACATAGAGATCAGACTTGTGGTTACCAAGGGGGAGGGAGGGAGGGAGGGAGAGAGAGGGATGAACTGGGAATTTGGGGTTGGTAGATGCAAACTATTACATTTAGCATGGGTAAACAACAAGGTCCTACTGTATAGCACAGGGAACTATATCCGATCTCCTGGGATAAACCATAATGGAAAAGAATATTTAAAAAAGAATGTATATATGTGTATGAGTCATTTTGCAATACAGCAGAGATTGGCACAGCATTGTAAATCAACTATACTTCAATTAAAAAAAAAGTTCCAGGCTCTGCTCCACACTTGGAAAATCAGTAGAGGCTGCTCTGGACACGAGGAGGGAGGAGGCTATTCTTAGGGTTGAGTCTCCAAAGAGGTGATGGGGCTGCATGGGGCAGATGGGACCGCGTCGCGACTCCTCCTTAGCAGGCGTTCCTGGTACCTTGTCCTTCAGATTACGGGAAACTCAAAGCGTATTGAAAAGCTTAGAGTGTAATGGTAAGAAACATGCATATGCCTAACGACTTGACTTTGTCCTATTTTCTTCAGATTTTGTTTTTAGAACTGAAACATAACAGGTCCCCGCTTGTATTCCTGACCCTCAGGGGCGTAGCTGCTCTCCTGAATTTGCAGTTTCCCACTCTTATGCGCGCCTTCATACTTTTGCTGTATACATTTACAAACTACGTGTAGTATTGCTTTGCATGTTATTTTTTATTGTGGTAAAACACACATAACATAAAATTTCCCATTTAACGTTTTCACCATTTTTTATTGTACTGTTCAGGGGCACTGAGTACATTCACACTGTTGTGTAACCATCACCACTGCCAAGCTCTGGAAACTTTTGATCTTCCAAAACTGAAACTCTGTGCTCATTAGTCAATAACTTCCCTAGTCCATCCTACCCCACAACTCCTGGAAACCACCATTTTACTTTCTGTCTCTCTGAATTTATGGTTCTTTGTGTAAATAGAGTCATAGAATATTTGTCCTTTTGTGTCTGATTTATCTCACTTAGCATAGTATCTTCAAGGTTCCTCTATGTTGTAGAGGAATTGATTTAACAACATATTTCCTCAATGTTGTTTTCAGAATTTCTTTCCTTTTAAAGGCTGAATAATATTTCATTGCATATGTACGCCATGTTTTCCTTATTCATTCATCCGTTGATGGACATTTGGGTTCTTTCCACCTTTTGGCTATTGTGAATGATGCTGCAGTGAACGTGGGTGTGTAAGTATCCGTTCAAGTATGTGCTTTCAGTTCTTTTGGGGATGTACACAAAAGTGGAATTGCTGGATCATATGGTGCAGCTGGATTATATGGTAATTCTATGTTTAATTGTTTCAGGAACCCCTGTACTGCTCTGAATCTTTTAAAATCTTATGTACTGTATATGGAGGGTATTTGTGCTGTATCATTTGGCAATTTGATGCTTTTTTTTTTTTTTTTTTTTGGTGCTGGTATGTTTTTGAGATTCCACCATGTTAATACATAGATCTAATCTGAGAATCTGTATCTTTTAATTTACAAGTTTAAGTGTTATCATTATTTGAACTTATTTTTACCATCTTATTCTGTGCTCCTTAATTTCCTCATGGTTTTTTCTTTTTACTTTTTATTTTGTTTCCTATATTTCCCTTGTTTCCTATATTTATCAAATTTAGTGAGCCTCTTTTATTTTATTTATTTATTTGGCCATGCTGCGTGACATGTGGGATCTCAGTTCCCCGACCAGGGATTGAACCCGTGCCCCCTGCAGTGGAAGCACGAAGTCTTAACCACTGGACCGCCAGGGAAGTCCGAGCCTCTTTTATTATTTTTTCTACTTGTATTCATTCCTTCCTTCATTCCTTTGTTTTCTTGTAAATTATAGATTTCATTCCTATTCTTTAGGGCTTCTCTCCCCTTCTTTTCACATGTACACCAACTCTAAAATTAATCAGAAATGTGATTATCCCCTGATGGAGGCAGGGCCTTTGGAATACTTTAACTCTGATTACCTCCTCCACCTTCCATAACTCCATCCAGCATCGCGGGTCTGCCTTAGCTTCTACACCTCCAATTCATCACCATCACTGTTGCAGTTTTCCTCAGTTGGTGCTTATATCCATTTACCCACAGGTTTACAGTGTGTTTGCTCTTCATTGCTTTTTTTAAAAATTGAAGTATAGTTAATTTATAATGTTGTGTTAGTTTCAAGTGTACACCAAAGTGATTCAGATACATACACACACACACACACACACATCTCACACCTTCTGAGTTCAATTTCCTTTCTCTTAAAATAGATGTGTTGGCAGCTCTAACACCAGTGATGTTATGGTGAACTCTTTTCAGTCTTCATCTGAAATGGTCTTTATTTCACTTTCACTTGTTGTGTTGGATTGTCAGCAAAGGGGGCCACCAACAGTTCTGTCCATCCCTGTGATGCACATGTCACTCCTCCCATCGAGATAGAGTTTATTTTCCCTTCCCTTAAATGTGGGCTGGCCTCGTGACTTGCTTTGATCAGTAGAATGTGGAAGTGACCCTGTGCCAGGTCCAGCCTTAGGTCTTAAGAAGCCTGACTGATTCCACTTTCACTCAGATGGGTCCAGCCACCATGAAACTAAGTCCAATTGCCCCACTGGACAGAGGAAGAGGGGGCCTGGAGGATGAAAGATGACCAAGGGCAAGAGAGGCCCACCAGCCACCTGCCATTCCCATCCCTTCCGCTGAGGACCATGCGTGTGAGTGAAGCTACCTTGTTTCCTCCAGTCCCAGATGAGCCATCCCAGCCAACACCACACAGAACGTAAATGAGCCGTCCCCACTCAGCCCTGCCAAATTACAGAACTGTGAGCAAATATACAGTGGTGGTTGCTTTAAGCCACTACATTTTGGAGAGGTTTGTTTTGCAGCAATAGGTAACTGGAGCCCTCCTGAGTGGTATTTTAGGGGAGTTTGAACTCTAGGGTGAGTTAGTTTTTGTCAGCACTTTGAATGTAGAATGCCTCTGACTTCTTTCTTCTGTGGCTGCTGTTGAGAAGTCAGCTACAAATTGTTTTCCTTTGTAGGTAATCTGTCAGGTGACTTTTAAGATAATCTGTTTGTCTTTACTGTTCTGCAGTTTCTCTAAAACGTATCTGGTATAGGTTCCTTTTTCTTTTTCCTGCTCAGAAATTGTGCTGATACTACTTCTGCCTTCTCCTCCTTTTTACTCCTACAAATATTTTTGAGTGCCTATTATGTGCTAAATACTATCCTAAGTGTCGGGGACTAAACAGTGAACAAAAAAGAGAAAGACTCTAACCTCATGGGGAGGCTATGTCCCTCATTTAAGTGAGGGACAGAGCCTGAGAATGAAGCTAGCATGCAGAAGAGCAGAGATGAGCTTCGGGAAAAGCAGATCCTGAATGCATGGTTGAAACCTGCATCATGCCCCACCTAAAAGCAACCCTACTCATTATATTTTCAGTAATGTTAGCAATGATTGCTCCTTGTTTCTTAAGACAGTTTTAAATGGATTTTTATGTCATTTACAAGTGAAAGAGTACTAACTGATACGTGTCCCAGCCCAGCCTGACATAGATGTCCTTCCTCTGTGAAACTTTACATTCATATCTTCATTTAGTTTATTTTAAAATTAATTCATTTAATTTTTTGTTTCTATTTGATCTTGTTCCAAAAAAGATTTAAGACCATTTACAAAGATGGATAAAACACAGAGTAACATAATTTAGAAGTGTTACTGTGCTTATTGAACCTGAAGAGGCATATCTTTCATTAATTTTGAAAAATTCTCAACCATTATCTCTCAATAGTGCCTCAGCCATTCTCTCTTCTGAAATTCCTGTCAGACAAATGGTGGATCTTCTCATCTTATTCTTTGTGTCACTTAACCTGTTTTTCATAATTTCTATTTCTTCTTTCTCTGGGTAATTTTCTTAGATCAGTGTTCCAGTTCACTATTTGTCTCTTCATTTGTGTTGAATCTGCTGTTTAGCCTTTTTTTTTGAACTTTACATTTCAGTTACCATTTTTTCATTTTTAGAAGTTCTATTTGGTTCTTTTTCACACATGTCTATTCATAGTATTTTATTCTTTTCTTATGCTTTCAGTGCCTTACATGCATCCAGGCATTTAAATCATATCTCTTCTACAATATCTTTAGTCTTCATATAACATCTGAAGTTCTTGGGAGTCTAATTTTGAGGTTACATCAGCTAACTCTTGCTCATAATGATGCCTTATTTCCTCTTTCCTTCCTTCTCTTTCTTTCTTTCTTTCTTTCTCTCTCTCTCTTTTTCCTCCCTCCCTCCTTCTTTTCTTTCTTTCTCTCTCTCTTTCTTTTCCTCCCTCCCTCTTTCTTTTCTTTCTTCCTTCCTTCCTTCCTTCCTTTCTCTCTCTTTCTCTCTTTTCCTCTCTCCCTCCTTCTTTTCTTCCTTCCTTCCTTCCTTTCTTTCTCTCTCTCTTTTCTCCCTCCCTCCTTCTTTTCTTTCTTTCTTTCTTTCTTTCTTTCTTTCTTTCTTTCTTTCTTTCTTTCTTTCTTTCTTTCTTTCTTTCTTTCTTTCTTTCTCCTTCCTTCCTTCCTTCCTTCCTTCCTTCCTTCCTTCCTTCCTTCCTTCCTTCCTTCCTTCCTTCCTTTTCTCCCTTTCTCCTTTTCTTTCTTTTTTTTTTTTTGTAATTTTGGATTGCAAGCTTATGTTCAGTAGGGCTTTATCCTTTGGAATCCCATGTGATCTGGGTTGAGAGCATGATATTCCAAAGTTATTTTGTGATTGCTTCTTTCAAGGACCCCAACAGTATCACACACTATGAAAAGTTTTTTTTATGTTATTCCCTTGCTGCTGGATCCCATTTAAATAACCACGATAGTAGTGTAAACTCAAGTCCCAAACATGAAGCACAGAACTGTGTTTAGAAATTCTAAAAGGGAGAATTTCATTTTCTACCCAGAGCCCAAGCTGAGACATACTTCTTTGCAATTTACCTGGGCTAGGGAAAAGATGCTTCCCTAGGTCACCTTTTCACTGAGGCTGTAACTCTCTGAGGATTCTGGATCTAGGTGAGGACTCAGCTCCACCTTTCCACTTCACAGCCCTTGGGTAGTATTGATTACTACCCTGCAGGATAATTTTGTTTCTGTCCCTTGGTGAATCCTCCTTTCTCATGAGATCGGGTATATATTTAAAAGGATCTTTGCACTTATATGTGGAATCTAAAAACAAAAACAAAAACCTCACTGTGAGATCATGGAAAATTTATATATTGATCTCTGCCCCCAGTTCTTGGCACATGGCTCCTAAAACCTTTGTAATTTCCTAAGTGATAAAAACACTAGAAGCATCTTTTGTTCTATTGAAGTGCCTCTGAATGGGTTCCTGGAGGCTCCTGGATGGGGGTTGGTCATCAGAAAGACCAATCAATGATTAGAAGCTTGGAATTTTCAGCCCCACCATCATTCTCCAGAAAGGAGACAGGGGCTGGAAATGAAGTTAGTAGTTGATCATTCCTACCTGAGTATTCCTCCATAAAATCCCAATAGTAGGGGGCTTGGAGAACTTCCAGTTGGGGAACACACTGGGAGGTTCTTTAGCAAATTAATTAAACCCAAGGGGGGGGGTCATTGGAAGCTCATATCTGTAGCCAGTTGGTTGGAAGTACTTGCCTCTGAAGTGTGTGTGTATGTTTGTGTGTGTGTGTGTGTGTGTGTGTGTGTGTGTGTGTGTGTGGTGGGGGCAGTCTTGTGGGACTGAGCCCTTAACCTGTGGGATCTGATGAGGGGCAGTGGGCAGAATGAGTGAAAGGGATAAAAAAGTACGAACTTCCAGTTATAAAATAAATAAGTCATGGGGATGTAATGTATAGCACAGTGACTATAGTTAATAATACTGTATATCTGAAAGTTGCTAAGAGAGTAGATCTTAAAAGTTCTCATCACAAGAAAAAAATTGTAACTATGAGTGGTGATGAGCGTTAACTAGACTTATTGTGATGATCATTTCCCAATATATACATATATTGATTCATTATGTTGTATACCTGAAATTAATATAATGCTATAGGTCAGTTATATCTCAGTGGGAATAAAAAAGGATCCTTGTTACATTTTATCCAAAGCTTTAGGCAATTGTTGTGGGAGTGTTTTTGATATTTTCAGAAACAGAAGTCTAGATTTTTTTTTTACTCCATTGTCTATCATTCCATTTTTTAAAAGTAATGAAAAATATTAATTTCATTTACTGAAGTTCTTTTTCTCTTTAGAAGTAACTCCTTACATGTTCATTGTAGGAAATTTAGAAACATTTAAATAAACAAAATGAAAATATGCTATAATACTTCTATCTTGGGGTAATGTTTTTTTTTTTTTTAATTTTATTTATTTATTTATTTAATTTTGGCTGCGTTGGGTCTTCGTTGCTGCCTGCAGGCTTTCTCTAGTTGTGGTGAGCGGGGGCTACCCTTCATTATGGTGTGCGGGCTCCTCATTGCGGTGGCTTCTCTTGTTGCGGAGCACGGGCTCTAGGCACGTGGGCTTCAGTAGTTGTGGCTCACGGGCTCTAGAGCGCAGGCTCAGTAGTTGTGGCGCACAGGCTTAGTTGCTCCGTGGCATGTGGGATCTTCCCGGACCAGGGCTCGAACCCGTGTCGCCTGCATTGGCAGGTGGATTCTTAACCACTGCGTCACCAGGGAAGCCCCCTGGGGCAATGTTTTGGCATTTGTTCTTTCAGGCTTTTTTCTAAGCAGATATCAAGATCCCATTATTTTATAATCTTTTTTTTTTCATGTAACAACACGTGACGTGTGTTAGTTTTCTACTGCTGTGTAATAAATCACCACAAAGTTCGTGGCTTAAAACAACACACATTATCTCATAGTTTCTGTAAGTCATAAGTTTGGACACAGCTTACCCGTGTTCTCTGTTTCAGGTGTTGGCTGGGGCTGTGGTCTCATCAGAGGCTCAACTGGAGAAACATTCCCTTCTAAGCTCCCTCAGGTTGTTGGCTTATGGTTGTAGGGTCCCCATTTTTTGCTGGTTGTCAGCTGGGTGGCACTCAGCTCCTCGAGAGTCCTGGTAGTCCTTGCCACATGGCCCTTTCACAACATGGAAGCTTCAAAACCAGCACTAGAGAGAGAGTCTCCAACCCTGAGATGGCCTAGACCCTCTTTCGAAGGCTTTCAACTGCTTAGGTTAGGCCCATCCATCCACGATAACTTCCCTTTGGACTACTTCAAAATCAACTGATTTGGGACTTAATTGCATCTGCAAAATCCCTTCACCTTTGTCACATGCTATTGGCTACAAACAAGTCACAGGACCTGCTCAAGGGGAGTGGATTACACAGGGTGCAAACATCAGGAAGTAGGAATCATGAGGCCCACCCTAGGGTCTTTCCACCACAATGTGTTTATCCTTCCATGTCATTATGTATTCTACTTCCAAGTAATGTTAACAGCCTCACCGCATTCTATTATATGGATGTACCATAACTTAATTCAACCAATGCTTTATCACCAGACACTTAATAAACATAAACATTTAAGTTCATTCTTTTTTTTTTAATAACAAACAATGCTAGAGAGAATGCCTTTGTACTGATATCATTATAAACAGTAGTATTATTTCCTCAGAATAAATTCCTCGACATGGAATTGGAGGGTCAAAGAATTCACGAAAGATTAGGCTTTTGATACAAATGAACTGACCTTCTGTATAGCAGAGGACAATTCTCATGCTATAAAGTGAAGCAGCAGTGGTTAGAGGTGGTAATGGCCTTGGTGAGGTATTCATTCTCACTTGAAAGTTAAATAATGCCCACGCTCTGGAAAGTGTGTGCTTGTGGTTGCACGACCTGCCCCGTAGAAGCTGGGGAAGGGTTTGTGTCTACGGTCTCACACATTCATGTGTCTTGGTTGTGGGCGAAGCTGAGACTGAGAGCTCTTGGTGGCAACAGCTGCAGCTGCGCCACTGTCCCCAGCACAGTTCACATCTGCCCGAGGCCCCTGGTTTGTCTGTGTTCATCCAGAATGCATGTGACTTCCAGTGGTGTGAACTGACCTGTAAGGTGCCCCAAAGAGCATTCCACCTGTCCCAGAGAGGAGCCCAAATGTAATAACTTCCCAGCAGGCTGGGTCCCCAGATTTTGTGGGGCCTGAAGCTTAAACGATTTGGAGTCCTTCTTTAAGAAAAAGAATCAAATTATGAACACAAAGCTAGGTGCAGAGCTGTTGAGGGGCCCTGGGCTTACGTGTCATTGACTTGGCAGGAAATCCACCGCTGCTGACCACGACTAGGTTTGCCCTGCCTAGAGTCCAGTTTTGTTTATTTCCAAACATCTTAAATGAGATATGTTTCTTTCTTGCCTTTTGTAGGTGTATTAAAATTTAAGAATTGAGCAGGACTTCAATAAAATAGTCATTTGGGGCAAAATTTCTCTAGTTTAACACTTCTCTACTCAAATCACTAACATGCATGGCAGGAACACAAAAGTTTTTCAAACCCCACTAGCCTTGTTTGCAGTGCGGAGTCTGGTGTGATGGGGAGGGTGATGGGGCAGTGGGAGGGGAGAGGGATTCTTCTAGCATTTATTGAGCCTGCACCAATCACTGTTCTAGGTGATTACATTGTCTTATTTCACCCTTTTGCCTCCCATGGTGCAGACACTCCTAGGGGGCTCAGAGCAGCTCCTATTTAAGGGGAAAAGATGAAGGACACCACAAGTTGAAGTTCAACCATGAAACTGTTAGCAGAGAAATTTTGGCATAAAACCCACTGCACCAGTCAGTCTCCCAACAGGAAACAGATGGCACATTCAAAATAGGATAATTTGAGGAGGGTTTATTTACAAAAAAAGACATGGGTGTCGGGGAACCACAAGGATAGGGCAGTAACCCAAGTTTAGCGGCAGCCAAGCATTGCCATCATGAGGCTGGAAGGGAGGTTGGGGGAATAGCTGCTGGCATCCACAGGGAGAGAGTTGTGCCTCAAGGCCACAGGGAGAGAAGACGTGGTCATTGGTTGAGGGACACAGCCAGCTCACAGAGAGGAAATAAATAACCTGACCTCAGCTCCTCTCTCTCTCTCTCTCTCTGATCTCCTGTGGGGCTCCACCAGGACACTCAAGACACAGGATGTGGACCACACAGATCAGCCTCCTGGGCCAGAGGCAATGTCAGGGGGTGGGTAGGGGGTTCTGGAAGAGCAAACAAAAGGTAAATGTCACATTCCACCCTTTTGGCCCTTAGCATCCACTCTAGACCTTTGTTCATGGGAAAGGCTCGTCTCTCCAATACAAGGGACTCGTAAAGTCCCACCAGCTACTGTGTCATCATGGGATGATGCCAGCTAATCATGCTCCAGCTGAAATCACTGGTGTTCTTCAGGTAAGGTAAGAAAAAGAAACAATTGAGGTTCATCAAATGTGGCTGCTACATCTCCATCTCCATAGCTGACCCCAAGGCCAAGGTAATCTTAGCTGCCTTCTTACACCTTCCATTCTCTGTTTTCCTTAACCTCTGCTGGCACCTTTCTGGACAGGGTTCTTTACCTGATGTGATGACCGAAATCTTCATTCTTGCAGATTCTGAGTCCCTGGCTACCTTATTTTGGGGGTTGCCACAGTTTTCCCTTGACTAGGACTATTGGATGAAGGGGCGCTTCAGTGGTGCCCCTCATTCCAGACACTGTCCTCCCTGCCCCGATTCACAGGGACAGCCACTCCATTTCACCCTGGTAGCCAGGATCAATCACTGCACCCAGTACGGTGACCCCTTTCTTTGCCTGTTGGTTCAGTGGCATGTGGAGCCCCAGATGAGATGGGGTGGTTTCAGTTTCTGATTCATCAGAATCATGACTGTGTTCCCTGGTAATGGCTTTTCTTCTCTGGGTACCAGGCTCACCAATCTCAAGGTTGTGGGGAGACAGGAAGCAAACATTTTTCTAGTGGGTTATTAAGAATAATAGTGAAAGGGGAAAGAAAAAGGGGGAATTCCCTGGCGGTCCAGTGGTTAAGACTCCGTGCTCCCAATGCAGGGGGCACGGGTTTGACCCCTGGTAGGGGAACTAAGATCCCGCATGCCACACGGTGAGGCCAAAAAAAAGAATAGTGGAAGGGGCCATTCTCACCTCCACCCTTGGTTCTTGGACCCACGCATCTTGACTACAGGGAAATGGCCCCATATATTGGCCACAAGTTTAAGGCATATACTGTATCTTGCAGGACGGCACCCTAATCTTGGAGGATGCTGTCTCTCAGCAGATAATTCCACCACCTCATCAAGGCAGAGTCTTCCAGGTGCTCAATGAGACCAGGTGCAAATCATGAATCTCACTGTAATCAACAAACAAGGCGGGCAGCCAGTGCAAACCTCCCAGAAAGTCATCAGAACCATGGTCATAAAGCAGCACAATTAATCATGTCAAGGAAGAAAAATGCACAACCTAAAAGTTGCAAGATATGTTTTATTCGGGGACCTTATTGAGGGCTATAGCCTTTCAGATAGCTCGGAGGAACTGCTCCGAAGAGATGAGGGAGATATAGGCATTTTTGCTGAAAAGACAACAACAACAACAGCATGTAGTTGAACATAAAAATATTACTGTTAATCACAGAAAACAGCCATCTCAAGTTAATGATTTTAGTGCTTTTCTCTATATGGGAAGATGCAAGAGTCTGGGCTCATGGAAATTATTCCTTCCTTATGCATCTTAACTATCTAAGGTCATGTATGGTCAGGCCATTCAAGATGGTTGTTCTCTTGCTCTCTGAACATCTCCTGCTCGACCAGTCCCTGCTTCACTCACATGACTATCCAATCATATTAATTATAGGGCTTAATCAGTAAGTATCTACATGCTTGCCCCCTGCCCCAGCCTCTGGTTTCCCTGGTAACTGATGAGCCAACCTTACGTCAATTCCCCTTATAAATGGTAGCCTCCTTCTCCTCCCGAGTCTTGAGGATTACAGCTATGGCCTGCCTGCCTGCCTGCCTGCCTGCCTGCCTGCCTGCCTGCCTGCCTGCCTGCCTGCCTGCCTGCCTGCCTGCCGTACACAGTAGGGTGTCACTCCAGGACTTTTGCTTCAAACGTGTAAGATCCCCTATCCAATAAACCATTGATGTCTCTGTCACTGTCTCCGGGTTCTTTCTTTGGTCTCCAAGCTGGGCGACTACAAGGCTTGCAAGCCTGCAGTGTGGAGCCCAACAATTGTCAAGTCAGCCAGGAGGCCGAGGAAACTCCCTTGAGCACTGAGATGTCAGGAAAGAGGGGCGGGGAATGGAAAGTTGCGGGGACAATCCCATCCACTAGTACATGGTGCCCTGTGGCAGCTGAATACCATGGGAGATGTCTTTCTCTTCCATTATATTGATGATATCCTGTTAAGCTCGGAGTCTAGTTTTAAAGTAGCAGCCCCATACTGGTGGTTCATCTGACTGCATGTGGACGGCTGGCAAGGACCTCGATCATCTACAAAATACAAGCATACTCCCAACCCACCACCCCTAAACAATTACAGACACAGGCTTTAGTGATATTAGCTCAGGTACAGATTTGTAAGTTGGACATGGCCAGTTACCCAGAAGGGTTTGGCTGGGGCCTGTTGCAATGGCAAAATAATAAGAGTACCCTTGGGCTTCTGGTCCCAGCTATGGAAGGGGGCAGAGCAATGATACAGTGTGATGGACCAACAGCTATATGCCGTCTACAATGCAGCACAATAGGTAGAAGATCTTACAAAATGCCTACCCGAGTTGTCGAGCAATGCAGAAAACCACTATTCTGGTCTAGAACGGCTGTGTGCAACATACAGGACCCCCATGGACATCAATCACGACCAAGGAATCCACTTTACCGGCCATGAGGTTCAGGAATGGGCTGCTAAAAATGCTGAACACTGGCTTTTCCACCTGCCCTACAACCCCACTGCTGCCGGGCTAATTGAAAGGACGAATGGACTACTTAGCCAACAACTGAGATGGAAACTCTCAACACGTGGACCAGAGGCTAACTCAAGCCCTACAGACTACAACTGACCATCCCAGGAGCAGTCAGCCCAGTGCTTACTCTATGTTAACCTGGAGGCAACTAGTCAGCACAACCCAGGTTTGGCTGCTGACCACCGAAGGGCTGTTGTCACACATGGATCAGGTCAATAACTCACTTTTGTCCTTGTTACAGGATCTACCCCCAGGAGGATACATTGTAAAATGGCCCTGGAACTGGCAGGTAAGTCCCCAGCGGTTTGGATTTGCTGCCCTGTGGGGACTAGCTTTAGAAAGGGACTTACACCTGTCTCCTTCTCGGTCCCGCCTGAGGCTACAGAGGTAATTAACCCGGGGCCCCTACGGGAGAAAGGCACCATTACAGTAACCCTGGGGTCCGTTGTTACAGCGCCTCTCCACTTGGCACTGGCCGCGGGGACCGATTGGACAGGCCGTGTGGTACTGCAGGCCAGGACGAAAACCACAGGCAGGGACGGTGTTATCTCAGGGTGCTGTTACTGCTTGGATTTTGCTTAATGGTCATGGTCATCCCTGTATTGTGCCTGTTAAATATCTTACATTTTGTCCCTCGTCTGAGCAGAGGGAATCTGTTCATGGACTGGGTGACAGTGGCTTCACTGAGAAATGAGTCCGGTTTCTGGGTCTACGGCAAGACGCCACTGTCCTCTGCTTTTGGACTTCCATGAAAAACTAACCCGGTAAGTGCCTGGCTTTTTCTTTGTACTCTTTAGCTGCTGGTGTCTGTACTGCCTTTGTGGTATCTGGTTGCAGGGCCCCCTACATACCTGACCCCAGGAATATCTCAGAAGAGGGGGAACCAAGATCGTAAGGGTCAGCCAGGGTGTGTAGGGGTGGAGTGTACGGTCAGGCCATTCAGGATGGCTGTTCTCTTGCTCTCTGTACATCCCCTGCTCAACCAGGCCCTGCTTCACTCACGTGACTATCCAATCCTCTTAATCATAGGGCTTAATCGGTAACTACCTACATGCTTGCCCCCTGCCCCAGGTGCTGGTTTCCCTGGTAACTGACGAGCCAACATTATGTCAATTCCCCTTATAAATGGTAGCCTCCTTTCCGCCCTCTGCCGGCTGTTCGCAGTGGAGTGTTGCCCCAGGACCTTTTGCTTCAGACGTGTAAGAGCCCCCATCCCATAAACCGTTGATGTCTCTGTCATTGTCTCCAGGTTCTTTCTTTGGTCTCGAGGCTGGGCAACTACAAGGCTTGCAGGCCTGTGGGGTGCAGCCCAGCAGGCCAGTAGCCTGTCTTTCTCCACCCCGAATTCCCTTCAGGGCACATGGTCAGGCCAGCTACAGTGGCTGATGGCTTGTGGGTGGGCAACGTTCATTGTTTACTGAAATGGCAGGCAAAATATTTTTGTCCGCAGTTACCGTTCCATGGTTTGACCAAGGATCAGTGCCATGCAAAGGACACTAAACACCTCAGGCTGATTCCAGGCCTATTGGAATTGACCTTTACGACACAGGCACAGTCCTCCATTACCCGGTCATGAGGAACTCCCTGAGGCCATAGGTCTATGTAGGCAGCACTTTAAAAGGTTGCAGTATCTTAGTAGAGACCCTGTGATCATCTAGCTGTGGCCACAGATCCACATGGTTCAAAACACTGGATGACTTTTTAGGCTCTGTGGCTCACTGTGGTAACTGCACTTACCTGTCTCTGAAGGTTAAACACCTGTCCTTTGCCACTCAGTCTCCATTATTCCCACTGAATTTAGGGAACCCAGTTCCAACACCCCCACTGTCTTCTCCAGCAGCTGTGATGGAGTTCTTCAAGGATGCTCGTCTCATCTCACCAATTCATTTCTTAATACCTTAGTGAAGGGCGCGTCTTTTAGCCTTCACAGGTGGTACAGGTAGGGAAGGCTGAGCAGCTTGCATCTAACAGATCCATTCTAATTCATTCATTTCCTGGATCCTTAGGATTCCTTTATTGATGACCTTATGCCCGGGGAAGACCTGGCATTTCGACCTCATTAACTGTAGGCAGGTGGTTCTCACAATCAACTGAAGGGCTTGTAAAACACAAATTGCTGGGCCCTTGCCCCCATAGTTTCTGATTCAGGAGGTCTGGGTTGGGGTTTGAGAATCTGCAGTTCTAAGAACTTCCAGGGTGCTGCTGATACTGTTAGTACAGGGACCACACTTCAAAGTTAAGAACCCCTGCTGTAGGTCACCAATAAGTCCAGGCTTTAATTAGGCAATTTAACAAACGATAAGTGCTACTCGAGTTTGTTTCAGCCAAAATATTAGGTGACCGCACCCATGTGGCTGAGTTTGACTCGATCAAGCCTTCTATTCCATCCCTTCTAGTCCTACGTGTTGGTAATTCACTCCCGTGTGTATCCCCCTAGGTTCTTGCTAATATAGATTAGCAAGATCTTGTAACGCTTTGATGTATATAGGGCTGTTCCTCTCTGAATGGGTTACCTTAGGGTCTCATCTTGGGCCTGGAGGCGAAGAGAGGTGGAGCCTGAAGAGACAGCTTGTGAGACAATCAGCTATTGCAGATACAGCCATCTTACAGACTTTACGTAGAGAAAAGTTTACTCCTTGGCAGGTGGGATTGAGCAGGGTTGGGAAAGTTGGAGGTGATGTATTGAGGGGAATTTGGAGCCTCAGAGGTTTACTTCAGACACTAAGAAACTTTATTCGCCCTACAACATTAGAATCTGCAAACGTCCCCAGCCCAACCTAATTCCAAGAGAGACATTAGTTTCAATAAATGAAACTAATGTTTTTACCGTTCTATAACTTTATTGGACAACCAGCAGTTAGTTCTCATCCACATTAACTGTAGATTTTTGAAAGTGGTGACAGGTACATCGGTACCAATGTACAGAGCTTGTTTGAATCTTCATTACATTTTCTCGACAACCGCACATGGATAAGGTATGGGGCATTCCTTATTCCTTTGGTCCAGACAGCTTTGAGCCTGACGTCAATGCGTACATCTGGAGTTCCCATCTCCTTCCAGATTTCTCTGAGTGCCGGAGGGGCATCATTCTTGAAACCCACTCCGTGGACATGCTTGTGAATGTTGATAGTGTATTCTCTGGTTACCACCTTGTTGATGGCGGACCGGCCCTTCTTCTTCTTGTCACACTTCTTTGCAGGAGCCATCCTGCCGGGCCATAAAACAGACTTTTTACTTTAGAATAGATTTAGTTAGTTCTTTAGCTATGCTGTGCGGCATGCAGGATCTTAGTTCCCAGACCAGGGATCGAACCCAGGCCCTCTGCAGTGGAGGCGTAGAGTCCTAACCACTGGACCGCCAGGGAATTCCCTAGAATAGTTTTAGATTTACAGAAAAGTTGCAAAGATAGTACAGAGAGTTTTCATGTACCCCACACCCAGTTTCCCCTCTAATTAATAACTTATTGTGTTGGCCAAAAAGTTCATTTGGGTTTTTCCATTGCAGAAAAACCCAATCGAACTTTTTGGCCAACCCAATACATTTGTATGGCACATTGGTTGCAGTTGATGAACCAACGTTGATACATTATTAGTAACTAAAGTCCACCCTTTAGTTACTAAAAGATTTCCTCAGTTTTTCACTTACGCCCTTCTTTGTTCCACGAGCCCACATTGCATTTAACACCTCCTTAGGCTCCTCTTGGCTGTGACAGTTTCTCAGATTTTTCTTGTTTTTGAGGCCCTTGATAGTTTTGAGGAGTATTGGCCAGACATTTTTAGAATGTCCCTCAATTTGGGGTGTCTGATGTTCTTCTCATGGTTGTATTGGAGTTGTGGATTTGGGGGAGGAAGACCACAGAGGTAAAGTGCTGTTCTCATTACATCATATCAAGGATACATACTGTCATCATGACTTTTTACTGTTGATCTTGACCAGGATCACCTGGCTGAGTCATGTTTGTCAGGTTTCTCTGCCATCAAACGATTCTTTTCCTCTCCCCTTTCCATACCGTCCTCTTTGGAAGGAAGTCACTATGTACGGCCCACACTTAGAAGAGTGGAGAAGGTTCAAGGTTTTTAGCCTGGTTTATGTATGCTCAAATGCCCCATCCCATATCTCAGGGACTCCTCCCTCCCTCCCAGTTTTCTGTAATGTGAGAGACCTGGTAGGTTGTGCATTCCAACTGGTGCTGTGGTTCTATAATCCTTACCATCAGACCCAGGTCTTGGTCTTCAGCTGTCTGTGCCCTATGACTACTATATGACTCCTTCAAAGCTTCCCTTAAGGCCTTCTGGTTCTCTCTGCATGCTCTATTTTTTCTTAAGAGCTTTACTTAGGTATAACTGACCTCCAATAAGTTGCACATATTTAGAGTATGTAATTTAATGTTTTAACATGTATACACCTGTGAAACCATCATCACAATCAAGATAATGAACACATCTATCACTCCCAGAAGTTTCCTCATGTAACTTTATAACCTTCCGCTCCTTCCCACCTCTTCCCCAATAGGCAACCACTGACCTGCTTCTTGTCCCTGTAAGAGTGCATTTTCCAGAATTTTATTTTTTAGTTTATTATTTTTTAAAAATTAAAATATAGTTGATGTACAATATTGTCAGTCTCATGTGTACTACATGATTATCTGACATTTGCATACATTAGGAAATGATCACCATTGTAGGTCTAGTAACCATCTGTCCCCATACAATGTAATTACAATATTATTGACCATATTCCTTATGCTGTATATTCCATCCCATGGCTTGTTTATTTTATAAGTAAAGATTTGTATCACTTACTTCCCTTCACCTATTTCACCCTCACCACCTTCCCCTCTGGCAGCCACCAGTTTGTTCTCTGTACCTATGAGTCTGTTTCCATTTTGTTTTGTTTGTTTTGTTTTTCAAACCATGAGCACAGTATATTTTTCCCTCTGTTTGTATCCTCTTCACTTTCTTTCATCAACATCTTATAATTTTCAGAGTTAGATTTATTCCTAGGTACTTCATTCTCTTTGATGCAACTATAAATGGGGCTGTTTTCTTAATTTCTCTTTCTTTTTTTTTTTTGGCCGCACTGGGTCTTCGTTGTGGCATGCAGTCTTCTCTCTAGTTGTGGCACGAGGGCTGCTCTCTAGTTGTGGTGCATGGGCTTCTCTAGTTGTGGCGTGTGGGCTTCTCATTGCAGCGCGTGGACTTAATATCCCACATGCTGCGGGGCAACTAGTTCCCCCACTAGGGATTGAACCCGCAACCCCTGCGTTGGAAGGAGAATTCTTAACCTCTGGACCATGGGGGAAGTCTCTTAATTTCTCTTTCTGATAGTACATTATTAGTGTATAGAAATACAACAGCTTTCTGTATAATTTTGTATCCTGCAACTTTACCGAATTCATTTTTGTTCTAATAGTTTTTTGATAGCATCTTGAGGATTTTCTATGTCTTGTCACCTGCAAACAGTAACAGTTTTACTTCTTCCTTTCTAACTTGGATTCCTTTAATTTCTTGTGTGATTGCTGTGGCTATGACTTCCAATACTACGTTGAATAAAATTGGCGAGAGTGGGCATCTTTGTCTTGTTACTGATTTTAGAGGAAATGACCATTAAGTATGATGTTGGATATGGGTTTGTCATATATGGCATTTATTATGTTGATATGTATTCCTTCTATACTCACTTTGTTGAGGGTTTTTATCATAAATAGATGTTGAATTTTGTCAAAAGATTTTTCTGCTCTATTGAGATGATCATATGATTTTTATTCTTCAGTTTCTTAATGTGGTGTATCACATGGACTGATTTGCAGATTTTGGGTCTTTTTAATTGAGGTATAGTTGATTTACAATGTTGCATTAGTTTCAGGTGTTCAGCAAAGTGATTCAGTTATACATATATATGTATGTCTATTCTTTTTCAGATTCTTTTCTCTTATAGGTTATTACAAAATATTGAGTATAGTTCCCTGTGCTATACAGTAGGACCTTGTTGGTTATCTATTTTATGTATAATAGTGTGTATATGTTAATCCCAAACTCCTCATTTATCCCTCCCCCCGATTTGCAGATTTTGAACCATCCTTGCATCCTGGGATAAATCCCACTTGATCATGGTGTTTGATCCTTTTAATGTATTGTTGAATTTGATTTGCTAATATTTCGTGGAGAATTTTTGAATCTATGTTCATCAGTGATATTGGCCTGTAATTTTCTTCATTGTGGTATCTTCAGAATTTTATTTTTTATATGGATCATATAGTATGTACTCTTTTTGTCTAGCTACTTTTACTCATCACTGCTATTTTGAGATTTGTTCAGGTTGTTTTGTGTATCAATAATTCATTCTTTTTTATTGCTGAAAAGTATTCCATTGTTTGGGTATATCACAATTTGTTTATCTATTTACCCATCGATGAATACTTAGGTTGTTCCCACTTTTTGGCTATTACCAATAAAGCTGCTGTGAACATTCATATACAAGACTTCATATGGACAAACACTTTTGTTTTCCTTGTGTAAACATGTAAGAGTAAAATGGCTGGATCATATGGTAGGTGTATGTTTAACTATTTTTGAAAACAGACTGGCAATTTCTTAAATATTTGTACAACTATACATTCCCACAAGCAGTGTAAGAGAGTTCCAACTGTCTTTTAGATATTAATATTAGTCATTCTAATAGATGTGTAGTAGTAACACATTTAATGTGATTAATGAAAATGTTAGGTTTACATCTGTCATTTTGCTACATATTTTCTATTGTTCCATCTGTACTTTTGCACATTTTAAAAATTTTCAGCCTTCTTTTGAATGAACTGAGTCTTTATGATTCCATTTTATTTCCTTTTTTGGCTTATTAGCTATAACTCTTTGGTTATTTTAGTGGCTGCTTTAGTGTTTACAGCATGCATCATTAAAATGATCACAGTCTACTTTCAAGTGATATTATACCACTGTAAGTATTGAATAAGAATCTTACAATAGTATGCTTCCATTTCTTCTGTTCTGACTTTCTGCTATTATTAGCATATGTTTTCCTTTTACATGTGTTATAAATCCCACACTATATTTTTATTATCTTTGTTTAACAATCAATTACCTTTTAAAAGTATTAAAATAATAATTAAAATATCTTATATGTTTACCCATGTAATTACCCTTTTCAGTGCTTTTTATTTCCTTTGTGTAGATCCATATTTCCACATGATATTTCATTTTGGCTTTTCCCTTTAACATTTCCTACAATGTGGGTCTGATGATGATGAATTCTTTCAGTTTTTTATGTATAAAAATTTCTTAAGCCTTTATTTATTTATTTTTTCTTTTTTTTTTTCTGTTCCTAAGCGCGTGAGTTTTTCCTCTGATGTGAGGAGGGGTTTTGGAACTAAGTATTGTATAGGCTGTGTTCTCAGCTCCAGTTACATTTCTTGTGAGAATTTTTTTTATTTATTTATTTTTGACTGCGTTGGGTCTTCGTTGCTGCATGCGGGCTTTCTCTAGTTGCGGCGAGTGGGGGCTACTCTTTGCTGTAGTGCGCAGGCTTCTCATTGCGGTGGCTTCTCTTGTTGCGGAGCACGGGCTCCAGGCAGACGGGCTTCAGTAGTTGTGGCTCACGGGCTCTAGAGCGCAGGCTCAGTAGTTGCAGCGCCCAGGCTCAGTAGCTGTGGCGCACGGGCTTAGTTGCTCCGCGGCATGTGGTATGTTCCTGGACCAGGGCTCAAACCCGTGTCCCTGCACTGGCAGGCGGATTCTTAACCACTGTGCCACCAGGGGAGCCAAGCCTTTATTTTTGAAATGTATTTTAATGGGTATAGAATTCTAGATTGACATTTTCTTTTCTTTCAGTGCTTTAAAGGTGTTGCCCTACTGTCTTCTGTCAACAATTCTTTCTACTAAGAAATCTACATCATTTTTATCTTTGTTCCCCTGTACATAATGTGTCTTTTTTTCTGGTTGCTTTTGAGATTTTCTCTTTATCATCAGTTTTGAGCAATTTGATTATGATATACCCTGTGGTTTTCTTCATATTTCTTGTGCTCGGAGTTCATTAAGCTTCTTGAATCTGCGGGTTTATAGTTTTAATCAAATTAAAGATTTGGGGACCATTATTTCTTCAAAAAAATTTTCCATCCCTCCCTCCTCATCTTCTTTGGAGACACCTATTACACAGATATTAGGTCACTTGAAATTGTCCTATAGCTCACTGAAACTCTGTTCATTAAAATGTTTTTTCATTTTGGATAGTTTCTATTGCTATATCTTCAAGTTCATTAATCTTTCAAATCTGCCATCAATCCCCTCCAGTATGTTTTTCACCTCAGTCATTGTAGTTTTCATCTCTAGAAGTTTAATTTGATTTTTTTTAAATGTTCTTGTCTAGCTAATTCTAATATCTGGGTCAGTTCTGACTTACTGATTATTCTCTATATTATGGGTCTTATTTTCCCTGCTTCTTTGCGTGCTTTCTTGTTGTTAATCAGCTGCCAGACATTATGAATTTTACTTTGGGTGCTGGATTTTTTATATTTTTATAAATATTATTGAACTTTTTTTCTGGGAAGCAGTTAGTTGGAAAGAGTTTGATCCTTTTGGGTCTTGCTTTTTAAGGTGTGTTAGGTGGGAGCATATCAGTACTCTTTCTAAGTCTAATTATTCTCCATTACTGAGGCAAGACCTTTCTGAGTACTCTACCCAATGCCTCATGAATCATGAGATATTCCAGTCTGCCTGGTGGGCACAGGCAGTATTCCCAACCCTGTGTGAGCTCTGGGCACTGTTCCCACTAATCCTTTTGGGTGGTTCTTTCCCTGGTCTCAAGTATTTTCTGCACGTGCTTGGGCAAATCAATACTCAGCTAAATACTCAAGGGGGACCCTCTGCATCTCTGGAGTTCTCTTTCTGTGCAGCTCTCTCCTCTCTGGCACTCTGTCCTGTGGTCTCCATCCTCTTGCTCCTCTCAGAATCTTAGCTCTGTTTCCTCAACTCAGGTAGTTTGCTGGGCTCCACTTGGCTTCCCTTCCCTGCATGGTGGCTGGAAAACTCTCTCAAGGCAGTAAGTTGGGTGATCGTAATCACAGGGCTCATCTTGTCTTTCTCATCTTCAAGTTTCACTGTCTTTCATTGCCTGGTGTCTAGTGTCTTAAACTGTTGCTTCATATATTGTCCATTGTTGGCTGCTTTAGGAAAGGGAGTAGATTTGGTCACCATTACTCTGTCTTGGCAGGAAGTGAAAGGCAGAAGTCCTCTTCTCCCACCCCCACTGGCAAGCTCCTAATTGCATGTTTATAACTTTTAATTTTTCTTCCCCCATATGGTCTATGGCCCTATATTAGCCAGAGTTAAATCAAGGAAGCAGAACTACAATGGATATTACAGAATGAGGAATTATTAGAGGAATTAGGCTTTACTCCAGTGGTTCCCAGTGTATGCTCCCTGGACCGACAGCATCAAGCATCAGCATTACCTGGGGATTTGTTAGAAATGCAAATATCTAGGCCCCACCACAGACCTAGAAGCCTGGGGGTAAGACTCAGAAAGTTGGTTTTAGTAAACCCTCTAGGTAATCCAGATGCCTGTTGAAGTTTGAGAGCCACTGCTTTACATAATTGGAGGAGAGACTGGGGAAGTAATGGTCCAAATGAGGGTGTTAAAAAGCCAGGGGAAAAATCACTAATTGGCTTTCTTAATCACTAGTTTGGGTGAACTAGTTAGTGCTTTCAGGGAAGTCTGGAAGTGAGGCACATCAGCTGCTGGAACGGGATCACACAGGGAACTGGGATAGAAGACCATGGAAGGCTGTTGTCTCTTCATAGCTATGCTCTGTGAATTCACAGCCAAGTGGTCTGGCAATAGGTCTGGGTTGCTACTGGTCAGCAGAGCTAGCAAAAAAGAAAAAGAGCTGGACATAGAGCAAGAACAAGGATGTGCAGCAAAAAAAAAAAAGAGCAAGGGAAAACTGGAACTTTCTGGCACCTCTCTGTCTCTCCTCATCTCTGACCATGATGACCTTCAGATTGTAATGCCTGCTGCTTCAGTTTCACCTCCCAAATCTTGTGCAAATTTTCTTTTGGCCAACTCTGATCCCGAGCCAAACAGGGAAGGGGATTGTGGGAAATTTAATTTTAGCTTAGCCAAGTTAATACACTACAAATCTACCAAAGTCAACTTAACAAGACAGGAGAGTCTAGGAAACGTAGTTCCAGGTTAGCTAAATGGACAATTAAAAAACCCACAACATTCCGTCCCATGTTAATATGACATTCAGTCACACCTCTTTTACACCATATTTAACTTCCAAAGTAAAAAGTCCGCAAAATCATGCATCTGATTAACATACTCCTGTCCATCAAAAAATAAAAAGCATGCTAACCATCTCCCAAAAGAGGATACAAATTCCTATATGTCACTTTATTTTCAGGTGATGTTCAAGCCTTTTCTAGTGGGTCAAAACCCTCTTTGATATCTATAATATATCTTATCTTAGACGGTAGGAGAATGAGATGAGAAAAAAAGAGAAGAACTAGTTGATACATACCTGACAGATTTATAATAAAATAAGGAAGAAATACTCATAACTATTATAGTCCTCATTTCTACAACTAGTCATGTGGCCATAAATGTTATCTATAAATTCCTTCTTCCTTCTTCTACTACCCATTCCATATTTCCTTTGCCCTCTGCAAGTACCTTGGATAGTCCTGATTCCTTGCCTGATGGAATGACTCAAACCTTCATTCCTGAAGAGTCTGGACTATTACTAATCCAGCCTGTGCTAAATTGTTGTAATTTTCCGTTAACTTTTATCACTTTATATGGTAGTATTAAGAGCAGCCCCAGGAGATCTACTGCACTCCAGACAAAGTCTTACTTACCTCTTTGTGTAATCACAACCCAATTTCCCCTTTCAAATTAGGATCAATAGTCACAAAGCAGCCCAATGGTTGGTTAGCATGAGAAGCCCAAAGTAGGCAGAAGCCTGGTGTGGCAGGCTCAGTTTCGAGTTTAATAGAACTTCTGAGTTCTCTGGAGGAAGCATTTCTCTCTTGGGAATTAAGACCTCTGGGCCAGCAGAACCCAAATTTGCCTTATGACTTGATGAGTCAGGCAATGTCCAATTCATCAGGGGTAACTTAGGTTGCACGGTGACTTGGTAATGCCTGGTGGTCAAGAGTTCAGTCTCTACTAAGGCCCAAGAGCAAGCCAGAAGCTGTTTGTTTTTTTTGTTTTTTTTTTAAAATAAATTTATTTATTTATTTTTGGCTGCATTGGGTCTTCGTTGCTGAGCGCGGGCTTCCTCTAGTTGTGGTGAGCAGGGGCTACTCTTCGTTGCGGTGCACGGGCTTCTCATTGCTGTGGCTTCTCTTGTTGCAGAGCATGGGCTCTAGGTGCGTGGGCTCAGTAGCTGTGGCATGCGGACTCTAGAGTGCAGGCTCAGTAGTTGTGGCGCACGGGCTTAGTTGCTCCGCGGCATGTGGGATCTTCCCGGACCAGGGATTGAACCTGTGTCCCCTGCATTGGCAGGTGGATTCTTAACCACTGTGCCACCAGGGATGTCCACAGAAGCTGTCTTTCAAAAGGGGAATAGTTTTCTGCAGAGGATAGCGTAGCTTTTCTCAAAATCCTAAACATCTGTGCTGTCATTCACCTACAGGAGCCTGCCAAAAGCTTTATACAAGCATCACTATCTGCCACAGACACTTTGAGATCATTGGATCTGCTGGATCATAAGGCCTAAGTGGCAGAGCAAACTGTACTGCAGCTTGGACCTGCTGCAGAGCCTTCTCTTGTTCTGGGCCATTGTTAAAAAAGACAAAAATTCAGATTTCTCAGCAAACGACTTGAAGTAATACACCCAAATAAAGTATCTATTGCCTTCAAAATGCAAAGAGGCCCACTAGGCATTGTACCTCTTTCTTAGTGGTAGAAGGAGCCAGATGTGGCAATCTGCCCTTTACCTAGAAAGGGATATTGCAACATGCCCCAGTTTACTGGACCCCTAGGATTTCACTGGGGCGGGCAGGTCCATGATTTTTTGGTGGAATCTATTTCCTATCCTCTGGCATGCTTGAATTTTACCAAAGTATCCAAGGTAGATACCGTACCCTGCTATAATGTAGTGGGCCAGCGTGATGATAGCCTGTAGAATTCAGTGATGATCCGTCTCTGTAGACCAGCTAGAGAGGTAATAGAGCCCTGACACAGACCAATAAAGTGTGTTGCTGGTCCTGCCTGCTGAAAACCAACTATTTCATACAGTCTTTGCTAGCAGGTCTAGAGAAAGAAAGTGTTCACTACATCAGTAGCTGTATACCAGGTGGCAGGGAATGTGTTGATTTGTTCCAGCAAAGAACACACACATCTGGAACAGCAGTTGCAACTGGTATCATCACTTAAGTTTATGATAATCCACTGTCATTTCCCACAATCCATTTGTCTCCTGCACAAACCAGATATGTGTGTTGAAGGAAGATGTAGTAAAAACCACCAATCTTTTTTTTGTTTTTTAAAATATTTATTTATTTATTTTGGCTGCGCCGGGTCTTAGTTGCAGCATGCGAACTTAGTTGCGGCATGCACGTGGGATCTAGTTCCCCAACTAGACGCAGGATCGAACCTGGGCCCCCTGCACTGGGAGCGCGGAGTCTCACCCACTGGACCACCAGGGAAGGCCTATAAACCACCAATCTTGCATCTTCTAAATCTTCATTGGTGGAACTAATCTCTGCAGTCTCTTCAGGAATGTGGTATTGGTTTTGGTTCACTACTTTGGTAGTTAGAGGCAGTTCTAGTGGCTTCTACATAGCATTTTCTACCATAATATTTATTATTCCATGGGTCAGGGAACTAATTTGGTGATTTTGCCTGTTGCTGAGGATGTCAATTCCCACTACGCAATCTAGACCTGGGTTTGGGGACCCAATATGTCAACTGTGAGATGGACCTAAGCCAAAACTCCATGGATCACTTGACCTCCATAAGCCTTTACTCTGACCTGTAGCATTTTGGGCCCCCAGTAGTCCTCAAAAGTCTAGTTAGTCCCTCTTCCCCAATATATAGTCACACTAGCAAATGGTCACAAGTCCTTTTGAGAAGGACTTCGCTTTTATTCAAGAGGCTCTGTGTCAGCTAACTGTCTCGCATCTGGAAACTTCAGAGGACATCAACAGACTGGCTCAAGTCAGAATTCTGTTCATCAGATCCAGAGATTTTCTGTGTATACAAATCAAGTAAAACTTTAGAAGGCTGCCATCTATTTCAGTCCTAGGGACACAGTAACCAATTAGCTAAGGACAAAGCTATCTACAGATAAGGGACCCTCTTCAAAACTCCCAGGGAGGCCTTCTTGTTCTGTTTGTATGTTAATTGCATGTTCATATTTTTAATCTTATGTATGCAATTGAGGCCTTTTCTTTTTTTTTTTTACCCCGTGCCAAAGAACAAGTTTTAAAAGGCCTACCACTTTTATGTGTGTGTGTGGTTGGTGGAGGAAAGGTACAAGGAAGTTATTATTTTTTTTATTGAAGTATAGTTGATTTACGATGTTGTGTTTCAGGTATACAGCACAGTGATTCAGTGATATATATATCTATAGATATAGATATGTAGATAGATACACTTTTCCAGACTCTTTTCCCTTATAGGTTATTACAGAATATTGAGTATAGTTCCCAGTGCTATACAGTAGGTCCTTGTTGGTTATCTATTTTATATATAGTAGTGAGTATATGTTAATCCCATCCTCCTAATGTATCCCTCCCCACCTTTCCCCTTTGGTAACCATAAATTTGTTTTCTATGTCTGTGGGTCTATTTCTGTTTTGTAAATAAGTTCATTTTTCTCTCTTTTTTTTAAGTTCCACATATAAGCATATCATATGATATTTGTCTTTGTCTGGCTTACTTCACTTAGTATGATAATCTCTAGGTCCTTCCATGTTGCTGCAAATGGCATTATTTCATTCTTTTTTATGGCTGAGTAATATTCCATTGTATATATGTATCACATCTTCTTTATCCATTCATCTGTTGATGGACACTTAGGTTGCTTCTGTGTCTTGGCTATCGTAAATAGTGCTGCTATGAACATAGGGATGCATGTATCTTTTCTAATTATAGTTTTCTCCAGATATATGCCCAGGAGTGGGGTTGCAGGATCATATGGTAACTCTATTTTTAGTTTTTTAAGGAAACTCCATACTGTTCTCCATAGTGGCTGCACCAATTTACACTTGCACCAACAGTGTAGGAGGGTTCCTCCTTCTCCACACCCTCTCCAGCATTTATTATTTGTAGACTTTTTGATGGTGGCCATTCTGACCGGAGTGAGGTGATACCTCATTGTAATTTTGATTTGCATTTCTCTAATAATTAGTGATATTGAGCATTTTTTCATGTGCCTTTTGGCCGTCTGTATGTCTTCTTTGGAGAAATATTTAGATCATCCGCCCACTTTTTGATTGGGTTGTTTTTCTGTTGTTGAGTTGTGTGAGCTGTTTGCATATTTTGGAAATTAATCCCTTGTTGGTCATAACATTTGCAAATATTTTCTCCCAGTCCGTAGGTTGTATTATTGCTGATTGTCACAGCCCCTTGATTTCCCTATGCCTCGTCCTTTACCTGCACTTAATCCCATGGCACTACCAGTGAAAATCTGAATTGTGATGCCACTGTATACCATGAAGTATTCATGTTCCATCCGATCCACCAACCCCCATAAGGAGGTTATCATTGAGCTCATCAAATATAACTAACCCAATCCCAGAATCTCGTTTTAAGAGTCTGTTTCCTGGGGCCACTTCTGGTACCAATTACTCTGTCTGGGTCCCAACAAGAAACAGATGGCATAGGAAAATTTGAGGAGAGTTTATTTACATCTGGCCTATTTACAAAAGCATGGGTGTAGGGAAAATCTACCAAGGGGAGAGGATGGTTACCAGAAAATGGAGGGAGAGAGTGACAGACTCAGCTGCAGAGATCTTCAGTTGAGAAACAAAGCAGCTAGAGGCATCTTATCGGAAGGGAATTAAAGGAATACAAACTCCTACCTCACTCTTTTTCTAATTTCCTGAGGGGGAATCCCCGGTGAGCAAACCCAAATGGGAGCCGGAGAGCAGAGGAAATATTTATGCGGTTCATACAGGTCAATCTCTGGAGACAGTAAACTGAGGGAGGGTGGGACAAATCCAGAGGCAGAGAGAGAGCCGGTACGCTGTTCCGCGATTAGATTAACAGGATAATGGAAATGCACCTAATGAACTAGGAACAAACAACTGCCCACACAGCATCTACAAGAAAAATTGATCTTCGGCCAGACTGTACACATCCATTCTTTGCTCCTTAGATGAAAATGTTGATGGCATGTCTTCCTACATTTCTTCAGTGTATTGTAGTGAAAGAACTGAATTTACAAATTTCTTGACTGCTGTAGCTTCCTATAATTTGAAATCAGGTAATGAGTCCTCCAATTTTGTTCTTTTCCAAAACTGTTATGGCGGTTTGCCTTTCCATATGAATTTTAGAATTATCTTGGTGGCTATCTTGTCAATAAGCTTGCTGGGACTGACTGGAAGGAAATACTCTGAACCTACAGATGAAACTGGGGAACTGACAAAAATAGAGGTGTCACGTCCATGGATTGGAAGACTATGTCTTCAGGCCTGATTTCTCTCATCAGCATATTTTGCAGTTTTCAGCATACATGTCAGGAACATTATTTTGTTATACTGAAGTATTTCTTTTGGGGTGGGGGGCAAGGATGCTGTGTCCAGCTTTGTGTCTGGATTTCTCCAATTATTTAGGTCTTCTGATTTCTTTCATTAGTACTTCTCGGTCTCAGAATACAAATTCCATTCATATTGTTAATTCCTAAGTAATTTTTGTTCAACTTTCTAAAACATCTGAACAATTCTAGGTGACTGACCACCGGCAGTCCCCCGGACATACTGTGGACCAACATCTCTCTCCTTTCCGACTGATTTATCTGTTCTGTGTTTAGGCTATGAAAACAGAGTGAAATGCGAACGGTGGGACAAAGAATAAGGCTGGACAAAGGCGCTCACATATTTTATTCAGAGGAGTAGTGCTGAGAATCTTACTGCTTTACCAGAATGTGAGTTATTTAAGTAAAAATGATTTCAAAGGCAAGTATTCCTAAACCGCACAGCCTGCTGCTATAGACACACCACACACACATCTGAAGTTCCAGTGGGCTTTTATTGAGATAAAGTAACAAAAATCAAGATTTTATCAACCAGCTTTTCTTAACTTTATAAACTCAGCAGACACTCTGGTCCATATATGTGTACATACAACATAACACATTCCAACAAAAACAGAGCCCCACTGGAACATTTGCCAATTAACAGAAAGCCAATTTTCCCTTTCCCCAAATGTTTTCAAAATTGAATCCCCACTGTTCACTTCTCAGTGGAACTGGTCCCTTGTGGCTAGGGACATTAAATTCTATCCCATTTTGTACTGAACAAAAAATTTTTTTCAAGTTTTAATTTTGTTTCAAAAAAGGGACTAGCGACTTGGTTTTCTCCAGGGACCCTCCCTCACAACCACTGGGTAAAGTACAGCAGCCTGTACCTTAGCAACCCAACCCTACCCCCCCTCCCCCCCAACCCAGTATTGTCTACTGGAGAATTTAAACACACTTCTGTTGGAATCTGTCAGCAACGGAGGGGCAGAATCCAGGTGCCAAGCTAGCGCCCTCTTACCTCATGAACTGTTACAACCTTTGGACACTTAACTCTTTACCCCAAAGATGAGTTTTTAGATCAGAAAGGAGAGTGGGTTTTCTTTGGAAGTTTTAAAAAACTACCTTTAAGGATATAAAGTACAACTATAAGCTCACCAAAGTCCACTTAAATTCACCAGTTGACTGACGTCAGCTCCCACGAGGCCAATAATTTTGCTTGACAAAGGTATTTTGCCAGAAAATGATTCCACAATAACGGCTTAAGAGACACAGAACGTTGAAAAAGGAGCAAATTAAAATAACATGGCTTAATTCCCAAGAACTTATTTCATCTTTTTGTTACTCATCTATAAGGTCAGGAGTGTGACTAAAGGCAGTTTCTGATGAGGTTATGAGCTTCCAAAGTGTTTCTAAATCCTTAGTGCAGATACCCTCCCTTTTGGGGCAAAGTAACCTCCCTCCCACCCCTATTAAAAAAAAAAAAAAATCAAGTGATCAGAATGAGATGTTTTGATTCCAACAATTTACACTCAAGGCTTTGTGCTGGGTTGTCTGGTTCTAACCCAAGCATGACGGTCTCTAACACAAAGCACATGGCAAAGGAAAGATGCTCCCATCTCATTCTGAAAACAAATATTGATAACCAATTGCCTCCCCCCTCCCCCCGCAGTCTTTGGGGCCAACCCATATTATGATGCTGGAACCAACTTGAAAATAATTTAGAGATTATATTTAGGTTTCTCTCTCCCTTACTTCTTCCCATGGAAGATCATTTTAGAATAAATTTATTCCATTCCATTCCTAAGGGAAAAGGCAAGGAAGTTTCTCCATCGGAATGTAAGGAAAAGAGAAAGACAGAGGCAGCAAGCTGTGTAACAGTCCACAACCCATTACACAACTATACAACCACTGGTTAAACCAGGTGCTGAATGTAATTTAAATATTAAAAATAAGGCAAATAGTTTTCATCCAAATGAACCAGTGGAAAAATATTATCATTACTTAAAATAAACACCCAGTACTGCAAGGAACACAAAAACAACTTCCAATAGTAACAATGCTCCTTATTGTAAGGGCAATTAAAAAAAAAAAAAAAAAAAAAAAAGACTAGGCTTTGACCTAGTCCTTAGAGCATCTTTCCATTTAACAATTCCTATTCAAGAGACAAGCACCAAAACTGGACAGCTGCCTCTACAAGACTGTGTCCAATAGTGGTGTCCCAGATAGTTTTAAGTGCCACTCCTCATCAGAGGCTGTACTTCATTAATACTTTCAATTTAAAGTCTGTGCTTTTAGAGGGACCCACAGGCATGTGGCACCAGGCAGAGCACAGTCTGAGGATGGCAAAAAAGACTGCGCTGCTTAGTCACCCACACACTCTCTAGCGAGACACAAAATTGCATTTATGAGCATTCCTTGTTTTTCTTCTATAATGAATGATCCCTCTTATCTCGCCAGAGGTGGGGGAGAAAGAGAGCTGCACCAGTACAAGGGCAAGATTTTTGGTCAAAAGTTGATGCCTTTTAAATTCCCTCCCCCCACCCCTCCCCGGAAAAAGGTTACTTCCTTAAGTAGGCCTTGTATTTAGTAACCAACATTGGCTGGATAGACACATGTGGCTTGGCTACCAGATAGATAAATGAGTTATTCTTTTTGGGGTTTGTACTGTGCAGCTCTTGCTACAGTTTTAAGGAGTTAGGGCTATGTCTGATCAGGAGGCATCTACAGGATTTTGATCCTCAAGGAATTTTGGGTGAGTCACAATTTTGCTTAGAACTAGGCAGAGTCAAAAAGCAACTTTGAATAACTGATTTCTTTTTCCAGATGAGTTAAGCATTAAAGTTTATGCAGGACACATCTTGCAATATTTTAGGGTTTTGGAAAACAATGGCATATGGAAATCAAATTTTTTTAATTTTATTTTTTCCTTTTTTTTAAAAAAAATCCTAGATGCCTCCTAATTGACCTAGTACACTGGGTTAAAAGGGAATTAAAAACATTAAAAAAAAAAGTTCACTGGTTTTGCTTCATCTCACTCCTTTTGCCTGGAGATCAGGCCAAACATCAAGCATGTTGGGAGGGGCACAATTTAAAGCAACACTATTGACTGTAACGCATTTGCCAGCAATTTACAATGCAAAATGACAGATAATTCTTGTCACAAAGCAAGAGGATGGCAAGCAGCTTTCTGTGGCATCAAAGTTAACAGCTCTCAGGGGTTGCCCATTCCTGCAAGTTTATGTATCAAGGTGGGCAGAGGGCAATACACTTACACAGTACAGAAGATCCACGGAAAGTAAGCCCCAGAACTGCTAATGTTACCACAGCTGGTACTGGCTAATATTCTGAAATGCAAATCCATGCTTTATACATATACTGCTCAAAGAAACTGCCACTCAAACTGCCACACTGCAAGGCAAATTATTCTTTGTCCCCTTTTGCTGAGCTTGAAAAGTTTCTCAAACTTTTAAAAAGGGGGGAAGAAACATTATCAGAGAGAGCGTCTCAAAAATAACATCTTGAATTACAGGTTTCTGAAGCTTCCTTGCTCTCTCTGTCAGGCCTCCTCCAAAGGTACTATATGAGACAAAGTGTGGCAGCAGTGAATCCCAGACTTCTGGGTCCCTTTTCCAACAGAGGGTGTCCCTGTAGAGGTCTGCTCTCTACAGTAAGAAGCCAAAGTACTTTTTTAGAATTTAGTGTTGCGGAAAACTGAGCCCCTCTCATCTTTAGCTGCTCCCATAATCACTCTAATCCCCTTAATCCCAGCAACCTTCATCCAAAAAAAAAAAAAATATATATATATATATGTATATATATATATGAACCCAGAAAAAAACCTATTTACAAAGTTTATACAAGTATACACACCCAATTTTCTATGGGACACGCTTTGCCACAGAGGAAAGAGGGTCAAAGGCTCTGACACGTCTACACATCAAGTGCCATAACTGCTAATGGAGGCGTACGTAAACCAGTCTTTAGTGTTCTGCTATAGAGCACAAAAGGCTTGTCATATGGCTCCTGCAATGATAGACTGCTCTTTCCTTTGGGAGCGATGATGTTGCATCTACTCAGCCCAGAAGAAATTTTTACTTGGGATTGTTTTTTTTTTTAAATACATGTATTTACAGTGCGGATGAACTGCAGTTGCATATCAACTCCTCCACATAAAGAAAAAGAAAATGGTGTTTAACATTACTAATACGTTTCATCTTCCAGCCCTGGGCTTGAGTATCGGGTAGAAAGGGAAGAGAGAGACTTCAACTTGAAACCAAAATGGAAAGACAAAAATTTTAAAAAGAAAGAAAAAAGAAAAAAACACTACTACTGTTGATTCCTTGGGCTGTGTCTAAAAGATGATATTCTGAATGGTCTCATAGCATAAGGCACTTTGCACAAATAAGTAATAAGCTCTTCAGGCTTAAAAAACGGATGAGTAACCAGGGAGAAGTTGAAATGCACTCAAGAGTCAGCTGTTGGAGAATTCTGAAATCGCAGACAAGCTTGTGTTCATCAAGATTCTTCTCTTTTTAGGGTTTCTCCCCTTCTCTTCTTTCTCCTCCTTCCTTGTCCCCCTTCCCCAGAAAACATTTTTAAAAAACCAGCAGTTAGTGCAACTAATGTTCAGTCAGCACACAGTGCAAACAAGTGGAACAAAAAAGGTAAATTCCTTTTCAGCTTTTTTCTCTTCACCAATTAAAAAAAAGAAAAAATGTCTGAGCTCTTTTAAGTCTTCATAGTTCCAAAATAAAAGAAGATGAAAAACCCACAAAGAGAAGAGCATCCCCCCAAAATCGATGTGTCACAGATCCAAACGAGCCTTCTGTAGTTTGTCAAAACCTAAAAAAAAAAGAAGCCTGAAATTAATGTCCTGAAAGCAATATGAACTAAGACACACAGGTGTTCACAATCCCCGTGCCACTGCTCTCTATCACAGCTTCTACTGAGCCTGTCTGCCTACTATAGAATCCACTCAGGATTAAGGAATTTCTGCTATGTATCCCAGAGACAGAATGAAACCCTGAAAGTTCTAGTAACAGGCAGCAGTCTCTGTGACAATTAAAAAAAAAAAATTTTTTTAAAACCGTACATGAACTCAACAGCCTGCCACTGTATTAGCAAACATGGGCTAGTTTTATATTTGTCCAAGGGTTTTGTGTTTGACATTTAAATTAGGATAAAAAGGTTAAAGTGAAGAAAGTAATTTGAAAAATCTAAAAATAGCAACAGGTAGGATGTTCACTGCTGATTTGGAAACTATCAGCTCTCAAATCAGATTTTCCTTAGAGGAATGTAGGCTGTTTTAGAGGTTTTTCCCTACGTTAAGCCTTGTTTTAAGCATTTCTACCAGAGCCCAACAGTCACCAAAAGATGAGAAACCATCTGCAGGAAACCAGAGTGGGCATTTAAAATAAGACAGTTATCCTCATAACCTGATTACACCTTTAGCAATAAAATTTTACAGGTAATTTAACATAGTTTATTAAGGTACCCATTAGAAATTAAGAGTGAACGCTAACAAAGATGACCGAGTGATAAAGGAAAAGAGCAAAAATATTTTCATATTCAATATCGCTAAGATTCTTTTCTGCTTCCATTATTTTAGAAGTCTGAACTTGTCTTAAGTAATGCTCACATACTACATTACTTAGGAAGACTGTATTCAAGTGAACCGCATTTATGGATTTGCCAATAAGATCACAACTTCAACAGAGATACTTCCTGTTTACTGTCATTTATGCCAAGAGGTATTTCATCCTTTATTGCTAATTATATACCGTGGAACATCAAATTTCCCCCAGGAAAGAGGACCTTGATTTCCTTTCTTTAAACATTATGCTCACTTTGCTATTTTGTCGGGTACACACATGCTTGTTAAGGTTTCTCATCTTCTACAGGCTCACTGTGGTATTCTGCCACATACAGGCTCTTGTCAATGTTACTCGGGATAGGTTTGATTTCTGTTCCCAGCTGCTCCTCAATACTTTTCAGGTTGAAGCGATCATCATATGTGATCAAGTTGATGGCTAAGCCAAGATGACCAAAGCGACCTAACAAAAACCAATTTTAATTAATAAAACAGTTAAATATGGGAATCAATGTGCAAGCACTAGTGTGTAAGTGGCAAATCCATAAAGGATTTATGTTTTTGTTCACTACCATTCTGAGTATATGAACCCATACACACGTTACAACTTCAGGTTTCACAGCCTGAAGTAGTGCTTCTATTTTACCTTTTTCAAATGAAAAAACGGGTGCTCGTTTCTGTCAGAAGTTGCCAGAATATACATACTAAACAGTACAGTTACAGAAGTGAGGTTCTCATTTGTGAATCTTAAGTTAAGCATAAAGTTATTTTAACCTTTTAAAATAAGTGTTCTGGAAGAATTGGAAATTAATTTCATATATCAAACAACTAAATTAGTTTTAATTCACTGTTCTAACTGCTACCACACTCTACAAAGGAACAAAATTTAGTGATTAAACTTCTCAAACAACTTCCACGAAGAACATCTCCTTCCTTTTCCTCACCTGATCTTCCAATACGATGGAGATAGGTCTCTGCCAGCTTTGGGAAGTCAAAGTTTATTACCACATTCACAGCTTGTATATCAATACCTCGGGTAAACAAATCTTTAAAAAAAACAAAAACAAAAACTCCATTATATCCTTCAATTTGGTGCCATAATACTCTTTAACATATATTTCTAATGTAACCTAAGCTTCATTCACCTCATCAGTAATTCAAAAGCATTTGCAAATTACTGGCATTATCTGTCATGCACATTACCATAAGCAGCTTTCTGCTCAACAAGTTACCTTTTCCCAGTCCTGTAACAAAGTTTTAAAAAATGGTCTAAGGTGACTGTGCAAGTCAAGGATGACTGATAAGCTATACACTCATAAATGAGTCTCAGGAGTATAATTTTCTTCCGTCTATTTTTGAGTATTTAATCCAAGGCTAACAGTAAATTATTTTTAAAAATTTTGTTGTGTAACGTAGAATACTTCTAAAAAGACATAATCCTCTAGCAGTAATTATTTATGCTTTGTTTAGAATTCATTCATCCCGTTCTGCTAAATGATTTATAACAGGTCTGAGGTAAGCTAATATGCAAGGCTGCTATCCCTTCTCTTTTCTAGTCCCACAATTATTATGCTAATTTAGGCTTTGAAAAATACAGGTAGAAGTAATTATTATAGGCTAATAACTAGTTCTCCCTGCATCTATCAGCTCCACACTTCAAAATAATCCATGGTCAAATATTTCTAAAATACTGCTTTGAATTTGTAACTCATTATTTTAAATTGCCTCCAGATAAAATTTAAAACTGATATTCAAGGTCCTCCACTCTATACTTGGGTCCTAACATACTTCGCTAACACATCTCAAACCTTCCTCTCCACCAAACTTGTCCACTATACTTCTTTAAACATATCTTCTTAGCCGTCTATGGATTACTTTTTATACCAGTCCCCTAACTTAAAATTCCTTCTTCTCCAAGTCTGAAACTCACCTATAGCTTAAATTACAATTTCATCTCTTCTCAGATCATCTCAGCTAGTCACCTTCCCTCTCTTACGAAAATTTATTATTATTTACTGTACATACCTCCCACTTGCAAATTACCTTTACTCCCTTGTAGATCCAGCCCAATGCCTGTTTTTGTAAATAAAGTTTTACTGCCATGTGGCCATGCCCATTTGTTTATATACTGCCACAAGTTTATAACTTGTAACAGAGACCATATGGTGTGCAAAGTCTAAGGTATTTACTATATGACACTTCACAGAATAAGTCTGCAGGCCCTGCCTTAGGTTCTTAATGTTATCTTTTTATCTCTGATTAAACAACTACTCCTTGAAGAGGAGTGGTACTTTGCATATACTTATTTATACATTTTACACATAAATGTTATTCAGTACTTATTTAACGACATATTACCCACTGTTCTGAAAAATCAGAAAGAAGAAAGCATCGGCACTTCAAAAACTTATCTGAAGGCAGCCTTGCAAGTAATGCTTAAAAATAAAACCATGTAACCACAGCAGTAATTCATATCAATGGGTGAGTTCTATAAGTACTAAGAACTCTTTCTAGAAAACAAAAAAGTATTTTTCATTCTCAAATAAGGAAATGGTTAATGGCAAATGGCACTTTCTGTTTGTCTATACAGTTGACCCCTGAACAACTCAGGGGTTAGGGTCTCACAGTTGAAAATCTGCATATAACTTTACAGTCGGCCTTCAGAACCCATGCAGTTCTGTATTTATCTGTGTGTATACCTCAAAAATTAAAAAAAAAAAAAAAAATCCAGGTTCTTCCCTCTATCCAGAAGCCTAGTTTAGATTATTAATCTAGTATCAATACTAAGACTATATTCCCAATGTAGAGATGGGAGGCTACTGAATCCATTTGTTTTGTCTGCTCTGACTGTCCACCTGCCCCGCCGCAGTTTGTTTTTCTTCACAGTGAAATATACCAAAATATAAATTGGTCTGATTCTGGCAAAAACCCCCAAAAAGGCCATGATAAACACTTCTAAAACATAGTTTCTTAATTCATTTTGTGTATGCTATATATAATTCATTCCTGTATGCTAAAACTATTCAGAAAATACACAAACCCCAAAACTGGTTCAAAAGGCAGAGATGAGGTATGAGTGCCAGAACAAGTCTTCTGCAGTTTCAGGTATGGAACCTAATTTCAAAAGTTAACTACAGCTCATTCTCAACTTCAGAAATTCTAGAAATGATAGTAGAGCAAGCTGGACTATGTCACAGGCCTCACTGCGTGATACGATAGAGAAAGAGCAAAACTAAGAAGAAAAACTACGGGTAAACAAAACAAAATACTTACCAGTGCAAACAAGATTGCGGCATAAGCCATTTCGGAAATCATGAAATACACGATTCCGATGTTCCTAGGAACAAAGTAATGCATTTGATTTGATTAAAACTCACACAAGCCCCCAAACTGCCATGATTTTTTCTCCTACCCAAAGTTCTTTATACCCCAAAATTTTTTTTACATGAATGAGAAAGGAGCCAAATTCAATACACATAAATTAAAAATAAAACGTGAAAATAATTAACCATAAATTAGTTTCCCATGGGAATTAATACGAATACGTGTGTATATGTTGCTTATTATCTCAATTCTTAAAGGTATTTTTCTTTTTTGCTGGAGTGGATTTTTAGTGATAATTTTCACCATACTTCTAAAATATTTCAAACAAAAGATGTCAGAAGTTTGGCTTGACCAAAACATCTACTATTTACCTTTTCAGTTATTATATACAAAAGCTAAAAATAACTACTTTCCAATTAAAAAACAAAAATGAAAACATACACTGACTAGCAAAAAGCAATAAATCTAGCATCTGGCAAACTGGTCTTTCTTTTCAACACAATGTTCTTCCATTCTGAAATATTCTCTTCAATTTAATACATTCATTTCCTGTGATAATTTTAATATTAGGGGCCTACATGAAGGTATCTGATCCATGACACTAAGCTTCTTTGAAAACCATATGTGAGTTGATTAAGTTCTTAGCCCGTTAGCCTACAGAAACTACTTTCTTATGAAATTTCACAACGTCAGCACAAACACAAAATGTTGTCTTGTGATGGTGTTGAATCTATTTTCTGTTGAATTAAGTTCTGAAATACAGATTGCATCCTTTTCTAAAGGCAAATAGTAAAAACAGATGTACCTGAGGAGGTACACAGAAAAATCAGAACCTTCTGCAATGATGGAAATGTTCTCTATCTGTACTTTCCAAAACTGTGACTGCTAGTCACATGTAATGCGGCACTTCAAACGTGGTTAGTGTGACTGAAGAACTAAATTTTATTTTTTTAACATCTTTATTGGAGTATAATTGCTTTACATTGTTGTTAGTTGCTGCTGTATAACAAAGTGAATCAGCTATATGTATACATATATCCCCATATCCCCTCCCTCTTGCATCTCCCTCCCACCCTCCCTATCCCACCCCTCTAGGTGATCACAAAGCATGAGGTGATCTCCCTGTGCTACTTGGCTGCTTCCCACTAGCTATCTATTTTACATTTGGTAGTATATATATGTCAGTGCTACTCTATTTCGTCTCAGCTTACCCTTCCCCCTCCCCATGTCCTACAGTCCATTCTCTACGTCTAGGTCTTTATTCCTGTCCTGCCCCTAGGTTCTTCAGAATCATTTTTTTTTTTTTTTTAGATTCCATATATGCGTGTTAGCATACGGTATTTGTTTTTCTCTGACTTACTTAACTCTGTAAGACAGACTCTCAGTCCATCCACCTCACTACAAATAACTCAATTTCGTTTCTTTTTATGGCTAATATTCCATTGTATATATGTGCCACATCTTCTTTATCCATTCACCTGTTGATGGACACTTAGGGTGCTTCCATGTCCTGGATATTGTAAATAGTGCTGCAATGAACACTGTGGTACATGATTCTTTTTGAATTATGGTTTTCTCATGGTATATGCCCCGTAGTAAGATTGCTGGGTCATATGGTACTTCTATTTTTAGTTTCTTAAGGAACCTCTATACTGTTCTCCATTGTGGCTGTATCAGTTTACAGTCCCACCAACAGTGCAAGAGGGTTCCTTTTCTCCACACCCTCTCCAGCATTTATTTATTGTTTGTAGATTTTTTGATGATGGCCATTCCGACCGGTGTGAGGTGATACCTCAGTGTAGTTTTCATTTGCATTTCTCTAATGATTAGTGATGTTGAGCATCCTTTCATGTGTTGCTGGCCATCTGTATATCTTCTTTGGAGAAATGTCTACTTAGGTCTTCTGCCCATTTTTGGATTGGGTTTTTGTTTTTTTTGATATTGAGCTGCATGAGCTGCTTGTGTATTTTGGAGATTAATCCTTTGTCAGTTGCTTCATTTGCAAATATTTTCTCCCTTTCTGAGGGTTGTCTTTTCGTCTTGTTTATGGTTCCCTTTGCTGTGCAAAAGCTTTTAAGTTTCATTAGATCCCATTTGTTTATTTTTATTTCCATTTCTCTAGGAGGTGGGTCAAAAAGGATCTTGCTGTGATTTATGTCATAGTGTGTTCTGCCTATGTTTCCCTCTAAGAATTTTATAGTGTCTGGCCTTACATTTAGGTCTTTAATCCATTTTGAGTTTATTTTTGTGTACGGTGTTAGGAAGTGTTCTAATTTCATTCTTTTACATGTAGCTGTCCAGTTTTCCCAGCATCACTTATTGAAGAGGCTGTCTTTTCTCCACTGTATATTCTTGCCTCCTTTATCAAAGATAAGGTGACCATATGTGAGTGGGTTTATCTGTGGGCTTTCTATACTGTTCCATTGATCTATATTTCTGTTTTTGTGCCAGTACCATACTGTCTTGATTACTGTAACTTTGTAGTATAGTCTGAAGTCAGGGAGCCTGATTCCTCCAGCTCCGTTTTTCTTTCTCAAGATTGCTTTGGCTATTCGGGGTCTTCTGTGTTTCCATACAAACTGTGAAATTTTTTGTTCTAGTTCTGTGAAAAATGCCATTGGTAGTTTGATAGGGATTGCACTGAATCTAAATTTTAAATATTGTTTAATTTTAACTTACTTATTTAAATTTTAACTCTTTTAAATTGCCACGTGTAGCTAGTGATTACTGTATTAAATACTAGCCCAAATCTAAGAATACGGGGAAGGAAGGGAATAAAATCTCACATTTCTATTATGTTTGGCAACTTACAAACTATTCATTCCTACATAATCTCAATCTTCCTGACAACCTTGTGAGGTAAGAATTTGTACTATTACCCCTGTTTGCAGTTAGAAAACCTAATGCCAGAGAGGTTAAAATGAATGGTCCTTTGCCTGCTAAGGAATAATTTATTCTTAAACTCAGGGCATTTGGAAGAGCATTAAAACAAAACAAAATCCAAGAAATACTAAGAAAAAGGTTTTTTAAAAAATCTATGCAAGTTCAAGATTTACACTCACCTGCCTCATTTTAGCATGGATATAGAAGCAAGAATAACCCAGTTGAGAAATCTTCTTGGCTAGCAATTCAACTCTCTGAGAGGAGTTACAGAAAATGATCGACTGGTTTATCTGAAGCTGAGCACAGGGGGTAAACAAAACAAAACAAAACGATGACATAAGGAAGGAAAACAAAAACCTTCATTAACTTTGCCAAATCTTGAAAATATTAACCCTAATGTTTAAAATATCATCTAAGACTTAGAATCTCATGATACAAGAGAGATGCAAAACTAAAAATTTTAAGTACTATTCATTTACATAGTAGTTGAAGATAATTTTTATTGTAGAGTAAGTTTTATTGTAGCAGAGTATTTTTCATAAGGGCCGCATAATTGCCAACAGGAGTAAAACACAGCCAATTCTCATTACTTGAGGTAGTTATGTTCTATACAGTTACTGGAAACACTGAATTACTGAATATAGGACCACTGCTTCCAGGGGAAATACAGGGTTAGGTTCCTGTGAGGAACACTTAACTTCTTCATCAACGGGTCAACAGATAACCTTGTTTTATGTGTGTTACTGGTTTTTTTTTTTGGGCCCTGCCACACAGCTTGCAGGATCCTAGTTCCCTGACCAGGGATCGAACCCATGCCCCCTGCAGTGGAGGCATGGAGTCCTAACCACTGGACCACCAAGGAATTTGGTTTAAACAGTGTTACTGTTTAAAGACACCTTATTTACTCATGGCCCACAGCTCTGTAACTCATGCCTTAATGAAGTTTATCTAATACATTATCTCTGCAAGGCACATCAGTCTTCTTGTACTTAGGAGCACTGGACAACACTTCAGCACTATGCCTAGGGGCCATTTGAAAGAGTGAAATCAACAGAAAAGCACAGAAATGTGGGAAATGTGGCACTAAATAGACTGTGAAAAGGGTGTTCATTTATAGTATGAGCTGAAACAAGAAAGCAGGGGGAAACCGCATGAGGTCTCAAATTTTTCACGTATGTCTGCAAATGACCTCAAGAGCACCTGAGTACTGACTTCGGGGTGACAAGGAAATTTTGGCAAGTAGGCAAATTTGCAAAAACAGAATCTGCCTACAACGGAACAATTATAATTACTGAGAATAATGAGGATTATCTGTAATTAAGGTCAAATTATTTTAGAATCAAATTAGAAGTGCCTGTGACTTGTCAATCATACAGTATCAGCTTCAGATCAACAACTCAAACTACCTTTCAGGAAATACTAAGGAATTTTTTTTACACTGAAAATGCTGAGAGGGACTTCCCTGGTGGTCCAGTGGTTAAGACTCCGTGCTCCCAGTGCAGGGTGCCCGGGTTCGATCCCTGGTCAGGGAACTAGATCCCGCATGCCGCAACTAAGAGCCCACATGCTGCAACTTAAGAGATCCCGCATGCCACAACTAAGACCTGGAGCAGCCAAATAAATAAGTATTTAAAAAAAAAGAAAAGAAAAAGAAAATGGTGAGAAAACTGATACAACTGTTTGTTTTACTGAGGTTAAGTAGTAAGTAACGGACAACATGCAGCTGCTGAAGCCTAACAGACTTACCCTGGAGAAAAGTGTGTTGAGGCAGTGTACTTTTTGGCGCTCAGTTACATATGCGTAGTACTGGGTTACTCCCTTCAAAGTTAGTTCCTCCATCAGGTTAATCTCATAGGGTTTCTGCAAATGGGAATTCTGAAAAAAAAGAAGAGTCTCATATTTAAATGAAAGCAGAGTCTATTTCTTAAACTCAGAATATATCCTCATACATTTCTGTCTGATAAACTCTTACTTTAAGGGATGGAGCCCTCTTTAAAATGTTATTATCTGTCATGAAAGAAGTAAATTACCATAAAATGGAAGATATAACATTCAGATATACAGCTAAGTTACTATTTTGTACTTTAAATATAGAATTATGCTGTAATCAATTTATCTAGCATCAATGGCTATGTCAGTCTGACAACAAAAGCTAAATGAACAAATAAGAATCAAATTACTTTTGTATCTTAAAAAAATCAGTTAATTTATGCACAACAAACCTTAATTGATCAGCTAAAGAAAAAGCCCAAAACTTGAAATCAGCGTTAATATATAGACTAGTAGTAAGATGTAATCATGGATAAAGATATACTCATGAACAACAGGATAGTACTGCTTCCAAGTACAGGTTTATACTCACCATGAACTTCTGTACACTAAGAGGGAAGGTAGCAGAATATAATAAAATCTGTCTGTTTTTAGGTAGCGTGAGAATAATATCCTCCATTATCTGCACAAAATCCTGTGACAGCAACTTATCTGCCTGCAGTACAAAGAGAAGACGATCTTAAACACAATGAAATAATGTCTAAGGTCTTTGGTTAATAAGGCATCATCCAGCAAGTTCATGGAATGCTCCTGGTCGTAAACAGTAAGTCCTCTACAACACTGCATAGTCCAAAGGCACCAAGACACATTACCAGTGATTCAGAAGGGGAAAAGTCTGTAATACTCATCTTCCAAGGAAAAAAAGTCCTAGACAGATATAATCCTTGTTCCCATAACAAAATTTTAATGTGACTCCCATTACAGAGACATTATGGTATAGTGATTAAAAGTACAGGCTGCAGAGTCAAACTACCTGGGTTTAAAACTTGTCTCCTTCGCTTATTAGCTATGTTGGGAGGCTTCTTAACCACTGACTATTTCAGTTTCCACAATTTAAAAATTAAGGTGTCTTCTTACTGTAGTAACTACTTTATAGGATACCTACCTTATAGGATTCTTGCAAAAATTAAATGAAAAAACATGTAAAGCACTTAGTGCTAGCACGCAGTAACTAATAAATGTGCTCTCTCATTACTCAAAGATAAAAACCCGTTCCAAATTAGATCATGACGAAACTGCTCTAGTAATCTAAAACACAGACCAAACAGGAAAATAACTTTAAAAACATCAACACTGATTTCATATACATATAAAACACTGCTAGGTCCCAAGGATGCAGAGCTGAATAAGTTCTTAAAAGGCACTTATAACCTGGTGAGATAACACATTATAACAGAGACGAAAAACCAAACAATACAAAGTTGTATGTTAAATGAGGGGTTAGAGACATTACATGCTTCTTAAGATGAATCACAGAATGGAAAGAGACTTAGAATGAACTTGGCTTTGAGATTATTCAACAACTTCTCTTATTGAAAAATAAAAACCTGGCTTTACTAAGAAAAAGACACAAGGCTGATTTACTCCTATAAATTCCTATCATCTATTGTTTTTAAAGGGTAAAACATGTTTTATAAGCAAATTAGTTTGAACCGACAAGAGTCATGCATTTATTAAAAGGTCATAGGGACTTCCCTGGTGGCAGAGTGATTAAGAATTCGCCTGCCAATGCAGGGGACATGGGTTCGAGCCCTGGTCCGGGAAGATCCCACATGCCGCAGAGCAACTAAGCCCATGTACCACAACTACTGAGCCTGCGAGCCACAACTACTGAGCCTGCGTGCCACAACTACTGAAGCCCGTGTGCCTAGAGCCTGTGTTCTGCAACGAGAAGCCACCGCAATGAGAAGCCCACCCACTGCAACGAAGAGCAGCCCCCGCTCGCCACAACTAGAGAAAGCCTGCACGCAGCAACGAAGACCCAATGCAGCCAAAAACTAAAAATAAATAAATAAATAAATAAAAGCTCATAAACACGAAGAGGTTATGCTTCACTCACTGGCAGTTATGAACAAAGCCAGAGTAGTACAGAATAGTATGTTTCCAAATGAAGAGACATTACCTCATCCAATACTATCATCTGGACATGATCAACTTTTGCTACTCCTTTCTTGATAAGATCCAGGATTCTCCCAGGGGTAGCTATCACGACATGCACTACACAAGATTAGAAAACATATTTTCGTTAATTTTAGTTGGGGCAAAAAGGATATAGTAAAGGTTTATATCATATATTTTATCAGAAATACTGCTGTAGAGGTAGGAATAATACAAAGAGGCAAAGGTGTGTTTTAGAATATGGATTTCCATTTCATCTTTGGTTGGCTAGAGAATACCTGTTAGTTTCACTGCTACATGGGGTGGGGCTACAACTTTCCAAATCACCTGCTCCAAATAAGGGGCATACTTGTCTTGGGGAAACCCCCAAGGAAAAACAAAAGGTATGCCAAGCTTCTGATACAGTAGCTTGCCTTTAATCTAGATCAATGGTCTTCTGAAGACTGTAATAAGGATCAAATAATCATTTTAAATAACAGGACAGCACAAAGAATATAGTAATTAAACTTATCAAATGATAATCATATATAAAATTTTGACTAAAATTCTATATATAATTTTATATAAGTGGATTTCATTCTTGCTGTTTTCTTTTTTCACTAAATAATGTATCATGGAGAACTCTTCATTAAAAAATGAATACAGGTCAGCTTCACTCTTTAATGGCCGTGTGGAATTCCCTTCAGACTATACCCAATGTATTTTAGCCAAACTCCCCTGACATTCATGTTGCTCCAATTTTTTCAGTACTACAAACCATGCTGTAGTAAACCACCTTGCATTTGTCCACTTATTTCTTCAAAAAAAGATTCTTAAAAATATACATTTATAATTCTGAAATATAATGCCAAATTTCCCACCATAGAGATTATATCAATTTATACCTCCATGTTGCAAGACAGCCAATTTCTCCACAAACTCACATTACTGGTTACTAATTAGCCTTGCCAATATGAATTAACCTTGTCAATCAGAAAGGTACAATATCACTTTACTGTTTTTATGTGTAATTTAAAAAATTACTAGTAAGGTTGAATATTCTTTCAATTACTAAAACAATTTGTTTTTATGCTTGAATGAAATGGTCATTTCCTTTATTCATTTTTCTACTGCAATGTTTGTTCCTTATTAATTTTAAAAACAACTTTAATAAGTTACTGAAAGGAAACACCTGTGTGTGGAATTACAGAGAGCCAGCCACCTTACATCAATCATTTCCTACCTGTATCATCAAGCCTCATTATGTCATCTCGTAAATTGGTTCCTCCTGTGGTTGCCATCACTTTAGCCCCTCCCATGTGTTTGCTGACCTGGATGCAAATTTGACTGACCTGTAGAGCAAGTTCTCTAGTGGGAACAATCACCATTGCTGGAAAATAACAAATAACAGAGAAAACAGAAAAAAAACAGCATATATTAAGAGTTTAAGAAGCTACAGAAATATTTCCCCTTTTAATTAAGACACTCAGATGAATAAATTTCTTAAAAAAAGAAAAAAAAAAAAAAAAAGAGAACCTATTATAGTGTTCCAGATTTAGACTTTTCCTCAGTAACAATGCTATACAATTCTTGTACTCTTCTTAGTTACAACCCCTTAAAGGGTTCTTCGAGTTGTCAATTATTAGCCCAAAGTTCATTAATATTTTAGTAAGAGATTCACTAGTCAAAATACCCAAATAAGAAACTCTTGCCGCCCAGTTCTATTTATATCACATGAAAGTTAGTAACAGAGAGATGGCAGAAATAATAATTATAGATCAAGAAAGCTGGGGAGGGCTTCCCTGGTGGCGCAGTGGTTGAGAATCTGCCTGCCAATGCAGGAGACACGGGTTCAAGCCCTGGTCTGGGAAGATCCCACGTGCCGCGGAGCAACTAGGCCCGTGAGCCACAACTACTGAGCCTGCGCGTCTGGAGCCCGTGCTCTGCAACGAGAGGCCACGATAGTGAGAGGCCCGCGCACCGCGATGAAGAGTGGGCTCCGCTCGCCGCAACTAGAGAAAGCCCTCGCACAGAAACGAAGACCCAACACAGCCAAAAATAAATAAAGAAAGAAAGAAAGAAAGAAAGAAAGCTGGGGAAAAAAATAGCTGAAAATTTAAGAAAAAGCTTCAGAGATGAAAACTTAACTCTATTAGCTTACTCTGGGTACAGTTATGGAAATTTGTTTCTTCCCTACTGCCTAAGCTCTTAAAATCCCCAAACCACAAGGCTTTAAAGAGAAAAAGTTCATGTTTCTACAAGGAACTCTACAAACACAGGGCTGTCACAAGAAACATTTCAGTTCCATAGTTTGTAAGTATCTATGTCAGATAATTTAACTTCTCAAGATCTTAGCTTTTCCTATCTATAGGACAATAATACTTATTTTGCCTATCTCACTGGAATGTTGTCATAGCTGTGTAATATGTAAAAGAACTTTGAAAACTAGAAATCTCTTTAAAAAGTTAGGGATCATTTTTACAAGACAACCAGGCCAAAAACTGTGAAAAGGATAAATACGAATTCCAGATTATTTAAGTTCTGACTAAAAAACAGATGGTAATAGCTCCAAGATTTAAATCGCCATTTACAATTTAAACAAACAACTAACCTTGTATATTGTCCTTCTTCAGGTCTAGCCGTTCAAGTAAGGGAATGAGGTAGGCACCGCTCTTGCCTGTTCCGTTTTTTGCTCTAGCTAAAATATCCCTACCAGATAAAGCAATGGGAATGCTCTCCTCCTAGAAGAGATAAGACAATGCAAATTATTTGTGAATAAATACAGTACATAAGCAAATTCTTCTCTAAAACACACTGAAAGTATACATAGCTCTTTGGTATTATGAAGTATTTTACAAGAATAAGTAGAGACCAAATAAATTAGCAGGACCAGTCCACATCACCATCAGTATCAACTGACATTTACCAGAACTGCTTATAAAATACATACTCAAGTAATAAAAAAAACTGTATATGTAAGTCTGCATGTGCAAATGTGTTGTCTAAGGAAGCTGAGCATCAACAACCAAGAAGAGTAACTTGGGCTAACATCATGAATACGTAGAGGAAAAAAAAGCAAAGGACATTTCACAATTAAAAACTGGAGGAAAAGACAGCACAAACAATATTCAAAGAAAAGACTGTAATAAGATATTCTGAGACTAGTAAACCAATTTGACCACAATGAAAAATTGTAGGTTGGACAATTTATCCCTACACAAAACAGGAATCAGCTGGGAAAGTTTAACCTCAGGTCCTATTTGATTTTTTTAAAAATCGTATTACATAATGTCCAATGTCTGTCTCACAGCCAACTTCTGTCCTGAGATGTGCTCAACTGGAGTCTCAACTCTATTCCAGTTATCTTGATCCATGGTCACATTACCAAGGCTGACTTCTCATTTTCATATTTGGCTTAGTTTGTCTTATGTGTTTTGCAGAAGACAATATTTCTTATTATAATATTTCCTAGACAATAGCAAAGGATTCCTAACAATTACTAAATATTAAATACACATAAACGAAGAGAAATTTAAAAAGTAAAACAGGTATAAACAGAGAGGAAGCAGAACATTTCGATTTCTAAAACTAAACATTTTAATTTCTAAAACTAGAAAATTAGGAAAATAAATTAGGAAAAGAGATTCACAATCACTAAAATAATTAGTTCTTTCTATGCTTGAGCTAATCAGCAAAAACAAGTATCTCTAGCACTTTAAAACTGTTACTGAAGGACTTCCCTGGTGGCGCCGTGGTTAGGAATCCACCTGCCAATGCAGGGGACACGGGTTCGAGCCCTGGGCCGGGAAGATCCCACATGCCTCGGAGCAACTAAGCCTGTGTGCCACAACTACTGAGCCCTTGTGCCCCAACTACTGAGCCCCAACTACTGAGCCCTTGTGCCACAACTACTGAAGCCCACGCGCCTAGAGCCCAGGCTCTGCAACAGGAGAAGCCACTGCAATGAGAAGCCTGCACAACGCAACAAAAAGCAGCCCCTGCTTGCCGCAACTAGAGAAAGCCCACGCACAGCAACAAAGACCCAACGCAGCCAAAACAAAAACAAAAACAAAAACAAAAACCGTTACTGGAGAAATATCTAAATCATAAGCATCATGACTTTCATTTCCCACCATGACTCTTATTCTAGAACCCCAATCACAGGGGTCAGATGGGTTCCATATGGTCAGAATAACTAACATAGCTGCCAGAACAACTGCGAAAATGATCCAGTGACAATACTCTATTATCTTGTTCCTACAGCCAGCATTAAACAGTCTGCTTATTATGTATGGTAAAGCAGGTCAAAGAAGAAAACCTTGGTTTTGACCCTTTGGTCTTAATCTCTTCCCCCCTACTTTGAGTCAACTCTATTAATCTTTTGTTGTCCTGAAGGCCCATTATCCCCATGGGTTCATTCTCTTCTATGGTTTTTAAACAGGCTACCTGCATACTACTCAGTTCTACAGCAGAAAAAAAGGCTAGGTAGTCTCCCAGTGACTTCCTGAATCAGGTTCTTTAAAAGGATAAGACTTCTGGAAACCATAAACAAGACGAAAAGACAACCCTCAGAATGGAGAAAATATCTGCAAACAAAGCAACTGACAAAGATTAATCTCCAAAATATACAAGCAGCTCACACAGCTCAATATCAAAAAAACAACCCAATCCAAAAATGGGCAGAAGACCTAAATAGACATTTCTCCAAAGAAGACATACACATGGCCAACAAACACATGAAAGGATGCTCAACATCACTATTAGACAAATGCAAATCAAAACTACAATGAGGTATCACCTCACACCGGTCAGAATGGCCATCATCAAAAAATCTACAAACAATAAATGCTGGAGAGGGCGCGGAGAAAAGGGAACCCTCATACACTGTTGGTGGGAATGTAAATTTATACAGCCACTATGGAGAACAGTATGGCGTTTCCTTAGAAAACTAAAAATAGAACTACAATATGATCCAACAATCCCACTACTGGGCATATACCCAGAGAAAACCATAATTCAAAAAAAACACATGCACCCCAATGTTCACAGCAGCACTATTTACAATAGCCAGGACATGGAAGCAATCTAAATGTCCATCAACAGAGGAATGGATAAAGAAGATGTGGTACATATATACAATGGAATATTACTCAGCCATAAGAAGGAACGAAATTGGGTCATTTGTAGAGGCACGGATGAACTGAGAGTCATACAGGGTGAAGTCAGAAAGAGAAAAGCAAATGTCGTATAATAACGTGTATATATGGAATCTAGAAAAATGGTATACATGATCTTACTTGCAAAGCAGAAAGAGATTTGGACGTAGAGAACAAATGTATGGATACCAAGGGGGAAAGGGGCGGGGAAAGAGGGACTGGGATTGACACATATACATTATTCAAACTATGTACAAAATAGACAACTGATGGGAACATACTGTAGAGCACAGGGAACTCTACCTAATGCACTGTGGTACCTAAATGGGAGGGAAGTCCAAAAGGGAGGGGCTACCTGTATGTGTATGGCTGATTCATTTTGTTGTGCAGTGGAGGCTAACACAACATTGTAAAGCAACCGTACTCCAATAAAAATTAATAATAATAAAAAAAGATAAGACTTCTGAATGAAGTAAGACAGGATAGAATTAGATTGGGGGTATCCTAATTCCTATTTGGGGTTTATCTTTTGACTTAAAAGCCATTCACTGACTTCTATTCCTCTACTCTGACAGGACTTATGCTCTACAGAAACTGTTTAAGGATAGGACTTTAACAAAGTAAGCTAGTCTGTAAGTTAAGATGCACTGTATTTCATCTCATATGGTGATCATTATGATTAGCAGTCAGGAAATCCAGTATATCCACACCATCTCTTACCACTGTTTGCTAGGAAGATTAAGGAATATGAAGCAAGAGAATTCAAGTCCAACTCAGACAGCTTTGAAACCCAAGAGGAAGTCATGGGGAGCTGCCAGGGAGAAGAGAAAGGAGGAAGGAAGCTAAATAATTTTTAAAAACTTACTGTGGTGGACACTATGCTTAGATACTTAACGTTAATTATATCCTTTCAAGTTAGGTACTTTTTGTTTTACAACTGACAAATGGATCCTCAGACTGTTTTACCAAAGGTCACAAAGCAAGAAATGCCAGAACCAGGATTTGAACTTCGGTTTGCAAACAGAGAAATCAGTACCTCATATACCACTAAGTACAATGTACAGCCATTTTGGAAAACAGTCTGGCAGTTCCTCAGAAGGTTAAAGAGTTACCATATGAACCAGCAATTCTACTCCTAGGTATATACCCAAGAGAAATGAAAATATCTCCACACAAAAATTCATACACCAGTGTTCAAAGGAGCATTATTCATAACAGCTAACAGTGGAAACAACCCTACCAACTGAAGAATGGATAAACCAACGTGGTGTAGCTATACAGTGGAATATTATTCAACAATAAAAAGGAATGCAGTACTGACACATGCTACAACATGGATGAGCCCTAAAAACATGCTAAGTCAAAAAAGCCAGTCACAAAAGAGCATATATTGTATGATTCCATTTACGTGAAATTGTCCAGAATAAGCCAATCCATACAGACAGAAAGTAGATTAGTGGTTGCTTAGAGCTAGTAGAAGATGAAGGGTGTTTATTAAAGAAGTTTCTTTTTGGGGTGATGAAAATGTTCTAAAACTGACTGTTTTAGTTGTGTGACTGCACAACTGTGAATATACTAAAAAACAATGAATTGTATACTTAAAATGTGTGAATTGTGTGCTGTGTGATTTATACCCTAAAGCCACCAAAAACAAAACAAAGCAACCAAAAACAAAACCAAAACCCACCAAAAACCAAAACAAACAAACACAAAAAAACAGAAACAACCCCACGACCTTAAGGTCCGATCCTGCCACTTTAGCTCTCCAAAGTCCATGTTCCACTGTAAGGTCTAGGGACTGAGTAAGTATGTATTTATTGTGTTTTTATAACCCTGCTATCCATTTCCCTTTCTTAGTAGCACCCTAACTTTCCTTTTGAGGAATTACATCCTCCCCACCCCAATGGATAGTCTAGCCAACTTCCTCAGCTAAATGGAGGACACTGACTGAAGTCAGGCTGGCTGAATGCTCCCTGCTAAGAATCGAAATTGCTATAGTGCATCCTATAACAATTTACAGCTTCCTGAGCCCTTTAGGGCTGCCTTGGTTCTTGGCCAATGCCAAGTGTGTTTCTCCAGACTTCTCCCTAATCTTGTGAATTCCTTATATTCAATAAATTTCCTTTTGCTTAAGTTAACCCAAGTTGGTTTCTGTTGCCTACAACCAAAGAATGGGATACCTTCCAATTTCCTAGTACTGAGAGGCATTTTACAAAAGTACAGTACCTGAAAAGGCTCCAAATTGCCCAGCTAGCTGCTTTTAGAGTAGCTGCTGCTTTTTACTTCCTAGGACCAGTTGAATTTAAGAACCTTAATTTCAGGGGGAAAAAAATATGGGTACTGTGGAGGAGGTAAGCAATAGTTAAGACATCTACTGCTACCCAGAAAAAAAGCAGATGGAAGATAGTAATTTCAAAAAGAACATCTCCAGCTTAAGGAACACACCCCAATTTTACCATAGTAACCAATGAAGACATGCATTTAAAGACTTTTTTGAGAATTTAGGAAAATAATTCTTTTGGCAATAAATCCATGTCAGCAGGAGGAATGAATTACAAAAGAATTAAGAATGCTCTAATTCTTAACTATAAATTTAATAAACGACCAATTAGACTTGGTTAACAAAATAATTTCTCAAAATAATTTGAGATTCCCGACTTGATATGAAATTTGGTTGCCAAAAGAAGAACTTCCATTTTTCCCTCAATAATGAACTACTTGCCATTCCATCACCTTCTTACCTAAAAAGTCTTCAAAAGTTGTGCCTAAGGTCTGGAAGCAGCAAGAGCTGTCACCAATCATCCCCAAGTTAATATAAGGTTTCTCAATGTTAAGCAGAATAACAGACTCTTAGGTCCTCCAAAGAAGTCTCTACTCCTGTAAAGCTAGGCCTTAGAATGGCATGGTTATGCTACTGGGCACAGCATTCAGACCTAGAACTAGAATCACAGATGGCTGTACCAAAGAAAGATGTGTGGAAGCAATCTGTAGTATATCCGGTTCCAGCCTGTCAGTGTAAAATTATATCATCTCAAAAGATTTTAAGTGCCTCATTTTCCAATAATCTTATAGCCAAAATGCAACTAAGTCAGATCTCTTAAAAAAGATTCAAATGCATATGACACCCATCTGATCAAGAGGATTTTATATCTGGAGAGAAAAAAAAAACCTGAATAAAACTGTAAAACTAAGTACTATAAAGACAATAGACATGTTTTAGGAAAAGAAAAAAAATAACAAAAAAAAAAGTGAGGAGAGAAGGTAGACAAGAAGAGAATAGAAGAATGTCAGTCACGAGGTTGGATTTTACTAGAGGTCTTCTAGATTTCTTTTGGTTCTAAAGTCCTAGTATTTATGGTTTGTTACACTGAATGATTCTAAGAAGTATGTTATCTTGTGTTTTCCATGGATTCTCAGGCAAAACAATAGTGTAGGAAAAAGCAATGCGAATGATAGTCTCAGGTATATAGAATAATATTTTATATTCATACTCTGCTTGCTATTTCAAAATACACCTTGGAGCATTGCGGATTCGGTTCTAGATCAGTGCAATCAAGTGAGTCACACAAATATTTCTGTTTCCCAGTGCATATAAAAGTTATGTTTACACTATACTATAGTCTATTAAGTGTGCAGTAGCACTGTGTAAAAAAACAATATACACACCTTAATTTAAAAATAATAACCATCATGTGACAACACAGGGTTGCCACAAACCTTCGATTTGTTTTAAAAAAAAAACCAATAAAAACCCAAACGCAGTATCTGCAAAATACAGTGAAGCAAAGCACAGTAAAACGAGGTATGCCTGTACACTACCTCTGGTCCTCACAATAAAAACCCTGTGAGGGAGATCATTTCTACTTTACAGAAAAAGCTAGATGATAGACTGGCTAAGTGGCTGGAGAGTTAATTATCTATATGCTATACCAAACTGAGAATGCAAATAACAAAGTGAATTTTAAAATTTAATACAAAGGTGTGAAACAGGAGTCAGCAAGCGTCCGTTGAGAATTAACTCTGCTAAATGAACCAATCTCCTTTTTTGATAAAACTACTACATAAAATAAAACCCCATAACATTTATTGGGCATTTGTCACCTACTAGCCACTGTAGTTAGGATACTAACATGAATTACCTCATTTAATCTTTACAACAACTAAACGGTATATACTATTTTATCAATTTTATAGGTCAGAAAGCGGAAGCTTCGAGACATTTAAATAATCTCCTTAGGAGTGGAGTTGGGATTCAACCTGCGCAGCCTCACCGCAAAGACAGTGCTCTCAAACACTTCTCTAGACGAAGTTCGCTTACAGATATCCATTAACCATTAATTCCAACAAAGCAATACAACTGAGGGCCTATTTCCTGCCATGCACCTTGCTAAGTACTAGAGATACAAAGTTGAATGATACAGTAGAAAAGTGCCCATAAAGTGTTTCACTCCTATAGATAAAATAGATTAACATGAACTATATTATAGAAAAGTAGATTCCTAAATATTTTTGATATCTGCACTCAAACTGCCTGATGAGGTATAACTTTATCTTGATACTTTCTCTAACCACAACAAACTCCTTTCAGTTTGTCCACAAAGGCACACTCTCATCCCCAGGCAATCACCATTCCAGTGTTCCCCACTTGGAACATGGATCACTTCTTCCATGTTGTTCCATCTTCCCTAGTGGCTACATACATGTGCAATTTCAACTACATATATGTGCCCATTACATTACACTGAAATTACCTGTACAATAAGCTGTCCTTATTGAGTGCAGGAACCCTATTTATCTTGTTCATCATAACACCCTCAGGGTCTAACACTTTCTAGGTCACTTGATACATGTTTGTTCAATGAAAAAGTACTCAATGATGTCACAGAGTTTGTCCCGAGTACAGCTTGGATTCAACAGCTTCAATTTATGTGAAGAGAACAAACACATTTATCAAATCTGTGTATGTATAATGCATGTTTAGGTCTACAGACATGTATGTGTATACATACATATATTTCCTTGCTCTTTCCACTCAAAGAGTGCACCTAGTGCTTAGATCTTGGTCCCTAATACTACTCCCCACTAATTGGAATCAGAGTTCCTTGGAGAAATAGCTGATTCTGAGGCTAGGGAAGGGTAGCTCTACAGATAAGCTTGACATCATGATATACCAAAAAGGAAGTGCTCAAGAAAAACGAAGTGGGAAGGGAAGGGTGAATAGGTGGAGCACAGAGGTCAGTGAAACTACTCTGTATGATACTATAATGGTGGATACATGTCATTATACATTTGTTCAAACTCACAGAATGTACAATACCAAGAATGAACCCTAATGCAAACTATGGACTTCGGGTGATAATGTGTCAACACAGGTTCATCAGTTGTAACAAATATTGCTCTTGTGGGGAATGCTGATAATGGGGGAGGCTATGCATGAGTGTGGGCAGGGATTTATGAAAAATCTCTTTTGCTCAATTGCTATGAACTTAAAACTGCTTTATAAAATAGTCTATCAGAGGAAAAAAATGAAAGAGGAACATTACAAACACAAAGGAACTGGCTTGAAGGAGCTCACACTGGCCAAATATGGGACAATTCGAGCACAAAAATACCATTAAAGGGACTTCTCTGGTGGCACAGTGGTTAAGAGTCTGCCTGCGAATGCCGCAGAGCAACTAAGCCCATGCTCCACAACTACTGAGCCTGAGCTCTAGAGCCCGTGTGCCACAACTACTGAAGCCCGTGCGCCTAGAGCCCGTGCTCTGCAATGAGAAGCCCGTGCACCGCAATGAAGAGTAGCCTCCCCTCACCACAACTAGAGAAAGCCCACACACAGCAACGAAGACCCAACGCAGCCAAAAATAATAAATAAATAAATAAATAAATCTATATACATAAAAAAATACCATTAAAAAAAAAAGTAATTCATGAGTCCACATTGATAATATATAGATACATAAGGAGGAGCTAGGGGGAAATTTTTATGAAGAGTAGTATATCTGCATTGCCTTAAAATGCTCCCCAAAGACTGTTTATTAGTTTCAAGGTGGTGGGGGGGAGCAATAATTATACAGTAGAAAAATCAAGACACCACTTCAAAAGTGTAATCAAAATTAAAATCACCCTTGAGGAACAGATGAACACTATCCCTTCAAATGTGACTTCTGCAGTATTCTGGCTAAGAATGCATAACTTGAATCTAATCACATGGAAACATGAGACAAACCCAAAATGAGGAATGTTCTACTGGAGGAAAAAAAAAAAAGGAAGGGGGCCATATTTTTAACATGTCAATGTCATAAAAGACAAAAAAAGAATAGGGAAATGCTCACTACTAAAAGAGATGTAACCATTATATGCAATACCTGATCCTAGGATGGGCCCTATACAGAAGAGAAAAAACATGCTTTAAGACAAAATCTGGGGGCCAATTAAAAATAATACTATAAATGACAGATGAGATAGAAATATTGCATTAAAGTTAAATTGACTGAACATAACCGTACTATGATTATTCAAGAGACTATCCCTATTCTTAGGAAATACACACTGAAATATTTAGAAATAAAGGGCCATGATTTTGTAACTTACCATTTAAAGGTTCGGAAAGTGTGTATGCCTGTGTGTACATATATATATATGTGTGTGTATACAAACTGGAGAGAATTGTTGTTTCACTGTACCATTCCCGCAGATCAAAAAGTGTTAACGCTTAACTCATAACATTATACATATGATAAAAAAGGGGAACATACCTGAATAGGAGATGGCTTTTCCCAGCCCATTTCAAAAATTCCCATCAGCAACTCCCGTTTCAAACAGTAATCTTCAAACTCATTTCCTTTTGTGGAGGTCACATCCTGGTCAAACAAAAACAGACAAACATCAGAAGAATGAAGTACAACTGGGTTCCTTTGGTAATTAGCATGCTTAATAAAGTGTTTGAGAGACTAATTCTTTACCCCATTTAAAATATAAATATATGCAGATTAGTTCTCTGTCTTGATCTATAGTTCAACTGAAAAATAACCACTCTCTTTAACACACACAAGCCATTTAAAAACTATGTTTTGGGGAAAGACCAGCCACCCTGTGGTCATTTTTCTCTAAGGACTGATGGAATACTGTTATTTCTATATAAGTATCAAACCACAAGATGTGAAGTCAAACCCTAGCTCCACCATGCACTGCCTACAAATATCCTAGTCTAAACCAGGGTTTCTCAAGCCCAGCACTACTGACATTTGGGCCAGAAAATTCTTTGCTGTAAGGGGCTGTTCTGTAGCATCCCTTCAGCTGTAATAACCAAAAATGTCTCCAGCTATTGCTAAATGCTTCCTAGGGGACAAAAATTGCCCTTGGTTGAGAACACTGGGCTAAGAGAACTAACCTCTCAACTTCAGTTTTCTCATCCACAAAATGTGGACAATACCTACCCTGAAACTTACTGTGCTGCTGGAAACAAGAGAATTTTGAGAAAATGCCTTGAAAACCATAAAAGCATTCCACAAATGAGATAAGATATATATACGTATAAACACAATATTCAATATATAAATTATATATTAAATACTCTATATATAGTGATAATTATTGTATACTGTATATTAAATATTACATTATATACTACAATAATGTGTATACATACACATTATTACTAATTCCTCCAAATAGTGGAAATTTTGGGCAACTCATCATACATGAGTTATACAATTTCAACCACTTCAACTTACTTAAGAGTAAACACAGTGCCTGTTATCATTAAATAACTACTTCACTTTCCACATCATTTTTCCACTTGAATGTTACAACCAACTTACCGAAGTTTTGATTCTTAGATCCTTTGGAGGGAGTTTTAAAGTCTTTTTCCAGTCATCACCAGGTCTAGAGAGAATACAGTAAAATTGAAGTATCAGAATTCACAGCATTAGTATTCTAAAATACAAAGATAATTCATCTCGATTATAATTCTAAAAACCACACTAAGTTTAACATACTGCCATTTACTTAAGAATACAGGTAACAAAAGAGATAAACAATTTTAGAAAAACTGTTCTCTCTTACAAAGCACAACAATCTAGGGAGAATTTTAAAAAATCAAGAATAGAAGGGAGTAAGGTATCCATCCTCTTAAGAGAAGCAGTGCTGTATACAGTCCAACCATTTTCAAAACTGGTAACCCATATGTTTTGTTTGACCTATATAGTGTGTGTTTTAATTTAAATTAGTGGCCAACATTAAAAAATTAGGAGATTTTGTGTAAAAGTCCAGATTCTGGATTTTCTTGAAAAAACCTGGAAGCTTTAGCAACACTGGTTTCAAATTTCTGCATGGCAATAGTTTGACAGAGCTTAGTAAATGGAGTTTAAAATCAAGTGGTTGATGCCTTTTAATAGGGCAAGTACCCTCTAATCTGGCAGTCCCCTATAGGCATCTGAGTTTGTAACTCTTGGTGACTAGTTAAAGCCAAGGAATCTATAAAGTTTCAGACTTGAGTTCAAGCCCTGACTCTTCTACATATTAGTTCTGTGACCTTGGAACAGTTACTTTTCTAAACCTCCATTCTCTCACATAAAAAATGGGATAAAAATTACATAAAATAATTTCTATAAAGCACTCAGCACAGTGCCTGGCAAAAGAAGAACTCGACATTAGCTGCTAGTAAACATCTCTCTTTATCTTTTTTACTGGGGATGCCTGAAACCATGAAAGAAAACAACAAAGAAAACGTAATAAAAAATTTTCTTTTTGGTCAGGTAAAAACTTCAAATAATGCAATACCCAAAGCATCTAACAGAAAAAAGACTGTCAATAAAGCAGACAATGCTTTCAACTGTGTCTTTAAAATAAGTAGGCTTTCACTGATTTAACTGCAATAACTGATACAATTAGAGCACCCCAAACATCTCAAGAGTCTTGATTTAGAAAGATAAGCATATATTTTACTTAAAGCTCGGTCCCACATAATCCCAGATACTGTAACACAGGGAACTATTTGCTACCAATCCAAGGGTACTAAAGCCTTTCACCCCAGTCCATACCATAGCAAAGTTTGGTATAAACAAAAATGTCAGTTGAACATCCTAGTAAGCCAGCTTGCCACATTGCCAAATTCACTAAATAGTGGATAAAAATGCGGGAAGATACAACGCAAAATCTGCCTACAAAAAAAATGTATAATCTTAGGAGGTTAAAAAAAATTTTTAATGAGAAAATAAGTGATAGAGATAGGTATTAGAAGAGCTCTGAGCCATGGGATCTAGAAGTCTTCATAGAAGAGATGACATTTAAACTGAGATTTAAAGATTCACGGAATTGAAAAGAAACCATTAATCCTAGGAAAAGCAAAAAAAAAAAAAAGGCAAAATCCACTGCTGTCTCAAATCTGAGTTCAAGTAGAAAATACTCTCAAAATGAAACAGTGTAGCTTTATGTTTCTATGATTAAGGATTAAAAGTAGCCTAAATATTGCTAGCCTATTCATATTTTGTCAAGACAAACTGCAATTTAGAAAATATTCTTGATTTCTATACTAATTAAAATATTCATCTCAAAAATAATACGCATTAATGCCAATTCTCCTAGTGACCAAACCAATTCTGTTGGAAGTTAGGACTATTTTTCTTTAGTAAGTACTTTTTAAGCATGGAAAAGATCTAGGTTGTAATAAAACACAAGCTTTGGTTCCTTGAAAGAGTTTTATCATCTTACGAAGATTTCTAGAGGTTAAATCAACTTACATGGCTAGATTTTTAACAAAGACAAATCTCAAATGGGTCAAGATTCTTGAATGTTTTCTATTAACTGATTCTTTGGAGTCATAGTTACCAAATACTTTAAAGTGTACACCTAAAGATGATAGCCTACACACTTCCAAATTTAAAAGAAAAAATATTCTGTAGTAAGATGAGGCTCTTACGTTTTTAAAAGTTGTCAAACGGGTTTGGGACTATTCAGAGATGTGTTTACAAGAGTTCAAAATCCTGAGTTCCCTATGACATAAACTGCTTGTTATTTTGTGTGTAAGAGGAGGAGAAAGTGTATTTGAAAAGTAAATAAATAGGGCAGAAAAGCAAAGTGTCATAAACTAAAAAAAAATTATGGATAAATTTTCTATGAGTATGTTTGAAGTTCAGAAGGCTGGGCAAGTCTTTAAATTTAAAACGTGAAACTGGCTATAACTGCCATTCAAACTAGGATAAGGTCAAGTTCCAACACTAGGGAAAAAGCCATACTGGCAAAAACAAGATGAATCTGAGCTCATTATGAAAGCCAGAAATGTTTCGAAAAATAGTCTACACAAAATTAATATATATTAATCTGTGCCTGTTAAGTTACTTAATAAACCTGAATTAGTTATGACAGAAATACATTCTTCTACTGCAAATACCTGCTGGCCATAAAACAAAGGCATCTGTCCTCTATTTGCTATCAAAATGGTTAAACTAAGGTATACACAAAGTAGTCAACAACAAACTAACAAAATAAATCTCCTTGGTCCCCCAAGTGTGTTTATTATTTATTCTAACACTTACTTAATAGTGGTGGTCATACTCTGTGCTTGCTGCTGAGTGCCATTATTGATTGTGTTGGTGTTTTTCAGCTGGTTCATCTGTTGCTGTGTCTGTGTGCCCCCTCCTCCGGGGCCACCACTGGGCTTCACAGGGCCCCTCAGCTGACCATTTTGACTGGATAGACCCATTATAACAGGGTTCTCTGTTCTGGCCGTGCTCATGCTGTATTAATTGCAAAGATGTCTCTTTCAAACTTCAAAACTTTTGAAAGTCAGTAGAGAAACTGTAATAACAGTTTATTAGGCTCTCCAAAACGAAGAGATAAATATAAGTCTTGCTCAATATATGAGTCCTTTATTGCAATGCAGGCAAGCACCTGTAAGTCTCTGAACGGTAAGCAGCAGTAACTTGCTCTCATGCACAGAATCAACTCTTTATTTTTTAATAAAGCCCTCTAACAAGGTTGAGTTATATATCTGAATTCGCTCACTTCAGTCTGAAACAAAGAAAAAAGTTAAATTAGCAAACAGAGTAAAATTAGAAAAAAAAATTTTGTTTCCCTTTTAAAGAACTCCTTTAGAAGCACTCTCTTCTTTTAAATTAAAGAATTAAGAATATAGCTGCACTGAGACCAAATCACTAGCCAAGCTAGGAAAGACACAAAAAGATGAACTGCCTCAAAAACCAAACCTGCACCAAGACCGATCTCAAACATTTTAAACTGTCAGTTCAAAGCAACCCAGAGAATACCAAGTAGAAAGATACTGTGATTAAGTTAGCATTAGTTGTCAAATGACAATCTCTTCCCTTATTTCCTCCCTGATGAATTCTCTGAAGTCCCTGCCACCTCTTAAAGTCAATGAGTCATTACACTCAATTGCATTACAACTCAATGAAGTATCACACAACTTAATGTAAATCTACAAATGAACAAGGCAAGACAATTCATTAATTTTTTTTCTATTTCTGACAACTGAGAATCCTTGAAGAGTTGAGCTTTTGACTTCACCTTATGCTTTCAGAAGAACACATTTATGCCCTTATGAATTTCAACGACATAAGTTAAACTTTATAAAGAAAAATATTTTTTTTCCCTTAAGTTTTTGCCCTTTAAAAGAGTAACGGAAGCAGTCAAGGGATATAACTATGTCTACATGTCAAAATCTTTTGCTTGAAAAACAGCCAAGAAAACCTTTAGCTACCTTAATTAAAACTGAATACTAAAAAAACTTCTACGTTTTTAAATATAACACTTTTCAAAAAGTATATCCCAACTTGAAGTAGCATTTTTTTAAATTACAAAAACACAAAAAGGAAATTACCTGTGTTAAAAAAAAAAAAATCTGTGAAAGGCTAAAGATACTAGTAACTTTAATCAAACTTTCCAGGAAACCCAGAGTACTAATTAAATTAATTTAAAAAATTTTTAAATTATTCCCCAAATAAAATTATTTTTAAAGGAAGTAAATGAAAACATAATTTAAAAGCCAGAGGGAAAAAGGCCAGAAAATAAAAGGCTACTCTGTTTGCTTTGTTCTTTGACTCCTTTACATTTCTTACCAAATATACACTAGCTTATTAATTAGCGTTTCTGCCATACACCAAGGTTTCTCAAACAATAAAATTAAAAAAAAAAACTCTTTGATGTCTTTTTTTTAATTGAAAATAAAGTTGCTCACAAGCAAATCCTGATTATCACGTACACAAAGCTGTATATTTCCAAGTCTCCCAGAAGCTGAGTGACCTCTTAAGCAGAGGGTGGTTAAGAGCCACCCAATTTCAGTGCAAGGTAGTAATTGGTTTCCTGTATTGACAGGTTTATATTATGATCAGCGATATCACCTACTTCATACCAGAAGACTTACTTATTTGCAAGCACTAAGAGGATGAAAGTGACAACTTCTAAAAATTAAATGATATCATTACTGTCCATCATGCACGTAAGACCTCATACCTCCCTGCATCCAAAATGTGACTATGTGATAACTGCTCCCCTCTTAATTAAGCTAAAACCAGCACTGCAGCTCTACGTCTCAGGAAAAGAAATATTCCTCCTACCCCTTCCCAATTTAGATTTGCAAGTTATATTTCTACATTTTCAAAAATACGAACGAAACAGAGACGAGTTGGGAGGAACCCCTAGCGGAGTTAATTACAGCACTTCCCAGATTGTAGTTAGCAATGGACAGTTTCACACCCAAAACAGTATCGTCATCTCCAAAAAGACCTTTTGTGTGCGAATGCAGCGCAGTTTCTCTAAGCTCGGTCTGCAAGTTGGAGTGACCGTTCTATTTTGAAGGGGCGAGGGGACTGTGGAAGAGAAAGGGGAGTGAGCGATAAGGGAAAGAAACAAGCCAATGATTTGAGCCCCATAACTGTAGGCAAATAATTTGTTTCCCTCCCCTTCAACACCCCCCCCCCAAACCCACACACTTCGAGTCAGCTCCCTGGGCCCATAAACACAAAAGGGTTGGGGCCCTGCAATCGTATCTGCGCAACAAGAGCAGGGAACCAGCTCCGCGGGTAGGAAACAATAGGGGCTCCCCCAAAAGGCCCCGAAGAGAAACCCTTAAGTCAGACGGCCCCTCCTTTCCTCCATGACTCTGGGGCTCCATAATCACCCCCTTGTTATCGACCTGCAAGGCCTTACTCCGTCAAGCAGCCGGTCCTCTTCGAAACCCAGCCCTCCGCTACTGCATATCCCTGCCGCCCCCTATAGGGCCGCCTCGTATCCTGTAACCTCCACGATCTCCCTAAGTCCTTGCCACCCCCTACGATCCCACCTTCCCTCGTCTCCCACAAAGCTCCTCCGAGGAATTCTCCCGCTCCTCCTCCGGACCCCGTCGGGCACAACAGTGCTCTATCCCACTCCTCCCGGGCGCCCCCGCCCCACAACTGCCGCCCGCCTTCCTCCCCCGGGCCCGACCAGGCCTCAGTCCTCCGCCTCAGAGCGCCCTCCACGCCGGCCGGGGCGGGGGGGGGACTCCCCGCAGCCCCCGCTGCACCGCCGACCTCCACCCCCTCACCTCACCCCACTCCTCGCGGCTCGGGCCCGAGTCCTACCACTGAGGCCACTCCCGCTCTGTACCCTCGGTCCTTTATTGTTGACTCGAAGCTCCCAAAATGGCGGCGGCTCCTTCCTCCTCGGAAACCTCCGCCCGCCCCCACCCGGCCCCTCGCTTCGGCCGCCCCCCGCCCCGCCCCACGCCCCGCTCCACGCCGGGGGCCAGTGGGCCAGTCTGCCGGCGCTCGCCCGCTCCATGGGCCGCCCAGCCCTACCTCCGCCGCTGCCCGCTCTCAAGGCGCCGCCGAAGCCGCCGCCCGGGCCGAGCTAACTCGGCTCCCCCGCCCCCTCCCTCGCCCGCAGCGCCCCCGCCCCTTAGCTCTCCGCATGGCGGCCGCCGCGGCTCCTCCTCCGCGCAAGATGGCGAGGGCCCAGCTGCAGCCGCTGAGCCCGCCGCGGCGCCTCGGCCTCTCCTGATTCGTGGCAGGAGAGATCCGGGCCGAGGAACCTCCCTGAGGCGAAAATGGAGGGTAGTGCTTTCCCACCGACTGGGGGCCCGCGGGGGCCCAAGTTGATGGAAGTTGAAGGGAAAATACGGGTCCCTTTCTGAAGAGAAAGGAGGGCTGCTTTTTCCACAGCTGAGGAGAAATGATCGGGGAATGGTGGCTGGGGAGAGTCCCCCCAGAATGGATGTCGGGGGCTTGGGACCCGAGAAGGATCTGCTTATTCCTGACCAAGGACCTGGTAGCGACTCGGGGACAGGAGAGCTGACCTGACATCTCCCGCGGGCCGGGGAGGCTGCTGCGGGACCAAGGGGGTCGCGTCCGTTCGAGCCCCTCCGGGGCGCGCCTCCGTGCAGGAACGCGCGGAACCAGTGGTCCGGAGGCGCCGGCACGCGTCCGGGTGTGGGAACCGGAAGGGGGGCCGGCCGGGACCGGTGCGGTGGGGAGCACCGGGGAGGGCGCGGGGCGGGGGACAGGGGGCGCTGTGCGCGGGCGGGCGGGGGCGGGGGTGGAGGACGCTGTAAGAGGACTGGACGGGGGTGGGGTGCTGGGTAGCGGGGGTGCGACCCGGGCCGGAACCCGGAAAGCGAGCTTCGGGAAGGGGAGTGGGAGACTGGAGCAGCGATCCTCCTCTTTCGGCCCCAAAGGGCAGTCCTCAAAGAGAGGGAACCAAGGAGGCCGAGCCTCCCCCGAAGGAAGGAAACGCTACTAAGGAGTCAGTTATAATGGTAATAGGAGTTCTGTACGGAAATGGGGAATCAGAGGACCGAGGGTGATTCTTTCTCCAGCCTGACCCTCATCAGAAAGACACTTATGTATTTGTTCCCATAAATACTTTCCATATCCTAATGTCTCCGTTTATCCTTAACAGAAATAATAGGAATGCAATCTTGTTCCAGGTAAAACAAAAATCGGAAGCTAGAAAGTTATCTAGGTCAAGGGAAAATAAAAACCTGGGTCTCACCCAGTTGACAGACAATATACAGGGCAATGACGGGACCATATGTTGACAACAGAACTACGACCTACAACCTCTGCTGCAACCAACACGGGAAGCCAAACCACAGCCTCTGCAGTGATCAGCTTAGAACGGGCAGGAGTCGGTCATTGACTGCCAGCTTCCCAAATTTTTGCCCCTGTTACCAACTCGGGACCAATCAGAGAAAGCCAAATATGTTTTCCACCCCCCCAACCAATCACGTTAGATGCCCGGCTTCTAGTTAACCCGCCTCCAGCTTCCCCGAGTTAACCTCCAATCAGAGCATACCCTGAAGCCTACTCCGCCCACCCCCTGTTTTTTTTTTTTTTTTTTTTTTTACTGCCGGCCTGTAAGTCCCAAGCTGAGTGAAGGTGGCTGTCTCCCTTGCTGTAGCAAGCTTTGAATAAATAGCCTGTTCTCACTTGGTGGTCTTTGTTTATTTACACACAGCCAATGGAAAGGTGGTAGAGAAGTGTGAAAAGGCTGTTCTTGAGATTTAAAAAAAGGTTCCTTTAACAGTTTTTAAATTAAATTTGTAGCATGGGGTCTCCCACCCAGCTTTTTAAAAACCCACTCATCTAAGGGAATAACCAGCATCTTGTGCCCATCCTGGTGAGAGAATGGCTAAGTGGTTCTTTAATAAAATGTTGAGGTATGAGGCCCCACTGCCTTTCCATGTAGCAGGAATGTGGAGGGGAGGAGGGCAAGGAGTGGGAGGGAAGGGAACCTAAGGATTTAAAATAGGCCACAGCTTGCCTCGGTCTCTTTCCCTAGACCACTAAAAAAATGAGACCAGCCAAAGGAGAAAGGTTTGTGTTCACAAATAAACCTTCAAAGGGGGCCTGGTTGAGGTCATGACAAAAACCAAAAGTGAGGAGGCCACCAAAAGTAGAATATGGTATAGCTGCCTATTCTCACCTAGGAATCCTGCCAGGGCTAACACCTTTAAAGTTTCTGCATAATGTTTTTATAAGGTAGTCAGATATCCTTCCAACTGAGTTATTTATGTCAGCCCTTATCAGTTTTCTGGTGAGAAGTATGGATGGTATAGAATTAAACTATGAAAACTTGGATCTTTTCTTGGTTCAATTTTAGTGATTGATGGATCCAATATTCAACTATCTCAATACCTTTTGTTCTCCCTAGTTCAAACAGATTAACAAGAACGATAGAAAATATGACACTTTAGAAATACAAATGAATTATTTGATAATACACACAGTATCCTTATATTTATAAAATGTAAATTTAAAAATATTACATAAATCAGCCCTTTGACCTTATTGAATATAATAGTTTGGGTGATTCGTGGTAAATACGGTTTCTGGAGGGCGTGCTATCCCCAGTGAGGTCACCTAATAACTGTAGTAAAGTGTTTCCCAAAACATACTGGTCATTTTCATTTTGTTTTTACTCACTCTCACTTCCCCCACCCTACTTTTTTTGAACCATGAAGCTGTTAGCTAAAGTGTTAGGCCTGGATTGTTGGCTGGCTGCTAGAGATTCTGTCTGTAGGAAAGATATCTTAAAAAAGAAAAAGATTCACAAATAGAGTTGAGGTTTTCAGTATCTGTTAAAAAACACAACAGGATTCGTGTGTGTGTGTAAGAATGAGATGTGACAATAAGGGTCCTCCCAGCGAATATTGTTTGCCAGCCTCACATCCTATCCTCAGTTATTTACCTAAAAATAACTAGAAGAAAAAAAAAAAATCACAGGTTAATTTACATTTGATTTCAACTTCAGTTTATAATATTTAGAATCTAGAATTCTGAGTAATTTGAACCTGGAATATATACATCTGTGATGCTATCTTAAAAACCCAAATATTTTCAACAGGCTAAAATGGATTTCACACTTTTGACGGTCTACACTTTTTTTAAAGGAAACATAATAGCTTTTTTTTTTAATAGTAATCTTTTATTTATTTATATATTTTATTTTTGGCTGTGTTGGGTCTTCGTTTCTGTGCAAGGGCTTTCTCCAGCTGCGGCAAGCGGGGGCCACTCTTCATGGCGGTGCGCAGGCCTCTTCACTATCGCGGCCTCTCTTGCTGCGGAGCACAGACTCCAGACGCGTAAGCTCAGTACTTGTGGCTCACGGGCCTAGTTGCTCCGCGGCATGTGGGATCTTCCCAGACCAGGGCTCGAACCCATGTCCCCTGCGTTGGCAGGCAGATTCTCAACCACTGCGCCACCAGGGAAGCCCCAGCTTTTTTTTTTTTAAACTCAAACTACAAGCAAATGTGTTCATTACCTAGAAGAAAAAAAGTTTGCCACACCACATCCTCAAGAAAATGATTATGTCACACCTGGCTAAGCTTTCTAGTACAGCATTTCCCCTCCTTCACAATTTGCAGTATAATGTTCTGATTTTCCAAAAGAAAGTTACACAGATAAAGTTTTTTTCCAAATATGCCTGAGCAACATCTGGTAATAACTAACTAAGACTAAAGGCTAATGAGCCCAAGGAGCCAAGTACCATTTTCTTTGGACTTTAGAGCAGGTAAAATTTGCCTCTTCAGTTTACATACCTGAAGAAAATGAAGCAGCCTCAGCCTACTGAGGGCTTAGTAAGACATCCTCAGAGAGGTGCAAGTACTACACTGAAGTTAATGCCTACTAAGCAGATGTCTTTAATCTCTGAGAGACCACACCGGGCACATTTTGTTGGAATAAATGTTCCACTTCCAGAGTAAACTCAAGTTGAAAAGTAGGAAAGCAACATTACAAATAAGGAGGGAAGTGAGTGGGTTAAACACATTTTCCCCAAACTGCCAGGTTTGGTTTGCAGGATTTATCTTCCCTTTGACAGATAACATCTCCCCCTTCCCAGGTTACCACAACCAGCTAGCTAAGCTCACTAGGTGTCTTTTGGCCTCATCAGGTCCCAGCATTATTTGTGCTCTGGTCATCACTCAGAGAATTCTAGCTATTCATTTTGCCTCTTCAGTTTTCCTTACTGTGCACCAGCAATTTTAATTTTCATTAATTTGAAAACAACGTGGGCTGGGAAGACACTGAAATCTGGAAACTAGTTCTTTAGGTATAAATTTAATTTGGTCTACTCAAATCAAGAAAGAACTGACACCGTCCGCATCGAAGATGGCTTGGTGCTCTTGGGTACTTTCTGAGTTAGGTCAGGGGCAGTTGCTAATTAGTGATGTTGATGGAGGTCCCTGGCAATCCTGTGGAATTCTCGTGGTGTTGGGATGTGTACGGTGCCTCCTTTGTACCCAGCACCTTGTAACAACATTATATTTCTGAATAACCTTCTCTGCAGGGGTAGCAACAAACATGACAAAGTGCCCAGCCCCGCTTTCCAGCCACTAGTCAATCTGCAGAGCCTTCTATTAATCCTTGAACATAGAACTGTGATCTTAGGTACGAGCCCTGGAAAGATAGCTTAGAGCTGAGGAGTGGGCAGTCTGCAGTCCTGAGTGCCATGGGTGGGTTAAGTCACATCTGTGGCTACCAGGACAAGACAGGGAACAAAGGAAGAAAAAAGTATTTCAGTGCAGAGCTCTCCTCAGTGACCTTCCTAGCTCTTTATCTGCTTGATAAATTTTAAGGTTACTCTTTATCACGTCAACCACCTCCTAAATAACCCCTTAGTGTCGCCCAGTTCCTTTTTGCCACATGGAGTCTACATTCCATTGACAGATTGGGCCTGTCAGTGTGCCTATCCAATCTGATTTCCCACTCTCCCTCCAATGCTCAGGACCCATTCCCTCACCTTCCATTGTTTCCCTCAGAAACCCTCTCATCTCCTTTCCTCGAGGCCAATCTCAAGCCCATTCAAACCCAGCAGATTCCTACAGGCTCTTATCTTCCCTCCTTCCCACTCCCTTGTTCCTGCCCAACCAGAGCTCAGGTTCTATAGTCAGTCAGATCTGGGTTCAAATCCCAGTTCTGCCACTTATTAACTCCATAAACTTGGGAACCTTTCTTAACTTCTGAGCTTCCGTTTCCCCGTTTATAAAATGAGGATAATAAATGAGGACCTAGAGCTCGGTGAGAGTAAATGAGAATTTGTATAAATCATTTTATTTTTGCAGCTGGTAGATAGCACTCGAAAAAATTATGTGGTGTTGCTATTATTATTTTATCGACTTTCATCTGAACCTCTGCTTTTTCTGTCAGATTAGACAATCTGTGATTGGCCAATTCTTTTCCCCCAACCTCTATCACCTCTTACTTCTTCAGCCTAGTGCTTTACCAACCTCAGTAAACAAGAACCATGCTCTAATTTCACAGCTTCTGCTCCAGAAAAGTTGGTGCTGGAGAGAGCCCTGTAACCAGACTGATTGGCTCAACAACAAATCCCTGCTCCCATACCTGAGCCATTTCTGAGGCCCTCGAACCTCTTTCTGATGGTTCTCAATCAGGGCTGTTCATTAACAGCAACACAGGCACTTTTTAAAACACCAGTGCCTGGGCCCCATCCCAGAGGAATTAAATCAGAATCTTTGGGGCTGGGGGTCCAGCATCATTTTTTGTTTTAAGGCTCCCAGGAAGAGCCTAACATTCAACCAAGGGTGAGAGCAGCTGTTGGACAAATTGTTTCCCACGGAAGCGTTCCAAATATTTTCTTCTATCCATAAGCCCACCTTCAAATCAAAGATGTTCCATAGAAGCTTCACTGACTTTCCACCTCCCTCGACAGACTTCTGTTGATCCTGTCTTGGAGGATGAAGTATCACACCTCCTATCTAAGACTATATTCACCTTTACATCTATCCCTTTTTAAATAAAACATGCTATCGGTAACCCCCTTTCCCTTACATTTTTGATATCTCCCTCTCTACTGGTTCTTCCCCTTAACCTGAAACTGGATTCCTGCCCAGGTTTTTCTCGATTCTAAACAACAAACAGAAACAATCTTCCCTCACTCCCATTACCTGCTGAGTGAGGGAGGGGAGGAGCTAGCATTTACTGAGGGCTTCCTAGGGACTGGCACTATGATAGGTGACATCCTAGCATAAATCCTACACGTTCTTGCTCTGGGGTATCACTTCCATCTCTATTTCTCCAATGTTACTGCCACTGTCCCAATCCAGGAGTTTTTTTCTCTTGCTTGGACTATTTCAATAGCTGCCTGGCTTTCCTGCTTCAACCTCTTCGCCTCTCTAACCCACCCTATACACTAGTGCCAGAGTAATTTTTCCACTCATATCACTGTTCTGTTCAAGACTCTTTAATGATTCTCTATTACCTACAGAATAAAACTGAAACCCCCTCATCTCTCTTCACACTAAGTAGGAGGCCCCTAAACCTCCTCACCCCAAACCCCAGGAGTGGGAGGTTGGGACTACTGACCTTCAGATCACTGCTGAGATAAGACCATTCTTGTGATTTTTTTTTCTTTTTGTCTTTCAATTTCTTGATTCTTCTCATCATTCAAGTTTCAGCTTAAATGTTACTGCCTCTGAAATGTCTTCCCACTAAACATGCTTCTTTTTTTTTTTTTCTTTTTTGGCCGTGCCGTGTGGCTTGTGGAATCTTAGTTCCCCAAGCAGGGACTGAACCTGGCCCTCGGCAGTGAAAGCGTGGAGTCCTAACCACTGGACTGCCAGGGAATTCCCCTGGCCATGCCTTTTAAAGTAGTCCCCTTCCCCCCTCTCTTTACCCCCTTAAGCTACCTGAAATTATGTTGTTTACATGCTTATTGCCTGTGCCCTCCCAAGCAGCAAGCCCAAATGACCCATTTCTAGCACTGGGTTTTGCTGATTCAGCCCCCTGGCTCCTTTGTGCTTGGCCACCACTTCAAGCTCTCTCCTTGCCGAGGTGATAACAACCTGGATTGTTCAGAGCAGTCTGGGTTTAATGCCTGGGTTGTTCCACAGTAATTATTAATAGTGCTCTTATTTATTCTCAAAAGCATCCCAATTTGGACAATAAATTATACAGTCACTGTTGTTTAAAGCCCTGTATCATAGCCATTTGTACACATGTCTTATTTCTAAGCTCAATGAGGACAGAAACAAAGTCATGTTCCTATTTCTTTCATCAATAACACCTAGTATTTTGTATAAATATAGTAAAAGCTCAGGAAGTGTTTGTTGAATAAAACTGGATGATACATTAAAATGAGATCACGTATGTGAAGAGTCTAGCACAATATCTAACACATTGTAAGTGTGTTAGGCTAAAAAAAAGTCCAATAAATGTTACTTTCCTTTGCCCCCAGTTGACTCCAAATGTCATGTCTCCCAAGCTCTTTGATTATAGACTGTGCCACACCATTTAGTACCCAGGTACATACTAGCTAGTTTGCTTTTGTTGAGTTTTTTGTGATCTTATTTCTTCTAGATTGGAAGCCCTTTCAAGGCAAGTATCATGTCTAATAATTCTCCATTCCACATAACAAAACTAGTTCATATTTATAAATTGGTTGATAACTGAGATGCTCAATACTTACTGGCTGGTAATTTGTAGGAAAGAGTGAAGTGATGACAATGGTAGGAAATATCAGGTTAGGTGCCCACAGTTGGTGGCACCAGGGTCAAAGATCACCTTCCCTATTTGTAGATGCATGCCTCTGTGTTCTTCCAGCCAGCAAAAGGAGGAGCTTCAGATATCTCCATCCTAACAATTTCAGTAATGTTTTCAGGGTACAGGTTCAAAAGATCAAGTAATGGTTATGCAAAAGCATAGTGTCTTTTGGAAGTAGGGGAAGAGTGAAAACTATGCATAGTGTTGAGATCTAACTTTGGAATAAAAAGACCTTGAATTCCTAAGCTATTTAACCTCCCTAAACCTGTTTTCTTATCTGTAAAATCAGGATGATACCTCTGCCTCTGGGGTGATTATGAGAAGAGTAAATGAGAAATACATGTAAACTGCTTAGCATAGGGCCTAACTCATTGCAAGCCTCAATAAACAATAGCTATTTTTATAGTGAGTGATCTAGGCAGCTAAAGGTTTCGATGCTAAAGGTGGGGTAGCTAAAGATATAATTGCTATCAGATTTTTAGTTAAATCTTGTTTCTAGTGTCAATGACAAGCTGTAATTCTTTACTTGTTCATTCATTCAACCATTTATTCTTTTGTTCATTTATTCACCATTCATTCATTTATTCTATACCAGATACACAATAAATGCTTATTAAATGCTGTTGAATAAGGGTAAGGGGAAGAAAGAAATCGGCGGGGAGATTAAGAGGTACAAACTTCCAGTTGCAAAATAAATGAGTCATGGGTGTGAAATGTACAGTGTGGGGAATATAGTCGATAACGATGTTCTTTGTATGGTGACATATTGTAACTAGACTTACTGTGATCATTTTGAAATGTATAGAAATACCAAATAACTATGTTGTGTAACAGGAACTAACATAGTGTTGTAGATCAATTATACTTCAAAAACAACCAACCAACCAAACCCATAGAAAAAGAGATCAGATTTGTGGTTACCAGAGGGGCAGGTTGAGGGAGGAGGAATTGGATGAAGACAGTCAAAAGGTACAAACTCCCACTCATAAGATAAATAAATACTAGGGATGTTGTGTACAACATGATCAATATAATGAACACAGCTCTATGGTATATATGAAAGCTGTTAAGAGAGTAAATCCTAAGAGTTCTCATCACAAGGAAAACATTTTTTTCTATTTCTTTAGTTTTGTATCTATATGAGATGATGGATGGTCACTAAACTTATTGTGGTCATCATTTCATGATGTATGTAAGTCAAATCATTATTCTATATACCTTAAACTTATACAGTGCTGTATGTCAGTTATGAATAAAACTGGAAGGAAAAATAAAGCATACAATTAAAAATGTTGAATGAATAATAGAGTAGTAAGTAATGTGTGGAGATGCAGACATTTTTGGAGATATGCTCTCAGTGATATCTCTGGATGAGCATAAAATGCCCTGTAACTAAGGTCAGGACATCATGCTGGTTGCTGAAGGTGCAAATCCAGGTACTTCACCTACAGAGAACACAACCAAGAATATATAACATAAGTCTTCTAACCTATTACTGACTCACAGCAGATGACTGCCTCCTGCTTCGTGGAAAAAATCAAGGTCACAGAGCTCAGTCTTTTTCAGTTTCCCTTCTCCACCTCTAGACTCATCTTCTAGAGAACCTGGCCTTACCTCCTTCCCTACATCCCTTCCCTCCAGTACCCCAGGCAGAGTGAAGCACTCCCACCTCAGTGCCACCATTGTGCAAATTTCTATGACTGTGCAGATCCCTTGCTATCAGAGTTAATTTGGTTGTAGGTTTGCCTTTCACAATGACTGGATCTATCTATGCCTTATTCTTTGTATGTCCAACACCTAACATAAGGCCTAGCATTTGGTAGGTGCTCAGTAAGTGTTTATTGAAAGAGCTCTTGGACTTCCCTGGTGGCGCAGTGGTTAAGAATCTGCCTGCCAATGCAGGGGACACGGGTTCGAGCCCTGGTCTGGAAAGATCCCACATGCTGCGGAGCAGCTAAGCCCATGCGCCACAACTACTGAGCCTGTGCTCTAGAGCCTGTGAGCCACAACTACTGAGCCCATGTGCCACAACTACTGAAGCCTGTGCTCCACAACAAGAGAAGCCACTGCAATGAGAAGCCCGTGCACCACAACGAAGAGTAGCCCCTGCTCGCCGCAACTAGAGAAAGCCAGCGTGCAGCAACAAAGACCCAACGCAGCCAAAAATAAATAAATAAATAAATAGTCACACAGTATGGCTCATGATGGACAGGGCAAATGTAAAACATTTCGATGATCACAGAAAGTTTTACTGAAAAAGAAAATCCTTCCAAAAGAATTACATAGTATCTCAATTTCTACTTCCTCAGCCTAGATCTTTCCCTCATCTGTTATATCCAATCCATCACCAACCTCTAAAATATTTCCTGAATCTGTCCACTCCTTTACCCCATTGCCTCCAATCTCAACCAGACAGAATTGTCTTTCACTGACCTGTTTACTGCTGTTGTGTCCTAACTTGGGCTCCCTACTTACTCCTTGTCTTACCCCAATCTATATTCCACACAGCCTTAGTGATATTTTTTCATGTAAATGAGAGCATCAGTACCCTGCATTGTTAATAGCTTCCCAATATGCTGAGAATATGCTCCCAATTCCCTGCCCTGGTCTGCAAGGACCTACATGATCCGAGTCCTACCTACCCCTCCTACTTCAGCTCCTGCCACTCTCCTAGTTGCTCGTTCTACTTGAGCCACAGTGGCCCTTGGAAGTTCTTAGATCAGCTAAACTCTTTCCCACCTCAAGACCTACTGTTTCCTCTAACTGAAGCACTCCTCTCCTCTCCTTACACAGCTGGCTTCTTGTTATTCTTCAAGTAAATCTCATTCCTCAAAGACCCTCCCGCACACACATACACCATGTCCCCTATCACAGGATCTTGTTTATTTTCTTCATACTTCTTATCATAGCTCTAATTATTTTATTTCTTTATGATGACTTGTTTATTGTTTGTCTTCCCTGTTAGAATAGAGGAGAGCAGGGACGATGTATATTGTCTTCCCCCTTGTATCCCAAGTGCCTAGTACAATCCCTAGAGCAAAGAATATACCAAACAAACATTTACAAGTGAATACTGTACATGATTGAGTGCCCTCACTATTTCTGAGTGCAAACTGTCTAGCTCTTCTGATTCCTTCCTTTTAACTTGCAAATGGGTATGACTCCCCAGACAAAAGACAGACTAAAGACTAAAGACTTACCCTAGACTTTCTCTTCCCCTTGCAGCTGCAGCCCTGTTTGCTTCTTCCCTTACTTTACCAAAGAGTAGATTGTCTGTCTAGACCTCATCAACTCCCACTCTGTGAAACAGCTCTCACTAGTACCATGAATGACCTCTTTGTTTTTAAATCCACAGACATATGCTCTAGTTCTCAGCCTACTTGACCTTTCCACAGTCACACTTCCTCAATTTGGTTCTGCAGAACACTAGTCCCTAGAGTTGCTCTGGTAAAAAAGTGAGTTCACGTTCCTCCTATTAGATGCTGCTGTAGTACCCTGTGCGTCAACTCTGTAGCATGTAGCTCAATTGCAGTTAATTTGTTTAATTAGTTAATATCTGACTTTTCTGAGAAATTCATGTTCTTCAGGGCAGGAACCCTTATCCGTTTTGTTACTAAATAGCCCCATAATTCCAGCACATAAAAGATGTTTAATATTTGTCGAACTGAAAGGATGAATGAATGAATGAATACATTTCCCTCTGGGAAATTCACAGTGTGAATATGTAAATGTAAAATCCTGCAACAGAAAAAAATTGTTCAAATTTGTTTAGCACAGGATTTTCCAAACTCGATCACCAGTGCTCTCTTTGTTCTCTCACGTTCCCAGTAGTAGAATACTGCCAAACATCCCAGGGGAGTTCATAAAACACACATGGGAACACGTTACTCTCCAGTGTTAGATATTGTTGAGTACCCACTATTTCTCCATATCTTCCTTCCTTGGCTCCTAGGACTCCACTTTTCCTGGTTCTCTTTCTTCCTTTGAAGATGATCTCACCCATCATGAGGTCACCAGGCATTTAGTGTGTTGATAACTACCAAATGCATAACCCCCAGGCTTGTGTCCCCATCTAGTGACTAGGTACATCTATTCTGGCTGCCTCACTAGCCTTTCATTCTGACTGTGTCCCAACCCCCCAACATCCCTGCCCTTCTTGTATTGTGTATCTTGGTTAATGGTATCACCAGCCATCTAAGCCAGAAACCTAGAAGTCTTAACCTTCATTCCTTACCCCTCTGAATTAAATTGATCAAATTTATTTCAGAAATACTGTTTACAGCTTAGCCTTTGTCTATAACCACTGTCATTATCTTGATGTACACATTTATTATCCATTGCCTGCATTATTGCAACGGTCTTCAAGTCTGCTTTTAGAACTGGCTTCTTGAAACAATTTTTTCTACATCACTCCCCAGCTTGAAGATTCTGCTGGTTCCAAATTTCCATAGGGTAAAAGCCAAGTGTTGTAGATTGGCAAACAAGGTGCCTTCTCCCAACCTCTCCAAACTTAGCTCCCACCTCCCCTCTCTCTTAATATCCCCTTTTCCTTCCTCCTCAAGGCCTCACCTGTACAGAAATTCAGTTGAGCTTAAAAAACATTAACTGTACATCCGCTATGTGCCAGACCTGACATTTGACTCTGGGGGAGCAAATATGAATGAAAAGGAATTTACACTCTAATAGTAGCAAAGATAAACACATTACCAAAATAACATAATAATGCATTCTATAATAAAAACATGTACCAAGCTTTAAAATAAGAAAATATGCACTAAGCCTAAGAGGAGTACAGGGAGTAATTAATTCTGCAAGGGGGTAGGGATGCAGTGTTTCAGGGAAGCTTTCAAGATGAAATTCTGAGCAAGATGCTGAAGGTTGAGTAGGAACTGATCAGGTGGACCACGGATTAAAGAGCATTACTGACAGAGTCAACAGCAGGTTGACTAGGATGGGGAGTGGGGTCCCACAAGTAGCTTAGGTGTGTAGGTGTGTGTTGGGAAAATAAGTGACTATAGCTGAGGCTGGAGAGCCCATCAGGAATCACTCTATAAACAGCCTGTGTCAAGCATTGAAGGTTATACATTAACCTACAGATTTTGAAGATGAGGGTGACTTTATGGGACTATAGGAATATTACTCTCTGGGAATTCCCTGGCAATCCAGTGGTTAGGACTCCATGCTCTCACTGCCAAGGGCCCAGGTTCAATCTCTGATTGGGGAACTAAGATCCCATAAGCCGTGTGGTGTGGCAAAATAAAATAAAAGGAATATTACTCTGACAGCTGAATAGAGATGGATTTTTGAGGGGCCAAGGAGACCAGTTAAGAGGTTCCTCATCAACTCTCATTTAGACTACTGAAAACACCTCCTAACTGATCTCCTTGGTCCTTATAATCCATTCTCTACCCAGCATGAGGGTTGACGAAGAGAAACAGATTTGGGAGATCAATAGTAAGTTAAATGACAGGACATGGGAATAGATTGGATGTGGGGAAGAAAGGTAAAGGAGGACTTCCCTGGTGGTCCAGTGGTTAAGAATCTGCCTGCCAATGCAGGGGACACGGGTTTGAGCCTTGGTCCGGGAAGGTCCCACATGCTGCAGAGCAACAAAGCCCGTGCGCCACAACTACTGAGCCTACGCTCTAGAGCCCACGAGCCACAACTACTGAGCCTGTGAGCCACAACTACTGAAGCCCGCGTGCCTAGAGCCCGTGCTCCACAGCAAGAGAAGCCACCGCAATGAGAAGCCCACACACTGCAACAAAGAGTAGCCCCCGCTCACCGCAACTAGAGAAAGCCCGTGCACAGCAACGAAGACCCAACGCAGCCAAAAATAATAAATAGATAGATAGATAGATAACAAAAATAAATTTAAAAGAAAAAGAAAGAAAGGTAAAGGAGGTGGAAAGAATGACGTCTAGGTTTCTAGGCCTGCAGACTTGGGAGGTTGGAAGCAACAGCCACTGTCAGAGAGAACCTAAGAGGAAGATTAGGTTCATGGTGGGGATGGTAAGTGATACTTTCAGAGATGGCTAAGTTGAGTGCTGAGTTTGAGATGCCTCTTGGGCATTGTCTTAATCAGCTCAGGCTGCTATAACAAAATACCATAGTCTGAGTGGCTCATAAACAACAGAAATTTATTTCTGTCTGGAGACTAGAAATCTGAAATCAGTGTCAACATGGTCAGGTTCTGGTGAGACCCTCTTCCAGGTTGCAGACAGTTGACTTCTCATTGTATCTTCACATGGTAGAAAAGAGAGCTAGCTAGCTCCCTGGCATCTTCTTATAAGGGCACTAATCCCATTCATGAGGACTCCACCTTCATGACTTAATTACCTCCCAAAGGCCCGACCTCCAAATACCATCACATTGAGAGTAGAATTTCAATATATGAATTTTGGAGGGAAGCAACCATTCAGTCTATTGTAAGCATCTATCTGGAGATATGGAACTGAAGGTCAGAGGAGAGGTCAGAAGTGGAAAAAGGAAAAATGTCTTCTTCAGAGAGGGAGAGTTAAAACAACAGGTGTGGGAATGATGTCCCAGGAAAGGTAGGTGGGACTGAGGCAGAAGGACGAAGGATAAACTCAAGGAAGAGCACATCAGGGGAGTCAGACAGAAGAAGAGGATGTGGCAAAGAAGTCTGAGAAGAAGAGACAGGCCAAGGATAACAAGGAGAATGTGGGGAGAAAGGGAGAGGGAACTTCAAGAAAGAAGTAGTGGGACTTCCCTGGTGGTACAGTGGTTAAGACTCCGAGCTCCCAACGCAGGGGGCCCGGGTTCAATCCCTGGTCAGGGAACTAGATCCCACATGCATGCCACAACTAAGAGTTCCCATGCCACAACTAAGGAGCCCACCTGCTGCAACTAAGGAGCCTGCAAGCTGCAAATAAGGAACTGCCTGCCACAACTAAGACCCAGCACAACCAAATAAATAAATAAATATTAAAAAAGAAAAAAGAAAAGAAAGAAGTAGTGCCAAGTGTTACAAGAGTTCAGCAAGATGAGGACCGAAAAATACACTTGGATCTGACAATTACAAGGTCATTGATAACCTAGGCCAGAGCATTTTCAGTAGAGTACTGGGCAGAATATAGATTTCAGTTGGATAATACTAATGTTTATTGAATGTTTATTATCTGCAGGCATGTGCTAAGTGTTTTATATGAATGATCTAATTTAATGCTCACAGCAACCCTCTGAAGTGAGGCAGGCACTGTTATCTCTTTTTATGGGCAAGGAAATTGATGCTTAGAGAGATCAAGCTGTTTGGGTTACTAATAGCAAGAGTCAGTTTGGATATTAACCCAAGTATTCTGACAGTAAAATCCATACTCTTAATCACTCTTCTTTACCCTATCTTTCAAATGAATGGAAGGTGAGGAAGTGGAGACAAGTCTTTTAAGAATCTGAGCTGAGTAGAGGAGAAAAATAGGGTGATTCTGAGAAGGGAAAATAGGGCTGACAATTATTGTGAAGGCTAGAGCATGTTTATGTGCTCAGAGTGATATGTATTAAAAAAAAAAAAATAGAGCGCTAAATACTGATAAGGTAGTGACTTCTCTATATTCCCTGTAGGGGATGTGTGGTATCACAGCAAGTCAGTATCTGGTTTTTCAGTATGTGTTGAACAAATGAATCAATAGATGACAGTGAGCAGGATGGTTTGAAAGTAGAGGGGCTTTCAGAGAAGGTGGAAAGACAATGGTGCAGAGATGCCAGATAAAATACAAGACACACCGTCAAGAATTAGAATCTCAGATAAGCAGAGAATAAGTTTTTAATATAAATATGTCTCAAATATTGCATTGGGACATAGACAAAAAAATAATTTCTTATTTACCTGAAATTCAAATTTAACTTGGCTTCCTGAATTTTTTTTTTTTAATATGGCGATTTTTTTTTTTTAATTTTTATTTATTTATTTATGGCTGTGTTGGGTCTCCGTTTCTGTGCGAGGACTTTCTCCAGTTGCGGCAAGCGGGGGCCACTCTTCATCGCGGTGCGCGGGCCTCTCACTATCGCGGCCTCTCTTGTTGCGGAGCACAGGCTCCAGACGCGCAAGCTCGGTAATTGTGGCTCACGGGCCTAGTTGCTCCGTGGCATGTGGGATCTTCCCAGACCAGGCTCAAACCCGTGTCCCCTGCACTGGCAGGCAGATTCTCAACCACTGCGCCACCAGGGAAGCCTAGCTTCCTGAATTTTTATTTGCTAAATCTGACAACCTTACCTGGGAGAAGCTATGGGATGCCATGAAAATGCTGCTCCGTCTTCTGGCTGTGTGCACAGCAGATCATGAAAGAGGGAGTGGACTACTTACAAGGGGACCGTGAGAGAGCAAGTGCCTGGGGCACGCTAGGACTTGGTCCAGGAAGGCATGGATGGCTGTTTCCTGAACTAGACTAAAGATGTAGCAACCTAAATGGTTGGGAGCAAGGTTTCAGGATCAGGCAGACTTGTATTTGAATCCTGGATCTGTTGCTTAATAGCTATATGATTTAGGCCACGTTTCTTTATTTTTCTGAGACTTAATTTCCTCACCTAGAAAATGTGTATTATCATAATAATAATATCTACATCCAGAGTTATTGTGAGGACAAAAGGAGATCGTGTGTGTGTGTGTGTGTGTGTGTGTGTGTGTGTGTGTGTGTGTGTGTGTATGGTATATAAATATCTATATATTTATATATAGCTTATCCCAGGGCCTGACCTATCATTAGCTACTAAATAAATGTATTTATTAATTCAGAAATATTTATTGAGGGTCTCCTATGTGTCAAATACTGAGATACATTTTGGAGATAGAACAATAAACAGGTAATTAGAATATTCTGTGATAAGTGCTATTATAAAAGAAGTAGACAGAGTTCCCTGCAAGAGCCAGCAGGAGGGGCAAGTAACTGGTAGGGCTTCCCAAAGGAAATTATGTCTAAACTGAAACTGAGGTGTGAGTCAGAATTAGCCAGATGAATGCGAAGGGGAGAATGAGAATAGCACACAAAAAGCCCTGAGGCGAGATGCAGTTTGGCAAATTTGAAGTAAAAGTATTCAGTAGTTCAGGTTGGCTAGAGAACAGAGTTATGGGGAAAGATGAGGCTGGAGAGAGATGAGCAGGGCCAGATCATGAAGGTCTTGTAGGTCAGATAAAGAGTTTGTAGTTTACCCTATGTCAATGGGAATCAGAAGCTCAAACGCCTTTAGGGGAAGGCAGGTGGCCTAAAAAAATGTCCTAGAGGAAGTGATGGGGCCTGCAAAGACTTCCAGAGTACACACTCACCTGAAAGCATTCAAATTTGAATTTTAAAACCATGACCCTGGGAAAGTGCCACAATCACATTTGTATTTTAGAAAAAGAAATTAGATGCATAAAATGGAGCTAGACTAGAGCAGGAAGATCAGAAGGTAATCCAGGTGAGAAATGAAGGTTTGAGTGAGAATCAAGTGTTGAGGGAGAGAAGTAGCAGGTTCTAGAGATATTTAGGAGGAAGAATCAAGAATTTAGCCTTGGGGATAAATTTGATGTGTGGCTAAGGGATGATGAAAAAAAATTCATATTTTATGGCATGACAAGGAAAATTTAAACATAAAACTTTTCTTTGTCCATTTGAGCCTCCTCCTTCCCCTTTAGTGTGTATCGTACATCTGCATTAACCAGACCTCCTTAGGAGATAACATTCTTTCTTGATCTCATCAAGGGTTGCAACTCCTTGGGAGATAGCCTTGCTTCTTAAATCTTGTAAGGGGCCACGACGATGACCCACAATCTGGATTGTGTATTGTCAAAAATACCTCATTTAATGTAGAGCCCTCTGTCTCAAAAACTTATATAACTGTACTTTGACCTTTAACGGGCTGAACCATTCTCAGAGCTTTCTGAGAGGCTGTTCCCAAGTCGTAATCCTCAATTTGGCTTGAATAAAATTTTCCATTTCTTTCTTAGATTGACTGATTAATTTTTTGTCAACAGGGAGAAGTCAAGATTTCTTTATTACTGTTATTGCTGTTATTGCAGTGAGGATTGTATAGGACACAGTGAAAGAGATGGCAAAGAGGTCAATGGTAAGAAGAACCAAACGGAAAGAAACACAAAGAAGTAAAAGGATGAAGGATTAAAAGAACACTCAATCCAAAAGAATTGTATTTGGGCTTTTGACCCTGGATACTGAGTCATGAAGGCAAATTAAAAGCCTGAAAGTTCAAATTGGAGTTCCAGTAAGAGATGCCAGATTAAACACGCACTTAATTCCACTTCCTTTCAAAACTCTACTAAAATGACAGAAAAGAGACTTTTAAAAAACACGTCTTAAGAACAAAGAGGACGGGAGAGGAGATGAATGGTAACCGGGTTAGCAGAGCCAGGAAACTGGTGTCCTAACTGACAGAGAAGGCCAAGAAGCAATTAGATTTTCACCCAGAACTTTCAAAGGGTCAGGAACTGCTGACACGGTTACCTCTGGAAGTTACGGTGAGAAGGGACTATAAACAGGAGATTGGTTGAAAGTCCGGTTAAAATGCTGTTAGACATCCGGACCCCCTCGCTGACTCCAAGCTGCTGGGCAACTGCTCCTCCCTCTTCCCTCATTCCAGCAGAAAGCTGGAGGTTTAGTTTCTGGAGCAGATAAAAGAGACAAGACCTAAAGATATAACCTTTGGATGTTCCTCAGTGAAATAGCCCTGCAAGATCAGTAAAGTACCCAAATGATAAGCAAACACCCCCTCCACCTCCCCCCACAGACAACCAAGAATCACTAGGTATCTGAGAATGTCCTCTTATGTGAAAGAGAGACCAAAACAAATAGAAAAAAGCTACTTAAAAAAAACAGACTAGGTAGAAACCTACTTCCTGTCTTCCTCTCTTCCATTCCTCTTGACTAATTTAGTCCCAAAGCCATTAGGTCAGCATGAGCAAGTAGGTTATCTATGAGGGGCTGGGGGAGTATTAGAGCAAGATGAGCAGGACTTCTGTGGGGTGGGGGTCAGGGGTGGTGACACTGGCAGCCACGTGTGGGGAGTTGGAGTCTAAGTAGAGTGACAAGGAATCCACACAGGTATTGAGCCCAAGTAGGAGAAAGAAAATATTTGCAGAGGGAGTGGGAGTGACAGCAGCAGTAACCTACCAGTGTGTTAGAGCCCAGATGAGTCAAAGAGGCCATCAAGCATTGAGGGGTGGGTGGCAATAGCCCCAAGCTTGGTGTCAGAGCCTGGGCAGGGCAAGGAGGGTGTCTGACCAGGGGAAGCAGAGGCAGCTATACAGCTCAGGAGGTCAGAATCTGAGCAGAGTAAGGAGTCATGTCCACAACCCATGTGATATGTTGGAGCCCAAGTGGAGGGAAGATAGCATCTGTGTGGGGTGGGAGGCTGTATGTGACAGTGGCCCAAAACAGGTTATGGGTACCTAAGCAGAATAAGGAGAACAACTGGGGTCCAGGGGAGGTGAGTGTCTGCAAGTGGGGTTTTGGATACACATATTCTCTAGCTTCATCCACTGAGAGAGAGCTTGGAAACAACATTACTCCAATGGCAATGAACACCTCTACTGCCCAAATCTTAGTCTCTAAATACCATCCTCTACTAAAAGAAACCAGGGACCCTTGGAGAAATGATTGATTCCAGGGTTGAGATAGGGAAAGTACAAGATAAACCTGGACCACGTTTCTGTGTCAGAAATACAGAGGTGCTTAAAAAGTGACGGAGACATATCAAAAGAACATAGAAGGAGCTTGATGGGGACTTTCATTAACAAAATTTGAGCATCAAAATATATAATGATAGTCAAAGGTTATAATCCATTGAATAAAATAGGAAGCTATATGTCCGTACTAATATAAAAAATGAATAAATAAGTGAATGGGCAGAAGAGAAAATTTTTCCTTACTGTAGAATGACAACTAATAAATTAAGGAATAATAAATTGGAAAATCACTGTTTGGCAACCATCATAGTAAAAATTCATTCAGCCAAAAAAACTAATGAGTAAAAGTTTGATGAGGAGCAGGATATGTACACAGTCTCAAAGTACCTCCTCACAAAATTCTTACTAATTACACGGGGCAAAAGAGTAACTTCACAATGGAGAAACCTAGCAGACACCACTTAATCAAGTGATCAAAAACAATCTCAATAATGGGACAAATTGAAACCAGTTATTACCTGATAGGAGGCGATAAAAAGAACACAGCATCACTTTTATGCTATTCTTGCCCCCCAAAAGCATAACCTGAATTCAATCATGAGGAAACTCAAGGTGAGGGACATTCTACAAAATAACTGGCCTGTAAAAAAATTGTCAAGGTCATGAAAGCCAAAGAAACAGTAGAATAATTGTTCTAGACTAAAAGAAACTAAAGAGACAGGACAATAAGTGCAATGTATGGTCCTAGATTGGATCCTTTGTTATAAAAGGCAGCATTGGGACAATTGGAGAAATTTAACTGGGGTGGTCTGTGGATTAGATGGCAGTCATGTATCAGTATTAATTTGCTGATTCTAATGATTTTGTTAGGTAGAAGCATGTCCTTGTTTGAGGAAATACATACATACTAGTATTGGTGATGATGGGTATCATGTTGGCAATTTACTTGCAAATGATCCAAGAAAAAATTTCTTTAAACTATTCTCACAATTTTTTGAAAATTTAAACTTCTTTCATAATAAAAAGAGAAATTAAATTAAAAATCTATCACTAATATCCTCAGAGAAATAAGAGGATCAAGTTAATGAAACAAGAACAGTATGCTATAAAAAGAAACACTCATAAACAAGAAATAACTGTTGTAAATTAAAAATATGACAGCAGGGGCTTCCCTGGTGGCGCAGTGGTTAGGAATCCACCTGCCAATGCAGGGGACACGGGTTCGTGCCCCTGTCCGGGAAGATCCCACATGCTGCGGAGCGGCTGGGCCCGTGAGTCACAACTACTGAGCCTGCGTGTCTGGAGCCTGTGCTCCTCAATGGGAGAGGCCGCGACAGTGAGAGGCCCGCGCACCACGATGAAGAGTGGCCCCGCTCGCCGCAACTGGAGAGAGCCCTCACACAGAAACGAAGACCCAACACAGCCAAAAATAAATTAATTAATTAATAAATTAAAAAAAAAATGACAGCAGAATTTTTTTGTCTAGTTACGATCTGTCACCGTACTAAGATATTACGTAGTTATTGACTATATTCCCCACACTGCACATTTCACACCCGTGACTCATTTATTTTACAACTGGAAGTTTGTACCTTTTAATCTCCCTCAGCTATTTCTTTCTTCCCCGCCCCCCCCCACCCCCTTCACCTCTGGCAACCACCTGCTTGTTCTATCCGTGACTCTGTTTCTATTTTGTTATGTTTTATTCATTTGGTTTGTTTTTTAGATTCCACATATAAGTGAAACCATACAGTATTTGTCTTTGTCTGATAGCACAAATTTTAAAAAAAATACACAACAGAAAGTTTACAAGACAAAGCTGGGGAAATCTTACAGAAAAAAAAAAAAGACAAAGATAGATTATAAAGGGGTAAAAATCAAAAACAAAATAAACCCCAAAATAATTGGATTAGACCAGGAGATCCAGCATCTAAATAGGTACTCAAGAAAGGGAACAGAGAAATCAGAGAGGAGGAAGTTATCAAATGAACAATTAAAGAACATTCCCCAGGGGCTTCCCTGGTGGCGCAGTGGTTAAGAATCTGCCTGCTAATGCAGGGGACATGGGTTCGATCCCTGGTCCAGGAAGATCCCACATGCTGAGCAGCAACTAAGCCCGTGCACCACAACTGCTGAGCCCGCACGCCACAACTGCTGAAGCCTGTGTGCCTAGAGCCCGTGCTCTGCAACAAGAGAAGCCACGGCAATGAGAAGCCCGCGCACCACAACCAAGAGTAGCCCCCACTCACCACAACTAGAGAAAGCCTGCACGTAGCAACGAAGACCAAACGCAGCCAAAAATAAATAAATAAAATTTATGAAAAAAAAAAAACATTCCCCAGAATTGAAGGACATGACTTACCACATTGAAATGTCCCACCTAGTGCCAGCACAGTGAATGAAAACAGACCCACAACAAGGCACATTACATCATCAAGGTACATCAGAAAATCAGGGATAAAGAGAAGAACAGGTCCCAGAAAGGAAACAAAACTCATCAAAAATAGGCCACATAGAAAGATTTAGGAGCAAAACTAATCAAACATAGGCCACAAAGAAAGACTTAGGAATCAAAATGACTTCAGACCTATTAGCAGTCATACTAGAAGCTAGAAGGCAATGAAGAGATATCTTTAAAATTCTGAGGAAAAATTATGTATAACCTAGAATCCCAAATATAGCCAAACTATCAATGAAGTAGGAAAGCAAAGACATCTTCAAGCATGCAAAGTCTCCAAAAATTAATTTCCCAACTACAGGAAATTGTAGTTGTATTCAGGAAGCTACTAAGGGATGTACTTCACGAAAATGAAGAAATAAATCAAGGAGGAAAACATCGACTGGAAAGTCACAACACAGAGAAAGGTGAAGGGAATCACAGGATGATGGTGAAAAGAGATCCTGGGCAGACACTGTGCAGCTGGGGTCATAGCAACCAGTCTGGACTAGAGTGGGTCCAATGGCTCCTGGAGAGATGTTGCCAAATGAAAACACTAGAACCCCCAAAGCACTTAATGTATTGAGTGAGGATGTAATGGTTGGGGGAGAGTTTGGAGCTGAATTAGAAAACTAAGCATTCAAACAAACAAAAAGGATAATTATTAACTTCCAGGAAACAAAAAGTTTTGCAAGAAAGGAACACTAATCATAGTACATTATATGACTCACTTGTGAATAGCATTTACATAGCCTTAATGACTTAATAATCTTAATAAGACTAAGTAACCAAAATTATGATATAATTATATTAGGAAAAGGGGAATGGCACATATAAACCAGTGATGATGATGGTGGTGGTAGTGATGGTGTGTGTAAAAGAGAGATAAATCTTCATCTTCCATAATGGGGAAGCCAATAGATAATAATCTAAAACAGAAAAATCAGTAAGTAGCAGTCTAACCATATTATTCAAAATATGCTGGAAAATACAAAGGAATCAGTTAAAAGAGTAAAGAGTGAGGCAAGAAAGTGGGGTGGAGGGAACAAGAGGCTACGTTTTTTGTTTTTTGTAATAATTCTTGCAGACTCTTTTCTAGAACGAAAACCAAAAAATAGAAAGAAACCAAAAAATAGAAAGAGAGAGGGAATTGCCTGGCGGTCCAGTGGTTAGATGCTTTCACTGCTATGGACCCAGGTTCGATCCCTGGTGGGGAACTAAGACCCCACGAGCTGCACGTGTGGCCAGAAAGAAAGAAAGAGACAGACAGAGAGAAAGAGGGAGACAGAGAGAAAGAGGGAGACAGAGAGAAAGAAAAGAAAGGAAGGAAGGGAAGAGGGAGGGAAGGAGGGAGGAAGGAAGGAAGAAAGAAGGAAAGAAATAAAGAAAGGGAAGGAAAGAAAAGAAGGAAGGAAGGAAGAGGGAAGAAAAGGAAGGATGGAAGGAAGGGAGGAGAAAGAGACTTTATCCATTGGGGGAAAATGTTCAAATTAAAACTCTGTTGAAAACTTGTTTTGAGAGTCTTTATTTTTGAAAATCTGTCCCCCAGGCAGTCCTGGAGCCCCTACCGACTGGAATCTTTCATTGAATGGTGGAAGTTTCTGACATGCTGTGGGGTGCAGAAGATTGGAGTCTGGCCTCAGCAAATCTGTCCCCAAGTGCTCATGAAGCATTGATCACCCCATGATGTCTTACTTGTGGGCCCTTTCTCAGAGCGTACTTTCCCTTGTTTTATATGCAATTTTAACACATTTGGCTATTTGAAAAGGAATTTAATATAGCAAAAAAAAAAAAAAAAAAAAAGCTCCAGATTAAGAAATGTGAAAGTGTGAGAGTGAGACCTGGGTTGAAGTTCTTTTTCTATTTACAATGATGTGTATTCATGTATGGAATAAGTCATTAGTTTCTCAGTCTGTAAAACCAGTAATAATATCCCTATTATCTCAAAGTGTTGATGGGAAGTTTGTATTTGCCAGAATTCTTTTGGTTACAAATGAGAGAAACACAGAAGCCCCAGTCAAGCCAGTTTAAACACAACAAAATAGAAATGAAAAATGGATGTGTGTGGTGGAGTGGGTGCAGGCGCTCATGCAAGCTGAAAAGTCCAGGATTCAGATGTTCAAACGATGTTGTTTGCAGGTCTATCTCCCTCCATCTCTCAGCTGTTTTTCTGTACGTTAGGATCTTTTCATAGGCCATAAGATGGACTTGGGCAGCTCCAGGTTTACCTGATTTCATAGTATTAAGATAAGCTTCAGATGAACTGCTTTCTTGATCACCCTGACAAAAATCCTAGGACAGATTCAATAGGCCCAGCTAGGGACATGTGCCCATCCCTGAACCAGTCATTGGTGAGAGAGATGGAATATTATGATTGGCCAGGCCAGGCCCTAGGGGTTATTACTGACAGACAGTGATGTCAACTTCAAAGGTCAGATAAGCACTTTATAATTGCTGAAGGGTGGTTCAAATGTAAGTGACAATTATCATCTGCCTGTAGCAAATTAGAAACTGTATTATAAGGGAAGACAGTCTGTGATAAGTAAGCTCTACCCTAAGAGCAAAGGGAAGTGGGCGCCAACAGCAGGGAAAATGACAAGAAAACCTATAAGGGGACTACATAAAAACTTTAGGGGACTTCCCTGGTGATGCAGTGGTTGAAAATCTGCCTGCCAGTGCAGGGGACACGGGTTCGATCCCTGGTCCGGGAAGATCCCACACGCCACGGAGCAACTAAGCCCGTGTGCCACAACTACTGAAGCCCACACGCCCTAGAGCCCGTGGCCTGCCACAAGAGAAGCCACCGCAATGAGAGGCCCGCGCACCGCAATGAGGAGAGGCCCCCGCTCGCCGCAACTAGAGAAAGCCTGTGCGCAGCAACGATGACCCAACGCAGCCAAAGATAAATTAATTAAAAAAAAAAAACTTTAGAAGTGCAGCATTCTGAGACATTTGGTGTACAGTTTTACAAATTTTATTATACCCTATTGTTACCAATTTAGAAAATTTTTGTATACGTTAAAAAATCAGTGCTTGCCTACATGTTTAACTTGTCAATCTAGAATGACTTTTTTCGAAGTTCCCGGATAGCTGGTGATTTAACAGGGACTCTGTCCTAGAGGAAAATTAATCTCATAGGGAAGATGGTGTAGATTTATTACAAGACAGTGTATTATGGGAACTAAATCAGTCCTTTATACAATAAGCTCTTCACAATAATTAAGTTTTCACTTCCACTCTCAAACACAGAATATTGATTGGGTGGGTCTGTTGAAGTAGGGCAATACTCATGTGTTCATGTTAAACTTGCTTGGCCAGAACTTGCTACTCTAAAAATATACTCACTTTATCTACATATAGCATGTAAATACATCTCTCACAGGAGATCTATGTTCAATCTTTTGAGTTCTCTTTTGCAGTTTCCTTGATAGTAGGGCATGTGTTGGTGGGACCTGCTCCTGGCAGCACAAAGCACGGGAAGGTTTTTCATGCTAACAATGCTTATCACAGAAGATGAAATGTTTCACCCATTCTCCCATATCACAAACAGCTCTGACATTAGATCCACCAGTTGCTATAGGACATTCCAGGAGTTTCTGTTCAGAGTCAGATCTCCTCCCCAGCTGATCTGTATTGCATCCCATTAGGAATGTCACCATACTTCATGCAATGTCACCATACTTCACATAATGTCCCAAGTTATGACTCTATTAGGAAGAAAAGGGAGAATGAGGAGAAGGAAAGAGAAAGAATGGTTTCTTTCTCTTCAATGAAACACATAGTTCATTTGTGAACTTTCCAGACTTTGATTGCTCCCCTCAATCCATTTCCTCTAATTCTTAATTTTACTTAGGTCACTCATTGTTTTGGATCACTATTTTGTACGAATTTGTATGCATCTCACTAATTCCTTGAGGCTTTGTGCTGTTTATCTTCCTACTCATAAAAATTTATTACTATTTCCTTATACAGCTATTTAATAGGAAACAAAATGTCAATACCCAAGGTATTCTTAATTCCAATCAATATAGCTCCACAAAAAAAATGGAAGTCTTGGCAGGAGGCAATCCCACTGGTGAGAGGTTAGTTCGCACAAAGAATGTATAAGTTGAGAGGCAAATAGCTATCCATACACTCAAGAGTGCTACCACATCAGGAGAGGGAGGTTGGGAGAGAAAGTTAATGGGGCAGGGAGGAGGGGCGTAGGTAGGTCGGTAGAAAAAGGCAATGGTTAACTGCAGTGTTGTGGGAAGTGGCTGTGAGAGAGAAAGCAGAGGGGTAGAGCTCAGGGTGGAATTCAGCAGTCCAACTAGAGGAAAGTAGTTATGTTTGTTTATGTTTCCGTGGCAACCAAAGTACCTTAGAAACAGGAAATAGGCAAGGTGGAGAAATAAAGTGAAGTGTAAATCCTCAAATTACAACATCCTTAACTGTGCCAGAGGAGAGCTTCTTGCAGAGTTTCTTTGTATTAGTTTTATAGAAATCACTTGTTTTTAGATTTAATACCTTAATTTTTTTTTTCTGCAAGGCACCTATTTGTCTGGGGTGATGTACACTGACTTCATTTCCATTCAGTCCTGGAATTCTAGAAAGTAGATATAACTCAAAATGGAGATGCCTGGAACGCCCTTCCTCCACCTTTTTTACTTCCTTCTTGTAAAAGGTCAGGATTCACCTCCTCTAAAAAGTCTATCCAGACCAGAGAAAAATTAGTCATAGCCATGTGACTACTGACATGTTAACATAAATATATCCTTGTCAACTCAGAATTAAACTGTAATCTCCTAGTAGGGGACTATATATCTTCAGGTGGCCTACACTCTGCCTGGTCATCCATGCTTCACACTGCCACTGGAATTATCTTACACATATTCTTTAATGGCACTCCTTCACCCACAGAATAAGGGACCATACTGTTTAGAAACATTCAAAACCCTCCTCAATCTCCTTTATATTCTCATCTCCTATTATATTCTTCATCCTTCTTCTCCATCTACTTATTCTCCAAGTCTCAGTTCAAAGCCACAACCTCCATGAAGCCTTATGTTTAGTTATTTTCATGTCTGTTTCTTCCTTTAGAATGGAAGTTCCATGAAGGCCGCTTCCAATTTTAAAATCTCACTCTTCCGTCTTTCCCCCATACCTATAATTCATTCATTTAATCAACAAATATTTATTGATTGCCTGCTCTGTGCCAGGCAAAGAGTGCGAATGAGTAATTCTCCTTTTGTTATAATAATATTGCAATAATTTAAAACGAGAATAATAGTTAATGTTTATTGAACACTTACTATTGTATCACGTGCTGTGAGAAGTGTTTTACACTTCTTTTTTTTTGCCTGTCATTTTAATTTTTTTCTCTCTTTTTAAACATCTTTATTGGAGTATAATTGCTTTACAATGGTGTGTTAATTTCTTTTAATAAATTTATTTATTTATTTATTTTTGGCTGTGTTGGGTCTTCGTTGCTGTGCATGGGCTTTCTCTAGTTGCGGCGAGCGGGAGCTACTCTTCGTTGCAGTGCATGGGCTTCTCATTGTCGTGGCTTCTCTTGTTGTGGAGCATGGGCTCTAGGCGCGCAGGCTTCAGTAGCTGTGGCACGCGAGCTCAATAGTTGTGGCTTGCGGACTCTAGAGCTCAGGCTCAGTAGTGTGGTGCACAGGTTTATTTGCTCCATGGCATGTGGGATCTTCCTGGGCCAGGGCTCGAACCCGTGTCCCCTGCATTGGCAGGCAGATTCTTAACCACTGAGCCACCAGGGAAGCCCAGGTGTGTTAATTTCTGCTTTATAACAAAGTGAGTCAGCTATACGTATACATATATCCCCATATCTCCTCCCTCTTGTGTCTCCCTCCCACGCTCCCTATCCCACCCCTCTAGGTGATCACAAAGCACCGAGCTGATCTCCCTGTGCTATGTGGCTGCTTCCCACTAGCTAGCTATTTTACATTTGGTAGTGTATATATGTCCATGTCACTCTTTTCGCCCCAGCTTACCCTTCCCACTCCCCATGTCCTCAAGTCCATTCTCTACGTCTGTGTCTTTATTCCTGTCCTTCCCCTAGGTTCTTCAGAACCTTTTTTTTTTTTTTTTTTTAGATTCCGTATATATGCGTTAGCATACGATATTTGTTTTTCTCTTTCTAACTTACTTCACTCTGTATGACAGACTCTAGGTCCATTCACCTCACTACAAATAACTCAATTTCATTTCTTTTTATGGCTGAGTAATATTCCATTGTATATATGTGCCACATCTTCTTTATCCATTCATCTGTTGATGGACACTTAGGGTGCTTCCATGTCCTGGCTATTGTAAATAGTGCTGCAGTGAACATTGTGGTACATGACTCTTTTTGAATTATGGTTTTCTCAGGGTATATGCCCAGTAGTGGGATTGCTGGGTCGTATGGTAGCTCTATTTTTAGTTTTTTAAGGAACCTCCATACTGTCCTCCATAGTGGCTGTATCAATTTACATTCCCACCAAAAGTGCAAGAGGGTTCCCTTTTCTCCACACCCTCTCCACCATTTATTCTTTGTAGATTTTTTGATGATGGCCATTCTGACTGGTGTGAGGTGATACCTCATTGTGGTTTTGGTTTGCATTTCTCTAATGATTAGTGTTGTTGAGCATCCTTTCACGTGTTTGTTGGCAATCTGTATTACTTCTTTGGAGAAATGTCTATTTAGGTCTTCTGCCCATTTTGGGATTGGGTTGTTTGTTTTTTTGATATTGAGCTGCATGAGCTGCTTGTAAATTTTGGAGATTAACCCTTTTGTTTTACACTTTTAAAAATTTTTTATTTTGAAACCATTGTAGACTCCCAGAAAGCTGAAGCAGTAGAATAGAATCCTGTTTGCCCTTCATCCAGCTTCCCCTAATGGTGACATCTCACATAATTGTATTACAATATGAAAACCAGGAAATTGACATTGGAACAATACTTTTAACTAGACTACAGACCTTATTCAGCTTTTGCCATTTTTAGTATGCATTCATTCACAGGTGTGTAGTTGTATGAAATTTTTAAACCACATAGATTCATGGAACCACCACCACAATCAAGATAAAGAACTGTTCTATCAACACAACAGGACCCCCTTGTGTTATCATTTTATACTTGTGAGCAACACATACACACACACATACACCATCCCTGTCTCCTAACAACCGTCAATCACCTCACCATCTCCATAGTTTTGTCATTTTGAGAATGTCATATCAATGGAATCATACAGAGATTGACTTTTTTCATATTTTACATTTTTTTAATTTTTATTTTTTATTGAAGCAGGTTGATTTACAATGTTGTGTTAGTTTCAGGTGTACAGTAAAGTGATTCAGATATATATATACACACGTATATATGTGTGTATATATATATATATATATATATATATATATATATATATATATATATATATTCCTTTTCAGATTCTTTTCCATTATAGGTTATTACAAGATATTGAATATAGTTCCCTGTGCTGTACAGTAGGTCCTTGTTGGTTATCTATTATATATATAGTAGTATGTATCTGTTAATCCCAAACTCCTAATTTATCCCCCCCTTCCCTGTTGGTAAACATAAGTTTGTTTTCCATGTCTGTGACTCTGTTTCTGTTTCGTAAATAATTTCATTTGTATCATTTTTTTAGATTCCACATATAAGTGATATCATATAACATTTATCTTTCTCTGACTTACTCACTTAGTATGATAATCTCTAGGTCCATCAATGTTGCTGCAAATGGCATTATTTCATTCTTTTTTATGGTTGTGTAGTATTCCATTGTGTGTGTGTGTGTAGATATATATGTATACATATATACATATCTCACATTTCTTTATCCACTCATGTGTTGATGGACACTTAGGTTGCTTCCATACCTTGCCTATTTTTAATTGTGCTGCTATGAACATTGGGGGGCATGTATCTTTTCTAATTAGAGTTTTTGTCTTTTCTGGATATCATATTTTACATTTAAATTCATGATCCATTTTGAATTAACTCTTGTATAAGATGTGAGATTTAGGTCAAGGTTCTTCTTTTTCTTTCTTTTGCCAATGAATGTGCAATTTCTCCAGCACCATTTATTGAAAAGGGTATCCTTCCTCTGTTGAATTGCTTTTGTCACTTTGTGAAAATTCAGTTGGGCATAGTTGTGTGAGTCTATTCCTGGGTCCTCTGGTCTGTTCCATTGATCTACGTGTCTATCAGTCCACGCTGTCTTGATTACTGTAGCTTTATAGTGAGTCTGTAGCTATCTCATAAGCTTTAACATGAGACAGAGTGATTCCTCCCACCTTTCTTTTTCAAAATCGTTTTAGCTATTCTAGCTCATTTGCCTTCCCATATAAATTTTAGAATAAGCTTGTCCATACCTACAAAAAAATCTTGCTGGGTTCTTGAATTTTAATATTTTTAAAAGTTTTCTTCATGTCACTAATTTTGTTTTTATTAACATTTCTTTTTATTACCTATGCTATTGTATGTCACACAGATGGTCAGAAGACTTCAATTTTCTCGCATTTCTAAGAGATAGGCCAGCCCACTTTTGACATAGTGGTCACCAAACTGTTCCATACATTATCTTTACATGTGTTCTTTAAAGTTCATAGTAACTCTAAGAGGAAGATATACCAGTACTATCTCCATTTTACAGATGAGAAAAATGAGGCATGAATAGAATAAATAATTTGTCCAACATCTCACAGCTGGCAAGTGGTATAACTAGGATTTGAATCTAAGCAGTCTAATTCTAGAACACACACTCTTATCCTCTGTGTATGCTTCTTTTCTTTGAGAATAATTATTTCATTCAAAACATTTTAATTGAGTGCCTATTATGTGCCAGGGACTGTTCTATGTGCTAGGGCTATAGCAGCCATGAGTAAAATAAAACAAAATCCTGCCCTCATAAAACTTATTTTAAAAGATGGGGAGAAATTATGGCATGAATGCAATAACTACTGTTTTGTTAAAGCATTACTTTATTATTGTATCTATATTAGGGGCATAACCACTCTTAGATACGGGGGCTGGGATCTCACCCAAAAGATATGCCTATTCACTGAATCGTTCACCATAGTCCTACCAATCTGGGGTCAGGAAAATCCCTTGGTTGGGAGACAGGAACTAGCTAGGAGACCCAGGGGGATGGTAAGCTAAGCCACCAAAGGGACACAACTGTCTAGACATTACCTCTTGTGTGGTGGGAAATAAGACCACACCTGCTCCCAGTAAGTGTTCAGGGGACAGAAGAAACAGGAACATATGCAAAGTGCTTGGGTATTTGCCCAGTCTGAGTTAGGTTACAGATCATTCAAACCAAGGCCATGAGTGAGTTAGCTGTAGAATGATCAGGAAATCAGACTGTTCTATACTATTTTCTAAAACACATTTTATTGATGTGTACTGAACATATAGAAAAGTATAGAAATCATAAGTGAATACCTCAATGAATTTTCACCCATGTAACCAGAACCCAAATCAATGAAATAGCACATTACTAGCCCCCCAGGTGTCCCTGTGCCCTTGTAGTCACTAGTTCCAATGACAATCACTATCTTGGTTGCAAACACCACAGATTGGTTTTGCCTGTTTTGGAACTTTAGATAAATAGAATAACAGACAGCAGATCCCCTTCTGTGTCTGGTTTAACTCTCAACATTGCGCTGGTGAGATTCACGCATTTGTTACCTGTAGTTGTAGTATGTTCGTTGCGGTGCTGTGTGGTATTCTACTGTGTAAAGATACCCTAATTTGTCTATTCTACTGCACATGAGATTTAGGTTGTTTCCAATATTTGGCTATTACAAATAGTACTGCTATTATCATCCTAGATATACTATGTACTCAAAAAATGCACACTGGGTACATTTCCTAGGGATGAAATTGCTGAGTCCTTGCATATATCTGATTGTGATTAGCTTTAGTAAATACCACCAAACAATTTTCCAAAGTCATAACAATGTTTCATTTTGCTTTCAAGGGTGTCCATTTCTTCTCTCTTATTTTTTTCAGTAAAATATTTTGTTGAGAACTCCAACCGATTTCACTGATAAGCAAAAATTTTATAATCTATGCTTGGGCCAGAGTGTTAGAGAGGAAACAGCAAAGACATAGGAAACCTGATAAACAACAAGGTCCTACTTACAGCACAGGAACAAACACAGCATTGCAAATCAACTGTACTTCGATTAAAAAAAAAAAAAGACATAGCAAACCTGAGGGAGGGGGAACCTGGGACAGAGTCACGACTCAGTTCAGCCAGTTATTCTTATCTAGATATTCTCTTTCAAGAGCTAAGCTTTGGAGGTTCTGGTTTTGTTTAATAAAGCACAATGTCCCCTTACATAGTTGAAATGTTTTCCAATGAATATTAATTAAATTACCTCATTATATCTTTAGGTTAAATAATTAAACTGTAAGCTTAGGTGGAAAGAGAACTTGTATATTTTCCAACATAACAAATGTTCAATAAATGTTTGGGTGAATAAACAAATAATTAAATGAATGACTTTCCTAAAACTTCATAACTGTGTATCATGGCCTGATGTAGCATGCTTGGTTCATTATGCAGACATCAATCCTGTGTCTCAAAATCAATGGTCCAGGCCTTTCTCCTGAGTCTACTTCAAGTACCATGAGACAGTATCTGAGCTTTCTTGGCATTATGCATGTAGGATCAATCAGCTGGACAACAGCCAACTCAGGTGGTAGAGCCTGGCACCATCCTCATAGAGATCACGGTCAAAAAGCAGAGGTGTACAGAGAGAACATATGAAAGAATATGTACACACAGAGTAATGCAACTGTCGCTTAACTGTTCACAAATGTGAACGAGAGGCTCATTTACATAATCCTCTGAAAGGCCTTATGAGGCATGTTATTATGATCTTTGTTTCATATGATAAGGCCGTTCAGAGAAGTGAAGTGAATTGTCCAAGGTCACAACTAGTAAGTGTAAAGCCTAGAGTTAAACTTAGGTCTGTCTCAATCAAGATCCTGGGATTTCAATAATGATGTATGCACAGGTAATATAAAAATTAAAGTTGCCTTGGCTCTCAAGTACATGTGGTGTTTTTGCATCTGATGTCAATTAAGTTACATACATTTGGTGCTTACTAGGTACTGAAGATATATGTGTAACTTAAGCTAATAGTAAAATCAATTTACTTTCTCTCAACAGTCCTTCAGCTTCCCTGGTTAGGAGGTAGCTGGACCTTGAATGAAAAACTCTTTTTTGATGATCATGGGAAAGATGAACAGGAGCCTGAGTGAGCAGGTCTTAGCCAGGGTTAAGGAAGGCTCTCCAGAAGGGGAGATACACGGGAGTCTGAGGAAGGGAGGAAGATGACTTAGCAGAAAAAGGCAGGAAAGGTAATTCAAGAAGGAAGCCTGAACCTTTTTCCCATCAGAGCTTTCTTTGCTTTGTTTTCATGGCAGCTATTCACTTCTTGAAGGCCCAAGAAAGCAGAATAAATTTGAGGATTGTTGGCAGATTCTTGCGTCGCTGGACTGCAGAGAACATAAACACTCTGGGTTACAGATGACGTGGCTGGCCACCTCAGCCACTATTCTGCCCTCTGGATCTGGGTGATGCCAGCTCCTTGGCAACACCGCAGGCCGCTATGACCCTGGGCTGGGCTGGGGGAGGGGCAGAGCACCAGGTGACATGGCTACACTGCAGTACAAGGCAAAGCCGTGCTAAGAGACCCGCGTCCTGCAGTCCTGCGGCAGATCAGGGGACTGACTGCAGGAATCCTGGGAAGGAGGGGGGAGAGAGGGGGTGGGAACCACTGGTGCATGGCTCTAGCCAGGAAGGAAATGCTATAAAATTCTGCTTCCTGGCTCGGTTCCCAGTGTAGCTAATGCTTGGAACTGTCCTGTTGCCCAGACAGTTTCAATTTTTTATTATGTGCAGCTCCTGCCTCGGTATTCGGGTTTTTTTTGCCCCTCAGTTTCGGATGGCCCACTGCAGCCCCTACTCATGATTCAGACTGAAATAGCGGCCTGCTTTGCATTCCAGTTCAAGCTACATTTCAGTTCTTGTTTCTCTGAAAATGTCCTGCCAGGGAAGCAGAATGAAATGTCAGGTTCCGGTCTGGTATTCCCCCCTTAACCTTCACCTTGTAGTGTGACTTCAGTGGGATTCCCACTCAGGCCCAGAATTCCTGCATGTTAATGGGCTGTTAATTCAGAAATGGCTGGATGACGTGATAATGTCACGGCCCTCTGAGATCATACTCTTTCACGTTCGGTGGACCAGCTGAAATCCAGGTTAGTTAACCCATCCCAATCTCCCTTAGGCCATGCCTATTACACACAAAAAGTTATCAAGGAATTCTCAATTTCTTCCTACAAAGTAACCAGATTTTCACAATGATCTGGTCCACAGACTCACTCGGCTGACAGCTGGCTAGTCCTTATTGATATCTAAACCATACCTGTCCTAAGACAGTTTATGCTTAGTCTTTCTTTTCTTGCCTTGGGCGAAAATAGATAATAGCTTTGCATCACTTTTGCAGTACCCCCCATCCCAAATCTTTTCCAAATACAAGACCACTTAGATCTTTATCACAGTCCTAAGGAGCTTAAGTTTAAGGTTACATGTGAGACACTGGGAACTTAAACTTGGAGATTTTTAAGTATGGAAATTCTCAAGACCTTAGTGCTTTGCCCGCTGCTACATTTGCCAACTTTTCAGTCTGTTGGAGCTGGTCAGAGAGGGCTAATAGCCCTTTCAGAAATTAATATTTGTACTCTGACCCCATTTTTTCAATCTCTACATTTTATGAAGAAAAACCCCTTTCTAGATATCTATATATTGTTTAATATCCTCTTTATTTAGAAAACCTCTTTCTGTAGGTTATGAGCGAATGACCCAGGTGTGTTAAGAGGTTGGTCAAGGACACCCCCCAACCCTGAAAAATAAATGAACTTGAACAGTTCACAAAAGAGGAAACATATATAGCTAAAAGACACGTGGGAAAATGTTCAACTTCACTAATAACAAAAGAGATGCAAATTTTTTAAACCAGGTACCATCTTTCATCTATCAAAACTTGCAAAACTTAAAAAAAGAAAAAAAAAAAAAGGCTATCCAGGGCAGGCAAGTGTGCAGTGCAAAGGCTATTCTTATGTCCTGCTGGTGGTGAGGCAAATTGAGACTGCTTTTAGAGAAATAATTTGGTGATGCATATCAATTATTCTCCTCTTAAATTATCCTAAAAAATTATCCAAAATATATATAAAGAGTTATTCACAAGGATGCAGTGTTATATACGAGTCTGAAAAAATAGAAATATCTTAGGTACCCAAAACTGAGACTGGTTAAAAATAAATTTCAGTATATTCCCACAGTAGAACATTAATGCAATCACTAGAAAAGATGCTTTGTATAATTTCTAGTAAACTGGGAAAATGCTTTGATTTCTTTTTTTTTTAATTTTTGTTTTTTTGAAAAATTTTAAATTGAAGTATAGTTGATTTACAATGTATTAGTTTCAGGTATACGGCAAAGTGATTTAGATAGATACATAGATAGACAGGTACATAGATGGATAGATAGATAGATAGATAGATAGATAGATAGATAGATAGATAGATAGATAGATAAACGATGGAGATAGAGATTCTTTTTCAGGTTCTTTTGCATCATAGGTTACTACAAAATATTGAGTATAGTTCCCTATGCTATGCAGTAGGTCCTTGTTGGTTCTTTATTTTTTTTTTAATTTTTTATTTTATTTTAATTAATTAATTAATTTATTTTTGGTTGCTTTGGGTTTGTTGCTGTGCACAGGCTTTCTCTAGTTGCGTCGAGCGAGGGCTACTCTTCATGGTGGTGCACAAGCTTCTCATTCCGGTGGCTTCTCTTTGTTGCAGAGCACGGGCTCTAGGCACACAGGCTTCAGTAGTTATGGCACGTGGGTTCAGTAGTTGTGGCTTGCAGGATCTAGAGCTCAGGCTCAGTAGTTGTGGCACACTGGCTTAGTTGCTCCGTGACATGTGGGATCTTCCCAGACCAGGGATCGAACCCATGTCCCCTGCATTGGCAGGCAGATTCTTAACCACTGCGCCACCAGGGAAGTCCCTGGTTATCTATTTTTTATATAGTAGTGTGTATATGTTAATCCCCATCCTCCTAATTTATCCCTCCCCCACTTCCCCTTTAGTAATCATAAGTTTGTTTTCTATGTCTGTGGGTTTATTTCTGTTTTGTAAATAAGTTAATTTGTATCTTTTTTATCAGATTCCACATATAAGCAATATCATATGATATTTGTCTTTCTCTATCTGGCTTACTTCACTTAGCATGATCATCTCTAGTTCCATCCATGTTGCTGCAAATGGCATTATTTTGTTTGTTTTTATGGCCAAGTAATATTCCATTGTATGTATATACCACATCTTCTTTATCCATTCATCTGTTGATGGACATTTAGGTTGTTCCCATGTCTTGGCTGCTATGAACATTGGGGTGCATGTATCTTTTCGAATTATAGTTTTCTCTGGATATATGCCCAGGAGTGGGATCCCTGGATCATATGGCAACTCTATTTTTAGTTTTTTAAGGACACTCCATACTGTTTTTCATAGTGGCTGCACCAATTTACATTCCCACCAATAGTGTAGGAGGGTTCCTTTTTCTCCACACTCTCTCCAGCGCTTATTACTCCAGCATTTTTATTTTGCATAGAGACTGATTGAATGCATTTCTCTTTGTTTTTTTTTTTTTTGTTGTTGTTGTTGTTTATTTTTTTGGCTGTGCTGCGCAGCTTGCAGGACCTCCATTTCCCAACCAGGGATTGAACCCAGGCCACAGTAGCGAAAGCCTGGAATCCTAACCACTAGGCCACCAGGGAACCCTCCTATTTGTAGACTTTTTGATGATGGCCATTCTGACTGCTGTAAGGTGATACTTCATTGTAGTTTTGATTTGCATTTCTCTAATAATTAGAGATGTGGAGCATCTTTTCATGTGCCTGTTGGCCATCTGTATGTCTTCTTTAGAGAAATGTCTAGATCTTCTCCCCATTTTTTGACTGGGTTTTTGTTTGTTTGTTTGTCTGCTTGATATTGAACTGTATAAGCTTTTTTTTGGCTGCGTCGGGTCTTAGTTGCGGCACCTGGGGTCTTCATTGCAGCATGTGGATCTTTCGTTGCAGCAAGCAGGCTCTTTGTTGCAGCGCACGGGCTTCTCTCTAGTCGTGGCTCGTGGGCTCCAGAGTGCACAGGCTCAGTAGTTGTGGCACGCAGGCTTAGTTGCCCCACAGCATGTGGGATCTTAGTTCCCTGACCAGGGATTGAATCCACGTCCCCAGCATTGGAAGGCGGATTCTTAACCACTGGACCACCAGGGAAGTCCCTGTATAAGCTGTTTTTATATTTTAGAAATTAATCCCTTGTCGGTAGCATTGTTTGCAAATATTTTCTGTACATTGTCTTTTCATTTTGTTTATGGTTTCCTTTGCTGTTCAAAAGCTTTTTAAGTTTAATTAGGTCCCATTTGTTTATTTTTGTTTTTAGTTCCATTATCTAGGAGATGAATCCAAAAAGATATTGCTGCAATTTGTGTAAAAGATTGTTCTGCCTATGTTTTCCTCTAGGAGTTTCATAGTATCTGGTCTTACATTTAGGTCTTTAATCCATTTCTAGTTTATTGTTGTATATGATGTTAGAGAATGTTCTGATTTCATTCTTTTACATGTAGTTGTCCAGTTTTCCCAGCACAGCTTATTGAAGAGACTGTCTTTTCTCCATTGTATATTCTTGCCTCCTTTGTCATAGATTAATGGACCATAGGTATGTGGGTTTATCTCTGGGCTTTCTATCCTGTTCCATTGATTTATATTTCTGTTTTTTTGGCCAGTACCATACTATTTTGATTACTGTAGCTTTGTAATATACTCTGAAGTCAAGGCGCCTGATTCCTCAAGCTCCATTTTTCTTTCTCAAGATTGCTTTGGGGTCTTCTGTGTTTCCACACAAATTTAAAAATTTTTTGTTCTTGTTCTGTGAAAAATGCCATTGGTAATTTGATAGGGATTGCACTGAATCTGTAGATTGCCATGGGTAGTATAGTCATTTTAACAACATTTATTCTTCCAATCCAAGAACACAGTATATCTTTACATCTGTTTGTATTGTCTTTTTAAATCATAGATTCAATTCCAGTACTTGTGATTGTCCTGTTCATATTTTCTATTTCTTCCTGGTTCAGTCTTGGGAGATTGTACCTTTCTAAGAATTTGTCCATTCCTTCTAGGTTGTCCATTTTATTAGCATATAGTTGCTTGTAGTAGTCTCTTATGGTCCCTTGTGTTTCTGTAGTGTTGATTGTAACTTCTCCTTTTTCATTTCTGATTTTATTGATTTTGGCCCACTCCTTTTTTGTCTTGATGAGTCTGGCTAAAGGTTTATCAATTTTGTTTATCTTTTCAAAGAACCAGCTTTTAGTTTCATTGATCTTTTCTATTGTTTTCTTAGTCTCTATTTCATTTATTTCTGCTCTGATCTTTATGATTTCTTTCCTTCTACTAACTTTGGGTTTTGTTTGCTCTTCCTTCTCTAGTTGCTTTAGGTGTAAGGTTAGGTTGTTTATTTGAGATTTCTCTTGTTTCCTGAGGTAAGTTTGTATTGCTTAAACTCCCCTCTTAGAGCTGCTTTTGCTGCATCTCATAGGTTTTGGATTGTCATGTTTTTGCTTTCATTTGTCTCTAGGTATTTTTAAATTTCCTCTTTGATTTTTTCAATGATCCATTGGTTGTTTAGTAGCATATTGTTTAGCCTCCACACGTTTGTGTTTTTTGCAGTTTTTTCTTGTAGTTGATTTCTAATCTCATAGCGTTGTGGTCAGAAAAGATGCTTGATATGGTTGCAATTTTCTTAAATTTACTGAGGCTTGCTTTGTGGCCCAGCATGTGATCTATCCTGGAGAACGTTCCATGTGCACTTGAAAAGAATGTGTATTCTGCTGCTTTCGGATGGAATGCTCTATAAATATCAGTTAAGTCCATCTGGTCTAATGTGTCATTTAAAGCCTCTGTTTCCTTATTGATCTTCTGTCTGGATAATTTGTCCATTGATGTAAATGGGGTGTTAAAGTCTCCCACTATTATTGTGTTACTGTCAATTTCTCCTTTTATGTCTGCTAACATTTGCCTTACATATTAAGGTGCTCCTATGTTGGGTGCATATATATTTACAATTGTTACATCTTCTTCTTGGACTGATCTCTTGATCATTATGTAGTGTCATTCATTATCTTTGTAACAGTATTTTTTTTCTTTTTTGGCCATGCTGTGCAGCTTGCAGGATCTTAGCTCCCTGATCAGGGATTGAACGCGGGCCCCCTGCAGTGGAAGCACAGAGTCCTAACCACTAGACCACCCAGAAATTCCCTAACAGTCTTTATTTTAAAGTCTATTTTGTCTGATATAAGTATTGCTACTCCAGCTTTCTTTTGATTTCCATTTGCATGGAATAACTTTTTCCATCACTTCACTTTCAGTCTGTATGTGTCTCTAGATCTGAAGTGGGTCCCTTGTAAACAGGTCTTATTCTTGTATCCATTCAGCTAATTTATATCTTTTGGTTGGAGCATTTAATCTGTTTACACATAAGGTAATTATTGATATGTATGTTCTTATTGCCATTTTGTTAACTGCTTTGGGTTTTTTTTTTAATTAATGAATTAATTTATTATTTTTTTATTTTTGGCTGTGTTGGGTCTTCGTTTCTGTGCAAGGGCTTTCTCCAGTTGTGGCAAGCGGGGGCCACTCTTCATTGTGGTGCACGGGCCTTTCACTATCGCAGCTCTCTTGTTGCGGGGCACAGGCTCCAGATGCGCAGGCTCAGTAGGTGTGGCTCACAGGCCGAGCCGCTCCGCGGCATGTGGGATTTTCCCAGACCAGGGCTCGAACCCGTGTCCCCTGCATTGGCAGGCGGATTCCTAACCACTGCGCCACCAGGGAAGCCCTGGGTTTGTTTTTGTAGGTCTTTATTTTCCCCTTCTTCTTTTGTTCTCTTGTGATTTGATGACAATTTTTAGTATTGTGTTGGATTCCTTTTTCTTTTTTGTGTGTATATCTATTATAAATTTTTGGTTTGTGGTTACCATGGGGTTTTGGTATAGCAGTCTATATTTATACATGATTGTTTTAAGTTGCTGATCTCTTAATTTCAAATGCGTTTTAAATATCCTGCATTTGTACTCTCCTTTCACGATTATTGGTTTTGATATAATATTTTATATCTAATTTTTTTGTATGTCCCTTAACTGCTTTTTCCAGATACAGATGATTTTATTTCTTTTGTCTTTTAACCTCCTTACTAGTTTGTGTGTGGATGGTTTCCTACCTTAATTGTATGTTTGCCTTTATTGATGAGCTTTCCCATTTTGTAATTTTCTTTTCTAGTTGTGCCATTTTCTTTTTTGCCAGGAGAAGTTCCTTTAGCTTTTCTTGTAAAGCTGGTTTGGTGGTTCTGAATTCTTCTTTTAGATTTTGCTTATCTGTAAAGCTTTTGATTTCTCCGTGAAATCTGAACTAGAGCCTTGCTGGGTAGAGTATTCTTGGTTGTAGGTCTTTCCCTTTCATCACTTTAAATATATCATGCCACTCCCTTCTGGCCTGCAGACTTTCTGCTGAAAAATCAGCTGATAGTCTTATGGGAGTTCCCTTGTATGTTATTTGTTGATTTTCCCTTGTTGCTTTTAAATTTTCCTCTTTATCTTTAATTTTTGTCAGTTTCATTACTATGTGTCTTGGTGTGTTCCTCATTGGGTTAATCCTGAATGGGACTCTGAGCTTCCTGAACTTTAGTGACTGTTTCCTTTCCCATGTTATGGAAGTTTTCAGTTATTGTCTCTTCAAATATTTTCTCAGGCCCATTCTCTCTCTTTTCTCCTTCCTATAATGTGAACGTTAGCACATTTGATGTTGTCCCAGAGGTCTCTTAAGTTGTCCTCATTTCTTTTCATTCTGTTTTCTTTATTCTGTTCTGCAGCAGTGATTTCCACTACTCTGTCTTCCAGCACACTGATCCATTCTTCTGCCTCATTTATTCCGTTATTGATTCCTTCTAGTGTATTTTTCATTTCAGCTTTTGTATTCTTCAACTCTATTTTGTTGTCCTTTATATTTTCTAACTCTGTTAAAAACTTCTTGTAAGTTCTCATTCTGTGCATCCATTCTTTTTTTTTTTTTTTTTTTTTTTTTTTTTTTTGCCGTGCTGCATGGCATTTAGGATCTTAGTTCCCCAACTAGGGATTGAACTCCACCCCCTGCATTGGAAGCATGGAGTCTTAACCACTGGACTGCCAGGGAAGTCCCTTGTGCATCCATTCTTTTCCCAAGTTCTTGGATCAGAAGTGGGTGAGGTAGGCTGGATATTGTCAAGACAACATCCACTATGATCCTAAGAGGAAAACAGAAGAAGGGCAAGCTCAAATATAACATATGAGAGAATGTGTGCACCAGTTACAGCAGCAGTTCTAGGGAGACTGAAACCAAGGAGGAAGACCCTCCCTAGACTGAGGCTTGAGAAAACCAGCTAAGGACAGTCATAAAGCTACTTTAAAAGTGTTTAGAATTGACTGCTAATAGGTATGGGATTTTTTTAAGGGGGGATGAAAACGTTCTAAAATTAGGTCGCCATGATGGTTGCACAAACCTGTGAATATACTGAAAAACGCTAAGTTATATACTTTAAATAGGAAAACACCTTAAACTGTATATGAAGCATATTTCAATAAAACTGTTTTTTAAGTGTTTAGAACAAGAAGATAATTATTAACTAGTGCTCAGGCATAAAGCTCCAGATTTGCAAGTGACAGACAGAAAACCATGCCTCTCCTATTTAGTGCTCCACTAAGGAGAATGGAGTTAAATGTGAATTGAAGTCCAAGATGTGGGAAAGATAATAAGTGAGCCTCTGTGTATATTAACGCATATATGTGGGATCTAGAGAAATGGTACAGGTGAACCTATCTGCAAAGCAGAAATAGAGACACAGACGTAGAGAACAAACATACGGACACCAAGGGGGAAAAGTGGGGGTGGGATGAATTGGGAGATTGGGATTGACATAGATACACTACTATGTATAAAACAGATAACTGATGAAAACCTGCTGTGTAGCAGGGAACTCTACTCAATGCTCTGTGGTGACCTACATGGGAGGGAAATCTGAAAAAGAGAGGATATATGTACACATATAGCTGATTCACTTCACTGTACAGCAGAAACTAGCACAACATTGTAAAGCAACTATACCCCAACTTAAAAATCAATAAATAAATATTCTTAGACTTATTTGCTACAAAAAAAAAAAGACTCCAGAGCCCAAATAAATTACCTCCTAGGGCACTGAAAGAACTTGTAGGTGTAGTCACTATTTACCCCATAATCTGAGAGAAATTATGGAGAATTGGGGGAGGGAAGAGAAGACAGGCACACATACAGATTTTTCAGAAGTGGCATGGGTAGGATGAAAGTGAAAGGAATTCTCCCAGAACCCTTAATAAAGTCAAAGCTATTTCCAAACTCTACAAGGCAGGGACTTCATTGGTTGGTTCACAGCTGTATCCTCAGCTCCTAGAACATTGCGTAACCTGTTATAGGCACCCAAATGTTGCAGAAGAATGGGGCGCAAGAGGATGGTCATGTCCCAGGTCTTGGGTGAGTCCCTGGGACAGGCTGCCAAATGAGGGTCTTTGGTTTCACACAGGAAAGAATTTAAGAGCAAGCCATAGTAAAGTGAAAGCAAGTTTATTCAGGGATACACACTCCATAGACCGAGTGTCAGCCGACTCAGAAAGCGAGAGGCCTCGGGGTGCCAGAGTGGTTAGTTTTAATGGGCTGGGTAATTTCATAGGCTAAAAAGTGGGATGATAATTTCAACTATTTGGGGAAAGGGCAGGGGTTTCCAGGAATTGGGCCACCGTCCACTTTTTGGCCTTTTATGGTCGACCTTGGAACTGTCACAGCACCTGGGGGGTATGCCATTTAGCATATGCTAATATATTACAATGAGCATATGTATAATGAGGCTCAAGGTCTACTGGAAGTCGAATCTTCTGTCATCTTGGGCCTAGTTTGTTCTAACCAGTTTATGTTGTATCCTTAATGGCTATGTCTTTCTTTTAAAAGTTGTACCCTACCCGCTCCTCTCCTGTCTCACAAATATTTGTTCAAGGTTGAGTGTTGACTCCCTCAGGATTGGCTGCAGAGGGAGATGCTTAATTTAGGAAGTTAGGCTACATATACATAGTGAATCTTGGACAAAAAAAAACTTGGTGAGTGTTGTGTGATTGTTGTTACAAATTGGTTTTGAATTTGTTCAAATGCTTTGTCTACATCTATTGAGGTAATCATATGGCTTTTCTCCTTTGTTCTATTAACATGGTAAGTTACGTTAATTGATTTCAAACCAATCTTGGGTTCCTAGGATAAATCCCCTTGGGAATGTTGTATTATCCTTTTTACCTATTGCTGAATTCAATTTGCTAATATTTTGTTAACAAGGAAGCCATCTGGGCCTAGGGGAAGATTTTTCATTCCAAATTCAATTATTTGATTGATATAGGACAATTCAGGTATTTTATTTCTTCTTGAGTCGGTTGTTATAATTTGTCTCTTTCAAGTAATTTATCCATCTCATCTAAGTTGTCAAATTTTCACTGGGGTAAAGTTTTTCATAATTCCATTGCTGTCTTTTTAAAATCTGTAGGCTCTATAGTGATCTATAGATCTATAGGCTCTAAGTCATCTTTTTTTGCACCAAAAACTAAATCTCGGGACAAGACTTCAAATTCTAGGCAAATAGAATTGCAATTGGTTGCTATGTCTCTTAGGTCTCCTATTCTTATCTTCCTTTCACTGCCAACCTTGGAGAATCAGTTTTAGATTTAATTAAAGCTGTTAGGAAGAAAGGTAGACTCCAGAAACAACAAATAGAAAGCTGAATGTTGATCTTGGGTGAGATTCTAGAATATGTTTGTGAGCAATGCAAAAAACTTGGTGAACACTGAGAGCTGTCTTATATTCATTAAGAACAATTTTGCTTTATTTTCTAATTGTTATGTTGCACAGCTGGGATTGTTTAAACTCATATTTACTGTGGGCCTATTTTGTACCGAGTATTGTGCTAGGTGCAGGCAAAACAGGGGTGAGAAAAACAGACACACTCTCTGTGCTTACTATGTAATGAGGGATATTGTCATTAAAACAATAAGTAATGAATAAATATATAACTACAAAGTGTGTTGAGTGCTATGAAGAAATTGTGTGAGATTATCACAGGGATACCTCGTTTAGATTTAGTGGTGTGAGGTGGGGGAGATTGGTCCAAGCAAAACCTCCAAGAGGAACTCATATTTAAAGATGAGTAGGAGTTAGCAAGGGAAATACGGACAGTAAGAGTGTTCTAAGCAGAGTGAACAGCACAGGCAAAGATCTTGAGTGGTGAGTCTGAGGAACTGAAAGAAGGCTAGTGTTGCTGGAAAGTAGTGGGAGAGTGAGATGAGTTGGGGCCAGAGAGCTGAAAGGGTCAAAATTATGCAAGCTTTCAAAGCAGTTGGCTTTCATCTTACGGGCATTAGAAAGCCATTGAAGTTTAGGCAGGAATGTAGCATGATCCAGTTTTGTTTTACTTTTTATTACAAAAAATTTAAACATATATGAAAACAGATACGATAGTATTATGAACCTTCTCATGTGCCTACGATCAGCTTCAAAAATTATCAATTTACAATCTTCTGGACTTGGGAATAATAACTAGAAATCACCAGGAATTCTTGATGCTATAAATTATTCTGTATTTTTCATAACACTTTATTTACATGTTTTAAATAATAATGAGTGATCATAATTATAAACAGCGAATCAGTTTTCTGTGATAAGGTTATACTAAAAATTTCAGAGGCTTGCTATAAAAAAGCAACGTAATAATAAATGTACACTTATTATTATTATAAACCAACATATTGTGACAAGATTAATTTCAATAACATGTAAACATGGTCTCTACCTGATATAACATTTGATAATGGAAAACGCTAAAGGACAATCTAAAAAGTTAACACAAATTAACGCCAAACAAAAACCATTTTAAAAATTGATAGATAATGCTATCAATATTTAGCATTTAAAAGTCAGCATGGGGCTTCCCCGGTGGCACAGTGGTTGAGAATCCGCCTGCCAATGCAGGGGACACGGGTTCGAGCCCTGGTCCGGGAAGATCCCACATGCTGCGGAGCAAATAAGCCTGTGTACCACAACTACTGAGCCTGTGTTCTAGAGCCTGTGCGTCACAACTACTGAGCCCGCATGCCACAACTTCCGAAGCCCACGCAGCTAGAGCCCGTGCTCCACAACAAGAGAAGCCACCGCAATGAGAAGTCCGTGCACCGCAACAAAGAACAGGCCTCGCTTGCCGCAACTAGAGGAAGCCCGCACACAGCAACAAAGACACAATGCAGCCAAAAATAAATAAATAAAATAAATAAATTTGTTAAAAAAAAAAGTCAGCATGGGGGCTCCCCTGGTGGTGCAGTGGTTAAGAATCCACCTGCCAATGCAGGGGACATGGGTTCGAGCCCTGGTCCGGGAAGATCCCACATGCCACGGAGCAACTAAGCCTGTGCACCACAACTACTGAGCCTGTGCCCTAGAGCCCACGAGCCACAACTACTGAAGTCCACGTGCCACAACTACTGAAGCCTGCGCACCTAGAGCCTCTGCTCCGCAACAAGAGAAGCCACCTCAATGAGAAGCCCATGCGCCACAACGAAGAGTAGCCCCCAATCGCCGCAACTAGAGAAAGCATGCACGCAGCAACGAAGACCCAGTGCAGCCAAAAATAAATAAATAAATAAATAAATCCTCTGGGTTTGGTCTCCAGCCTTAAAAATAAATAAATAAATAAAAGCCAGCATTCTTGCTGGAGAGGGTGTGGAGAAAAGGGAACCCTCTTACACTGTTGGTGGGAATGTAAATTGTTGCAGTCACTATGGAAAACAGTATGGAGGTTTCTCAAAAAACTAAAAATAGAGTTACCATAAGATCCAGGAATCCCAATCCTGGGCATATACCCAGACAAAACTATAATTCAAAAATATACATGCAACCCTAAATGGTACAGATGAACCAGTTTGCAGGGCAGAGATAGAGACACAGGTGTAGAGAACAAACGTGTGGACACCAAGGGGGAAAGTGGCGGGGGGTGGTGGTGTGATGAATTGGGCGATTGGGATTGACATGTATACACTAATATGTATAAAATGGATAACTAATAAGAACCTGCTGTATAAAAAAATAAATAAAATAAAATTCAAAAAACAAACAAAAAAACCCCCATGCAACCCTATGTTCATAGGAGCACTATTTATGATAGCCAAGACATGGAAACAACCTAAAGGTCCATCAACAGAGGAATGGATAAAGAAGATGGGGTATATACATACAGTGGAACATTACTCAGCTATAAAAAAGAACAAAATAGGGACTTCCCACATGTCGCGGAGCAACAAAGCCCGTGTGCCACAACTACTGAGGCTGCCCACTAGAGCCTGTGCTCTGCAACAAGAGAAGTCAGTGCAGTGAGAAGTCTGTGCACCAAAATGAAGAGTAGCCCCCACTCGTTGCAACTGGAGAAAGCCCACATGCAGCAACAAAGACCCAACACAGCCAAAAAAAAATAAATTTATAAAAACAAACAAAAAAAGAATGAAATAATGCCATTTGCAGCAACATGGATGGACCTAGAGATGGACTTAGTCCATGGATGGACTAAGTGAAGTAAGTCAGAAAGAGAAAGACAAATACCATATGATATCACTTATACGGGGAATCTAAAATACGACACAAATGAACATATTTATGAAATAGAAACAGACTCACAGACATAGAGAACAGACTTGTGGTTGTCCAGTGGGAAGGGGGTGGGAGAAGGAAGGATGGGGAGTATGGGGTTAGCAGATGCAAACTATTTTATATAGAATGGATAAACAACAAGGTCCTACTTACTGTACAGTGCAGAGAACTATATTCAATATCCTGTGATAAACCATAATGAAAAAGAATATATATATGTATAACGGAATCACTTTGCTGTACAGCGGCAATTAACACAACATTGTAAATCAACTATACTTCAATAAAATAAAAAAAATAAAAGTCAGCATTCTTAAAGTGAAAATTTTAAACACACAAAGAATTAATTGCCTGTCTAGTAGTCTAATCTTTGTTTCATGACAAATATTCTAGATATAAAAGAAAGTTCTTTCATTTGCATTAATGTCAGTCAAATTGCTAAAAAAATATCTAAAATCACCTTTAAGTTAGGTATTAGAGTACATGTTGGTTCATACAAGTTCATTTCCCCTTTAACAATGAAAATATTTTGTCTGCCTGCCCTGATTTTGGTTTTACTGTTGAAATTGGTATTACTTTTGCAAATTCAGATTTTAGATTAGTTTCTTTGTTTTTTTAAATAAATTTATTTATTTATTTTCGGCCGTGTCGGGTCTTCGTTGTTGCCGTGGGCTTTCTCTAGCTGTGGCGAGCGGGGACCACTCTGTTGCGGTGCGCGGGCTTCTCATTGCGGTGGTTTCTCTTGTTGCGGAGCATGGGCTCTAGGCACACAGGCTTCAGTAGTTGTGGTGCATGGGCTCAGTAGTTGTGGTGCGCGGGCTCTAGGATGCAGGCTCAGTAGTTGTGGCTCATGGGCTCAGTTGCTCCATGGCACATGGGATCTTCCCGGACCAGGGATCGAACCCGTGTCCCCTGCATTGGCAGGCGGACCACTGCGTCACCAGGGAAGTCCCTTAGATCAGTTTCTGATTTCATGTCAGTGTATTCTACAACATTCACATCTCTTCTCTTTGCATTTCTTCTGTTGAAGTATATACAAATGACTGTAATTCACAGTGAATATTCAAACGCTAAAGAAACACCAACCTCGAACACTATTGAGTAGTATGTGTTTGAAGAGTGGAACATTCAGATTTCCCGGCACTACACAGAATCCCAGTTCGAAATTGCCAATTTAAGGACTTACTTTGCCTCCAAAACTTGTTATTTCTTGGATCACCACTCGTTGGATTTGTATAAAGTAAATTATGCATCTAAACTTATTAATATTTATTTTATTTGCAGGAATACTTGCCGTTAGCAGCAGCCAGAACCCCGAACACACACTTATGACATGGCAATGAAGGTAAATTGACGTGGATGTGTTCATACTATGCTTTGGAATAGGTAAACACCATCATTTTAACAGTCTCAGTGCAGTCTAGCATCTTTCTGTTGACACAGTAATAGTCTGAGTGGAACACAAGGTGGGCATTAGAAATTTAGGGAGAGGGACTTCCCTGGTGGTGCAGCGGTTAAGACTCTGCGCTACCAGTGCAGGGGGCCTGGGTTCGATCTCTGGTCAGGGAACTAAATCCCACCCGCATGCCCCAGCTAAGAGTTTGCATGCCGCACCCAAGGAGCCCATAAGCCACAACTAAGGAGCCCACCTGCTGCAATGAAGACCCGGCACAACCTAATTAATTAATTAATTATTAAAAAAAGAAATTTAGAGGGAAAAAAAGATTGGATAATTAGGGAGGGTGAGGATGCTCAAAAAGGAGGGAGAGCTACAGGACAAAACAAGCTTGTTTTTGTGCATGAGGAATGAGTAGGGAAAGCGAAAGCAGTGGGGGTCCCAGTCGATGAGATCAGATGGCCCCGGAAACAGCCTTCTGGCAGGATTTCATCAGCACTTGTTTGGGTAACTTTCTGTTGTCATTGGGAAACTTGTGGGACTTTCTCCTCCAAGATGAACCAGGCCCAACACACTTGCCACTTTCACTTGTTCCCTGGTGGCTATTTGCAGTCTGCAATTGGCTGCTTCACTGTCCTCCAGCTTGCGTTAATTTCGTGGGACGGTGTCAGTGTATGCAGATTAGGTGCTTACATGGTCTCACATTTGTCAGCTGGCTCAATTCAGTTTCACTCTTGGATCATTCTCTTCTATACTCTCTATTTCATTCCTTGAAAAGGCCGAGTTTTTCTGTAAGCTGAGGCTTTGGTAAAGTCCCTTCCTTGCCAGTTTACCTTGACTTTATACCCACAGTCTAAGGCTGAGCTATTCTTACTCCTTTGATTACTGGAGTTACCAAATCCCTTTTTGTCTAGGCTACTGGTTTCCTGTAGAAACTGTTCCTCTATCCACATGCTCATCCAAATGTGGTTGTTACATAAATAAATGCACATACATACAATAAATTACTTGTAGCCTGTGTAAAGAATGATGTAGAGGGGCTTCCCTGGTGGCGCAGTGGTTGAGAATCTGCCTGCCAATGCAGGGGACACGGGTTCGAGCCCTGGTCTGGGAAGATCCCACATGCCGCGGAGCAACTGGGCCCGTGAGCCACAACGACTGAGCCTGCGCGTCTGGAGCCTGTGCTCCGCAACAAGAGAGGCCGCGATAGTGAGAGGCCCGCGCACCGCGATGAAGAGTGGCCCCCGCTTGCCGCAACTAGAGAAAGCCTTCGCACAGAAACAAAGACCCAACACAGCCAAAAAAATATATAAATAAATTAATTAATTAAAAAAAAAAAGAATGATGTAGATCTATTATACACTGATGTGGATTATTAGGTTAAAAGAAAAAAGTAGGGACTTCCCTGGTGGCGCAGTGGTTAAGAATCCGCCGGCCAATACAGGGGACACGGTTCGGCCCGCGTGTCACAACCACTGAAGCCCATGCGCCTAGAGCCCGTGCTCCGCAACAAGAGAAGCCACCACGATGAGAAGCCCACGCACCGCAACGAAGAGTAGCCCCCGCTCGCCGCAACTAGAGAAAGCCTGCATGCAACAACGAAGACCCAACACAGCCAAAAATTAAAATTAATTAATTAATTAATTTTTAAAAAAAGAAAAGAAAAAGTAAGTCACCAAACATTTGTTTTGTTTTGTGTGTGTGTGTGTGTGTGTGTGTGTGTGTGTGTGTGTGTTTATAATTGTATAGAAATAGTTCTGGAAGGATATATTCTAAACTCTTGACTCCCGGGTTGGAGTATGTGTATGTGACAGGAATAAAACAATAATTTCATTTTCACTTTAATTCTCTATTATTTTTATTTGCATGTATTACTTTTGTAATTTGAAACAAAAATTTTTAAAACTCAAAACCTTGCTTTCCTTAGATTCACTTGAACCCTAATTTGGTGGTATCCCTGAAGGAAATTCCTCAATTAGACTTTCTTCTTTTCTTGACTGAACAAGGATTAATGGAGCACCTACTCTGTGCCAGGTACAGGAAGAAGCGTTAGAGAGTTAGAGACGAGAGACACTGGTGTCCTTTAAAGACTTCAGAGTTTAGAGGGGGAGAGAGAAGAGAAAACAAGAAATTAACATACAGTGTGATAAATGCCTCAGAGCTACATCTGGGGTGTTGCAGAGTAAAAGAATGAACATAACCAGCTTGGAGGAGAAGGGGGAGGTGGGCAGGAAAGGCTTCCAGAGGAAGTAATCATCATAGCAGTCTTGTCTTTTCCCTATTATTTTACTCTTAAAAATTTCAAATACACAGAAGAGTTGAAACATCTGCAGATCCACCACTTATATTTTACCATATCCACTTAATAAGTAATAAAAATAAATAAATGCTAGAACATTGGAAACTTCACCCCTAAATATTTAAGCACTTAACTCCTAAGAGTAACATTCTCTTACACAACCACAGTGTCATGATCAAGCACGAAAATTAACATTAATCCCTTTTATGGGAGTTCCCTGGTGGCCTAGTGGTTAGGATTCCGGGCTGTCCCTGCCACTGCCCCAGGTTCAATTCCTGGTTGGGGAACTAAGATCCCCTCAAGCCGCGCAGCACAGCCAAAAAAAACCCCCATTAATCCCTTTTAATCATCTAATAGCTGTTCCATATAAAAATCATCCCAGGGCTTCCCTGGTGGCACAGTGGTTAAGAATCTGCCTGCCAACACAGGGGACACGGGTTCAAGCCCTGGTCCGGGAAGATCCCATATGCCGTGGAGCAACTAAGCCCGTGCGCCACAACTACTGAGCCTATGCTCTAGAGCTCACGAGCCACAACTACTGAGCCTGCGTGCTACAACTACTGAAGCCCGAGCGCCTAGAGCCCGTGCTCTGCAACAAGAGAAGCCACTGCAATGAGAAGCTGCGCACCGCAACGAAGAGTAGCCCCTGCTCGCCGCAACTAGAGAAAGCCTGCGCGCAGCAACGAAGACCCAACGCAGCCATAAATAAATAAATAAATAAACAAACAATAAATGTATAAAATAGCAGCCTTCTTTAAAAAAAAAAATCCCAATGTCCCCAAAATGTCTTTTATGGGCTGTTTTTCTCCAGTCCAGGCTCACACATTGCACGTTACTATAGTGGTTCTGCACCGTGAGAACTTGGTTCAGCTGGAGCTATGTTTGCCAGAATCCTGTTGCCCGGATGGTTTCAGGTTAGAATTAGTCAAATGAAGGGATGTGCATGAGATTTGGAAAACAGAAATAAAGCAGCAAATATGATTCTCTGAAGGTCCTTGTGGTTAGATGTGGTAACTGTTGGAAACAGAAGTGTTAATGACCTCAAGCTTGTCCTTGCTTTGCTCTCCTTAGTGTCCAGAAATGCTTCCCAATTGTTGACCCTGCTGACCAGCAGTGGCCCCGGGCCCATCTCCAGACACTTGCTGGCGGGCCCACAGAGGTGGCAGTTTCATGAGCTTTCCCATCACACTCCCATGTCAGCTAGATATGCTTGGCTTCCCATATTGGTGACTCCTTTCCTGATCCTCTGACTTCTCAGTTGGCCCTTCACTTCTCCAGCTCCTTCCAAAACTGTGTAAACTCTATAATTTCCATAGTAAACTCCTTATCTCATAATTCACAGTGGTTAAGCTTTCCTGACTGGTACGCTTATGGGTTCTGGCTGTGGTCTCAGGGAAGTAGACTCTTAAGGAAGGGAATCTGGAATTGGTTTTCTGATCTGATTAAATTTAAATGCATTAATGATTATTGCCAGTGGTAAAGGGGCCATGGGTATTCCATGGCATTCAGTGGCAAAACAGTCAAATTCTCACTTGTAGATAATGTTCACTGTGATAAATGCCTATGGAAGGCAGGCCTTTGAGTAACCAAATATTTGCAGCCCTAGAACATTTTAGTACAAACAGTGAGCTTTGTTGGTTGCTTCTAAGTATGCTGGAGAGTTTGGAGAAAGAAAATAATAAGCTTAGGCCTTTAAATTCCCAGCCCAAAATCTGGGAAAGGGACCAAAAAACTTCTCTGACTGCCCTAGAAGAAACTTTTATCTCTTGTAGCCTCAGGGTCAAGATTTCTGATAACCAAACCCTCAACTTTTACTTGCAGGGAACTGAATTTCAATACAAATTAAATTCATAACCAAGCAGGGTCTCATGTTAACATAAGACATTGATTGGGAAGGAGTGAGACCCTGAATCTTAGGATAGGGACATATGGACAGATTCTGATGAAACTGAAGTCCTTAAACTCTAAATTCTGCTGACCCTCCTTCAGCAATAAAAATGAAGTTACTCTTCCCTTACCTGAAGAACCTGTAATGACCTCCCCTGAAGTATTTGCCTCGCAGGGAACTGCTCATCCTCCTAGGAACCTAACCCCACCCACCTCTATTAGATCTGTGACCTGATTCAAGTGACAGCAGGTACTAGTGTGACCCATGAGGAAGCACCATACACACCAAAAGAATATTGAAAGTTTGTCAGTTTATATATTGTTTCGCTTTTTTGTTCTGACATAATTTCACCCTTACTGAAAGTTATAACAATAGTACAAACAATACTCTTTACCTTTCATCAAGACCCACTCCAATGCCAATGTATGTTGACGGAAACCCAGAGAATATGCATGAGGATAGATCCTAAAGGTGTTGGATCAGGATGGAAGGAATATAATTGTGGACTGGGCTGAATGTGTTAACATGGGTGCACTAAGCAGAGATTCTGGATTTAATGTATTTGCTCATGTTGGCTGGGAATGGCTCTAATTTGGGTTTGATTAAACCCAAAAAGGGCTTGCACTGAATGAAGTTGAGATGTCAGAACTTCTAGTACAGAAGAGGAAGGTATTCAGAATACTAGAGTAGATTTATAATGTAAAACCAATGAACAGTATTCCTTGGTAGGATCCAGAGGATACTTCCTTCACCAGGATTTTGAGACATGCATTGGTGAGGAGAACACCAGCGTCCTTGAAGAGCTCTATAGTGGCTATTCTCTAAAGGCAGGGCATGGTGGTGGAAAATGCAGTTATCAAATGGGCTCCCTGAATTAATGCAATGGAAATGATGGGATATCAGGGTGTCAGGAGCAAAGTGGAGGCATTTAGTAACCAAGACAAGTTAGTGTAGTTACTTTAATGGGCAGCAGAGCCAAAGCAGGCATCATAGTGGTTTGGATTACAGAGCTTTGGCACCAGCTAACTGATCAGAGTGTCCCTGGGACAGAAATGGACAGGCAGCCTACTGAAGTCTTACTTGGTTTGTATGAGTGGGAAAGCTCTAGTTGTAGTGAACAGAAGTCTGACTTCTGACAATAGAGCAAGAGCCCTTCAACCAGTTCTTAGATTGGAGCCAGTTCATAAACCCTGACTCCCTGGAATGAAGGGAAGACTGGGACCACTTGAGGAAGGAACCTGCTCTATTGCCAAAAAGTCATGCTGTAAATCTTCTGACAACCCTTTCCCCTGAAGGGACCTGCAGCCATTTACCAGGGCGACTTGGCATTAGGAAGAGGAGATAACCAGATTTTTAGGGAATTACAGAATATTGGCTCTGAACTGATGTTAATCCCTGGAGACTCAAAATGTCACTGTGGTCCACTGTCAAAGTAGGGGCTTAGGGAAGTCAGATGATCTTTGGAGTTTTGGCTTGGCTCTATCTCACAGCAAGCCCAGTAGTTCCCAGAACCCATCCCATTATTATTTCCTCAGTCCCAGAATACATAGATGGATATATATTACAGCTTAGATATACTCAGTAGGTATCTGGGTAGATATGTTCAGCAACTGTTAGACATTTCCCTGACCCAGGGAGGAAAGGCTCTCATTACAGAAAAGGCCACATGGCAGTCACTAGAACTGTGTCCACTTACTAAAATAGGAAACCAAAAACATATCACATTTCTGGAAGGATTGAAGAGATTAGTGCCACCAACATGGTCTTGAAAGATACAGAGGTAGTTATTCCTGCCATATCCCCCACTCAAATTATCTATTTGTCTGTCCGAAGACCGATGGAACTTGGAGAATGACAATGGATGATCCAAACTTTGTGACTCAATCACATCTGCTGTTCCAGGTATGATTTCTTTGCTAAAGCAAATCAACATATCCCATGGCACTTGGTTTGCTATTGATTTGGCTAGTGCTTTTTACTCTATACCTTTTAGAAGAGATCACCCAATGCAGTTTTCTTTTAGTTGGCAGGGCCAGCAGTATACCTTCACTGCTCTACCCCAGGGCTCTACCAACTCTCCAACCTCTGTCATAGTCTAGTCTGCAAAGACCTCTGACCTCCTTTGCATTCCACATGAATGCAAGTTGGTGCTGCTTGTTGGCAGGAAGACTCAGTTCCTCATCACATGTGACTCTCCACAGGGATGCTTACGTGTCCTCAAAACATTGTGGTGGGCTTTCCCTAGAGGAATCTAAGAAAGAGCAAGGTGGAAGCTGCATTGTCTTTTATGACATAGTCTCAAAATCACGCCCTATACTTCAACTTACTGACAAATATCCTGTTGGTCACACAGGTCAGCACTATTGAATGTGGGTGGAGACTACCCAAGGCCACAAATACCAGGAGGTAAGGATTACTGGGGGGCACGATGGAGGCTGGCTCCCATAGTCATGAAAATTATAAAGTTCTTCTTTCCCTCTGTCCAACTTTTTGAAATTTGGAGTTGTTTCAAAATATGAATTTATTTTTTAATGCTATATACATGCAAATACTGTTATTCTTAATATTACCAATTGAGTGGATCAAGTCTTAGCCCAGAAGACAAGGACCCCAGCTTCAATCCTGAATCTGATACCAGCTTAGGATGTGTCTTTCTCTTTAACATCTTTGGACCTTAACTTCCCTGTTGTAGGTATTTGTTGTAAAATGAAGAACAAATACCTACCTGCCCCTTCCTCCCTCCCACAAAGAGGTTGGTAAAAGTGCTTTAATTTTTAAAAAATTGACCCTAGAGGTCAATCCCATACAGCTCCTAATTTTACAGATGTGGAAACTGTTCTCCAGAGAAGTGAAGGGTTTTACCCAGGATCATACAGCCGGTTAGTGACAGAGCCAGTATTAGAGCTCCAGTCTCTTTAATCTCCAGTGCCTGCCTGACTGTACTGCCTCTGCCTTAGAAGAAAAGTGCTAGAGAAATTCTGAGAATCTTCACATTATTGTGACAACTCATAGAGTAAGGGCTAGCTATCAGCCTAGAGGAATATCTCTACCATATTTTGAACTTTGTAGTCTCAGGATCTTTACAGTTAAAACTATGGCGGGGGGGCGGGGGAGCTTCCCTGGTGGCGCAGGGGTTAAGAATCCGCCTGCCAATGCAGGGAACATGGGTTCGACCCCTGGTCAGGGAAGATCCCACATGCTGCGGAGCAACTAAGCCCATGTGCCACAACTGAGCCTGCGCTCCGGACCCCGCGAGCCACAACTACTGAGCCCGTGCACCAAAACTACTGAAGCCTGCGCGCCTAGAGCCTATGCTCCGCAACAAGAGAAACCACCGCAATGAGAAGCCCGCGTACCACAACGAAGAGTAACCCCCGCTCACTGCAACTAGAGAAAGCCCGGGCGCAGCAACAAAGACCCAACACAGCCAAAAATAAACAAATAAATTAATTAATTTTTAAAAAGTTATTGAGGACCCTCAGAACTTTTATGTGGATTATATCTGTTAATACAATATTATTGTATTGGAAATTAAAATTAATAAAATATGTTAAATGTTTTAACTGCTTTTAAAATAAAATAAACCTGTTGTATGTTATGTAAAGTTTTTAAAAAATTTTTTTAGATTTTTTTTTAATTGAAGTATAGTTGATTTACAATGTTGTGTTAGTTTCAGGTGTACAGTAAAGTGATGCAGTTATGTATATATGTATATATATATTCTTTTTCAGATTCTTTTCCATTATAGGTTATTACAAAATATTGAATATAATTCCCTATAGGTTCTTGTTTCTCTATTTTATATTATATAACCTTTTTATTAAAAATGACTATATCTTCCAAAAAGAAAAAAAATAGTGAGAAAAGAGTGGTTTCGTTCTACAGTTTTGCAAACCTCTGTAATGTCTGGCTCATAGAAAACAGCTGAATTCTCATAACTACTTCTGCATAGTCTATTGCAGTATCATATGTCATGTAGCCTCTGAAAAATTCCACAGTTTGTTCACGATAGAATGAGAGGGATAAAGACATTTTAGCATTTTTATGAAAATAGTTTTGATCTCATAGACCTTCTGAAAGGGTCTCAGGGAACTCCAGGATTCGCAGACCACACTTTGAGAAACCCCATTGTCATGCTATGCCACAAGACTCTGTTTTGTCCTATTTTGCATTTTCATTAATTACTAATGAATATTTTGTAGTTAATTTTCATTAACTACAAAGTAATTAGTGTTCATCAGTTTTGCAGATGATACAAAGCTGCAAAGGGATTACTATAAAAGGTGACAGAATAAAATATTTACATTATTTCAGCAGACCAGATTCAAACAAAATTAAAAGTGAAATGTCCTGCATTTACATTTTGCTTTTTTTTTTGGATCAGTTGCACAAATACTAGAAGCATAGGCTGGGAAAAACTGGCCTGACAGTAGTTTGTATGAAAAAGATCTGGCTGTTTAGGTCAACCACAAGCTAAATATGAACAAACAGCTTACAATATAATGTCAAGAAGCATCGATAAAAGTGTAACCACTGAGCTGCAGCAAATAGGCAGGGTTCCTTTCTTGGAGGAGGGGTGGGAGAGGATGGAGTTCTTACACTTTCTTTGCTCAGACCCCCCCAGAAAGTGCAAGGGGTTGGATAGGAGGCAGGCAGCATTTGCACTCTGCTAACCATGTGGTTTGAAAAGTTTAAATTAAAAAAAGCTAAATCTACAAGCAAAAGTTCTCTTGAGTCCTACAGGCCTCCACAGCCAAGGACAATGACATCCTTCCATGTTGGACCCACAGGTCTCCAATACAGTGTCCAGCCCCCAGTCTGCATCAAGGGGGCAGCCCTGTCCAGGATGTGGCTCCAGGCTGCTAGTGGGAGCTGTTTTCAGATTTCCTCTGACTCTCCAAAGTGACTCATCCCAGCAATTCACTCTGGACACTGGCCCCTGTCTAGTGGGCCCTAAGCTTCGGTGAGACACTCTAGCTATCTCAGCATCACCTTGAGGCCGTTCTCAACATCACCCTTCTGAACGTGGCTTGATCACCTGGGTGATCAAGATTTTTCCCCCAGATGTGTAAATATTTGCTATTTGTGGCTTGATCACCTGGGTGGGGCTCAACTCTTCCTGGCCTGGCCCAGAAGGAGAAAGGGCCTTGGCTCCTTCCTGCCCGCTGCATCTTTGTGCCCTTGTTGTAAAGTGGTTCCTCCCTCTCCCTCTTTGGTCAAGAAACAGTTCAGAAGTCAGAAGGATGACTCTGATTGGCACACACTTCACACAAAGTGATGGCTTCTCCTGTTCTGCCCCAGTCTGAGTCAGTCTTGAGGATGCCCTTCTAGTCTGGGCATTCCACATTAGAGGATCATTAATGATTCCAGAGGTTGATAGAGGTGGTGCCATCTCTAGAGTCAGATGAAGGTTCAAATCCCAGCTTTGCTGCTTGCTAATTGTACAACCTCTATGATTCTCAGCTTCCCTATTTATAGAATGAAGATGATAATATTGGGTATTATGAAGACTGAATGAGATAATCATGTAAAGTGCTTATCACAGTATCTGACACATGATGATCATTCATTTAATATTACTGTATAAATTATATTTTATACAATTTTTTTTTTTTTTGGAAACAGAATCTGAAGAGATGCCTTTCTGGCTACAACAAAGGCTTACTGCCATTGTTTGACCATAAGTGATGCTCCTGGGCCACTGGGCCACAGGCATCTCCTTTTCAGAAGAGTAGCTTTGCTCTACATTTGCATAAGTAAAAGTCCTCTTAAGCGGTTTCCCTAGAATGAAAATGGACTAACATCAGCTTTGAAATGACAGTTTTTCATTCCCCTCCACCTTTCCTATCAAGGCTTCAGAGATTTTAGGGTCAAGTTTCAGTGGGAGCTCCAACTCTCAGAGTCTGTGTGTGTCCCCACTCCCTATCCATGGGAAGGAGAGCTCACCCCAGGAAGTCGCTGTTCATGCATTCAGCCAGGCCTGTCCCTGACCCAGCCAGGCCCAGGGCAAAAGTGCAGATGGACACCCATAGACAATATATCTAATATTTAAAAGTTATAAGTCAACACAGGGAACTATACTCTATCTTGTAATAACCTATAATGGAAAAGAATCTGAAAAAGAGTATATATATATAAAACTGAATCACTTTGCTGTACACTAGAAACTAACACAACATTGTAAATTAACTATACTTCAATTTAAAAAAATAAAATTCTCATAGGAATAATTTGAAAATAAAAATAAATAAATAAAAGTTATAAGTCCAGTTAAGAGACTATTAGATAAAATATAGTCTATCTTCTGGACCTAGAGATTATCATACTAAGTGAAGGAAGTCAGAAAGAAAAAGACAAGTACCATATGATATCACTTATATGTAGAATCTAAAATATGACACAAATGAACTTATCTACACAACAGAAACAGACTCACAGACATAGAGAACAGACTTTTGGTTGTCAAGGGGTGGGGGGGTAGGGGAGGGATGGATTGAGAGTTTGGGATTAGTAGATGCAAACTATTATATATAGAATGAATAAACAACAAGGTCCTACTGTATAGCACAGGGAACTATATTCAACATCCTGTGATAAACCATACTGGAAAAGAATATGGAAAAGAATATATATGTATAACTGAATCACTTTGCTGTACAGCAGTAATAAACACAGCATTATTAATCAACTGTACTTCAATAAAATAAATTAAAAAATATATATATAGTCTATCCTCCTACCTTGACAAATATACCTTCAGAACAACCAGGAAGGCCTAGCTCTAATTTAGAATTCCTGGACTCCTTAGAGTTTCTCTCCAGAATGTCGGGGTGCAGGCAGAGCTGGCATCTCCCTCTTTTAACCCTACACCTCCAACCCATCCTGCCCAGGGCCTTGGGGGCATGCCTGTGGCTACCTCAACCAGCACCTCCAAGTTCCACTACACACCGAAATTTCAGTCACTTTTGGCCACCTTTCAGGCCTAGGGATGCACACATAAGCAACCCAACCTGTCCTTGGGATGATGGGCCCAGGAAAGAGGCCCACGCAGGCCCTGGAAGAGGGCTGAGGGGAGTTGGGAAAGGAATTCTAGGATCCCAGGTATTATATGTACTTGTGGGGAGAAGCCACCCAGTGGGCACATTTTCTCTCCTCCCTATAGGGAAGGGCAGAACTACAGGAGGGCCAGAGCAGGGCCCTCTAAAGCACAGGCCCAAAGTTGGAGCCCCTCCTCCTCTGGTCTTAGCATGTACTCCATTCAGTGACTATTTATTGAGCACTTACTATAGGCCAGACCCTGTGCTGGGTGTCGAGGATGATGCAGTCAAGAAGACTGAGCGGTCCGTGCCCTCAAGGAACTTAGACTATTAAGGGGAGTTGGACAATAAAGAAAGGAGCAAACAAATAGCAAATATTTACACATTTGGGGGAAAAATCGCTGAGGGGGGGGGCCTGCTTTGGTTTGTGTGAAGGTAACCGAGGCTGAGTTATGAGGGATGAGAAGAAGCCAGGGGAGCAGAGAGTTGAGGGAAGAGTGTTGTGTTAGATGGAACTGAGAGAAGGCCAGGGGAAAAAGGAGGATGGGGAGCATCTGAGGATGAGGTGGAGGTGGGCAGGGGCCAGGCTCCATCGAGCTTTGAGGCCACATCCAAGAGTTTGGATTGTACGTACGTGAAGAGTGTTAAGAAGGGAGTGATTTAATTTATACTTTAAATATCTCACTCTCACTGCTGTGAGGAGACAGGATGGTGGGGTGCAGAGTGAAAGTGGGGAGACCAGTTAGGAGGTGGTGGCGGCAGTTCAGGTGAGAGATAGTGGTGGCTGGACTCAGTTGGGGCTGTGGGAGGGAGAAAAGGGCACAGATGAAGGCCGCATCCCCAGTTCTTGCTGATGCTTAGAGGCAGGTGAGTGTGAGGAAGAAAGAAGTGTCAGGGATGAACGGCCTCTTCCCCTCGCGTCGTGGTCATGTCCTGTTTCAGTCACGGCTGCCTCTTCCACATGCAATCCCTCCAACAGACGTTTCAAAGGGTTAAATAGTCAAACCGGGACTTCCCTGGTGGTCCAGTGTTTAAGAATCCACCTTCCAATGCAGGGGACCCGGGTTCGATTCCTGGTCGGGGAACTAAGACCCCACATGCCGTGGGGCAACTAAGTCCACACACTCTGGAGCTCGTGCACCGCAACTAGAGAGAAGCCCAAGCGCCCAATGGAGCGCTCACACGCCGCAACAAAAGATCCCACGTGCAGCAACTAAGACCCGACACAGCCAAATAAATAAATAAATAAATAAATATTTAAATATTTAAATAGTCAAACCTGTTGACATTTGCCTCTGTGAGCTTTTTCCCATTTTTAAAAAAAATTTATTTATTTATTTATTTTTGGCTGCATTTGGTCTCCGTTTCTGTGCGAGGGCTTTCTCTAGTTGCGGCGAGTGGGGGCCACCCTTCATCGCGGTGAGCGGGCCTCTCACTGTCGTGGCCTCTCTTGTTGTGGAGCACAAGCTCCAGACACGCAGGCTCAGCAGTTGTGGCTCACGGGCCCAGTCGCTCCGCGGCATGTGGGATCCTCCCAGACCAGGGCACGAACCCGTGTCCCCTGCGTTGGCAGGCAGACGCTCAACCACCGCGCCACCACGGAAGCCCATCCCATTGTTTTTTAATCTCAAGTCCTTTCTCACTTCAAGACTTCACATTATTTATCTATAATTTCTTTTTCTTTTTCAAATTGGAAATTAATTTTATAAGGTAGTACTTTTCAAACTGCTGATAGCTACCATTAGTATTGTGAGATCAGTCTACTGGGTAGGGACAAGAATTTTCTTTCTAATAGGATAAGATAGGAGTGGAATGGAGTAGAACAGATTAGATCAAAGTCCATCTGACATAATAAGGATAAATACTGTTTTATGATCTTTTGCTTTAATTATGAATTTATATTTGAGTATATTTACTGGGCTGAGATGTCTCACATATTTCTTACCGTGGGTCATGGTTTGAAATTCCCTTTACAAAATTTAATGATAAAATCTATTTTATTCCAAATCAGCAATTTTCCCAGCATCATTCAAAGAATAGTCTTTTCTGTCACCAATGATTTATGAGTCTTCCTTTAGCATGTATAGTATTAAATTCTAATTCAGGCAGCCAACAAATATTTTAAAGCATCTACTATGTGCCATACTCGTGCTGCATGGGGGGGAATGAAACAATGGTGAATAAAAATACAGTCCCTCTCCTCTCTCCTGGAGCTTATATAAATGCTGAAGTATGTTTTTGTGTTGTCTACTCGGTTCCATTGGTCTTTCTCTGAATTTTTGCCCCAGTGGCACAGTTGTTATCATTGTACTTGTTATTTATTGAATAGTTGTTAAGGGCTAAGCATTGTGCTAAGTGCTTTGAATCCGTTTATTATTGAGTATTATTCCATTTAATACTCAAAATGATGCTATAAATGGTATTCTTGTTCCCACTCTCCTGGATGAGGAAACGGAGGCTACTAGACATTAGGAATATTTCCCAAGGTGACTATATTTGTCCATTCAGGCTGCTGCAACAAAATACTGCAGACTGTGTGGCCTAAGCAACAGAAATTTATTTTCTCACAGTTCTAGAGGCTGGAAAGTTCAAGATCAAGGTTCTGGCAGGGCTTGGTTTCAGGTGAGGGCTCTCTCCCTAGCTTGCTGATGACCTCCTTCTTGCTGTGTTCTCTCATGACCTTTCCTTTGTTCTCAGTCAAAGAGAGAGAGACAGATCTCTTTCCAAGTACAGTCACATTTGGGGGTTAAGCCTTCAACATGTGAATGGGGTGGGGAGTGCAATTCATTCTACAACAGTGACATGTCCAGGAAGTGGTGGAGCCAGATTCAAACCCAGGTCTACTTCCTCCAGAACCTGAATTCCTACTTATCACCATTTCTCTCTGATAGGGCAAATCCCATCTCATTATTTTTATTTACTTAAAAAAAAAAAAAAAGCTATTCTTGGCCATTTATTCTTTCAGATGAACTTCACAAATCACTTTTACACATTCTGCACTTATAAGAATAGACATCTTCACACCTCTGAGTCGCCCCATCCAGGAACGTGGCGTGCTATGTGCTGTCTCTCAGGGAATTCATATGCTTGTCCTCATGCTGGTCTCACACACATTTGTTGTCAAGGGGTTTTCTGAGGCGATTTTATTTTTAGTTTAGTGCTTCTCAAACTTTGACGTGCATACCATCACCTGGGAATCTTCTTAAAAAGCAGACTCTGAGTCAGCAGGCCCCAGGCAGAGGCTAGGATTCTGGATTTCTAGCAAGCTCTCAGGTGACGCTGCTACGGTGCTGGGGCCCACACGTTGATCTTACTAGGTTGTAGTTGTGCTATTTTAAGTGGGGTTGTTTAGTTTAATATTTTAGAGCTTGTTACTAAGATTATCTAGAAAAGCTAATGATTTTTATTTGACCAGTTTTGCATACTGCTCCCTTCCTGAGCCCAGCAGGCTTGCTTGTTGCTGTGGAGACCAGCTGGAGCTGCCAGGGCCAGGAAGAGGGTTTAGGGAGAGGGGACCTTCACCCTGCTAAAAAAGGACCTATGGCATCCATGCTTCGAAGTCCAGGCAACTGGGACAAGTTGCCTGGCAGCAGCCCTCCTCCCACCCTCACCCGTTATGATATTACCTTTCTGTGTGATTTAGACTCAGACACAGTGAATCGTAGAGCTTGGCAAAGAGTCAAGTAGGTGCTCAGTAAATACTTGCTGGGTGAGTGAATCTAGGGCAACTCTACCCCACCCCCATAAACTCTTCTTGCTGATGGGGAAACTGAGGTCCAGAGAGAGGAAGCCTCTGTTAGAGCTGAGTTACTGGTCTGGCTGCAATGAGAACTCAAGTTCCCTGCCCTCGGGGACTTCCCTGATGGTCCAGTGGCTAAGACTCTGTGCTCCCAATGCAGGGGGCCCAGGTTCAATCCCTGGTCAGGGAACTAGATCCCACATGCTGCAAATAAGATCCCACATGCCGCAAGGAAGATCCCACGTGCTGCAACTAAGACCTGGAACAGCCAAATAAATAAATGTTAAAAAAAAAAAAAAAAAGTTCCCTGCCCTCTACTCAGAGTTGCACCTTGCTCTGGGCCCTGAGAGACATCAGAGAAGCACAGTCCAAGATGAGGGAGGCCCCAGAACCACAGCACACACACCTGAGAAGAGGCCTTCAAGATCATCTCACCCAGGGCGTCCTAATCAGGGGTATGCTGGCAGTACCACACACATGCCTGGGCCTCACCCATGAAGAGTCTGATTCAGCAGGTCTGTTGTGGGCACTACAGGCTCCAAACAATCCTCAGATGGGTGAATCAGGTACACAGCCGGCTTGGGAACCACTGTCCTGACCTAATCCCCTTGTTTTACTGAAGAGGAAACTGAGGCTGGGAAGGGAAGTAACTTGCTGATGGCCACACAGAACCATTCCATAGGACCACCTTAAGACCTAAGCTCCAGGAAGTCAGGAATCACATCCAACCACGGGCTTCCTGACCAGGAGAAGGGGGAGGGGAAGGGTCACAGGGGCTGAGGCTGCCTTGGCAGCTAGACCTAGCATCCCATTTTTCCAAGCATGGTGACAAGTCGAAAAATTCTTGTGGGGACTTCCTTGGTGGCGCAGTGGTTAAGAATCTGCTTGCCAGTGCAGGGGACATGGGTTCGAGCCCTGGTCTGGGAAGATCCCACATGCCACGGAGCAACTAAGCCCGTGCGCCACAACTACTGAGCCCGTGCACCACAACTACTGAAGTCCGCGTGCCTAGCGCCCGTGCTCTACAACAAGAGAAGCCCCCGAAATGAGAAGCCTGCACACCGCAACAAAGAGTAGCCCCCACTCGCTGCAACTAGAGAAAGCCCGTGTGCAGCAACAAAGACCCAACACAGCCAAAAATAAATAGATAAAAAATAAATAAATTTATTTTAGAAAAAAGAAAAAAGAAAATTCTTGTGTGTGAGGAGGAAAGGCAGTTGTTTAAGGTCTATAACTTGAGAGATGCAGAAGGCTTTCTCCCCACCTCCAGAAAGTTGTTCAGGTCATACGGCAGAGTGATTAAAAAAGCAGAGATCTCTCAAAGCAGAGAGTCAATGAGAGAGTTCCTATCCCAGCTCTGCCACCAGTATTAGCAAATTACTTAGCCTAAGACTCAGTTTCCCCACCTGTAAAATGTGATCATGAATAGAACCCACCCGTATAAACTAGAGGTTAAGTGTATGGTAACTGGAACCAGACTGGCTGGTTCAAATCCCAGTTCTGCTGCTTACTGGCTATGTGACTTTTGGCAAGTTGTTTAACCACTTTATGCCTGAATTTCATCACTTATAAAATGATGACAATAATAGTAATTTCCTCAGAGGGTTGTTGTGAGAATTCAATGAATGAATGCATTTCCCTCATCTCTGAACCCTGTGCCTTAGGCCACAATCCTTCATCTCGTCTCTGCCTACACTCACTTCTATCTGGTTTGTTCCAAATTTACATCTTGAGCTCCTTCCTCTCTTCTGACCTCTATATTTGAATATCCAACTACCTGATGGACAACTCCCCTTGGACAGCTAATAGTTATTTTAAGCCTCACATGCCCTAAACTAAACTCTTCATCTCCCTAAACCTGCTTTTTCCCAGGCTTCCTCTATCTCAGTTACTGGCAACTGCATCCTGCTAGCTGCTCAGGCCAAAGTTCTTGGAGTTGTCCGTTAGCAAATTATGTCAGCGCTTCCTTCAAATACACCTAGAATCTGATCACTTCTCACCGCCTTCATTGTAACCACACTGGTTCATGTCAACGTCATCTCTTACCTGGACTAATGAAATAACTTCTTGGTTTCCCTGCTTCCATTTTTATTCCCCTCGAGTCTATTCTTTATTTTTTTTTTAATGTTATTTATTTTGATGTTTGAGCTTTTTTTTTTTTTCCTTTGGCTGCGTTGGGTCTTCGTTGCTGCACGCGGGCTCTTCTCTAGTTGCAGTGAGTGGAGGCTGCTCTTCGTTGTGGTGCGCAGGCTTCTCGCTGCAGTGGCTTCTCTTGTTGCAGAGCACCGGCTCTAGGTGCGCGGACTTCAGCAGTTGTGGCATGCAGGCTCAGTAGTTGTGGCACGTGGGCCCTAGAGCACATGGGCTTCAGTAGTTGTGGCGCACGGGCTTAGTTGCTCCGCGGCATGTGGGATCTTCCCAGGCCAGGGATCAAACCCGTGTCCCCTGCATTGGCAGGCGGATTCTTAACCACTGTGCCGCTACGGAAGTCCCCCCTCGAGTCTATTCTTAATGCAGCATCCAAAGTGAGCCTACTTTAACAAATGTCATATTATGACACTCCTTTGCCTCCAGTACTTCCTGCCTTAGAGTAAAAGCCAAAGTCCTTACAGAACCTATGAGGCCTTATATAATCTGGTCCCACCATCTCTGCTGTCATCTTCTTTACACAGCACTTTGCTCGCTTTGCTGCAGTCACACTGGCCTCCTTGCATGTTTCCACACTTCAGAATCTTTGTGCTTGCTAGCCGAGGCCTGGAACATTTTTACCCCAAGTTATCCTCTTGGTTCACTCTTGTAACCTTCAAATCTTCACCCAAAAGTCCCCTTCTAAATGTTAGGTATTTCCTGACAGCTTCAGCCCTCCCTGTCCTCCTTTCCTGCTTTACCTTTTTTAATAGCACATATGCCCTTCTCATATACATATTTATCTAATACACTATCTGATTTTCTAATTTATTTTGCCTATTATCTGTCTTTCACCTTTAGAAAGTAAGCTCTATGAAGACTGGAGGACAGGGATCTTTGTCTATTTTGCTCACTGCTACATCCTTGGAGCCTAGAACAAAATCTGGCATATAGTACATTCCTGACAATAATTGTGAATACATTTAATTAATATCTATTCGCTCTGGCTATTCTTTTATCGTTTTGGAAACAGTAAGAGTCAGGAAAAGAACAATTTTAAGCATTCACATTTCATGCTAAAAACCTCCAAACAGGGAATTCCCTGGCAGTCCAGTGGTTAAGAGTCAGCGCTTTCACTGCAGTGAGCCTAGGTTCAACCCCCGGTCAGGGAACTAAGATCCAACAAGCCACGTGGAGTGGTGGAAAAAAAAAAAGCCTCCAAACAATGTTTATGAGAGCATGCTAAATGAAAAGGCAGGCTACAAAATCACATGGATACTATGATTACAAATTTGCAATTTGTGTGTAAGAAAAAAGACGGTGCACAAAATTTGCATTAGTTCTCATTGTAACATTATGACGGATTTTTCCTGCTATTTTCCAATTACATGTAATATTGCCTCTAAAACAAGACTTTGACTTACAGTACTGAAGTAGGAACAACATGACATCCTTTACAGAAAAGTGAAGCAAAGCAATACCTTATCTTTTTGACAGTACCTGGAATAGGTCTGGAGAGAAGGCCAGTGACCTTGCCGCTGTGGTTATCCATGGGGAGAAGGAGGAGCTCATTGTCGGTCTTGAACAAAGGGCTTTTTCTGTAAATCATTTACAAAAATAACATGTTCTTATATTGTGTAATTAGACTGAAAAAAATAATAAGTCTAGAAGAAGCCTCTTTAGAAAAAAAAAGTCTGGTCCGTAAGGAGAGGCTTCACAAAGCAACAAATCTCCGCTTCTTCCCCCTGCCAGGCTCCAGGGCGCCTCCCCTAAACACAGATGTGGGGGGCTGGAGAGAGACCTGGAGAGCTCCCCTGTCCCTGAGGGTATGGCCCCCGGGACACACCCCCAAAGTCCTCCGCCAGTTTTGGGGTGGCTGGGTGAGGACACCCTCTTCCTTTCTCCCTGTCTCCAGCAGGGCTCTAAAACCTCCCCTCAGAGACCCCCAGCACGGAGGGGAAAGAGTAGACGGGCCCTCTGAAAGCAGGATCCACACAGATTTAGTGCACCCAGAGAAAAAAAACTGGGGAGAGACTGTGGCCTCCCAAGTGAGACAGGAGGGAAGGGGGCAGGGCACAACCTTTAAAAGAATGGCTAGCTGTTGAGGATACGACAAAAACTGGTGAGAATCGATTAGGCCCAAGATGGCGGAAGATTCGACTCCCAGTAGACCTTGAGCGTCATTATACATATGCTCATTGTAACACATTAGCATATGCTAAGTGACACGCCCAGAGGTGCCATAACAGTTCTGAGGCTGACCATAAAAGGCCAAAAAGCGGGCAGTAGCCCAATTCCTGGAAATCCCCACCCCTTCTCAAAATAATTGAAATAATCCTCCCACTCATTAGCCTACGAAATCACCCAGCCCATTAAAACTAACCACCCCGTATTTCAGGGCCACTCTCACCTGAGACGGACCACGTTATGTCTAAGGAATGTGTATCTAAAAGGCCTCTCACCTTCTGAGATGGCCCATGCTCTGTCTATGGAGTGTGTATCTCTTTCAATAAATCTGCATCTTACCTAGCACTTTGCTTCTCGCTGAATTCCTTCTGCGCTGAGACGTAAAGAACCTGAGTTTCATTAAGTCTGAGACCAGGTGTGTGATTTCAATTAAAAGACAGTGGGTTCAACTCCCAGTCTGAGTTTTGGCTGAGTTCGAGTCACAGCTGAGGTGCAATTGGGTTCCGGCCCCAGTCCGAGTTGTGCGGTTCCACAATGGTCCTCCGACCGCGAATTCCTGCAGCTCAGCAACCTCTAGACATCAGTGAGGCCGGTTTCTCTCCAGGGTGCATCCACACATGACACATCCCGGGGCACTAGCCTCAGATTATGGAAAGGAGCCCCTCATCAGCCTTCTGTGCCCCTGGTCCGAGAACCTTCTATGATGTATTCCAAACTCTGCTCATCTCACAGGAGGAAATGGGTGCATGGACGTTGTCAAGGCCAGTTTGAGCTCATTCTACCCTATCCCCAGGCACCTCCCCAGCCACCCTCTTTGCCCACTGCCCAGCCCAAGGAGCCGTCTCTTTGCTGCTGACCAGGGCTCAGCCTCCCGGGCCGATCTCCAGGACAGTGAGTTCCACGGCTATGCAGCCTTGGCCAGGGTCCATTTTCTGGGCACTGGGCTGATTTGTAAGGCTCAGTGCCTTGTGGCTTTCTCTTCCCCACCCCAGGCCTGACAAGGACAAAAAGCACCGTTTCATTTCTGGGTCTGCTGTCAAGCAAGGGTGATTGCCCTCACGCACAAGCTGAGCCTCTCTGCCACTTCGGCCTCTACAGCCTCCCCTCGGCACCTAGCCAGGGGCCCTGGAGGATCACAGGGCTGGATCAACCACCCGGAGGATAAGAATTCCTCTGCCTGAAGCAGAACAACAGTAACAGCCACAGCTTATGTTCCTTTAGTTTCCAGAAGGAGGATTTTATTTATTTATTTATTTTTAAAGTTTATTTATTTAATTTATTTATTTTTGGCTGTGTTGGATCTTCGTTGCTGCGTGCGGGCTTTTCTCTAGTTGCAGTGAGCAGGGGTTACTCTTCGTTGCGGTGTGCAGGCTTCTCATTGCGGTGGCTTCTCTTGTTGCGGAACACGGGCTCTAGGCACACTGGCTTCAGTAGTTGTGGCACATGGGCTCAGTAGTTGTGGCTCGCGGGCTCTAGAGCGCAGGCTCAGTAGTTGTGGCGCACGGGCTTAGCTGCTCCACGGCGTGTGGGATCTTCCCGGACCAGGGCTCGAACCCGTGTCCCCTGCATTGGTAGGCGGATTCTTAACCACTGCGCCACCAGGGAAGCCCCAGAAGGAGGATTTTAGATTCCAGAGGCTATTGACTCAGTTATCATGCAGTGTTCATCCATCATTCATCAAACCTCTGTGGACTGCTGACTCCATGCAGTGTGCCTGGCACTGTGCTAGGTTATAATCTAGCAGGATCAGTGTGCAGATGTCTCTGCTACAAAGAGGAGTAGGGCAAATGCCCCAGCCACCCACCCCACCTAAAACAAGCAGCTAAAATAAACCCCTCTCACTTGGTTAACTGGTCAGCAACTTTATCGAACACTACCGGGTATTGGGTGTTTCCCTGTATTGATCACATATCTATCCTCACAATAAACTTTTGAGATAGGTGTTAGATCACTTACACATGAGGAAGAAGACAGAGACTTTCCCAAGGTCATACGGCTACTGATGACTGAGATTCAAAAGCCGGAGTTCTTCCTCCTGACCTTGCTGGCAGTCCCAGGATAAGCTCTGCAGGCTCAGCCCACAGAAAGCCTCAGGGAAAGCCAACCTCCCCTGGGCCCTACCCAGACTTCCTACCTCTCCTCCACTGGCCCCTCTCCCATTCCCTCTTCATTCCTTCATTCAGTGAGTCAGTCAGTCAAAGACAATTATTGAGCACCTACTAGGTACAAAGCTCTCAGGGAGAGGGGGGAAATGAATCATAAAGTACTTGGTCACCAAAGGCTCTCATAGCCTAATAGGAGAGTATATAGTACATAAATAACTACAATGCCAGATGAAAGGTAGGAAATGTAGGTAAAGCGCTAGATCAAGTTCAAGGGAGGAAAAAGTTACTCTGATTTAGGAGAATCTTTGTGGAGGAGGGGCACTGAGATGGGCCTTGAGGATATTCAAGTTTTGGTCCAGCAGAGATATGGGGGAAGGGCTGCTGAGATTTCAGGAAACACCTTAAGGGAAAGGTGAAGGCAGGAAGGGGCGGAGAGAGGAAGCGGGGAAACTCTAGGGATCTGTGTGGCTCGAGGATGATGCACCTGAGGGGGAACAGGAGGACAGAGGTTTAGAAACAGATAGTGGACATTCTGTAAGTAGTTATTACCTGAAAAACAGTGCATCTGGGCCAGATTACAGGGACCAAAAATGCCAAGTTACAGAATCTGGTGCTTGTTTCCTTGCGAACAGGGAGCCGTTATGGGGTCTTGCCAGCATCGCCCTTTGGTGGGTAAGGCCAGGTGGCTGCTCTGTCGTAGCCTCTCCCGGCCTCCTCTCCAGAGCTGGAACCACAGTGTCAGCAGCCCTGTCCCCCACTGCTGTGTCATCGTTTACTCTCTTTCAAGTGCCTGGCCCACAAACAGCGGCCCCCACGCAGCAGCCCAGAAGGCTTCCTTCCTGGGGCAGCAGGGCCGAGTCATTTGGAAACCTGTCTCTGATGAGCTCCGTGATCAAGGTGCTGATACGGCAGGTGGGCCTGCCTCACTGTGTCCCCAGTCACGGAGGTGAACGCGGTGGTGAGTTTCGTTGGCCCATCACCTCCGCCCTGGGCCCAGTTCACTTTCACTGCTGGAGACGAAGACGGAGATGGAGATGGTGCAGATGATTTGACAATGCCAGCTCACGGTCCTGCTTTGCGTTTCCTGCCTTTGCCTTTCAAGTTTGCTCTGTCCTGCCCGCCCCACTGTGAGTCATCCAAGGCCAGGCCCCTAACCTTACCCCCTCGCTGACCACAGTTCCTCTCTCTAGCCTCACATAGAGGCTCTGAGGCCGTGGACGTAGGGGAGATGAACTTTTTTAAAAAATTTTTATTGGAGTATAGTTGCTTTACGATGTTGTATTAGTTTCTGCTGTGCAGCAAAGTGAATCAGATATATGTATACATATATCCACTCTTTTTTAGATTTCCTTCCCATTTAGGCCACCACAGAGCACTGAGTAGAGCTCTCTGTGCTGTACAGTAGGTTCTCATTAGTATCAATAGTGTATATATGTCAATCCCAATCTCCCAATTCATCCCATCCACCCTTCCCCTCTTGGTGATCATAAGTTTGTTCTTTACACCTGGAGATGAACATTTTGCCACTTTACATCTGCTCTAGAACAAGCAGGCTAACTGCCCCACTGGGGGCCAGTTCATCTCTTGCTCCTTGGAGGGCAGAGCACTGGGTCTGGAGTCAGAACTGGCTGAACTTCCTTTTCTACTGGAAAGACTCATGCAACTCATGAGACCGGCTGAGCCTTGGTTTTCTCACAAATAAAAGAGGTGAAGAGGGGCTTCCCTGGTGGCATAGTGTTTAGAATCTGCCTGCCAAGGCAGGGGACATGGGTTCGAGCCCTGGTCCGGGAAGATTCCACATGCCACAGAGCAACTAAGCCCCTGTGTCACAACTATTGAGCCTGCGAGCCACAACTACTGAGCCCATGTGCCGCAACTACTGAAGCCTGCGCACCTAGAGCCCATGCTCCGCAACAAGAGAAGCCACTGCAATGAGAAGCCCGCGCACGGCAACGAAGAGTAGCCCCCACTCGCTGCGGCTAAAGCCTGCGCTCAGCAACGAAGACCCAACGCAGCCAAAAATAAATAAGAAAAATAAATAAATAAAATAAATAAATTTATAAAAGAAAAAGATAAGGAATAAAATGATTGAAAAGAGCAGAACATCAAAAAAAAAAAAAAAAAGAGGCGAAGAACTCCTTGCTGGCTTTTTCCACAGGCTTGAGATGAGGTCCTGCTGAGACAAAGCATGGGAAAGGACTTTACAAACTGTAAATTAATCTGGGAGTATAATGATTGTGGTTATTAGTTTGTGGAGATTGAGTTCACATTATTGTTCTCTCTCTGGGAATCCTGTTCCTTTTCTTCAGAACACTTACAGATTTTTATAAGTTATCATTACTGCTAAGCAAATAGTTGATTGGTTTACTGCCTACCTCCTCTCCAGAGTGTAAACTGTGATAGGGTGGGAGTCATGTGTAGGATTGTTTCTTATTATTTTTCCCAGCATCTGGTTCAGTGCTTGGAATGTAATGGAGGCTTAAGGAATAATTAAGTTATATGAGGACCCATTGCCCATCCTCATCAGAGACATCTGCAAGGCTAGTCTGTCTTGTTCACTGCTACACCCTGGCATGGAGTAGGCAATTAATAAGTGTTTTTTTGAAGTTGAAATGAACAAACTTCCTTTAATTCTATCTTCATTGTGAAGTTCTGTTGCTGAAGGATCTATCACGTTTCCCAGTTGCCCCATCTGTGATCCAAATGCCCAGAGAGGCTCTCTGTGCCTCTCAGAATCTACCTTCCCAGACTCTTGTCCTTGTCCCACATCTTCCTCTGCTCCAGTCCAGAAAAACTGCCCACCATCCTCTCCCCAAGATATGCTTGTACCACCTGCAGACCTCTGCTGGGGCTCAGTCATTCCCTGTTCCCTTCCCTCAAAGTCCTGTCTGAACTTCCTTCCTTTCCAAGCCCCTTTTAAAAGTGTGGTGTGTATGGGTGTGGGTTTGTGTGTGTGTGTTTAATAGCACTCTGTACCTATTGGAGTATTTCTATTTGGAAAAAAAGACTTTTACATACGTGATATTATTCAAGACAAACAGTAGCAACATTGGCAGTGCAGGCGTTTTACAAGTGTACAGATTAGGAAGCTAAGGCTCAGAGAAGTTTTATTTGTAATTTATGTACCCAGGGGTTGGACTTACTTGTGGATCCACGAAAGCAATTTGGTGGAGTGACTTCCACTGAAGAAAAAAAGAGAGACAGACAGACAGACAGGGACAGAGGCAGAGACAGAGGCAGAGACCCAGAGGGAGCGGGGGAGGAAGAAAGGAAGGGTAGAAAATATGAGTACGTCACACATACTAAGAATAAGTAAAGAATAAGTATTATTTGGGAAACGTGTGTGTGTGTGTGTGTACACATGCCAACGAGGCTGTGATGTAAGACCTATTTCATACTATGGGCCACGGTCAAAGTGACTGGGTTACACGGTGTGCTGAAGGTTAACCAGCAGAACTTAAGCTTCACCAATTATCATGGAGGCCGAGATGGACAAGAGAAGGGCCAGAGATGGGAGCCATGGTCTGAATTTCAGCTGGGCCAGCTTGGGGCCCAGGGAAGCCGGTGTTCTGGGGGAAAGCAGCTGTGGGTTGTGGTGCCGGTTGTGTGAGGTGAGTTGTTGTAGAGAAGCCTCAGCTGTGGCAGGGTTTGTGTGGAGAGGCCGAGAGTTTGCTGGCTGGCTTGGGCTGGGTCAGGGTCAGCTATCTCCGCGTACCAGTGCTGTGTAGCCCAGGGCAGTGGTTCTCAAAGTGTGCTTCCAAGGCCAGCAATATCAGCATCACCTGGTCACTTGTTAGGAGTTCGAATTCTCAGGTCCCACCCCAGACCTTGGGAATCAGAAAACCTGAGGGAGGGCCCAGTCATCTGTTTAACAAGCCCTCCAGGTGATTCTGAGGCATAACATTTGAGAACCACTTTCCTAAGGATGCCCTGTTTGGCATTCTGTGTTCGATGTGTCTTGGAATATCTAGGCAGGTCTGGCCTAAAAGCAGCCTTGTTGAAAAAACAGAAATGCTGGGCCTCCAGTCCAGGCCTTTTGCTATAAAACCTGGCTTTCTTTCCACTGTTTATATGGCGCATTCACGCACAGGATTATGTGTAAAGGAACGCTGGGTATATCCTTCCTACTCTGTGTGTCTTCCACACTGCTGGACTTGGTCCGCACTGGGTTCAAATACATGCGTGTATGTTGCTTTGAAAATGTTCTCAAGTTACATGTGTATATGAGTGTGCAGACTTGAGTACGTGGGTCTGTCCTGCCTTCTCTGCTGGACAGAGTCCTCCCAGGGCAGAGCCTGAATCCCACCTCCCTCGATATTCACATCACCCCTCTGGCTGGGGCTCAGCCGTACTCAGTATGCAAGCACCTGATCCAGGAACCTCACTCACTCTCTAATCTTGACCACACAACCCGCCCCAGGCCGGAGGTTCCCAGACACGCTCATGGCCCCTATAACCTTGAGGCAACCTTGATGCACCTCCCCAGCACCTGCAGCTCACTTCCTCCCCGCAGGACTCCTACCTGTTACCTAATGAGAGAGGAGCTATGCGTGGGTGCTGGCTCCAGCACTGAGAACCTTTACCACCCCACTTCCTGTGTTCATTTTTATTGTGCTTTTGGGTCACTGGTGACTGAGAAAGCTGTTAACACTTACAGCTACTTCCCACTACTGCCTGAAGCTCAGTTTCCACATGTGTGATAACGTGATAAAAATACCTAGCGCTTAAAGACTGTTCAGAGGACCATAGGAAGTGATGTGTGTGAAGAGCTTAGCGGTTCATGGCACATAGTAAGTGTCTGATAAAAAGCTCATAAAGGGTTTAGGCAGAGTTTTCCCCTCAGATAGCCAGGTAAGTGCCCGTCCTTTGCGAAACTGAATCTCTGAGAGAAGGTCATGTGGTCTGGTAGAGAGACCCCCGGGTTTGGCTTCAGACCCTGACTCTGCCATCACTCTCCCTGTACTCATGAGGGAGCATCTGAGCCTCTGTTTCCTCATCCTCCAGCCCCACCCCCCGCAAATTTGGCCATGGGTGATGCCAATACCTCCTGCATAACGAGTTTTGAGGATTAAATAGAGTTAAACCTGAAATTAAGTATAAAGATTAAGAAAAATGAAATATAAAAATTGTACGACTTTGTAGATTGGTAAATGCTATACGAATGTTATTGTTATTCTCTTATCCTAGAAAGATACCCAACACTTCCTTGGGCTGACTCTCTAGGTGGGGACCTGTGGAGCTCTGTTCTGAACAGCTGAGGAAGACCCAGAGAAAGAAGAGAACAAGATCTCTGTCCAGATCAGAGAGAGCGAGCACCCCAGGGTAGGGAAAGAATAGGGCAAAAACCCCAACCCTTTCCCTGCACCCCAAACACTCTGCAGAACCACTTAACTTTCCTGTGGAAGGTAGGAAATGAACTCCAAGACAAGTGACTGTATCTAGTATCTGAAATAAAGAGAAACTTAATTAACGCATGAACTCTGAAGCAAAATTACTGAGAAACATCCACCTGGGCTGATACTAAACCACCATCTTGCCTAAGGCAGACACAAATCTACCCTTGTCAGAACCACCAGTGGTCAGGCTTTTGATGAGAAGCCTGGAAAATAGCTCTGCCTCGGGTAGGCTGGCCATGGGGTAGGGATTGGGATCCCACACGGCAGAAATATAAACAAGTTGAAATAAAATGTGGGCTGCCTCCTCTGGAAATGTCCCCCTCACACACAGGTGGAACCCCTGTCATCTCATCCTTAAAGTCAAGGGGTCACAGGCTAGGCATTTCCCTCTCTATTCTGCGGGGCTAATCTGGCTTTATGGCTTTGAAGATCTTAAGATCATCTTTTCTACCAGAGGCAGTTACTCTCTGAACCTACTAAGGCAACATTAGAACTCATAGTCAGGTGGTATTTACCCATTTAGGGCAAACCCAGTTGACCATCAAAGGTCAGTGGCCGGGACAAGTGGGCCCTGGTAACCTGCAGTATGTCCCAGCATCTGGAGAGACAGGAAGGGGCATCTGAATGGGCCCACGATGCAAGAAGCACCAGGAAGTTAAGGGACTAGAGAGGAGTTCAGGTGACATCACAGGTTTCTCTTCTCCATAAAACCCAGGTCAGCCACTGAGAAGCTAGCAGATTCCTTGCTGCCCCCAGCATCATAGCTGCAACCACAGCCAAAGCCTGCTGCTGCACCTGAGGAGCCGTCCTGAGCCTCCTCCCAAACCCCTCTTCTGGACCTGCCACACATCAAGGTGAATGGACACCCACGGGAAGAATAAGAGAGGAGAAGGCCACGAGAGCAATTCCTACCTTTTCCAGTGTACACTCCAACCTCCTCCATCTTCTTGCTGCTGCCCACGCCCCCCATCATCATCATCATCAACACCACCATAACCACACCCATCACATCTTGAGTAATTCTTTCCACACCCTTTTTCATGCAGTCTTCATCATCTCCCACACCCCCTACCTTGCACCTTCCCCTCCAGGCATATCAGGTCACTCTATCCAAACCTTCAATGTCCAGCTCATGTCCTCCTTCTTCCATGAAGTCTTCTCTGACCTTTGAGAATAGTAGGTTTCTAATGGCATGAAGTAGGGTTCTGTTTTCGGCATTGTTCTGCCAATATTTTCCATCAAGACTTGGATAGACCCAAGGATAGCAGGCTTATCTAAGCTGGTATCACATCAACAGAGGACTGAATCAGGATTTCAAAAGTTTCCCCTTATAAGCTGAGATGACAGACTAGAACCATCAAAATGAAATTTGTTAAGCATGTTGTCAAGGGGAGTGGGAGCCCACAGGAAAGACCATTTTAATTACAGTTATATAAGTTTGGAACCTTGAACAAGGAAAATCTTATCTTCCTATATTTTGTCCTAGTCAGATTATATCTAGGCCATTAACCAGAAATCACCCAGAGGTCAAAGAATGGGTTGATTAAATCATACTGCATTAAAACATGATCTCTTGAAAGAAACAAATTTCTCACCCTTGGTGATGTTTGACTGATACTGGGTGACCATCTGATGAGGATGTAGTGACAGGAATCTTGAATTTGCTGGGGGTAGGGGAAGGGGGGAATGAGGATGGAATGGTTGCCCTTTCAAATTCCCTTCCAATTCCTACATGATTCTATATACTATATTCTTTCCTGATCAATGTCCTTAGAGTAGCAAAAGCTAAATTGAGTATATCAGTTGATTGAAAGGGTGGGGATGTTGGGGTGGGTGGGGCTGGAAGAATAGGGAGTACACAGGAAACACTGGGGCAGCTTCCTCCTGAAGGTTTCCAGACTGGAAGTGCAGAAGGGAACTCTGGCCCCTTTTCCTGAAATTCTTCCTCCTTGAAAGCTGTTGCTGAAGGCAGTGAATGGAGATTGAAGAAAGAAAGACCTCAACAGTACAAATACAGGCTGAAAACTCCTCAAGCTGTCGAAACCCAAGAAAGATGTATCTGTTGGGGTGAAGTGGGGGAGAGAAAAGGGGAAGATGAACATGGAGGAAAAGGAGAAGGAGGGCACTAGAAAGGGGAGAATCCCAGCCAATGGCCATTTAGCTGGAAGGGGAGGATGAGGTGGGGCAAGGAAAGAGCACGTCACGTGTGGGTGCCTCTGTGTGTGCACTCACTGTTTTTGTATCATTGTGGACTTCTCCTGGAAGAAAAAGCACGAAGATGAGACTTGGAGGGGAAGTCGATCAGTGTCTACATTGAGCTTCTTAAAGGTAGGGGTCCACAGACAGGGCAGAGGTGAGGGAAAGGAAAAGGGTTCCGTTGAGCCTGTAAGAGTAGCAGCCTGGTGGGATAGAGGAAACACTGAATATGGAGTCAGGAAGCCTGGGTTCAATCCTGGCTCTGCCGCTGGTTAGCTGTGTGTCCTGAGGACGTCACTCTGCCTCTCTGGGCCTCAGCGTCCTCCCATGTAAAAGTCTACTCTAGCTGGGTAGTCTATGACGTTAACCATTTATGTGCCAACCAAGTTAATTTATAGCTAGAACATCATTATTTTTGAGTCAGAAAATGACTCTTCTGTGACTATATTTTTGTGCTTGGTGATTTGGGTAATTTTGTTTTTGTCTTCCAGCACTGTTTTATTGTTGCTCCCTTTGAAAACTTCTAACCTATCTCTTCTGAACTTGAGCTAGAAAGGGAAGGGGTTTTGCCCCTGCCTGGGCAAAAGGATGATGCAAGTAGGGTATCCCAGTCTGCCTCGGACTGAGGGGTTTCCCAGGACAAGGGACTTTCAGCCCTGGGCACACTGGGGGCTGGGTTGCCCTAGTGGGGAGACAGATGAGGGTTTGGAGGCAGCTTGGAGGAGAGGGCCTGGAAGAGCTCACCTCCTGTTCCCCTTCTACGTGGAGTTTCCCTCAAAGCCCCCCAACCGATGTGGTGGTTTTCATTACAAGGCACAACTCCCTGTTGGGAGGCTGGTGGAGATACAGGGAGGAGAAGCGAGCGGCAGCCTTTAAACCAGTTACAAGCCCCAACGGAGACAACTATTGCCGGGAAAGAAGCTGAAATGCTTGACTAGCACTGATGCTGTGGGGATTTTCCCTTTTTCTTCAAAAAAACACAAAAGACCCAGTGGAAAAAAAAAAAAGTGATGAGTTGTGAGACAGGCCTCGGGTCCTACGCAGCCCCAGGAGACAGCACACAGTTCATTTGTTTAAATTTGCAGCTGACGGCTGCCACCTCTCTATAGTCACCAGGCGGAGAAGCTCTCAACATCAGGCAGTGGCCAGTCTGGTGACATACGGCTACAACCATGAACTACCCCCTAACCCTGGACATGGACTTCATGAACTACAACCTGGAGGACCTGGTGAGTAGGGACAGGTAGCTTATGGTCGCCCAGGAATTCTAAATATCCTGTGCCCGGGGCCCCAGGAAGAGGGGAAAGACGTGCAGTCCTCTCCCACTGCGGATCGGCAGAATCTAGACGGGCCCATTGGCGCCTGCCTTGTGAGGTTTGATTTCTCATTCCATGGAAAATAGAGCTGCTGCCTTCAATAGACATCCTTTATTTAGAGGGGATTGGAAGTATGGGTTCAGGTCCTGCATCCTCCCTGACACGCTCTAGGACCTAGAACAAGTCACTTTGCCTCTCCATCCTTCAATAGGGGCTCCTCTCCTCATCGGAGGAGAATACGGGGCTGGAATACGGGGTAGGTAGGAAAGTACTTTGGAGGTTTTCTTAATATCAGGAGGCTGGCATTGCTAGTTGACCAGTCAGTGTATGTTTATTCATCTCTTGCTATACGATTCTGTCATCGGGGCACGACATTCTCTCTTGGATAGAGAAGGTGAGAGCCTGGTCTTTGCACTTCAATAGCTCACGGACTAGCCAAGAAGAAAGAAAAAAACTACTCACCAGAAGCTCGTAGATTATGATTATGTGCTAAACCCAAGGAGATGGTCAGCAAGGGAGAGGACCCCAGTGGGCTGGGGTCAGGAGGTAGGGGGTGCCAAGCTGGTATCAAGTTAGTGGAAGAACTCGGTGTTAATCCTAGAAATGTCTTTGAGCACATTGTGGCCTCCCTCAGAGGCCTGGGCTCTCTAGAGATAAGGTATTTTTTGGTGGACTAAGAAAATAGTCCCCAGCGTCACTCTCTGCCACCCACCCAAGACTGTCCCGTGAAGCAGAGTAACCCAGTTGGCTTGGCTGTTACTGGGTCCCCAAAAGATGTATGTAAGGAGCAACTCAACCAGAGACCCAAGGCTCCTGTGTGAGGGCAGCAGAGTGTTGCTTGTAAGGATCTTTTAGAAACTTTCTTGTAGTCTTCACTCCCTTTCCCCCATGGCCAAGGGCACTGCTAGGAGAAGAACTTCTCTCTGAGCTAAATTCTGGGCTGGATCCTTTTCGAAAGGTCCAAACCTTTTCTCCTATACCTGCCAGCTCTCCTGGCCCTAAACTCACCCTGAGATGGTCTCCGACTCCCTCTAGCTCCCCTGACTGGAGTCTATAACTCCACCAACTGTGTTCCCAGACTTGCTTGGAAAAGTCTGCCTCTCACTTGCCCAGATCCCAAGACTTGGAAGCGTAAGCAGAACATGCGGAGGTGGGGGAAGGGATAATTACCCAAAGTCTGTCTTCTCAGATCCAACCCCCCGATAAAAGCAGAGCCAGAACCATCAGCCTAATCAGACCTGCTGCTTAATTTGTGGGACCCAATGCAAAATGAACATGCAGGGCCTCTGTTAAACATTTCAAGATAGAGACAGCAGAGCACTAAACCAAGCACAGGGCTCTTCTAAGTGCTGGGCCCTGCGTGACTGTACTGGTCTCACGTCCATAAAACTGGCCCTGAGTCCAACCAGACTAAAACCCAACAACCTTGACAAGGCAACGTGCTCCCACCCTGGCCCCCATCCCCGGCCCCTGGCCTCACCTGACTAGGTTACTGGGCATCTTCCTCTGCCCGAAGCTTCAAGCTGACCACGAGCCCTGACCCAGTTGGATATCACAGTAACCAACTCGAGACCTGGCCGGTTCTGGCTTCTGAGAAACCTCAAGAGTTCCCCTAACTGCACGCCTCACTCCACTGCGTGACCTACTAGAGACAGGTGGCGGCAGGGGGCAGGGAGACAGCGGGGCATGTCCCACATACCAAAGAAAACCTGCAGCCCAGGGACAGAGAGCGGTGACTCACTTCATGTAGCGCCTCAGATGAGTGGTCTCAGTCCAGGCATCCCTGCAGGCCTGAACCCCCTCCATCAGGGTCAGGCCAGGAGCCAGGAGTCCTAGGACCATCCGGGCCCTGAACCCGTCTTCAGCCAGCCCCCAGCACCTCATCCCGCCTGCACTCACCTCCCATATACTCTCTCTCCAGGGCTGTTGCCCCCTCAGAAGTACAGACCCTCTCTCTCCACCCACCGCCTCTCACAGCAGGACCTTGAGCAGTTTTGACAGTCTCCCTGACGGTATCTGCCAGCACAGGGGCCCTGGCATGGCAGGGCAGCAGAAGAATCTTGTATGCAGTAGCTTCTCAATAAGTATGTACTGATTTGTGCTGCTCTGCTGAGTGTCTCAACTCCCCATTTCTCTCTGGAGTTAGTCTCACTTCTATTGTTTTGCTTCCTATTCCTCTCCCTCTCCCGGTCCAAACCAAGTATCAGTTCAGTGTCCTAGAACACTGGGTTCTAGACTCCAATGCTGGGTTAAGAACTGGGGACTCTTGGCCATAAACCGAGTGTTGGGTATCCTGTCTTCCCTCCCTCCTCTTGCATTCTAAGATCAACTGTTTAAAATGTCCATTTTCTTGAGATAGATTGCTAATTCCCACAAACGGAGGATCCAAACAGAAAAACTCTAGATGGCTAAGTACCAGAAACTAGGAGCCAGGTCCCTGGGGTGGGCATGCCAGGGACCCATCCTGCTGGGAAGGCAGATCTAGGCAGACCTAGAAAAGCCTCTGTCCATAGGAACCTGGATCTGAAAGCATGCAGCCTCCTCTTGACAGACCTAGGACCTGGGGCACCTAAGGGGGTCAGTCATAAACTGCGCCTCCAGCCCCACCCTGCACACCAGCCAGGAGGGGAAGCTGCTATAGAGCAGGGTGAAGCTGGTCCAGCCCCAGGGCCTGGCTTCCCCTGACCCCTCCCCAGGGATGACCCCCACAAACTATGACTTCAGCGTGATCAGAGCATCACAGGACGCAAAGGCCATTCATAGGCACTGTCCCATTTCATCAAGGAGGTGTGAAGAAGAGGAACCAAAACCAGCTCAGGCTGTTTCTGGGGTTTACCTAGGGGGAAGGGAGGCTCACCCCCTCCCAAACCAGGTCAAAAATCCCAGAGGAACCCCAGTGGAAGAAGCCCCAACCGGGGGTGATTGGAAGGGTCAGAGATGAGGGCGAGAGCCAGGGCCAGCCTGGGGAGGGGTCAGTGTTGGGGCAAGTCTGGGCTCAGGCACACAGACCACAGTCTCCATCAGGAATTCTTGCCTTCAGTGAGGACACAGACTGTGGCTGATCCACTCCTCTGGCACAATGGCAGAAAAAGTGACCATGAATTTAGCACTGAGAATCGGGACACAAGAATGTGTATTCTTTCAGGAACAATGGGACAAAATATTTCAAATCAGTACTGACCCAGGAGATGGCTTCAAGAGGTTGCCGTACACACCTAAGAGACCTGTCTACCTGTCCCTCGGACTGTGTGGCTCTGTCCCCAAAGTGAAAATTGATCTGGGGTGCCAAGGGGGACCCCCTGAAACCTGAAGACTCAGTGCAGAGGTAGGGGTAGCTTAAAGTCTCCCCCCAGAACCACACCCAGAGTAGTGCCATGTTCCTAATGGCCAAAACCCTTGGGTGGAGACGGAAGAGGAGCCTGGCGGGCTCGCTCCTGAGGGGTGGGGACGGGGAGAGGGGGGAGATGTGACAAATGGCCAGCCGGAGTCTCAGATGGTCTTTGGGGGGTGTGGAACCTCTAAAGGAAGAGTGGGGAAGGGATAAAGTCCTCCGCCCTCGCCCCTCAGCCCAGCCTCCTTCCTCCAGACCCCCGCACCCCTCAAGCCACTGAAAGCTGGAGTGAGAGACACCCTGGCTGGTCCCACTCATGACTCCTGACTCTGGGTTGGGAATATCCAGCCAGGGACATAAAAGGAGCCGGAGCCTGTGTGTGTCCCCTATAGCCAGAGTGATGAACCGCGTCTGTGTGTAGACACCTCTTGCAGCTAGTATGACTCAGGCCCCTGGAGCCCTGGAGTTGGGCCTGGATGAGCCAAGCACTCAGCGGCCCTGCCTCCCTCCTGGGGGCTGAGAAGCAAGTCAGGCTGGGCCATTCACTCAGTGCGGGACAGACAGGCTGGAGAAGCAACGGCTCCCACCCAGGTGCTGAGCTAGATGAAGGAGACACTGAGAACCAGATCAGCGCAGGGCAGGGCATGGCAACCGGAGACTCGGAGCATCTGGGAGCTGTGAGCAAGGGGCATCTGAGGGCAGGGCCCAGCTTCCTTTCCAGAGCAGGAATCCCTTCCCACACACTGGGCCTCAAACATTCCTCTTCCTCCCAAGGGCCCCAACCCATGGTTGGACAGTTCTGCCTGTTAGAAGGTTCTTTCTCCTTTGACTGAAACACCCCCAATCCCAACCTCTGCCCATTTCTCCTGCTCTACCCTCTAGGACCTCACACAATAAGCCCATCCTGCCTTCTCGCCATGGGGGCTCTTTCCAGTCCTTGAAGGAGCCAGCTCTCCCGGACTCAAGTCTTCTCTTTCCTGGACACCACAGCCTAGGACCTGGAAACTTCCTCCCAGGGTGGGGATTTCCAGACCCCTTAACAGCTGGTCACGCTTGTCCAGCCCAAACAAACTGGGTTGGTGGCAGGTGCCCACCTACAGGTTTCTGTTCACCTAGATAAGGTAACAGAGCCCTGCTGGCAGCCACGTCACCCTGTTGACTCATCTGAAGCTTGCAGTCAACAAACTCTCGGGTCTTTTTCGCATAAACAGTTGTTAGGTCAGGTCTTCTCCAACCTGTCCCTGAAGAGTTGAAGTTTTAAACCCCATCTAGGTCTCTACACTTTTCTTTATCAATTCCATCTGGTCAGTTTGCTCCTGTAGTTCCAGGTTGTAGAGAACTCTGCACTGTCTGAAAGCCTCCCCCAGCCGTATCACCCAAAACAGGGCTGAGAGAGAAAAAGAGGAGAGGATCCAGGACAGACCCCCGAGGAAGGTCCTAGACACCGGCTGCCCACCTGCTGACACAGAGCCCCATCAGCAAACGTTCGTTGAGCTTCACACCGGCCAGTGCAGGGCAGTGAGACAGCCTCATTCTTTGAAGTCAGATGGGGCTTGGAGGACTTAATTATCCAGGGAGGGGCCTGGGTCCCACAGAGGCTCCTGAGGAAGGAAAGAAGGGAGGGGCAGAGGGGCGGAGTGGGGGTAGGAGGAGTAATATTTGTAATTCCAAGCACTTTGATCTCTCCCCCCATCCTCCCTTCTCCTGGCACCTCAATACCAGGACACAGAATGTTCTAGTCCCCACTCCTGCCCTCTCCGCAGCTTCATCCCGGTCATCGTGTTTTCTTGCTTTCTTTGAGGCCTGGGTCCCTGGCCTCTGTTAGGCTACTGTCCACTGGGTACCTGCTTATGCCACATGCTGTCATGGCCCCAGCAGTCACATGTCTGAGTCTATACAGGGTCATGCTGCCGTCAGAGTGTGTGTGTGCCTGAGGGCCGTGGCTTCCTGCAGCTTCTCATAGCAAAGAATGAGTGAGCGCTCGGCCAGATGGCCCACCCTGAGCTCCCTCTGGGTGTGAGTCTTGGGGGGCTCCCTTCCGTGCCCACTCCCCACAGCATTCAGGATTCCTGATTCCTAACTTCCCACTGGGCCAGAGCTGACCTTGCTCGATTACCTCTCTCCATGATTTGAGGAAGGGCAGGTGTGCCGGATCCCCCGGCTGTGGGAAGTGGCTTTAACACGTGCCACTCCCGAGCCCCCAGGATGTCTGTTTGACACCTCCTGCTGAGGGGCATCGCCATCTCTCAGCACTCCTCAAACCAGCTTCCTCCGTCCTCTCCTCTCTGCCTGAGCGCTCTGCCGAACAACGACCTCTTGGCAAGAAGGGAAAGACAGTCCCCCACTCCCAACCCTCCTCTAAACCTGGGTTCTCAGGAGATGGGGGCTCTGGGGTCCTAGGGACTTGTCTCTCTGTGTTGACTTTAAATGAGCAGCAAACCAATCAACCTGAATGCTTTAGAGGGCAGGTCTTGAGTGGTTCTGGACCAGACAGGCTGGCTGCACCTAAGCCCTCCGCTGGGCAGCGGGACGGCCAGGCTCCCACCGCGAGGTAGACGGAGTCCAGCCCCGCTGACTGCACCAAACCCTGCGTCTCCTCTCCTTCTGTCTCAGTTGCTTTGCTCTGCATGAAAACAGCTCATCTCACTGCTTTCCCCTTTAACTCCTGCTGAATTCCAGGAGGAGTCAAATGGTTGTATTCAATGACGATGTTGGAAATGACTCCCGATACGGATAGAGAGCCCAAGATAGGCTCTAGGCTGTCAAGAGCATTGGGAAGAGGCAAAAACTGAAGAAGGGTGAGAAGGAGTGTCTGAGTCTGCTGAGGCACAGGGAGGAACTTCCCCAGAGTCCCAGAATACGAGGTCCCCTGGCCTTATCTGGGAAACTGCTCTCCAAGCAGTGTAGCACACATCTGCAGCATGTCTGCCATGTGTAAAACACATGGCCTTGTAAGGGAGACACAGGAGACCTGCCCCTGGGAACTCACCATCCAATGAGGCCACTGACATCCCAACCCTGAGTGAGGTAATAAAGGCACACGTGATGGAAGAAGAGAGAATATAATTCCAAGCAGAAAAGTTAGGAAGGACATAGGAAGGTGGGATTGAGTGGGGCCTTGAAGGAAGCATAGCAGTAGGCAGACTTGGGAAGAAAGGACTGCTGGGCGAAAGGAAGAGTTTAGAGACAGGATTGTATCAGCGTGACGGGGGCAGGCAGCCAGGAGAATGATAAACCTGAAGGAGAGGGATAAAGCGATAAAGTGGAAGAGAAAGTTTGAAAGGTCAGGGGAATATACAGTTTGCAAAAATGTAAAGGCCATGTAGAGGAGTTTAGACCTCACCCTGCAAGTCCATGGTCTTCCAGTGAAAGCAGAACCATTTTCTTATACAAAAGCATATGTGTGAAACACCACGCGAGACAAGGGTGTCTGGTTTAAAGACGGGAGGACCAGAGGCTCGCTCCCTTCCCGCCCCCACCCCCAACCCCAGTAAAACCTGCAAAGAAAGTCCATGGACTTATGCTGTATGAGAGGCCCCACAACTAGTTCTGAAATTTAGTAATGTATGGTAAACATCTCTTCCTAAGAGAACGTGCAGGTAAACCTCACTTCTTTTTGAGCGCTGCATTGTATTCTGCTGTGTGAATGCACTGAGGTTGGCTTCTTCCAATCTTCCATTGATGAACTTGATCCCAAACATGACTTTTCCTTATAATTGGCTTTGCTATTAAATATGACTAACACAACATTTTAAATCAACTCTACTCCAATAAAATTTTTTTTAAATTCTATGAAACTGGAAAAAAAAAAAAAAAGGTAAAGACAAAAAGAAAAGAAAACCACTGCTTAGAGGTAACAGGGAACCAGTAAAAGATTTTAAGCAGGACACTGATGTGATGGTATTCGTGGGTTGAAAAACATCCTGTCCTCTGTGTAGGAGATGGATAAGAGTGGAGAAGTCGGTGAGAATGGGACCCATGGGGAGACAGTAGTCCTGTGCCCAGTAATGGGGAGAGCATTAGGGTGAAGAAGGGCTAGACTGGGGCTATGGCAGAGGGATGCTGGGGTCGGGCGAGCCTATGACTCTGCCACTGCACTAATGTATCCTCCCACCCGCTACTCCCAGAGCCACCTGTCCCAGGAACCAGAAGGAAAGGCCCAGGTTGGGGAATGGGTCTTCCCACCATTGAGAGCAAGTGTATGACCCACAACTGGGGCCCTGGGTAGCAGTACAACCACCCCCTGCTTGTGTGGGACCCTCGCTCTCCAGGAAGGAGGGCAGGGTGGGACCACCCTGAGCCTGGGTGCCCGGTACCCTCTCCCATCCTCTCTCTCCCTGGGGCTCATCGTTTACAGAAGTGCCTTTTTGAACCCACATAAGCTGGTTATAATTGGTTTTGAAATGCTGTGGAGAGGGGGCTGGTTAGGGGAGGGGGTGGGAGGAACAGAGCTGGGAAGTGCGGAGCAGGTGCAGGGGGACAGCTGTGAGTGAAAGGTATGAAAACAGGCACCCTGCCTTCCTTTGCGGTTAGCTGGGTAAACAACCTGAGTGCTGGGGTGGGGAGGGGTGGGGGGAGGAGGAGGAGGCAAGGGAGGAGTGAGCTTCCGGAGACAGAGCGGGCACATCCCCTTCACTTGGAAACCTCCCCCCCTCCTCCCCTCCCCACCCCCCTCGAGGAGAAGGGAGCAGAGTGAGGCGTTTGCTGGGGATGGGGAGTAGCAGGCAGGGCAGGCAGGCAGTGCTGCGTAGTGGTGGAAGTTACATCAGCGCGGGTTCAAGCAGACCTGATCTCTGGCAAGACATGGGTGAAACAGGAATACCACATACCTTGAGCTTGCTGTGCCGACTAAACAAAAAAGAGGCTCTTACTGCAATTTCAGATATAATGAAGGAACAAGGGGACAAACTGAGAGCAAGCCAGCAGGCCATATCAGCATCCACCCCTTCAGCAGGATCCTAGGTCTTAGTGCCCTCTGTTCTGTTCAGAATTGGAAGCGGTGGCTCTTTGTCCCAACCAGATCCATTCCCCCAAATGGAAGCTTTGATTCCAGCCCCTGCGGCTGCATCCTTCCACACCTGAGGACTCGCAAACGAGAAATGACTTACAGGTGCCCAGCCCTTCAGAGTTTATGAAGCACATCCACACCATATATCTCCTTACATCTTTGTCACTACCCAGTGAGGGATGTTTACAGACGAAAACTGAAGTTGGAAAAGGCAACGTGATTTGTTTGAGGAACACAAAGGGAAACTGGGATTTGGTCCGTGGGCAGACTGGGAGTGCAGGGACAAAAGCAGTTAGCCTGGGGGGATAGGATTACTCTACCAGGGGGTCTGGGTTCCTCTCTGAGAGGAAAGACTGGTTCTCAGTTCCCACCCTCCTGTCTCCTTGCCCTTGCAGTACAAGGAATTAGGCAGCTACAATGACAGTACGGAGACCCACACAATGGAAAATCACCTCTGCTCCACAGTTGAGGGGCCCCTGCTGACCTCCTTCAAGGCCGTGTTCGTGCCCGTGGCCTATGGGCTCATCTTCCTCCTGGGCATGATGGGCAACATCCTGGTGCTGGTGATCCTGGAGCGGCACCGGCAAACGCGCAGCTCAACCGAGACCTTCCTGTTCCACCTGGCGGTGGCCGACCTCCTGCTGGTCTTCATCCTGCCCTTTGCTGTGGCCGAGGGCTCCGTGGGCTGGGTCCTGGGCAGCTTCCTCTGCAAAACCGTGATTTCTCTGCACAAGATCAACTTCTACTGCAGCAGCCTGCTCCTGGCCTGCATCGCCGTGGACCGCTACCTGGCCATCGTCCACGCCGTCCACGCCTACCGCCACCGCCGCCTCCTCTCCATCCACATCACCTGTGCAACCATCTGGCTGGCGGGCGTCTTCTTCGCCTTGCCAGAGATCCTTTTCGCCAAGGTCAGTCAACCCCATTACAACGACTCTCTGCCACGCTGCACCTTCCCCCAAGAGAACCAGGCCGAAACCAATGCCTGGTTCACCTCCCGCTTTCTCTATCACATCGGAGGATTCCTGCTGCCAATGCTGGTGATGACCTGGTGCTATGTCGGGGTGGTGCACAGGCTGTGCCAGGCCCAGCGGCGTCCTCAGCGGCAGAAGGCGGTCAGGGTGGCCATCCTTGTGACAAGTGTCTTCTTTCTCTGCTGGTCACCCTACCACGTCGTTATCTTCCTGGACACCCTGACGAGGCTGAAGGCCCTGGGCAGTAGCTGTGAGTTCAATGGCTATCTCTCCGTGGCCATCACCATGAGTGAGTTCCTGGGCCTGGCCCACTGCTGCCTCAATCCCATGCTCTACACGTTTGCTGGCGTGAAGTTCCGCAGTGACCTGTCGCGGCTTCTGACCAAGCTGGGCTGTGCCGGCCCTGCCTCTCTTTGCCAGTTCTTCCCTAGTTGGCGCAAGAGCAGCCTCTCGGAGTCAGAGAATGCCACCTCCCTCACCACCTTCTAGGTCCTAGCCCCCCTTTGTTTCTGCTTTCCTTGGGGCAGGCAGTGATGCTCGAACTCCTTCCAACAGGATCTGGGATCTTAAGAGCTCGCTTGGCCAGTGTCCTCATATGGGGCAGCTGGAGGAACCAACCCCTCTTTCTGGGACATCCCCGCCAGCTCTTCTCCCAGCCCCGGGTCTAGGCTGGGGTGCAGGGAGGGGAAAGCAGCCCAAGGGCAAAGCAGAGGATACCTGTGCTCATCTGCATCACTTTGGGCTGAGAGGACCACATTTACCTTCTCTCATCCTAACCATCTAAAGCTCAAGAAACAAATTTTACTTCTGCCCCTGTCAATAGGGAAAGTCATTCCCCTTCCAGAATGTACTCCATCATCTTATGGACCACCGACCTCCACAACCACCCACCTCTCCTCCCAGCTCACCTGCCAAAAGTAACAAGCGGCTGAGCACCAGGGGACGGATGGAGGTTAAGGCTGAGGAAAGGCCAGCTGGCAACAGACTGGGGCCTTAACATGTCTCAGTGCCTAACAAGCACGGACATTCTTTCAGGTCACCAGCCCTGCAGCATCTTGACCAAGCAGGAAGCTCAGGATGACCCGGTCCAGGTGGCTGCCCCTGGCTCTGACCAAAATGGCACCGGGCCAGCCCCACGTCACTGGGCCCTGGGAGGTCTGCAGCCTGAGGCAGACTCCAGGCGCCCTCAGAGACCAGCCAGCATCCTAGAGAAGGACTAAGGTCAGCAGAGAGGAGCCCAACCAAGGGAAGGAAAGATTCTCCTTCCCCAGCTCCAAGAATGAACAAGTATTAACCAAAGCCAGCTGTCTTCTCTGCCCAGGGTGGAGAGCTCCCAGGGTGGGCCAGGGGCAGCAGGGCCCAGGGCCCTGGTGGGTCTGGGCACCGACAGGGAAGGGGACAGACGCGTTCTTCCCTGTCCCTCTCCCCGCAAACTACACAGCCAGGGGAAACTCCTGGAGCCACAAGAGAGAATCTGACCACGGAGCAGAGATGGAGACCTCCTGAGGAAAGAGACAGACCTAAGGGGTCCCTGGGGGTCATCTCATCCAGCCCCCTGCCTGCAGGCCAGGCCATCTCTCTGGGCCTCAGCAAGAGCCGCAAGGCATCCCTTTGGGCTGGGCAGTGTGACAAGCAGGCCTAGGCAGGGAAGTCCCCAGGCTCCAGGAAGCTGGGCCCTGCCCCGAGAGGATACCACTCACATGGAACCACAGGAAGCTGCTCTGCGCCCGCCTGCCCCCTGGCCGGGGAGGGCTCTCCCTGCCTCCTCCCCAGCCTCTGGTCTGCCTAGAATGAGACATCAGGGACCCCTGTAGTTGCTGAGGGCACACATCGGTTGCCCAAGCCCACTCAAGTCAGTCAGCCAAGGTCCCTAAGAGGCTCCCGCAGGGGAGATCAGAGCTGTGACCCAGGGGACTAGGTCTTCACCGTGGAACACCAGGGAATCCCTGGGGCCCCTTTTTCCTCCCAGCACCCAATAGTAAGTTGGGCAGCGGAGGAGCCAGACACGGAAGCAAGACAGCAAGAAACTGGATTTTTAATTTTCTCTTTTTAATAAAAAGGCACCTATAAAACAGGTCAATACAGTACAGGCAGCACAGAGACCCCCGGAACAAGCCTAAAAATTGTTTCAAAATAAAAACCAAGAAGATGTCTTCACATATTGTATTTATATATTTATATTTATATATATATTTATATAATGGTACAAAATGGCTGGGGGTGTGGCCATGGATGGAGGGAAGTAGCTGGCCTGTGGAATTCACCTTGGAAAGCTAGTCTGGTGGCAGAGGTGGGAGGAGCGGGGGAGGGGGAGGGCATCAGGCCCTTTTCAGTCTGACCCTGTCTCTCCTCTGCACAGGAAACACTTAAGAGTCGGTTTGGGGAGTCTTGAGTCATGGGTGGGGGACTCAAGGGCACGAGGCCCGGGTTGAGACAGGGTGGGAACGTGTCTGGCGGGATTGAGGGCAGGTGGCCCCTGAACACGGGGGACCAGGCCCTGGCCCCTGAGAGGGGCTGGGGGAGGCAGGAGCTCGCAGCCAGCCCCGGAGGAAGCACTTGACCTGGCTGACGGGGTACTGAGGACAGCACCAGACTGGGAGAACTGGGGACAAATTCCCTTTGTATCACAGCTGCCAATGGGAGACCAGGCCCTCAGGTCAGGAAGGCTGGGGACAGGGCCACGGCAGAAGACACCTTGTCTAGAAATGGCCCTTGGCCCTGGAGGTGCGGTACGAAAGGCCTCAGCCAGGTAACTGCCCTGCCACCTCACAAGGCAGGAAAGGAAGTGAGAAAAGGAGAAGTGTTTTACTCCTGGGGCTGAGGGGGGCAAAACACCCAATCGTGTATGGCTTCAGCTCTGACCAGAGGCGGGTGGGGAGCTCGTATGGGAAAGAGCCGGAGGCTGAGGGGAAGGCAGTGGCTGCGCCTGGGTGGGCTCAGAGCCCTGAGCTCTGGGCAGAGGGACCTTGCCAGTGATCGGACAGCAGAGCGAAGCGGGAAGACGCTCTCCTGCTCCGCATCCAACACTTTCTCTATTCCATCCTCAGCGGGTGGAGGCTGGAGGGAGACAGACGGACTTGGCCAAACCCTTTTCCTTTCCTCCTTTGGTGATAAGGAAGTAGGTGGTAGCCTCTGGAAGAGTCATGGCCCTGGGGGCTACCTGGCCCAGAGCCACTGCAGCGGGCACAGGACCATCTGGCCCCCCGGGCCACCCCTCCACGGCTCCACACGAGGGGGCCACACAGTCTCCGCCTCGTCCTCCTTGCCTTCATCCCAGACTGGGGACCAAGGACTTCAAGTTCTGGCTAAGATGTAGCAGCAGGGGACACCAGACATCCACAGCTAGGAAGCCAGGGCCCCGTGTCACCTCTGTGGGGCAAACACACATGCACGTGCACGCGTTCTCCTGAATCACTCAGCAGCAGACAGGCTGCCGCCCTGGGGGGTCTCAGCCCTGCTGGGCCTCACCAGGTGGAAGCCTAGGTGGTCTGACCTCAGTTTAGGTGTGGGTGTAGCTACGTCATTTCACCATTGGGGGGAGGGGACCGGAATGGTACCCTTTATGGACCCAAAGACACTGCCACAGCGGGTAGGTGTGTCAGACTGCGTGCCCCTGGGTCCAGGGGAATGGAAGGGGCAATCATTTGAAAAAGGGGGGAAGGGTTTCTTTTATCCTTTTTTTGTGTGACTTCTATCAAAACACAGAAATACAGCACACACACAAACCGGCACAAAAGCGCAGCGCTCTATTTACAGCTACGGCTGGCGCCTGCCCACCTGGCCAGCCGCCTGCAGGTTGGGGTGGGAGAGGGGGTCAGCCACATCATCAGGGAGAGGAACTGAGGCAGGAGAAGACAGAAGGAAAAACGGGGGTGGGGGGGGGGGGTGGGCAGAGAAACCAAGAGGAGGAAAGTGAAGCTCCCGGAGGAGACAGCAGCAGGAAGGGGAGGGAGAGGGAGGGAGAGCTCTCCTCTCCTGCTCCCTGCCAAGGATTAGAAACAGGGCTCTGAAAGCAAAGCTGAAGAGGGTGGACGCAGAGAAAGAGGGAAAATCGAGGCTCCGTAGGACTGGAGTGGGGGGGAGCGAGGGGGAGGGGCAGTCCTGGCGGCCGAAATGGGACCAACTCCCATCCCAAATCCCCCACCCCACTCTGCCACTTCCCCCTAAGCTGCCAGCACACCTGGTTTCCACAAATGCCACTCCCCACACAAGCCCCCTCCCACCCCCTCCACCCCACCCCTTGACCCAGGCCATCCCAACACTGAAGGGGAAGAAACTTTCTTAAGGTTATCCTATTTGCAGTATCGCCCCAGCTCCAGCCCCCCACGGGGACTGCTAGAAGGGCAGGTTGGCCATGCCGCCCGGCGCCGGGAGGTAGCCCATCTGGCTGTCCAGAGACACACTGCGCTGCCGCAGCGGGTGGGACACCATGAGGTTCTGCTGGGGCGGGGGGCCCATGAGAGAGCCCTGCGGGGGGAGCATGTGGGGGGGCTGGCTGTAGACCTCACCGCCCACGCCCCGCTGCTTCATCAGCATGAAATTCTGCTGGGTCATGAGGCCTTGTGGAGGGGCCATGACCCCCTGGTGCAGGCCATGGGGCACCATGCCCTGCTGTGAGGGCACACCTGTCCTGCCCAGCAAGGACATCTGTCCGGGGTGGCACATGGACATGTTGAGCCCCCGCTGGACGCCCTGCTGCCCCGGGAGGTTGGGGGGCCGGGAGGGGGTCTGCTCCGCCATCATGTTCTGCAGGTTCATGAGATGCAGATTGGGGGGCTGGGCCTTGGGGGGCTGGTTCTCGCTCTTGGGGAAGTACTGGAGGGTGCTGCTTGGCTTCTCCGAGGGGATGATCCTGGACAAGTCGAACTCGGGGATCCCCGTCGGGGTGGGCCGGATCACCTCGCTCAGCTCAGGGTCGTTCAGCACTGACGCCACCCCGGGGAGCACGCCCGGGGGGTATGCGTCGCCCATGCGGCCGGCCATGCTTTTGCCCATCAGGTGCTGCTGGGGGGGCAGGGGGCCTGGCGGCTGGCTGGGCAGGTCCTCTGGGGGCAGGGCCATGCCTGAAGGGTAGTGCTGCTGCAGGCCGGGTCCCCCGCCCCCGCCCCCACTAGGGGCCATGGCACCGTGGGGCTGCTGCAGCCGAGGGGGAAAGGGCAGCATCTGGGAGGAGTTGGGCACAGGGCCGCAGGGGGCATTCAGGGAGTCTGGGCCCCCTGGAGCCATCATCATCGAGTTCTGAGGGGGTCCTCCTGTCCCCTGTGCATTGGGGTGCAGTGGAATGTTGGAGCCCAGAGGGGTGGGGGAGGGCAACATGGTAGGTGGGGGGTCATGGGACAGGGGCTGCTGGCCTGGCAGGTTCATGCCCATGGGGCTCTGGGCAGCAGCTGAGTTCAGGTGCATCTGGGTGGGCTGGTTATTGCTGATCCCTGCGGGGAAAGAGAAATGGGGGTCAGGAACCGTGTGCGCCCAGCTGGGGGAGGGTGCAGAACTCAGTCCTTCCCCACTCCCCAGCCAGGCTGGTACTAGGGCTGAGGGCTTTCACCGTTGGCCTGCCCTAGCTACGAGGGAAGGGACTCCAGGCACTTAGGTGAGAAGCCAAGAGGCCCAAGCTCTGGCCCAGCCAGCCAGGGACACATCAGTAGGTGGAAAGACCACTCCAGCTTTCCGGGCTTGGCTTCACTGAGCGACGAGTGGGAACTGTGTCCCGGGACACCCCCCCTACTCCATGCCCAGGGCTCTTTGGAAGCACAAAACAGCCAGCAGGACCGCAGGGGCAGCTGCTGGCCGTGGCAACTCTTCCCACGCCCAGTGCCTGCATCAGCTCTTCTCCCCGCGGCCCCTCCCTGTCCCCGCACCTGGCCCAGAGCCCTGCGGTGGTGGTGGCGGGGGGAGCAGGGGCCGGTCGGGCAGCAGCTCGTCGTCTGAGGTGGCGATGGTCTTGATGGCATTGTGGTAGAGCGGGGTGGAGCTGGGCATGGCGTACTTGGACATCTGGGACATCATCAGTGACAGGGGGTTCTGGGAAGGCGTGGGGTCTGGGGAGGAAGTGAATGGCAGGCTGGGGTTCATGAGGCCGCTGGGAGGGTTGGCGGGAGGCGCTGAGGAGTTGCTCCGGGGGCCGCTAGGCGGGAGGGCACCTACAGAAGCGGGGAGACAGAAAGAGCAGGGGTGACTGGGGAGGGGAAGATGAATTTGGCTGCTCACACTGGGGGGCTTAGCAAGAGGTCAGCTCCCAAACCTCCACCTGACTCCTCCAGGCACAGATGTCCCACTCAACACAGGCCCCCCACTGTCACTACAGCCCACCTGTCTCCAAGCGGTTCCTGCAGCCTCAGGGCCCCGGGCAGTGGGGAGATCCCAAATATGACCCCCTGGAAATGCCTGGGAGATGAACATGGAGCTCCCTGTGAAAGCTCACACACAGCTGCCAGCGTCTGCCCCGCGAGCAGAGCCGTCCACCTCTGGGCCCCGGCACGGATGCCTTAACTCATTCCCCTGGCCCAGCAAGAATACTCCCACCGGGGAGGCTCCCAGCGCCAGAGGCCAGGGCCCACTTGCCCGGCCCCATTGACTCACTCTGCTCCATGTTGCCCAGGGTGCTGGAAGAGTTCATGTTCAGAGGCGGCTGCTTGTTCTGGGGGACTCCGGGGCTGGGCATGGCTGTCTTGGGCGAGGCGACCCAGCCTGGAGAAGGCACCGCCATGGAGGGAGACTTGAGCCTGCTGGGCGAGCCGGTGGGCGAACGGACGCTGAGAGAGGAACTGAGGACCTGGGGTGACTTGAGAGGTCCTGGCGGGTTGGCCGAAGGCAAGGGCACCATCTGTGAGGGAGTCTGGGGTGACTTGAGGTTGGCGGAGGGCGAGGTGACCAGGGGTGAGTGTACCTGGCTAAGGGTGGGCGACTTCAGATGCCCCATGCCCGGTGAGCCCATCTGATTAATACTGATGGTGAGGTCTGAAGGCCGTCTGCCCAGCCCCCGGTTTGGGGCTGAATGCACAGAGCCGGGAGGATTGGATGCAGGAGGCAGGGGCATGTGGCTGAGCCGGGTGGTACCCACGTTTGCCATGGGCATTGAGCTCTGGTCGGGGCTGAACATGTCTTGAGTATTGCCCATTTCCTGGGGCATGGCTTGGTAGGGTCCCTGGCCCCCAGAGAATCCCTGCTGGCCCTGGCTGGGAAACTGCGAGGGCATAAGCATCTTCTGCGGGCCGCCCATCATGCCGCTGCTGTTCTGGGCCCGCACCCGGGCCATCTCCTCGGGACTGAGGCCCTGCGGCCCCATCATGTCCCCGGGGCCCCGCATCTTCTGCGACATCAGCATCTGCTGCTGTGGGGTCATCTGCACGTTCAGGTTCATGTTCATGTTCATGTTCACGTTCATGTTCATGTTGAGGTTGCCTGGCCCCATGGGTGGGTCCACCTCCCTCAGCCCAGACTGCCCCATGGGGGGACTCAGGAGGCCCCGACCTCCACCAAACTCCATGCCCATGGGAGTGCCCGCCAGGCCCTCGCCGCCAGCTATCTGCCCGGGGAACATGGCCGGATCCATCTGCCGGTGCGCCTGCATCATCCGTTCCACTTCCATGCCCTGTCCCATGCCGCTGCCGGCCATGCCCAGGGGGCGCTGCATGCCCATCGACCGCTTCTCCAGCAGCTGGTGTCGCAGCAGCTCCTCACGAACCCGAGGGGTCATAAATCGCTCGGCTTCACCCTGCCCGCCTGGGTAGGGCACTGCGTTCTGGGCAAAATTGCCAGGCCCCCCCATAGGGGGCAAGTCTTCAGTCCAGCCCATACCCGGCCTCACAGGCCTCTGCATGGCATTCATGGGCACCTCCATGGGCATACCCTGCATGCTCCCAAACCCAGGCACCCGCTGCATCTGGTTGCCTGGGAAACGGGGACCGGGGAAGGGTGGTCCACCCCGGAGCTGCATGGGATCTTGGACATCCATGGGCCCCCGCAGCTGGGCTCCCATCCCGGGGGGCCACTGATCGCCAGGCTTGCTGTGGTAGGGAGGCGGTGGTCCCCTCACCATCATGCCCCCCATGCCCATCATGTCCTGCAGTGGGCGGCCCCCATGCAGCCCGATCTGCTCCTCCTTCCGCCGTTTCTCCTCGTAGTACTCTTCCTGCAGCTTGCGCCAAGCCACCTGCTCAGGTGTCAAGCTGTCCTGGCCCAGCCTCTGCATCATCATGTTCATCTGCTGCCCCATGTCCCCACCCGGGGGGTGTCCAGGCACTTCATGCTCCAGCGGGGGGCCCCCGAGGCTCTGTGTCTGCGAGATCATGGACTGCAAGGGCTCCTCGTACTTCTTCAGCCCGCTGGCCGGGGCCGCGGGTGGCTGCTGGGGGGCGGGAGGGGCTTGTGCTGGGGGTCCCCCCTCGCCTGCTCCTCCGGGGGGCCCCTTGAGGAAGGGCTCAGCCTCCCCGCTGCGGAGCAGCAGCCGTTCAATGTCTCGAAGCGTCTGGAGGGAACGCTCCCGATGCTCCAGCTGCTCCTTGGACAGGCCCTCTGAGCCCACCAGGCTCCGCTGCCCATTGCCGGTGGCGGCCTCCCCAAGCAGGGCAGGGCCGGGAGCGCTGCTGGGGTCTCCTCCAGGAGGCAGCGGGTTGTTGGCGGTGGAAGCTGTAGGGGTATTAGGGTGGGTACCCCCAGTGCCACCACCCGTGCTGGCAGCTCCCACTGAGTTGGGTGTCAGGTCCTGATTGGTGTCCTCAGGAGGCCCCTCAGAAGGCAGAGCAGGGGGGGCGCTGCCTGGGGCTGGGGGTGGCGGTGGCGGCAGTGGAGGAGGCTGGGACTGAGGGGTGCCTGTTGATGGTGTGCTCAGGGGTAGCGGTTCTGGGGTGGGTGGCACTTTGGGGGCCTGCAAGAGGACAAAGGCAGAGCACGAGACAGGTAAGGGGATGCACTGGCCAATCCGCTGCTCACAGAGCACCATGCCCAGGCCAGGTGACACACTCACCTGGTCCAGCTTGGCACGGGGCACGTTCTGCTGGTGGTAGGCGAGGATGGAGTCGGCCCGGCCCTGCAGCACTGCCTCCGCAGCCCTACACAGGAGGGTTGGGCACAGACAGCTCAGAGGCGGGCAGGAGGGAGGCCTCAACCTCACCCAGCCCAACCCAAGCCAACCCTGGCCCCCTGCAGGCACTCACTCAGGACCCCAGGCGGAGGGGTGCTAGGCAAACAAGGGCTGAGGCACTTACGTGTTGGCCAGGTGGGTGGTGAAGACATACACAAACTGTGAGGGAGGCTTTCCCGGGACGCCCCCGCCTCCACCCCCGGGGGCGTCGGGCCGGAGGCCTGGCGGGGGCCCATGCGGGGGGCCTGGTGCGCTGCTCTCGCTGAGGGGCAGTTGGGCGGCTTGGCCAGGACCCAGCTGTGGGGCCGCCATGGCTGGGTCTGCTACATTACAATCTACACAAGAGAGGAGAGGGAAAGAGGCCCAGATTTAGAGAGGAGATCCAGTGGGGGGACAGCCCCTCACCCGCCCCTGTCACAACCGTACCATCCTAGAGATGCCCAGGGACAGAGAGGCTCACTGCTTCATAGCTCGTGCCCACAGGGTCATCTGGGGCCCCAATGGGGCATTTTCACTAGTCTAGTTTCTATACTTGCCCTAGACCAGGCTTTGAAAAGGATGGAAATTGTGCGGACCATGTGGAGAGGAGGGAGAGGGAAAATGTGACCCTTATGAATAGGCTCCCGCATGCCTGGCACCCTGACGGACGCTTATGGATGTGATGCCACCTAATCATCACATCCCTGGGAGGAAGCTGTCGTACACTCCACTTGTCGTATACTCCACGTGACAGCCTCAGAGGGATGACATTACTCACCCAAGGTGACACAGCCAGGCAGTGCAGAGCCAGGGTCTGCACCAGGCAGGGGCTGCCGAGCCCCGAGCTTGGCCCTGTTCCGACCCCTCGCCGTGGTCTGTGCGTGTGTATGCACGTTGGCCAGGTGAGGGGAGAAGGCAAAGAGCTTGTACAGCTGATGATTCAAACGGTGAATGGTTTTCACTCTAGCCCTACCACTAACTGTTCTGCAACCTTATGAACAAGATACTTCCTCCCTCTAAGCCTCAGTTCCTTCATCTGTAAAATGGAAACACTAACTCCAGCCCTGCAGGAGGGGGAGGGGCTGATCAAAGAAATCTATTTTTACAGCAAGTTCACAACTATGTCACAAACTAAAAAACTGTTTAGAAAACAGAGAGTTACAAAAGCCTGACATACTGGGTTCACTGCCAGGGTAGACTGGCCATCCTCGGCACCAAGTGAGGTTTTGTTCCATGGTCACAGCCCTGACTGTAAGCCCTCGCCTACAAAAGATCTACGCTTGGTCATTCATGGGTCTAGTGAGTGGGTGGAACTTTGCCACCAGTCAAGTGCCTGGCCTGCAGACAGTAAGTGACAGCACCTACTGCCCCAAGTTGTCTCCCTTGAGCTGGGGCAGCAGCCACCTTCCCGCAGGCCCACGGGCAGGCTCCTCTTCTTGAAGAAATCTTCTCTAACACTCCTACCTCATAACCGCCCTGCTCTGGACCCTGTCTCTCCAGTTTTACATAGACTAACAGAGCCAGAAGTTTAGGGGGGGAACTTGAGAGCTGACCTCAATGTGTGAGGGCTGCCCTGGGGAAGAGGAAAGTGCACATTCAATACACAGAACTAGGACTCCTGGAGATGAGTTATGGGGAGAGAGGCAGGCTTTTATTTCAATAAGGAAACTTCTAGTACAATGATAACAATAAAAGCTAAACACTGGGGACTTCCTTGGTGGCGCAGTGGTTAAGAATCCGCCTGCCAATGCAGGGGACACGGGTTCGAGCCCTGGTCCGGGAAGATCCCACATGCCGCGGAGCAACTGAGCCCGTGCACCACAACTACTGAGCCTGCACTCTAGAGCCTGCGAGCCACAACTACTGAAGCCCACGCGCCTAGAGACCGTGCTCTGCAACAAGAGAGGCCACCGCAATGAGAAGCCCGCCCACCGCAACGAAGAGTAGCCCCTGCTCGCCTCAACTAGAGAAAGCCCGCACGCAGCAACAAAGACCCACTGCAGCCAGAAAAAAAAAAAAAAAAAGCTAACACTGTTCTAAGTGTGCTACATGTCTCAACTCACTGACTCCTCACAACATCCCTAAGAGGAAAAGATTATTTTTATAGATGAGGAAACTGAGGCCCTTTCCCAAATTTACACAAATAATAAGTAGAAGACCCAGGATATAAACCAAGGCGGTCTGATTGCAGAGTCTGTGGTCTTAACTTCTACATTATACTGCCCTACCATTAAGAACTCGTTGAGAATTTAATGGCAATATAACTAAAACAGTTAAGTGCTTGCCTTGGTATCAGGTATGGGATGTTAGCAATTTCTTCGATTTCCCTGTGTTTTCATGTTTCTACAATGGCACAGTCTAGTGTTATAAAAGTGAATTGAGGAGGTCTGTCCTGGGAAGCAGTGACCACCCCCATCTGTCACTGAAGGGTTTGGCCACGGGCTTGTGGACCACCAATGAGTCCCCTGGGGTGGGGGTGGGGGGTAGCTGGGACCAGATGACCTTTAAAGTGCCAGCCAGCTGCAGAGGCTTCAGTATTTGATCCCATACACCACCTCCACGGACATGATCTGCTCTTTCCACAAACATCTGCTGAGTCTGTTTCCTCCTCTGCATCATAATAACACCTACCTCACAAGGCTATTACAAGGATTAAATAAAACAAAGTAGCAAAGTATCCAGCATATTTTTTTCTTCCTTCTTTCTACAGTCTGGCTTTCGACAAGTTCACAATTTAACATTCTCTGGTTAGTTTCGTATGCATTAAGTTGTTTCTCCCCACACACAGACGTAAGCTTGGAGGGAAAGCATCAAATCAATGTATATGGGCTTCCCAGGGGCAGGAGTATGTCCGTTTCTCCCCCATCACTAGTGCCAGGCCCAAATAAATGCTGATCAATGCAAGAATGAGAGGGGTGGGCGTCCACCCACACCCACTCCTCGTCCTGGTGATGCACTCCGGGCACTTGCCAGGAGTCAATTAGAGGGTAGGGAAGGGCACCAGAGACACAGGCAATGTCAGCTCACACCCAGGCTTAAGCACAGCTTTGCGCAGCCGAGCCGGCTGTCCAGTTCCCAGTGATGCTGGACCCTCATCGCCCTCCCTCTAATAACCAGTAGGTGGCAGCATAGGCCAGGAATTCATGGGAGGAGGTGTAGATGTGGCCGGGAGAGGCCACCTGAGGTTCAACCTACCCCACCCTGGTCCCTAGGGAGAGGGGGCCACTGAGCACCTGGAAGGCGGCAACTGAGCTGTCACAGTGCAGGGAGGGACTGAGTCAGAGATGTGAGATGGGAGAGGAGGAGCCTGGGCTCCTGACCCTTTGCTCCCTCTTCCCAGGCTGCGCCTTCTAAAGCCCTAGGTGAGGAGAGGGAGGTTCCCTCAGGGCGGCTATCCTCTGGGGGCACCATGGGCCACAGCTTCCTGGCAATGATGGGCACTCACTGTGGGTGGCCCCAATGGGCTTGTCATCCTCCTCGCTGTCCGGTCCTGAGCACCATTCGTCCCCACTGTATGGCTGCTTCCGCTCCAGCACACAACGCCGCTTACTCCGGGGTGCCACTTCTGCCCAGGCAGGCAGGGGTCAGAGTGAGTACCCAGAGGCCCTGTCCTCCCACAGCCGGGATCCTTCCCAAGCCCCGTCTCCCAGATGCCCCACCCCAGGGGGCATTGCCCCGGCCATGGTGGGCACTTTGCCAGCCCTTGGCCCCCACCACGACACCATTTGTTTCTGATTTCTCTCTACAGCCCTGCTGCCTGCCTCCCCTCCCCCACCCAGCACCAAGCCCAGCATAATCCCCAACCACAACTGGTTCTAATTAGGGCTTGGGGGGGGAGGGGGAAACTGCTGCTACTCTTCCAGGCCCCAGTGCCTACACCATAGCTCCCACCAGCCAGGATACCAGGAGGTTCCTGGGAGGTGTGAGAGTCTGCTCCTCACCCCAGAGCACCTCCCTCTCCCGCTCTGGGGGCTCTGGTGGGAAAGCAGGAGAGGCATGAGACCGACAGACCAGAGGCCCCATCACTCTGTGTGGCCCCTCCATGGGTGGCACCCAATCCTGAGAGAATGACCAGATGGGTGGGCATAATGGGGGTAAGAGAAAGGTGCCCCCGGCATAAATGCTGGAGAGGAGTGGGCGTTGACGATTAGGCAAGGGGGCTAGAAAGATGGTCTCCCAGCAAGTGTGAGTCTAGGGCTGTGGAAGATGCTGGGGTCTTGGGGATCAGGAAATGGGATACCTTTGGCCTCCGAATCCAGGGACGGTGTCCCAGCCTCTCGCTGCTCTCCGGAGTCCACAGACACGCTCCGCTCCCTCTTCACTTTGCCCTTGAGCGAGCTGAAAGGGGGCACCCCTGCTTGGGGGTTCTTCAGACTTGAGTTGCTAGGTGAGATCTGGTTGGCCTTGGCCCCATGGTTCCCCGCCCCCACGCCCTTCGAGCCCAGGTTGCAGGTGGGTCCTTGGTTCACATTCTGGTGCTGGGATTGGGCCCCGCCATTCCCTGTCTTGCCATGATTGGTCAACTTATTTTCTGGGTGCATTGGCTTGGCTGGGGCAGGGGGGCAGTGGCCGCGGGGGGACAGCGGCGGGCTCCCTGGAGCTTCTCTCCTCCTAGGGTGGGGTAACCTGGAGAAGGTGGAAGAGACATGAAAAGTTAATCTTGCTAGGGGTGTAGCATGCCTGGATTTTAATTGCCCCATCCTGCCTCACCTAGTGGTAGGGGAGGTGGGGGCTGAGTGGCATCTTAAGACCACCAGCTATCCCCTACCCCCCCCCTCCATGTCTCCTCAGAGAAGGGCTGACGCCCCTCTCCACCTTGGGCAGTGAAGATGGGGCAACCCCCTCCGCCCTCCAATCCCCACAATTCAAACGAAAACCAGGGCCTCACACTGCCAGAATCCAACCCACCCCCAGCCCCAGCATCCAACAGACTGCAAGCCTCCATGGCAACCCCCCTCCACTAGCACCTGGCCAACACTTAAGCATCCTCTCTTCAAGGGTTTGCTGTCTTCAGACTCCTTCCAAGGTCCCCAAACCTCAACTGCCATGTGTCCCAACACCAGCATGGAAGGGGCACAGGACCTGAGGGTCACTGCTCATGCCCCAGCCCCATTCCCCTGGGGAAGTGGGGAAAAGCACACCAGAGAGCGGTACCCACTGGTCCAGACAGCTCCCCAGAGCAGGAGGGGAATGCCTCAAGAGGGTCTACTAGTATGCCTGGCCAGCAGGCAGGAGCAGGAAAAAAAAAGGGGAGGGGACGGGTGTGCAAAGCAGACTGAAGCCAAGGATTCCTGCAGCCTAGGCTGCGGGCCCTTTAAGCTCCAGCCCGCTCCCCCCACCGCCTCCCCCTCCCCGGAGACCTATTAATAGCCGCTGGAAAGATCACATCACGGGAGAGGATATTTATCCCCCCTCATTCCACACCAGCTCAGATTTATTTCAGCTCTGCTGTCCTGCTGCTGCCGCCTGGCCCTGTCTGCCGACTTCTCCTGGAGAAGGGGAGGGAGGCAGGCACCGCCCCTCCCTCCAGCTCCCACCCCCAGCTAGACTGAGGCCAGAGGGCGCCATCGGACCTGACAGTGGGGTGGGCAGGGGTCTGCTCAAACCGTTTTTAAGAGGAAAGGGCTGGAAGGGACTAGAACAGCAGGCCTAGCTGGTTGCCATTCCCCTCTGTCCCCTGGGCCCAGGCACTAAAGCTGTGGGCTCCTGCCTCGGGGCAGGCCTTCCCATTCTGACCTCCCTTTAGCCCGCCGGTGGCCTGGAAGCCAGGTACTCAGGGGGGGTCGCTCTCCAAGCCTGCACAGTTCAGTCCCATCACCACTGGGCCCTTCCCTTCCCCTCACTCCACACACATATCCCGCCCTCCGCGACACCCACACACCTTGTCTTGTTAGCCAGGATCCTCATGGTTCCCACACACAGTGGGGCTACGGCCCCTGTGCGTGCCCAGGGCCCAGCCAGGTACTCGGTACTGGAGCAGGGACTGCAGCAACAAGCCCCAAAGAGAAAACTTGTGACTTGGGGAGGGGGTGTGAGAAGGGGAGGGGAGACGGGAGGACCCAACAGCCCTGGGATTAGGGAACTGGATAGGGTAGGGTGTGACTGGCAAGGAAGGATTACTAGTCGGGGGCCTGGATCCTAGTGGCCGGTCCTATCCCCATTCCTCCCGCACCTTACCCTCAGGGAGCTTGCAGTCTCTAGCAAGGCCCCCCGGGCCGCAGGGGCAGAATTCACTAAATGGATGGGTTGCAAAAGTGCCCGCTTGGGGCGGCCGCGAGGTCTGTCAGGCCCCCGGGGGGACTCCCGCCCCCAGGCACGCCCCTCACCCGGGGGGCGGGGGACCCCCTGGCGCCCCGCCCCCAGCGCTGAGCCCTGCCCCTGGGCGCCCAGGCGGGAAGGGGGCCGCGGGTAGGGGCGATGCCCCGCCCCCAGCTCGAGGCCTAGCCCGTGCCCATCCCAGCAGGCCCGGGCGGGCAGCGAGAGGCCTGGCGGGGCCCCGGGGCTGCAGCTGGGCTCTTCTGGAGACCAGTAACGCTGGCTCAGATTCCTCCCCGACCGCAAGAATGCAGGAGCCTCCCCTCCCCCCGCCCCAGCACCCCACCCCGCCCCCTTCGGCAGAGCCAGAGCGGAGAGGCCGAGCGAGCGAGCGAGAGAGCCAGCGAGCCAGCGAGCCGGGGAGCGGGCGACGGGCAGGACTGCAGCGTGCCTCTCCCGGCCCCGCACGCGCCGCCCGGACAGACCCACGGCCAAGTGCGGCGAGGGGCCTGGCGCGCGCCACGGCGGGGCCGAGGTTCGGTCCAGCGCTAGGCGCCGCCAGGCAGGGGCCCTGGCACCCACCAGCACCCAAACTCTGACTCACACACACTCGCAGCTCACACGTGGACGGGGAGACAAAGACACGCACGGAGCCCAGGAAACTAGAGGCGCGCTCACGCCGGCCCGCGGAGGTGTGCGGGAGGGCGAGGGAGGCGCTGGCCAAAGCAGGAGCACAGAAGCAGCCTGGGGCATGTTTCCAGAGGCGGCCAGAGGGCAGAGAGGGAGCGCGTCGACTCATTGAACAGATGAAAAGACTGAGGCCCGGCCACAAGGGAGCCATAGAAAGTTGAGCCCGGTAGTCACAAAGAAACACACACGGGGCCATAGATACACCAACAAACAGATTTACACAAACACAGAAGCCTCACCCGACCACCCCCAGCCCTGTCCCCCCACTCCCCCCGCAGATCCCAGAAAGGGGTGGGGGGAGAGGAGGAGGTCTTGGGCCAGAAGCTTTGTCCCGGTGACAGGCCCAGCCAGACACGGGCCCACATTCCCTGCCGAGCTGCCGGAGGCTGGGCTGGGACCTGGGCGGTGTTGGTGGGGGGCCACACCAGTGACCCTGTGGGAGTCTAACCCTAACTTAACCCCGGGGCACATTGGCCTCCCCCCAGCCCCTCCCGCTCCAGCTCTGTCTCTAGGGAGGGAGGCTCCTCAGGGGAAGATTCCAAAGTCCAGGGCTTGGCTGGGAAGCAGCCTGCTGCCAGCCCCCATCTCCTGCATCACGCGGGATGGGTGCGGGGGGTTGGGGGGACTGAGGCGGGGAGAGCTGGAGGGTACCTGGGCTTAGGGGCAGGCCTATGGGGCTGACATGGGTCTCAGGCTTCCACCTTCACCACCTTGCTGATCCTCAAAACTACCAACCACCTGCCACGACAGCATTGTTATCCCCATTTCACAGTGAGGAAACTGAGATCTGGGAAAAGGAAGTGACAGGCCCCTGGGTCACATGACCATCACATGGCAGCACCAAGACCCCATTCCCCTGGTGCTTCCCCTCCACTGCAGTGTCCTCCCCTCAAGTCATGACAGCTCATCTGAGCCTGCACCCGACAGATGGGCTTCCCACACACCGCAGGTCACTGGACCCAGCCCCCCGGGGTTGGGGCAGGGCAAAGGGCACCCACTTTCCTCTGTTCACAGCTTCAAATATTGGGACATCTAATAATTTGGGAAGGGGCTGTTAGAAAATTAGTCCTCTCCAGGGTACCCAGTCAGGCTGAGCCTCCTCTCCAGAAGAATCTTGGAGTTGCCCTCCCCTCTAGGACTCCACCCCCTCGCTCCCACCCAGCGGCAGGACGAGCTGAGTCAAGTACAGATGAGTCAGGAGCTTCCCATCTCACACCTCCCCCCTTTGCCCCTCAGGGGTCTTCCCCAGATCCCAGAGACCCCCGTCCTCCTCTAGCACTCACAGTCCCTGGAAGAGACCTGGAAAACCTTGGGGATGGGAGGCAGGAAAGCTGATTCCTGGTGGGTGCAGTTTTTAAACAAACAGAGTGAAGGGGCTTCCCAGCACCAGGCCAGGAGCCCCTGAGATAGGTGAAAGGAAAGGGATGGAGCTCTGGGAACACAGCACTGTGGATGCCTCTTACGGGGTAGGGTGGGGAGCAGTGACATGTGCTCACAAACAGGGAGCAGGTGCCAGTCACCTGAGTGAAGAGGCCAGGAGCAGACCTTATGAGAATGGAGCCCAGGAGGCTGCTGAGACAAAGCCTGCCTGAGATCTTGCCCTCCTGGTGCAACGTGGGGTGCGGGGGGGTGGGGGTGGGAAGTGACCTAAGGGTTAAAGTGCACCTGACTTCAGCTGGGGGAGGGAGACCAGGAAGGCTTCGACGGGGCAACCTGCCTATTTCCAGCTGCCCCCACCTTGGGAGCCTCTCCTTGGTTCACCAGCCAGCCCACCAGTCTTATTGCCCAGCTCAGAACCATCCCAAAGAGGCAGTGAGAACACGCTTGGAGGGCCCATGCTTCCACACGCAGTGGGCAGACACCTCTAGAGAGGAAATGGGCTGCTAGGACCCTGTGGTAGCTGAAAGAACAGGAACCTGCTGGGAGTATTAGTGGTGGGATCCTCAGCCACTGACTCGGGGAGAGGCAGCCCTCAAGACAACAAGGTCCCGAGTCCCCTATCTCCTGGGTGTCAGGACTCCTTGGTCCCTAGAAGCTCTCCTCTACCACCCAGGTCACTTCCGCTTCCTGAGGTGGTGACTCAGCCGGGTGGGGAGGTCAAGGATTCAGAGCCCAGCAGGAAATCTGCTCAAGAACCAAGGTATTGCTCTGGGACCCTCTGTATGGGGACTTCCAGGCTTGGGGGGCCTTCCCCTCACCCTAGTTCCTAGCAGCTCTCCCCACTTCCGCCCACCTCCTGCCAAAGGAGACCATGCAAATCAACCATTTTGTCTGGGAGTTTCCAGCCCCACCCCACCTGCAGCCCCAGGGTGATGTCAAGGCAACCCTAACCCTGCTGGGACATGGAAACTCCTGGCCCCAGACCTTCCAGTCTGGGGTCTTTGAACAGGGTGCTTCTGGAGGGGATTCTGCCCTTCTGGAAACTACCGGACTAAGTGGCATTGCCTAGACAAGCCGGAGGTCACCTCACTTGGCTCCCGTAGTCAGTGCCCAAGTGGCCAGGCCTCGGGAAGCAGTCACGGCCTGGCAGTAGGGTGCCCCCAAAGGCTACTGCTCAATCTCTGGCTGCTGCCTCCCCCCGGGGGGGGGGAGGGGGAGGGGGGCACAAGGAAACAAGACAGGGCAGGAAGCCCAGGCAGGCAGCGGGCACTCTGGGCCAGGCACAAACAGCCAACACAGGAAACCACAGCCCACCCCCACCCACCCCACCCGCCCAAAGCTCTGGGAGAAGGGAGTGCCAAAAGCCTGGTACCCCAGCAGGGGCAAGGGCCAGGGGTTAGCCTGGGGCAAGGGAGGAGCAAGCAGCTCTCCAGTCCTCTCTCTGCCCCAGACCCTACCTCGGGAGGGGGAGAGGAAGCCAGGCTGGCAGGGGTGGTGCTGCCTCTTTAAATCCACCGAAATCCTGAGCTAGGCCCAACCCAGCTCTGGTTTCACAGGAAGGAAAGGAGCTCAGGAGCCAGTAGGGCAGGCAGCGGTGGCTGGAATTAGCCCCACCGGCCCAAATATATCTGGTCTCCGCCTGCCACCCCACTGGCACTTCCTGCCCCCTGGCACCTACACCACCCTAGGGGTGGGAGAGGGTCTAGGTGCTACTCCCCACCCTGTGGGAAACCCCGATCTCCAGAGATGCCCTGTCGCTGGGTACACGTGTTGGGAGGTGGCGTCCCAAGCCCGGATTCCCAGAAGGGAGGAATGGGCAGGGTAGCTCCCTGTGGGCCCTCACCTGGCCTCTGTCCTCCAAGGGGTTAATCTGGCCCTTTTTTTGGGGGGGGGGGGATTAGGGGTGGCCCAGGAACCTCCTCCAAACTGCCTGACTGCCTGGCGGCTGGGAACAATGGGGCCATTGTGGGAGTTGCGAGTGCGGGCAGACTGCTGGCACAGGCGGTGCACCATGGGGCGCGGGACCTCACCCAGAGCCCGCCTGCCCGCTCTGCTCTCTCCCCCAGGTACTGCCAGCGTCAGAGGCATCCTCCCAGCCCTCACCTCGCTGGCCTGGCCCAAACTCTTGGCACCAGCAGCAGCTGGAGGGCCCTCGAGCTCTGCCCACGTTGACATCCAGACTGCTGTGACCCTACAGGAAGCAGGGGCATGTGGGCCAGGACGGGTGGGGGTGGGGGCTGATGAGACAGGATGTATGCCTGTGATCCTCCCGCAGGGAAGACAGGAAGGCCAAATGGGGTTTCTGGTGTCAGTCCTGGCACCCTCAGGCAAGAAGGGCTTAAGGGATTGTGAGAGCAGTGACAGGCAGGGTCCCCTGACCCCAGGTCTCCGTTCCTACACTCATTCCATAGACCTGCTCCCCGAGGAGGCCCAGTCCCGTCAGCCTGGGCCTCTGTGGCTCGGACACTGGCAGGCAGTGTGAGTGATGCAGTGGAATGAGAACCGCGTTTGCAGTCAGGCCGACAAAGATGCCAATCACATCCCACCCCTTCTGAGCGACGGGACCTTGTCCATCCCTTCAGCCCTCTGAGCCTCAGTTTCCTCATCTGCAAAATGAGGATCAATATATCGAGTGAGATACTAATAGTGAAACCATCCAGCAGAATGCCTGTGACATACTCGGCCCTCAACAAACCACCTCTGGCCATGATGTCCTCTTCTTTACACCCTACATGGCACCCAAATCCTTGGGCATTTGGTAAAGATGGGCACTCTCAAGATATTTGCTCTTGAGTATCCAAGGGATCGGGGCCCATGGGCGTCATCTCAGTGGTATCAAGTACAAAAACTTGGCTTTTTCTCTGTCCTCACAGAGCCCAGCTCCCTCAGCTAGTACTCCCCTGGGCATCACTGGGTTTATCGACATACACTCAAACCCAGAGCATGAGCCCAGAGAGCAGTTATCCACTCTCTTAGCCTCAGGGCTGTCTCAAAACCCCAGGAGAAAAGCAAAGGGGAGTTTCCTTTCAACAGTGGCCCACGTCCCGTCCCCTCCACCAGCCACCCCTCTCCCCGTCCTACTCCTTGGCAGTCTCCGTGCAGGGTCTGGGCTGGGAGGAAGCTGGAGCCTACTTTCTTGCCATGGGCCTCTTTAAAGAGTGGAGGGTCTGAGAGGGAAAGAAGAGCAACTGGGACAAGCAGTTCTGAAAGTAGAGGTCCAGAGAGAAGACCTGTGCTCTTCTCAACTAGAGAGGGCTGTCCCTCTCAGGGTGGCTCCACAGCCCCCAAAGGGTTAACAAGGCCCTAAAAATAACCTGCTCCCAGCAGGACCTGCTGATTGGAACCCTCCAGCCATCTGTTCCCATTTTCTCCTGTTCACATTGGAACATCTGAAACCAGCCCCAGAGCCCCAGCCCGATCCCAAAAATAGCCCCAGCCTGCCCAACGAACAGGCCCCAGGGGCTGGGCAAAAGCGGCATGGCCAGCCCAGCAGTGAGGCATGGCCCAGGCCAACACTGAGCCCTCACTCCCAGGCCCATGGAAGGGAGGTGTTCCCTCTGTTCCCAGAAGGAGGTGGTGAGTAGACCCAGGGCCTCCAGCCCACCCCCATTGGTACCAGGCCAGAGAAGGTACCCAAGAGCCCTGGTATCCCAGGCACTCTGCCACATCTGAATCCGCTTTCTCCAGAGATTTGGACACTCACTCCCCAGAAGACCAAACCACTTATCTGCAGAGCTTCCCTCTTTGTGGGCACACCATTCCTGCTGCCCAGCGCTGGGCTCCTCACCCAGACGTTCCCAAGCCTTAGCCCCTCCATCATCCGACTCTCATCCCAGGGCCTTTCGGAGCCTTGCTCACCCAGAGTCACTCAGCATTCTCCCCTGGCCTGCCCCAGGGCACACAGGGTTGAAACAGAACTTTTCCCAGCCCTGCCCACACTCACCCACGCCGCAGAGGAAAGGATTCTGGGGGTGTCCTCTGGATGCTGATATGACCCCACCCCTCCTCTGGGCTTCAGGATGGGCTTCTGCCCATCTGTGTGCAGCAGGTGCCAGGCATGCCCATCTGGGCTTCTATACATATCACAGGCCTGGGCACTGCCCTGCCATGCTCAGGGAAAATGCCCAGGCAGGGTACAGGGAATCCAGTGGACCCTGGACCCCAAGGCAGGCCTAACAGCTGCCATCCATGTCACAGCTCCACACTGCTACTTTTCTCCCCACAGAAGGTCCCTGACCCCTTAGGCCAGGAAAGAGAGGAGGCGGCCATCTAAGCCATTTAAGAACAGAGTGTCTTAATGGCTGTTCAGCCTGGTGAAGGAACAGAGCATCAGGGGATGGGATGGTGGGAGGGGTGTTGAAGCTGATCTGAGCTAATAGCATGGGGGAGGGAGGGCTCAGCTCTGAGAAGCGCTGGGAGATGGGGAGGGAGACAGGCCCTAAGTCCTCAGACCCCTCTGCAGGCCCATGGCTATCTGGCAAACTTGCAACCAAGATGTTAGTTTCCCCTCAGTGGGGAAACTGAGGCAGCAAGAAGGTGGGTCTGGATAGGTATTAGAATCTAGGAGTCTGAAGTGTTGGAAAGGTTGTCTCTTCCCCACCGTCCACACTCCCCTCACCCCCATCAATTCTTCCCCTGCTAAAGCCCCCGGGAGGACCACGAGTTCCTATGAAGAGCTATGGCTAATAATAACGAGGAGGATCTCTAATATTTATTGAGCATTTACTCTGTAACATCAAGCTGTCCTGAAGGCTTCACAGGCATTATCTAATTTAATCCTCTAATTTAGTACTCTACAAGAAAGTTCTCTTGTTATCCCCACTTTACAGATAAGAAAACCGAGGCCCAGGGAAGTTGAGTAATTTGCCTGAGGCACACAGTCCAAAATTAGAAGAGTCAGGATTTGAACTCAGACACTCCAGCAACTGGGCTATTAACCATTTCACAATACATGTTCACCCTGGTAGCAGCCCTCTGTGCTATGACGAAAGAATGGTGCCTCACCCCCTCATTCCATACTCCCTCCAACCCCGATGCGCACCAGGTCCTAGCTAGAGGCCACAGTTCCTGCCCAGGGAAGAGATCAAAGAGAGGCCACCACTCCCCACCCCCTCAACACAGGTGCCTGGCCCACTGGGGCTCTGAGAGCAGAGTTCTTGGGCCACCCCAGCCCCATCCACCCCCAATCTGTTACATCGTCACCCATCCTGGTCCCTAAGAGTCTGGGGAAGGAGCAAGGCAAGTTACCATGACAACAGCACAGGCCCCTGCTGAGAGGCCCAGAGGCAGGAAGAGTCTCCGCAGGTGGAGGTCAAAGGTCAAGTGGGACTCACTAGTGACGGGTGGAGTTCCAGCCCTGCCCCCCCCACCCCCTGCACCTGCTCAGCCACACCTGGCACTGCCCCCCACTTTTTTCATTGCCTAAGTTGGAAGGACCACTTCCTCTGTGTCCCTGAGGGGTGGTGGCCTCCAGCAGGGAGGGTGGGGGGATTCGAAGCCCCTCCCTCCTGGGGACAGTCTAGGAGAAGTGCCTCCTCGCAGTCCTCCGCTTTCTCCAGCTTTCCCTAGTCAGACCAGGAGCCTACAGGCGTGTTTGTTGTGAATTCAGGGAGTTGTTGCTAAGTAAGGAAGGAGGGGAGGGAGGGAGGGAGGGGGTGGGGGTGGCAGTAGGGGTAAAGCGTGTGTGTGCTTCTGTGTGTCTGTGTGTGTGTGTGTGTGTGTGTGTGTCTAGGGGCCAGGGCAGAAACCACATTACTGTGGCTGGTAGCCACCCTGGCTTTGACTCAGCCAGCTGAGGCCAAAGCCAGCAGGCGAGGGGGAGCAAGAACCTGGGATGACCGGGAAGGAAACCGTACCTTGCCCTCCAGGGGTGACCGGGCTGGGGCTCCCCACCACCCACCCCGGCTGGGACTTTCACTGGAGCAGCGGCTGTGGCGCTTTAACCCTTCCTGCCCCGGCCCCGCCCCCGTCCCCTACCGGGTTCCAGGTTGTAGGCTGTCAGCACCCTCTCCTGGGGGGGGGGGGGGAGGAGAATGAAAGGAGAAGTGGGGGCAGAGAGCCAGGAGGAGGGCGCCCGAGACAAAAAGCCAAGCAGGAGGCAACGGCAGAGGCAGACAGAGCTGAGCGAGGAGGCCGTGAAGACACACATAAGCACGCAGACCTCTCACCTCCGGACAACGCGTGTCGGGCTCGGGCTCAAGGGTGTGATCTGGGCTGGGGCTCCCTGCGGAGAGAGGGTCACAGCTAGAAGCCCCAGGCCAGCAACCTCTACCCCTGCTCCTCCCAGAGCCCCAGCCCCACCCCCAGCACGCACACCACTAAGCATGTACACACAGACGGGCCTGCAGCTCCAGGAAGTCCCTGAGCTACTTGGACACCACCCCCCCTCCACGACTTCTGTGGATTGGCCGGGAGCCAGGCCTGACCCAGCGGCCCCACCGCACAGCTCCCCCTCCCTCCCCTGCAAGCAGGAAAGGAGAAGGCGCTAGAGATGCCTTAGAGCTCCCTCAGAGCTCAGCCCACAGGGAGAGGGGGGAGGACTCCCACGGCCTGGCCTGAGGACCCGGGTGGAGGGATGGGTGGGGAGGCCTGAGGACCCCAGCTTCCAGCACCAGCCACCCCGGGGTTATCCTGTGTGTCAAGGAGAAGAATGGTGTGGGTCCTATGTCCCTGTGTGGTCTCTCTTGTCCCCTGAAGATGCCCCTGGGGACCGGGCTTGGCTGGGAGGGCCTAGGGTGAGAGAATCAGGCTTAGCAGTTCAGTAGGAGGGGGCTGGGTGAAGCTCCCACAGGCAGGCGGGAGGGAGGCTGGTGGCTGGGCTCAGTTTGTACTGGGGGTCAAAGGGGAGTTCTTTTCCGAAGAATTCTGGGAGAGACGCCAACTAGAGCAAGCTGCTAACCACCCCTCCCTCTCTCTCACTGCACTGGGTGGGGGGGTGTCCCTGCCAACCAGACTTAACCCTCTCCAGCCTGTGGTGCTCCCAGGCACACGACAAGGGAGTTGGGGAAGGGACCTCCCGCTGGGCCCAACTTCCAGTTCTAGGGGGCAAGCACAGGGTGTCTGCCAGAACATGGTACCACACGGCCCCATCTGGTACTGCCCCGCCCTGCCACCACCTGGGTGACTTTTCTGGGCTCATCTCCTGAAGGTGTCTGCAGTGACGTGTGTGTGCGTGTCTCAGAGACAGAGATTGAGAAACAAACTGAAAATTCCTTGCCAAGGCCCTCCCCCTGCTGGGTCACTGAGCACTGTACCAACCTGTGTCTCTACCCCTCCCTTTCTCCCACTGAGTCCTGGGACCAGAGGCCATGGGAAGGGGGGTTATAAACAGACAATTTTCTCTCTGCCCACCTCGTGCTGCTGTCTCCATAGGCCCTTGACTCCAACAAACAGCCCCTGCCCCAGCCCTCTTCTTCACTGATTTGCTACAAGTGCTTCTAGAGGAAAGTATTCAATTATAGCCTGAGATCCCAGGATGGGAAACTGAGTCATAGCGAGGCATCAGGGGTTCCAAGGGCCCGCATCCCATGCAGACATAACTCTACTAACACAACTCTTGCTTTGGCAAAAAAAGAAAGAAAGGAAGCTCCCCTTAGCAATCCCCACCCCACTCCTGTAAAACACGATTAAGGTCAGACATCAAGAAGGACTTCCCAGGGTCAAGGCTACAATGGCAGCTGGCCTCACATCCAACGCTTCATATTTCTGGGGTGGCACATCACCCCCACCCCCGCCCCAGCGTTCCAGGCCCCTCTGTCTTCTGCTCAGGCTGGAAATATGAGTGTCTTGTCTTGTTTTGCTGTCTGCCCCTAGCTAGCAAAGTCAACTTTTCTGAACTTTAGCCACCAAGCTCCCAGGTCTGATGTGGCTGGCTGTTTCTTGTCCCCAATGAAGCAAGTGACCCCAAGGGTGGAGGGTTAACTCCCTTTCCCCAGCCCTTTGTGGAGAGCACTGGGCCGCCCTGTGACAGCTCCCACGATGTCACCAGGACAAGAAGAGGAGGGACTGGGAGTACTGGGATCCCTTAAGGTGCCAGGTGTCCGTGAAGGGCAGAGGAAGAGAGCCCAGCCTTGGGGACAGTTTATCCCAAAGTCTCCCCACTGCACACTTTCTCTCCAAGGACCACAGAACGGCCAGAAGCCTTGGCCTCGCTCCAAGAAACCTCCCTATCAAAGGACAGAGGACTCCATGTCCCAGGGAGCTATGGGGAGACCTGTGGCTACGCACCCCAGACATGTTCTGAGGGAGGAGGATAGAGGCGGCAACAGAAGCGGAGCGCACTGAGTGTGCGCATGTACGCACACACACATGCATCAGAGACACAATCCCGAGCACGCATACTCCTCAGATACTCCCAGACGTGTATCTGAGAAACAGACACAACCCCCAAAGACACACATCCAGGATACCTCTTTAAAATAACCCAAACTCCCCAAAAAGGATTCCTTAGACCCATAGAGGCTCCCATACTCAGAGAAGGCCAAAGAGAGCTCGGGAAACACAAATGACATCAGCCAGTCACACAGAACTACTGACAGACAGAAGATAGACCCACACTGGGATACACGAGCACACACACATACAACACAGAGTAGTATGCACGTGGCCATGTGCTAGCACACAAACTCACTCACACACACACACACACACACACCCAGGCAATGCACAGCATGAAGTCAGATTAGAGGACTAAATTCTGGGCTAGTGGGGAGGAGGGGAGTCAGAGCAGGGGGGTGGAGAAGTACTCAGGGATTTCAAAACAATCCTGGTTTCGAAATGCTGGAAATGCTGGATTCAGGGCCATTCTCAGTTGAGGCTGGGGGGTGGAGAGTGAAGGGGAGGGGGAAGACAGGTTAGCGCAGGGCCACCAGCCCATTGGAAGAGGGACTTGGACAGAGGGCATCCCAGCCCCTGGGGATGGGGACTAGGCCAGACACCAAGGTTAGGAGGGGCAGGTGGCCCGGGGCCAAGTAGGGAGGGCCTGGGGTGGAAAGGAGGCAGAGAAGGAGAGGCCTCCACTTTAGCCACTGACTAGAGAAGAAAGAAGGCAAAGGAACCCACCTGGGCCCTTCCCCGACCCGTGGGTGGGTGGTGGTGGCCACCTTCCCCCCTACAGAGTGTCAGCTGGCTCCCCTTCCCCGCCAGCTAGCAGAGCCCCAAGGCAGGCCTAAAGCTACGGGGGGTCAGAGGGTGTGGGAGGACAGCAAGGGCCTGCAGGGGGTCAGGGACCTTCCAGGGGACCCAGGACCACCCACACTCAGGGCAGGGTGGGGGACATCTCCCTGGAAAGCCAGAGCTTCCTACCTGGGTTCCCAGGGAGGGGGGCTCTTTGGGAGGCCCAGGCACTACAACAGACGCCCACATCCAGGAAGTCACCCCTCTCCTCCCAGGGCACCAGGATGCCCTTACTGCCCCTCCCCCAACCTCCAGGGAAAGTCTCTCCCAGGGAGGGGAGGTCAGGCCAGGCTGGGGGTGGGGCTCTGGAGGCCTGGCCCTGGCACCCAGCAGAGGAAATGCCAGGCCTTAACTCCAGGCTGCCTTCAGGGAGGCCCATCCAAGTGACATGCAGCACCTCTAGTGCTGCAGCTTTCCTCACTTTGCCCCTCAGCTCCTAGCCTCTGGCTACCTGGCCCTCCAACTGGCTCCAGCCGCAGCTCTGGTAGTTAGAGGGTGGGACCTGGGGAAACTTAGCGCCCCTGGAGGAGCCTCTACCAGCTCCATCCTGGCCCCTTGGCCAGTCAGAGCCTCCTTGCCCCAGATCCCTGGGGGCAGCCCCCACAGTGGGGCTACGGGTGGGCAGCTGGTGGCGCTGGCAGGCAGGGGCACAGATGCCAAGCTACAGCAGCCAGGCGCTCAACAGGTTGAGCCAGTCCCTGGAACAGCGAGCCCCACCCCAGGGAGAGCAGGCCTGGCAGAGGCTCCCTGCCCGCGGCACCCAGCCTGTACCCGCTTGGCTCCCACGGCTGCCCACTTTCCCACGGTGCCATCCCCTCTGCCCCCTCCCCCGAGGTCAGCAACCAAGCAGTGCCCAGGGCTCCTGGCACAGGGAAAGGATGCCGTTTCCCCATCACCCCTGGGTGCCCAGGCTCTTGGAGTGCCTCACTACCAGCAACCAAGGAGCCCCCAGAAGAGTAAACATGGCGTCAGGCCAAAAAGAACCCCGAAGTGCCCCCTACCTCCTTGCAGGCCTCCTCCAGTCCTGGGCAGACTGGACACTCAGACACCCTGGCTCCCTGCAGCCGCCCCCCCAGGGCGCTGGGACAGAACTTCAGCTGGTGGCGCCAGAGGCAGTGTGGCGGCCCCCAGCTCCTGTCTTGGACACCCTGGAGGAGGGGCTGCTGAGCTGGGTGACTGCTGGCTCCCTCCACTCCTGCCAGAGCTGCTGCTGCCTGCAACCCTGCTCCTTTCCTTCCACCCCACTCCTGGGCTCCACGCAGCTCCATCCCAGCCCCTCCCCCTGCAGGCAGGCAGCCCCCTTCGCAGGCATCTCCTTTAATCTAAAGCAGGTGCCAGGCATTCCAGCCCTTGCTGAGTCGACACTGCCACCCACTAGGCCTCTGCCCAGAAGGCTATTGCCCTGCCTCTTCATGGAAGTTGAGTCTGCGGCCCAGGGTTCCTGCTTAACTCAAACACCCAGAAGTTGGGAGGCAGACACTATCCAAAGGGAATCATGGGTGTCCAACACAGACTCAATAAGCAAGTTCACTAGGTCGCACATTACCACTGTTGTGATCGATTGTGGACCACCAACACTAATCCTTCTCCAGGACTCTGTAATCTCTTCCCACCTGGACCCTCAACCTCAGTAATTAGAGACTCACTCTGAGCCTCCATATGGACCTCCAGAAACCATCTCTAGCGTGAGGCCCCTGCTACCCTGAGCACAAGAGTCACTCTGGATCCAAGGTTATATAGGTATTCTCCCCTTCAGGAGCACCCTTTCCAGCATTAACCCCTGCCCCACCCCAGTCAGAAGCAACACAGGTAAGCAGAGAATCTCCAGAGGCAAGTGGCCAGAAGGCTGAGCTTCCAGGCCTGGTTCTCCAAGGCCAAGGAGCCTGATTAGCTGCGGGAGGGCAGTGCCTTCTGTCCTGATACCAGACCCCACCCCACCCCCCACCCCGCCCCTTACCTTCCTTTCTCTCCCATTCTCATCCTGTCCTGAAGCTCCTATCAGCAGGCGCCTCAGAGCTGATACCAGAAAGACAGGGCCTGAACATGCTCTTCCCCTGGGGCCATGAAATCATGGTCCTGACCCAGAGAAGGCAGCCAAGCTAGTGCTGAGGGGCAGCAGACAAGCCAGGCAGCCCCAGCCCAGAAAAAGTAGCTGCTCCTTGGAGAGGCTGAGGAGGGGGGAGAGCAAGGGGAGTGGAAGCCCACCCACCCTGCGGGTCTCATTCAGAGAGCTGCCCAGAGGCATCAGTAGGGTTACAGCAGATACTGTGCGAAGACAGCTTTCCTAGGTAAAACAGGAAACCAAGGCCAAAGATCAAGGGGGCCTCCAAGCCCCTTTCCCGGGGCTCAGTCACATGCCCAGCTCACCTCTCCCAGAGCAACACTTTTCCTCCCTGCAGCAGAGGCCCCCAGACACAGACACAGACCCACACCCCAAGCAGCAGACAGACAGAAGGAGGAGGGAGGAGGGGGGTGTCAGAAAAACCCGGAAGGAAGGAAGCTGGACAGACAGACAGAAGCCAATCCTGGCTTCACTGCTCCAGAGGGACACCCTCCAGACTCCCAGACTGTAAGGGACACTCTCCTCAGCTCCCAAGAGGGAGAAGGGGAGAGTAGACCTCGGTGTCCCCTGAAACCAAATTCCAGCAGCCCTGGGACAGGACATACTCCAGCCAAGCAAGAAGCCCCAAGCCTCCCCTCTCTTCCCCACATTCCTCCCCCAAGAGCTCCCCAAGACCAAGGCAGGGGTTGTCTCCTCTCAGCAAGGCAGAGACACCTCCAAGGAACTGTGTAACTGCCCCCCCACCCCCACCACCGGGCCAAGCCCACACCACTAAGAATCCTTGGCAGGGGAGACTCCTCCAGTCACAGCCCCCGCTGCTCCTAGGCAGTGCTTGGGGGCAGAGGGTGACCCCCAGCAATCTCCAATCCCCACGCACCTCCTTATGGAAGCTCCTATAAGCCAGGAGAGGAGTTCCGGGGTGCTGAGACCCAAGGGGTTGGTGAGCCTGCGAGGGGGACTACATCTCCCAGAAGCCCCCAGGGCAGAGTTGCTGCTCCAGCTGGCCCAAGGCCGGCCTTGTTCTCTGTGCTAGGGTGGCAGGGTCCCCTGGCTGCCCCTAAGCCCTCCCCTCTGTGCGCTGGGGCTGCCAACCTGATTGGGGGCCCGAGAGTGGCCGCCACTAATCCTGGGGGCGTCCCCGACCCCTTAAACAGCCTGGGGGTGCGTGCCAGAGGGCCAGAGACAATCAGACTGTGTTCCCCCTCCCCAATTCGAACTGGATCTCCTCCATCCTCGCGCCTCTGCTGGCCTGGCATGACTTTCGCCCTCGGCCCCAGCCCTCCCCTCACCTCGCGCGGGTCGGGGGTCCTCACGCCAGGCCGGAGTTGGACGCCATGACCAGGTCAGGGTCGGTGGGTGGATTGGGGTCCTCCTGCTCGCCAGTTGGAGGTGCGGAGGAGGGCGGGCAGGTGGTGATCTTTTGATCCTGGACGCCTTGATCTCAATACCAGCCCGGCCCGGGAGTGGGTATCCGGGGGTCGCTGGGCGCCTGGGTTCCTGCTTTCCAACCGCGGAGCATGGTCTTGGGCGCCGGGCAGCGGCGGGAGAGCGCGCACACCCGCCCGGCCCGGGGCTCAGGGCTGGGGTCTCAGCCCCGAACCTCACGGCTCCGGCTCCTGCTCCTCCTCCCTTCCTTCCTTCCTTCCTTCCTTCGTCTCCTCCTTTCACTTTTCCCGAGGCCCGCGGGGACGGCGGGCGCGGGGCTGGGAGGGGGCTGTCTGGGCGCTTATTGTTGGTCGGACGCCGAGGGTCCGGGTCGCAGTCCCCGGGCGGCGCGGCGCCGGGGGACCCAGGCGTGCGGGCGTCCGGCCGGCTGGCTCCGGGCAGCGGCGGTGGTGCAGCGGCCCCGAGTCCGGGGCATGTCCAGCCACTGGCTCCGCCGTTCGCCGCCGCCTCCCCGGGCTCCCCTGCGCTGCCGGAGCCTCGCTCGCCCCTCCACTCGGCTCCGCTCCCCAGCCTGAATAAGCATCGGGGCTCTCTGGCTGCCTCCTTCTGCCTTCATACCAGAGCCCGGAGAGGCCCCTGTCAAAATAAGAGCTCCCCTATCTCGCTCGCCTCCTCGCCCAACCCGGCTCCCCCAGCCTCCCAGTGGTCTGACTCGGTAAGGCGCCCGGCCGGCTAGCGGGAGGCAGGTTGGCCCGGGGGCGGGGAGGGGGCTTCTATGCCACTCTCCACCCCATTCCCGAGGACTGGGGAGGAGACGGGCTAACACCATCTCAGGCTGGGGAGAGGTTTGACAAACCTACCCTCCTATCTACGCTGATTGGAAGCAGTGGGAGTTGACTCCCCCCAACCCCCAACACTCTCTCTCTCCCTCTCTCTCTCTCTCCCTCTCTCTCTCTCTCTCTCCCTCCCTCTCTCCCTCTCTCTCTCCCCCTCCCCCTCCCTCTCCCCCCCCCCACTGGGTCCCCTCTTCATTGTATCCACCCACATTCATTATGCACTGAACATCTCTTTATTCACTTTATTCATCTCTCTTTCCTAGTAGACCCTGAGTTTCTTGAGGATGTAGACTGAACTTTTTCACCTCAATCCTCAGCAGCACAAAGTAGATACTAAGAAAATGTTTGTGGAAGTAAAACCTTTGTTCTCCCAAAAGAACTCTATCCTAAGCTCAAAGTGCCACACACACACACACACACACACACACACACACACACACACACACAAAAGACCCTATAGGAGAATAGATCCAATGGAAAAAAATTGTAAAGTGTTTTAAAAAGCATTTCACATATGTTATTTCAGTGTTTTCCACAAACCTGTGAGAAAAATGTTATGGCCCCATGACACTGATGAGGAAACAAAGGCTTGCATTAGTTAAGGACTTCCTCAGGGTTACACAGCTAGAAAGTGGTAAGCCCAGGACTAGAGTTTGGGTCTCCTTACCCCAGGGCACTTTCCCTGTATCCCACTACCCCCACCCACCCAGGATTAATACCAACAAGTAACAACCATTGACCACTTCAGAAAGGAAGGGCACTAGCAAGCCCCTTTGCTCATGCTATTTGGTTCCTCTGAGCTCTCCCCTGCCCCTCCTCACAGATGGTCCCCAGATAGCTCTAGCTCTCACTGACCTCCCTCCCTCTCACCTTCTACATCTATGCCACCCAACTGAGTACCTACTTGTATGTTTTATCTTGATTCTCCTGTGCATACGCCCCAAAAGATTCTTGAGGGCCCAAACCATGTCTCCTATGCCTCTATATTCCCCACAGCACTCAAGGGCTGGGTTCATAGTGGGATTCAGTAAATACTCACTTGATGGGTTGATGGTGTCCGCAGCTGGGCACTGGGCAAGGTCTGGGGAGGCACAGCTGGAAAAGGGGGAGAAACCCTGAAAGAAGATAACATAACAACCTCTATGGGTGCCTAACATAGAAGTTTACAAAGCATTTTCATACACACTATCTCTTGATCGTGCTTTGAGCCAATCAACAAAACTTCCCCAAGTGCCTATTAACTGCTATGCCAAGACCAAGCTGGTTTAGGGACTGAATCATCACAACTCTGTGAGATAGGTATTACTCCCACTTAAAGGAAAAGAAAACTGAAGCCCAGAGAGGCTGAGCTCTGGTGTGAAAGATCTCAGAGCCTAGGATAGTACCTGACCCATGGAAGGAGGGTTTAATCTCCTCTCCCCTCCCCAGGGTCCTGCTATAAGATGAGCCACAAGACAAGAAGGCCATTTCTCAAACAGGATTGCTTGTTAAAAGGAAGGGTCCACCCAGTTAGTGGGTCAGTTTCCCGTTACATACATGACAAACCGCATGGGCTTGTGATGATCCGTTTGGCACGATGCCCAGTTCATAGCAGGTCCAGAAAACAATGTTTGTTGGGGTGAGTGATGGCTGTGTTGCAAGAGGTCTGTTAATTGCGGCACACAATCAAGTGTATTCGGCATGTCCTGTGGAGCAGCCATGTAGAGCACTCCCCTGGGTGGAGCTGTGACTCATTCCCCCAGCGTAGGTTCCAGGTTGGGATGCGGAGCCCCAGCTCTAGGCAGCCACGAGTTCTGGGTGGAACCCTGGAGTAAGGGAGGAGAGGAGAGAGGCCGGTGGCCCATTGCTGGAATGGAGTGGCTCCCTCTACTGGCGAACTCGGGGAATCACCGTGTGTTGCCGCGTATCTGTGTGTCACCATGTCACGAGGAGTGTCACAGGTGTGTCAGCGAGTGTCGAGTGTCGGTGAAGTTCGGGCATGGGTATAGCCTGTTCGTGGTGCAGTGTGGGCGTGCCAGCGTTACGTGGGCCTGTTTCTGGAACCACAGGGTGTACACACACAACCACATTTTGTAATACACTTTACTTTTGGGGTGGGGGTAGGGGGTCGGAGGCGCTAGGGCTGCAGATTATCTGAGATTACTACCTGGGGTGACTAGGACGAAAGGATCCTCCAGCTGGTACTCATCACCGACCTCGTACAGGTGGGATTCAGGACTAGAGAACAGTTCCTGGGAAGGGACTCTATCCCCAAAAGCAAACAGGGACCCAAGAAAGGGTTAACTTTGAGCCCCACAGTGACTTCAATCATTGGCTGAGGGCACTGTCAGTCAGCTTCTGGGGGCGGGGCTTGTCGGGCCGCCTTCGGACTGCCCAGCGCCCCTCACTTGCCCCTCGACCCCCACTTCATTTCACTCCTGGGCTGCTGCCACACCCCCAGCTTGATGGAGACACCCTCCTGGGCCCTGGAAAAGGAGCGGATCTGGGCATCCTGGCTTCCCCACTCACTCCAGCTGCCTGGCTTCCTGATAGATGGTGATTATTATATAATAGACCTGCTGGACAGAACCGTGCCAGCCCTCGGAACACTTTGCCCCTCCTCGAAGCCTGCCCCAGGGCCTGGCACCAGCAGCACAGAGCCTGCCGCCCTGCTCTGCCGGCTCCCGCAGCACCGCCTCCATTCCAGGGCGGGAGACCCCGGGGCCACCCTCCCCGGTGTCCCTGGGGCCACTTTCTGGGATGGGGCGGGCGCCAGGCTGGGAGTACGGACGGCGCCCCGCAGTTCTCGGGGTCGGCCTGCGGAGTATGGTTTTACCAGCGCCTCTCCAGAATTGTGGGACCCAGTTGGCCCCTTCCAACCTGAACTTGGAACTTGGGAGCCAATAGAGGTGGGGATAGGGGGCGCAGGGGCCAGGGTCGGACAGCGAAAGGAGTTTGGAAAAGATGCGGGGGCAGGAAAAGGGAGGCTGGGAGAGGGGGCCGGCAGGGGCAGTGGGGGAGGGACTCTTATCCTGACAGGGCTCCCGCCTTCCCCGACTGGAGGGTTTGGAAAAACTGAGCAGGCAGCCAAGGCTTGGCTGGAAATCCTGCAGCCCACCCTCCTGGGGACACAAAGCTGGAGGGCGGGGGCAGGGCGGGGGGAGAGAGCACGACCCCGGGGAGGGCAGGGCCTCTTTTGGGGCTGGGGGCCCAGGGGCCAGGTCCCTGGGGAGGGGGTTCCTGGCGCTGTCTCCCCGCAGTCTGCTTCCCCCTTCTCCTTCTCTACCCCCTCCTTTTCCCCCTCCTCCCCCTCCCCGGCTCCAGTCTTGCAGATTGCGGGCAGACTTAACTCCTTGCGCGCCAGCCCGGTGGACTCCTAAGTGGTGACGCTGTGAGGGAGGGAAGAAGGGAGGGACTCCTGACGCTACTCCCACCCACAGTTTAACACCTTGTGGCCCAGAACGCAGTCTCGGAACTTGGGCTTGTCAGAGCCCTAGAAGGCTGCCTGGTGCTCGAAGAGCGACACACAAAACCCGGCACCTGAGAGCTGCGTAATCCAGTCCGCTCTCCTGCCACATCTTAACTGTCTACCCTCCCCTGTCACCCCAACCCTCTGTGCCTCTTCCTCCACCCTTTGGCCACCCTCCCGCCATCACCCCCACTAGTTGCTGCAAAGATCCCTGACAGATAGAAGGATGCAGGGAACCCGGAAACCTGGGTTCTGTGGCTGCTTCTGCATTCTCCTCCGCATCCCGCCTGGGAGGCCCACGCAGGTGACCGCAGCCCAGGCCTCTTTGGCCCCCAGGGGGCTCCTTCACACATCTAAGGGGGTAGCTACCCAACCGAGGCAGAGAATGCTAGCCTGCCCCAGCTCCAGCTAGGACAAGGGCCCGAGTAGCCGGAAACCCTGACTTCACTTCCACCCTAGCCCCTCTCCTAGGCAGCACTTCCTCCACCATCAGATTTGCCCCCCAGTTCGGCCGTGAAAGACTATGCCTGAGAGCAGTACCTCAGTCTAGGCAGGAAGGGGTTAATGGAGCTCCCAGGCTCCCTGTGAGAGCCAGGTGAGGAACCGCCCATCTTGGCCTTCAGGTGTGCGGGTGGGGAAGTGGAGGGACGCCGACCTCAGGGCTGCTCTTTTGCCCCCTGGTGGTTAGATCTGGCTTAGCAGTCTCTGGCAAAAGCTACGCTCAGGTGGGTATTGGTGAAAGAAAAACTTTGGAGGCAGCTAGAGTACTCCTCCTGCAGGAATAGCACCTTTGGAGAGAAAGAGAATCCTATGGGGAGGCTGGTGGAGCTCCCACAATCCCTGCCATGCCATCCCCACTTATCAGGCTGCCTCAGCCACTTCCAGATCTTTGCCCTAGGGACCCTACTTGTGGGTCCCAGGTGCCCAGACACCTGGAGGAGGACAGGAGAAAATAGAAGATATAGGCTCTATCCTGCCAGGGTCTCAACCGAATGAAGGGGAGCAATAGAAGGAAGCTGCCCCTCACCTTCTTTTCTCTCTGTGTCCAGCCTTCCCAGAACTCCCATTCCCTCCAGACCCCAGCAGCAAATGCAAACCTCTAGCCAGGCTTCAACGCTCCTACCAGCTACCCAGTCCCCCATCAGTTTCCCTCCCCTCTAGCCAAGCTGCCTTCTGAGTTTCTCCCCCATAAAGAGGCCCTCTTGAGGGATTCTAGGTGCTCACAACCATTTCCTCCTATCCCAGGCAGGGCTGAGACCCTTCCTCCCCTCTACCCAGAAGCCTTCCCAGGTTAGCGAAGGCCATGACCTTCAAGGGTTCCTTTCTCTTTTTTCCCAGTTGCCTCACTTCCTTCCCTCTCCCCATTTCCAATTATCTTCTATCTAAGGCTTCCTTTCGCATAAGCAGTTCACCCAACCAAGGACAATCCTGTCCTCCTTGGATTCCTTGACTCCTCCAAGAATCCTTCTCTGACCAACCTCACCTACTTATTCACTAAAAAAATATCTGTTGAGGACCTACTATGTGCCAGGCACTGGACTAGACAATAGGTATATGTTGGTGAATGAGACAGATGTGGTCCTTGACTTCACAGAGGTCACTTGACCTCACTCTAGTTGGGGACAGACACGTGAACAGGCGAATTCAATTCAGTGTCATGAAGGCTTGCAGAGCACTTTGGAGAGACATCTATCTGGGATTTGGGAGTCTGGGAAAGTTTCCTGCAGCGAGCACCATCTGAGCTGAGACATTCCAGCCTAAGGTGTGGTTCTGTCCAGGCAGACAGTACATCTAACTGGCGGTCTAAGTATAGAACAGGATTCCAGCAAGGGGTCTCACCAGATGTTGTAAGAGATCGCTAAGTCTGCATTCCCAAACAATCCATGTCTAATAAGTTCTCCAAGTCCCAAAAGAAAGGAGACTGGGGACTTCCCTGGTGGTCCAGTGGGTAAGACTCTGTGCTCCCAATGCAGGGGGCCTGGGTTCAATCCCTGATCAGGGAACTAGATCCCACATGCATGCCACAACTAAGAAGTCCGCATGCCGCAACGAAGATCCTGCATGCCGCAGCTAAGACCCAGCACAGCCAAAATAAATAAATAAATAAATAAATAATATTTTTTAAAAAGAAAAAGAAAAAAAGAAAGGAGACTGGCCTGAAAGCCAAGAGTATGTGACCTTGGCCTAGTCAGCCTCATCTCTGGGCCTTAGTTTCTTCAAAAAACAAGGGGGTTGGATGAGTTTATCTCCAGGCTCTTTTTTATCAAGAGAATAGCAATTAAATAGAAGGCTTGGTTTGTTGAGAGAAAAACAATCACATGGCTCTGGTCGGCTTGGGGATGGAAGGCAGAGTTCATAAGCCCCGGAGAGGCTGTCAGAGGCAGGGCCCAGAGAAGGCCACACAAGTCACCTCCTACTCCTCACTGCCTGGGTTGTCTGCCAGTTCTGAGTCCTGGGAACATTTAATTCTTGCTGTCAACTGAAGGCAAAAGCCTTTCGGAGATTTTGCTGGGAGGGGTGAGCATTGGGGGACAACACCCCCAAAAACTATTAATGCAACTGCATTAACTTGCTCTTGTATGTAGCACTATAAAGCTTTTATTTTGAAGAGATGGAATGTTCAGAGGTAAGGAAACTGAGGCACAGAGTGGTGAAAGGACTGGCCTAAAATCACATGGCTGGTGAGTGATGGCTGGAAGAGGTGCCAGGTCTCCTAATTCCCAGTCCAGACACTTTCCACGACACCACTGCAGCACTCGCTTCCAAATTTCCATTGGACTTCTTCCTGCATCTGGCTCATTTCCCTGTGAGGCCATAAGATCTGGGAAGGCAGGCTTGACCTCCTTATCTGGACATCCCCCAGAGCCTGGTGCAGGGCTCTGAACAGAGGGAGGGGTGCTCGGAACCCCAAGTCTCCCAGCCCCCCTTTCCTCTCCCACCATGACCTTATTTACATGAATGTAGGTCTCTGGCTCAACCTAAAAAGGCATCCCTGGATTGTGGACAAAGCCTTGGGCCAGGCATATTCCCAGTCCCAACCAGGCCTAAAACCTGCTCTGTGACTTTGAGCAAGCTGATTAACTTCCCTGGGCCTCATTTTCTCCATCTGTCAAGACCCGTAACCGATTCTAACTCCTGGGGCATTTGTAACTTGAAATCCCAGATTAGGAAGTGTTTTTAAAAGCTCTAACTCTGAAGTAAGGGAGTAAGCTTAACAATTCTGTCTTTTTGCAGGATTCCACAGCCTCAGGACCATGTCTGCTCTATCTGCAGGGACTGGGTATTGCTTGATGGGGGTTCCTTCACCCTGATACCATGCTGGGTCCTATGAAAGTTACAGGATGTATAACCTTAATATATTCTGGGGTCCCACAGCCCAAATATCAAAAGTAATTTCAAAAAAGAATCCTAATTTTTACTTGTGTCTCTTGAAGGTGATCCAATTCTTAACCTACAGCACATCTTGTTCAAATTCCCTTTCCTCTTCTATTCTGCTGCACCTTGCAACAGTTAAATCGCTCTCTGCAAACCCTAAATCAGCCCCTCTCTCTGTTCTCTGTAGTCAAGAAAGCTTTTCTGTCTCTCTTTGCCCACCATCTTCTCCTTATTACAAAGATTAGCTTAGCCTCTTATGTTTCATTATTTTCTTTTTTCCTTCACCCATTACCCAGATTCTCCCTAACACACAAAAAACGTTACCTGTCTCCTGCCTCTCTAGGTCTTATCTCTCACCTCTTGTTCTCCCAGTTTTATGTTACGAAAGCCCTGGAACTGAGCCGGCCGTGACAAGATTTCCAACAACAGGTGAGGGATAAAATTATCTTGGGGCTGAGGGGAGGCAAGGCAGATGGAGGCTGCGAACAGTCAGTGGTTAATAAGTTTTTAATCCTGTAACAGATAATAAAGGCACCTGCCCTCAAGGAGCTTATAAAATGGGGACAATTAAAGAACAATAAAAGATGCTAAATCATTAAAAGATGTGGAGTTGATGCACCCAGTGCAGGCTGCATCCTCAGGTAGACCTGGAAGAGAAACAGGAAACTGACCTCAGGTACAGGGGAGCACAGAGGCCCCAGTGAGGGGCACAGATGGAGCAGAAACAGAAGTCATAGATCTTGGCGGGAAGGGGTCTCAAAGACCAACTACCTAGTTCCAATTCTTTCTGATGCTCAACTCTCTGATAACATCCCTGGCAAGCAGTGTATCAACATCTTTACGAACACCTCCAGTAATGGGGGGCTTCCTACCCCCCAAGGCAACTCATTCCATTTACAAACATCTGTTTTTCCCTCCTTTGAGCTGAATTTTATCTCCTTGTGGTCTCTACCCATTAGTCCATGAACTACCTCCTGGCCCTTCACATTTCTGAGCTTTAATGACTCCAGACTCTTCTCCTCTTCTCTAGCCTAAACATTCCCAGTTCACTAAAGTTATGCCCACGAAGACACCTGGCCAACTTAGAGTAAAGCAGGACTATCAATCCTCTCCTTTATTCCAAAAACTATATCTCTAGTAATATGGCTTAAAATCGGATGTACTTTTGGCAACCATGTTATGCTGATGACTCAGACTGAACTTACTAATACCCCAATTCTATTTTACCTGAACTGCTTCTAAGACATATCTAGTCTGGGTGTGTTGCTGAGATCTTACACAGATCTCTGACCATTTCATCTTGTTAGGTTTTCCTACCATTCTATATACATGGAGCTGATTTTTGAATCCTTACCCTGTCTTTCAAAGTGTTTACTATCCCTCCAGGCTTGTATCTGTGAAATGTGATACTATATTTTCATATACACTATTAATAGACATATTTAACAGGACAGAGATGAAGGCAAACCCTAAAGCACACGAATGTTCCTGGTTGATACCAATCCATGGCATATTGAGAAGTAGCAAGATACATGGTGTTGTAGGTGGAATGGGTCAGATCATAATGAACCTCAAAAGCCTAATGGAAGAATAAGAAAGTCAGAAGGCTCAGAACCAGAATGTTTTTGAGTAGAAGAGTCACATGGAAGCAGACTAGTATAGCAACAAAATAAACCAAAGCACTAACTGTGGAACTCCACAGATCTGGACTTGAGTCCTAGCTCTATTGCTTACTAGTTGTAGAACTTGGACAACTTACTTTAACCACTCTGAGCATCAATTCCTTCTCCTGTAAAATGGGGTAATACCTACTTCATAGATTACTGTGAAAATTAAATGAGATGACATATATGAAGAGCCTAATACATAATGGGTGCTCAATAAATCAAGTAGAAAAAGAGGGTGAGAAGAAAATCATGTTTCAGATGGGTTTGGTTTCTGAGAGGAGACTACCTTTCTAGGAGGCCCAGGTGAGGATGCGACTATAGTGTGAGCCTCGAATGACTTGCTGGGCACTCAGTCTCGGGTGGTATAGATGAAAGGGCAAAGGGATAAAAGCAGATTCTCCTCTTCAAAAGAAGAATTGATACCCCTTGGACTCTAGCTACATATGGAGAATGACAGAGAGAGAGGAGTCGCAGGTAGCACTGAGGTCTTTACCCTGGGTAGTAACAGGGAAGTACTGTAAAGCGGGGTGATGTTTTGCAGAAGACAGGTTCATGTTTAGAGTTGTTGAATTAGGCAGGATGGTAGGCATCCCCATGGTTATGACCAGTGAGGAGGTAGAGAGACTTGACTGGAATTTGGAGAGAGAGAAGTCAGAGCCAAATTTACGTGTTTGGGACACACCCCATGCCAGTGGGAGCTGTAGGCATGCAGCAAGTTCTCTGAGGGTGAGTTGGGAAGCGAACCAAGGACAGTGCCATGCAGGAACCCCCCAGAGCCATGCTGATTCTTCTTCTTTTTTTTTTTTTAATTTATTTATTTTATTTATTTATTTTGGCTGTGTTAGGTCTTCGTTGCTGCGCGCGGGCTTTCTCTAGTTGCAGCGAGCAGGGGCTACTCTTCGTTGAGGTGCGCAGGTTTCTCATTGTGGTGGCTTCTCTTGTTGTGGAGCATGGGCTCTAGGCGTGCGGGCTTCAGTAGTTGTGGCACGTGGGCTCAGTAGTTGTGGCTCGCAGGCTCTAGAGCGCAGGCTCAGTAGTTGTGGTGCAGGGGCTTAGTTGCTCCGTGGCATGTGGGATCTTCCCGGACCAGGGCTTGAACCCGTGTCCCCTGCACTGGCAGGTGGATTCTTAACCACTGTGCCACCAGGGAAGCCCAGCCATGCTGATTCTGACTTGGGACTAGAGAAGAAACTGCCCGATCCTGCTTTCCCTCTCCGCCCCCCATTCCCTGCTTCCTGGTCAGAGTTGAATAGATAGACCAGACCTTAAATACAGTCTCGCATCACTGACCTCTGTGCAGAGCCCACTGGGACCCAAACTGTGTCCCTCCATGACTCTCCACTTTTCTGCCCTGATGTGAGAAGGAACTCAAGCTCTTGTCCAGCCAATAGACTCTAGCTTGTTGCTACAATCTTGGACTTGAGAAAGGAGAGATGAGGGGGGAAGGTGTAGAAAGAGAGCTTTGAACAGAAGCAGGCAGGGACAAAGGGAGCGCAAGAGAGAAACAGAGAAGTTGAGTGGGAAAGGTGAGCACCATGGGTATGGAGAAAGGCAGACGGATAGAGGAGAGAAAGAGAGACGGAAGGACAGGGAAGAAAAAAAGATTTGCCGAGAAACTGATGAAGTGCAACTGAGAAAACTGTTGCCATGGTGACAGGTCCAGAGGAGGGAGTAGGAATATAAATCAGATTATGAGTTGGGGGAGCGGGGAGGGGTGTTGCTCAAGACCCAGAGGCAGTGCCCCCACCCCAGGTCCTCCCCACCAGACCTCCTTCACCCACAAGGAATGCCTTTCCCAGGGGTCTCCCGAGGCCAGTCCAAGGAGTGCAGTGAGGACAGAAGCACTGGAGGGCCCAGGGCTCTGGCACTCCCTCCCCTCCCCCTCCCCTGGGTGAAGCAGAGCTGTACTGCCACCCCAGTGTGCCTCCTTGACTCTGGGAGAGCTCTCTCCGTCGACCCTAGTTTCTTTCATTCTACCTCTTCATCAGAGCCCCGAAGTGAAGACAGGGGAGGGAACTTGTTTTAAACACCTACTATGTGCCAAACACTGTATTGGGCACCCCAGGACTTGTTTCATTTCGTCCTCAGCACGGCCCTCAGAGGTAGGTTTATCGCCTCCATTGATAGGCGGGAAACTGAGATCAAGGCCCCAAGCTGGTGAGCAACAGCCAGAGTGGGGTGCAGCCAGGCCCATCTGCTCCAAAGCTGTTTCCTCTCCTCCTAGCCCTCTGCCTACCTTGCAGAGCCTGTGTCCCATTCCCCGGCTTTTTCCTGTGCCCTTGGAACAGGACGGGGCAGGCTGGGGGCTTCGGGGGCTGGTCGAGTTTGAGGCTCTCATTCTATTCTGAGAGATACAGAGAGGTGGGGAGACTTGAGGCAAATACGCCACAGCGGCCAGACTCTGGGCTAAGTGGGAGGCGAAGGGGTGCTCTGAGCTCAGGGCTGGGGGAGTGGGGAGGAAGGGCTGAGGTGGAGAGGACCGTGGGAGTGGGGGAAGCTCAGAGGCCAGGCCATTTCCGGCGATGCAGTGAGAAACAGCGCGGCCACGTGGGAAGCTGGGGAACCGGCAGCTCTCGGTTTGCAAGTCTCTGAGCTAGTGAGCCAGAGGGACTGGGGGTTGGTATTTAACTGCAGGTCTCTTCTCTGCAAGTGAAGTGGCTGGAAGGGGGGAAGAGGAGGGCGCGGCTTCCCTCCCCCTCCCTCAGGCTTCTATACAAATAACAGTTTTGCAAAGCGCACCATATCTGATGCGTCTATTAAACAGGACCTGGGGAGGTGGGAGAAGGCAGAGACTGAGGTTATGGCCTGGGCAGTTATGCCAAGACCAGCCCTCCCTGCCACGAGGGTGCAATGAGATTCGAGAGGATGCTGGTACCCTTCCATCATACCTTGCTGTTCCTCCTAGTGGCTACCTGGTTACTTTGAAACAGCTCCCCGTGAGCTGGCTTGAGCCACTCCCTAACCAGGAAGTCCATGTGTGTGTAAGACATGGCTGGCCCCAAGAGGGGCAAAACATCCCTTGTCAGCAAGCTGGAGATCCCAGGTCCCTGCCCCACACCCCTGTAGAGAGGGATCGGAGGATAGAGCTCCTTCCTCCTCAGGCCTGAAGGGAAGGCTGATCCAGATCAGCTCACTTCTACCGCTTCAGTTCACACCATCTCCTCCACATGCCACCAATATCCAGGACACCCCTCCTGACCCTCCTTCCCTGTTCCCGTCATAGGTTCCGGACCCAAGAGGGTCTAAGGAACTGCCGGGGGTGAGAAGAAGAGCCTCTTCCTTGTTCTGCGCCTTCACACCTGCCCTTCCCAGGCTGTCCAGTCTCCCACCCCTTCACCAAATCCCAGGCCCAACTCCACCCGGACCTGCAGGCCTTCAACACCCTCTTGCCAGCCCAGTCCCGCTCAGTCACCTGTTCCCCTAGTCTGAAGCAATCTCCATAACTCCTACTTGCCACATCCAAGGAGTACGCTTCATGGCTCTTTATTCCCTGAGCACCAGTTTGCTAGGGAACAAACTGGAAGTATTCTTCTTTGGGTACCTGGGACACCACTCCCTCCTGGCGCTTCTTTTTTCTTTTAGGGAAGATTCTCATTCTCCTTTGCAGGCTCCTCTTTTCCTCTGCCCATAGTGTTGCTGTTCCCCAGGCTCTGTCCTTGACCTTGTCTTCTTACTTGGCTTGTACTTCTCTCCAAGGCTGCAGCTGTCACACCTAGCTGACAACCTTCCTGAGCTCCAGATCAGGCATCCGACCACCTTCCATACACCTCCACCTGGGTGTCCTCCAGGCACCTCAACTCAGCAAGTTCAGTGATCTCCATCCCCTTCCCACAAATCTGCTCCTCCCACCCCCACTCATGCCCAGCTAGTGACAGTGCCATCATCTACCCAGCTGCCCCAGCCAGGACCTGGGAGGCACCCTTAACTCTGCTCTCCAGCCCCCTCCACAGCCCTCCCAGCCAAATCATCACCCCCAAATCTCCTCTTCTATCATCTTCTGCCTGGAATCTTATCTCAACAGCATGTCAGAGACATCCAAAATATCTCCCAGCTGTTCACCCAGCATAATCTCTGCATTGCAGCAAAAACCATCTTTATAAGATACAAATTTGATCATGACACTCTCCAGTTTAAAACCCTTCAAGGGCTTCCTTTTAGCCTTAGGATAAAAATTAAAATGCTTAAAGGGGCTTACAATACTTTTCGTCTTGTCCCAGCTACTTCTCCAGTGACTCCCTCAAAATCCACTCTAACCTTCCAATGGGCCCATTCTCTAATCTTGGTCCCTTACAGCCTAGAACAATTTCCCCTCTCCACCCCCCTAGCCCCCCCCACCCACCCCCACCTTCATCCTGCTAACTCCTACTCAAACTTCAGGTCTTCACTTATTCACCACTTCCTCCAGGAAGCCCTTCAGGACTACCCAAGCCCATGTAAGTTGCCCCTTCTGTGAGGAACCTCTTTGGCGAGTCTGATCTTAGTTTCCTCATTAATAAAATGACAACAATAATAACAGTACTCACATCACAGAGGTTGTCATGAGGATCAAGCAAGAAAATATACATAAAGGATTTAGCACAGCGCCTGGCATGTTGTAAGCACTCAGTAAATAACAGCTGTTATTATTACATCTTCTACTAAAATCCTGATGCAATGAGTAGTGGCCTCTTCAGTATCTCCCACTGGACCATAATTTCAGAGAGAACCATGTCTCGTTCACCTCTGAATGTCCAGCACTTAGCACAGTGACTGATGCAAAGGCATTTAATAAACATTTATTGAATAAATTAATTCGGGCCATCATTATTTCTTGTATGGATTAGCTCTCCTTCAGCCTAAGGAGAGGCTTAATTACCCAGCAATCAAGCCTCCACCTACTCTTTCAGTAATTGTTCTACAACTAGATTGAATTATGCGACTTCCCTACTCAAACCCTGTTGGAGACTCCTCTTGTCTGTGGAAATCACAGGGCGATTGCTCCTTCACTTCTGCACCCCACCCCTTCCACTGCAAACCCTCCTGCCCAGGGTCCTGCCCACTGGCTGTGCTGAACCCCTTGCTGCTTCCACACCCTCCAGCCTCTATGCCCTCAGCCTCAAGTATCCTTCCAACATCCTGTGTCCCAGATGACACAACCTGGGGATCAGAGGGCAAAGCTGGCCTCGAAGGTGTATATTGTTTGGCTCACAAAGTGCATTTTCCTAATATATATTTAGTTTAAAATTTGAAAATAAGATCATTTTACCAAAAAATTCAGATTTTTGGCTTCTCTTGAAAAAGTGAGGTGGCGTGGCCATACTAGGTCCCCACCTTCCACAGGGCAGCTCTTCCAGAGCTGCATGGGGTGGCCCGGTAGATGGAACTCGTGCTGCTACACTCTTTCTAGTTGGCCCCAGTCTCACTCACCTTGTTTTACTACTTTTGTTATCTGCCTGGACCCTGGAGACACGGGGGTATTCAGCCCCTGCCGGCCTCACAACTTTTTTTTTTTTTTTTTGGCTACACTGCGAGGCTTGTGGGATCTTAGTTCCCCGACCAGGGAATGAACCCAGGCACTCCGCAGTGAAAGTGCCAAGTCCTAACCACTGGACCGCCAGGGAATTCCCAGCAACATTTTGATCCCATCCAGCTGCAGTGAGGATCTTGGCTTTGTCTCCTTAGCAGCCACCTAGATGGCCCCCACTCCTGCTCCTCCACCTCTCCCACACCTTTGTTCTACCTTGACCTCATTGAACACCCCCTCGCTCAGTCCTCTTTCCTGTCACATCTATCACTCCTTCTCAAAACTAGCCTAGATCTTATTCTCCACCCCTTGAATCTTGTCAATACCCTCATCTTTCCATACTTTGGAAACCCTAACACTGAGTGAGTACAATGTGACAGTTTTATCATTTCTATGCTCTAGCTGTTGAGTAATTGGAAAAGTTCCCAAAATGTCAAGGTCAGTAGGATGATTAATTTTATGTGTCAACCTGACTGGGCCATGTTGTCCAGATATCTGGTCAAACTTTATTCTGGATGTTTCTGTGAAGGTGTTTTTTGGATGAGATTAACATTTAAATCAGCAGATTTTGAGTAAAGCAGATTACCCCATAATATGGGTGGGTCTCATCCAATCAGTTGAAGGCCCTAACAAAGATGACCTCCACCCTTTTCCCATGAGAAGGAAGGAATTCTGCCAACAGACTGCCTTTGGACTCAAAAACTGCAACTCTTTTCCTGAGTCTCCAGCCTGCCGGCCTCCCCCCATCAGATTTTGGATTTGCCAAGCCTCCACAATTGCATGAGCCAATTCCTTAAAATAAATCTGTCTATATATACACATCCTGTTGGTTCTGTTTCTCTGGAGAACCCTAACTAATACAGTCCGTGCGCCTGAAGACCAGTGGTCCCCACGCTGAGCTGGGCTGTCACCTCCAAACACAGCCTTCCTCAGGGCTGTTTGTAGTTGTGCCTTCCTCTCCCCACAACACCTAGGCCCCAAACCCTTCTCCCCGCTGAGTTTCCTACTTCCCAGGGAAAGCAGAGACATTCAGGAGGGAGCTCCCTTAACTTCTCTCATCCCCCAACCTTTCCCAACACAACCCCCCCAAAAGTATAAGATTTCTCTGCACCATTGCCCCCATTCTTCTCTCTGCTGGAAAGTGTCATTCCTACAGCCAAAGGCTAATGTCTCCACCTCTGATGTGAGTCCCATCTTCTCCCTCCTCCAGGAGCCTCCCTGTAAATTATACCTCCCTCTCTCCTGTATCTTCAACTTTAAAAACAAAACAGATGAGACTTTTCTGTACCCCCAATTCCCTCCAGTTATGTCTCCTTCCCTTCCCAGCCAAGCTTCCTCAAAGAGCAGTCTACACAGTTCTAACTCTCCCTCCTCCCACTTATCCCTGGACTCTCGCAGTCTGGCTTCTGCCCCCCTCACCTGCAGGAACCTGCTCTGAAGGACACACACACCCCTCAAGATGCTAGGCTCAGGGACATTTTTCAGTCCTTGCCTTCAATCCTGATCTTCATACCGTTTGACACCTCCTTTGCAAAACCCTCCATCCACTTTCTACTGGTTCTCCTCCTAATGCTCATTCCTCCTTCATCAGCTCCTCACCCTCCATCTGTCCTCTAGACACTGTGTTTCCTAGCATCCTGCCCTTGGTTGTCTTGTCCTTCCCTTCCACTACTCTCTTCAAGGACTCTTTTCTACATTTATGATTTTAACCATCACCTGCCTTCCCTCTCTTCATCCCAGACCTCCCTGCTGTGCTCCAGACTCATATACTCAATTATGAAAATGTCATTTTCATCTGACTTGCCCAAGATATTGGTATTAGTTATCTATTACTGCATAACAGCTTATCCCCAAATTTAGTGGCTTATAAAAGCAAATATTTATTCTGAGAATCAGGAATCTGGGAAAGACTTAGCTGGGTGTCTCATGAAGTTGCAGAGAAGATGCCAACCTGGGCCACTGTCATCTGAAGGACTGACTGGAGCTGGAGGCTCTGTCTCCAAGCTCGCTCATTCACATGGCTGTCGGTTGGAGGCCTCAGTTCCTCTCTGGGTCTTGGCAGGAGGCCTCAATCCCTTGCCACGTGGACCTCCCCATGGAGGTGCTCCCATGTCCTCCAGGGTGAGCAATGCATGAGAGCAAGGAGGAAGGTGCAATGCCTTTTAGGACCTACTCTCAGAAGTGACCTACCATCACTTCCGTCGTATTCTATTGGCCACATAGCCCAATGCTGACACAACGTACCAATTTTTACCCACTGCCAATTCATTCTCCACACTGTTTCTAGAATAATCTTTAAGCAAGTAAAACACCTCAAAGGCTTTCTGTTTTCGTCAGCATAAAAACCAAGCTCCTTAGCATAGCATACAAAGCCATTGGTGACCCAACCGGTAGCTAGAGCTCTCACCATGTCCATCCTTTAATACTTCTTTCTAGCCAAGATGTATGGTTCACAGTTCCCAGGAGGTGTCAGGATAATTCACTTCTCTGAGCCTTTTCATGTGCTGTTCCCTCTTTTTGGAATATCCCACTTAGGGATATTTGAAATATCCCACTTAGGAAGGCTAACTCTGCAACTCTCCAAAATTCAGCAACTTGAGAACAGGAATTGTGTCTTGTCATCTCTGTATCTCATCACTTAGCATAGTACCCACCATAGAGGAGTTGTTCAACAAATGTTTACTGAATGAATAAGCGTGTGAAAAAAAAATAATAATAAGTGTGTGAGCAGGCAGTTCCTGCGTGCCTAGTACCCCTGTGGCATTTGTGATATCCAAGGAACAGCTTGTCCACCTCTCAGTCACTCTCCCCTCTCAGACTACCTTTCCTGCCCAACCATCTCCCTTTGCTTCAATGACATGGTTGGAAAGCACATTCTGAATTCTAACCCACTTCATTTCTTGCTCACTCTGTGACCTTGGGAACATTATTTATTGCCTCTGAGCCTCTAGTCTTCATCTGCACCAAGGGTTAATAAAAAGGAGAGGATAAGATAAATTACTTAAATTAATATTAATTGAACTAGATACTGTGCTAGGCACTCTTAAATAAATTAGCTTGAGCGATAGTCATAGTATCCTAGTGAGACAGACTTTATACCCTTTCTACAGAAGAGGAAACTGCAGCTCAGAGTAGTTAGGTAGGTAACTTGGCCAAGGTCAGAAAGCTGGAAGATTTGAGGCAAGTGGTTGTATCATAGGCAACATTAGAAAAAAATAAAGAAGCATCCAGTTGTCTTCCATCACTGAACAACTGAGATTTTCTTACTCACAGCTTTTTCCAGCCTAGTATCTCAAGGATAGAGGCTCTGACATTTCCCATCAGAACAACATTTGGTGAGCACTGCATCTTACCCCCAGGTCCAAGTCGCCAGGGTTTCCCCCAGTCTGCTCCTACAGATTCTGACCGTGATATCTACATTCCTTCTGCACCTTTATTTTAAAGCATATGTACACCTGTCATATCTTACTAGATAGATGGGAAGGAATGAGTCTTCCCATTTTACAGGTGAGAAAATTGAGGTTCAAAGTAACTCACCTAAAGTCATATGGTATCACTCCTCAACAGGAGGACAGTAGTCCCCATCAGAGGTTGACATGCCCGTGGAACCAAGGGGACATGTTCTTCTAATTGACTGGGAAGCAGAAGAGTGGCATTAGGAAAGGAGAACCATTAAGTATATCAGACAGACCTGAGTTCTGATCTGAGCTCTTTTGGTTGCAAAACTACCATAGTTCAATTTAAAAAGAAAGAAGGAAGGAAGGAAGGAAGGAAGGAAGAAAGGAAGAACCACAGTTTAGAAAGAGTAGGTCTGTTTTAGGAGCTAATCTTTGTGGCAGAATAGAGAGATCAGGAGCTCCTTGAGGGCAAAATTTTATCTTACCTTCATATCCCTGGTGCCTAGCACAGTTCCAGGGACATAACTGGTATTTAATAAATGTTTGTTGTCTTGACAAGGGGATTTGGAAGGAAGGAGGCAGGGGAGGGAACTTGAGTGAGTTGAGAATCAAGAATCCAAGGGGGAGACAGCCTAGAAAGAGTGGGTCCAAGAGAGAGACTCCAGGCATTTGTGGCCCTGGTTCCCTTTTTCCAAGCCATGAGGAAATCCTCCAGAGGAAGAGAGTGCTGTGGCTTTAAATGACTTCAGCGTTGTCAATGAATCTGCTCTGCTAAAAGAGTTATCCTCTTGCTCCTGCGCTTGTCCTCCCCCTTCTCTCAGCTCCCCAAACCCTTCTCGGCTGCTATGATGGGATAATTAGATGCGAGAGCTCAGCACAGATGATGCTCCAGTTGCTTAGCAACTAATGGTTTCCACGGAGACCGCAAAGCACAGCCTCCAGAGCAGCCAGTGAGCAGCTCGGCAGGGCAGGGAGAAGACGCAACTCTCAGCTCCTCCAGAAACCTGGGGAGGGCCAGGGGTGGGGAAGGGGGGGATTGGAGGGAGAAAGGAGGGTTTAAAGGCACAGGCCCCTCTTATCCTTTTAAAATCTGGTCAGGGCTCTGCCCTCCCCTACCCGACTCCATCCCCCTCATAATTTCAGATGGGGATGGGGGCTTAGGAGTGGACCCAACACGACCCACTCTGCAATAAACCCAACCTCTTCTTTCTGCTCCTGGTTTGTGACTGAAATGGGAAGAGATATCTCCCAAGCCCAAGTGTAAACATCCTCCCAGTTGGTAATGGGATTTGAAGAGTACTAAGAAGATCCCTCACCCCTGGAATTTCACCATTTAGTGTGTTCCCGCTCTCCAAAGTTCTCCATGTGCAAAAGATCCTCTTTCAGTTTGTAGAACGATGATAAGAGCTGATCTAAAAGGGGACAAAAGCCAAGGTGCAGGGAAAACGGGATTCAGTTCTTCACCCAAAGGCAGTCTGTCCTGGGAGACTGGGGAAAAACACCTGCCCCTGATCTCCATCACAGGATCCAGAGTGTGTGTGTGTGGGAGGGGGGAGGCAATACAGAGCATCTGGCGACTCAAAGTGTGGGCCTCCCAGACTAGCATCAATCAACGTTACCTGGAAGCTCGTTAGAAATGCAGAATTTCAGGCTTCACCTCAGACCCACTGAATCAGAAACTGCATCTTAACAAGATCCCCGCTGATTCATATGCACATTAAATTTGGAGAAGCGCTGGTCTGAGGCCCTCCTACTCTGCTTGGGCCCCTGAGTCCTATCTTTATTGTCACCGCCTGCTCACACCCCAGACCTTGAGCCTACCTTCCCACCGTGGGGGTAAGGACACAACCCCACCAGACCCTTACTTCCCTATCAGAACCCCGGCCCTCTTCTAGGACTGGGGAGGCTAGAGTGGCTCCTGGAGCAGAAAGACACACATAACACTCTCTGAGGAGGTCTATGACCTCTCCTGACAAAGTATTCCATGTTCCACAAGTGGCTCTAGTGCCGAGTCTCAGTTCCCACATCCACAAAAGGGAGCCAATGACATCTACGACCCAGGATGGCTGTGAGGGTAAGTGTGGAGCAAGCAAAGACCCTGCCCGGGGCTCAGGGTAGGTGCTTTCTCCTCTTGTCTTCTCTCCACTCACAACTCCTCCTTCACATCTCTCTAACACTGATGGTCTCTAACACGGATAGTGCCATCAGAGAAGTTGTGTCTCTTTTTCATTTTCTCCTACCAGGTCTTTCTCTCTTCTTATTTATTTATTTATTTATTTATTTATAATTTATTTATTTTATTCATTTTTGGCTGCATTGGGTCTTCGTTGCTGAGTGGGGGCTTTCTCTAGTGGTGGTGAGCAGGGTCTACTCTTTGTTGTGGTGCGCAGGCTTCTCAGTGCGGTGGCTTCTCTTGTTGCAGAGCACGGGCTCTAGGCATGCAGGCTTCAGTAATTGTGGCTCGCGGGCTCAGTAGTTGTAGCTCGCGGGCTCTAGAGCGCGGGCTCAGTAGTTGTGGCTCACGGGCTTAGTGGCTCTGCAGCATGTGGGATCTTCCCGGACCAGGGCTCGAACGAGTGTCCCCTGCATTGGCAGGTGGATTCTTAACCACTGCGCCACCAGGGAAGCCCCTCTCTCTCTTCTTTATTCTCAAACAGTTCACAAAGGTTGCTGACCAAGGCTGACTGTTCCCACCCCCACCCCCACTGGGTGGGTCAGTGCCCACCTCTCCGAACACTGGAAGTCCTCCCCGGCATCCTTGGTCCCACTCTCGAGAAGAATGGGAAGCACTGTGCGCTCCCGGGCACCCACACCCCTCTGCCTCTCCCAGAGCTCAGGGCCCGGGCCTCAGTGGATGCCAAGAACTGGAACCCCTGGCTCTGCTGCCCCCACCCCCTACTACCTGTTTCTTTCAGCTTCTCTCCCATTCCTGCCCAACCAAGGCCCTTTCAGGAGCCCCTCAGGGTTATTCTCCTCTCCCTGCACACCAGGGCAAACTCAGAACTTGCCGCCCTCCTAGGAAGAGCCCCGCACCACCTGAGGGGAACGGTCCTCTACAGGCCGGGCTCCAGATGCACGTGCAGGCAGGAACACTCATGCCCTTACACGTGGGTGCCCCAGAAGAAGGGGGTTTTCCTCCCCCCACCTTAGTTACCCTGCCCCTCTGCAGGTGACTAAGCCACCAAGATCCAGCCAGGGCCTCCCCCTTCTTGGCCTGAGGGCTAGCTCCCCATCCTGAAAAACCTGTCTGGGGGCCTCCCCTGAGGCTGTAGGGCCCAAGGGGCAGGTTGGACAGGATTCCCCTCTAGCCCCTCCCACCCCCAGGACAAAATCAGACACCCCCGGGGCAGGGCCTCACTTTCCTTAGGAAGCCACAGCCTGCCAGCACCCACCCCAGCTCCCAGCTATGGCGTCTCCGCTGCCTGTCCGGACCTTGTCCTTGATCCTGATTCTGCTGGCTGTCCTGGCCCCCGGGGCTGCAGGTTTCTGCCATCTCTGGCCGGGGTGGGGAGGGGCTCAGGGGTCTGGAGAAGAAGGACTGTGCCTTCCAGGGCTCTCAAAGAGGGGCTGATCTGGCCAGTTGGGGTTGGGGGACTGGAGATGGCAGTGACCAGGCATCAGTCACTGGGGCCCAGGGCACACTCCTGGTCCCAGATCCAGGAGGCAGGGAGGTGTGGGGAAGAGTCCAAGGCTACGGATATGGGTGGGGTTGGGCTCTGCCCCCTTCTGGCACCCAGGGTCTAGCGGCTTGGTGGAGTACCTAGCTTCTGCAGCTCAAGCCTGCCACCTGGTGGTTGCACAGGCAAAGGCTCGTGTTTTGCAAACGGACTGCAGAATGGGACTGTTCATCCTTAGAGAGGACCCCCAGGGGTGGGGGGCAGATCTGTTGATGAGAGGGGGATTGATCCTCCCCTGTATTCCCTCCTGGCCCCCCAGCCGACTTCAACATCTCAAGCCTCTCTGGTCTGCTGTCCCCAGCACTGACGGAAAGCCTGCTAGTTGCCCTGCCCCCCTGTCACCTCACAGGGGGCAATGCCACACTGATGGTCCGGAGAGCCAATGACAGCAAAGGTCTGCTACCCCCTCCCAGGCATCCCCTAGTCTCCAGAGATCCCTTCCCAGGACACCCAGCATCCCTCCTCCCACTCATCCCTTCTTATTGACCCCCTTCTTGGGCCATCCATACTCTAAATCCTGCCCTTCTCCTTGGGGTCTCCAGAAACTTGACCTTGCCTCACACCCCCAATTTCCTGCCCAGTGGTGAAATCTAGCTTCGTGGTGCCTCCATGCCGCGGACGCAGGGAGCTGGTGAGCGTGGTGGACAGTGGGTCTGGCTTCACGGTCACCCGGCTCAGTGCATACCAGATGACAAACCTAGTACCAGGAACCAAATACTAGTAAGTACCAGACCCTGGCCTGGGGCATCTGTGGGAGGGCCTACAGGAAGAGAAGCTGGGTCCTGACTTTGGTGTTGGTTGTGGGAGGTGGTCAGCATGGGGGAGAGTGAGGGCACAGCTAAAGGGATCAAGAATGCACCTCTCCTGGGCACAACAGGAGGCATAGCTGTGAAGGGGGAGGCCTGGGCTCCCTCTTACCCTAAGTCCCAGATATTCACTGAGGATTCTCTCCTCTCCCAAATCTCACCACAAAAGCATTTCCTACCTAGTGACGAAGGGGGCATCCACTGAGTCCAGTAGAGAGGTCCCAATGTCCACACTTCCTCGTAAGTAACATCTCAGGGCCCCAGAGCCTTTCCAGGCCCCTCCCACCCCATCCCGCAGCTGCCCCTCCCTGTGCTCCCTTAGCTCCTTTGCTTACCTCTATCTTCACACTGAGCCCTTGGCATTTTAAGTGGCTATTGACTCATCTGCCCACACCGCTGAACTTTGTGGGTAGCGATTGTGTCCGATTAATTTCTGTATCCTCAGTGCCTGACATAGGAGATGCTTCGTAAATGTTTTTCTGATGGATGTCTGGATCCCTCCAACGAGTCGTTGGTTGGGTGGGTGAATAAATGGGTGAAGGGATGGCTGGTTGGATGAATGGATGAGGGGCTAGGCTGGGAGCCTTGCGAAGGATGGGGGCCCCTCCTGACCACAACGGCCTCCCTCCTCTCTTCTGACAGGAAGGAAGGCAGAATCTATTGGGCTGGGAATGGCCCGGACGGGGGGCATGGTGGTCATCACAGTGCTGCTCTCTGTAGCCATGTTCCTGCTGGTTCTGGGCTTCATCATCGCCCTGGCACTGGGTGCCCAAAAGTGAGGAAGACAGCACCGGGCAGCAGGCTCCTCCAGGAAGTCCAAGGCACCGTCCATTTCCCCAGCTCAGGGCTCTGCTTTTGCTCCTGTCTCCTCTGCTGAAAAGACTGCCTGCGCCCAGGCCACAGTCGCCAGGCTCTGGCTCCTCTGGTGCCATCACCTCCCCTCCCTGCCCCCTCTCCACTGCAGCCCTTTCCTCCCTCTGTCCCCCTCCTTGTCCCCTAAGGCCTCACCTTGACCCAACACTCCCTATTATTCCCCTCATCCCACTCGTGTCAGAATCGGTTTTCCTCCCATTTCACCTCTTTAACCAATCCCTACCCATGACAGACAGGAATTTTTCCTTCCCTCAGTGAATTTAGTCCCTACAATAAAACCTGATGCCATGTTGCTGTGTGTGTTTCTCTTCAACGGGCTCCACTTTGGGGTGAACCTATAGCATCTATGTCCAGGCTGCAGCTGCTCTCAGTCCTCTCTCTGCCCTGGAGCCCCAAAGTTGCGTTTCCCAGGAGGCAGGAAGGGGTGGATGAGATAAGAATCCAAGAGTCAGGGACTTCCCTGGTGGCGCAGTGGTTAAGAATCTGCCTGCCAATGCAGGGGACACGGGTTCGAGCCCTGGTCTGGGAGGATCCCACATGCCACAGAGCCACTAAGCCCGTGAGCCACAACTACTGAGCCCGCGAGCCACAACTACTGAGCCCGCGAGCCACAACTACTGAAGCCTGCGCGCCTAGAGCCCGTGCTCCGTAACAAGAGAAGCCAACGCAATGAGAAGCCCGCGCACCACAATGAAGAGTAGCCCCCGCTCGACACAACTAGAGAAAGCCCGTGCGCAGCAACGAAGACCCAACACAGCTGTAAATTAATTAATTAATTAAAAATAAAAAAGAATCCAAGAGTCAGGGTTCTCAGACTCACACCTGGCCTGTGGGTTTTGCACCCTCCAGAGCAGGCCACCCAAGCAGGGGCCTGGGGTGGGGGTGTGGCCGAGGCTGGTGCACCACGTGGGGACCAGCAGGGCAAGGGGAAGCGCTGGGGGAAAGAGAGGCTCTGACCAGGAAAAGACAGAGGGCCACCAGGGTGAGACCCAAGGACAGGGTGCTGGGCGCAACGGGAGTGGAAAATAGGCGAAAGGGTCTCTAGGAGGAGAGAGCAGAAGTGGAAGAACCCTGCCGGAGGGGGCAAGAGTATAGTACCGCGGGGTAACAGAGGGAAAAGAGCGGGAGTACTCATCCTCATTCATTTGTGTCTTCTCCAATATATATATTCCTTCTAAGGATCTTTGCCTTGCTCTTAGGGGAAAGACCAAAATCTTTGAGGTGACCTTCAAAGACAGCCCTGGGTCTCTCCCCTAACTGCCCCTCTGGCTCTCACCATGTGCCTTCTAATGTCCTGTGTTTCCTCTTGCCTCAGCGCCTTTGCACAGACTATTCCTTAAGCCCAGGCTGCTCTGAAGACTGCCCCCATGCCCACTCCATTCTATTTGCATAGTTAAGCCAGCTTCCCCAGGGAAGCCTTCTCTGACCTCCACCCCCCATTAGGTTGGGTTCTCCTATCCCATCTTTCATAGCATTACTATGTTTATTATGTTTATGTGATTATTCAATTGTCTCCCCACCAGACTTTATGTTCCCTGGGAGTTGTCGCTTTGCTCCCAAGGGACTGTAGTACCTTTGCGGTGCCTGGGACACAGTGGATACTCAATAAACATTGTTGAATAAGTGAACAAACGAATGAATTAACAAGCCCCTGAAGAGAAGGCGGGGGCTAGGAAAGTGCCAAAAATTCTGCAAAAACAATAAAAAATGACACAGAGTTAGAAGATGCTGGAACAATGGTCTAATGATCCCTTTCTAGAGTAATCCAGGAGCCCGGGAGAGGGAGGCAATGGAAGAGAAGAACAACAATATCTATGAATTCCACGAACACTAACTTAGCATTTATTATGTGCCAGGTGCTACTGGAGGTGCTAGGAATAAACTGTGAAAAGACACTGTTCCTCCCTCGTGGAACTTACATGGAATTTAGTGGAAGATACAGATTCCCCAAAATGCGAACAAGTAAATACATAAAACTGTCATAAGTGCTATGATAGATGAGAGGAGGTGAACACTGGGACCCTCCTTAGTTTCAGTGGGCCTGACTGAGCTGAGGCCTGGAGTCAAGAGGGAGGGTCAGGGAGAATGGTTCAGGCCCTGCTTCCCACCCTAACTGCACCAGCTGAGGGAGGTTTGGTGCCCACCCCTCTTGTATTGTGGGAAGAGCATCAGACAAGGAGCAAAACTGTGCCGCACATTAGAATCATCCAGGGGGGTTTTAAAAATCCCAACGCCCAGGCCATACCCCACACCAGAATCAGAACGACTGGGGGTGGGATCCAGGCATTAGTACTTTTTAAAGATCCCCAGGGGAGTCCAATGTGCAGCAAAGTTTGGATATTACTGACATAAACATTTTAGAAATTGTGGTAAAATGAACATAACATAAAACGTACTATTTTAACCATTTTTAAGTGTACAGGTCAGTGGCATTAAGTACACTTACATTGTGCAGCCAGCACCACTATCTACCTCCAGAACCTCAGCAGCCCAAACGGAAATTCTGTACCCATTAAATAATAAGTCCCCATTCCCTCCTCCTCTACCCTTGGCAACCACCGTTCTTTATGTCTCTATAAATTTGGCTATTCTAGATATACAAGTGGAATTGTACAAAATTTGTCCTTTTGTGTCTGGCTTATTTCACTTAGCATAATATTTTCAAGGTTCGTCCATGTTGTAGCGTGCATCAGAACAATTTAAGGTTAAATAATATTCCACTGTATGTATATACCACCTTCATCCACTGAGGGACACTTGGGTTGTTTCCACTTTTAGATATTGTGAATAAGGCTGTCGAACATGGGTATGAAGATGTATGTTCAAATCTCTGATTTCACTTCTTTCGGTTATATACTGAGAAATGAGATGGCTAGATCATATGGTAATTCTACATTTTTTTTTTCAATTTTATTTTATTTTTTTGGCTGCATTGGGTCTTCACTGCTGTGCATGGGCTTTCTCTAGTTGCACTGAGTGGAGGGCTACTCTTCGTTGCGGTGCACAGACTTCTCATCGCGGTGGCTTCTCTTGTTGCGGAGCACGGACTCTAGGCATGCAGGTTTTAGTAGTTGCAGCATGCGGGCTCAGTAGTTGCGGCACGTGGGTCCTAGTGTGCACGGACTTCAGGAGTTGCGGTGAGTGGGCTCAGTAGTTGTGGCTCGTGGGCTTAGTTGCTCCGCAGCATGTGCGATCTTCCTGGGCCAGGGATTGAACCTGTGTCCCATGCATTGGCAGACGGATTCTCAACCACTGTGCCACCAGGGAAGTCCCTACATTTTTTGGTTTGAGGGCCTGCACCATTTTACATTCCCACCAGCTATTCACAAGGATTCCAATTTCTCTACATCCTAGTCAACAGTTGCTATCTTCTGTGTTTTGTTTATTTTTATAATAGCTGTCCCAATGGATGTGGTAGTATCTCATTGTGGTTTTTATTTGCATTTCTCTAATGTTAATGATATAAAAGCACATCTTTTCATGTGCTTATTGGACATTTGTATTTCTTCTCTGGAGAAATGTCTATTCAAGTCCTTTGCCCATTTTTAAACTGGGTTGTTTGGGTTTTTTGATGAGTTGTGGGAGTTCTTTATATAGTCTCGATGTTAACCCCTTATGAGAGATATGATTTACATGATATAAACATTCTTAAATGATACACTAATTTTAAAAGGCCTATGGGGGTGGGGGTGGGGGTGTGATGAACTGGGAGATTGGGATTGACATATATACACTAATATGTATAAAATAGATAACTAATAAGAACCTGCCGTACAAAAAATAAATAAATAAAATAAAATTCAACAACAACCAAAAAAGGGCTATAGGGGACTTACTTCCCTGGCACTCCAGTGATTAAGACTCTGTGCTCCCGGGCTTCCCTGGTGGCGCAGTGGTTGAGAATCTGTCTGCCAATGCAGGGAACACGGGTTCGCGCCCTGGTCTGGGAAGATCCCACATGCCGCGGAGCGACTGGGCCTGTGAGCCACAATTACTGAGCCTGCGCGTCTGGAGCCTGTGCTCCGCAACAAGAGAGGCCGCGATAGTGAGAGGCCCGCGCACCGCGATGAAGAATGGCCCCCGCTTGCCACAGCTGGAGAAAGCCCTCACACAGAAACGAAGACCCAACACAGCCATAAATAAATAAATAAATAAATAAATAAATAAATAAATAAATAAAATATTAAAAAAAAAAAAAAAGACTCTGTGCTCCCAATGCAGGGGGCATAGGTTCGATCCCTGGTTGGGGAACTAAGATCCCGCATGCCACACAGTATAGCCTAAAAAATAAATAAAAGGAAAAAAAATAAAAATAAAAAAAATAAAAAGGGCTATAAAAGGGTGGATGCATTACAATAACATTTTTTATAAAACAAAAATCAAACACTCATAAGGAAAAAGATTGGAATAATATACATCAGAATGTAATTAATTATTATCTCTGGTTGATAACAAGAGTGATTTTTATTTTATTGTTTTTTCTTTGTGCTTTCTATACTTCCAAGTTTTATGCATCAAACATGTATTATTTTTATAATTAGGTAAATTGTCATAAAAGTTATTATTATTGATATTAAAGGTAGAGTCCCAGTAAATTTTTTAAAAGAAAGCTGTTGTTTTCACCATAGTTAAAACAACATTTATTGAGGGTCTCCTATGCACCAGGTACTACTCTCAAAATTTCTGGTCGGGACTTTCCTGGTGGCTCGGTGGGTAAGAATCCGCCTGCCAGTGCAGGGGACATGGGTTTGAGCCCTGGTCCAGGAAGATCCCACATGCCACAGAGCAACTAAGCCCGTGTGCCACAACTACTTAAGCCCACACGCCTAGAGCCTGTGCTCCGCAACAAGAGAAGCCACTGCAATGAGAAGCCTGCGCACCACAACGAAGAGCAGCCCCCGCTCGCCACAATTAGAGAAAGTCCACGTGCAGAAACGAAGACCCAACGAAGCCAAAGATAAATAAATAAATTATTTTTTTAAAAAAATCTGGTCTAGTAGACAAGGAACAGGCAACACAATATAGGGTGGATGAGCTCTGATGGGAAAACCCAGTATGCACAAAGGAACCAGAGGGGGCTGCCTCACCCTCTGGCCAAATCTGAACAATTTAAGAATTAAAACAAATAATTACAGTACTGAATTATGATCCACTCTGTAAAATAAGAATCAATCCTTTGAGTCCATACTAATAACAAATAAACAAAATGAGATAAGGAAAAGCTCTTCTTTACAACAGAATGCCAACTAAATAAATGGAGATGTAATGATTGATTTAGAAAAATCAGGGAATTCCCTGGCGGTCCAGTGGTTAGGACTCAGTGCTTTCATTATCGTGGCCCCGGGTTCAATCCCTGGTTGGGGAACTAAGATCCCACAGTCAAAAAAAAAAAAAAAATCATCATTTCACACCCATGATAGTAATGATTGATTTAGGCAAGAATCGTAAATGGACGCTAGAATCTGTGGGTTCAAACTTGATGAGAAACAGGATTTTAGATCACTTTAAAGTATCTCCCCACAAATTGCTTACTAATTACAAAAGAAAAAAAAAAGGTAACTTCACAGTTGAGAAACATGATGGATACCACAAATACTGAGACAAAGTGACATCATGGGCCTCTTGATGTGATGTACTAAGAAGGAAACAAAATCACTTCTCTGGTATTGTTGCCAAAAATGCATAATCTAAGTCTAATTATGAGGAAATTAGGGACATTCTACAAAATAAATGGCCTGTACTCTTCAAAAGTGTCAACGTTATGGAAGATTTAAAAGTCTGGTGGGGGGGTGGTGGGATGAATTGGGAGATTGGAATTGACATGTATACACTAATATGTATAAAATAGATAACTAATAAGAACCTGCTGTATAAAAAATAAATAAAATTCAAAAAAAAATTAAAAATAAATAAATAAAAGTCTGAGAAACTGCTCCAGATTAGAGACTAAAGAGACATAAATATTAAATGCCCTGCATGATCCTGAATTGGATTCTAGACCAGAAAACAAATTAAATAAAGGACACTATTGGGACAATTGGTGAAATCTGAATAGAATGTGTATCTTAAACATAGTATTGAATTAATGTTAAATTTTTTTTTTCAAAGAATTTTTTTTTTTAACGCATTGTTTACTTTGTTTATTTATTTATTTTTGGCTGTGTTGGGTCTTCGTTTCCGTGCGAGGGCTTTCTCTAGTTGTGGCAAGCGGGGGCCACTCTTCATCGCGGTGCGCGGGCCTCTCACTATCGCGGCCTCTCTTGTTGCGGAGCACAGGCTCCAGACGCGCAGGCTCAGTAATTGTGGCTCACGGGCCTAGTTGCTCCGTGGCATGTGGGATTTTCCCAGACCAGGGCTCGAACCCGTGTACCCTGCATTGGCAGGCAGATTCTCAACCACTGCGCCACCAGGGAAGCCCATCAATGTTAAATTTTGATGATTTTCTTGTTTCTGATTTTCTGGTTATGTAAACCAATATCCGTGTTTTTAGAAAATACACACTGAAGTATTTGTGGGTAAAGGGACATGACATCTGCAAATTACTCTCAAACAGTTCAGAAAAAATAATGTATGTCTTACATACATGGAGACAAAAGCAAAAATGTGATGAAATGTTAATAATTGGTATAATTGGTGAGTTACAGGATTTAGGTATACTGGAATTTTTTACAGTATTCTTGGGACTTTTCTGTAAATCTGAAATTATGAAAAACAAAATTTAAATATCACCATTCAAAAAAATAAAATAATTTAAAAAATCACCATTTAATCCTATCTCCACCATATACTTACAGATGTAATCTTGGATAAACCATGAAATCTTCCAAACTTCTAGAAAGTAGCTATTAATACCACCACGGGATCATTCTTCAATGGTAGACTGATTTACTAAATAAAAGAAGAGCTTGGTGCAAATGTAGAGGGGAAAGAGAGCCTGGGGTACCTCCCTTCTGGACCCCCAAGGTTCCCAAATGAAAGCGGGGGGTCTTGCAGAAAGACGTGGCAAGGAGCACTCAGTGGAGGCTCGAGAGCAAGGGTGTCAGACGGACTGGGCACACCTGAGCGGGCTCCGACCTAACTCAATCAGAGCGCGGGTATTTGAGGAAGTGCCTCCTAGGCCTCAGCCTCAGTCTCTTCAGACTCTCCCACCCTGTGCTGGCTCTCCCTCCTCTAGCTAATCGTGGATCTGAAGCTCCAGCACCTAGACTTTTGGGCCAGCCTCCATGGCCAGGTCCCGGGATTGCTGGACTGGGACATGGGGAACGAGTGCTTTCTGGCCTTCACCACTACGCACCTGCCCTTAGCGGAACAGAACCGTGAGTGTCCGAGAGGGGGGTCGTGGGGGATGGGCGCGCCGCGGAGGGTCGGAGGCTCCTGGGCGCGCCGGACCGGAAGCTCCCCGGCCTTTGACTCGCTTGCCACTCACCCCCACGAGCCCCGTGACGTATGTCGCGTTACCGGGCCCCGCGCCCCCTTTGCTGAACCCCGGAGCTCCCACCCCGCCTCCACTTTTTCCGAGGGGCAATGGAGTCCCCGCCTCGACCGAAAGCCCAGGGAGGGCAGGGGTCCTGCCTGAACACGGCCTTTCAATCCTACCCCACCCACCCCGGCTAAATCCCAGAACTTTCTAGGCCTCTTCTCGGCCTTTTCTCCGTGGCGCCTACGCCATCGGGGCACACTACGTTTTCGTTCATCTTTCTCTTAAAATCTTTTTAAAATCGGTTTTGTTCGTGGCTGTATCCCCACCTCTTAATACATTGTCTGACACCTAGAGGTGCTCAATATTTGCTGAATGGATAGTTGACCGTTGTCTTTTAAAAACTTTTTTTGTTTGGTCCTCAAGTGTTGCGATTTGAGTTAATCACCTCCTACATTCATGGTACATGATTGCCATCTGTTTGGGCAAAGTACTTGGATTAACTCATTCAATCCCCACCCACTTTTGTCACCTCCCACACTCCCAAGTATCTACCCTAATCCGTTTAATGTCTTTAGATAGGTGTATCTTTGAAAACTGTTTAGCATTATTTTGCTTTTATAGATGAACTTAATTGACATAAACTCATTGCTTTTTTTCCCCTCATTCAAATTGTTTTTAAGAGTTATTTCGGTTGCTAAATGCAGATCTGGTTCATCATTTCTGACTGCTGTGCGGTATTCTATCATCTGCATACATTACTTTTTGCATTTTAATTCTCCTTACTGATGGAGACAAAACTCCACTGGAACTCTTTGCCACCATAAGTAATGCTGATGAACATTCTTGTATCTTCACTGATTCAAGAAATATTTATTGAGCACCTCCAATTTGCCAGGCACTGTTCTGGACGCTCACGTGATACATCATGAACAAAACAGACAAGTCTTCATGGAGCTGACATTCTACTGGGGCCACACAGGCAATCCACATTAAAAAAAAAAAAAAAAAAATATATATATATATATATATATATATATATATGGTATGTTATAAGTGATAACTGAGATGGGGGAAAAAAGGACATGGTAAGAGGGCTCAGGAATGGGGGCTGGGAGGTGGTGGCAGCTACAGTTTTAAATAGGGTCATCAGGTTGGTCTTCATTGGGAACATAGTATATGAGCAGAGCAGAGTTGAAGGAGGTGAGATAGTGAGCCGGAGGATACTTAGAGGAAAATTTCCCAGGCAGAAAAAATAGCCAGTGTAGAAGCCCTCAGGAATATGCCTGGAGGAACCGGTAAAGAGGCCAGTGAGGCTGGATCAAAGTAAATAAAGAGGAGAGTTCAGAGGGTGTGGGTCATGGAGCAGAGATCAGGAAGAGCCGTCTTCCCCTTTGAGGGCGTTAGGGTTGACTCCAAGTAAGATGCAGCATGGTTGAAAGGTTTGGAACAGAGGAGTGACATGATCGCCAGCTTAGTGAGTGACCTGTGCCATTGCATAGTGTGCCTATACTTGGTTTAATGTCCTGCTATCACTGTCTTAAGATTTTTAATAATTTTTGAACAAGGAGGCCCACATTTTCCTTTTTTGAACAAGGAGGCCCACATTTTCCTTTTGCACTGGGCGCTGCAAATTATGTAGCTGATCCTGAATGATCTATAGTCTGAAAAGATCACTGTGGCTGCTGGGTTGAGGGTACACTGTAAATGTAGAGCGACTGGGAAGCCAGGAGACTAGTTAGGAGGCTACTGTAGTAATCCAGACAAGAGCCGATGGCAGACTGCACCACCAGGGTGGTGGCAGAGGATATGGTGAGAAGGTAGAACCACGTGGATTTGCTTGATGGATTGGATGTGTGGTGTAAAAAAGAGAGATTAGAGGATGACTCATCCAGAGTTTTTGGCTGATCAAGAGCAAGGATGGGTTGTCTTGTAGTGAGATGGGGTAAGCTCCTGATAGGATGTTTAGGGAGGAAAATCAGGAATTCTGTTCTGAACATGCTGAGTTTGAGATATTTTTTAGATATCCAAGTAGAAATGTTGAGTAAGCTGGTGAATATATAAGTCTGCAATTCTGGAGAGAGGTATGCAGATATAAAATTTGAGAGTCTTTGGTACACGCCTGGCATTTAAGGGGTGAGAATAGAGAAGAACCAAGGATGAGCCCTGGGGGGCATTCCATTCTAAAGATATTGGAGAGGAGATAAACCAAAAAAACTGAGGAAGTGACCATTAAGAATCAAAACTGATATTGTGGTTTCCTGGAAACCAAGTGAAGAAAGTGTTTCAAAGAAGGAGTGGTCACAGGACAGGAACACTGCTGTGAGAGATCAGGTCGGAGGTGGGCTGACTATTGGATTTAGCAAAGCAGAGCCTTGATTATATGGTTTTGGTGGAGTGCAGCCTTGATCATAGTGGTTTTGGTGGAGTGGTGGAGGAGGAAGACTGATTGGCAAGGCTTTAAGTGTGGAAGGGAGAGGAAGTGGAGACAAAGTATAGGCAATTCTTTCGAGGAGTTCTTCCTCAAAGGAAAGCAAAAATATGGAGTAGTGGCCTGGCACAGAAAGTGGGGATAAAAGAAGTTCTTGTTTTTAATAAGATGAGAGAATTAACAGCATATTTGAATGATGATAATGGTCCAGAGACAGAAATTTGTAACAGAAGAGAGAGGAGACTGGAATTCCCTGGCCGTCCAATGAGTAGGACTTGGTGCTTTCACTGCTCCCTGGTCAGGAAACTAAGATCCCACAAGCCTCCTGAGGCCAAAATAAATTTCAAACACTGTCCTTGAGGAGGTGTGGGGCCACCTGTGTCAGAGAGAGCAGGGGAGGGAGATGGACAGAGGCACTATCCTTTGATCCCACTGAGATCACCCGTCTGTTGATATCATCACCCTTTCCCTGCTCTCAAAGAGCAGAGTTAGAGAGGATGTCCTCTCTTTAACTAACCTGGAATCCCCCAGTCAAACAGGCTCACTCTCTTGCATACACCGTTGACTCCTTTGGCTCTCTATGGCTTTGGAACACTTGCTTGGCCAAACCACAACCCTGATTAAATCCAGCTCTACCAAACAAGTGCTCCAAAGCCATAGATCAATGGATTGGGGTTATCAGTTGGTATCAAAAGAGATGGTTGGAAAGAGGAGGTGGTGCATTTTTACATGGTGCAAAAATGAGGTTATGGAGAGGTTGCAGTTATTGGTTTAGGTTATGACAGTGAGGACTGTCTACGTTAGGATGGAAGGCAGAATTTTGGGAGGAGAAGAGTTCAAGAAACTAGAGGCCAGGTTATTAGGATAATCATCTATGTATCTATTGAAATAGCCAAGATTTAAGGCAGGAGTAGCACTAGTGACAGTGAGCCAGGAACTAAATTCCTCTAAATGAGGGGGAGTGGCCGAGAATTTGGTAGATGATGGTAGCAATGAAAATTAGTATATAAATTCCTCTTTTAACTTGAGTAGACACACCCAGGATTAGACAGTAAATTGTAGTGCTGCCTGATTATTCTTCACCAGCACCGGTTGCTATTCAGATGTAATAAAGGATCCTATTTCACTGCACCTTTGCCAACACTTGGTATTACCTCTTTTTATAATTCTTGTCAGTTTGATGTAAAGTATTATATCATTCTTTTATTGTGTTCCTATTACTAGTAAGGCTGAGCATCTTCAGGAAGCCCCTCCTTCTGAATACTGATTCGTATCTTTCACCCATGTATAGATTTGTCTTAGTCTTTTATTTTTTGATTTGTAGGAGCTGTCTATCAGAGAATTGAGAGTTCTGGAGATGATTTTTTTTCTGGTTTATTATCTATGGATTTTTTTTTTCCCTTGTGAGTTTTACTGTGCAGAACCTTTCAATTTTTGTGTTATAATATCTGCATTAAATGTATAGGTTAATTTGAGGATAATTGGCATCTTTATAATATGTATTATATGTCTTTGTTTATTGAAGTCTTTTAGGTCCTTAAGTAGTAAGTACATCTTTTTCACATAAAGGTCCATTCTTTGATGAGTTAATCCCTAGATACATTATAACTTTGGTTGCTATTGTGAACAGCACCTTTTTGGAAAAAAAAATTATTTTCCAGTTTCTTAATGCTGGTATAGAGGAACAGTGGTGATTAGTATGTTGGTCTTATATCCAGCAAACTTGCTGGACTCTTATTGGTTCTAATAATTTATATATCGATTTTGTATGGTTTTCTGTTAATCTATGTTTTTTTCTGTAAATAATTATAGTTTTGCCTTTTTCTGTCTTGTATCTCTTACTACTTTTTCCTTTTTAGAATACTGTGTTGAACATTAACGATGTAATGGGCATCCTTTCTAATTACTGAGCTCTCTAATAAGTATATCATCATTTTCCAGACAAAAACCTAGATTCATCTGTAATACGACACTCATGGGGACAATGAGGGGGACAAAAATAGTTCCCCCTAACTGGACCAGAAGCCAGCTTCATGTCGAGCAGCTAGCTCTAACATATACCTGATTTACTCTGAGCCCACCATGTATTCATTCATCCAGTTAAGTTGAGCTCCTCCCATGTGCCAGGCAGTGAAGGAGACAGACCTGGAGATAGACACTAAGCAGGTAATTACAATAAAATGTGTGCTATGGGAGTGTTTGGACAGGTAGTCAGAGAAGGCCTGCTTTAGAAAGATGTTTAAACAGAGACCTGATGAGTAGCATTTAACTAGGCAAGCAGGAAGAGGGAAGAGTGTTTCTTTCCAGCAAAGGGAACAGCTTATGGGAAGGCAGAGGATCTAGATGTGGTCTGTTGGAGATGGGTGGAGAGCCTGGGAGGAATGACTCAACACTGATGAGAAGCCAGGGCCTTGTAGACTATCTCAGGAATTTAGATTTGGCCCAAAGGCAATGGAAAGCCATCAGAAGGCTTTACACTGAAGGGTGGCATGATTGGATTAACATTTTTGGGAAGATCACTCAAACTGCAATACGGTAAATTAAAGAAAAGAAGATAAACAGACCTTTTAGGTTATAGGCTTGGACTAGGATGGTAGAACTTGGTGATTGATTGGGTGTGGCTGTACGGGAAAGAGGAGTCAAGAATGATTTCCACTCACGGACATAGAAAACAAACTTATGGTTACCAAAGGGGAAGTGGTGGAGGGGGCGTGGGGGGGATAAATTAGGAGTTTGGGATTAGCAGATACACACTACTGTACATAAAATAGATAACCAACAAGGGCCTACTGTAGAGCACAGGGAACTATGTTCAATATCTTGTAATAACCTACAATGGAAAAGAATCTGAAAAAGAATGTGTATATATATGCGCGTGCGCGCACGTGTGTGTGTGTGTGTGTGTGTGTGTGTGTGTGTGTGTGTGTGTATAAAACTGAATCACTTTGCTGTACACCTGAAACAAACACATTGTAAATCAACTATACTTCAACTAAAAAATTGAGGAAAAAAAAAAAAAAAGAATGATTTCCAAGTATCTAGCCTGGACAGCTGGTTAGATGGTGCCATATGCTGAAACAAGGAATGCAGGAGCAAGAGCAGGAAAATGGAGTTGAGTTTTAGAAATGTTGTTCAAATGCCTGTGGGTTATCCCATGGGCAGTTCTAGTTAAGGGCTGGCAGAGAAGTCTGGGCTAGAGATAAAGATTTGTAAGCCTTGAGTTTATAGATGGTGACTGACTAAAGTAACAGGCATTAATGAGATGGTTTAGGGGCCGTAATGTGGGGTGAGAAGAGAAGAATGCAGAGGAGAATGAAAAGGTCAGAGAGGTAAGGGGAAACCAGTAGAATATGGCATCATAACTTCCCAGGCAGGGCCCGTAGCCACCTCCCAGGGAAGCTTCAAGGGGCCAAAATGAAAATCCTAGGATGTTTTGACTCTCTTCTTTTTGCTAGTTGCCAGATATAAACTCCGAATAGTTGAGCCACCAAAACTACCTCTGGAAAAAAAACCTAACCCTGATAAAGATGGTGAGTAGATGGGAGTGAGTTCTCTGACATGGCCCTGTGGCCTGGGCGGGACACCCAAAGCCCGTGACCTATGGCCTGCAATCTCCTTTTTCTCTGCACAGGTCCAGATTTCGAGCCCAACCTGTGGATGTGGGTAGACCCCAACATCGTGTTCCCCCCTGGAAAGCTGGAGGTCCCAGAACCCAGTAAGGGGAAGAATCTGACAAGCATAGTCCCTTCCCCTCAGCCACCCCCAAAAGAAGACGACTTTGCCAAATGCCCACAGGCCACAGTGGTGGAGTCGCCATCACTTTCTGGAGACCAGTATCCCCCTTGGAAGTGGTTTGCCTCTTCCCCCAGCAACTGGGAGGTAGGGATTTCTGGGGTGTGGGCTGGACTTGGGATGTAAGCAGGGTGGGCACAGGGATGATGCAGCAGAGAGTTCTGTTTTCTTAGGGTTAACGAAGGGTTAATGGGTTCAGAAATTAGCTGTGCCCCCGGGTTGGGGAGAAGCCCAGATGGTGGCCCTAGACCACCACCCCTTCCTGCCACTGCACCCCTGGAGTAGAGGCCGTGGAGTCAGGACCAGTTCCTACTCTGTGCTCCTCTAGCTCACAGAAGAGGAGGAGGCTGAGGACCAGGATGACAGCTCCTCTGTGGCTCTCCCGTCCCCTCACAAAAGGGCCCCCCTCCAGAGTCGGAGGCTTCGGCAAGCCAACAGCCAGGAGGGGGGGCTGTGGTCCCGGCCCCCTCTCAATTACTTCCACCTAATTGCACTGGCATTAAGAAACAGTTCCCCCTGTGGCCTCAACGTGCAACAGATCTACAGTTTCACTCGGTATGTGCAGGGGGGGGCCCTGTGAGGAGGGCGAAGGGAGGGGGCAGGGCCCTGCTCTGATACCTTCCAGGCCCTGGGCTGCTGCTTCAGTTCCCCCATCTGGGGCTGAGAGGATACTTCTCCTTTCCCAGGCACTGGTTCTGGGTTGTCCCCGAATGTGTGTCCACACCTCACACAGACAGGAAGATAGCCACCCCACCCCCTTTCACATCTAAGAAACTCCAACCTTTTTATACCTTAGTTCCTTAAAATATAAAATCACCCGGGTCATAAATTCTCCCATCTTCCCTCTCAAGAGGGAAGTATAAAATCTGGTTTAAAATAAACCCAGTATAAAATCTGGTTTCCCCAACAGTTTCTCACATGCTTTCCCTTTGGACTGAACTGCCTGGCACAGCCTGTTCCCCAAGGACCCGGGGAAGCCGGGCTGAGAAGGGATTTACGTTGAGCTTTGAGAGTCGGGTACCCATGACTATGACGAGTTTCTCAGACCTTTTCCCTCTATTATCAGACGAGTCACAGAGTATTAATCCTCAAGAGGCATCCTCCTTGACCAGGATTCCTCTGACAGGAGCTTGTTGGCCTGATTTCTGCTCTGTTCCTGTTGCAAGTCAAACTCCTGAGCCCTCGGAGGGAGGGAGGAAAGCGAGCCGGGGAGTGGGGGCAGTGAACTGGGTCTATAAGGTGAGGCTCTGCACAAGCACTGCGCCAGGTGGAGGTCTGACACATGCTCAGTCGGCAGAGTGCGTCGTGGGCCAGCTTGCCCTTCTCTGACGTGAGAGAAGGGCTGAGGCTCCAGGCCCCGGGGGAGAACATTCTCCAGGGTAAGGCGTCTCCCAGAGAGACCACACCTCTCCTTACCATTCCTCCCTGTCTGCAGACAACATTTCCCCTTTTTCCGGACGGCTCCTGAAGGCTGGAAGAATACCGTGCGTCACAATCTCTGTTTCCGAGACAGCTTTGAGAAAGTGCCGGTCAGCACGCAGGGTGGCGCCAGCACACGGCCCCGATCCTGCCTCTGGAAGTTGACCGAGGAGGGACACCGCCGCTTTGCAGAGGAGGCCCGCGCCTTGGCCTCCACTAAGCTGGAAACTATCCAACAGTGCATGAGCCAGCCAGGTGTGAGGCCTCGTCACACGTGGGGCCGAGGGAAGGGGCCCTGAAGATCCTGACCCAAGGCGGAGTGTGCAGAGAAGGAGCCAGGGTCACATGGGGAGGGGGCGGGGAGGGGGTGGCACCTTCTGTAGGAAGGGGAGAGGAGAGCAGTGTTCTGAGACCCTGGGGTGGTGCCTGCGTCAGGGGTCCCCCCACACACACAAGCACGGAACCTGAGGTGCTGGGAGTTGATGGAGAAACAGCTAAGGTGCAGCTGGCCCTACTCACAGCCCCGCAGCTTGGGGAAATGGTGACCACACAATGTGAGAAGCATGGTATAAGCGGTTCTCTGCAAAGGGGGCTTTTTCTTCTCCTGGAGACCAGGTGGCATTTGGGCCTTGAGAGAGGAAAAGTAGATCATTTGCCGTGAGAGAGCTTTCCAGGCTTAGGGAACAGCGTCTGCAAACGGCAGATAGATCCCTTTGACTTTCTTCTTTCCTTACAGATGTGATGCCCTCCCTCTTTGACCTTTAGTTCCACAAACCAACCGTCAGCCCATGCCTTATTAAAGTTATCTGCAGCACCCTGGTGTGTGCGTGGTCTGAGGATGTGGCAGGGGTGGGGGCGGAGGTGAGCTCTGAGGTTGGAAATGGGATGCCCTCAGAGCTGATGGGTGGGGCAGTTGCCTGATGCACAGCAAAGGGAGCCCATACTCTTCCTTCTTCAAAGGAAGAAAACACTCAGCCCTCTTTAGGGTCCCATTTTTCTTGGGAGATGCTATCATAAAGCAGCCAGGCCTGCAAAAGGCCCCCCCAAATCACCACCCACTCATAGGAGTGGATGTAATCAGCTGGGGACAATGAGGAGAGGCCCAGGGAAACACATCATCTATGGAACAGTTGAAGGAAAGACCCTTATAGGAGGCCATGAAGGAGCAGTGAGAAAGGTGAAAGGAAAGAATTTCTTGAGAAAAGGAGTAGCCAGGCTTAAGTCTCATTTCCCCCATTTAAGCATTGGGGGTGAGGGGTGGGAACTGAGAGCTGAGAGGCATGGCCCTTCCATATTTCCGGTTTCAGTAGAAACCAGAGTACTTGTCCTTAGAGGCTGCAGATCACAGCTGGGCTGCTGTGGCTTCCCTGGTTGCAGGAGACTGTGTCCAGGGCAAGGCCAGCTGCCAGCCTCAGACCTGAGGGATAGGGAGAAGCCAGGGGGACAAGTAAGGAAGGAACGAGATTCAGAGCTGTGTCGGGATGCCACGGACATTCCCACAGTGCTTGAAGTTCATGCTGGGTTTCCCACAGGGCTGAGATGACCCTTCTCATTCCCTCTCCTGCTCTTCCCTCACCCCACAACAGGCCTGTACAGAAACATGGCTCCAGCCTCAGACACTGTCCCAGGGGACTGGGCATCACTACTCCCCAGAGGTCGCAGTGGGTGGTGCGTGAGTCTCAAGAAGGGCACTGGCTCTCAGCTCTGATGTAGCTGCTTGCTGCTCTTGCATCCTCGTTCTAGAAGAACCTGCCTCAGGCAGCCACTTTCTCTTTAAGCTTGAGTGTCTTGATCAGGAAAATGAGTTAATGATGGCTCTTTCTTTTTTTAATTTTTATTTATTTTTATTTGTTATGGACACACAGCATGGCATGTGGGATCTTAGTTCCCCTACCAGGGATTGAACCCGCGCCCCCTGCAGTGGAAGCGCGGAGTCTTAACCACTGGACCGCCAGGGAAGTCCCTGATGGCTCTTTCTTAGTACTGTACCAGCATTGAGATGTGGGGGGATGGAGTAGAGTGCTTCATACCAAACCTGGCTCCCAGTTCTAAATAAATGGTAGCTGTTTTTTTGCTTCTTGTGATGTCTAGTTAGGACCCGCCTCCTTCCTCCAGGATGCTGGTGGGCTAGTGATGGCCTGGATTTACTTTCAGCACTTGGCAACTCTCAGTGGGAGCCGGGACCTTGCTCCATCTCTGACTCCCCGCTCTGCTCCTGCTCAGCAGATCACCTGTCATCTCTCACTGTATCTTCTTTAGCACAGTTTTCTTAACATTTCTAAACTTCAGTTTCTTTTGCATGCAAATTGGGGATAGTAAAAGTACACACAAATTTGATTTGGGAACTAAATAGGACAATGGAAAGTGTGTAGTCCTGTGTCTGGCATATTAACATTGAGTGCTTACAATTGGACCAGATATCATTCTAAGTGCATTTGCAGGTTTAATCCATACAGAGGTCTTAAGGAGTAGGTACTGTTATTCTTCTCAGGTCATTGAGTGTGATAGCTATTTAAGGAGTTGCCTTCATTTCTGTCCACTTATTCAGCCCTTAATCCCTTGCAGTCTATAGCACTATAAAATCAGACTGCCTCCTCCCTAGTCTCTGAAACATGGTATTCCTGAAAGCATGGCCCATGCCCTATCTGACCAAAATCTTTACCTTTGAAGAAAGGCCCCCGTTCATCTGCTTGGTTTGCACGTTTTTGGTAACAGACATGCAGTCTCGCCCTAGTCACTTGTCCATCACCACAACCACCTCTGCTCTACCCGCTCCAGCTTTGCATTCATTCTGGAATATGCACCAAAAGCAGTGCTAGGCCAGGGGCTCTCACTGGCCCTCACTTGCCGCAAGGATGTGGGGGATTGGCAGGCCCAGGAGTGTCAAGTGTCAGTGCAGGAGGCAGTGTCTCACCTTAAAGAGCTGAGCCTCATACCGAAGGCCATTGAGAATGAGCTGAGCCAAGAACCTAACCCGGTTTTACACCTAAGCAGAAAGTATTTGTTGTGTTGTTTTATTATATACTGAATTTTCCAGGAATGCAACTCTTATGTAAAGTGAAGGAAGACTGTACTTTTTTTAGTTTGGAAGTTTTCTGAGAGTTGTTTGCCATTTCGGAAAATCACTTCACTGACAGCAAAGCTGCTCTGGTATTTAACTCACCAATACCACATGCCTGTATTGGTCTGTTTGTATTTGTTGTAATCATCGGGATTCTACATGTATAAACAAATATTTAGCTATTTCAAGGTAGCCAATATACAGAAAAAAGTATTTTCAGGACTTCCCTGGTGGCGCAGTGGTTAAGACTCTGCACTCCCAATGCAGGGGGCCCGGGTTCGATCCCTGGTCAGGGAACTAGATCCCACACTCATGCCGCAACTAAGGAGCCGGCGAGCCACAACTAAGACCTGGTGCAAACTAATTAATTAATAAATTAAAAAATCAGAATAGCTCTATATCCATTTTTTAAAAAGTATTTTCAATAATCATTTGAATGACATCTCTTTAAGCTATTCACAATAAGTACAAATTTTTAACTGTCTCATATTTTCAAATATAGTTTATTGGACTTCCCTGGCGGCGCAGTGGTTAAGAATCCACCTGCCAATGCAGGGGACATGGGTTTGAGCCCCGGTCTGGGAAGATCCCACATGCCACAGAGCAACTAAGCCCGTGTGCCACAACTACTGAGCCTGCGCACTACAGCCCGCGAGCCACAACTACTGAAGCCCGTGCACCTAAAGCCCATGCTCCACAACAAGAGAAGCCACCGCAACGAGAAGCCCACGCACCGCAACGAAGAGTAGCCCCTGCTCGATGCAACCAGAGCCACGTGCAGCAACGAAGACCCGACACAGCCAAAAATAAATAAATAAATTTATAAAAAAGAATATATATAGTTTATCCATTAGAATGCATTTTTATTATACATTTCTCTCCCTTTATTTTTCTGTTGTATTACTGTTAGAGCATTACAGTTTGATTTTTTTTAAATTGTATGTGTAGGTAGGTTATTTTATCAGTAAGGTTCATTTCAGGGTGGTAAAGACGGTCTTACAGAGTATTTGCTCCATTCCTAGGGTGTTAAGGCTGATGAAGTAGAAAACCACCAAACCAAGCAACGTATAAGATACAGTCCCTGTCCCAGAGGTGCTCACCCTCAGTGACCTTGGCAACCAGTGAGGACAATACAATGGAATAAGTCCCGTTCATGTCCAAACCCCAGAGCCTAGCATGGGGCCCATTAGGTAGTAAGAATGCTCTGTTTGCTAGGACTTGTCACTAGTAACTTCCCTAACAGGCAGATTCCTTGTTCTCTGGAAGCACAGAGAAGAGGGCAATTAGCGTGAGAGGAACTGGGGAAGACTTCTCACAGGAGACGTTAGCACGGGGTCTTTTTTCCAAGTCTGGAAAACAACAGCTAGCTCTTCTCCGGAAGTGATGTCCCCTGCATTGGCAAGTGGATTCTTAACCACTGTGCCACCAGGGAAGTCCAACTCCCTTTTATTTTTTAAATGATGCTTAGCCACTCATTGAAAGTGGCTTGGAGGGGGCAAACATGGAAGCAGGAAGGCCTGTAGGGAGGTGACTGCAGAATCCACGTGGCAGTAGAAATGGAGAGCAGCAGCCTGATTTGATGATATAGCTTGGAGGCAGAATCAACACGTCAACAGTACTGACTAGATGCAGGAGGAGAAAATAATGACTCTGAGGTTTTTGGTTTGAATGACTGGATGAATGATGAGGAGGGGAAGCCTGTGTAGGAGCAGCAGGTTTGAGCAGTTTTGTATTTAGAATGTGTGAGACATCAGGGTGGTTACGTCAAGTTGATAATTGTTGTAAGTCTGGAGTTCAGAAGATAAGCCTGAGCTGAAGACGTAAATACATTTGAGAGTCAGGGGGATATAGACAGTATTTAAATCATACTCAATGTACTGGTGTAGAAAGATATTCATAATACATTTTTAGGGCTAAAAAAACAAACAGTAGCAGAACAGTATGTTGTCTACGCACAGAAAATGTCTTGAAGAAAACAGGTATAAGACAGTAATAGTCATCTTTGGGGATTGGCGGGTGGCAAAAAGATATGGAGGCCAATCCCTTTTTATTTATTTATTTATTTATTTTAAAAATATTTATTTATTTGGCTGTGCTGGGTCTTAGTTGCAGCACGCGGGATCTTTAGTTGCGGCGTGGGATATAGTTCCCTGACCAGAGATCGAACCTGGGCCCCAGGCATTGCGAGCGCAGAGTCTTAGCCACTGGACCGCCAAGGAAGTCCCCCTTCTTATTTATAGCTTCGGTACAGGTTTTTTTTTCTTTTTTAATAAGAAATTACTTTTTAGAATTTTTAAATAAATAAAGCTATCTACTAGCCTATTTTGTAGTTTGATACTCTAATTGTTAGGGAACCATTGACTGATACCACCCACCTTGGCCAGGCACAATGATAACCACTTGCATGAGTTGTCTCACAACACGAGTTCCCAATAAGGAACATGGTGCTGCCACCGAAAACTAACCAGGAGAATCTGGGAGGGGCCAAAAGGAGGGAGGAGATGCCAGCCCATAATATTGTCCTGCCAACCTCTCAGAATCCTTTGCACTGGAATCCATCTTGGCTGAGAGATGCACGCGCCACCAGGAAGGACCCTGAGTCAGACCAAATATAGGCCAAGAAAGAAGACTGGCCAGAGACAACCCTGAAAACTAACCCCATTACCATGAAACCTGAGACTGCGAGCCACATGGCAGAGCAGTTCTCCTGGGTTCCCTTACCCTGCTGCTCTCCACCCGGGTGCCCCTTCCCAATAAAGTCTTTTGCTTCGTCAGTACATGTATCTCCTCAGACAATTCATTTCCGAGTGTTAGACAAGAGCCCACTCTTGGGCCCTGGAAGGGGTCCCCTTTCCTGCAACATAATTAGCAGGCTGTTAGCTGCATGCTTCTGAGGCTCCTTCCCAGCACAGATTCCCACCCCATGGGCATGTTAACACCAGGGCGCCTGGAGTTTTGATGATTTTAACTTAATTTGAGAAATATTCATAGAAGATCCCTTTCTGCTAGTTCTACTGAGTCAGGTATGATCAAGACACAGTCCCTGGGCTTCCCTGGTGGCGCAGTGGTTGAGAGTCTGCCTGCCGATGCAGGGGACACTGATTCGAGCCCTGGTCCGGGAAGATCCCACATGCCGCGCAGCAGCTAGGCCCATGTGCCACAACTACTGAGCCTGCGCGTCTGGAGCTGTGCTCCGCAACGAGAGGCTGCAACAGTGAGAGGCTCGCGCACCGCACTGAAGAGTGGCCCCCGCTCGCCGCAACTGGAGAAAGCCCTCACACAGAAACAAAGACCCAACACAGCCAAAAATAAATAAATAAATAAATAAATTTAAAAAAAAAAAAAGAAAAGCTCAGTTCTGTGGGTCTGAGTATTATTTAGTAAAAAAAAAAAAAAAAAAAAGACAGTCCCTGCACTTGAAGAGCTTTTTAACTATTGGGTTTTCAACTGACTACTAAACAAAACGACAAGAGGATGAGCAAAGGACCTTGAAATTGAAAAATTAATTCTGCAGGATCCACTCTGATAGGCTTCACAAAAAGGGTGACATTTCATTCATTCAATCATGAATTGATCTAAGAGCTTATGAATAGATTGAGAGCTTACCATGTTCCAGACAAAGTCACCAGCCTTGTGGAAATTCCATTCTAGTTCATATTTCAGAGCCCTATATAATAGAAAGAATTTATCAGGCAGAGCTGGAAAGAAGTAAATTCTAGGCAGAGGGAACCAAGGGCTGGAGATGCTAAAGTGCATAGGAGCAACAGGACTGCAGGAATATTGCCTGGAGGAGGGGGTGGAGGGGTGGAGTGTGGGACACAAGACTGAAAAGGAGGTTAGGAAACTTAGTGTAAAATTCATGTTGCGAAATTTAGATATTTCCTGAAGGCAACTTAGAGATATTAAATTAATCAGGAAAGTCATTTTAGAGACTACCTTAAGACCAGCGTGTGGAGGATAAATGGAGCTGAAATACACCAGACACTTGGAAACCAGTCAGAAAGATTTTACATGAATCTAAGCAAGAAAGGTAGGGAATTGAAATAAGGTATGGTCTATGAGTATAAAAGGTGGAGAACAGATTTTAGACATCTCAGAAATCCAGTAAGACAGCTTGCACAGGGTGGATGTGGGGACTAAGTGAAAGGGAGTATCAAAGAAAACTTACCGCGGGGACTTCCCTGGGGGCGCAGTGGTTAAGAATCTGCCTGCCAATGCAGGGGACACCGATTCAAGCCCTGCCCTTCCCTGGTCCGGGAGACCCCACAGGCCGCGGAGCAACAAAGCCCGTGCGCCACAACTACTGAGCCTGCACTCTAGAGCCCACGAGCCACAATTAGTGAAGCCCGTGTGCCTAGAGCCCGTGCTCTGCAGCAAGAGAAGCCACCGCAATGAGAAGCCCGCGCCCCGCAACGAAGAGTAGCCCCCGCTCGCCACAACTAGAGAAAGCCTGCACACAGAAACGAAGACCCAACACAGCCAAAAATAAATAAATAAATAAATAAAAATAAATTAAAAAAAAAAGATAACTTACCCCAAAACTCCAGGCTTTAGTTTAGTGGTATCATTCACTGGGAGGATGAAAACAGGGGATGATCTGAAGAGGAAGAAATTGAGTTCCATTCACACAGTCTAGTTCAGATGGCAGCTGAATGAATACTCAGTAATGGAAGACTTTAGGGAAACAGTTTCAAAACCCAAATTGCAGAGGGCTGAAAAGTTAGGAGTTTAAGCAGATGGTGTAGACTACTCTAAAGCAGCTTTGGGACAAATGACGGAAACAGATGGGATGGTTGGGATGTGACAGAATGAGAGGTCTTGGTAGGTCAAGTGAAGTAATATGTTGCCATGAGAGTGTGGTGGAAGTATTCCTGGGATCCAGTGGGAAAAGCGAAGTCAAGAGGACCTAAGACCTAGACCAGTGATTCTCAAACTTGACTGAGCATCGGAATCACCTGAAGGGCTCATTAAACCACAGATTGCTGGGACCCACTCCAGAGTTTCCTATTCAGTAGGTCTGGGGTGGGGCCCAAGAATTTGCATTTCTAACAAGCTCCCAGATGCTGATGCTGCTGACCGGGAGGCCACATTTTAAAGGTTTTTAAATTTTTAAACCTGGCCTAGAGCAAACATTTAGTAGCTGGCAGATGCTGAATAATTCTCCAAGTGAATGGATAAGAGTACTCATATTCAGGAATGGAGGTCTCCCTGCAGTTAAAGACCAGATAGAAGGTAAGTCCACAGGGGAGGATGGAAGACGATAGTCAGAGTAGAACTTCAGAGTTTGAATTCAGAGAAGGAGCAATTTTTGGTGGACAAGGTCCAGGATTACCCCTGCCAGGGGAGTGATGAGAGGTCAAGGAACTGAGAACTGCAAGGTCATCAAAATGGATCACATCTGGCAAAGGCCTGAGTCTAAAGGGAAGCTCCATCAGGAAGTCAAGATCTGAAGGGGAGTCTGGCTACTTTCTGGGTCTGAATTATGTAGAGTTGACTGGATATGCCCACAGACATTGTAACCCATTCAGGTTAATGCACCAGTACAGGTAACAAATGTAAGGGAAGCTGGGGACTTTGTGCCAGCTCTGTTTGCACATCCTATAAGTTAAGGTGTGGGCCAGGCCCCAGGCTTTTTGGAGGGAGTTCTAGGGTGGAGATCACAGTCTGGGGATTTCAGCCCTGGGAGGGAGCAATTCACCTTAGGTGCTAAGGGAGCAGGGCAGACAGGAAGGCTGTTGACTCTGGGAGAAGTGGCTTGTAGAGAATAAAGTTCCACTAGTTTAGCACGTTTACAGATTAAACACGTCTGCTAACCCTCAGCAAAGACTCTGCACCCTTTATAGCTTTCCCTTTACAGCTTTACAGGAGCAACGTTCAGATCACCCCTGTGGGGTATGAGCGTGATTAGGTCTTAGATTAGGCCTTCAGCTTGTGTTCCCTACAGCCTGCTGGTAATGCCTCTGCCGCTTTACACCTGTGCAACCTTCCACAGACTTACCTCCTCCTTCACGCCTCAGTTTCCCGCTTGTAAAATGCCAGTAATAACAGGACACCACACAGGGTTATTGTGAAGATTACCTGAGGTAGTTAAGGTAAAGCTCTGGACCCCCACTAAGCACCCTATAAATACTAGTTACGATTTGTTACATTGTCTCTACGGGTCCTTGTCAGGGTCCATATACGTGCGCGGTCCCCGCTAACTGTTGCGTGCGCTCCTTCCCCTTACCTTTTCCAGCCAGACTGCATTTGGCGGTACTGGCGACGGGCTGGATTTGTGCGCAATGAGGGTTCCCGGAGAAAAACCCGCGTAACCGTAGAAGGACTTGCAGTGGCGCCTGCCGGCCGCTGGGGGCCGCGGGGGCCGCTGGGTTCGCCCCGCCCCTGAGGGGTCAGAGGTCACCGGACGGCGAAGGAGCGGCTGCGCGTCGCGGATCCCCTGTCCTGGGTAGATGGCGACGGCGGAGCGCTGCACAGTTTGCCGCCAGACCTTCTTCTGCGGCCGCGGACACGTTTACAGTCGCAAGCACCAGCGGCAGCTGAAGGTGGCTTTGGAGCGGCTTCTGCCTCAGGTGCGGACGGGAGGCTGGAGAAAACCCTGGACAGGACGGGGCGGGAATGCGGGCGGGGCTGTGAGGGCCCGAGGGGGTGGGATCTGGGGGTCCCGCCGGGGTCCTACTTAGCCTCTTCCCCTTGGTACCCTCTCCGCGGCAGGTGGAGGCCGCCCGCAAGGCCGTCCGCGCCGCTCAGGTGGAGCGTTTCGTGCCCGAGCACGAGCGGTGCTGCTGGTGCCTGTGCTGCGGCTGCGAGGTGAGGAAACACCTGAGCCACGGAAACCTGACTGTGCTGCATGGGGGGCTGCTGGAGCATCTGGCCAGGTGAGCGCCGGGCCGGGAGCCGCATACAACAGTCGTGTACACTTGTGGGAGGGAGAATTTAGGGTGGGTGAGAGGAAGAACGCTTTTGTGATTTGATTGAGTCATCTTGTAGGCACTGTCAGCCTTGAGGGTAGCGGGCTTACGGCTGCCATGGTCCCAGTGGTGTTGGTGGTCTAGCTGGGAAAGTCAGCTGGGCAGCTTGCTCAATCAAGGTTCCCTCCCATCACTTCCTCTCAGATTCTCACATTTTTATTGGAAGGGGGAGACTGGAGATCTTGAAGAGACTACTATCAGTATTCTTCTCTCAGCCTTGCCCAGAGACAGAAACCCAGATGTCAGTTTGCATTATTTATTTAATGCCTAGATATCTGTGTAATATTCTGTAATCTATCATTGAGATTACTTGTCCTTTCCATTCTCAGTCCAGAGCACAAGAAAGCAACCAACAGATTCTGGTGGGAGAACAAGGCTGAGTTCCAGATGAAAGAGAAGTTTTTGATCTCCCCCCAGGATTATGCACGGTAAGTCACTACTTCACATGATGAAGTAGCAGAGTGTGGATTCTCTGGGCCTGTGTCAGGTACTGGAGCTTCCTCTACTACTTGGGAAGTTTAGTAAGGACTTCATTAGTAACCATTGTCTTTGTAGCACTCATTATCCTAGGCACCCTATTGGACACAAAAGAAATATGAGAGTCCTTGAAAGGTTTATAGTCTAGTTGGGGGGGGGGGATTTACAATGTATGTAGCAAATAGAGAATAGTGTATAATTAAAGCCGACCATAATCAACTACTTAAATGTATGACACAGAAACTACTAAGGTTCTTTAGGAGAAGATGCTTTTTATAGTGTGCAAGAAACTGGTGCTCACCCAGTGCCCACTTTTAATAGTTTTAGACTCTATTTTAACTGGCCTCGGAGGACCCCAAGGAACTGGCGTGCAGGAGGCTGGACAGCACAGAGAGGGAGTGAGCCCTGCCTGCCTCAGGAAGAGGACTGAGGCAGCCTCACATCATCACTTCTATTGGGACCATATTGAGATTGTGGAGTGTGGAACCCAAGGGGATCCCAAAGTCGAAGTTAAGAAAACACATGGCATTTGTTATTTCTTTCTACCCAGTGTGGAGAATAATGAGGAAATAAGAAATGCCTAAATCCCACCACCTTGCCTTAAAATCTGTGGTTCAGACTGGGAGGAGGTAAGAAACTGAGGCCACTCACTCCTCACACCCTGGCTCAGCTCCATATGGTTTTTGGTGGGTGAATAAAGGATAGTTGAGCATCAAAGGTTATAATTGAGAATTATGAGGATGGACTCCTTGAACTTTTTATTTAAATATAGTTTGACTTTTGAGCTTTATAAATTTCAAGCTCACACAAGATGAGGCCAGGCCAAGCCTGACTGATTTGACCAGTAAAGATACAATGAGCCACTTTTATTATTTTTTTAACTTTTTTTTTTTAATAAATAATTTTATTTTTGGCTGCGTCTGGTCTTTGTTGCCGCGTGCAGGCTTTCTCTAGTTGGGGCGAGTGGGGGCTACTCTCCATTGCGGGGCGCGGGCTTCTCATTACGGTGGCTTCTCTTGTTGCGGAGCACAGGCTCTAGGTGTGCAGGCTTCAGTAGCTGTGGCTCGCAGGCTCTAGAGTGCAGGCACAGTAGTTGTGGCACACAGGCTTAGTTGCTCCGCGGCATGTGGGATCTTCCCAGACCAGGGCTCAAACCCGTGTCCCCTGCATTGGCAGGCAGATTCTTAACCACTGCGGCACCAGGGAAGCCCTAATCATTATTTTTAAAGATTAGTCTTTTTAGTTATTTGGCTGCATCGGGTCTTAGTTCCGGCATGCAGGGGCTTCATTGCAGCATACAGGCTTCTCTCTAGTTCTGGTGCGCGCAGGCTCCAGAGCGTGTGGGCTTAGTTGCCCTGTAGCATGTGGGATCTTAGTTCCCCAACCAGGGATCAAACCCAAGTCCCCTGCATTGGAAGGGAGATTCCTAACCACTGGACCACCAGGAAAGTCCCAGTGAGCTTTTAGATTCAAGCAGTTTGTTGCATAGGCAGTGAAAAGAGTAAGCCCAAAGTGCCAGCTTCCCAGGTTGTCCAACACACCAAAAAGGACCATACTGATACAAATAGGGCTGGATGACTGCAGTGTGAGCTGTGCGGTACTTTTGCTGGGGAGCCAAGTCTAGACTGCAGCTACGTGCTTTATATGTACAGCTCTAATCTGAGAGCACAAAGTCCCATACCCCATCAGAACTGGGAGTTGATGAGAAACTCTTTCATAATGGTCTCCCATGAGAGATAGGGGAGACGAGTGGGAGATGGCCTCCTAGCAGTTCCTTTCAGGCCTCCCGTCCTCTTGTGTTCGAGGAGGATCACGCAGACCTTCAGCCAAAACTCTAAGCTGCAGTTCAATGCTTTGCCTGTAAGGATACGTGCAAGGCTGCCAGGGCACCTTGATAGAGCCGTTCCCCTACATAAATGTTTTACATATTAAAATTAGGCAAAAAGGCTATAAGCTCGTGTGCGGTGGCGGAGTCGGCATAGTAGTCGGCAGCGGCTGCAGCAAGAGTTTGACACCATGTCTCACACCATTTTGCTGGTACAGCTTACCAAGAGGCCAGAAGGCAGAACTTATGCTATTAATCTGTGAATGAATGCATGGAAGGTGTTTGTAAAATGTATGAAGAACATCTGAAGAGAGTGAATCCCAACAGCCCCTCTATCACGTGTATCAGTCAGTTATTTAATTTTATTGATGACCTGGAAGACCTCAGCTGCCTTGTTTACCGAGCTGATACCCAGACATATCAGCCTTATAACAAAGACTGGATTAAAGAGATCTATATGCTCCTTCGTCAACAGGCCAGGAAACAGTTGAGTTTGGAAGCATTAGGGGGATGGGGGTGGGCTTGGAACACAGGTGTGTACAGAGTGCTGTAGTAGAAGTTTTGTATTATAGTAATCCGGTTTCCATTTTGGTATACACTAGCCAGGGTTGAATGTATTAGATGAAATGTGAGGATCTTGTTCAATCTGAAACCCCTTTTGCCCCCTTCTCCCCCTCCCTTTTTTTTTTTTAACTTAAAACATTTTTATGATGATTTAGATGGAAGCTGGTTTTTGTCAGTTACTGTTGGTTCCAGTCCTTCAAACTGTTCGTATCTGCTTTAACATTCACGGTACTGACCCTTTTTCAAATCGGGGTGGGGGGTGGTGACGCGGTTTAGTTATGTCCTCAAGACAAAGTCTTAGTGAAAAACAAATAAATGTCCTTTAGTTATATTTTCAAAAGATAATAATAATAAAATTAGGCAAAGACAGGTATATTAATTATATATCAATTGATAACAATGACGAAAGAATAAGAATTCAAGTAACATTTGAACACAAAAATCTGACTGTACACCCTTCGAAGGTTTTCTGAGGACTAATGAACTGCAAAGAAATCCTGAGCTTTGCTTAGTAGTCTTATTGTTGATAGCAGCATTGATGTCATTCGGATACCTTTGTATTATAGGATAAAAACAACTGCAAATATATTGTTGTCCCAAACATGGGACAATTTGGACATCAAGAAAAGGAAATTGATTTTCTTAAGTATGGTAATGGTTTCATAGGCTGTTCCTGTTCCCAGGAGATGCATGCTGAAAAATTTAGAATTAAGTCTCATGTTCTTGGCAGAAAAGAAATGTGTTTATAAGCGAACTGGAGCCAGTATGGCAAAATGTTAACAGTGAATCTGGGGGAGAGGTACTTGGGTGTTCACTGTACTATTTTGTTTCTGGGAGTTTGACACTACTCAAAACTCAGAGAAAAATGATCTACTGAGGATCTTTTCACAACTGGCAGGGACTTGCCCTTTTTCTTTTTAGATTCAAGAAGTCCATGGTGAAAAGTCTGGATTCCTATGAGGAAAAAGAGGATGAAGTGATTAAAGAGGTGAGTTAAAGGAAAGGCCTCTGAAGGACCCAGCCCCCCCACCATTTTGTACCTATCTAAGCAGCCTCCCTCCCACAGATGGCAGCCCAGATCCGTGAGGTGGAGCACAGCCGGCAGGAGGTGGTTCGGTCTGTCTTAGAGGTTGGTTTCCCTCGGAGGAGCCAGCGCAGTATCCAAATCCACTGATTCCTGCTTCTCCCAGGTCCAACATTTCACCTACCAGCTCTTCTTAGGAGAATTCATGGACTCCATGCTTCACCAGCTCGGCTTAATTCCCCTACCTGCCCACCAGGGGGCAGGCCTTTGTCAGTGGAGATGATGTGGGCCAGGCTGGGAGGGAGGGAGGGAGGGAAGTTTGCAAGATATGGGCAGTACCCTCAGTATCTCAATTTGTTTACGTCTGGAGGGTGGGAGCATGGCCTAGGCAAATTCTTAAGCATCCTAGACACATTTATTTTTCCTGAATCAAACTCAGCCTCAGACAGTGCCAGACCCAGAAGAGGGCTCTTCGGCACCTGGAAGCTGGAACGGGACAAACAGGTAAGATTGTTAGGAAACCTCTTATTGGGAGTTCTGACATCTCTTAGAACATTCTGTAACTCTGGCTGGGAAAAGGGAACAAATCTCATCTTTGCTATCCTCATGGCTCAAGGACCTTGTCTGCCAGCCTGGCTCCTGTTTGTCTTTTTCAGCCAAGTAGCCTCCACCTCACAGCAGCCCTCATATGTGGACCTGCCACCAGCCCCAGAGCTTGACTGGATGGAGACAGGACAATCTCTGACATTCATTGGCCATCAGGTACAATGGATACGAAAGTTGGGAAAGGGCCAATGCCCCCTCAGTTCCCAGGACACCCGTCTCTCCTGGCTTTTCTGTGTATTCTGGCCATTCCTGTCTTAGCAGGCTTTTCCCTCTTGCTGCCCTGTCCCATAGTATCACGTTCCTAGACTTTTTCCTCACCCTCCATGGTGATCTTATCCACACACTGCCCCAACTGCCACATAGGAGTACCAACTCCTAAATCTCATGCTGTGCCGAATTCATAGTTCCAGCTCAATACGGGACATTTATAGATACCCCACAGGTACCTGAAGCTAACCCCTACCACTCCTGTGTTTCCATTAACTGTAGTTGCAGATTCTTATCCCCTCCTTTCTTTCATTTTTCACATTCCCTCAATGAGTATGTCTTATCTATTTTATCTCCTGAATACAAGCTGGTCTCTACCAGCTTCTACCTTTGAACAATTCCTACTACTGCCATCTTGTCCCAAACACAACAGAAAATAATCGCATCACCTGCTTTCTTACATTCTATCCTCCAGCTGCACTGTGCTCCTCTCGCTTTTGAACATGTAATTGCCATTGTCTTAAATGATATGCTTTCCTTCCCTCATCATCTACTTAACCCTCACCTTCCTTCAGCTCTTAGCTCGAATGTCACTTTTTCATGGAAAACTGTTATAAATATATGTAGCCCCATATAAAAAGCTGTGAATGTAATTTGTATAATTCATACTTAATTCTCTTTCCCAGTAGTATGTATGCTAAGAAAAGGGTTTCGTTTACCTACCATCTAGTTGGCACTTATTTTTGGACATTTCTGCTACTAAGACCTTGAGTCTGGTGAGGGCAAGACTGTCTTTCAGTGATTTACTGTGCTCTGTAAGATTTAACATCAACCCAGTGCGGAACTAGCATCATGGCAGTGGTTCCATCCACCTCCTGTAAAATTTCTTCCTCTAGGCTATGAGTATCCTATCATCTCTTGGCTTTCTTATGATTTTTCCCCCCATTTCCAACTACAGGATACACCAGGAATTGGTAACATCCACTCAGGTGAGACCCACGGCAATGTTTCTCAAACTGTAAGAAGCTTTTTTTTTAAGAGAATAAAGTTGATTAAGATACAGCACTGTCAGTGAACTTGGGATCTTTGAGACACACTCGAGTTCTAGGCCTTTCACTGGTAGAAGGGTATCGAAGACGCGTATGTCAAATGCATCTGAGTAACTCAGGAAAGTAACAGATGTACATTCACCTGCTTACTGGATTTTTTTTTTTTTTAACTTTCAGATCTAAGGTGTTTTAAAAGTTAGAAAATGTCAGACGTGGTAATTCTTGTAAGGGTTTTTGTTCAACCACTATATGAGTGTGTGTTAAAATTTTTTTTGAAATAATACACTTAAGAGTGAAAATAAAAAGAGTATAAACTAAACAACAAGGTCCTGCTGTATAGCACAGGGAACTATATTTAATATCCTGTGGTAAACTATTATGGGAAAGAATGTGAAAAAGAGTACATATATAACTGAGTCACTTTGCTGTATAGCAGAAATTAACACAACATTGTAAATCAACTATACTTCAATAAAATAAATTTAAAAAATAAAACTCGTTGCAATTGAGGGCCAGAGAAATTTCTATACCCTACACAGTGCCCACCATGGCATTAGGCATGCTACAGCCACTCGTCTCCTTGTATTTCAACTAAGAGAAAAAATACTTTGCTTGAAAAATGGAAGATTACAAACTTTAGCATAATAAACTTAACGTTTTTCCAAAGTAAAGCAGCATCTAATAAAGGATGTGTATTCTCAATATATGAAAACCTCTCAACACTCAATAAAGGCGTATAAAAAGATGCTCATCAAAATGGCTAAAACTAGGGACTTCCCTGGCGGTCCAGCGGTTAAGGCTCCGCACTCTCAATGCAGGGGGCACGGGTTCAATCCCTGGTCGGGGAACAATACCACATGACACGTGGTGTGGCCAAAAAATTTAAAAAGGCTAAAGACTGACCATTTATATATGCAGGAACTCTCATACACTGCTGGTGGGAAGGCAAAATGGCATAACTACTTTGGAAAACAGTTTGGCAGTTTCTTACAAAGTTGAAAAAAAATCTCAATGTGCCTCAGCAAATGAACACTTCAAAAAATACTCAATAACAAAGAAGGAACGATTGAAAACACACGTAACACAAAAACCTCAAAGTAACTATGCTAAAAGGCACACAAGGGTACATAATATATTCCATTTATACAAAATTACAGAAAATGCAAACTAACCTATAGCAACAGAAAGCACATCAGTGGTTGCCTGGGAAAAGGGGTATAAGGAAGGTGTGCTAGAAAATATTTTAAAGGGGCACAAAGATACATGGTGATGATGATTTCACCCCAAACATTTCAAATTGTATGCTTTAAATGTGTGTAGTTTATGTCAGTCATGCCTCAATACAGCTTATTAAGTATCAGCACCTTTTAAATTAGCCTAGGCCCCTCAACTTCCCATGGTCCAGAATTCCTGGATTTTGTTTACGAACATTTATAGTTTTCAGTTAGGTAGGAACTTATAGCTAGGTGTGTTCCACAATAGCCTGAAGGTTAAAAACTTTTTCTAAGTGCTTTGATTTCTGCTTAAAGGGTCTTCCTTTTCCAGGTGCCACACCTCCCTGGATGGTCCAAGATGAGGACTGTAGCTCTGGGAACCAACAAATAGGACCCTCCTATGAAGAGTTTCTCAAAGAAAGTAAGTTAATTAATTCAGAAATGGTGATGGGTTCTTTAAGTCTTCCTACTGAAATAAAACTGCTTATTGTAGAGGAAAAACAGAAATTGAAGAAACTCCCACCAGACAGAGTTGGGGCCAACTTTGATCATAACTCCAGTACCAGTGCAGGCTGGCTGCCCTCTTTTGGCCGGGTCTGGAATAATGGACGCCGCTGGCAATCCAGGTATGGGCCCAGTGTCAGGACCCCAACCCACTCCCCCTTGGAGATCTCACCCTTCGTCCTGCTAACCCTTCATTTCTTTTCAGGCATCAATTCAAAACTGAAGCCGCAGCAAGAAACAAACAGCAGCCACGTAGAAAGAAAAGTTAATGGTTTCCTAATACATTTTCAACCACTGTAATGCTCAAAGCCAAATGAACAAACCGATACCTATTATCCTTTGTAACTGCCTTTCTTAGGAAACAGACATGCCCACTTATTTGACTTAATAAAGTTTTATTTTTCAAAATATACAGCTGGTGGGACCTGTAAAAAAAAAAAAAAATCAAGAATCAGAACTATAGAGCCTTGTGAAGGAATGCATACTTCCTACACCATGAACCCCTGGGTTCTTGCTCACCTGTTCATGCATCTTCACCAGCAGCTGGAGCATCTCCACCCTTGGTATTTCTGGTGTAAATTACTTGAGCTCTGTGCTTTGAAACCAGTTTAATAAGTCCTAGAAAGAAATTATAAATTTTTCACACAATAGTACTATGAAATACTTAATCAGACACTAGAAATACTTGTTTTACATCCCATCCCAAAACAGAAATGTTGAATTTAAGCATGAGTTCAGGAGACATGCCATGCCTACATTTCTTGGTTATAATCTAATTTGACTTACCCTTTTAAAACAAGGGACTCACCACCTGCTCTTGGGATGGCCACCTTCACAGCACTACACTATAACTTGAAAATCACTGTTTCCATTATTGGGCACTAACCAATAACCTAGGTAACATGTTAGAATTACATTACTAACAACCACCTATTGCATTTAAGATGGCTAACACGGTCAGGCCAATTTAAGGTGCAAAAGCATACAAATCAGTACAACACACCCCTCTCACCTTTACTAAGCAGCTCCTGCAGGGCTGCCCTGGCCAAGGAGCCACGAATCTTCAGTCTCTCAGAGACGACAGCTGGAGTTATAAGCTTATAGTTGGGAACTTCTTTACAGAGTTTGTCATATGTTGCTTTGTCAAACAAGACTAGGTTATTGAGCTTGTCCCGAACTTTGCCTTTGGACCACTTCTGCTCACCAAAAAAAAAAAAAAAAAAAAAAAATCAGTGCTCCAGTTCTTCCCTCCCTGAACAACCTGCCTCAAAGAATTGTTACTGGGTTTTACGGCTATACTGAGAGGGTGGCTCTATTCCTTGGCCTACAGAGATCTATGAAATTCAGAATTTGCAGACACTCCGCAAATTAAGATTTAAATCATTAGAAATCCAGAATTCAAAGTAAAAAGAGACCCTGGTTGTCGTTAACGGCATCAAAGACACATCTGGTTGGGGGGGGGTGGAAAACCTATTATTGAGACTTTCGGATACTGACTGAGCCCCAAGGAACCAATTAAAATAACACTATGTGCTACGTATCAAAATAAATGCTCTGTACACATCTGTTAAATTTCCAAACAGCATATATCACCCCATTTTCCAAATGAAAAAACAGAATGGTGGTAAGAGCATAAGCTGTAATAACCTGACTCTAGACCCCACAACCTTACAAGCCATCTGCTAGGTGTCAGTTAACATATCGATAAGGGACGAGCGCCCGCAGCCTCCCTCAACGTTCAAGAGACTCACTCCTACCTTCTTTTTGGCCTTGCCCCCAGATTTGTTCACTGGGTCTTTGTCTTTCTTGGCCGACTTTCCGGCATCTTTCTTCTTCTTGTCATCCTTGGGCGGCTACAGAAGAAAAGCGGGAATGCGGCCAGGTCTCAAGGCAGCCCCACGCTCCCCCTACGCCTGCGCCCCAACCCCGCGCAGACCCCACTGCCGGAGCACATGGGGGAAGCAATAGCCCGCCCGCCTCGACACGCGGCCCGGCAGTTCTGGGAGCCCTCCTCCGATGCCGCCCCAAATGCGCGCCGGCATCGCCGGCTCCCAAAACCACGCCGGCTGACCCCAAACAGAGCTCACCATAACGAAGCCGAGAGAGGAACTGCTACCACCTCGCTTCGCTAAGATGTCGGACAAAAAGGAAGTGCGTTTAGCGAAGAAACCCAGAAACCTCCGCCTGCAGCGAGTGCTTCCGGGGCAAGGGGCGGGACCGCGCGGAGGAAGTCCGGAGGCTCAGGCCTGACTCAGGCCCGGAAGTGGCTGTGGGCAGTGTGACCTCATCCCGCAGCCGGAGGCACTTGAGGCTGCCCCTACCTTTTGCATTTTGCGGCTAGTTGTGAGGCAGTCACACGTTGCTGTTTCCTGACACTAAAAACCGGGGAAAAGGGACGGAAAACAATTTTCTAGATCCCGACAACTAACTTCCCGGCATTACTGACAGCCAGGCGTGCTCCAAGTGCGCAAGCGCCGCAGCGGGCCGCGCTCCGGGGTCGAGAGGGGAAGCGCGGCCGGGGCGCCAGGGGCAGGTCCTGTGCTGCGGTTCCGGGGCGGAGCCGGGAGGGGGCGGCAGTCCCGCAGTCGCGGCGGCAGCAATGGCGATTTTCAGTGTGTTTGTGGTGAACAAAGCTGGAGGCCTCATTTACCAGTTGGACAGCTACGCGCCACGGGCCGAGGCTGAGAAAACTTTCAGTTACCCGCTTGATCTGCTGCTCAAACTGCATGACGAGCGTGTGCTGGTTGCCTTCGGCCAGCGCGACGGCATCCGGGGTGGGTTAGGCTCGGGCCCGGGGGGCGGGGCCCAGTGCCGCCGTTGTGGGCAGGTGTCTTTGGGCGGTGGGCGGAGGGGGTGAGGAGTTGGGGCCGGGTCCATTGTCCCCTTGGCGGGATCCCCAAGCTGAGGCTTCGTTGACGCTTAGCCTCGGCTCTGCAGTGGGCCACGCAGTGCTGGCCATCAATGGTGTGGACGTGAGCGGCAAGTACACGGCCGATGGGAAAGAGGTGCTGGAGTACCTGGGCAACCCTGCTAACTACCCCGTGTCCATTCGATTCGGCCGGCCTCGCCTCACCTCCAATGAGAAGCTCATGCTGGCCTCCATGTTCCACTCGTAAGTCTCACAAGCCTTCCTAGATTTTGTCGGTCTGCACTTGGCTCATAGACTGGCTGGATTAGTGTGGTTCTGCGCTCAGAGACTTCCTGAGCGGCGGGGCTTACCTTCCTCCTTCTAAATTGTCAGTTCTTGTGTCATGAAAAGAATTGATCCAGTATGACTAGGCTGTAGGTAATGCTGGCAGTGGTGTGATTTTGTTTGCCTAAGTCACCTCTTTTCTGAGTCTTAAGTTTCTTCATCTTTAAAGTAAGGCAATTGAGCTAAATGATCTTTAAGATCTTTTCTTGCTGTCAATTATGGTATGAGATGTGCTGGATATGCATAGTTATGGGGTGAGTAAACGTGGCACATAGTCCCAGAGTGTTAATTTCACCCAAAGTTTTCAATGTACAATGTTTTGTAGGAAAGTATGAATGTAAAATACATGCAGAATTAAAATGAATTTTTAAGAAATTTTGATACTGCTGCCAGGCAGTTCACACTGCTGCTTCTGACTCTCAAGCTGTAATTTGAACTCTTCAGAAGATAAGGGTAATTTCAGTGGAAAAGTTCGAGAAGCACTTCTCCCTTATAGCAATGAGGTGCATTCCCAACTTTGCCTCCTTTGCAAATAGGCTGTTCGCAATCGGCTCCCAGCTGTCTCCTGAACAGGGCAGCTCAGGCATTGAGATGCTGGAGACAGACACATTCAAACTGCACTGCTTCCAGACATTGACAGGTACGCACCTCTAGATAGGCCAAGGGGATGCGATGGGGCAGGTTGGGAGAAGGGATTGACCCAAGTTGGGTTTGGTAAGCAAGGGAGTGTTGGTTAGCCTTTTCTGGGACAGCTGCACAGACAGTTACTTGTTTTGTGAATCTAAAGCCAATATTTAATCTGACGCCAGTTTTGTCCATGCCACTGAGCGTGCTCAGCCTTGGTTATCCTGTCCACAGATAAACTCACCTTAACGTTATCTCATGTTGCACACGTTTTGGAAGGTGTGTTGTTCCAAAATGAAATTTAAATGCGAAATGGAAATGGCCTTTGGATCGTGACTGTCATTGCATCACTCCCCGAAGGCAGATCATTGAAAACTGCCTGAGTTTGTTCCTTGCCTGGCACTTTCTGCTGAGGGGCCCCCAGGCCAGAAGTAAGCGACAGAGCTAGAACCCAAAGCCTGGTCACTCAGTCAGCTGGGTGATGCAACAAAGTCATTTCACTTCTCTGCTCTCACCTGTAGATTCAAAATCTTGCTTTTCGTGCTTTATGTAGCAATAAGGATAAAATTTAAGTGGGCATATGAAAGTGCTGTACAAACAAAGGACAGCATTATTTGCTGCATTCTCTACCCTTTGGTAATCATTCCTGGTCCCTCTCCAGGGATAAAGTTTGTGGTGCTGGCGGATCCTAGGCAGGCTGGGATAGATTCTCTTCTCCGAAAGATTTATGAGATTTACTCAGACTTTGCCCTGAAGAATCCATTTTACTCCCTGGAAATGCCCATCAGGTATGTGGTCCCACTTCCCAGCTTCTGGTCAAAGCCTCCTTTTTCCCCCTCCCTGTGTGCTTTTCCCCAATGTCATTTTGAAGTGTAGTAGAGTTATTTTTAAATAAAACAAAAGTAACTAGCCTTTTACTTATTTATTTTTTGGAGAAACTAAAGACTTTCCTTGGGGTTTATGTCCTTCTTCAAGCAGAGTTTCCACTGGCTCTGCCTCTGCACCCAAGGTGGGGAGAGAGCCAGGCCTCACACTTTGTCCTTATTTGTGCTTCCTGGGTCTGGCCTAGGTGTGAGCTGTTTGACCAGAACCTGAAGTTAGCCCTGGAGGTGGCAGAGAAGGCTGGAACTTTTGGACCTGGGTCTTAGGCTGAACCTGCAGTGGACCCCCCCCCACTCCCCGCATATTCTTGAGAGATCCTGCAACAGGGGTCCTGCTGTTTCCACTCCGATGGAGATCCCAGCAGCATTTGTTAGTGCACTTGAAAATGGGAGGTTGCTGAGCCTGATGACATGTACCAATGCCCGAGCCTTAATACCATGCTCTCTTTCCTCCTGTATCTATTATGGTCCTACTTCCCAACTCTGTACAGATTATTTATGGAGGAGGTAGGCCCATAAATGCTATAATAAACATTCCTTTGATCTCAGTGTTTGCTATCCTAATTGATGGTTTGGGGAAAAAGCCTCAGGAGGGGAGACAGGAATGATAAGGGAATTCTGGGAAAATGAGATACTATGTTCTAGTAGAAAACAAAACAAATAAATGTTCATTAAGTGAATGAATGAACATGGGACTTTGAATCAGGAGCCTTGGTCCTAGTTCCAGAATTGCTACTGACTTCCTAGGTGGTGGGTATGGTGGTGATGACGATAATGAAAATGATGATGGAATATTTATCAAGTGCTTATAGCCACGTTTTACTGCTTTATCTCACTTAATCCTCTCCCTTACCTCAGGGGGTACATTCTGTTTCTATTACAGATGAGATTCAGCAAGCACTGTACAAACTCTCTGCCGCAAAGTCTCAAAGCTAGTTACCAGCGGACTGAGTTTGAACCCAGGCTTTCTGACTACACTGTTATCTCCCTCCATCAAATTACTTAACCTGCCTGGCACCCAGTAGATTCATCTTCAAAATGTTCATTGAATTATGCAGTATGAAGTTGAAGGCAGTAGAGACATGAGCTTAAAGGAGTCCATCTACACTTCAGCTTTCCCTTCCAGGGGAATGAAGTCTCTCTCTTCTGGGGTGGAAAAAGCATGTATTAAGGGAGTATTTCCCCAAAAAAGCTATCTCTGGCTTGTATTACCTCCCCTTTTTTTTTTGAGAAGTACTTTTTTTTTTTTTTTTTTTTAATATTTATTTTATTTATTTATTTCTCTATATGGTTGCGCCGGGTCTTAGTTGCGGCGGGCGGGCTCCTTAGTTGTGGCATGCAAACTCCTAGTTGCAGCATGCATGTGGGATCTAGTTTCCTGGCCAGGGATCGAACCCGGGTCCCCTGCATTGGGAGCGCGGAGTCTTAACCACTGCGCCACCAGGGGAAGTCCCTGTACTACCGTTTTTGAAAGAATGACTCACTGACAGGGTTTAGTATCAAATCTAGTTTTAATTTTCTGTAACAAATCTTTCTACTCTCCCACCCATACCCCCCTACTGTACCCTGGGTATTGGTGAGAGTGACCCTCTTCCCCTGGAGTCCAAGGTATTGGCAGGAGCAGTTGCCCCCAGCTGAGAGGCCTCAGGGCAGAGGTCCTAGGCCATTGCTGCCCTGCTGCTGCAGGAGGAGCCTCACCTCAGGTGAGGATGGGGTGGGATGGGGACAGGGCAGGGCCCAAGAGAGGGAGAAGGATATAGGAGACTCCCTGAGTGCAGGGGTTTCCTCTTTGAAGCCAGGAAATAGGAGCTAATGGAGTCCAAGAACAAAGGTTGTCTTTTAAATAGAGATCAGATGGGAAGCTGGGACCTCATTAGCCACTGATAACTTCCAGTGCCACTTGGATGAGGGAAAAGGAGCAGAAAGGGAAAGTCAAAGGTGCTCGTCAGATAGTCCCCTCCCTCCCTTCCCCCACCCCCGTGGAGGGGAGAGGCCACAAGTGGGACAGGATGCTCCAGAGCCTGCACTGTCTTCACTCAGCCTTCTTGGGCACTCGGCCCATCTTGGTGCGGATGTTTCGTAGAAGGAAGAAGGCACCTGTGCTGGCCGCACAGATCACCTCAGCCACCCAGAAGGCTGTGCTCCAGCTGTAATGCTTCGCAATGGTGCTGAAGGGCAACCCAGCCAGAAAGCCGCCCACTGTCAGGGAGGAGGGGAAGAGCCTGAGTCATTGTGAGGATAGAGCCAGTGGGGCTTGTTCCAGCCCCTAGCTGGCTTGTGTGCAAGGCATCAGTGGGGGTATCACTTACCATTGGCCATGAGTCCCACAATGGCATGGGAGGTGCCACACAAGTTGGGAGGGGCACTCTCATTGGCTATAACTCCGAACAAGGCAATGGGACCATAAGAGGAGAAACCAAACACAGCTCCCAACACCAGGATCCAGAGCTGCAAGGGCAGTGCAGGGTAGCATTTAAAGTCTGAGAAAGCCTCTTACCTACCTACCCCTGCCAGAGGAGAGAGGAATGCTTGGCCCCAGGAACAAATAATTGTAGTAAAAGCAGACAGTAAGTGACTCCCACACACACCACTTCCCAGCACAGCTGACTGCAGAGCTAGAGGAGTGGGGGCCACATTCAGCCAACCCAGCGGCCTGTGCAGGTAGGGGAGGGAGGTTCAGGAGCCATCCCTCCAAGTGAGATGCTGTCTCTTCTCAGGACTTGTGCAAGCTGGACTGGCTAAGGGCAAGGCAGAGGCGGTAGGACAAAGGTGAGACACACCAAGCGGAAAACCAGAGATAAAGATAGGGCACCTCATGCTCTGTAAAGCCTGTGAGCTCAGCGAGAGGGTGAAGAGCCGGAGTCCAGGAAGCAACATCCTAGAGGAGCACAGAGAGGAGAAGAAACCAGGCCCAGAGTCAAGGAGGGGCATCAGAGTACAGAGGAGGGGAATGGAGGTACAAACAACTGAAAAGGGCAGTCAGAAGCAGAGAAAGACCAGGGAGAGGGAGACAGAGTCAGTGGCCCTTGCTTTCTCATCCTTGTCCCTGACGTCGGCCAGTCCCCGTTTATTTACCTTGGGGGAGTCACTGGTCACAGTTACCCGGAAGAGGTACATGGACACTGTCATGCCAGCCATCATGAGCAGCAGCAAGCCATGGCGGGGGTTCCCGTACATGGACAGCCGTGCCTGTGGACACAGTCCAGCAACGTCAGGCCCCAGGAGCAGCAGAGAACCCTCACCCCTGGACGCTGACACAGCAGACCTCTGCTGACAGGTCTTTGGCAATCCCATTGCAGTTCTTGGCCCAAGGCAGCTCTGGGAGGCCCTGGGACCTGCTTATTATGTTCTGAGGCCAAACTCCACAACATCCCTTCCTCCACTTGGGGCAGGCTTGGGGACACGTGGTGGCAGGCTGCATCCAGTCCCTCCCCAACCCCAGTTTCCCTGGGGCTGTGGAGAAGCTAGGCGGAGAGAAATTCTGGCTCTCCTTGACATCAGTTAAAACCCTTTCCCCCAAGAGTCTCATCTCCACATCCCTAGCAAAGAAGAGTAGCCTGGAATCATTCCCACCTCACCCAACCTAAACCAGCATATGCCAAGCTGCCTGTGCCCCAGGGCTCCTACCTCTCTGGTGCCTGTCCCAGTCATGCTGGGAAGATTTAAAGGGACCCTCTTCCTTCCCATCCCTTCTGCCCACTCACCTTGGCCATGGCCCGGTCTGACAGGTAGCCAGCTGCGATGCTGCCTACAAGGCCCCCGACCTCCAGGGCACTCATGTAGGAGCTACCTGCAGTGGGGAGTTGTGGTGGGAAGAGGGAAAGGAAGGGTGGAAGGGTATTACACCTTGGGGTTGTCCCAGACTGACTGAAACCCAGAGGGGTACAAGGTCCCCAAGGGTGAATGGCCACAGCTGCCTGAGTACTGCCCGGCCTCAGGGAAAGAAGAAAGAGGATAAAGGGAAGCGGGTCTGAATTTCCCATCCCCTGCATTGGCTCCTGCTCCCTAGGCCTGCCCCATCCCAACACTCATCTCACCCACGAGGGCTGACTGTCCTCTCTCCTGGATAAGGAAGAACTGGCCCCAGTCAGTACAGCACGTCTTTACTCCAAACACCACAAGGTAGCCAGTGGAGAGCACCCACAGGTAGGGGGTCAGCAGCAGCTGCTGTAAGGTACTCTCGTCCTTCAGGGAGCCTGGGGGTGGGAGGAGGCCCGGCCTCAGGACTCTGCTCAGGCTGCCCTGCCCCCACCACTCATTCACTAGCCATAGGGGCAGAGTCCGTCCACATAGCCAAGGATCAGCAGGAAGGTCCCCCTCACCCACTGTTCTGCCCTCTCCTCTCCACTGCAAGTCTCAACGAATGAAAGAGAACCTGAGGACCAGTGGGGATGGAGGAAGGCACCCAAGCCACTTACGCTTAGGATGCTGTCCACACAGGGAACCCTGGCTCTCTTGTAAGGAAGGACTAGGCTATAACATGAGTCATAGCATTTGTTGGCTCTGCCACTTGTCTGGTACTTAACTGCCTCTCAGGATGGAGTTTTATTTACTCCCCACCCACTCTCCATCACCATCCCGACATCCATTAGCTAGTACAGGGCCAGGCATACAGCCAGTCCTCAATGAAAGTCTGCCAGGTGAATGATGAATGAAGGTTCCCTAGGGGTCGGCTTTACTGCGTACTCACCCTTCTTGCCCTTGGAGGGTGTGGGGTCCAGGTTGCGGAGTCCAACATCAGCAGGTTCATTGTGGATGAGCAGGAGACAGAGGAAGGAGACAACCACACACAGTGCCCCCGACAGGGCCAGCGTGCTGCGCCAGCTATAGCTCTGGGCGAGGATGGTTGCCAGGATGGGGCCCAGCCCTCCAGCCAGGTTCATGCTGGTTGATAGGACGGCCCACCAAGTGCCAAATTGAGATGGCTCAAACCACTGTGGGGCAGAGGGGGACAGAGTAGATGCCCAGCCTACAGTCCATATTGAAGGTGAGGGTCAGGTGGGGCAGACCCAGAAGCTCACATTACAGGGATGAGGGAGAGGGCTCTTCTACTTGGCAGGGCCAATTCCCTCATCTGCCACCTGATCCCACCACGTTCAGCCTTGACAAGCAACAGAAGCTGGGCTGGAACTCCTGAGGAACCTGCTCTGGTTGGGGGTGGAGGTGCCAGCGTGCCCACATGCTCTTTAGGTGTCCTCTCTGCCAATCTGAACCAGCTCCTTGGAAGCAGACACTCACCTTCCGCAGGACCTTGCCACATGGGGGCCAGCCCAGCCCCTGTGCCAGGCCATTGAGGAACCAGAGAGCAGCAAAGACAGGTACTGCGGAGCTCCAGGAAAAGACTACGTTGACCAGGCCAACCAGGAGAAGGCCGGAAGAGAAGAGCCAGCGAGCACTCATCTGGTCAGACAGCACCCCGCTCACAAACTTGCTGATGCCGTAGGCTGCCGACTGGCTGCTGGTGATGAGCCCTGCGGGGAGCGGAGCAGGGAGCAGGACACCTGGGGGGTTAGGGGCCAGGGCAGAGGCACAGGAGGGTGGAGGAAGGCATGGGGTCAGGTGTGTAGAGGTGCCTGGCAGGGTGAGACTGGTTTCTTGCAAGAGGAATAGGAGGGGCCTGTGTTGGAATCCTGACATTCATTCATGGGGCCAGGCTACTCCTCCGGCCTCTCCATCAGCACTAGCCCCAGGCTGACCCATGACTTTTCAGCCTCTTGGAGAGTTCCAGCAGCAGCTGTCAGGGAGCAAGACAGCCCTCCTCCATGGGATTCTCATATGCCTGATTTCTCCCTCACCGTGGATGCCAACCCAGTGTCTCTGGCAGTTCTGTTGCCCCATCTCAGAACATGGGGCAAAAGGCTTAGAATTGGAGTCAGGGACCTTATTCCTCCTGAAGGGTAGCCTGCTAGGCCACATGGAGTCATTGCACCAACTCCCCAGTTCCCAGTGCTCACAATGTCAGTGGCCAGCACTCACCCTGTGGTCTTAGCCTGCACCCACACAGGTGCAGAAACCATGCTCAGAATCCCCCTAACACACAGTGCCTCTGGGGACACATGTTAGTCACAGGCGGGCGTGCACACACACACACACACACACACACCAGATAAGCAGCCCTCAGACATGCTTAGACCATACCCACAGTCCTTTACCTGTGCCCACAGACATGGATCTCAGAGCCTCCTCATCCGGCACATGCACTGTCCCCCGGCGTCTGCTGTGCAGACACTCCACACACACTACATGCCTGTACCCACCACACTGCACAAACACCCAACTTGTTCTGCTGGTCCTGTGTTCCTGGGCCCACCCCCCCCCTGCCCTGCCAGGGCTCACCCAAGTCATCCTTGTCCAGAGGGACCTCCTCCACCAGCGACGGCATGACAAAAGAGAAGGTCTTGCGGTTGAAGTAGTACAGGCTATAGCCTCCAAACATGGCCGAGAAGATCACAGTCCGGTAATAGCCGTAGCCTCGGGCCGCCATGGTGGGAAAGAGCAGGCCCTACTAGCCGGGACACAGAGCCTCTGACCACGGCTCCTGATTGAGGCTCTCAAGTGCTCAGATCTGCTGAGTTGGGCTTTTTCTGCTCCCTCCTCCACCCAGCCTCCCTGGCTCCCTTTATAGGCACCTTCTGGACAATCATTAAGCCTGGGGTGGCTCCTAGGGAACCCGGTGTCCTGAGGGAGACAAGAAAACAGGAGGTTACTGACGCCCAAGCTGTGGGGGCCTGGAGGGCATCCGAGAGGGAGGCAGTGTCCGTGAAACAGGCCAGCACACTGTGTCCCCAGGATTGCTGCCTTTCCCGGCTCTTCCCTGTCCGCCTGCCCGTGAAACCAGCTGTGATTAAAGGCTTAACCTAATTATTTTTGTCGGCTTGCGCTCAGGGGAGGCAGGGGTGGGATGAGTAGAGCTGCCCTCTCTAGCCCGGGTCCCTCATCCACCTACCTTCTCATTCATTCGGCGAAGGTTTATTGAGGGCTTACTGGTTGAGAGGCACTGCACTAGGTGCTGGGTTAGTTTCTACACACACACACACACACACACACACACACACACACACTCAGTCAGACACCTACCCCCAACAACCTCACTTTCAAGTCTTCCAGAACTGACCTCAAGCCCTGTAACTCCTGATGCTTAGCACACGGTAGGGTGTAACTGTTTACTGACAGTTGCAGAACGGTAAGCAAGGGGTGGGGGAAGGAAGTTCCCTGCTCAGGACCCACGGTTGCACACCGAAAGCCCCACTAGGGGCAGGGGTCCTGGTTGTGCCACTGAGATGCCTCTGGTCGCCTTTACCCTTGACGTCAGTATGGGCTCCGGTCTGGCAGGCTGGGGCTTCAGGGACGGTGACCGGACGCCCCGTGGGCGGGAAGGCGCAGCGATGGACTCCAGGCGCAGTGCCCATGCGCCCCGCTTCCCAGGGCCCCGGCAGCACGACCCCGGCTTTGCCGCTTGGTTGGGAAAGCAACTGGAGCAGAAGGCGTGGGCGCAAGCGGAGCAGGCTGCCCCACGTAGGCCCCGGAGGCCCCTCGCTTCCGGCGCCGAGTGGCTCGGCCAGGCGGGGTGGGGCCAAGCGGCAAGAAGGGGGAGGAGGGAGCGAGGCGGCGAGCTCTCGGCACCTGCCCAGCCCCGTGTCCTCAAGCTACCCAAGACACCCGACTCCGGCTGGGAATAGACGGGGGCCCGAGAGCAGGGGCTGGAGAGGTGCGGAGACCCCAGGACTCGTGCGACAAAAAGGAAAGGGAGCGTGCTGCTCCCGGACCCAGCAACTGCCTCCACCCCTGAACCGGCAGCCGCACAAACTACTCCTGGTTGGATTGGAAGTTGGGCCTCTGACAAAGGAGCAGCAACGCTTGAGACTCCCACTCCAGCCCCGCCCCCAGGCGACGCCCCTCCCCCGCACACCGCCCCCTACCTGAACGGAGGTGGGAGCTGGAGTGGCATGGGGCGGGGCCCGGCGGGCGCATGCGCGTGCGCCCAGAGTGGGGCGGGGACTCCGCCTGCGTCTTCCAGTCCCGAGAGCCGGGGCCACCCACAAACGTTTTCGTATAAGACTGCGGGTCACGCTGGTCGTTGGGCGAAGACAGCGCCCCTTAGGGGCTGGAGTCGTACGTTCCCTTCTTAACTAATGGCATTCGACAAACCAAATCAGTGAGTGCCTCCAGCTACCAATTACTGTTCCCGAGTTGTTCACGGTAGGGAAACATCTTGTAAGAGAACACAGTATTTTCTGTAAGAAATTAATGCAGTCCTCAGTAAGCACAATTTGAACATTTATCTGTGGTCAGACTATTGCAGACAGAGTTAAAACAAAATAGCCAGCGTGTTTAAAGTATGGGCCCTGAGTAAAACTTAAATTCGAATCCCGGACGCGCTGCTTCTGACAGCATGACCCTGGGTAATTAATAATCTCTATGAGCCCCAGTTTCTTACCAACCTCATAGGGTGGTTGTGAGGATTCAATAGAAGATTCAGATAGGAGTTCAGAAAATTTAGATAATTGCTTTCACAGAGTCCATCAGAGAATTGCTGAAATAAGTGCTTCAAAGTTGAGAGTAAAGCTCTTTTAGAGTGATGTTAAAAACACAACAGGTCCAAAATGGAGTTGCTTATGCTAAGCCCCACATCACCAAAGGGAGACTTAATTACAGTTTTGGCTCTCCCAGAAGTGGAATCTTAAATAAGTCAATCACCTGGGACTTCCCTGGCGGTCCAGTGGATAAGACTCCGTGCTTCCAAGGCAGGGGGCCTGGGTTCGATCCTGGTTGGGGAACTAGGATCCCACATGCCATGTGGTGCCGCCACAAAAAGAAAATAAAAAAGGAATCGCCTGCTCAGCACTAGTTATTTAGTTATGTCATCTACCTATAGACCCCCCTGCCATTCCCTAAAGCGAAGTAACCTGGTAATAGCCAATCTGCTTTTTGCCTAGTTTAATTCCTTGTTCCTGTTCCCTGCTACCTATAAAAGGCTTTCATTTTGTACAGCTCTTCAGAGCGCCTTTCTAGCTGCTAGATTGGACGTGTCCTGATTCATAAATTGTTGAATAAAGCCAATAAGATTTTTAGAATTTACTCAGTTGAATTTTTTTAAATAAATTTATTTACTTTTATTTTATTTATTTTATTTTTGGCTGCGTTGGGTCTTCCTTGATGCACACAGGCTGTCTCTGGTTGCGGTGAGCGGGGCTACTCTTCGCTGTGGTGCGCGGGCTTCTGGTTGCGGTGGCTTCTCTTGTTCCGGAGCACAGGCTCTAGGTGCGCGGGCTTCTGTAGTTGTGGCTCTCGGGCTCTAGAGCGCAGACTCAGTAGTTGTGGCGCACGGGCTTAGTTGCTCTACGGCATGTGGGATCTTCCCGGACCAGGGCTGGAACCCCTGTTCCTTGCATTGGTAGGCGGATTCTTAATCACTGCGCCACCAGGGAAGCCCAGTACTATACTTTTTAAAAGCCCGTTTTAAATAATTACAGAGTGTTTGCTTTCAGATGCCGTGGGTCATACTTTTATGGATGTGACTATAAACATTGTTATAAAGAGTAAGAGTTGTATAAAATAAGAAATAAATACAATACTCAATTTCGTTTCATATTAGCATTAATAAACCTCTAATCGCACTTTCTACCCCTTCAAATAGAGTTATGGGGGAGACTATTTTTTTGTTTGTGGTAGCTGTTTAATCTTTTTTTTTTCTTCATACTTTTCTGTTATAAAAAGTTTATCTGATACTGTGATGTGTTCATGATAACTATTCTTTAATTGGAAATTCCCTGGCAGTCCAGTGGTTAGGACTCTGTGCTTTCACTGCTGTGGCCCGGGTTCGATCCCTGGTCGGGGAATCCCACAAGCCGCGCGGCGTGGCCGAAAGAAAAAATTCTTTTATTTTACTTCGTTATAGTAGAACTAGTCATCATGGACATTTCTGCTACCAATAGCAATCTAAATTAATGTTGGCAAAAGACTAGGTATGTCGACTGAAAAAATATGCACAACACAAAAGTTGAGAATTGCGTTTTATTCAGTAGACTTGCTGAGGACTTAAGCCCGGAAGACAGCCTCTCAGATAGCTCTGAGGAACTGCTCTGAAGAGGTAAGGGAGGAACCAGGATATATGGGCAAAAACTAGGTTGTCAGAACATCAAACGATTACTGTTAATCAAAGAAAAACCAGACATCTCAAGTTAATGAATATAGGACTTTTCTATGTATTGGAAGATGTAAGAGTCTGGGCTCATTTAAATCATTCCTTTCATATGCACATTAATTCTTTGGGCCAGCATCCTATTTTTCTCCTTTGAATCCCCTCAGGATGCACAGTTGGTGGTGGCTGCAGTGGCTGAGGGCTTGATGGCTGTAACATCCTTTGTTTACTAATACGACATTCTTCGTCCACAGGTACTTAGTTTATTCTTGCAGATTCAGCTCACCTCTTTTGGACCAAAGCCACAGGAGAGCAAATATTTTCACACCTATTAGAATGGAATTGCAACTATCATGCATTCAGACTGTTATGATCCCAAGCAGTCTTTATATAATTTGAATTACATTGTATGTTAGATTTTTTATAAAGGTTGGCCAATTTTTACAGAAGAAATTATTTCTCTGATACTTTGGTCCTATCTGTGTAAAACTAGATTTTTTTCTTTCTTTTTTTTTTTTTTGGCCATGCCACACAGCTTGTGGAATCTCAGTTCCCAGAACAGGGATTGAACCTAGGCCATGGCAGTGAAAGCCCAGAATCCTAACCACTAGACCACCAGGGAACCCCTGACACTAGATTTTTTAAAAAGTAATATGTGACCAAATTTAATTGTCTTCCTAGGGCCTAAATAAAGAGAAATCAGTTTCCCATTAAAGGAAGGAAGGAAGAAAGAGAAAGAAATCTTTCATGATTTTAATATTTTTCAAAAATCCAGGTCAGTTGTTTTGCAGAATGTCCCTCATATGGATATGTCTGATTGTGTTTGCAATACTATCATATTAAATAATTTTGGCAGAAGTACTATATAGATGACAATGTGTCTTTCTCAGTGTACCACATCAGGAAGCATGTGATAAATTTGATCATTTAGTTAAAATGGTGTCCACCTGATTTCTGTACTAGAGGAAACTTTTCCTCTTTGTAATTAGTAATCTATAGTGGGACCATACTTTGATACTGCAGATATATCCTCCTGTTTCAACAATCTTTCACCCAGTGGTTTTATCATCTATTGATGATTCTTTCCTGAATCATTTATTAATATGGTGGTTGCAAAGTGAAGGATTTTTCATTCTATCATTCCTTCTGTATTTATGAGTTGGTATTCTTCTTCTTTTTATTATTTATTTATTTAGTTAGTTAGTTATTTTTGGCTGTGTTGGGTCTTTGTTGCTGCGCGTGCACTTTCTCTAGTTGCGGCGAGCAGGGGCTACTCTTCGTCGTGGTGCGCGGGCCTCTCATTGCGGTGGCTTCTCTTGTTGCAGAGCTCGGTCTCTAGGCACATGAGCTTTAGTAGTTGTGGCACGCGGGCTCAGTAGTTGTGGCTCGCAGGCTCTAGAGCTCTGGCTCAGTAGTTATGACGCATAGGCTTAGTTGCTCCGCAGCATGTGGGATCTTCCCAGACCAGGGATCGAACCTGTGTCCCCTGAATTGGCAGGCAGATTCTTAACTACTGCGCCACCAGGGAAGCCCTGTGAGATTTTTTAAAGTGTTTTTCTATTGGGTTCTCAACACTTAAATAACCCATCCCTGAGGATGGACTATGGCCCCTTTACCACTGTACCCAGCTAAGTGTTTGGTACAAAACACTACTGTAATACTCAGTAAATTGCTAGATGAACAATTATTCACACCACCTAAATACTTTTATATCTTGATTTTTTTTCTATTATAGCATAAACATGTTTTATAGAGTTAAGGATTTTGGGCTGAGAGGCATGAAACACTCAAAGAACTGTTTGGTAAGAATTAGCTTGCCAAATTGAGGAGCAATAGATGGAAGGCATAGAAACTGGACAGAGTCATAATTCCAATGGGAAGTGCTAAAAATTCCTACCAGAGAGAGAACCATGGGGATTCAGAGGCAGAGGTAGGCACAGAATCTTGCCTTGGCCACTGCTGATGCAGCTAGTTGGCTTGGAGGGGAAGGGAGTGGGTCTCAGAGGTCAGCCAGAGCTAGAAAGTCTGGGCAAGGTTTGCTCAGCCACATATGTGAGGACAGAGACACCTGCCAAGAGCTCTGAAAAATGGCCCAGAAATAGAGTTTAACAGGCCTTCAACGCCTGCAGTACCACCGTAGCTACTACAATCCTCAACCTCCTTTCAGCCAGGGGTCATTCTAAGTTATTTCCCTGCCTTCTCCCATTTCAGTTCCCTCAAATAAAACATGGACGATCTAACCCACCTCAGCATCACTGTGGGAATTAAACGAGAAAACATTGTAAAGCATCTTATGGCCAGGACATTGTAGAGACGTAAACGCTAGTCTTCTCACTCTTTATTTCCCAAGAAAAGTAAGGAAAGGAAATAAGACAATGACATCCTCCAAAAGTAAGCAGGCTTTGCTACAGGATAATAAAACCTAACGTGAATAAATGCAAATTATACTACATGCCTGAAGAAGAAACTATGATTTTGATACTGTAAAAACATCAATCCTTTCCAAATTCATTTGGAGTTTTTTGTTTTTTGTTTTTCGGCCACGCTGCTTGCGGGATCTTAGTTCCCCACCCAGGTATTGAACCCAGGCAGTGAAAGCGTGGCGTGCTAACCACTGGACCGCCAGGGAATTCCTTCCATTTGGGGTTTTTAAAGCAATTCCAATCAAAATCCCAATAGGATTTCTTGGAAATTGGGTAAAATTGTTTTAAAGATCATCTGGGAAAATAAATAACATCAGAGTAAGAAACTCAACGAATTAAAAAAAAAAAAAGAGTAAAGAGAATTTCCACTGCCAAATATTAACAATTGTAAGATTATGATAATTATGTGGTTTAGAGCATAGCCAGGCATTTAAAAGGAACAAGATGTACTAGAAGCAGACCTTCACATGTATAATTTAAACCATGATAAGGAAGACATCCCAAATCAATTGGGGGGGGGGTAATTAATTAATTAATGGTGTAAGATAATTGTTTAGCTATTTAGAAAAAAAATCCATTTAGATTTCTATTGCATACCCCACAAAGAATAAACCCCAGATAGATTAAAGAGTGCCATTGAAGAAAATAAAACCACTAGATTAGTCGCTGGATGAGGCAGTGTTTTCCAATCTTAAAAACAACTGAAGAGGGACTTCCCTGGTGGCACAGTGGTTAAGAATCTGCACTCCCAATGCAGGGGGCCTGGGTCCGATCCCTGGTCAGGGAACTAGATCCTACATGCATGCTGAAACTAAGGGTTCACATGCCACAACTAAGGAGCCCGCATGCCACAACTAAGACCCAGCGCAACCAAATAAATAATAAATTAATTAAAACACAATAACAGGGACTTCCCTGGTGGTCCAGTGGTGAAGAATCCACCTTCCAACGCAGGGGATGCAGGTTGGATCCCTGGTCGGGGAACTAAGATCCCACATGCCACGGGGCAAATAAGCCCTTGCACTGAGCCTGCACTCTAGAGCCTGCGAGCCGCAACTACTGAGCCTGCGTGCTGCAACTACTGAGCCTGCGTGCCACAACTACTGAGCCCATGCGCTGCAACTACTGAAGCCCGTGCGCCTAGAGCTCATGCTCTGCAACAAGAGAAGCCACCGCTCACCACAACTAGAGAAAGCCTGCACGCAGCAGTGAAGACCCAATGCAGCCAAAAATAAATAAAATTTTAAAAATAAATAAATAAAGATATATCTGACGTAAATATCAATGGCTGTTCGTTGCCAGTGCCAACCCAAACCCAGACTCAGAAATAGGAGGGCAGGTGGTGGAACTGTCAAATTAACATGAAAACATGGAGGCATCCCTGGAAAATGGATGATAAGGTCCTGTGTGTGTTTGGAGTAGGGGTGGAGGGTGGGAGAAGGCAGCCCAGAGTGACAGGGACCATGAACTGTGGATAGGAGATAAAGTAGGGCAGAGTTTTTAGGTCTGCTACTCACTCTCCCAACATTACCTGGGCCAGTCCACTGTGTGCCTCTGCTACTGCTTAAGGGTAGAAAACAACAGCCAACTGGATATCAATAGGTTGGGGCGTCAGCTTTCAACACAGGTACAGGCAGACTAGCTGCATCCTAGCATTTACTCCACCACCTCAAAACCTGAACAGCAAAATGGTTCTAAGTGAGGAAGGGAGCTCCCCAAAAGGCAGTTGTACTGCCCTGGATGATTTCAACATCTCTGCTCTACATCTCATACCCTCCTCCAAACGCAAGCCTGCTTCACCTGGAGTGGCTCATGCCCTGAATGTTTGTCCCTGTTTACAACTCCATCCACCAAAGTGGCAAATATCCCTAGGGGAATATGTGCCCAAGGGGAAAAAGTCTAGGAAAGAAATCATTGTAAGAATAAATAAAACAGGGCTTCCCTGGTGGTGCAGTGTTTAAGAATCCGCCTGCCAATGCAGGGGACACGGGTTCGAGCCCTGGTCCGGGAAGATCCCACATGCCGTGGAGCAACTAAGCCCGTGCACTGAGCCTGCACTCTAGGGCCTGCGAGCCGCAACTACTGAGCCCGTGTGCCACAGCTACTGAAGCCTGCGCACCTAGAGCCCGTGCTCCGCAACAAGAAAAGCCACTGCAACCAGAAGCCCGCGCACCGCAACAAAGAGTAGCCCCCGCTCGCCACAACTAGAGAACACAACTAGAGAAAGCCCGCGCACAGCAATGAAGACCCAATGCAGCCAAAAATAAATAAATAAATTAATTTTTTTTAAAAAAGAATAAATAAAACAAATTGAACAGCCTATAGCAGACAAGGCAGATTTGTGGTCCAAGAAGCTAAAATCAACATATTAAATATTCTCAAAAATATAAAGGAGACTCATGAAAATATGAGGAAAAACAATGTCATCAAGGATGTTTTGCTTTGAGTAACATCAGACTAGCTTGTTTCAGACCAATCCTCCCACCAATAACAAAGAGAAAAGCTGGTCAGAATACAAAATTGGTGTTTGAAGGTGTCCAAGAGCTACCAAAGCAGAAAGTTATCAATTAGCTTTTGCAGTTAGCTATTATTATATAACAAAATCACCCCAAAACTTAGTTGTTTAAAACCATAATAAGCATTTTATTGTGGCTCACAAGTCCATGGGTCAGCTGGACAGTTCTGCTGATCCAAGCCAGGCTGCTGACGTGTCTGCAGTCAGGAGGTAGCATGGCTGGTGTCTGGTTGATCTAGGATGGATTCAGGTGAGACAGTCTCTCTCTACTCCATGTGGTCTTGCATATTCCAGCAGAGTAGCATGGCAATTCTCATAGCAGGGGTCTGAGGCAGAACCGAAGCATGCCAGCCTCGTGAGGCCTAGTTCCAGAAATGGCACAGTATTGTTTCTGTCATCTTCTATTGGCCAAAGCAGGCTTAAGACCACCCAAAATTCAAGGGATGGAGAAATAGACTCTACCTCTTCATGAAAGGAGTTCCAAAATCCATTGCAAAAGTTGTAGATGAAGAACTACAGTCATTTCTTGCAGTCAATCTGCCACAGAGGTCAAGATCCCAGAGTGAAGAGAAGCCCAAAGAAGTGAACACAACGTTTGGTGCTGTTTGCATCACGAAGGCATTTGCAATCCAAAATAATGAAGGGAAGCTCAGCACTGCTTTCAGAAGTCTAGGATTTGGAGGACAAAAAATGAAGTTCAAGGCCATCAAGGAGAAGGCAGCATGAAAACCAGCCCAGGCATTAATTTAGGGCACCTGATGGATTGCACTCTGGGAATAAGGGCCAACATGAAATACCACAACCTTCACAAAGACGACAGTCCAACTGGGCACTGGTGGCGTAGTGGTTAGGATTCCCGGCTTTCACTGCCATGGCCCAGGTTCAGTCCCTGGTTGGGGGAACTGAGATCATGCAAGCCACCCGGCCCAGCCAAAAACAAAAAACAAAAAACACGACAGTCCAATCAAATCAGCTCAAACTCTGGATAGACTAAGGCAGTGGTTCTCAAAATGTAATCTTTGGACCCTAAAAGATCTTTTGGGAGGGTCAGGGAGGTCAAAACTATCTTCATGGGCTTCCCTGGTGGCGCAGTGGTTGAGAATCTGCCTGCCACTGCAGGGGACACGGGTTCGAGCCCTGGTCTGGGAGGATCCCACATGCCGCGGAGCGACTGGGCCCGTGAGCCACAGTTGCTGAGCCTGCGCGTCTGGAGCCTGTGCTCCGCAACGAGAGAGACCGTGATAGTGAGAGGCCCGCGCACCGCGATGAAGAGTGGCCCCCAATTGCCGCAACTAGAGAAAGCCCTCGCGCAGAAACGAAGACCCAACACAGCCATAAATTTAAAAAAAAAAAAAAAAAGGCAAATTACATCTCAGTATTATTATGAAGATAGTTTTTTTTTTTTAATTTTATTTATTTATTTATTTATTTATGGCTGTGTTGGGTCTTCGTTTCTGCGCGAGGGCTTTCTCTAGTTGCGGCAATTGGGGGCCACTCTTCATCGCGGTGCGCGGGCCTCTCACTATCACGGTCTCTCTCGTTGCGGAGCACAGGCTCCAGACGCGCAGGCTCAGCAACTGTGGCTCACGGGCCCAGTCGCTCCGCGGCATGTGGGATCCTCCCAGACCAGGGCTCGAACCCGTGTCCCCTGCAGTGGCAGGCAGATTCTCAACCACTGCGCCACCAGGGAAGCTCTCATTTAGGTTTTTTTCTTGGGTTTTATCTTGTTCCTTCATCTGGTACATAGCCCTCTGCCTTTTCATCTTGTCTATCTTTCTGTGAATGTGGTTTTTGTTCCACAGGCTGCAGGATTGTAGTTCTTGCTTCTGCTGTCTACCCTTTCTATAAACAGCTCTTAAATAAGATGCTCAACCTCAATCCTGAAATAAATTGATGCCATTTTTCTTTTTTTTTTTTTGGCTGTGTTGGGTCTTCGTTGCTGTGCATGGGCTTTCTCTGGTTGTGACGAGCGGGGGCTACTCTTGGTTACGGTGCGCAGGCTTCTCATTACAGTGGCTTCTCTTGTTGCAGAGCACAGGCTCTAGGCGCGTGGGCTTCAGTAATTGTGGCTCGTGGGCTCTAGAGCGCAGGCTCACTAGTTGTGGCGCACAGGCTTAGTTGCTCCACGTCATGTGGGGTCTTCCCGGACCAGGGTTCAAACCCGTGTCCCCTGTATTGGCAGTGGATTCGTAACGACTGTGCCACCAGGGAAGCCCTGATGCCACTTTTCATCTATCAGGTTGGCAAAATTAAAGTACTAATACTGTGTTGGTTTTAGAAATCATCCGAGCTTGGGTCTTATCTTCCTTTAATTTTTTTTTAGTTTTGGCCATGGGGCATGTGGGATCTTAGTTTCCCTGACCAGGGATTGAACCCGCGCCCCCTGCAGTGGAAGCACTGGAAGCGCAGAGTCTTACCAACTGAACCACCAGAGAAGTCCCTCATCTTCCTTTAAAAAGGTAAGAAAGATCAAAGCCAAAAGATTTGTCTCAGGAACAGCCAGCAGCCCAGTTCCTAAAACCCATATTCTTAATCAATGAACGATGCTGCTTCCCACACATATTGGCAAAGAATTGAAGGAAGATAATATTTGGGAATTTAAATCAGGGCTTCTCAACATCAGCCCTATTGACATTTGGGGCTGGGAATTCTTCGTAGTGGGGGGTTGTCCTGTCCATTGTAGTATGTTTAACAGCATCCTTGACATCTATCTATTAGATACTAGAAACTGAAACCAAGCGAGGCCTTGTGGGGCTCCCGGGCACGGAGGCCTTTTTGTCCCCCGTTTCTTGTAGGCAAGACTCCAGCCTCCATGACCTTCCCTGAGTTCCAAAGGGCAGGTTCAAATAGTTACTAATCAAGGGAGGAGCAGCCAAGAAACCACCTGAGACAAGACTAAAGGGACCATAGAAGCTCATCAAGATTAGGAGACCAAGCACCTGAGACTCTGAGACCCTGCACCCTAATCTTGTCAGCAACCCCACCCTTGGGAACTATTGTCATAAAACTCCTCATCAAATCCTCCTGGGTTGGGACACATACTTTTTCGAGGCAGGAGCCCGCTGTATCCCCCTTTGCCTGGCAAAGTAATAAAGCTATCCTTTTCTACTTCACCCAAAACTCTGCCTCCAAGATTTGATTTGGCACCGGTGTACAGAGAAGCTGAGCTTTCGGCATCAAAACCCCTCCCTCCTCCCATGGGACTTCCCTGGTGGCGCAGTGGTTAAGAATCCGCCTGCCAATGCAGGGGACACGGGTTCGAGCCCTGGTCCGGGAGGATCCCACATGCCGTGAAGCAACTAAGCCCATGCGCCACAACTACTGGGACTGTGCTCTAGAGCCCGCGAGCCACAACTACTGAGCCCGCATGCCACAACTACTGAAGCCCACGCGCCTAGAGCCCGTGCTCTGCAACAAGAGAAGCTACTGCAATGAGAAGCCTGCGCACTGCAACGAAGAGTAGACCCCGCTTGCCGCAACTAGAGAAAGCCTGTGGGCAGCAACGAAGACCCAGTGCAGCCAAAAATAAAAATAAATAAAAATGAATGCGCTATCAAGTCATGAAAAGACATTGAGGAACCTTAAATGCATGTTACTAAGCGAAAGAAACCAACCTGGAAAGACTACATACTGTATGACTCCAACTACATGACATTCTGGAAAGGGCAAAACTATGGAGACAGTAAAAAGATCTGTGGTTGCCAGGAGTTAAAGGGGAGGGAGGGATGGATTTGCAGGGCACAGAGGATTTTTAGAGCAGTGAAAGTACTCTGTATGACATGTTAACGGATACGTTTCATCATCCATGTGTCCAAACCCGAAGAATGTACAATGCCAAGAGTAAACCCTAATGTAAACTTTGGGTGATAATGACGTGTAGGTTCATATATTATAACAAACGTCCCTCTCTGGTGTGGGATGTTGATCCTGGGGTTGGCTGAGCATGTATGGAGCCAGAGGGTATATAGGAACTGTGTACTTTCTGCTCAATTTTGCTGTGAAACTAAAACTGCCCTTAAAAAAAGTCTATTGGGAAACAAAAAGAGACTTGCAGGTTCAAAACTTGTCGCCTGAATTGTTCAACCTTTAGAGAAAAACATAAACTTCATGGTCATTTTTTTATTCAACTGCTTAGACATGTGAATGATTAATGACTAGGGACTTCCCTGGTTGCGCAGTGGATAAGACCCCACGCTCCCAATACAGGAGACCCAGGTTCGATCTCTGGTCAGGGAACTAGATCCCACGTGCATGCCACAACTAAGAGTTTGCACAACTAAGGAGCCCACCTGCCTCAACTAAGACCCACTGCAACCAAAAAAAAAAAAAGACTGAGGCCGTTGTTAATAATAATAATTAATGATTACAGTGATTTTCCTTTGGTAAAACATGGCTCCATTACAACTGATGAACAACCCAAATTAACTGTGCTATGAGTAATGAAGCTCTAGCAACACATTCTTGTATCAGGGTAATAATGGAAGGGTTATTGGGTCAGAATTAAGTTCAAACCTAGCTGAGTCACCTAATATCTCTGATTCCTTGGACCTCTGAACCTCTATGAACTGCTGATTTCTTATTTGTAAAATGAGGTTGTTACCTTAAAGATGGATGATTACCTAAAAATACCTGGAATATAGGGATCCAAATGATGTCAGGGGAAAAATAAAACCACAGTTTTGTTCTCATGAAGAAAAATTACATACATGAATCTCAACTAAGTCCAAAACGTTAATGATGTTTTGGTGGTAGTATTATAGGCAATTTTGTTATTCAAACTTCTACCTTCCAAATTTTCCATTATAAACATGCATTATTTATATTCAAGAAATAAACATATTTTTAAAAAATCACAGCACAAAAAACTGTAGAAAAGAATATTTTATTGAAACGGCTTTTCAATTAACAGTGGAGCAAAATACAACTTGACTCAAAGCTGTCCAACCAGCCTCAACTGCTAGTGAAACAACTCAAACATACAGGACAGGGTAGGACACTTGGGTCACATTTCTGCCAATGTGGCAAAAAAAAAGAAAAAAAAAGAGGAAAAAAACACAAGAGACAGACACAAGCAGGCTCCCCCTTGCCCTGGGAGTTGGGGTGGCAGCCCTGGCTCCTGCTACAGGTGGGATCCTGGAGGGCAGGCTGCCCAACATCGGTGTGGTGGGTAAAAGGCCCCCATCCCAGCAGAGCAACACATTAATAAGAAAGGCCAGCCTGTACCCTCTTCCTTCCCCCCACAAGGCCTGCCTCCAATAGAGCGAGGTGGCATTTTTACATTCACGCCATGGTCTCTCCTGCCCCCAGGGTCTTAGGACAGGGGCTCACAGTAGAAAGCACATTTTGGTCAGCCCAGGGGGCCAGGAAATGAGGGAAAGGCTCTGTCTGAGAGGGCAGAACAGGAGCGGAGAGAATGGGGGCAGGAAGTCAAAGGGCCATGGAGTACCAGGCTACTAGGAAGATGCAGTTTTCAACAGTGCTTGCAGGACGCTGGCATCCTGTGCCAGCCACTGCACACGGCTTTCCTAGGCCCAAGAGTCCACAGGTTGGGGAGCTACAGGGTTTTCACACATCTCACTCCCTGGAGAGGCAGCTGGATTCCCTTCTTCACTTTCTCCCTGCCTACTCTGGCCACCGGGGGTTGTATGTGTGGGTGGGAGTCGACCTAGATTGACTTAGGCAGTCCAGATGGAAGGGCTCTGGCCTAGAGGCAGAGGACTGCCGAACTTGCAAGAGGAAGCCAAGGAGACCCACGGGGAGGAGGCATGGGGGCGGGGGTTTTTAGAGAAAAAACCTTGGAGGAGGCAAGAGCACAGACAGGCGCTCAGAAATCAAACCTGGTAACCAAGGCTCTGCAGACACTGGCCTGTGTGGCATTGATCTCGTGGTGGAAGGAGGGAGGGAGGGAAGGATGACCAGAAAAGACTGGAGACCCTCTAATAAGCCAGGACACCCTTCCCACTACCAGGTCTGTCAACCAACTACCGATGGCCATCCTCTCACCTACCCACAGGCGAAGAATTAAGAACCTAATAGTGATTTTTCCCAAACTAGGGCCTGGATGGGTAGGGAACCAGAAGGTGGGATTGGGGAACGGAACAATTTCAGTTTTAACCACAGAACTACTCCAGAAGAACTGGTGAGCTGTCCCTTCCTTCCCCTTCTCTACACCTCCCATCACAGGTGAGAGAAGAGGAACTTGAGCCTCTGAGGGCGGGACCAACCCCTCCCCCAGCCCTTGGTGTTTAATAAATAGAGGTGGTAAGAGAAGGGGGCAGGGACAGCGGGGAACCGGGGAACCAGGAGGCGGGGGTTATAGTTCATCATTCTTCAAAGTTGGCTTCTGTCCTGTAGGCTGCTCTTTCTGTTCAGATTCTGGTGGGAGTTGGGGGAGAGCAAAGGAACAAAAGCAGGTGAGATGGAGGTAACGGGCCCAGTTCTGGTCAGGCGTCTCCCCCCAGACGCTGCTAGGCTTCCCGGTACCTCCCGTCTCCCGCTCTGCCCTCACCTGCTGCGGGACCCCCTAGCTCCAGAGGTTCAGAGTCTGCCGGTTCAGATCCTGCTTTCGGGAAGGAATGGGTTAGTGTCTGCAAAGGAAGGAAGGGGCTAACAGAGGGGATGGCAAACTTTTTCTGCAAAGAGCCAGATAGTAAATATTTTAGGATTTGTGAGCCACACTAGGTCTCTTTCCATATTTCGTTTTTGGAAATAACCTTCTAAGGCCGTTCATAGCTCAGGGGCCGTCTGCAAAGAGGCTGTACCTGCCAGTTTGCCGACCCCTCGGCTAAGCGATGCCCATATTCCCAATCAGTTTCCCCAACTCACGAGTCTCTTGCTCAGGTTCCGAGATGGGCTTTGCATCTTCAGTCTGGCCTGGAGGGAAACCAGGAGGAAAATGTAGTCCCGGGAAGGAAGGGAAAGCTTCTTGCTGCCCAGTAGCACCTGGAACCAGGCACCCTGCCCTCACCTGCTGGAGGGATGACCTTGTCCCCCTGGTCACTGGCACTGGCATTGAGGGGAGGCTCTGCCCGGGTCCCATTCTTGTCCTTGGGCCGGGGCCGGGGCTTGGCAAACTTGGCCTTATTGAGCAGATACTGCACCTCACGGTCCAGGGCCATCATCTTGGCCTCGATGTCTTTTGAGAGCAACACGGGCTTCTCTGTGGCAGGAATCTTGGCCTGCTCGGCCACGGTTGCATTCTTCCAGGCCTGGGGGCGAGGACAGGCTCAGAGCCAGCCACGGAAATGGCAGACGCCTCTGTACCAGGTGAAATACACCCCCCAACCAACCTCAGGCTCTTCCCTCAGACCCCAAATTACTGCTGCCCGTGGCCGTCAGCCCCAGAAGTAAGCAGACCCCTCAGAATGGCATTCGAGGCTCTCCACATGGGAGTCCCAAACTACACGTTTCTGGCTTACATCCTATTACTATGGACTAACTACAGCTGAACCTCTTAATTATTTTCTCCTTATCTCTCCACTTCTGAGCTCTGGTTCAAAAAAAAGAAGTCCCCACGTCCAAAACAGTTTCTGCTTCTCATGACAAGTCATTCTCACCTCCCCAAACCCTGGCCCACTTTCTGCATCCAGCTCAAGTCCCAGCTCCTCAAGGCAGCTTTCTCTAACCTCATGGGGATGGGCTCTGTTGCTCGTCTGGTTGACGACTCATGGCTATGACCCTAGTCTGGGACTAATCCGACATGGCCGCAAACGCAACCATCTTCTGCCTTCCAGATTAGCTGCCAAGCCCGGAGGCAGAGGCTGCCAGCTGTCCGTTTCTCCACATCTCCCACGCTGCCTAGGACAGCCCGCCTCGACAGGTAAGTCTCCAGTTAAGTATTTACACGGGGATTACCCAGGTCTCATTGATGACTTTCTCTAACGTTGTCATCTCCACCTCCGTGAAGATCTGGTCCATCTCTGGGATGAGCCGGGCCCCCCTGCAGCCAGAGAGGAGACCATCAGTCCAGGAGGGACAGGGCGGGACTGAATGAGGAAGAAAAGCAAAGGGGCCGCTCACGTGAGGAACATGCTGGAATGGTTGAGGAGGTTATCGAGGGCAGACAGCCGTTCGGGCCACTTCTTGCGCTCTTCCACCCGAAAAAACAAGCCTTGGCACAGCTTCCTCAGCTCGGTCAGCTTCTCCTTCAACATCTGATGGATGTGGGGGAGGGAGAGGGCAGAAGGGTTGAGGGGACGACATGTCAGCCCTGGAGCCAGCCCTGCATCCTTCGCTATGGCCTCACACCCCAGCTCTCCTCCCTTTCCCATCCGGCCCGCCATGTCCTGCGAGGTCCCTCACCACCGTGGTGGCCCCAAAGCCCTCATCCTCCAGCCAGGTGGACGCGGCACGGAGTCTCCCAGAGATGTCCTCACGCTGCTCCTCGGTGGACACTTCCTGATACTCAGGCTGGTACAGCTTGTCCTGGGGAGGTGCACAAGAGCGCAAGCATGCAGCAGGCCCTGGGGGCAAGGCTCACGGAGCAGGACCCCCTCCCTGCTCCCCAGCCCCAGACACAGGGCCTGGGGCAGGTGTGCTTCCCAGCCGACCAACCTGTGTCTCAAAGATGAATGCTTCCAAGCTGTTGGCCGCTTTTTCCCGTTCCTGCTTCTCTAGGTCCCGGAGCGTCAGGTCCTGGAGTCTGTGGACAGGGGCGGCAGGCATGAGGGGCTCCGTTCCACACCCTGGGCACCCTCCGTGCACTCGCAGCCTTTACTCACTTCTGGGCCGAGCGGGCCAGCTCATCCTGGCGCAAGTCAGGCAGGTCCAGGACTACTAGCTCCACCCCGATCTCCTCCACCATTCTCTGCTTCCGGGCCGGCTTCTGCTTCTTTTCTTCCTCTGGGGCTGGAGGGACACCCTCAGCCCCTGCCTCGCCCTTCTCACTTGGCTTCTGGGGGGACGAGACCAAGATGTCAGGGAAAGTGTTGGCCCTTCTATCCTCCACAGGCAGGGCTCTGGGGGCCAAGAAGCAAGGCAGGCACCTGTCCCATTAACCGCTGGGTCCAGGCTGGTCTCACTCTGCCTAGAGCTCACCTGGGCCTCGGGCTTTTCCCCGTTGTCTTTCTCTGCGGCCTCTTCTCCCTCAGGGGCTGCATCCCCCTTAGGCTCAGGGGGTGGGGGTGGAGAGGTGTCCTCTGTTGGGGCCTCAGCTTCCTCCCTGAGCTCTGCTTGCTCTCCAGGCTCAGCCTTGCTCCCCTCAGCAGGCCCCTCCTCTTCCTCCTGGGAAACAATCACAGACACGCCCACCCACAATAGTCACTAGCAGAGCCTGTGGATCAGGACTGGCTCGGCAACGCCAGGTCCCCACGGCTCTGCTTTGAGGGGCTCACCGCCCATGACACAGCTTGGGGGAGACATTGGACCACTGTATGGAAATCGGCAGCAGTCTAGCTGGACAAAGGAAAAGCGCTTGGAGATGAGGGTGGGCCTTGGAGCTCGAGCACAGGGACGGCTCCGAGTCCAGAGAAGGGTGTGGTGAACTCGGCCTGGGCTGAGAGGAGGGGTAGGTCTATCACATCCTAGGCAGCTGAGATGCCCACTCCAACCCCCTGTCCCTGCTGCCTCCGCCTGGTCCCACGCACCATCCTCCATGCTCCCTTGGCTCCATCCTGGCCTTACCTGGACAGTGTCAGTACCATTCTCTTTAGTATCTTGTGTGGTGCCACCTCCAAACAGGCTGGAGATGGTGTTGCCAAGTTCTAGAAAGAAGAAAACCCAAAGACTTAAAGGGGACCACAGCATTGACTCCACCCCCAACCCTAAGGGCACGGCCCGCCCACCTCCCCAAAATGCACACAAGTACACCCTGTCACACACACACAAACACAGGCACGTGTGTGCACACTCATCTTACTGGTCAGGGTAGATTCCTCTTCTGGGCTGTCCTCCACCAGCGTCTCAAACACTGCCTCCACCTGAAGACAGGGATCCGAGGTGAGGAAACGCACACGCTAAGCCACCTCTTCTCCACAAACATCCTGCCTGGCGGGTGACTGCTGAGGCACATCCAGGTGACTCCCAGGTGTGCCGGCCTGCTCTCTCACCTGCCTCCTTCTACGGGCTCTTGGATGGAGTCACCGCCAACCCTGGTGATTATGAGCCCTTTGAGGAGGGGACCGTAGCTCCTCGCCCGCCCACCCTCACACTTCTCCACTCAACCGAATGGGCTATTATTGCCCCAGGATGTTCTGAAAGATATTAACCCCCAGAACCGTTCTTTAAAAACAGGTTCCTCAACCATTCTACAGATCCTGAAACTTGTAACAGTCACGAGCATTTACAGGCTCTGAGACGGCCCATACCAGGTCCCTGGTTAGCTTTGTTTAACCTAAGGTTTACCCAACTCCAGAACCCGTTTCATTTATCACGTTCTAATACCATGAGAAACTGCTCTGGAAAAGGCTGCTGGGGCCTGGGCCCCCGCCCTGCACACGGGGTCTCCTGCTCTCACCCTGTCTAGGCTGAGCACGCCACTCTCATCCAGGTTGAAATGAGCCTTGATACCCTTTGACTCATAGTCGGGATACTTCTTGAAGCTCTCACCCACACCTTTTAGCTTCACCGTGGTCAGATTCTGGGAGCCAAATACCCTGCGTGGGGAGGAGAGAGCCATTAAGGGGAGCCCCCCCAGCTCTAGCCTAAACAGCCTCCCAGCACGAGATGCGGGGCCCTCCCCGAGGACACCCTCGGGATGGAAGCTCCTCCCAGAGGAGAAGCTCAGCCCAACCCCCAGACCAAGCCCACAGCCTGCTTCCCCTGTGTCACCCTCCGACCCCAAACCCTCCCTCCCTGGAGCCCTCTCCCTGCCCCACCCCCTCACCGAAGATCCTCAGGCCCCAGGAAGCCCAGGTCACCATAGTTGATGTGGAAGTCGAAGTCATGGTTGTAGCGGTTAAAGGTAATGACTTTGCGTTGAGGGTAGGGCCCCATCCGGCCGAAGAGGACGCGCTTATTGTGCTTCAGGCTGCGAACTCCAGGCTCCTCCTCCACTTCCCTCGTGAACTCCACCTACACGGCAGGCAGAGGGGAGGTACGCTGGAGAAGCAGAGGAGGGTCTCAGGGGAAGAAGGGCGGGGAACACCAATGGCAGGAAGACAGACGGACAGTCTAGAGCAGACAGGGGAGACGGCCCTGGAAGAGGTAAAGGGAGCCTGTCACCCCATCCGACAGGCTTACTCACCAGGATGGGGTAGATCACCGCGTCTCGGACAACAAACGGCTTCACCTTGAAGGCTTTGCTGAGCGCCGCTGCCTGGTACACAGCCCCCACGGCGGCGGCCTCGTCGGCGTTGATGTTCTTGCCCAGCTCCTCCCTGTGAGCATCCCAAGCCTCAGCACCATCCACCTGCAGCTCCCAGCCCGGCCCGCCTCCCCTCAGCCCTCCAGCCCCCCACACTCACTTGCCCACAGCCTTCAGCAGCACCTCCTGAACTCTGGGGACCCGAGTGGCCCCACCCACTAGGATGACCTGCTCAATCTCATCCTGCAGGGGGAGAAAGAATGGGAGATGGGTCAGCACGAGTTAACCCTCCTCCTCAGCACTGACTGCTCCCTGACGTTCCTGCTCCCTCCTTCCTGCCACCTCATCGCTTTCTATCCCACCTGCCTCCCCGCCATGCCCTCCTCGACGACCCCCTCACCAGCTTCATCTCGGCACTCTGCAGGGCCTGCTGCACGGGCCAAGGCACCCGCTCAAACAGGTCTGCACACAGCTCTTCAAACTCTGCCCGAGTCACCTTCGCCTTGAAATCCACATCGTCCATCAGGCCTTCGATCTGCGGGAGGATGAGGAGGGTCAGAGTTCTCACCCAGGTCCTGCTCTCTGAGTGAGCAGGTCAGACACCAAGGGAACAGGACTTTGGGAGGATGGAAGGAAGCACAGGAAGAAGGAATGGGCCACACCAGGCACAAGGAGTTTAGCTCAGCGTGGCGGGATCCTCCACCCTCTGGGTGGGGAATATTTGCCCTCAAGCAGCCACATGTGAGCACCTGGGCCATGTGATCGGCATTGGCACTCAGGATGGTCTTGAGTCGATTGGCCTCACGCAGCAACTTGGCCATAGCGCGGGGGTTCTCCCGCACGTCCTTCGCTCTCTGGCCCTTGCGCTGCTCGTTGAAAATCCCGGCCAGGTGCTCACGCAGCCGGAGCTCCATCTCCAGGCCCCCCAGGGTGCGGTCAAACCTGGGCAGGAAAGGGAACAAGGAAAAGCATGAGGAACACACAGGACTCCTTCACCTGCACAGAACCTGGCCTTCACCCACACGGCTGACACCTCACAGCGATAAGCATCTGCCCGTTCATTCAACTGTACCTACTGAGCATCAAACTACGTATTTGTCTCTGGAGATGCAACTGTGAGAAGAAAAAGACAAGACAAGCCCCCTGCTGTCAAAGAGTTTATAATCTAGCAACCAAATAATCATACAAATGTGAAATTTTAACCATCCTATGTGTTATGACAGAGAGTAAAACAACGCCACTAAACGTATATATGGAAAATCTCAGCTATTTAGAGAGGTCAGGAAAAGTTCTGTGAATAAGTGATGCTTGAGCTGACACCTGAAAGATGAGTTGAGGTTAACTAGATGAAGAGGAAAGAACATTCTAGACAGAGGGAAAAGCATGCATAAGAACTGTGAGGTGAGAGAGAGTGCGGTGTGTAAGTTCCCTGGAGAGCAAGGATGGCTGGAGCTCAAAGAGCAAGAGGCTCAGGGTCAGAGCCAAGCAGGAGGAGCCCGGGAGCACAGAGGCACAGCCTTATAGGCCAAGGCAAAGGTTTGAAGCCACTGTAGGGTTTTTAAAGAAACAAGATACAGTCAGGTTGACATTTTGAAAAGAACCCTCTGGCTGAAATGTGGAGAGAGAACTGGAGGGAGGCCACACTGGCAGCGGGGAGATCTTCAACTCTGCAGGTAAGAGGCGATGGTGGTTTGGACTAGCATAGAGGCAGTAAAGATGGACAGGAAAGAATGGGTTCGTGAAATAAGATAACGCCAGTGATAAGTAAACTGGGAATGACGAGAACAAAAAAATAATTGAATCTGACACTCCACATATGGCCTATGGCCGTGTGGGTTTCCTCAGAAGCAGCTTGGGACGTTCTCTGCCCTTCAATCTTCCCAAACTGTCCTCCCCCAATTTCCATCTACCCCTTGCTCTTCAGGAGAGGTACCCTATGAGGACTGATGCTTTAACCAGGAGAGCTTTCCTGCAGGGAGCAGGAAAGTGAGGCAGCTGCCCCTCTGAGAAGAAACCCCTGACCCGAGGGTATCTCAGCAAGCAGCCCTCCTACCAGCACCCACTTACCCCACTCCGCGGATCTGCAGCTGCGGCTGCATCCCTGCATCCTTAGTCTTCACTGTCTGGTAGGTCACGATGGTACACACAGTGCTGCCTGCGCCCATGTCATAGAACATGATATTCTGTAGAGACATCAAGGCCACTGTCACAGGAACCTTATTCAACTCCAGGGTGCATGCCTCCCTGCCTGCAAGGGGCTGCACCAACTCTCAAATGAAAGCCAAACAGCTCCAAAAGGGGTTGAGGGCTGTTGCCTCATTTTGTCAAGGGCCAGCCATAGAAACAAGATGCAAAACGAGCCAAATGGCCTCCATCATCAGACTCAGCCACGCTGGAAGTCTGGTCAGCAGTTCCTCCCTGGCTCACCTGGGCAGTGCTGTTGATATCTTTCCGGCGGAAGACACCATAGCTGAGGGCAGTGGCAGTGTTGTCGTTGATGAGCTGAAGCACTTTGAGGCCAGCCATGCGCGCAGCCTGCAGCACAGCTCGGCGCTCAGCCTGATTGAAGAAGGCTGGCACGGTGATCACTGCATCCTTGATGGGCTGCTCTACAAGGGACAACAGAACAGAGTTCCCACCAGCTTCACACCTTAGAGGAGGGATTCCCAGTCTCAGCACAATTGATGTTTCGGGCCAGATAATTCTCTCTCTCTTTTTTTTTCTTGGTGGCACTGTGCGGCATGCGGGACCTTAGTTCTCCCACCAGGGATCAAACCCGTGCCCCCTGCAGTAGAAGCATGGAGTCTTTTTTTTTTTTTTTTTTTTATTTATTTATTTATTTTATTTATGGCTGTGTTGGGTCTTCGTTTCTGTGCGAGGGCTTTCTCTAGTTGTGGCAAGCGGGGGCCACTCTTCATCACGGTGTGTGAGCCTCTCACTATCGCGGCCTCTCTTGTTGCGGAGCACAGGCTCCAGACATGCAGGCTCAGTAATTGTGGCTCACGGGCCCAGTTGCTCCGCGGCATGTGGGATCTTCCCAGACCAGGGCTCGAACCCGTGTCCCCTGCATTGGCAGGCAGATTCTCAACCACTGCGCCACCAGGGAAGCCCAGCATGGAGTCTTAACCACTGGACTGCCAGGGAAGTCTCTGGGCCAGATAATTCTTTGGTTTGGGGGGCAGGCCTGTGCAGTCTAGGATGTCTGGCAGCACCCCTGGCTTCTACTGGGTAGATACCAGAAGCAGTAGCTCCCCAGTTGTGACAACCAAAAATGTCATCAGACGTTGCCAAATATTCCCTGGGAGGCAAAACTACCTCCATTTGAGTCCCTAGGGAACCTGGCTCCCACTGGCCCCATCTTGGCCGCTCACCTGCAAAATCTTCAGCCAGAGAACGGGAGTAATTGAGAAGCATGCTGAGGACCTCCTCAGGTGAGAACTGCAGCTGCCTGGGGGAAGGAAGCAGTTAGAGGCAAGGAAAGCCAGGCATCGAGGCAAAGACAATGGTGAGCACATGCAATGCGGACCCCATCAGGCCCGCTGAGCCCACCCTTCCCAGCAGGGCACTCACGGGCTGATTTGGAAGTACACAGTCTGCCTCTGTGGGTCGAAGCCCAGCTCATGCTCGGGGAAACGAGCTCTGTAAAGGGCTACGTGGGGGTTATTCTCCTGCTTCCCCAGGAGGTGCTGGAAGTATCGCAGCGTAGCCTTTGGATTCTTGATGGCCTGAGAGGAGGTAAAGAAGAAGCAGAGTATTAAGCTCCCAAGCTGGCCATCACCTACCTCCTACCTCAGAGATCGATCAGGGAACAGACTCTGGGGTCTGTTACCTCCTCTCCTCTGCCCACTGCTTCTGGGAAGGGGGCGGGCTGCTAGCTCACCATGCTTGCTGCACTGTCTCCAAAGAATCTTTCATTTTCTTTCAGGGTCACAGTCACTGGGGTTTTCCTCCGGGATTCCCTGTGGAAAAGAGACAATGGGACCAGGTGCCTATGGCAGGGTGTGTTCTCAGGAGCCTCAACACCCCACATACAATCAATCGTGCAGACACCAAAGTCTGCCGAGGGCACTACGAAGAACACACTGTGGCTTGGGGCGCAGACTCCCTTTCCCCACCCGACACTGCGGCCGCCCTCACTTGTTCAAGACAATCTCCATGGGCACTCCAGGTTTGACAATGGCCACCTTCATTGACTCACTGCCCAGGTCCACAGACATCACTGCCAGCGTGTCTGAAGGGGAAACAGATTTGTCAATTAGCCCCTCTTTCCCCACTTCCTGAGGCCCCGCTAATCAAAGCACACTTCTTTCTATGGAGAAAGTAAGACAGCAATAGACAAAGAAAAAGGTCTGGGTCTGGCAACCTAAGAGTCCAGAGTTTCCCACCACCAGCTTCTTTCCCCCTTCCCACCATGTATCATCCAACATTCACTCGTTTAAATTTCTTTTGATGCCTCTGTTGGGGTACACACCACTCAGTGCCAACAGGTCTGCCAAGAGCACAGCCATCAAGGCCCAACAGGCTAGCCTCCTCGGCCTCTGCCTCCTGACGGTGGCTGCCATTGTGTCTCTGGGGGAGGAGAAAAACAACACTTGTAACTGGATGCCCTGAGTGAAGGAGGCAGAACCTCATCCAGAACAGAGCTTTAAGATTCATACCTACTCTCTCCTCACCCAGGGCAGAGCAGTCTACATCCCATCCCCTCCCTCCCAATGAGAACCAAGCACTCTCAGCATTCTCAGAAGTGCCCACACAAAGGCCCAGGTGAAACAGCAGAGATCCTGGCCGCCAGCCACCACATCCCTAAATAAACGTAACAGGACAGGAGAAAGGAGACCAGGGCCTTCCGTCCACAGCATAGGCAGCAACTGGCGCACCCCAGCACTGTCCCTGCTGTCAGACACCTGGGGTGCGGCCAGGGATCCCCGCCCAGGACTCAACTACCTTCCTACACCTGGAGCTCCCCTGCTGGCGGGGAAAGCCGGGCCGGGCCTGGACGGGAACTGAGAGATGGTGACGTTGGGGGAGGCTGGGATGGAAGAAGGGCCTGTCTCATCCTCAGCATCCCCTCGGGTTGTCCCGCCCGCTCCCCTTCTCCATCCCATACCAGGCCCCGCTGCCTACTCAGACGCTGTGCCTGGAACGGTAAGGTTCCGCGCCGTTGGGTACCGAGCACCCCGAGTTCACCTAAGCCTCACCAGCCGAAGACGGCGGCTCCCACTCCCGGAAACGGGTCCTGGTCCACCCCTAAGACGTGGGGGCGCCCCGGGGACCGAGATGCAGGGCCAAGCGCACTGGCGTTTGTGCGATCCTCACTACCACTACCGGCCCGCCCCCGGAGCTAGCACGTTGCCTCCTCTAGGAGGGGTGGCCGGTCCCCATCGCCATCCCCACCCTCGCTACCTCTTGCTTCCGCTCCTGTGGCCCCAGCTCTGGGAAAAACGCGGCGGCGGACGGACCCACGAGGCCAGCAGCGCGCCCCTCAAGCCCGCGCCCTTCACAACTCCCCTCGGTTTACAAACTGTTACATTAGCCACCAACCTCCCGGCGGCGTCTCGCTCACCAGCCGGCCCCGGACGCGGCGTGCGCTCATTGGAGCCTCCGCCGCCCGGCCCTGCGCCGCGGGCCCGGCCCCGCCCCCCACCGCCGCGGCGCGCGTTCCCATTGGGCCACGTCCTAAGCCCGCCCCCTCCTCCGTCTCCGGCCCCTACCGGGGAGGCAGCGGAGGGGCCAGTCAACCAGTTGGAGGAAAACTGCCGATGCTGGCCGTGGATTGGTCCACGTCACGCGGCCCAGCGTCAGTCCCGGTGCGCTCCCGGGACTTTTCCGGCCGCGGCGCTGGATGTCTGACTCCCCGGGTCGGGAGTGACCGGTCCTTGGAACGAGTAGGCGCACGAGCGGTCTCGCGCTCGGCCCTATTCTTCTGGTCACCTGGGAGCTCCGGCCGAGGGGCAGGAAGGATCGGCATCCCCTCCGCAGCCACGCGGAAGAGGCGCTCGCTTGTTGGTCGGTATTGGCTTTGGCTGGAAATCAGAGAATGGCTGCGCTCTGTCTCAGTCCACCTCAACCCCGCTTTGTTTCTTTGAGGAAACTAAACCACCAGAGGAGAGATATTCGCTGATGGGTCGGAGATAACGCTTGTCTTCGTGGCAGAAGTTGGCCTGGACTCTTTAATTTGTATGAGAAGGAATATTCCAAACTGCAAATCGCTACACACAAGAGACGCTTTTAATATTTGTGAAGCTGTAATTGGTTAAGCACAGATGCACCACCTCCTGTTTCTCCTCCATTAAAGCTTGTGCACTTCCCTTTTTTTCTGAATTAAAGAACCTCGGGCAGGTATTGGCGCTTCTCACTTCCCTTTCTGTACTTTGCAGTCCCATAGAAATAATGCACGGTCCTTAGAGCACTTTCTTTTCCCAGTTTTACTGAGATGAGCGCACTTTTCTTAAACGTGGTATCAGTCGCCTCTCTCACGAAATCGACGCCTGGCCTTCCTTCACAGAAGGTTCTCGTGAAGGCCCTGGCTATGACAGCCAGGGCTTGGTTAAGGAACTCTTATCTGTTCCTTTCCCTACATTTTTTATGAGGCTTAGGGAGAGAGTCTGGTGTCTATGCTTAGAAGATAAACCTACTGGCAGTACCAGGGAAAGGTCTATTTTCCTTCCCTTTAAGAACAGTTCAGTGTTCAGGTAGCAGAGAAATTGGTAGAAATAGAAATTCGCTTAAAACGGTTTAATTACACAAATAATACACAAATGTAATTTTTTTTTTTTTTAAGGCAACGTTGTGTAGCATGCAGGATTTTAGTTCCCCAACCAGGGATGGAACCCGCGCCCCCTGCATTGGGAGCACAAAGTCTTAACCACTGGAGCACCATACACAAATGTAATCTTGAAAAAAGTTCCAATATTCTAGATAAAGCTAAATCCCTTTGATAATATCCACAACCTTACTCTGTCTGCGGTATCTGCTGTTATCAGATGTGTAACATTCCAGGCCTTTTCCTCTGTATTTACATATATGTGTTTTGAAACATGTAGCTGTTGTCTTTTTCTAAATGATAAAATGTTATACAATTAGATTGTTTGCAACTTGCTCTCTTTTTTTTTTTCGGTAACTCAAAATAAATCATGGAGCATTTTCCATACCAGTACATAAAGATTCACCTTGTTTACTGCTATAGAACATTCTATAGCATGGGGGTTGTTTAGCCATACTGATGAACACAGAAGTTGTCATTTCAGTTCCACAGAGAAAGATTTTGTTTCTCAATAACTGACTCTACTTTTGACCAGCTATCCAGTAGGGTAGATTCTTTCCATCCCTTTCAGGGTATGCATTTTAACATTTATTGGCCCTCTGTCGTCTGAAAGCATTGTGCTAGGTGCTGGGATTCCAGAGATGGGGACGACCTTGTCCCTTCCTTCAGAGGAGTCAGTCTGTTGGGAAACAAGTATGTTCATGGTTTCATGCACTTATTAAAAACCTGTTGAATGACTTAATTGGAAGAGTAAGAAAGTCAGTCTCCCCTGCTCCTAAGTGAGCTCCCACTCCCAGAATACCCTTGGTGGGAGCACAGTTTGCTGCAGCTACGCTTCTCGACCTGGGTGTCTGTCCCCCTGGGACGTGCAGCAGGTGCAAGTGCTCTGGGAAGTCACCTGTTTTGTTCTCTGACCAGAGAAGAGAATAGCATTTCACAAGGGCAAGTTGTAAAACAATGGGAAATTTTTAATGTAAAACACCTGATTTAGATTAACTAAGACAGCTGACTCCACTAGTTCTCCAGAATAACCTGTAATAACATTTGAGGACTACATCCCTTCCCCCACACTGTGTAGAAACCCAAGGGAAGAAAGTTGCCATCTTGCAGAACATGTGCCAAACTGACAGAAGACTAAAATGAATATATTAGCCAGAGCACATTCATACATTATAAACCATGCACATTATGTTATGGGCTGAGGGCAATGTTGATTATGGCGAACATAATCCAGGAGAATTTAAAAAATTTGTTGTCACCCAGCAACCCCATTCTTAGGTGTATATCTAACAAATGTAGAGACTGTTTATAATAGCTTAATTCATAAGGGCCCAAAATTGAATACTACCCGAATGCCCATCAATAGTTGGATAGATAAATAAATAGTGGTAGATTCACACAATGGAATTCTGTACAGCAATGAAAACAATTGGTCTACTATTACATTCAACAACTTAAATGAATCCCACAAACAATATTGAGTGAAAGAAGCCAGAAGCCAAAGAGCACACAGTTTATGACTTCACTTGTATAAAGTTTAAAAACAGGCAAAATTAAGTTACAGTGATAAAGTTGGGATGATGCTTACCCTTTCAGGGTAAGAAGAGGGCGTAGGGCAGGCTTTTGGGATGCTGGTTGCAGTGGCTTTGGGAAAATTCAATGGATTGTAGTATGTACACTTTTCTGTTTGCATGTTATACTTCAATAAAAAATTTAAAAATTATTTTGTATGTGTCATACAAAGGACTAGAGGGTTTGATTTTACTGTAACCTTAGGCAGGAGAAGCACCAGGATAAGTTGGTTTTTTTTCTATTTTTATAAAAATGTTTTTAGAATTACAAAAGAAATGTCTGGTTATTGAAGAAAACTGGAGGAACATAGGAAAAACAAAGAATAAAAGCCACTCGAGATAGCCTCATTCACCAGAGGGCAGACAGCAGAAGCAAGAAGAACTACAATTCTGCAGCCTGTGGAAGGAAAACCACATTCACAGAAAGATAGACAAGATGAAAAGGCAGAGGACTTTGTACCAGATGAAGGAACAGGATAAACCCCCAGAAAAACAACTAAATGAAGTGGAGATAGGCAACCTTCCATAAAAAGAATTTAGAATAGTGATGGTGAAGGTGATCCAGGACCTCGGAAAAAGAATGGAGGCAAAGATTGAGAAGATGCAAGAAATGTTTAACAAAGACCTAGAAGAATTAAAGAACAAACACCCAGAAGAATTAAAGAACAAACAAACAGAGATGAACAATACAATAACAGAAATGAAAAATACACTAGAAGGAATCAATAGCAGAAAAACTGAGGAAGAAGAATGGATAAGTGACCTGGAAGACAGAATGGTGGAATTCACTGCCGTGGAACAGAATAAAGAAAAAAGAATGAAAAGAAATAAGATTGAAAAGAAATGAAGACAGCCTAAGAGAGCTCTGGGACAACATTAAATGCAACAACATTCACATTATAGGGGTCCCAGAAGGAGACGAGAGAGAGAAAGAACCCGAGAAAATATTTGAAGAGATTATAGTCGAAAACTTTCCTAACATGGGAAAGGAAATAGCCACCCACGTCCAGGAAGTGCAGAGAGTCCCAGGAAGGATAAACCCAAGGAGAAACATGCCAAGACACATAGTAATCAAGTTGACAAAAATTAAAGACAAAGAAAAATTATTCAAAGCAACAAGGGAAAAATGACAAATAACATACAAGGGAACTCCCATAAGGTTAACAGCTGATTTCTTCAGCAGAAACTCTACAAGCCACAAGGGACTGGCACGATATATTTAAAGTGATGAAAGGGAAGAACCTACAACCAAGGTTACTCTACCTGGTGAGGATCTCATTCAGATTCAACAGAAATCAAAAGCTTTACAGATAAGCAAAAGCTAAGAGAATTCAGCATCACCAAACCAGCTCTACAACAAACACTGAAGGAACTTCTCCAAGTGGGAAACACAAGAGACAAAAAAGGACCTATAAAAACAAACTCAAAACAATTAAGAAAATGGTAATAGGAACACACATATCGATAATTACCTTAAACGTGAATGGATTACATGCTCCAACCAAAAGACACAGGCTCGCGGAATGGATACAGAAACAAGACAGCGTATATAAGCTGTCTACAAGAGACCCACTTCAGACCTAGGGACACTACAGACTGAAAGTGAAGAGATGGAAAAAGATATTCCATGCAAATGGAAATCAAAAGAAAGCTGGAGTAGCAATACTCATATCAGATAAAATAGACTTTAAAATAAAGAATGTTACAAGAGACAAGGAAGGACACTACATAATGATCAAGGGATCAATCCAAGAAGAAGATATAACAATTATAAATATATACGCACCCAACATAGGAGCACCTCAATACATAAGGCAACTGCTAGCAGCTATAAAAGAGGAAATCGACAGTAACACAATAATAGTGGGGGACTTTAACACCTCACTTACACCAATGGACAGATCATCCAGAGAGAAAATTAATAAGGAAACACAAGCTTTAAATGACACAATAGACCAGACAGATTTAATTGATATTTATAGGACATTCCATCCTAACACAGCAGATTACATTTTCTTCTCAATTGCACATGGAACATTCTCCAGGATAGATCACATCTTGGGTCACAAATCAAGCCTCAGTAAATTTAAGAAAACTGAAATCGTATCAAGCATCTTTTCTGACCACAATGCTATGAGATTAGAAATCAGTTACAGGGAAAAAAACGTAAAAAACACAAACACATGGAGGCCAAACAATACGTTACTAAATAACCAAGAGATCACTGAAGAATTCAAAGAGGAAATCAAAAAATACCTAGAGACAAATGACAATGAAAACATGACAATCCAAAACCTATGGGATGCAGCAAAAGCAGTTCTAAGAGGGTAGTTTATAGCAATACAAGCCTACCTCAAGAAACAAGAAAAATCTCAAATAAACAATCTAACTTTACACCTAAAGGAACTAGAGAAAGAAGAACAAACAAAACCCAAAGTTAGTAGAAGGAAAGAAATCATAAAGATCAAAGCAGAAATAAATGAAATAGAAATGAAGAAAATAATAACAAAGATCAATAAAATTAAAAGCTGGTTCTTGAGAAGATAAACAAAATTGATAAACCATTAGCCAGACTCATCAAGAAAAAGGAGAGGATTCAAATCAAAAAAATTAGAAATGAAAAAGGAGAAGTTACAACGGACACCGCAGAAATACAAAGCATCCTAAGAGACTACTACAAGCAATTCTATGCCAATAAAATGGACAACCTGGAAGAAATGGACAAATTCTTAGGAAGGTATAACCTTCCAAGACTGAACCAGGAAGAAATAGAAAATACGAACAGACCAATCACAAGGAATGAAATTGAAACTGTGATTAAAAATCTTCCAACAAAAAAAAAAAAAAAAAAAATCTTCCAACAAACAAAAGTCCAGGACCAGATGGCTTCCCAGGTGAATTCTATCAAACATTTAGAGAAGAGCTAACACCCAACCTTCTCAAACTCTTCCAAAAAATGGCAGAGGAAGGAACGCTCCCAAACTCATTCTATGAGGTCACCATCACCCTGATACCAAAACCAGACAAACATGTCACAAAAAAAGAAAACTACAGGCCAATATCACTGATGAACATAGAAGCAAAAATCCTCAACAAAATACTAGCAAACAGAATCCAACAACACATTAAAAGGATCATACACCATGATCAAGTGGGATTTATCCCAGGGATGCAAGTATTCTTCAATATATGCAAATCAATGTGATACACCATATTAACAAATTGAAGAAGAAAAACCATATGATCATCTCAATAGATGCAGAAAAAGCTTCTGACAAAATTCAACACCCATTTATGATAAAAACTCTCCAGAAAGTGGGCATAGAGGGAACCTACCTCAATATAATAAAGGCCATATATGACAAACCCACAGCAAACATCATTCTTTTTTTTTTTTTATTTTTGGAACTCCTTTATTTATTTATTTATTTATTTTTGGCTGTGTTGGGTCTTCGTTTCTGTGCGAGGGCTTTCTGTAGTTGCGGCAAGCGGGGGCCACTCTTCATCGCGGTGCGCGGGCCTCTCACTGTCGCCGGCCTCTCTTTTTGTGGAGCACAGGCTCCAGACGCACAGGCTCAGTAGTTGTGGCTCACGGGCCTAGTTGCTCCTCGGCATGTGGGATCTTCCCAGACCAGGGCTCGAACCCGTGTCCCCTGCATTGGCAGGCAGATTCTCAACCACTGCGCCACCAGGGAAGCCCCGCAAACATCATTCTTAATGGTGAAAAACTGAAAGCATTTCCTCGAAGATGAAGAACAAGACAAGGATGTCCACTCTCACCACTATTATTCAACACAGTTTTGGAAGTCCTAGCCATGGCAATCAGAGAAGGAAAAGAAGTAAAAGGAATACAAATTGGAAAAGAAGTAAAACTGTCAGTGTTTGCAGATGACATGATACTATACATAGAGAATGCTAAAAATGCCACCAGAAAACTACTAGAGCTAATCAATGAATTTGGTAAAGTTGCAGGATACAAAATTAATGCACAGAAATCTCTTGCATTCCTATACACTAACAACGAAAGATCAGAAAGAGAAATTAAGGAAACAATCCCATTCACCATTGCAACAAACAGAATAAAATACCTAGGAATAAACCTACCTAAGGAGGTAAAAGACCTGTACTCAGAAAACAGTAAGACACTGATGAAAGAAATCAAAGATGACACAAACAGATGGAGAGCTATACCATGCTCTTGGATTGGAAGAATCAATATTGTGAAAATGACTCTACTACCCAAAGCAATCTACAGATTCAATGCAATCCCTATCAAATTACCAGTGGCATTTTTTACAGAACTAGAACAAAAAATCTTAAAATTTGTATGGAGACACAAATCTACAAACAACAAATGCTGGAGAGGGTGTGGAGAAAAGGAACCCTCTTGCACTGTTGGTGGGAATGTAATTTGATACAGCCACTATGGAGAACAGTATGGAGGTTCCTTAAAAAACTAAAAATAGAATTACCATATGGCCCAGCAATCCCACTACTGGGCATATACCCAGAGAAAACCATAATTCAAAAAGAGACATGTACCACAATGTTCATTGCAGCACTATTTACAATAGCCAGGTCATGGAAGCAACCTAAATGCCCATCTACAGACGAATGAATAAAGAAGTTGTGGTACATATATACAATGGAATATTACTCAGCCATAAAAAGGAACGAAATTGGGTCATTTGTTGAGACGTGGATGGATCTAGAGACTGTCATACAGTGTGAAGTAAGTCAGAAAGAGAAAAACAAACATCGTATATTAACGCATATATGTGGAACCTAGAAAAACGGTACAGATGAACCGGTTTGCAGGGCAGAAATAGAGACACAGATATAGAGAACAAACGTATGGACACCAAGGGGGGCATAGTGGCAGGGGGGTGAGGGGGTGGTGGTGGGATGAACTGGGAGATTGGGAATGACATGTATACACTGATATGTATAAAATAGATAACTAATAAGAACCTACTGTACAAAAAATAAATAAAATAAAATTCAAAAAAAAAGAATAAAAACCACTCACAATTCCATTTTCTAGATTAAATCACTTATAGTATTATAATGTATATCAATCGATACACACTCTTTTAACAGGTTCCTATGTCATATTTTTCCCCTCCAGAATTTTCAGTGGCTATATTTATGGAATTATAGCACAGAGAAATACAATATTTAATTACCAAGGACTTACCTGGTGGCACAGTGGTCAAGAATCCGCCTGCCAATGCAGGGGACACGGGTTCGAGCCCTAGTCCGGGAAGATCCCACATGCCACGGAGCAACGAAGCCTGTGTGCCACAACTAGTGAGCCTGAGCTCTAGAGGCCATGAGCCACAACTACTGAGCCTGCATGCCACAACTACTGAAGCCCACGCACCTGGAGCCCGTGCTCTGCAACAAGAGAAGCCACTGCAATGAGAAGCCCGCGCACCACAACGAAGAGTAGCCCCCACTCGCAAAAACTAGAGAAAGCCTGTGTGCAGCAACGAAGACCCAGCGCAGCCAAAAATAATAAATAAATTAATTAATTTTTAAAATTACCAAAATTACTATTTGACAATTAAGATGTTCTCTGTACTGTTATAAAATTGCAATGGACACATTTATTGATAAATTTTTATGTAACTCTATCCCTTATAATCTACCTAGGATAAATTTCTAAAAGTGGAGGGCTTCCCTGGTGGCGCAGTGGTTGAGAATCCACCTGCCAATGCAGGGGACATGGGTTCGAGCCCTGGTCCAGGAGATCCCACATGCCACGGAGCAACTAAGCCCGTGCGCCACAACTACTGAGCCTGCGCTCTAGAGCCTGTGAGCCACAACTACTGAAGCCCGCGTGCCTATAGACCATGCTCTGCAACAAGAGAAGCCATGGCAATGAGAAGCCCGCACAGCGCAACGAAGAGTAGCCACTGCTCGCTGCAACTAGAGAACACAACTAGAGAAAGCCCATACACAGCAACAAAGACCCAACGCAGCCAAAAGTAAATAAATAAATTTATAAAAGTGGAAATGTGGCCTTAAATCCTGGTTTTTAGGCATTTGATACATATTGCCAAATTGCCCTCCAGAAAGGTTTACCAATATGCACTCCCCAACAGCAGTGGATGACAGCCCCTGTATCCTTACTAACATTAGAATATTAATTCATTTTTAAAGTCTTGGTGGGAATTCCCTGGTGGTCCAGTAGTTAGGACTCTGGGCTTCCACTGCAGGGGGCACGGGTTTGATCCCTGGTTGGAGAACTAAGATCCCGCAAGCTGCATGGCATGGCCAAAAGGAAAAAAAATAAAGTCTTGTCATTATGAGGGGTTTTTTTCTTTTAATATTTATTTATTTATTTATTTTTGGCTGCATTGGTTCTTAGTTGTGGTGCACGGGCTCTTCTTTGCAGTGTGCGGGCTCCATGGCACGTAGGCTCTGTAGTTGTGGCACGCGGGCTCTGTAGTTGTGGCACGTGGGCTCAGTAGTTGCGGCGGCACGGGGCTTCTCTCTAGTTGCAGCGCGTGGGCTCCAGAGCGCACGGGCTCAGTAGTTGTGGTGCGTGGGCTCAGTAGTTGCGGCATGCGGGCTTAGTTGCCCTGTGGCACATGGGATCTTATTTCCCCAACCAGGGATTGAACCCGTGTCCCCTGCACTGGGAGGCAGATTCTTAACCACTGGATCACCAGGGAAGTCCCAGCATTATAAGTTTTAATAAAATGACGGGGGGTGATGAGGACACAAAGGCTTAGGAACATTTCTCAGCTTGCATTGAGATGGGGATTATTATGTGTCAAGGAGAGAAAGCAAGACTTTTAGGGTTCTTGAATTCTATGACTTCATGATCACATAGAAAAATGACTGAGACTTATGAACAAATTTATGGACTTGAGTGCTCTTTAAAAAATAACTGATCACACAGAATACAGGGCTTTGGAGTCTGCAGACCTGGATTTGTCTGTGAACCCCACTACTTCCTACCTGTGTGACTCTAGGCAAGTTGTTTAGCTCTCCTGAGCCTCAGTTTCGACATCATTTAAAGAGGCATGCTGGTATGTGCCTCACAGGGTTGGTGTCAAGATTAAAGAAGGCGGTAGGGACTTCCCTGGTGGCACAGTGGATAAGACTCCACGCTCCCAATGCAGGGGGCCCGGGTTCAATCCCTGGTCAGGAAACTAGATTCCACATGCATGCTGCAACTAAGAGTTCATGTGCCACAACTAAGGAGCCTGTGTGCCGCAACTAAGGAGCGGGCGAGTTGCAACTAAGGAGCCCTGGAGCCACAACTAAGGAGCCTGCCTGCTGCAACTAAGGCCCAGTGCAAATAAATAAATAAATAAATGAATAAAAAAGAGCCTGTTTAGTGGTTCTTCTAACTTAAAAAAAAAAAAGAAGTTAATAAAGTGCTTTACACAGGGCTTGGGACATCCTAAGCACCAAATATACATTAGTTAACTTTTTATTGTTTTTGTTTTTTGTCTAGAGAAATAAAACTAAAAGATGTGCACTATTGCAGTGTTAAAAGCTTGGTTAAGTGCTTTGCCAAGTTCATGGGGAATTTCTCTTTTTGTAGGCTAGATTTTCACAATCAATAATCAGTTAATTGCTTCTTTCTCCTGTTTCATGGTAGCCTTGGAGCCCTGGACTCTCTTATACTGTAAGACCTCTGAGTTTATTTTAGGTTGACCTTCTTGTTCCTAAAGTGGAAACTGCTGCTAGCCTTTTTAGGGGCTAAGAGAAAAAAAACAGACTTTCCAGTAGTCTAGAAAATGGTTTCTCCCAGAGAGCCAGATGAAGGGGGGAAATGATAGAAAATAAAAGCTTGCAGCTAGCACAAGTAGTGTTCCTGTTCTGCTCTAGTGGAAATGACTGTTGTACATCATGGGCTGAAGTTGGCTGAAGGGCAAAAGAAAGGGCATTGCTAGGCAATTCTTGATTCTGAGTTGTGATCTCTTTAATTTCAAGCTAAAGACTTGCGTTGCTTCTTCATCTTTAGTCTCCTCAGAACTCCAGTTCTCAGTACGCAGAACTGTAAGTGAATCTGTACACTCGATCATTTTCTGTGTAGTCAGCCTTCTTATCTTCCTCACTATACTGAAGTTCCTGGATTCAGACAAGCATAACTAAAAGTTAAACCCCGGTGTGTGTTCTGACAAGTGTGGCCTAGCTTTACACCCCAGCAAACCATTTAGTTAAAGGTTAGGGAACTGAAGAACTCATGTTTTATTTCCACAGGACTTTGATGTTTTTGCCCAGAGAGAATCACCTGAACCTCTTTGAGACTCTGTTTCTCATCAGAGATAATGATACTTCTGCAGATGGTTGCTATGAAGAATCCATGAAAAGTGAAAGCACTTTGTTATGTATCATTCACTATATGAAATTAAGGACTGGTATCCAGAAAAGATGAAGACTCTAATTCAAGAAGATACATGCACCCCAATGTTCGTAGCAGCACTATCTACAATAGCCAAGACACGGAAGCAAACTAAATGTCCATCGACAGGGACTTCCCTGGTGGCCCAGTGGTTAAGAATCGCCTTCCAATGCAGGGGACCTGGGTTCGATCCCTGGTCGGGAAACTAAGATCCCACATACTGCGGGGCAACCAAGCCCAAGCGCCACAACTACTGAGCCCATGCGCTCTAGAGCCTGCAAGCCACAATTAGAGAGAAGCCTGTGTGCCGCAACGCAAGACCCCACCTGCCACAACTAAGACCTGACACAGCCAAATAAATAAATATTTTTAAAAAATGTCCATTGGCAGATGAATGGATAGAGATGTGACATATATACACACACGCACACACACACACACACACACACACACACACACACACACAATGGAATATTACTCAGCCATAAAAAAGAATGAAATCATGCCATTTGCAGCAACATGGATGGACCTAGATTATCATACTAAGTGAAGTAAATCAGAGAAAGATAAATATCATATGATATCATTTATATGTGGAATCTAAAAAAAGATACAAATGAACTTATTTACAAAACAGAAATAGACTCACAGACATAGAAAACAAACGGTTACCAAAGGGAAAAAGGGGGGAGGGATAAATTGGGAATTTGGAGTTAATAGATACACACTACTATATATAAAAGAGATAAACAGCAAGGACCTACTGTATAGCACAGGGAACTATATTCAATAACTATAACGGAAAAGAATCTGAAAAAGAATATACGTATATACTGAATCACCTTGCCATACACCTGAAACATTGTAAATCAACTATACTTCAATTATAAAAAAGAAATTAAGGGCTGGATACTGTCAGTCCTGTTTATGTCTGTCCCTATGGTGGTGGTCAAACTCGCCAGGAACAGTTAGTACTGAACACGTATTGGTCAAAAAGAGGAAAGGAAGGAAGGCAGCAAGTCTGAAGAGGTGCCATGGGTCCTCTTGTGGGCCAGTTATCTGCCTGTGTACCCCCATCAACAAGACGATCCAGTGCGCATGGGCCTTACCAGGTTCAGACATCAAAGGAAGATGCTGAGCCTCTATCATTGGACAGTAGGGGGAGCACGCCGCACATCAGCAACAAAGATGCCATTCTGCTGTTCACACCTCTTTGCTTTCACTTTGCTTCCTTTAACATATATTATCCATAGTCTTAACAACTGACATAACATACGATCTAAAAATTCTAATGAATAGTACAGAATACGCTCAGCAGGTGAAAGCTGGTCCCATCTACTCCCCATTTGTGCTTCTGCCCGCGGATTGAGATCCTGAACTAGTTCCAATACCTGTGTGACAAAGAAGAAAGAAATCTGGGCTGGAAATCAGGCAATCTGTGTGCCTTCCCCTCATTTATTTCTTTAGACAAATGGACACTACCTTTCCCGTCAACAAGACCAAGGAGAGGAGGTGATAAGAGGAAAATCATCCACATTCATTGCTTCAACCAAACATGGAGTATCTACCAGGCTCTGTTAGACCTGGTTCCTGGTAACCAAGATACAGGTCCTACTCTCTGGGAACTCCGGGGAAGGAATAAAGAGTAAAATGCTCTGAAAACAAAAAGCTGTGGGGGGTAAGGATGCAAAAATGAACTTCACAAATACTAACCACATGGCCACTTTTTCATATGCATACTATCTCAAATGACTGTGTCACTCCTGTTTGTAGATTCCTGTGGCACACAAACAGTACACCTGCAGTTTTCCACGTGGACAGCTGGTTTAGCCCGAGTTGGGACTGGTGGGTACCATGGAGTGTCTTAGACACCACTCATTAAATCACTCAGTGCTCAGAGCTGCCGCTTCAAGGCTCTTTGCTGTGCTCTGCTTACGTGCCATACCCTGCCACTATGGCAACGAGAGAAAGGCCAGGTTCTTGGAGTTCCTGCCCCATCAGTATTTCCCAGCTTCCTTAAGAAACATGTTTTAGGTGCCCATTACATGCCACGCGCTCTGACAGAGGGACACAAAAACGAATATAAGACACTGACTAGAGTTCACAATCCGTATCTGGTGGCAGACACAAACCTCTAACTTCAATTCTCCTCTTCTACAGCCGAAAAACCAGTTTCACATACACGGGTTCATTTAGGCCTCAAAACAGTCCTATGAGGGCAGAAGGTAATTCACCTAGGCACAGCGGGTTACAATTCACAAAGCGCGTGACATTTGATCCTCATTCTTGATCCCTCATTGCCTGCGAATTTAATAAAGGAGGAAACTGATGCTCAAAGAGGTGAAGGTCTAGCTCTTAACAAGCATTTCAGCCAGGGCACTTACAGAGCCGGCAAAACCGCAAAATGCGGAGCGAGCGGCAGGCTGGGGACACTGCCTCAAGCTGCGGCGCGCACTCTCCCAGCAGGGGGAAGCTGTCAAGGCGACTGGAGAGCGCCTGCGCACCCAGGCTCCAGGAAGCTGCCGGGTCACGTGATCCGCCGGCTCCTCTCATGTGACCTCTCTAGCGGAGGCGGGGGCCTTCGGCCAAGATGGCGGCCTACCTGCAGTGGCGGCGCTTCGTTTTCTTCGACAAGGAGCTGGTGAAGGAGCCACTGGGCAATGATGGGGCTGCTCCCGGGGCTGCGCCTGCCTCTGGACCCTCTGCTTCCAAGTTCCTTTGCCTCCCTCCTGGCATCACTGTCTGCGACTCAGGCCGAGGGAGCCTAGTCTTTGGAGATATCCTTCCTCTGGAGCTGCCTCTTCCCTCCCCGAATCCCTGAAGAGATACAGCTGGGATGAAATCTGTCCTTCAGAGGGGTTCGTGTTACATGCCACTTTCCTTTAGATGGGCGCCCAGTGCTCCTTCTGTGGTCCGAGGGAAGAAAGGAAGAAGTCCGTTCTCTAACTTGTTGCCAACTGAGCGAACAATCCTGGGCGAGTCATTTAACCTCTCTGGGCTTCAATTTCCTTATCTGCAAAAGGGGCGTAAACTAACAGTTCGGCAAGGCTTTGTTTTTGTTTTTGTTTTCTTTTAAGATCGATGAAAAGAACGGATGCAAGTTGGCTTTAAAAGATGAATATATGAGGTGTCATTATCTCCCCAGCCCAGTATTGTGGGGGAGGAGTTAAATGAGGCCATGAGTTTGCTGCTTTGTTTTTCATAATGCTGCCACTAAACTCGGGCCTTTCTTTTCTAGTCTTTTTAAGATGGGGAGTTCCCAGAAGATAATCTGTGGAGAAACCCTTGAAAAATTTAAAGAGTTGTATGTATGTTAGTTGTTATTTGGGTTCTGGCCTAAATATAAGTATCTCTCCTTGGAAAGGAGGCTCCTTGACTACTCTGCACACATGGAAGGCCAGATCTGGTTCTTGCCCCGCTCCCTACAGCTTACCGGGTTCCAGGCCTACAAACTACGGGTGACACACCTGTACCAGTTGAAGCAGCACAACATTCTGGCATCTGTTGGTGAGGATGAAGAGGGGATCAACCCCCTGGTGAGTCCTAGAAAGGAAATGGGAAAGACCCAGGAGCCTGGGAATGGCTGTTTGTTGGAGGGTGACTAGCATTCACACATCTGAGGTCTGTCCACAGGTAAAGATCTGGAACCTGGAGAAGAGAGATGGTGGCAATCCACTCTGCACTCGAATCTTCCCTGCCATCCCAGGGGCAGAGCCGACTGTTGTATCTTGTTTGACTGTCCATGAAAATCTCAACTTTATGGCCATCGGTAAGCAGAAAGAAGGCAAAAAGCTAACACCCCATGATTCTTTATAGATTTTCTTCGGAGTTGCTTCTGCAGCTCATCTTCACTGTTTTCATGAGACCATTTTGTACTGAACTGATGCGTTTGAGATTTTAAAGTTCTGGATGGGAAAGCATTTAGTTTTGTTCTTTGAAAATGAGTCAGTGAGTCCTGATCTTCATGGTAACCACTGGAGATGTTGGGTATGAGGAGAAAGATTGTCACTTCTAACAAGTGTCTCAAGTAGTCTTTTTCCCCTTCTGTGCTTCCTGATCTATTCAGCCTCAATAAAATGCGATTTCTTGCTCTCCTGCAGGTTTCACAGATGGCAGTGTTACATTGAACAAAGGGGACATTACTCGGGACCGGCATAGCAAGACCCAGATTTTGCACAAGGGCAACTATCCTGTTACCGGACTGGCCTTTCGCCAAGCAGGAAAGACCACTCACTTGTTTGTTGTGACAACTGAGAATGTTCAGGTATGACCAGGACCTCCACTGTTACGGGCAGGCAGGAAAGGCTTTAACATTGCTCAGGGGGCTAGGGTAAGGAACTGACAAAAGAGGTAGAATTCCTGCAGTTTTCATCATACAACCTTGAACCATTTGCCCAGCTTAATATTTTATTTCCTCACTTAGGAGACTGGGAAGAGTTAGAGCTAGGAAAAGAACTCTTGGTCTTGTAGTAAAAGACCTAAGTTTTTCTCCTAATTAACTTAAGAGACACTGGACAAGTTGCTTTACTTCTCTGGTTCCTGTGCTCCTAATTTATAACAGCTTAGTCTCAGCAATAGTTTTGTTTTGTTTCAGCAATGGTTTTTGGATAAAGCAGTAAAATTCTCTTACTTGCTAAATACCTGTAGTAGGTAGTGATAGTATATACAGAGGAAAGAAATGTAGTCTTTGCTTATATATTTAATAGATGGGTGGTGGTTAATGGAGATGGCAAGCAGCCAGGGAAAGTCTTAGGGTGCTAAGAATTAAGAAGAGAGAGCCAATATGGAGGTGGAGATACCTTTGGGAAGGCTTAGATGCCTCCTCCTCAAAGGGAGCCTGTTAACCCCTCTCTTACTTCCTGCAGTCCTACATAGTTTCTGGAAAGGACTACCCTCGTGTGGAGTTGGACACCCACGGTTGTGGCCTGCGCTGCTCAGCCCTAAGCGACCCTTCTCAGGACCTGCAGTTCATAGTGGCGGGGGATGAATGTGTCTACTTGTACCAGCCTGATGAACGGGGGCCCTGCTTCGCCTTTGAGGGCCATAAACTCATTGCTCACTGGTTTAGAGGCTACCTTGTCATTGTCTCCCGTGACCGGAAGGTTTCTCCCAAGTAAGGACTCCATGGAGAAGCAAAAGGGAGAGGGCTGAACTTGTTCCCCAGAATTAACCTGATTTTAAACTCCTAATGCCTGGATCCCGTCAATCTCCTATTTGGTTTTAGGTAGATTGTGCTTACACCTAGACTCAGTTATAATGTTTTTTTTTTTGCTGAAAAGTGTGTGATTTTGCTGCAGACATTTGCTGAGCAGCCCTGATGCGTTAGAATGCTCCAGGGAATTTGGGACCTGGTATTGGGATTTTTACTCCTTGGTCAAAATGAATTGGGTAGAGGAACAAGGGACTGAGTAGTGGAGAAATTGGAAAGTTCTGGGAGATGCAAGACAGGGCGTTTTTTCTCTGAGCCACCAGAAAGGGCGATGGGGTCTTCAGCGTGATGCAAGTGATCCTTGTCAGATGTTAGTTTTCATTCAATACTAAGCTCAGTGGCCTACATGCACCAGGCACTAATTATTTGTTAAATAATGGATGTTGGAATGTAGTTAATTTTTCAATGTGTTGCCTGTATTAATTATAGGATCCTAAAGGGTAAGACCAGGTCTATATGTTCTCTTCCTACAACTGCCAGCGCCATGCTAAATGTCACAGGATGAGCTGCTAGAGGGGCCAAAGCAGTGTCTTGTTCTGGGTGGAATGGGCAGCACCAAAGTTGTCATGGGAAAGGAAATCGAGGGGAGCTGAGACAGAGGTGGTACAAATATCTGGGTCTTTCTCTTTCCCACACAGGTCAGAGTTTACCAGCAGGGACTCTCAGAGCTCCGACAAGCAGATTCTCAACATCTATGACCTGTGCAACAAGTTCATAGCCTATAGCACCGTCTTTGAGGATGTAGTGGATGTGCTTGCTGAGTGGGGCTCCCTGTACGTGCTGACGCGGGATGGGCGGGTCCACGCACTGCAGGAGAAGGACACACAGACCAAACTGGAGGCAAGGCCACCAGATTCCCAGAGCTGGCCGTGGGCACCCAGACGCAGCTCTAGGAACAGGCTCCCCAAGTCCCTTGGCCAGGGTGTTTCCTTCCCTTTGGGTCACTTACTCAGCTCCCTTAGGGTAGGATTACAAGGCCAGTGGCCTGGGATGAGGCCTTAGAGGGAAGCAGTGGCTGGGAGCCTGAACCCACTCTCAGGGTCCACTCTGCCTGCCTGCAGAGAACCTTGTGAGGCGAGCTGATGTTGCTCTTGGGGGTATCTGAGAGGTCTCACCCTGTCTAAGATCTAGGCTGATCGGGGCTTCACAACTGTCTGCCTTGTGTGTTGTGGGTGCGTTCTGGGAAGGTGTCTTCTCAGGACTGCTTCTTCCAGTTTTCTAATTTCTCTTTCCTTCCAGATGCTGTTTAAGAAGAACCTATTCGAGATGGCGATTAATCTGGCTAAGAGCCAGCATCTGGACAGTGATGGGTTGGCCCAGATCTTCATGCAGTATGGGGACCATCTCTACAGCAAGGGCAACCATGATGGGGCTGTCCAGCAGTATATCCGGTCAGTCTGGAGGCGCTTTAGGATATAGCTGTGAATGCAGGGACAGGCAGCCAGATAGGCTAAAACCTGCGCTTGGGGAAGGAGGGTGGACTCCACTGTGAACCGTCTTTTTTTCCTCCAGAAACTGTGATGCCTCAAGTGAGAAGACAGTATACCTTATTGGAAAGGGAATGTTTTGGGTCAAATATTACATGACCAGCATGCAGTTGAGCTGATGAGTATCTGTTATTTTAGATGTTAACTTGACCTTTGTTAATACTCATTTTGATAAGATTCTTTAAAGGGAAAAGGATATTCATCTCTTGCTTCCATACTTTCTTCCCTCAATACTAACTCTTAAATTAATAAGGGGTCTTAAGAACCTGTCTAGCCTCTTTCCCAGCCTCTCTCGAATTCCTGTTTTCAGCCAAGTTTAAGAAACAGTGCTCTGGAGCCTTGCTACTCATGTGGTCCATGGTCTAGTAGAATCGATATTGCCTGGGATTTTGTTAGAATTGCAGAATCTCAGGCCTTACTCCAGACGTGCTGAAACAGAATTTGCATTTTAAGAAGATCTTCAAGTGATTCCTATGCACATGAAAGTTTGAGAAGTACGCTGACCCCAATGCTATGTGATGCATATGTCTCCCTAGAACCATTGGAAAGTTGGAGCCATCGTATGTAATCCGCAAGTTCCTGGATGCCCAGCGCATCCACAACCTGACAGCTTACCTGCAGACCCTGCACCGGCAGTCCCTGGCCAATGCCGACCACACCACCCTACTGCTCAACTGCTACACAAAGCTCAAGGACAGCTCGAAGCTGGAGGAATTCATCAAGGTGCAGGGTGGTGTTGGCGGGGGATTCTGTGAGGGCCCCACTGAGCATGAGGGGCTCCACCAGGGCTGCAGAGACAGGGAAGAGCTGACCTTATTTGGGGACCAGAGTCCTCTGGTCTATAAACTAGGAAGAGGAATAGCCTTTTTTGCGAGTTTTCTTCTGTTTTCTCTCTTGGTTTTTTTTTTCTTTTTGGCTGCACTGCGTGGCTTGCCAGATCTTAGTTCTCCCACCAGGGATCAAACCCGGACCCCCGGCAGTGGAAGCGCAGAGTCCTAACCACTGGACCGCCAGGGAATTCCCACCCCTCTTGTTTTTTGATGCCAGAACTTCTCGTGGTATCTAAGCCCAGGGAAGCCCTGTGTTCCCAGACGAGTCCCTCTAATAGTAGAGGCAGAGGAAGACTTTTGGAGAGGCAGGATAACAGTGCTTTAAAAGCATCAACTTTAGGACTTCTCTGGTGGTCCAGTGGTTAAGACTCCACGCTTCCACTGCAGGGGACATGGGTTCGATCCCTGGTTGGGGAACTAAGGTTCTGCATGCCGCTGAGCGCTGCCAAAAAAAAAGCATCAACTTTTTTATTGCCTTAAGAATCTGGTCTTAGAATCAGACGCATATTTCCTTTCCTTTCCCCAACCACAACCTCTCTATGACTGGTTTTGTCTAATGTCTCCCTGGCAGACAAAGAGTGAGAGTGAAGTCCACTTTGATGTGGAGACAGCCATCAAGGTCCTCCGGCAGGCTGGCTACTACTCCCATGCCCTCTATTTGGCTGAGAACCACGCACATCACGAGTGGTACTTGAAGATCCAGCTAGAGGACATCAAGGTAGCTGAGCCTCTTGACACGGGCAGGACCCTGTTCTTTTTCTAGGACATCCCTGGGATGCTGAAAGTGCTTCCCGGTGGGTGAGGCAGGAGCATGTGCTTATTCTGCCCTTTCTCTCTCCACAGAATTATCAGGAAGCCCTTCGATACATCGGCAAGCTGCCTTTTGAGCAGGCAGAGAGCAACATGAAACGCTACGGCAAGATCCTCATGCACCATATACCAGAGCAGACGACCGAGTTGCTGAAGGGACTTTGTACCGACTATCGGCCCAGCCTTGAAGGCCGAGGCGATAGGGAGGCTCCAGGCTGCAGGGTGAGGCCTCAGGGAGAATGGCTTTTGGACAGCAGGGATCACCTTAGCAGCCCAAGTACCGAGCCCACTCACTCGGCCACCTCTCCTCCCTTGCCGTCCTAGGCCAACTCAGAGGAGTTCATCCCCATCTTTGCCAACAACCCGCGGGAGCTGAAAGCTTTCCTAGAGCACATGAGTGAGGTGCAGCCTGACTCCCCGCAGGGCATCTATGACACACTCCTTGAGCTGCGACTCCAGAACTGGGCTCACGAGGAGGAGCCGCAGGTGAGACCTGGTAAAGCGGCCGGAGGCACTGGAGAAAAAACTGCTTCCATTTCTTTCCTGGTTGCCTCTTGCTGCTTTCTTTAGACCAATAACACCTCACCCTTGGGGGCTAAATGGTCCCCCGTGAAGAGGAAATTGGACTGAGGGGAAGAGATAGTTGACTTCCCTGGTCCTAAGAGGCCTTGTCGTTTTTCCCTGATGTCCAGCAGCTCTACCGTCCTCTTTTAGGTCAAAGAGAAGCTTCATGCAGAGGCCATCTCCCTACTGAAGAGTGGTCGCTTCTGTGATGTCTTTGACAAGGCCCTGGTCCTCTGCCAGATGCACGACTTCCAGGATGGGGTCCTTTACCTCTATGAGCAGGGGAAACTGTAAGAGTCTGGGGAATCTCAGGGAAGGGGAACGTAGCTGAGTCCCTTGTGGGGGACAGCTGCTGACGTGTGCCTTCCCCGGCCGCAGGTTCCAACAGATCATGCACTATCACATGCAGCACGAGCAGTACCGGCAGGTGATCACCGTGTGCGAGCGCCACGGGGAGCAGGAGCCCTCCCTGTGGGAACAGGCACTCAGCTACTTCGCCCGCAAGGAGGAAGACTGCAAGGAGTACGTGGCGGCCGTGCTTAAGCACATCGAGAGCAAGAACCTCATGCCGCCTCTTCTAGGTACTGCGGAGGACGGGGAGGGTGGCTGGGTGCAGGCTGCCGACAGTCGGGCTTGGGCAGGGGCCCTTCAGTTCTATCCAGAGGGCTGCTTGGTTCATGGTCTTGTTTCCTCCCGGACCCCCATCTCAGTGGTGCAGACCCTGGCCCACAACTCCACGGCCACCCTGTCTGTCATCCGGGACTACCTGGTCCAAAAACTGCAGAAGCAGAGCCAGCAGATCGCGCAGGACGAGCTCCGGGTGCGGCGCTACCGAGAGGAGACCACCCGTATCCGCCAGGAGATCCAGGAGCTGAAGGCGAGGTACTTGGCATCCAGAATTGTGGAGGTGTCCGGAGATAACACTGTTCTTCACAGGGTGTCATTTTTCAAAGACAGAGGATTGTATGGAGTGTGTTTGAGCATTTCATTCTTGAAGATCTGTTTTGATGGAGGAATTCCAAAGAATGATTTACTACGTAGAACGTGATTTATTGGGCTTTGGAGGAAATTATCTTGTAGCAGGTACTTTTGGGTTGGATGGACCTGCTGGGAGGGTGCTGAGACTCCCTGCAGGCCCAGCGTGGGGTCCTCCTGTGACCCCCTTTAGGTGGTAAGAAGAGCAGGGCCTCGTAGTTCCTTAACGGGGACCTCTCTCTCCTCATTGCCTCCAACTGCCTTCTCTCTCCACATGGTTCCTGGCCCTGCCCTCACTTTTTGCCACTCTTTTCTGGTCTCCCTTGCGTGTAGTCCGAAGATTTTCCAGAAGACCAAGTGCAGCATCTGTAACAGTGCCTTGGAGTTGCCCTCGGTCCACTTTCTCTGCGGCCACTCCTTCCACCAGCACTGCTTTGAGAGTTACTCAGAAAGTGATGCTGACTGCCCCACCTGCCTCCCTGAAAACCGCAAGGTCATGGATATGATTCGGGCCCAGGAACAGAAGCGAGATCTCCATGATCAGTTCCAGCACCAGGTGGGGATGACGTGACTCCCCCGCCCCCAGGGAGGTGGTGAGCGCTGGGGACTGGTGTTCTTTTCTCCTCCTCCTGTGGGTTTTTTTTTTTAAAAAAACGTTTTTTATTTCTTTAATGTATCTATTTTATTTATTTATTTTTGGCTGCATCGGGTCTTCGTTGCTGTGCGCAGGCTTTCTCTAGTTGGCGGCGAGCGGGGACTACTCTTCATTGCGGTGCGCGGGCTTCTCATTGCGGTGGCTTCTCTCTTTTTTTTTTTTTAAAGAGATGGAATGAGGTGTTCTGTTTTATTTTGATGGATTGATTGATTTTTGGCTGCGTTGGGTCTTCGTTGCTGTGCGCGGGCTTTTTATCTAGTTGCATTGAGCAGGGGCTACTCTTCGTTGCGGTGCGCGGGCTTCTCATTGCGGTGGCTTCTCTTGTTGCGGAGCACGGGCTCTAGGCGTGCGGGCTTCAGTAGCTGTGGCACGCGGGCTCAGTAGTTGTGGCTTACGGGCTCTAGAGCGCCGGCTCAGTAGTTGTGGCGCATGGGCTTAGTTGCTCTGAGGCATGTGGGATCTTCCCAGACCAGGGCTTGAAACCATGTCTCCTGCACAGACAGGCGGATTCTTAAGCAGTGGCCTCTCTTGTTGTGGAGCGTGGGCTCTAGGTGTGCAGGCTTCAGTAGTTGTGGCTCGCGGGCTTCAGAGCACAGGCTCAGTAGTTGTGGCGCACAGGCTTAGTTGCTCTGCGGCATGTGGGATCTTCCCGGACCAGGGCTCGAACCTGTGTCCCCTGCATTAGCAGGCAGATTCTTAACTGCTGTGCCACCAGGGAAGCCCGTCCTGTGGGTTTTTGACTCACAACTCTTCTCTTTCCCTGCAGCTCAAGTGCTCCAACGACAGCTTCTCTGTGATTGCTGACTACTTTGGCCGAGGTGTTTTCAACAAATTGACTCTGCTGACCGACCCGCCCACAGCCCGACTGACTGCGAGCCTGGAGGCCGGGCTGCAGAGGGACTTGCTCATACATGCCAGGAGGGGCACTTAAGCGGCTAGTGGGAGGGGTGTGATGGTGGAGGCCCAGCAGCAGGGACACAGGGGGACAGAGACAGGGCTGTTGCACAGGAGTTAGGCAGACATGCCCAGGACTCTGCTCTCATCTGATGCCATAGCCCTCAGGACCTAAGGGGACTTTCTTTTCCTGCCTCCTTCTTTGGCCAACCTGCCATTTCTCCTGTTGACTTTTTGAGCAGTGTAGATCATTCCAGACCAGAGGGGGAGGGCACCTCAGCAACCTCAGAGTCTGGACAATAGCGGCTTTATTCTCTATCCAAGAGCACCAGGCTGTGCTTGGGTCCTGGCTCCCAGAGTCTATAAATAAAAGCATATAATGATTTCGGGGTTGAAGGATTTATTCTGGGGACTTCCTGGTGATTCTTAACTGTGCAAAATGTACTTCTTTCCCTCTGCTCTCCTAGAGCTCCCCTTCGCTTCCTACAGAGTTCCTTAAAGATGATGTTGACGAGACTTCATTCCAGTAATGAGTGGGGCCTATGGCATCTAGTAGAGTTCAGTTGAAGAACCTCTGCAAAGGCCTGAGGCCTGAGCCCCAAGAGCAGCCCGGACTGAGGACTCGGCTCTATAGTGTGGCTGGTCTCTGTGGCTCTTGTATGGACGGAGTATTCAAGCTGGAGGCAGATTCTGGTGGGGAGCCTTGGGCTTTCAAGCCTGCCTTCATAATGGGTGGGTTGGTGTCTCGCTGTATTCAGTACCAGATGGTAAGCAGGATAAAAGGGCCTTTATTGAAACATTTTGTTCCCCCTTCGAAGTTGTCAGCTGAAGTTTGTGTTGCTAAGTGTCTGCGTGTAATTGGGGTTACACTGCCTGTTGGAAAATTGCTCCTATGGGGTTGTTTAATTAAAAGAAGTAACTTAGACATTGTGGTTTAGGTAGTATTTAGAAGAGGCGGATAGAGTACACTACATTGGTAGCAGCTAAGAATACAGACTTTGGATCAGCTGCCCTGAGCTTGATTCTTAGTTTCACTTAGGGCAACTCTGAACCTTCTCTGAACCTCAGTTTCTTCGTCTGTACATGAGGAATTACAACATCTTTCTAGTACGGCTGTTATGAAAGTCAAAGGAGCCAATCAATGGATGTGTTACTGGTCCCCAAGAGGTCAGTGACCCCCTCAGTGGGTCCTTTGCCTGGAGTTGCAAATTCCAGTGAAACAAAACCATGTTCGGTATAGCAGAGCAGAAACTGTTCATTGATCAAGGAATGGAGAAGGGAGAGCACATGCTCTAAAGACACCTTCTCCCCCAAGGGAGGGCAGTAAGAGAATTTAAGGGATAGGAGGCAGACATGTCATCAGGGCTCTAGGAAAGGGGCAGAGATTTCGGGGGGTGGGGAGCTGGGGCATCACAGTCTTCCACACGGCAGGAATTGCGCCTAGCAGAGTACAAATATCCCCCTTGGGCGGGGATCTTGGCATGGTAATGAAGCAAAGGTAGCTTTAGGACACCAGCAGGTCCTGTGGTCAAGTCAGAGCTGGCTCGGGGCTGTTGACCACTGCATATCTCTTAAAGCTCAGTTGCAAAATATCTCTGGCGAATACCAGGTGCTTTTGAAACACATAGAGTTAAGTCAAGCCTGGAATCCTGTAGCCCTCGGGCTGGTATGGATGACAGGTGTCCAGTTTTTTGAAAGTGGTTAATACGTGGTTATTAGTACTGTTAATGGGTAACGCACTTTTACTCACAAGCCGTTTTCCCACTAACACTAATGTGTTGGCACTCCCATTGCAGTTATTTGTCTTTAGTTGCCTACTTCAGGGTTGTAGCAGAAGAAGCACCACATAAGCTGCACTAATTGCTTGTGCCACAGCTAAGGAGATAAAGCTGTGGAATTCTGGGCGACTAGCTTTCAGAAGCAGGCCTCTTTTATTTGTAGACGTTGAATGCAGCCTGAGGGCATGGTAAGTTGCTCAAGTAGCCTTTAACTTCCGACGCCGCGTTGTAGGGTTAATATCCTTTTCCTCTCGGCACGCCTACTTTTGGTTTATTGACGTTCCCTTGCGTGGCGGTAGGAGGGACTGCAAAGAACTTACTTTGTGGATAAATCCGGGAAGCATACCTTGGCCACTGACCATCAGTATTCCTGGCTAGGTAAAAGTAAAAATGAACAGCTGGTGGGCCTGGGTCTCAAACGGGGAAGACCGGGGTCAGCCTGGGGGAGTAGGGGCGGTAACCCAAGGTAAGGTCTTCTCTGTCGCAATCGTTCTAATTCCCGCCCAGGGGAGGTCCAGCCCCTCTGGGGCGGGGCCGGAAGTGACGCAGGCCGTTAGCAGAGCCGGGAGTGTGTGGTTGCCGGAGGATCGCGAGCTCAGCGTGCGCCCAGTGCCCGGCCGGCCGGGGCCTTCTGCTTGCCCGACTCCGGAGGACATTGGCAGCAGCCCCCGGCCTACTTCCCGCGCACAGCCATGTCTGGTAACGGCGACGAGGCCGCAACGGCGGTGAGTCCTGAGCCGGTGACCTTCGCAACTTCGGTCTTCTGCACTAGCAGTGCCACGATTGGCCCCAAGTTGCCACTCTCCGTTGTCAATTGGTCGGGACGATTATCCGTCTGTTTTTTTTTTTTTTTTTTTGGTTCGAATAGTTTTTAAAGGGCCAGTAGCTGGGTTGCCCTTAGGGGAATCAGTGAGCGGTGGGGGCGGACTTAAGAGCAGATGGATTGTCTCAAACGCAACCCCGTTGCTGCGGGGATCTGGATGGGATTCCATGAGGCATGGCTTCCACGGCTCTAGATGTAGTGACCCAACACAGGAAAATTCGTCTGCACGAGACAGGGTGCTATTCCCCGGGATCCCTTCACACGAGACAGGTCCGAGTCGAGATTCGGCCACTTTGGGGAAGCGTTCCATTTTGGATCCAGAGAGGAGAGTGTACCTCGAAGTCTCCGAACTGCACACAAACGTCTTGGAAGTGCACCTTCTCCCCTTTTTTTCTAATGGACACCCAGCCCCAGCCTACACTCAAAAGTCCCCAACTGAGACACATCATTGGGTTACTACCATGGACGGGGGACGCCCTTGGGCCTTCCTATTCCTAGCCTGGGGTCCCAGCTCTGGGCTTGTGCAGATGCAAACTGCAGAGCCCATGAGGCCAACGTCAGCCTGAGATAAGAAAGGAGTGGGGCAGCTGCCTATCTCTCCCTGACCTATGTGCTGGTAAGGAGTGGGATTCTCTGCCATTTCTGACATTCCTGAGTGCTGGGCTAGGAGTAAGAAGATCTGGATTCCAGCTCTCTACCCATGATTAACCCTGTGGCCCTGGGCAAGTCACTTTGCTCCTCAGAGCCAAACTTTGCTACTGTAACATAGTTCCAGAGATGCCTGCCCTGTCTACCTGATAGGTTGTTATGAAGGTTAAAAGCAATAGCTCTAGGATATATATATATGCTCAATAAGGAATTTTTTACTGGAACAATTTGACTTGAATATGCTGTGCAGAATCAATGAAATTAAGGGATTGTTTGAACATAACAGTTTCTGGGACCTTAGATTCCTTTCTGTGGGCTCCCTGTGGCCCAGAATTTTAGTTGCCATGTTTAGCATTTCAAACCTAACCTAATTTGCTTAGGGTCCCCCAGGGTTTATTTATTGGAGAAGTGATAGCCATGGAGTAGACTAGAGTCCAAGAGCAGCCAGCTGTCACCTCCTCCAGCAACAGAGGCCCCAGATACCTGACTGCAGAAGAACTCTGTCGGATGAAGATCCCAGAACAGGGGAAGTTGATAGTATCTGTAGTGGCCACTGTCTGATCTGGGAAGAAATAGGACCTCAGACTGGAGAACCCAGTTCTGCCTGCTTGGCACTGAATACCTTTGTCCAAGGTGCCCTGGCAAGAGGAAGAGGCATGCCCCTTTGAGTTCTTGGCTTGGTCTCTGACATCCTAATATTTCCTTCGTGGTGAAACCAGAGGCCACATTCTAGGTGAATGGACATTAGACAGCTCACCCTCTTAGTCTTACAGAATATCAAAAGCAGAAGATACTTGAGTGCAAACTTCTTCATTTTATAGATGAACAAACAGGTTTATAGATGAACAAATAAGATGATGTGTTCAAGGTCACCCAGCCAAGAGGCTGAGCAGGACTATACGTCAGATCTGTCGACCCCAGTCCTTTACGTATGCATTCCGTCCAGATTACGGGATCCACAGCGCGGCAGCTGTAGGGTAGCTCTTATGGCATCTAGGTGGCACTGAAGCTTTCTCAAGTGCCGCTCTGTTGTGGATGCTGAACTTGTCCTCAGTGACTCAGCTCACGTTCCCCTGTGTGGCCCCAGCTGTCCTGCCCCTGCCTGCTGCAGGCCCCACCCTCCCTGGGGCCAGACTGATAGACCTTATCTCTCTACCCACCTGGCTGAGTGCAGCATTCCTGCTGCCTTAGCTTGGATGGGCTTCAGGGCTTAGTGTCCTGGTCATTACAGCAACAGCAGGTCCTACTGTTACTTCTGTCTGGTCTCTGCTTCTCTGGATCCCTGAGGAGGCAGAAGGTATTGGGGAAGGTAAAGGGACCAGTCTTGGGCAGGGGAGTGTTTCCCCACTCCGAGGCTCAGCTGGCCACAGGCCAGGGGCTGAGGTTCCTTTCTTCCAAGCCAGTGATTCTGGTTCTTGGACAAGGTGTTGAGGAACACAAAGAGCAGCAGGGACTGTGACCTGGGGACTTTTTCTGCAGGAAGAAAACAGCTCAAAGATGAGAGTGATTCGCGTGGGTACCCGCAAGAGCCAGGTGAGTGCAAGTACCGGGGTGGAGGAGGTTTGTCAGAAGACTTCTGTGTTCACAGTATTATAAGTTGGGGGGCCCAGAGCGTTCTCAGCAGTTCGGGGATGGAGGAAATGGGGTGACTGAGTATCAAATCCCATGCAGAATGACAGATTGCATTCTGTAAAGAGATAGTCCCTGGGCTGGGAAGTTGGGGTACAGAGGACTCCCAGGCCAGACCCCTCCCCTTCCTAGGTGGGCATTCAATCCCCTCTCTGAATTCCAATCCCTTCAGGATCTCCCTGACCCTGTGAGGGTCTGACCTTAGGGCAGTGGCCAGAGGACAGGACTAACCTGAATTTCTACCCCCAGCTGGCCCGCATACAGACGGACAGTGTGGTGGCAACGCTGAAAACCTTATACCCAGGCCTGCAGTTTGAAATCAGTGAGTTTTCTGGACAGGAATGGAAGCTAATGGGAAGCCTTTAACCCCTGGAGGAGAGAACACAGTGTTTCTGGCTTTGTCTTGGACCACAGCCTGGTCCTGTTGCCTCTGAGAATTCTTCTTGGCTGTCCCCAGTTTGGAGGGCCCTTTCCTCCTCTAAACACCTCCAGCTCTGACTACCTGGGCTAGCCTGGCATTTAACATCTGCTTTGGGTCTTTTTGTGATTACGTCTAGTCTTCCTCCTAGATCGTACATTCCCAGAGGGTAGGGACTGGGGCTTATGTGCCCAACAATCTTAGCACAAATGCTGAGCTCAGTAGGGGCTCAATAAATGCTGATCACTGAACATCTGATTGGTTGATTCTCTCCTCAGTTGCTATGTCCACCACAGGGGACAAGATTCTTGATACTGCTCTCTCTAAGGTAACAACATTTTCCATCCAACCCTTTTCCCCCTCCTCTTTCCTTCCCCCAAAAGATTCACCCTGAGGCTCTTTCTTGCCTGGCAGATTGGAGAGAAGAGCCTGTTTACCAAGGAGCTGGAACACGCGCTGGAGAGAAATGAGTAAGTGAAAGCAGGGAGCATGGCGCCCTCCCAGGCTCTCGCTAGGACCCCAGTGCACATCAGACCTGGGTATCAGCTAGACTGTTGGGCTTAAACGCTTGGATAGGCTAGAGAGGGGCTCATATGTGAGTTTTTCAGGCCTCAGAAAAGGAGAGTGTCCTGGTTCTGAGCCATCTGGCTGCCTGGGGTGCAGGATTGGCTGGGGCAGGGGGATGAAAGGGAGGGTAGGAGGGGAGCGGGTCTCTAGGACCCAAGGTCTCGGAAAGGCCTGCTTCCTGAACTGCTCTAGGCTCTGCCAGTGACGTACAGGCAGGAGTGGGTGGAGAAGGGCTGGGGACGTGCTGCTCAGACCCCTTCTCCTTCCCTCTCTGCCGTCTCTCTAGAGTGGACCTGGTTGTTCACTCCCTGAAGGACCTGCCCACGGTGCTTCCTCCTGGCTTCACCATTGGAGCCATCTGCAAGTAAGAGTCCTGCCAGTCAGGGGGCCTCGGCATGGGGTAGACATCATATTAACCTTGACTTTTCCCTTTGGGACTTGGCCCTCTGCCTCTAGGCTGTCTCCCCTGCCCTGAGGAGTGTCAAGCATGGCAGAAAACTCAGAAAATGCCCGTTAGTTGACTATTGAGAGAGCCTGGAAGTGACCTGAACCGAGATCTCTCCCTTATTCTCTGACTTTCCCTCCATCTCCAGGCGGGAGAGCCCCTATGATGCTGTTGTCTTTCACCCAAAATTTGTTGGGAAGACCCTAGAAACCTTGCCAGAGAAGAGGTGAGTGGGGCCTGGATAGGCATCTTGGTGGGATGTGCACAGAAGATGGAGGGGTGGGAGGAGGAGGAAAGGAACAGTGCCTGCCTAGTTAAATCTCATTTTAAATCATCTCTCTGAGCAGCGTGGTGGGAACTAGCTCCCTGCGGAGAGCGGCTCAGCTGCAGAGAAAGTTCCCACATCTGGAGTTCAAGAGTATTGTATCCTTTTAGCGGAGGGAGGAGGCAGCAGCCAAGGAGGAAGACCAGGTCCAGATGGCCCTGGGAGTTGTGAGAGTGGAAGGCGCTTCCAGAGGAAGTGGACCATGGATGCAGTGGACTGCCTGTCCTCCCATTCATCCAGCCATCCATCCATCCATCCATCCATTCATTCATAATCCTTTCATGTTTTCTTAGCCCCAGGCAAGTGCCTGGCACTGGGGATATGGTGAGCAAGATCGACATTGTCCCTGCTTACACAGAGTTTACATTTTAGTTCTGGAGACAGACAACCAGGCATTGATAGTACAGAGTGATACTGAATAATGATTACATCGAGGGAGGGGGGTTGGGGGGGTGCTTCCATTTTAATTTAAATGTAAATAATTAAAAATTTGTTTTATTATAGTTGATTTACAACGTTGTGTTAGTTTCTGGTATATAGTAAGTGATTGTTGTACATATATATACATATTCCTTTTCATATTCTCTTCCATTGTAGCTTATTGCAAGATATTGAATATAGTTCCCTGTGCTATATAATAGGACCTTGTTGTTTATCTATTTTATATATAGTAGTTTGCATCTGCTAATCCCAAACTCCTAATTTATCTCCCCCTATCCCCTTTCCCCTTTGGTAACCATAACTCCATTTCTATTTTATATTCCACTATATTGTTTTGATTTTTACAATGTTATATGTTTGTAAAACTGATTTTCAAAATAGTATTTGCTAAGTGCTCCAGTGTGCAAAGTAGGGAATTCTCTGGAAGCTTCTAGCTGGTACATCTAAACACAGACTTGAGAGTCAGGGAAGGCTTCTCAGAGGTCTTGTAACCTTGGGCAAGTTATTAAATGAATTAAAATCTCTCTATCATTTTTCTCATCTGTAAAATGGAGATGATAATACTACTACCTACGTCATAGGGTTGTGAAAATTCAATGAATTGACATATCTAAAGCACTTTAGAACAGCGTCTGGCATGTAGTAAGTATGAGGTAAGTGTTAGCTGTTGTCATTAAGCTGAGAACTCAAAGGTGAGAAGTTAGCAGATTGAGAGACTCAGGCAAAGGGAACAGCATAAGGCTCCAGACTGCCCAAAGCTTGTGGTCCTTAGCGCCTCTCCACAGCGGGGAAACCTCAACACACGGCTTCGGAAGCTGGATGAGCTGCAGGAGTTCAGTGCCATCATCCTGGCCGCAGCTGGCCTGCAGCGCATGGGCTGGCAGAACCGGGTGGGGCAGGTAGGGCCTGCCCCTCTTCCCTCCCCAGTTGATCTTCATCTCCTTCCTGCCTGTGTTCTCTTTTTGAATACCCACCTCTAACAGTGCAAGCTGGAAATGAGTCCCAGGTTGGGAAGACTGGGGATCAGAGGCGAAACTCCCACTCTTGCCTCTCCAGCCCTTCTGTATGCTAGGAAAGCCCGATCTCACTGCTGTGTGCTTTTAGGCGCTCCCACCTCCACCCTTCTGACTGCCTCTTCTGCCCCCACAGATCCTGCACCCTGAGGAGTGCATGTATGCTGTGGGTCAGGTATGCTTGACCAGGGAAGCCGTGTGTTGATGTGTCCCTTTCTTTTGTTTTCAACCAAGAACATTCCCAGGGAGGGGCAAGGCTTGGGAGGCTACTGGCCCAAAAGGACCTGGCAAACAGGTGGAAGTAGGCTGGTTCCCATCCTTAGTGCCATTGGTTGGGGAAAGATTGGCCCTGATATCTTAGTCTATTTTTCCATCAGGGGGCTCTGGGAGTGGAAGTTCGAGCCAAGGACCAGGACATCTTGGATCTGGTGGGTGTGTTGCATGATCCTGAGACTTTGCTTCGCTGCATTGCTGAACGGGCCTTCCTGAGGCACCTGGTAGGGCCTGTGCTCTTGTGGAGGGGTGGGTACCTGGGGAGCTGGGAAGGGCAGTGGGGAGATTTCTCAAATTATTGCTCTGTATTTAGTGGTAACTCATCCTTGAAAGTATGGACAGGACCCAGGTCTGGGCCGCTACCTCATTTTCAGTTATGTCCTTAGAGGGGTCTGTTATCTCTGAGGACTCTGGGTACAGGGTGGTGGTAAGGGTCCTTGGAGCTCACAGGGGGAACTTGTTGCAGGAAGGAGGCTGCAGTGTGCCAGTGGCGGTGCATACAGCTATGAAGGATGGGCAAGTAAGCAGGGGAAGATGGGTGGGAGGGCAGGGAAGGGACATCCTGAGCTGCCAGCAAGAAAAGCCCAGGTTTCTAAGCAGTTCCCTCTCACGATATGCTGAGGCAACTGTTTTCTTTCCCAGCTATACCTGACTGGAGGAGTCTGGAGTCTGAATGGCGCAGATAGCATGCAAGAGACCATGCAGGCCACCATCCATGTCCCTGCCCAGGTGCCAAGGCTGGAGGGTGACGGAGAGGGTAAAAAACACGTCTGTATGTTACTTCCCCTTTCGTGCTCACCAAATCCTACCCTCCTTCCCTTGCCCAGCATGAAGATGGCCCTGAGGATGATCCACAGCTGGTGGGCATCACTGCCCGGAGCATTCCACGACGAGCCCAGCTGGCTGCTGAGAGCCTGGGCATCAGCCTGGCCACCTTGTTGCTGAACAAAGGAGCCAAGAACATCTTGGATGTTGCACGGCAGCTCAATGATGCCCACTAACTGGTCTGTGGGGCACAGGTGCCTGGGTTGCTGGTGCCCCGTGCCTACATCCCAGCCCTCAGTGCCCCATTCTCACTGCTACCTGGGGAGTGATTACCCAGGGGATTGAACTGCAGGGGCAGAGACTCAGAGACTTGTCTCAACTTGGGGCCTTGGTGATGCCTTGTCTCCTCAGTAGGTGGAGGCTTAGTCTCTAAAGAAAAAACATCTAACAAGCCACAGCCTTTGAATGTAACCAACTCTACTAATAAACTAGATTTGAAGGTGGTTTTGTTTTTGATGGGGTTGCAGGAAAGAAAGATAAGGACAAACACAAGACCCTTTGCTCCTTACCTCAGAGGCTAGGACCCCTGTCCAAAGTTCTCCTGGAATACATTGCTTTCTGTTTCTGTCTCAGTAGTTCTGACAGAATAAATTGTCTCCCAGGGAACATCAAGAAAGAACCATAATCTTGTAATCTACGATTTGCCGCTCCAGTTAACGGTAGAGCCTTTGTATCAGATAGCTCCCCTCCCCCACTACCTTTAGGAATCTACAAAGTCATCGATCCTACAACCCGTCTGCAAAATGAAGAGACACCTCATTGTTTAAAAAAGAAAACAATCCTTTAATAAACAAAATTAGTCCATCTGAAACTCCCCAATACCTAAAGTACTGTCTTGGATGGGTTAGCTGCAAAATTCCAGTTCCGAGGCCAACGGCGGCTCAGTCCAGATGGGGATTAACGGACTAGTGCTGGTATCTAGGTGCTTGGCTTGCGGAGCGGACACGCCGGGAGGGGCGCGGGTCCAGGGTCAGGACTCCCGCAGCCCCCACGCCGCCGGGACCCGACACCGCGGGAGATGCTCACGCCGCGAAGTGTCTTCCGGGACGCGCACAGGCCTGCGAGTGGAGATGGAGGGGGCGCGGACGTGCAAGGCTCGGGATCCGGCAGCAAAGGACGTCCCGGGACAAATGAAGTGACCGACTGACTCCGCCGCCGTCGGCGGCAACCGAGTCCCGTCCGGAGCACCGGGCTGGTGGGGAACGCGCGCGGCCCCGCCGGCGGCCGTCCGCACCGACTCACCTTCCCCGCCACGCGCCCCGGCCCTGCGTCAGCGCGGCCGGCCCAGCCTTCTAGAAGGTGCCGCGGCCTCCCCGCAGCCCATCAGCATTCGGGGGCCAGGCCGGCCGAGTCACGAGCTCGCTCCTGGCACCGAGCGGCGTTCAAACGGCCGTCCTCCGCCGAGCCACGACCGGAGCGAGCCGCGCGGGGGAGGGGCAGGCCGCACGGCGGCGGCGGCGGGGCCGCGGAGGGGGCGAGTGCGCGGCCGCCCGGCCCGGAGCCCGACGTGGCCCAGCTCTTTCCGTGAGCGTTGTGGTGGCCCTTAAAAGGGCCTTTGTGGTGGCGAGGGGAGGGGCCGGGCGGCGGCGGTGGCGGCGGCGCGGGCGCCCTCAGTACTCCTGCGAGGCCTGGGTGGCCTTCTTGCCGCCCGCGGGCGCCTTCGGCCCCACGGCGGCGCTGGTCTTCTTGGGCAGCAGTACGGCCTGGATGTTGGGCAGGACACCTCCCTGGGCGATCGTCACGCCGCCCAGCAGCTTGTTGAGCTCCTCGTCGTTACGGATGGCCAGCTGCAGGTGGCGGGGGATGATCCGCGTCTTCTTGTTGTCGCGGGCCGCGTTGCCCGCCAGCTCCAGGATCTCGGCTGTGAGGTACTCGAGCACCGCCGCCAGATAGACCGGCGCGCCGGCGCCCACCCGCTCGGCGTAGTGTCCCTTCCGCAACAGCCGGTGCACGCGGCCCACGGGGAACTGGAGGCCCGCTCGCGACGAGCGCGACTTGGCCTTGGCGCGGGCCTTACCGCCTGTCTTGCCGCGGCCCGACATGCTGCGCGAGGTAGAGGAACGGAGAGGAGGACGGCTCACAGGACTAAGGAACAGCCGTCCGCCGCAGTCCAACTGCTGCCGCGCGCGCCCAAGGGCCGCCCTTATAAGCCCCCAGGGCGCACCCCCGCGTCCTCCTGATTGGCTCTTTTCTCCAATACCCGCCTCCGGTTGGCTGCGGTTAACCCTTCGATGACGCGCCTCAGCTGAGGGAACGCGCCCGCCGATTGGTCGAATTTGAAAACCTTTTGCCCGGGGAAAAGGCTAGGAGGAGCGGCAGCAAGCAAACAGCCAACCACTCCCGGGTGTAGCCAATCCAAGTGAAGCGCGCCAGATTTAAACCCTACAGCCCAGACCGGGGCCGGAAGACAAAGAGGGTGGAGCCTGAAGCCACCTCAAGAGCCTCAGGGAAGTCTGTGCGGGTCTAGGATTTTTAAAGGAAAGGGGTCAACACTACGGCTACCTCTTCCTCCCGTCCCAGGTCCGGTCACTCCCTCTTCCTGCCTGGCAAAGGGAGAGTGAAAAAGGGAAGGAATGAGACCCCCTGAAAGTCCAACCCCGTCCCAGAGAAGAGATAACGCCAATCTTATGGCTCTTTATGCCACCTGAGCAGCAGGATTTCCTATTTATTCAATATGTTCTGTCTGGTCTGTTCTTTCTGTTCCCTTCTCTTTTTTTTAAGATTTTTTTTTTAAATTTATTTATTTATTTATTTATGGCTGTGCTGGGTCTTCGTTTCTGTGCGAGGGCTTTCTCCAGTTGCGGCAAGCGGGGGCCGCTCTTCATCGCGGTGCGCGGGCCTCTCACTATCGCGGCCTCTCTTGTTGCAGAGCACAGGCTCCAGACGCGCAGGCTCAGTAGTTGTGGCTCACGGGCCTAGTTGCTCCGTGGCATGTGGGATCTTCCCAGACCAGGGCTCGAACCCGTGTCCCCTGCATTGGCAGGCAGATTCTCAACCACTGCGCCACCAGGGAAGCCCCCTCTGTTCCCTTCTTGCTAGGAGGGGCCTGATGTACTGAAAGAAAAAGGATGGGGCAGAGAGATAGGCATCCTCTCCGAGGAAATGCCTCCACCAACCCTCCCAGTCTACCCTAAAATGCCCTATATAGGAAATACACCTACAGGAACAATAAGAAAAAGACGACAGTTTATTGTCACCACTGGGAGCACCTGGCCCCCCGGTCTGCTAAATCATCAGAATATTTAATTTACAGTCAAATGTCAAGTCACCTTCGAGCCTGTGTCCCTATCCCCAGCCAGGGTTCTATCCCCAGGCCCAACATATTTCTTGAGTGTCAGAGTTGTGGGTAATTGCATCAGAGCTACAGTATCCCACCTTAGGAGGCTGCAAAGATGGGATGGAGAGGGGGAGTGGCAAGTTGAAGAAAGCCATAGGCAAAGTCCAATCAATAGTCATTAGAGGGCAAAAAAGGCCCAGGATGTCAATAATCACAGGGGAAAGGAAATGCTGAGGACAAAATCTGGAGGAGAATGAAGGGTGAGAGAGGCCTGGGCCAGGAGGCAATCTTGGTCTAGAAGAGGTCGGCCTGAGTCAGGAAATCTGGAGGCTGTGAAGCAAAGGACAGTGGATCAGGGGACTCAGACATCATAGAAGAGTCGGACAAGCTGGTACCGAATGGAGAAGGTGACAGCACTGCCCACGACCTGTAAGGAGAAATGAACTACAGTAAGAACCACAGAGAAAGGGAGACAAGGAGATGTAAACCACATCACCAACAGCATTGCACCTGTAGCAGCAGCAGGAACAGGGTGAGGTTTCTCTCATGCATGGGCCCAAAGACTTTAAGTAGGAAGTTGATGAGGGTCATGTTGTTACACTCCGTGAAGGCACCATCCTCATTCTCACTCTGGCGCACTGTCACTAGCCGGAGGCCTTCTGCTACCTGGAGGGGTCAAAAGTGGAGAGAACTTCAGCTAATACCTACGCTTCAGGAATGGGGATCTGCTCAATGTTTCCAAACTCCCCTTGGGTGTGATGTAGGCCTAGGTTCCCCACTCCCTGAATTCCGAATGGCAGCCTAGAGCCTTACCTCCTTGTTACCCTGTTACCTTTAGAATAAAGGTGCCCAAGAAAGAGAGGCTCTTGGTCTTGAACTTGGAATAGCTCATCTCCAGTTTGCCTGTCTTGGTATTGAGTCTGCAGGGGAAGACAGCTTCATGTGACTGGGCCACTACTCAAAGAACTCTCCTCCCTGTGGTTAATTAATAGGAAGAGCACTGAATGTGGAGTCAAACACCCTGAGATCTATTTCTGGCTCTGCTGCTTGCTTCTGTGTGATCAGAGCTGCTGTGAACATTAAATGAGATCGTGGAACTAAATGTGCTCTGTAATGTATAAAGGGCTAACTGCATGGCAAGAGTTAGCCCTTCTTCGGGCCCATTCCCTTTGCACAGCAAACGTCTAAGGCATCCCAAAGGAAAAAGCTATGATGTCCCTTTCAAGCCCCAAAGCGGCTACCTGGGTATACGGTGGCGAGGGCAGGGGATGATATGCAGGAGCTGAGGCAGTGAGTAGACGAAGTTGAACACCTGGGGCATGAAGAAGAGTAGCATGGTCTTGCTGAAGTGTCCCAGGATGCCCACCACGGCAAAGGTCATGCCAGCAAAGTAACAGAAGGTATCTCCCACAAACACCCGTGATGGGTACCTGTGTGGGGGAGAGGATGTGAGCCAGTGGCAAGAGGCATTAGCAATCCTTTCTCTCACATCACACACCCGGCACACTGGGCTAGCCCTGACCCTAGTTCTGGCTCAGAGGACATTCCAGCTCTCCCAGCAACTCTCCAGGAAACAAGGCCCTGAATCCATCTATTCCTGGGGGCTCCACAGCACCTGCCCCGGGCTACAGTTGGGTAGAGAATATTTAAGATTTAAGAATATTACCAAAAAGACCCAGAAAACACTCAATACAGAGATGCACAGGTTAAGCCTCTCCGTCAGGAGATGGGTCACAATCAGGAGGACCGTACTGGCCACAAATTCAAATAGCTGTCCCACTATCCACAGGCCTACTTACCAGTTATGGTAGAGCAATCCCAAGGTGGTGAAAAAAAAGGGTATCATGAAGTAGAGGGAAAAGACATGATCATCCCGATAATCACCTTTGGAAGCAGGGGAAAAAGAAAAAAGGAAAAGTTGATAGCCACTTCCCCTGCATACCTGGGTCCTATTTTTGTCTGTCCCTGAGTTCTGTCCCAAGCTGTATCGTCCACCTCTCTAAGTCTCAAGAACTCACTACCCCTTTTATGTCACCCACGCAGTTCCCAACAGTTCACCTCTTTCATGAACTCTTCCTAAACTAGTTACTATCTTACATTTGGTTTAGACCATTCAGACCTAGGTCTGAATACCAGCTTTACTTCCTAACTGTGTGACCTTGATCATGGCACATTTAACTTCTCTGAGCCTCAGTTTCCTATCTGTAAAAAAAAGGCTGATGAAAACACCTGCCACATAGAGCTGATACAGAGTTTAAAGTGATATCACATTTTAAAAGTGCTTAGGTTTAATAAGTACTTATGGATGTCCAACAGCCAAAAACCACCAGAAACACGTCTGTAGTCAAAGCTGGGTTTACTGACTTGAAACAAGAGAAACTTTGGAACCCACACACCATGGGGAACCATGGGATGCCTCAGTAAGGAGGTGTTAGGAGGACTTGTTATAGAATTTGTTTTAAATAATTCTGGGGAGGATGCAAGGAGGGAGAGTTTTGCCCTGCACTGGGTGCTGTCAGCAGAGATAATGCTATGATTGAGCATCTTAATAATTTTTATCCAAGAAGTAAGAGGAACTGAGTTGTTATCGGAAGGAAGCAGCAACCACTCATGTTAGCTAGAAGGGGATCTTGGTCATTTTTGTGAGATGCACCGTGTTCCTGTGGTTTTGTCTATGCTCAGACATGGTTACAGAGGGGTCTAGTTTTGGTCTTACTCTATCACGGTCACAGAGTGACCCTGTCTGATTCTGAGGTTTTATGAAGTTGTTTATGTTCAATAGGAGAAGACCATGGCCTACCTATTAGTGCCAATGCCGTTATAAATGACAGGGCTGCTATTTTTCTTTCTCACATTTAACAAATCTTAGTTTCTTTCTCATGTTTAACAAATTCCCCAAAGCCAGATATCAGGGAACTTCCTTAACACTCAGACTTCTCTTCTCTCCCTAGTCCAATCCCACCTACCTTCCAGCTCCACCAGGTTGAAGACGATGATGGAAGCAGAAATGACTAGCGACTGGCCAGCCTCTAGGCCATTAATTCCTGCTAGAATATTGATGGCATTAGTACAGAACACTGCCAGCAGCCCCATGTAGACATAGTACAGGATCCCTGGGGGGAGAAAACAGTAAGAGAAGTAATGCCACCTGTAGAATGAGAATTTAAGGATAGTCTTCTGAGAAAAGTGGTTAGGATAGAGGATGGGATGAAAGGCCAACAAAAGGATCTAAGAAAACACAGGGACAAAACAGGGAGGAGAATGTGGAGCACCAGGAAGGATGCTCTGCTGCATATCTCACAGGGCAAGGGTGCCCTGAAGTAGGGGCCATAGGGGCAGAAGTGGCAGTGCTACTCACCCAAGTCCAGATGCAGGCCAAGAAGTGGGCGTAAGGGCTTGGGTACCACAATTGTTGTGTTGCCAAAGTTGGTGAAATAGACCATGAGGAGAGGTAGTGAGGCAGCTGTGGGCAGCAGCAGCTTATGGCGCCAGCGCAGATTCAGTACATCATCCGCGAAGCCCAGGAAAATCATGCAGCAGATGGCAAGGAGCGCACCTATCAGGGCCACAAACTGGGGAAGGCTCGGGCAGGTCACGGCTCCAGCCTTCTCCCACTTCACCGTTCCTTTCAAGAATTCCCATCTTTTCTTTCGTTCTCAGCCCCTCCCCCCACACCCAAATAACCCCAACTCTCTCCAGTAGCTCCCAGTCCCAGCCACAGGCAGCAGCCCTCACTAACCCACTTACTTCATGGTGGGGGAAGGCTTTACACTGCTCCTCCACAAAGCAGTTCAGGAAAGGGAAAGGGATGAAGCAGAAGAGTATGATAAGGAAAACAGCACCGCTGATCACTCCCTGGGACTCTGGGCTGTGGGCCAGCATCAAGCCGGGTGGAGGGGGAAGAGGAAAGGGGGCGTGGTCACTCACTAGTGCAAGCACCACCATAACCTGACTTTGGAGCGGGGAAGGGCACCACTACTGGAGTCCCAGATCCACCCAAGGGTCCCACCTTCCCGCCTCCACCCCTTCCCCAGTGCTAACCAGATCTGCCCTCCACCTCCCAGAGTCCCGGGCTGGCTGTTGGGTTAGCACTTCGTCTCCGCGCGCAGTCCAGCACTCCAGTCCCCGCCCCTGCCTGCCCACCCCTTCCCCACTGCCCCGGACCAGCGCGCGGCCCCTCACATTTGCTGCCGGCTGGATTTGTTGAGGTCCTGGCCGCAGAGTCGTGCGGCGATGAAGTGGCCACGGAAGGCAGGGATGAGGGTGAGTGTGGCTACAAGTCCCAGCAGCGAGCCGATCAAATTCACCAACAGCGGCGTCGGCAACTCCGGGAAGGCCCACATGGTGACCGGCCAGGGGGCCCGCTCGGCCCCCTCCTTAGCTAACGGGCAAGCTGGGCAGAAGCCCTGAGGCCCCAGCAGTAAGGAGTGGCCGCTCCCCACAGGCTGGATCTTCCCACACCACCCTGAGCGAAACCCAACAACTCTGACCTGAGCCGCCCTCTGGACTCCCTCGAGCCTCTATAAAGCAACCTTGGCTCTGCCCCACTGCATCTGCCTACCCACTGTTTCCACCCGGATCTAGTTCGCAGAGCAACTGTCGCTGTGGAAGGCGGCGGCCATTTTTAATATGGGCATAAGAGTAGGGACAGAAGTGTGATTTTAAACTACATCCTTTATTCGAGAGTTGAATCATCAAGAGGGGATTGGAAAAGCAATTAAAGAAGGACAAACAAAGGCGGATACTTTCCTAACATCACATTAAAGATGTACAGCCCAAAGCGGAAAAACTCCTTGCCCGGTTCCAAGATGAGCGCCTCCTTGTACCACGTGTCTGACGCCGCTTACTCTTCGTCCCACGTCAAGTTTAGCTCCGTCGGCCTTCGCTGGTCGCCTTTAAAGGGCCAATGCCCCGCGTTTACTCTGGGACGTCTCTGGAGACGGGAAGATGGCTGCTGGGAGCAAGGGGGAGGGCAGGCGGAATGAGGATGTGGAGCAGCACCTGCTCAGTGTAGAAAACCTGTTGCCAACGTAGTCAACGTTGGGAAGGAAGCCAAGGTAAACACAACTCAGTTCCCCGAAACACAGCTACAATTTGGAAGATGATGTAAAATTTAAAGCGCGGACACTGGAAAAGCCCCTCCCACTTCATGTTTTTCCGTGTCCTTGATCCAGGTACTTTTCCTTCATCATCCCACCCGCCTTCTGCCCCCCCAGTAGCAGTTAGTTGCCGGGCAACACTGAGGGGTACTTCAGCACTGAAGTGGCTGGGAGTACCCTCATGCCCTCAGGTCTTGGATTTAACCCCGTACTTGACTTTCCTTGGTCCTGGATGCACTGTGCCAGGCTCCCAGTCGGAGGAGGTGAGGCTGAGGCTTTGGAAAGAGCTAAGTAGGAGAACCAGACCCACAAGTGGCTGGCTTCCAGTAAGTCTGAGGAATTCCCAGGCAGGTTTCTTCCTCCAGGTTAGGTGCCTTTTGCTTGGCACCTGTTTCCTTGCAAATAACAGTTCACCAGCAGCTCATTCTCTTTAACAGACACACAAGCTCTTAGATGGCAAATGATTTCTAGTCCTCATCACCAGGAAGTGCGGGAGACGACTGAAGTATGCTGACATTTTGTTCATTCTTGAATAAGGAGTAGGGTCAGGTTGATTCCTTTTAGGCCAAAGATAGGCCCTCCTGTCTCTCAAAACCAGATGTGAAATGTCCTTTCTACTCGAAGGTGGCTCTAATTAACAACTCAAACCATGTATATAAAGTAATCCCAGTAATTACTTGATAGTAGTATTCCTCCAAATTTTCAGTACTTATTATCCCACTGGTATTGTTTTTCTGTGTGGGTGTACCTGCACACGGGTGCATGAGTGTGCATCTGTGCCTCTTAGACTGGAAATTCCCTAGAGGCAAAGTGTTTTCTGTTCCACAGTGTGTTCCTATGGGGCTAAGGACACACAGATATCTGTATACAAGGCATTATCACACATAATGAGTCTGGATCTGAAAGAGGTACAGAGGGCAATAGGAGCACATGGAGAGAGCAATTAGTTGTGACCAGGGGAAGTGAGAGGACCTTGAGGAAGAGTAGTGTCTCTAAGGATTTCAGTGGGTGGCAAGAGTGGAAGGGCCTTCCAAACAGCGAAAGTGAGATGCCAGGAGCAGGTGGAAAGGAGGAGCTTGTCGGAGCCCCAGAGGAGGCAGCATTCAGTTATCTTGTTGATCAGGAGCAGGCTGAGACTCCCTGGAGGTCTGAGGGACAGTCTGTATCTATTTCCTGTTTTATTAGAAGGCCAATCCTAATAACTCTTCCTTCCCAGCTTGGCATTGGGCACCTTTGTCTCTTTCTTCTCCAGAGATTGTTAGCCCTCCCCCACACCCCCCCGGAAGAGGGTAGGGGATACTTGTTCAAAAACAAGACACTGGGGATTCATCATCCATGCATACATGTTACCATCAGAACGTGGTTACTTGGATACTTGTCATATAATCTGAATATTTTTGTTCCCATGATGGTAAATGCCCAGTTGATTATCAGACTCACCAGGAGAAACAAACACACACATGACTTGGCCACACTTGAAATTGTGTGCCTGTCCTGGTACAAGTTCAAAGCATTTACCTAAATGCTGAAGCTGGTCCTAGGACCCATGGATCAGGTGAGTTTCCGCTGGTTTCTTGGGCTGAGTAGACAAAGTCTGAGATGCGCATCTCCTACTGGGGAGCTCTGAGTGCCTCCCAGTAAGCAAAGCTAATGCACTATTAAGGCTGATTGCCTGACAAAGACTGTCCCAGAAATGTTTCACAGTGCTGAAAAAGTCCATATGAGACAGCTTTGGAGAGTCCGGATCTATGACACTTGCAGGACCATATCTGTGGCTCTTTACAAGCAGCTGAGTTACTCTTTTACCATTTCTTTCCACCTCTCTCCTATCAGTTTATCAAAAGTTGTTAGCTGATAGCAAGCCCCAAGATCTCCCATTCCACTTGGATGACATGAATGGGTTTTCAAAAGATGGAAACAATATAGCAATTCTCAGTGTTTACATGTATATGGGAATATTTTCTGTTAGACTTCTTAAAATTACAAAGAATTTGCTAACCCCTACTATGTGCATGGGAAACTTTTAAGTACTGTGGGGACACAAAGTGATATAAATGCAATTGTTTTCCCCAAGGAGTCTACTTCATCATATTAAAGCACCTTGAGTCAATATGAGGGAAGAGAGATGAGTAAGACAGGGTCTCCACTCTTAAGCAGCTTTCTGGTGAGTGGGAAAAACAGACATATAAACAACCAGCTAGGCTATAAGGCAGAATGAAATAAGTACAAGAGGTCTAGTAACAAGTGGATGGAAGATTGGGAGGACTAAGTAGAGAGACTAATATAAGACTGAATTGTGAAGCAGTATCTGGCAGCACAGGACCAAGTGCTCAGTGGAGGAGTTGAAGTAAACCCAAGAACTCAGAGACCTGAGATGAACTCTGAAGAACCCTGAAAAGGGTTCTTGGGGGAAGAGGGCCTTCATAGTGAAACGGTACCTGGACAACTTTCCGCATAACCTGCTCCCCCAGCCCTAGCTGCTCTGTCCACTGACAGCTTCCTTCTGTGTCCCTGAGTTCCCTCCTCCCTTCATTTCTTCTCCCCTCAAGATTAAAAATCCACACTCTAGGAATCTTCTATGGTTTTGGAGGTCCAGTGATAATGCATGGGCAAGGTCACAGCAAGGTTACCCCATCACCCTACCCCATTCCTTAGAGTGAAATCTGGGGATGCCCCAGGCTTTCCTACCACCTCCTGTGGCTCAGGCACCCTGTCGCTGACCTGACAGGTTCTGCTTAGCTCTGCAACCGCGCACTTTAGAAGACATTGTTTACTCCCATCTGCTCACTGCTCAGACTAACGACTGGATTTGGGAGAGAGATATTTAACGCCTCTCTGTTTACCTCTCTAAGGAAGGCCTGCCATATGTATGTGGGGAAAAAGGGCCTCTTGGGGAATGGGGATTCCTTTGAATCCTTTTGTAGGATTTTCCTTCCCCTGCCTCCAGAAAGCAGTGACAAGCCTCTGTCCTATAGGGACGAAATCCATTCTCTTAAATCTAGGAAAAGGGATGGATCCTGAGGCCAGAGTGTACCTATAACATAATTTTTTGGGTGCTTGCTGGGATATCACATATTTGGATGGCAGGGTCTTCTGGCTGAATCTACTGATAGTCCAGTGCTGCATTGCCAGCTCCCTCCTCGTTGCCACCCACTCTACACGTGCTCTATAGGCAGGAGCTGTTACTATGGAAATAAATTATTTTTAAAAACAGAAGCAGCCCCAGGCTTTGGAAATATCTCCAGAATAAACCCACACGAGCAAGGAGGTTAATAGGGTGTCCCTTGGTCCTGGCTCCAGAGGAAAGAGGATGGGGGTGGAGGAGGGGGTTCAATGTTCCATGTTCTATCCTCAACCTCTACCAGGTTCAGGTTCTGGTTCCTCTCGGATCGGTATCAGCTGGACCTCTGCCAGGCACTTCTATCTAGGAGGGATGCTCTGCAGCTACATACCCAGGGCCTAGCTTCCGCCAGGACATAGGAACCAAGAAGCTGCTGAGCCTGGAGTGTTGGGATAAGGGGTTGATGCTATTCACAGGGGTCACCTCCTTTTTAACCCCACAGGCGTCCAAACTATGGAAAGCTAAGGAACGTAGGGGAAAGCAGAGGCGTCATCTCAGGTGAGTGAAATTACTCTTGCTTATTCTCGCCTTGAGCTCGGGGGAGCAGGAGTACCCCCGATTCCAGGATGGGGCGGGGTAGTTAAAGATCCCGCCTATTTCCAACCCTAGAACCTCCTCCGTTCTCCGCTCCTCCTCCCACCCTCTTCTAGCGCTGGAACGCCGGGCTCACTAAGCCCCGCCCGCCGCGGGTGCGGCTCCTTTAAGGCCGGATGGGGGCGGGGGGCCCGGCGGTGTTGTCAGTGTCAGCTCTGCGCACGCAGCCCTCCCGGAGCCGGTGCCGGCCTGCGAGCCCCAGCGTCTCTGCAGACGAGTCCCCGCCCGGGTCCGGCGGGGCCCCCGCCGTGGGAGGAGTCGGGCGCTGGCCGGCGACTAACCCGGGTTGGACTGCCGGACCAACCGAGGAGGGCCCCGGACTCCGGAGAGAGGGACCCCGGCGTCGCGACCCCCCAGGAACCTCCTCTCCTCGATCTGTGGCACCCACTAGTCCTGGGCACCCAGCCCCGGAGAGCCCCCGATCCCGCGCGCCGAGCCCCGGGGGAGCCCGCCCCCGGCCCGCGGCCCGCCCGGGCCATGCTCCCCCGGGGCAGCGGCTGAGCCCGAGCCGGAACCGGGACCTGAGCCCGCGCGGAGCATGGATCCAGACTGGGGGCAGCGGGACGTGGGCTGGGCGGCCCTGCTGGTCCTCTTCGCCGCCTCGCTGCTTACGGTGTTGGGCTGGCTGCTGCAGTATGCCCGGGGCTTGTGGCTGGCGCGGGCACGCGGGGGCCGGGGCCTGGGACCCGCCTTAGCCGCCGAGCCCGCCGGCTCCCTGCGGGAGCTGGGCGCGTGGCGCTCGCTTCTGAGGCTGCGGGCGACTCGGGCTGGCGCCCCTGAGGAGCCAGGCGTCCGGGGCCTCCTGGCGTCGCTCTTCGCCTTCAAGTCTTTCCGGGAGAACTGGCAGCGGGCTTGGGTGCGAGCGTTGAACGAGCAGGCCTGCAGGGATGGGGTGAGTTGGACAGGAGGACCTAGGTGGTCCCGTCACTCAGCCTTTTCTTCTAGAGGAGGGACTGCTCAGGCCAGGAGGCACGTATGGGGGTGGGGAGCAACTGGGGAACCCTATGGCTTTTCTTTTCCTCTGGGATCAGAGAAACGGGTGCAAGTGAGGCTGGAGGTTGTAGAAATGCGGCTGTGTCCCAAATCCTCTATTCTTGCGGTCTAGGTACTCTCTGGCTCCAGACCAGTGCACAACTTGCTGTTCTCATAGCAACGCTAATCCCTGTGCCCCAGGGCACTTCCGCCCAGCCTGGGTGCTGGTTGTGTGTGTGGTGTGGGTGGGGGGGGGGGCACTGCAGGGGGTAGAAGGGAGACTTGTGCACCTGTGGAAGGAATTTGCCTGGTCCTCATGCCACCACACCCAGTCAGCACTTCATGCCCCAGATCCCTGGTGTGATCAGGCAGGTCTCCGGGGAGCCTGAATTCCCCCCCACCCCATCCCTCAGTAATTTCACTGCTGCAGTCTAACACGTCCTTCTCCATGCTCCCTGCAGTGTCTGTGTTGAGGGAAAGGTATTCAGGTGGAAAGGAGATTGACAATCCATGCCCCGCCCAGTAGATGAGCCTAGAGCTGCCCCTTGAGGGTCAGTCACAGACTAGCCCAGCCTACTTCCTCCCATTGCACCATGGGCAGCTGGCCTCCCAGGAAGTGGGGCAGGAAGCGTGGTCATAAGACTGAGGTGGGGTGGGAGGTGGAGACCTCCCTCTCTTGGGGTCCACACTCATCTTGGTCCTCACAGTCTATTAGCCCCTGGCTCAGAGGGTTCTCCATTTCCAGCCACCACTAGTCTGAGGGTTTTAATCCACTAGCTCCCCAGATGCCTGGAAACAGAAGTGGCCATGCAAGAAATTGCTCTGCTTCCTCTGCCCAGCTGACCTGAAAGCCAGATGGCATCTGTCAGTCTACGCCGTGAACTCAGCCCTCCACCCAGCTCTCCCTGTACCTTGTCCCTGGGTCAGGACTGACTCCCCGGGACAGCTGACTCAGCTGGACATTAGCCTCCCTTGCAGGGGGTGGGGAGACTGGCGTTCCCAGCATCCATCTCCCTTGGCCTGGCTTCTGAACAAGCCTGCTACAGTAGCAGAGAAGTTGGCTTTCCCTGGTTTGCCGGGCAAATGAGCCCTGTGGATTTGTTTCCTCCCATCCCAAGACCCAAGGAGGAGCTGCCAGCTCAGTCTGTGCCCCCTCCTCAATTCTTCCCATCCTGCTCTCTGGATGGGGCTGCAGCAGTTTGCTTCCACTGCTGTGGAAGAATTAGGAAGCTCTTACAACACCTAAGCTAAGCAGCTTTCTGCTCCCTAAAGCCACCCTGCTGTCTGCCTTGAGGAATTAGCCAAGTCTCTGGCCCTTGAGCCCTCTGAGCTTGCTTTTCTTCCCAGTTCCTCTGGTAAAGTTCCCCAAGGCCATGCTGAGCTAGTCTTCATCTCCAAGAATATGGATAGAGTCATACTCTTATGCCTCTACATCCTATTTATCTGGAAGAAGGTTTAGCTCTTGTCTTGAATAAGGGGCCCTACTGCTTTCATCCTTAGCTTAGCTGTGTCTCTCTCTGCCCAGCTACGATATACAGGTGGCACCAACACCTTTATTATTTTTTTTCTATGCACACCTTCCTTCGGGGGTAGGGTGGGGATGAAGAGGAAGCTGGGGGAGAAGAGGGAGGCTCCTGGCATTCCAGGAGAAATCTAGGGTCTTCAGCTCAAGATGATGTGGTCTCTGAGGTGGTCTAGCTTCCCAGGTCTCCCTAGCAGCTGCAGGCCCCTGGAGAGGCGGGGTTCAAGGGGAATACTTCCTGTCCTAAAGCCCTGAGCCAAGGAGGGGCCAGAAGCCAGCCTGCAGTTGAGGCCTCCGCAGTGCCAGGGCCTAGCCAGCAACTGAGTAGGCCAGCCTGTGGGGGGCAGCTCCAGAGACCTGATCCTATGCCCACATTACTCCCTCAGAGCTCCATCCAAATCGCCTTTGAGGAGGTGCCCCAACTCCCACCCAAAGCCAGCATCAGTCATGTGACCTGCACAGACCAATCAGAGCGCACCATGGTAAGGGTCTGATGGGCACTGCCTTCTTTAGGGCTGGAGTGGGGGCTGATCCTGACTTCCCTTTAGTCTGAGCGTTCTTAACCTGAAGTCTTTGAATGCCTTAGGGAATCCCAGGATTGGCTTCAGGAGGTCTGAAAATCCCACTAAAGTTACATGCAAACTGTAGTACATGTGTGCATATTTGCATTTTTCTGGAGAGAGGAGTCTTTGGCTTTTATCATTCTTTTATGGGCTTATGACCCCCAAAAGGTGATTCCCAAGGAAAACCGAAGTGGAGAGGGGTCTGCTGACCCGTTGTCGGGCAGGACAGGGCAGGGCCAAGTTGAGCACCCTTCCTCCGTGCCTGACCCTCCTTGCCTCCGTGCCTCGCCTGTCTCAGGTGCTGCATTGCCAGCTCTCTGCTGAGGAGGTGATGTTTCCAGTCTCTGTGACCCAGCAGTCCCCCGCTGCCGTCTCCATGGAGACCTACCACGTCACTCTGACACTGCCACCAACACAGGTGGAGGAGGATGTGGGAAACTGAGTTGGGCAGGGGGCGGGCGGTTCAATTGCCTCAGCCTTTTCAGTTTGGTTCCTCTCTAAGACAGAATTTGGGAAGGGAGGGTCCTGGGGGGGGTTGGGAGTAGTTGGAGGAGTGGGGCAAGTCAACCCAGTCCCTTTGTCCCTTGTCCCCAGTTGGAAGTCAACCTGGAGGAAATCCCTGGCGAGGGCCTGCTTGTATCCTGGGCCTTCACTGATCGCCCAGATCTCAGGCTGACAGTGCTTCCCAAGCTGCAGAACAGGGAGGTAAGGGGGCAGGGCTGGGAGAGAAGCGACAGAGCAGGCAGGGGGAGGCGGAGCTGGGGGCCTCACCTCCTTGTTCTCCTCCCCGCAGAGAGGTGAGGAGCAAGTAGAGCTCTCCACTATTGAGGAGCTGATCGAGGATTCCATAGTCAGCACCCAGCCAGCTATGATGGTCAACCTCAGGGCTTGCTCTGCCCCTGGCGGCCTGGTGAGTAGGTGCTCAAAGCAAAGAGTTTGCGTGCATACTGTCCCCAGGGTACTGTGTCGGGATTCTTGGTCTTTTTACCTCCTTCTGCTCTTAGGTACCCAGTGAGAAGCCACCTGTGGTGCCCCAAGCCCAGCCAGCCATCCCCAGACCTACCCGGTTATTCCTAAGGCAGCTTCGAGCATCTCACCTGGGACGTGAGCTGGAAGGTGAGAGCCAGAAGCTTCTGGGGGACTGCCGAGGCTATGGTTGCAGGTGCTCCTGGCGCCCCCGCCAAGGGCGTGGCCTCTCTGCTCCTCAGTGGCCTCTCAGCTTGGAACTGAGCATTTTCAAATTTCCGGTTCCCCACAGGCACTGGGGAAGTGTGCTGTGTCGCTGAGCTCGACAACCCCATGCAACAGAAGTGGACCAAGCCCATGAGGGCTGGGCCTGAGGTGGAGTGGAGCGAGGACCTGACGCTGTAAGGAGTGACTCCCCAGCCCCGACCCTTGCTCCCACGGCTGGACTGGGGATCAGAGCCTTCCAGCAGAGCCCTGGCATGAATCAGCTCTGTTTTCAGTAAACGTTGGTGTGAGCCTCTACTGTCTGCCAGGCCCTGGCCTAGTCCAGATATAACCAAGATACACCCCCGCCCTGAGTTGATCACAGGCTAGAAGCAGAGACAGGTGTACGTAAAGAAGATGGTATAAGTGCTCCAGTCCAGGTTTACACAAAGTGCCGTGGAAGTGCTTAGATGGGGGAGCTTAATTCCCACAGGTTGAGGATCAGAGTAGGCTTCATGGAGGAGGTGGCATTTAAATCACACCTTCGAGCAAGAGTAGGATTTTAACGGAGTGTTAGAGAAAAGTGTTCATGGCAGAGGGAACAGCTTGAGTAAAGGAAAAAGAGAGTGATTTGCCATAGAGGGAGACTGCGAAGGCAGGATGGGGCAGGAGCATGGAGGATTTGAATGCCCAGCTGAGTAGTATGGTCCCTGCTCAGCCCCGTCCCATTCTCTTGGGAAGAGACCATATTTGGAGGATGATTGCAGCACTTATTCTATCTTATTTACCTCCATCTCTCTCTGCCTTTGGCCTGTGATCAACTCAAGGGTGGATTCAGTTTGCTAATCTTCCCCCTCCCTGCCCCACCTCTTCTTGGCCACAGGGATCTGGGGCCCCAGAGCCGGGAGCTGATCCTCAAAGTGCTGAGGAGTAGCAGCTGTGGAGACAGTGAGTATGGGGCAGGAAGGAGCACCTCTGGGTGGGTGCTGAGCGGGGCCTGGTTATGGCCCCAGCTCACAGTGCCACCCCTTTCCCCAGCTGAATTCTTGGGCCAGGCCACAGTGTCTGTGGCCTCCCCTTCCAGACCACTGTCCCGAAGACAGGTGTGCCCACTCACCCCTGGGCCAGGGAAAGCCCTGGGGCAGGCAGCCACCATGGCAGTAGAGGTGAGAAGCTGCCCCCTGGGGGGAGGTGGGAGGACACGGGGGAAGACCAGTCTCTGAGGCCCTGCCTCTTTCCTCTTCCACCCCTCGGCAGCTTCAGTATGAGGAGGGCTCCCCCCGGAACCTGGGCACTCCCACCCCCTCCACTCCACGCCCCAGCATCACACCTACCAAGAAGATTGAGCTTGACCGGACCATCATGCCCGATGGCACCATTGTCACCACAGTCACCACCGTCCAGTCCCGGCCCCGGGTAGATGGCAAATTAGGTAAAGAGGAGGAGCCTGGGAGCCCAGCTCTAGCCAGGGGCCCCAGACTGCAGATCCGTGGCTGGACAGGGAAAGGGCAAGGAAAGCCCTAATTCCAACTCTCCCTGTTTTCTGACCACATCTTCCTCATTGTCTTCGACTCTCTCAAACTTTCCGTTGCATCCCTCCATTTCCCTAACTAGTCCTCTCCCTCTTCAATCCTGGATCTACCAGCCCCTCCTACGGTATTCTCACACTTCCACCTCCCCAAGTTGCCCTCTGTCTTTTCACACGTCTCTCCCCTTCCCTTTTCCCAGCCCCAGCTGCCCAATTGCCCCTCCCTCGCCCTTCAACCTCCAGCACCCTGTGGGACCCTGCAACAAACCCAGTGTCCTCCCTGGCAACTCTCCCACTCCCAGGGGCCCTCCATGACATTTCTCCCATGGAATTCCCCCTACCTCCACTGGACCCCTTTGCCATCTCTGCACACTCAATATTTTCATGGCATCTCTCCACGCCCTCGGTGGGCCCCATGGCACTTTCCCACGCTCCCATTGGTTCCTGTGGTGTCTTTTTGTCCCCATGGCATCTTCTTAGTCACCCCTGTGATTAATCATCCCTTAGTCATCCCTACCCTCTGAGTCAACCAAAGTCTGCATCTCAATAAAGACAGTAGGGGGTGGGGGCCACTCTAAAGCACCTCCCAGCTCACTGACCCTCCCCCACCCACCAGACTCCCCCTCCCGCTCCCCGTCCAAGGTGGAGGTGACCGAGAAGACAACAACTGTGCTGAGCGAGAGCAGTGGCCCCAGCAGTGCCTCCCACAGCAGCAGCCGTGAGTAGGGAATCGGGAAGTGTGAGTGGGGGTTGGCACCTGGGCCCCAGAGTCAAAAACCATTTGGGGTGGGGCACAGGAGTTCAGGTCCAAGAAGGAGCTGGGGAGGAGTCAGGCTAGCCATCCCCTGTATCCGTCATCCAGCAGGGGAGAGCCACCTTTCCAACGGCTTGGACCCTGTAGCAGAGACAGCCATTCGCCAGCTGACTGAGCCCAGCGGGCGGGCAGCCAAGAAGACACCCACCAAGCGTAGCACACTCATCATCTCCGGTGTTTCCAAGGTAACGGGGCTCTGGGGAGAGGAGCTGGGCTAGGGAGAGAGCCCTCATTGGTCACTCCTGCCCATTAAAACTTGTCCCTCCTGCCAGGTGCCCATTGCTCAGGACGAGTTGGCACTATCCCTGGGCTATGCGGCATCCCTGGAAGCCTCGATGCAGGATGATGCAGGGCCCAGTGGAGGTCCCTCTTCACCTCCCTCAGACCCACCAGCCATGTCCCCAGGACCCCTAGATGCCCTCTCCAGTCCCACGAGTGTCCAGGAAGCAGATGAGACAACACGTTCGGACATTTCTGAGAGGCCCTCTGTGGATGATGTTGAGTCGGAAACAGGGTCTACTGGTGCGCTGGAAACCCGCAGCCTCAAGGATCACAAAGGTGGGGAGATATTGGCAGCCCCCCCTCTTCTTTTACACCCAGTATCATCACCTGGGTCCCACTGGACGCTAAGGGACATAGGAGCGTCGGGCCAATCTCCTCCTTCCTCCCCTAAGGGATCCCAGAGTTCCCAGCCTGTTTCAGCCAAGCTTGAGTAGAGAGGGGGGACTTGATGCCTTGAGTCTTGGCTTGGATCTAACAGGCTTGGGTGATAAGAAGAGATGTAAAAATATTTCCTTTTACCTCCCTTTTTCTTTCTTCCTGGATCTAAGCGCATATCCTCCTTCCCTTATTCTCGCCCACCACCCTTTCCTTTCATTCTTTACTCTCTCCCCTATGAGTATAACAATTCCTACCCCAGGCAACCCTAGGAGTACCCTTCTAGCAGTGACACAGTCTGTGCACAGCTGTGGTATTTCTAATTTCTCAGGTTCAAGGGCTTGCCCCCAGACGTCCACATCCCTCTGCCAGTGAGTCTATCACTCACGAATGTATTTATTTATGATTTAAGCCTGCATCACTTCTTGGGATAATGAGAGTCCTAAGTCCGAAGCCTGCCGTGTAAGCACCCTTCTCATTATATTCGTCCTGAATTTACCTCTTTGAAGTTTTCCAGACACACTGCTTCCTGCTCACACCCTGGAATTTGGTCAACAAGTCAGCGTCAACCCACTTTGTCCCTTCATGGCTTTTAGGAACACCCTCTGCTCCGCCTCTGTCTTTCCATAGTAAAGAGGCCCAGTCGTCCATCTGTCCTCACGGAGCAGCCAGCCCCGTGACATTCCACCTCAGGGGCGGTGGTCAGGAGCACACACGGACTCCCATGAGCATCACCGTGTTTTCCCCAGGAAGGCTAAAGGGCATGTTTGTTCTGTTCCGCATCTTGGACCCCTTCACGCTTGTCCTTTCTCGGCTCCCCTCCTCACCCCACCCCGTGGGGCCCCCCTCTCTGCCTCAGCCTCCCCTCTCCCCTCACAGTGAGCTTCCTGCGCAGTGGCACTAAGCTCATCTTCCGCCGGAGGCCTCGTCAGAAGGAAGCTGGTCTGAGCCAATCACACGATGACCTCTCCAACACGACGGCCACACCCAGCGTCCGAAAGAAGGCTGGCAGCTTTTCTCGCCGTCTTATCAAGCGCTTTTCCTTCAAATCCAAACCCAAGGCCAATGGCAACCCCAGCCCCCAGCTCTGAGGGCCCTGCTCACCTCCTGAGCTAGGAGAGGGCAGGCGTCCTCTCAGCCCCTTCCCCACATTCCCTTCCATTCCCCTTCCTGGATTCCCAGTAGCCTGGGCCAGGGAAGCCCTCTGGGTTCCAGGATGCCCTGTCCACCCTGGGCTGTGGGGCTAGTTGGAAGGGTACTTGCAACGGGAAGCATGTGAGAGGTGGACACCCGTTGCTGAGGACATAGAAGAGGGAGCGGGTGGCTGGGAGCGAGAGGGGGCTCTGTCCTGGCACGTGTGGGCACTCCCCAGACCCGCTGGCCTGCTGTCGACACTGGCCCCTCAGAGGAGTTCCGGGGTGTGCAGCTCCTCAGCTGATCCTTCCTCCCTTATTTATTCTCTTTTCTATTTATATGTGTGGTCCCGGACCCTCAGTGAACAGGTAGTTGAGGGCATCTCTCCCAGGTGACCCTTCTTTCCTATCCCAGGAGGGTAGGCAATTCCCTTTCGGATGGGGCTCCCTCACCTCCCTCAGGTCCCCACTCCGACCAGCACCAATGTCTGCCTCTGAGGACATTGACGGCTCATAGGAAGCCGGGCCGGTGCCCGGGATGGGGGGCAGGTACTCCCCACCTCCCTGCCTCCCCTTCTGCTCCTCATCCCTCCCTCCCCCTTTGTTACCGTTTTTGTACTTGATGCCTTCTCTGTGAGCAGTGGCTCTGTTGGAAGGAGGGAGCCAGGAGCCTGATGGGAAGCCTTCCCCCGAGAGATGGCTTTAGGGGCTTTATTTACAGAGCGTGTGATGATGGAGCAAGAGCAGAGCTGCACCTCTGTCTAGCGGGAGATGATGATGTCCATTGCTGTGTGATGGCCTGGAATTTAATTTATTAAAGTCAAATTGGAGTTTATAAACTGGACAACTGGTCATCCTTTGACAGGCGAATGGGCAGCGAGGCTGTGGTGTTGACGGAGTGGGAGGATCAGAGACAGGGCCCAGATAGTGAGGTGGGGTCGGTGACACATATATTGGGTCTACGAAGTTCCTGCAGGGAGGAAGGGACATGTAGAGAGAGGATGGGAGAACAAGCGTCTTTGAAGGGTGAAGTTGCAGCAAAAATGTCAATCAGAAAAAAAAAGTCCATCGGCTAGTACGGGCATCTTCATTCCCCTTCCTTGAACAGGCTGCTCCTTCTAGAATATAGGAGAGTCCAGAGCACAGCCTCTGGATCCAGACTGCCTGGATTTGAGTCCCAGCTCCACTAATTATCTTTGTGACCTTGGGCAAGATATGTAAACTTAGAGCACCTCACTTTTCTCATCTGTAAAGTGGGGACTGCGATAAAAGTAACTATCATTTGGTTGTGGGTTAGAACTTGGCTGGCATACAGTCGGTGCTGAATAAGTGTGAGCTGTTGCCTCAGAAGAGACGGATTGGGAGGGGGAAGTCTTGTAAGGGTTTCATCATCATCAAAAAGTCTTTCACTCCTAAATGTGGGCAAATTTCAGGGAGTTATGGATACTAGCAAACTCTAAGACGCTGGTTGCTGTTCTCTGGGATCTTACACAGGACTTGAAACAGATAAGCTGCTGCAGGATGTCAGAGAGAGCACTCGACCAGTAACAGAAAACCTGGGTGTACCACAGACACAGCAAGTGACCTTGAGAAGTCTACTTCTGCTTTCTGAACCTTAACTTCCACATCTCTAAAATGAAGGGTGGCCTAGATAATCATCCAGGTCACACTCACTTCCAGCCTTGCCATTCTGACTAACCTATATCACAGGGGCTTCAGGGCACCTGCCTTTGGCTAGGCAGCTTGGAGTTGTTCATTTTCCCCATGCTCCTGTCCGCGCTAGTCACAGAATAATGGAATATTTAGAAAGGGTGGCAGAATATGGATGTTTGGTTAATTTGCATATATTGGTATGCTAAATTCTAGGTCCTCAAAACTCAAAGATTTATCAAGCTACTTCCCCTGATCTAAGAAATACAACTCTTAATAGTTCACAGAGCAGCAGTTTGTTTACCAATATGACAAGACGGCCAAACACACTGAACTCAAAATTTCACAAGAAACTATTGTTGATGGGAGGGCAGGTATTCAGATTCCTACTAGACCTGTGGATTGAGCTGATGGTGACTGGAAGATGTACTCAGTTTCTAGGGTGATCTGCCCAGAACTCAATGCAATCACATATTTAGTAGTGGCAAAGAGCCTGATCACATTTCAAAAATAGGGATTTAAAAAAATGAATGCAAAAGAAACGCAAAACATAACCTAATTCACTTTATACTTTCAGAAGAGATCCACAGTTTTTGATGAGTATGAATTACGCTTTAAGATTTTCTGGCAGCTTTTAAAGAACAAATCTCAGGATGTGTCTTGAATTATCCAGCCAAAATTGTGTCTTGCTTTCAAGAGAAGCAGATTGAGATGGAAGTGACCTATGTTAGACAGCAATACACCGTTTCAAATTTTGGAAACATGCGTGGATTCCAGAGATATCCTGAAATTTTTGCTCTGTAAATATTGTTTGAGTCTACACAGCTCAGTGAATGGATTTTTCTTCATGAAATTGCTAAATTAAAGCTAAGAGCCATCTTTAGTGGTGTAAGTCTGAATTAAAATACAGTTGGCATTTTATGAAGTATTAATATACCTATGTGCTTTTGAATGGATGAAGTTGATAAAACATATTTTTGTTACTCTTGAATTATATTTTAAAATAGGGACAAAGTTTAATTCACTGTTTGTTGTTAGTAACAAACATCATGCACAAAATTCTGATTTTACTCTGGCTTTGCTATTTTTTAAAAATATTTATTTATGTGGTTGCGCCGGGTCTTGGTTGCGACAGGCAGGCTCATTAGTTGCAGCTCCAGGGCTCCTTAGTTGCTGCCTGCATGTGGGATCTAGCTCCCTGACCAGGGATGGAACCCCGCCCCCCTGCATTGGGAGCTCAGAGTCTTATCCACTGTGCCACCAGGGAAGTCCCTGGCTTTGCTATTTTTAATGGCATCTTTAAGTTCATTTTATTTATATTGAGCATGTAAGGTGTTTTCTGATTATATAAATTATATAGGTTTATATTTAGGTTAGAAAATATAACAGTAAATATCAATCCCAATGAACTTTACTAACGTACATAATTTTTAAACAAATATGTCTTGGACCCTTACTGAGTTTCAGCCACTAGGCTAAACAATGGGGTTATAAACGTGAAAAACACACGCAATCCCTGCCCTCTCTCACTGAACTGAGTCTAGTGCAGAATGCAGACACGTAAACAGGCAAATACAATACCGAGTGATAGAGCTGTAATGGGGAAATGCAGGAAAGGGATGTCCAGGAAGACTTCCAGGAAAAAGAAGCATCTTCGTTGAGACCAGAAGAATGAGTAGGAATCAAACATATGTGGGAAGGTGAGAAAGGGAAGATTATTCCAGGCAGAGGAAACAGCAAGTACAAGGCAGGGGAGGAAAGGCAGCTAGGTGTGGTGGAGAAACTGAAAGAAATGTGGGGGCTGGAGAGCAGAGTGAGTTCGAAGAGCACTCAAGACACGGTGGAGGGAAGTATGCAGGACCCAGATGCTGAACAGTCTAGAAAGCCTCAGTATGGTTTGGGGGTTTGTCCTGAGGACAACAGAATGACTTTGCGTGTTTAAAGCAGGGTGATGGTTTGATCAGATTTGCTCTTTGTAAAGATCACTTGAGAGCTCCGTCGAGAATGGTTTGGAGGGAAGTAGGAGTGTCCGCAGTGGAACCAGTTAGGTCAGTGTAGACATCCGGGATGGACGTTGTTAATGGACTAGAGAGGGGGCGGCGAACATCAAGAACGGGGGATGAACATGAGAGATCCTGTATTTAAGGGGGTAGCATTTACAGGACTTGGCAATGGATTGGATGCGACGTGTGAGGGAGGAATCAGCCATGACCGCCAGGTTTCTGACTTGAAGGAGTCATTCACTGAGACTGGTGACACAGGAGGTGAGGTGTAGGGGAAAGAGAAGATGGCACAAGGAATACTGATATTTAAGAAACAGAAAGATTAAGAAGGTGAAGGACCCCCATTTGGGCTGAGCGGGGCTTGCTGTGCTGGGCACGGAGCCTCGCATGCCTCCTCCTCCGCCTCCTCGGCCTCCTCCACCTGTTCCTCTGCCTCAGCGCCCACGCGGCCAGCTAGCTTGATAACCAACACAAGGACGGAGACCCCTCTCGCCGCTCAGCCCGAGCTCTGCGCATGCCCAGTGGGTGCCGTGGGCCGAGCCTGCGCAGTTCGGGGAATTCGGGCCCTAGGGATCCCCGCTTGCGCCACACCAGGAGATCCGCGGCGCCAGCAGCGGTACCTTTCCGCGCGTCCCGCCGCCCCTCACTCCCGCCCCTTCCGTGTTTTGGTCGCGCACGGGTTCCGTCAGTCGCAGGGGCGATTGGTTGTTAGAAGGATCCGAGAGCGGCGATTGGCTGTCGTTGGCCGTCGCTCAAGCGCCCTCCCGGAGACGGTGCGAGGTGGGAGGAGAGCAGGAGAGACCCCGGAGCAGACTGATCGACGGTAAGCTGCGGGTTGCGGGCTTGGCCGGGCAGCGTCGGGCTGGGCTTTGGGCTGGCTGCCGAGGCCAGGCTCTTCCCCGGTCGCTTAGGCGAGGCTCCCTCTTGCTGTTCGGCCACGCTGGTTTGCCTGGTGCCTGCAGCGCCTTGCCCCCAACATCGACTCGAACCTCCCGTCTGGGGCTTCGCTGCCGCTGAGACACGGTCGCCGCCACGCCTTGGGGGAAGCCTGCGGGGCTGAGAGGGAGAGGTTTACCCGCCGGAACGGTCTCCTTCCTTCTCTCCGAATTCTACCTGTGCTCCAGGGGCCCGGTCCTCACCGCTTAGGGCAAGTCTTCCCTGCTTCGCCTGCCACTGGGATTTCTCCCTGTCCAGCTTTCCCTCATTCGGCGCTTTGTTTTGGTCGTTGTCTTAACACGTCAGAGTCTTATCTCTTCGACCACATTGTGAGTCCTTAGGAGGTTCCGGATCTGGGTCCCTCCTTTCTTGAACACCAGTCAGGGTTCATTCGGTGCTTTGCGTTACAATTTATACTCAAGTATTTGCTGATTGCTTCTTACTATGACTCCCGATGAAAGGAAGGGTTAGGAATCCTTCGGGCTTTCCTTTTGTTGATCTTTTTGTAGAATTCGCGCTTAGATCATCTCATCCTTAGAAGCAAGGATACGAAGAGCCAACACTTGTTGAGTTCTGGCGGTGTGTTATGCTATGCATTTTAATATTCATTATCTGGTTTAATCCATAAATCAGTTCAATGAGACAGGCATGATTATTCCCATGCTACATGGGAAACCCGGGCTTAAGTAACTTGCCTGAGGTCACATAGCTAGTAAATGTTGGAACTTTCTAATCAGATCTGTTGAATCCATCATCCACTGCTGTGATATTAGTATCCTGTTTTACATTTAAGGAAACAGGTTCAAAGAAGCTATGTGATTTGTCTAAAAGTAAAGTAATAAGTTAACAGATTTACCTAAACATTAAAAGAGGTTGTAGTAGGTACGTGGTGGCCCTGCAGTTAGAACTGAACACAGCACAGACCAGGCTTTCTAGGAGCTCACAGCTTATTGGAGGAAACTGACAAAATAGCTACTCAATAAAACATGCTTTGGGTATTGTGTATATGGATATGATGTCTGTGGGGAGGAAGGAATCAGACATGAAGAGGTAAGACAGGCTGATGTAGGAGGAGAACGGAGCCAAGCTCCCTGGCTTTGAATTCTGTCTCCATCATTTTCTAGCTTTGATCTTAGGTAAATTACTTAACCTATCTGGGCCATTTCCTCATCTGCGAAGTGGGTAATAATGGTACCTACTTCAATAGGGTTGTTGTGTTAATGAGTTTTTATACATATAAGATACTTAAAACAGTGCTTGGCATATAGTAGATAGTTAATAGGTGTTATATTATTCTAGGCTGAGCAAACTCATTGAGACAGGAAGCTTGAACCCAGGTCTTCTGACAGCTGGTCCAGCACCCTTTCCGTATACAGGTTGCCTCATTTGCATCCCTTGCCTACAGAAAGAGGAGTGGTGACCAAATAGTCACTTTGTCCTACAGCTTCCCAGGGTAGAAAGAAGCAGCGTACAGAGAAAGAAAGTAAAGAACGCTGGGGGATGGTGAAAGAGGGATTCAGGGAGCTTTGCCTAAATTTCAAGTCATTCTAGATATCTAGATAGCCTGCTTCCGGGGCCTTATCCACAGTCTAACAACAGGTATGTGTTTAGAATATTTGTGCTCAGCATTGTGCTGGACACAGTATAGGGACACAGGCGTGATAGGGTATCTGCTCAGAAGCAGCTAATATTGTCCAGTTGGGTAAATGAGAGTGGAACACAAAACAACCATGAGTGACCAAGGGCAGCAGAAAAAATAGGGTTGAGCTTTTCTGGTTTCAACTACGCTAGCCATCAAACCGAAAGGCGAGAGTGACTTGAGGGGCGGGGTAGTTTAGGAGCGCTTCCTGGGATATAGTCATATCCCCACATTTATTGAGTTTCCCGGGAGTACAAAGCTCTGGGCTAATGCTGGGAATGAGAAGTGAAGAAGAGATGGGCTCTGCCCTGAGAAGCTCCTTGTCTAGGGGACACACATTCTGTTCCATTGTAACAGGTAGTTGGATGGAAGTGTGTACCGAGTGCTGTGGAGGCAGGAGGGGGGATATGTCAGCTGTACCTGGATGAATTGGGAGAGGGGTCACCAAGCAGGGGGCATTTGGGCTTGAAGCAAATGAGTAGAGGTTTCTCAGGCAGAGCGTTTTAGGAGAATGTAGTATGCTTAGGGACAAAGATTACTGACTCAGAGAGAAAGAGGGAATAAATGCATAGGTGTGGGGGGAAGGGCACGACCTTTGGATTAGAATCAAGGCACTCTTACACCAAATGAACTGAAGTTTGGAAGAGGACTCACCACAGGGCTGACACATGGTAGGCCCTCATGTGTTAGTTCCCTTACCCAGCTCCTGGAGAAGTAAGTTGCGGCCAGTTGGAGAAGAGCCTTGCATGCGCTGCTAAGTGGACTTGATCCTGAAGGGTAGTATAGGAGGTTTGGACTGCTATGTCTGACCTAGGAAGGCTTTCCCTACTTCTTCTACCCCAAAATTGTGAAAGTAGTCCACATTTTCCCCTAATAGGGCTTCACTATTAGTCTACCAAGAGCTCAGCAACCCCAAGTACTCACATCCCAGAGTGTCAAAGGTAGCTGGCTTTTTCTCAGAGAAGAGGCAAAGGCTGTGCATTTAAAAGGGGTTTCTCTGGTAAGCATTTAGATATAGTAGGTTCTTACAGTTGTAGCTATGAAAGATGTTATGCATTTTGTGTTTTCTGGGTTTTTTTCGTCAGTATGTAGTAAAGTTCTTTTTCAGAGTTCCCACCTGTTTCAGGAAGGCCAGCGGGAGCAATGCCTCCGCTCCCTCTCAGGGTACCACAGTGGGGACAGCAGGAATCAGTGAGAATCCTCAAGGAAGAGGTGACACTCAGGGGACAGAGTCAGGGCCTCTTAGTGTCTTTTCTTCCCCCAGAGATTTTGCTTGCAGTATCATCTGTCATTCTGTTTTTTTTTGTTTTGTTTTATTTTTTTTTATTTTTGGCTGCGTTGGGTCTTCGTTGCTGCTCACGGGCTTTCTCTAGTTGCAGTGAGCGGGAGGGGACACTCTTCTTTGTGGTGCGTGGGCTTCTCATTGCGGTGGCTTCTCTTGTTGCAGAGCATGGGCCCTAGAGCGTGCGGGCTTCAGTAGTTGCAGTGCGTGGGCTCAGTAGTTGTGGCTCGCAGGCTCTAGAGTGCAGGCTCAGTAGTTGTGGTGCAGGGGCTTAGTTGCTCTGTGGCATGTGGGATCTTCCCGGACCAGGGCTCCAACCCATGTCCTCTGCATTGGCAGGCGGATTCTTAACCACTGCGCCACCAGCGAAGTCCCTGTGTTTTGTTTTAACAAGGGAAACTGTTCTTTTATTGCTCCTCAAACTCTGTTCCTGGAAGCCCCACCAGAACTGGAGTGCTGAGTTAAGAGAGCATATTTCTAGGCCTAACCCAGCCTTCCCGAATCCGAACCTTTAGGGGAGGGGCTGGAAACCTCTGCATTTGTGTGCATATTAAAGGTTGAGAACCTTTAGTTTTTTTATTCAGCTTTCTTCAATAAATATTTATTACATGCCTAAGTGTGCCTAGCACTGTGTACACCCAGTATAAACTGGACAGGTAACCGCCTCTTACGTGAAATGGAATCTGCATTGTTGTTCAGAGGGTGTTAGGGCAGTGGTGGAGTAAAGCACTGGATAGGTTAGGCAAAGGGAGTTTGTACGGCACTTTGTAAGTCTGGCGGGGGACTTATGATACAGTAAGAAATAAGGAGCTTCTAGGGTCATCTGTGTGCATAGGAAAGAATGTGGACTTTGGAGTCAGCCTCACCTGACCCGACCACACTGGTGTGTGATCTTGGTCAAACCAGTTAACCTCTCTAAGCCTTAAGCCCTTATCTACAAATGAAGTTAAAAATAGTGCTTACCTCATAGGGTGGTGTTGGTAATTAAATGACACAAGGCAGATAAAGTGCTTGGTAGGTGCTTGGCGTATAGTAAGTGTGAAATTAAAAGCAGAAGGGCTTGTTATCTCCATTCTGCAGATGAGGATGTTCAGGAGTGGAAGGGTTAAGTTACTTGGCCAGGGTCGCACAGCTAAGTAGGTGGTGGACAGAGGCGTCTGGATTTGAACCCTGGGTCATTCCCCAAAGCCTTCTTTTTGAACCTGAGCATTGTTCTGCTTCCTGTAGGAGTAATTCCTTCCTGGCGGGTTGCTCTGAAGCTCCTTGAAAAAATGTCTGTTGAAGTTCTTAGCTCAGAGCCTGGCACATGCTCAGTAATGTTAGTTTGTATTCTCCTTTCCCAAGAACAGCAGACAGCTTCCAGGGGTTTAAGGAACTGCTACTCTGTCCTTATTGAAAAAGCATGGAGTTTGTCACGGGCCACTGGAAAATGTCTCCTGGGTCTAGGCTGGCTGCCCGCCCAGGTGTTTATGCCCAACAGCACTTGGGTGGAATCCTGGCAGCTGCTGATTTCTTCCTCCCCCTCTAGGGTGAAGGCCATGCCGCCCCCTGGGAAAGTTCCTCGAAAGGAGAACCTGGGGCTACAGTGTGAGTGGGGGTCCTGCTCCTTTGTGTGCTCTGCCATGGAGGAGTTCTGCGAGCACGTCACTCAGCACCTGCAGCAGCACCTGCAGGGCTCCGGGGAGGAGGAGGAGGAGGAGGAGGAGGAGGAGGACCCGCTGGGTAAGGAAGCAGGACGCAGCAGGGGGGAAGAGCTCAAGGGATGGTGGAAAATCTGATTTTCCTTGCCGCAAAGGGGGAAGGCAGCCGGCGAGAGTGGTGGTTTATTTTCCTAATTGTGCTTTTTTTGGTTTGTTTATAAAAACACTGTAGACTCATTATAGAAAACTCATTCAACAAGGATATATGGAATGAACCTGCCATCCTGCCATCAAAAGTCAATTACTGACTTTGGTGAACATTCTTTTTGACCTCTCTCTGCATGTGTATACATAAATTAGATAGATATGATTTTATTTTTTTAAAAAGGATCATATTGTACAAGCTGTTGGCAAGCTGCTTTTTTCACTCTCTGGTAGTGTTTTTCAATTTTTTTTTTTTTTTTTTTTTTACTGTGACCACCAGTTAGGAATACATCTTATATCACAACCCTGTACACAAAACTTAAAAAATACTAAAAACAATACTTGCCTTTATTAAATTCTCTCTGAATTGTTCTATCTTATTCTCTTTCATTAAAAAAAAGTGTGATTTGCAATCCCCTAAACTGATTTCACTACCCACTAATGGGTCACAACACAGTTTGAAAAACTCTGTTCTACAGAAGGTATAGAGACACCTCTCCTTCCCCCACCTCAAATTCTGTTTTGAGTCTAGTGACTACGAACTATGACTAATAGCTTCAAAAGTCAAGTAATATTTATACAGAGGAGAAATTAGGGGATTATTATATTTTTAAAAGTATCTACTTTTCAAAACAAGTAAACCCCTATAAAGCATTGGAAATTTGGTGCTTAGACAGATGCTAGAGAGATAGGAAGTGGAATTGAATAGTTCTAGAGAATAGTCCTTCCTAGGGAAGGCCGATCTTGGGCAGGATATGGGGGAAAGAAGGACTTCCGGTTTGACAGGAAGGGGTGGGAGGTGTCCCAGGTTCCTCGGGAACAGCAGAAACTCCGAGCCACTGTAGCAAATGCCAGCCACACCTGCTGTCTCTGAGTCACTGGCACTGGGACATGCACACACTGTCCCCCTGCCTAGACCACACTTCCCCTCCACCTGGTTGCAGTCTAGTATTTATACATGTGATTATTGGATGTTTTTTCCTCCCTGACTGAAAGCTGTACGAGGACAAAGACTGGGACTCTTTTTTACTCGTCCTTGTATCCCTGGTGCCTGGCACACAGTCAGTGGTCATTAAATACTAGTATCTGCTGAATTAATTCCTAGCATACCAGGTCAGTCCGGCGTCCTCACTTGCTGCTAAGTGGACGGAGAGCTTTGGAAAGTATCAGACTCGTCCTTCTAAACCCCTTTTTGCAGAGGAAGAATTCTCCTGCTTGTGGCAGGAGTGCGGCTTTTGTTCTCTGGACAGTTCGGCTGATCTTGTGCGCCATGTCTACTTCCACTGCTACCACACCAAGCTGAAACAGTGCGGGCTGCAGGCCCTGCAGAGCCAGGCCGACCTCAGCCCCTGCGTCCTGGACTTCCAGAGCCGCAACCTCATTCCTGACATCCCTGACCACTTCCTGTGTCTGTGGGAGCACTGTGAGGTCAGCAGGCAGAGCCAGTCATAGGGGTGGAGGGAAGTTGGGGATCTCAAGATGCCTTGACCCTTTCAGGGATGGCCCTGTATTCTTGAGGTTCCCGCTAGTAGCCCTCCTACGTTTCTGGGTAGCCCCCTTGCTCAAACTTTCCTATCCCCACCAAGTTAATTTGGGAGAGAGCCGAGAAGCCCCCTTTGGACACCAAGGGGTAAGAGTCCCTCCACCCACCCTCAGTCCTTACCCCAAGTTGCTCCTGGCACAGAGCTCCTTCGACAATCCCGAGTGGTTCTATCGGCATGTGGAAGCGCACAGCCTGTGCTGTGAATACCAGGCAGTCGGCAAGGACAACCACGTGGTGCTGTGTGGCTGGAAAGGTAGGACCACTCTTTAATTTCTGACCTCTAAAGAAACCTTGGTGTTGCTAAGGGGCCAGGGCTGCTAGGGGTGGGACCAGTCCTACAGCGCAAGGTTGGCTGCTGGCTGGAGAGACTTGGGGGTACCAGAGCCTACTCTGAGGGTTTGTAGCTGGACCTGACTGGACCTTCCTTCCCAGGCTGTACGTGCACCTTCAAGGACCGCTTTAAGCTTCGAGAGCACCTCCGTAGCCATACCCAGGAGAAGGTGGTGGCCTGCCCCACCTGCGGGGGCATGTTTGCCAACAACACCAAGTTCTTAGATCACATTCGTCGCCAGACCTCATTGGATCGTAAGTGGTCGGAGAAGGGGCATGGGTGCAGGCTTGGAGTGGGAGTCAGGGGCACATTCCCAGGAGAGGGGACCCCTGAAGGTATCTGCAAGTTGGCTACATCTCCCTTGAGGGCTCAGTCACCTACCACAGTGTCTGCTGATAGAGACTCATTAGACGTTGTTATGCCATGCTTACTGTGTGCCACAGCTCTTATCTCAGTGAATCCTAACAGCAGCCCCATGAGGTAGGCCTCTTATCCCCGCTTTTTGCAGATGAGGAAACTGAGGCTCAGAGAGGTTAAATCACTTACCTGAGATCACACAGCTAGTAAGTGGTCAAGCCGGAATTCTAATTCAGGTTCTCGACTCCAAGTCCCATGCTCTTTCTGTGATACTATGTCCGTCCATAGTTCCCTAAGCTCCCTGCTCCTCCTCTGGTGGTTCCCTTCTGCCTGGGATGGTTCCCCTCTCCCAGCTTGCTCTCCTCTCTGTGCCTCTCCACCATCCCTCACAACCCACCCTCTCTTCTGCCCGCCCCACCACAGAGCAACACTTCCAATGCTCTCACTGTTCCAAGAGATTTGCCACGGAGCGGCTGCTGCGGGACCACATGCGTAACCATGGTGAGTAGCCGGCCACCCCCTCTCGTCCCGGCCCGCCCTCCAAGCTTCCACTAGCCCTCGGATCACAGCCTCGTCTCTGCTCCTCAGTGAACCACTACAAGTGCCCTCTGTGCGACATGACCTGCCCACTGCCATCCTCTCTCCGAAACCACATGCGCTTTCGCCACAGCGAGGACCGGCCCTTTAAATGTGACTATTGTGACTACAGGTAAAGGGAAACGGGGACTGGAAATCAGAAAACTCGTGTTCCAGGGTCCTCCATGCCCTCTGACCCCTCCTGACCTCTCTCGGCAGCTGCAAGAATCTGATCGACCTCCGGAAGCACCTGGATACCCATAGCAAGGAGCCAGCCTACAGGTGTGATTTCGAGAACTGCACCTTCAGTGCCCGGTCGCTCTGCTCTATCAAGTCCCATTACCGAAAAGTGCATGAAGTGAGTGGGGCTGATGGTGGGGAAGGGCCAGCAGAAGTGTCGGGGAGCCCAGGGTCGGGGGGAAGCTAGCTTCACTCTCCCTCCCCCCCGCCCCACAGGGAGACTCAGAGCCAAGGTATAGATGCCACGTGTGTGACAAATGCTTCACGAGGGGCAACAACCTCACCGTGCACCTTCGCAAGAAACACCAGTTCAAGTGGCCCTCAGGGCACCCCCGTTTTCGGTATGCTCCTCCCAGATTCCCACACTTCTTCTTCATACCTTTCAACTATTTACAGACCTTGAATTTGATGGTACTTTGATGTCCACCATCTCCATTTAGGCTCAAGGAACCTAGAGAATAGTGGTGGGGCAAAGATTATTTTTCTGATTTTTGAATCCAAGGCACGATGCCAAAAACAGTAAATGGTGCCAAAAGTCCTGCAGCCGGAACCAGAGTGTGAGCCCAAGGGTCCTAATCTGTAGCTCCATGGCCTTTTCATAAATCCTTTGACAACACTACTGTCCAGTACAGATAATTCCTCTCTCTCCCCTTTCCTCCCCTCCCTTTCCTTTTTGAGTAATGATCCTTCTTGCCTTTTCTTCTAAATATTCCAATAAAGACCTTTTTTGTCTTTAACCTCCATCACTTAGAATCCCAGGGCTGCTTCTTTCCCCCATACTTGTCCCTTACCTCGCCAATCTCCAGGCCATTTCTGCCTCCCCCTGCCCTTGTTTGCTGCCCTCTGTGCTCCTCCTTCACCAGGTACAAGGAGCATGAAGACGGCTACATGCGTCTGCAGCTGGTTCGCTATGAGAGTGTAGAGCTGACACAGCAACTGCTGCGGCAACCCCCAGAGGGATCGGGCCTGGGAGCATCACTGAATGAGAGCAGCCTGCAGGGCATCATTCTAGAAACAGTGCCAGGGGAGCCAGGACCCCAGGAAGAGGCTGAAGAGGAAGAGGAAGGTGGGGGTGGTGAGGGGACAGCCCTCTCGGCCTCTCAGGACACTTCTAGCCCTGTCATCCACGTGGTGAATCAGACCAGCGCCCAAGGTGAGCGAGAGATTGTCTACTATGTGCTGTCCGAAGCCCCGGGAGAGCCACCCCCAGCCTCTGAGCCCCCCTCCGGGGGCGTCATGGAAGAGCTTCAGGGAGTAGCTGAGGAGCCAGAAGTCCAGATGGTGTGAAGGCTGCAGACCCTGACCATTGCTACCCCAGACCCTGGGGTTTGAGCCGGGCTGGTGGCAGTGCCTCTAGTGGGCAGCCCTTGCCAATGGATGCCTTTAGGAGTGGTGCTGAGAGCAGTGCGGTCCACTCTGGACCCGGCTTGCATCATTCGGCAGACTGAGGGACTTCCCTTTTTTGCCAGACCACATTTTGTGGGGATCCTAAGGAGTTTGGGTTCTTTGGGGGGCACCCTGGTTGTGTGTGTGTTCTTGTAGGGGGGGCTAGTGTCAGGCTTAACCCTAACCCCCAGACGTGCTGGAAGAGTGATTAAAATCCATAGTCAACTCACATCCATTCCTGTCTTTAGGGGTCCTTAGGCCCAGGGATGACATGTAACTGATCCCTGCAAGGGCCCTTTCCTCACAACCAGCCAAGGCATTTCCCTCTAAATGGTTCCTCCTATAAACCCCAAGGACTTTCATGGTCATCCTCAGGGATGGGATTGAAGGCACTGAGTATGTGCATAACAATTGTTTTTGGTAATAAAAGAAACGCTTGGGCCGTTACTTCTTCCTTATGTTTGGTGGTATTAACTAGATAAGGAGGAGATACTGCTGCCCAGAAGAGGAGCTGAATAATTAGGCTCGTTCCCCTTTTAGTGACTGGGGTTTGTTTTAACTGGCCTCTTGTTCCCTGCCCCCCTCCCCCGCTCCCCACCTTTGGTGAAACTTCTCCATTTCTTCTTGGAACATCTACCATCTCTATAGAGGTCCCAGGCATAGGCCAGGAGTGGGCAGGAGAACACTCTAGGATGGACGAGTGGGGCTTGCCAGGAAGCCAGAGCGCCCAGGCCGGCCCCACTCTCTGAGTGCTGGTTAGAAGCCAGCACCTCTGGGTTGGGGGTTCTTTACCTGTGGAGCTGTGGGACTAAGAAGGAGGCTTAGGGCGGAGGGTGGATGTGGAGGCCCTAGGGAATAGCAGGTACTTGGGGTCCAGGAGCCAAGTTAGAAAGTTGTGTATCTGAATGCATTTTCCTGAGGAAAGGAGTCTGTTTTTTCAGTAGATTCTCAAAGGGGTTGGAACCCTCCTAAACAAGAACCATTTTTTTAGGCCTGTCCAGTCACATCTTAGTGCTCTGTGTCCATTCTTAGGGTCTCCGCCACTCTCAAGAGGTCAAGGAAGTACTCTCAGGGGTCTTGGATAGGCAGGAAGCTGCCCCAAAAGTGTTGTTTTAACACTTTTTAAAAAGGACTAAATGTCTTTTAAAAAGACATTTTTAAAAAGGACTAAATAATTCTTACTACAAAAACTGTGTGCCTACTGCTGAAAGAATTAGGAAAGAGAAGTCTCTTCATTAATTCCGTCAGCCATTTACTGAGTTCTTCGTATATTCTGGGTTTTGTGACAGGTGCTAAGGATACAAAGATGGATAAACCCAGGCAGGATCTGCCCCGGAGGGACTTGGAGTACAGAGGCGAGGAAAGACCTAAATGAGTGGAGTGAGAGGCCTGTCAGGGTTCGTTGAGGAGGCTCAAAGCAGGAGCTGACAGTATTACTTGGCCAAGGGATCGAGAAGGACTTTGTCAAGGAAACAACTAGAGCTACCATCTACAAAGGGGTGACCGGTGTATTCCGAGCAGAGGAGACTAGGTCTGTAAATGAATGTAAAGGGGTACTTTGTGGTCTGCAGCACAGAGGGCAGTGGGTTGTGGAGAGAGACAAGACTGGGAAGGAAGGCAAAGCCGCCCAAAAGGACTGCATCAAGTTTTAGAATGGTGATTCTGCCCGTGATGGGGAGTGAGAGAGCTGGCAGATGCAAGTTAGGGAGCTGCTGCAGGAATTCAGGCAAGAAATAATGAGGGCTTTAAGGTCAAGTCAATGTAGATGTTCGCTTCGCCTCTGCAAGAGCCCCTTCAAGAAATAGCAACATGTTCTCTAACACCATATACGAAAATAAACTCAAAATGGTAAAAGACCTAAATGTAAGACTGGAAACCATAAAACTCCTAGAGGAAAACATAGGCAGAACACTCTTTGACATAAATTGTAGCAATATTTTTTTGGATCTGTCCTAAAGCATAGGAAATAAAAGCAGAAGTAAACAAATGGGACCTAATTAAACGTAAAAGCCTCTGCACAGAAAAGGAGACCATAAACAAAATGAAGACAACCTACAGAATGGGAGAAAATATTTGCAAATGATATGACCGAGAGGGGATTAATATCCAAAATATATAAACAGCTCATACAACTCAACGTCAAAAAACCAAACTGACTAGAAATTGGGCAGAAGAACTGAACAGACATTTTTCCAAAGAGGACATGCAGATGGCCAACAGGCATATGAAAATATGCTCAACATGGCTAATCATCAGGGAAATGCAAATCAAAACCACAATGAGATATCACCTCACGCCTGTCAGAATGGCTGACGTCAAAAAGAACACAAAGAACATGTTGGTGAGGATGTGGAGAAAACAGTACACTGTTGGTGGGAATGTAAGTTAGTGCAGCCACTGTGGAAAACAATATGGAGGTTTCTCAAAAACCTAAAAATAGAACCACCATACCATCCAGCAATTCCACCCCTGGCTATATATCTGGAAAAAAACACAAATTAATTTGAAAAGATACATGCACCCCAATGTTCATAGCATTATTTACAGTTGCCAAGTATGGAAGCAACCTAAGTGCTCATCAACAGATGAATGAATAAAGATGATGTGGTATATATATATACAGTGGAATACTACTCAGCCATATAATAGAATGAAATTTTGCCATTTGCAACAATAAGGATGGACTTGAAGGATATTATGCTAAGTGAAATAAGTCAGACAGAAAGACAAATACTGTATGATATCACTTACTTGTGGAATCTAAAAAATACAACAAGCTAGTGAATGTAACAGAAAAGAAAGAGACAGATATAGAGAATAAAGTAACGGTTACTAGTGGGGAGAGGGAAGGGGGGAGGGACAAGATAGGGGTAGGGGGTTAAGAAGTACAAACTATAATGTATGAAATAAGCTACAAGGATATACTGTACAACACAGGGAATATAGCCAATATTTTATAATAACTAAATGGAGTATAAACTTTAAAAATTGTGAATCTCTATATTGTACACCTGTAACATAATATTGCACTTCAACTATACTTCAATAAAAAATAAATAATTTTAAAAAGAAAGCAGGACTTCCCTGGTGGCGCAGTGGTTAAGAATCCGCCTGCCAATGCAGGGGACACGGGTTCAAGCCCTGGTCCGGGAAGATCTCACATGCCGCAGAGCAACTAAGCCCGTGTGCCACAACTACTGATCCTGCGCTCTAAAGCCCACAAGCCACGACTACTGAGCCCGCACGCCTAGAGCCCGCGCTCCGGAACAAGAGAAGCCACCGCAGTGAGAAGCCCACACACCGCAATGAAGAGTAGCCCCCACTCACCGCAACTAGAGAAAGCCTGTGCACAGCAACGAAGACCCAATGCAGCCAAAAATAAATCAATGAATAAAGAAATAAATAATTATATATATATATATAAAAAAGGCATTGAGAAAGATTTTTCTTTTTTTTTTTAAATGGCAACATAGAGGAGAGAGGAAACACAAGTGAAGACTTGCATAAGCAAAGCCACTGCATCTCCAGGCTTACTCCTCTAGGATCCTGTATCAATTTCACCACCCACACCCTGTCCTTCCACTAAACAAGTATAATTCTGCTCCCCCATCAGGCCTTCAGATAACTGAAGACAACGGAGGCTTCTTTGGGCTAAGCACCCTCAGTTTCTTCAAAACCTCCTGTGTCGTGTAGTTTGGAGTCCCCTCTCCATCCCCGTGTCCTTGGGGCCTCTAGTTTTGGTGGTTACACCATGCTCTCAGTTTAGTATGAAGCCGCTGCCCTCTGGAGCCCCTAAGCCTTTACATGTTATGTTATTGCCCAAGCTGTGCTCCTTCACTTTAGATGTTTGCAGTGGTTATCTTGGACCCAACAGCAAGCCCTCGTGTTTATCCTCATTAAATTTTGACCTGTGAGACTCGATGGACAACTGTCTCCAAGCGGTGGGTTAAAAGGTTGAACAGAACAGGGCCAGAGGCAGACCCCAAGGGCAAGTCATTAGAGACCTTTCTCCCAATCAAGATGAGATGAAGCCTAAAGGCTCTGAACCCTGGTAAGACTGTGGTGCCCCATTCTCCGTGTATAATTCAAAATGAAAATATTAAACCCGGAAGCAACTACAAGTAAGTACAACATGATTATACTTTCAAAAATAGATATTTATAAACTATCAAATTCTGGTCTCAATTTTTTTCTTTCATTTTTTTGGTTCCCTTGGTTTGCTGGTGTTCTAAGCAGTGGCTGGGGCTGCCACTTGAGGGATTTCTTCAGCATTACTGATGCCATTCATTGCTCAGCTGAGCAGTGCCTTCAGGATCAGGCCAGCACCCCGTGAAAAGGGCCTTCCCTACCAGTCATACCAGTGACGCCCCCACCAAATCCCATTGCTCGGTCTGGACCATGGGGAGTGCAGAAGACATTTTGGCCTGCTACCGTGTGATTCCAGTTCTCCAGGAGGAGGGGATCCTGGGCTCTGTGTGCGTGGGTTAGAAAGCACCAGACCGGAGAAAGGGGTTATTGAGTCTAAGCAGCCAGAGGCCTGTGGAAGAATATAGAGGCTGGGGGTGGGTGACAGCAGATCCCTGGAGGGAGGAGGGTGCCAGTACTAATTTGATTGCCTTAAAAGTTCATCTAGAGTCAGACATCATGGTGCCTGAAGATTAAGAAGATACCCTGTCTTACTCTTCTCAGAGGGGTGGCGGTAGGAAGAGAGGGCAGGTGGCCCAGGAGTGTGGAAGCTGATGCTTCATTTTTCTTACTTAGGGCAAGTCCATAACCTCACACAAGAGCACAGAAGAGCTGAGTGGGTAGAAAAGAGAAATGATTCTCCAAGATGAGAAGAGGGAAGAGTAGTCATGGGGAATCAAGTCATTTCTGTCAGACTGTGACCTAGTGAATATAGGCTCCCAATGAATGAATGAATTTGCTCAAGATCAGGAATCCCACGGTGCACTTCGCGAATGAGGTGCATACTCATTTCGTGTACAGTAGCAGAGGGGTTTGAGGCTGAGAGGGAAGGTAGGGGGAAGTTGTGAAAACTTTTCATAGCATGCTAAATAGCTTGAATTTCTTGACTGAGCAAGGAATATGGAGGACAAGTAGATAGACGAAGCTTGGAAAGTAATGGAGACATCCCTTCCTTCGAGTAGAGGGAAGGCAGGATGGGAGGGGATGTGAATTTAGTTTGTAGGAGGTGTAAGGTGTGAGAGGGATTTCATGCCTGGCGGTCTCTATTTCCTTGATAGAGTAGGGATTAATGTTATTGAGGGATAATTTGTTGGATTAAGGAGATTGATAACAACTGTCAAGTTTTAGAAATGCCGTTTATAGATATAGGAGTGAGATAGATCACCTGACAACTCAGCAGAGGCTGAAGACAACTTCAGGCAACTTCAACACAACCAGACACTTTTTTGTAGCAGATACCAGCAGCCCCGGAGCAAAAGCAGAAGACAGACCACTGGGTTGATCCTCGGCCATGGCTTGTCTGCTTGGACATGAATTGCCTAGGGTCAAGGAGCAGGGTAATTAGAGCAGCCAGAGAAGGATTGTGAGGTCAAAACTGGGCAGGGAGGCCCTAGGAGACTAGTTAGAATCAAATACAGTGAGCCTCTGAAGATCAGGGCAGGAGGGAAAGGCGGTCAGAAAAGGGACATTTTTAAAGTATTTTTTAAATTGAAGTATAGTTTTAAAAAAAATTAATTAATTTTGGCTGCGTTGGGTCTTCATTGCTGCGTGTGGGCTTTCTCTAGTTGCGGTGAGCGTGGGCTACTCTTTGTTTCGGTGTGCAGGCTTCTCATTGTGGTGGCTTCTCATTGCGGAGCACAGGCTCTAGGCGCGTGGGCTTCAGTAGTTGTAGCACGCGGGCTTTAGTAGTTACGGCTCGAGGGCTCTAGAGCACAGGCTCAGTAGTTGTGGCGCACGGGCTTAGTTGCTCTGCGGCATGTGGGATCTTCCCGGACCAGGGCTCGAACCTGTGTCCCCTGCATTAGCAGGTGAATTCTTAACCACTGCGCCACCAGGGAAGTCCTATCTTTTTGAATTATAGTTTTGTCTGGACATATGCCCAGGAGTGGGATTGCTGGGTCATATAGCAACTCCATTTTTAGTTTTTTGAGGAACCTCCATACTGTTTTCCATAGTGACTACACCAATTTACATTCACAGCAACAGTCTAGGAGGGATCTCTTTTCTCCACACCCTCTCCAGATAGATTTTTTGTAGATTTTAAAAACATTTATTTATTTATTTATTTGGCTGTGCTGGGTCTTAGTTGTGGCATACGGGAACTTTAGTTGTGGCATGCGAACTCTTAGTTGCGACCTGAGGGATCTAGTTCCCCGACCAGGGATGGAACCCGGGCCCCCTGCATCGGGAACGCGGAGCCTTAGCAACTGGACCACCAGGGGAGTCCCATTATTTGTAGACTTTTAAATGATGGCCATTTTGACCAGTGTGAGGTGGTACCTCATTGTAGTTTTGACTTGCATTTCTCTAATAATTAGCAATGTTGAACATCTTTTCATGTGCCTATTGGCCATCTGTATGTCTTCTTTGGAGAAATGTCTATTTAGGTCTTCTGCCCATTTTTCGATTGGTTTGTTTGTTTTTTTGTTGTGAAAAGGGACATTTTAAAATGGAGCTAGTTAGGGCTTCCGTGGTGGCGCAGTGGTTAGGAATCTGCCTGCCAGTGCAAGGGACACGGGTTCGAGCCTTGGCCCAGGAAGATCCCACATGCCGCGGAGCAGCTGGGCCCATGCTCCACAACTACTGAGCCTGAGCTCTGGAGCCCGCAGGCCACAACTGCTGAGCCCACGTGTCACAACTACTGAAGCTTGCGTGCCTGGAGCCCATGCTCTGCAACAAGAGAAACCACGACAATGAAAAGCCCGCGCACCGCAACGAAGAGTAGCCCACGCTCACTGCAACTAGAGAAAGCCCGCGCACAGCAACGAAGACCCAACACAGCCAAAAATAAATAGATAAATAAATTTATAAAAATAAATAAATAAATAAATAAATAAAATGGAGCTAGTTGGAGTGCCAAGTATGTCCACAGGAAGTAGGCTGCTGAGTAGAGATAGGGGTCATTGGAATAGCAGCGATCAAGGGAAATAAGGCATTTTGAACACCTACCAGCAGTGGCCTTTCTCCCTACCCTCCAGGGGAGTTGGCCTCGTGTTTGGAGCAGGGGAACAAGTCCCAGAGAAAAGCTGGGCAAACAGGCTGGTCTCAGGCTGGTTCCATGCAAAGGGTACAAAGGGGTGTGGTGGGAGTTCAAGTTCTAGGGGAAGGAAGACGGCAAGCTGAGACTGGGAGGCAGAAGGTGTGTGGGTTCTCAAGGAAAAAGAGACAGTGACTCGGGCAAAGAACCTTGGCAGCTTCGAAGAACCCCTCATTTTCTTCTTATCAAAAGGAAATGGCGGGCTTCCCTGGTGGCACAGTGGTTGAGAATCCGCCTGCCAATGCAGGGGACACGGGTTCGAGCCCTGGTCCGGGAAGATCCCACGTGCCGCGGAGCAACTAAGCCCCTGCGTCACAACTACTGAGCCTGCGCTCTAGAGCCCGCGAGCCACAACTACTGAGCGCATGTGCCACAACTACTGAAGCCCGTGCACCTAGAGCCTGTGCTTCACAACAAGAGAAACCACCGCAATGAGAAGCCCACACACCGCAACGAAGAATAGCCCCCGCGCAGCAACGAAGACCCAATAGAGCCAAAAAAAAAAAAAAGAAATTATTTTAAAAAATTTGAAGAAAAGGAAATGGAACTACATCACAGGTAAGAAATGGAGAGATAAATATCACACTTTTAAAATGTACTTCAGTATTGCTTGATTTTGTTATATATGTTATATTCTCATATTTTTTAACAACAAGGATTGTTTTTAAAAGGCAACAGCCAGGACTCTGCCTAGTAGGTACCCCTCCACTGCCCGGACTCAGGTGCCTATACCCATCTTTACTGTCTCCAGCAGCCTCCCTCTTTTATCTACCACTCTCTCCCAGGCCTGGGCTGCATTTCCCCAAGTGGCCAGCAGAGGGTCCTTCCACTGATAAATACGCTTGAAAATCATTCTATCCAAAGAAAAGAGAGAGAGAGAGAGAGAGAGAGAGAGAGAGAGAGAGAGAGAGGGAGAGAGAGAGAGGGAGAGAGAGAGAGAGAGGGGGAGAGAGAGAGAGAGAGAGAGAGAGAGAGACAGACACACACACTGTCGGGGTAGACCAGAAACCTGGGGTGGTGAAAGCAGAACTGGGTCAGTTCCAAAGTCCACAACCCAATTCCTTTCCAGCTCCCATAGGATCCTGCTATCCCCCTTTTCCCATAAGTCCATAAAGCTCCTTACCAACTGCTTCTCCCACAAATCCCTGCCCAGAGCACCCTGTGTCTGCTAGATTAGCTCCCAGCACTAAGCTGAGACAGGAATTTTCTGCTTCTGCCTTGCTCCTCACAAGCCAATTATCACCAACCCTTACCTATCTGGGTCTAGGGAACCTGTCCTGGATGGAGGCTGTCTTGGTGGTGGGAGGGGAGGCTATGGGATGGGAATTGGGGAGGATCCTAGAAATAGGAGAGGATCAATAGCACGGAATGGAGGAGGTATATTTGAGGAAAGGGGGGGAGGATCCACTTTGGGCATTGAGGGAAAGACCATGGTAGGAGACTGGAAATTTATTCGGAGGATGAGAAATCAAAGCATGCCCCCAGATTAGCAACATCAGCATCACCTGGGGACTTATTAGAGATGCAAATTCTCTGGCTGCATCCCAGATACTCAGAAACTCTGGGAAGGGGGCCTCGTGACCTGTGTTGTAAGGAGCCCTCCAGGGGATACTCATGTGTGCTAAGCTTGAGAACTACTGCTCTCGAGTTACAAGGTCTCTTCCAGGAGTTAGAGGTGTGCGTTCTACGGAATCAAAGTTCTGTCTTGGAAGGTATGTGGAAGGAGTTGGGGGTATCTCCCAGAATGGGAAGGGTCTGTCCTAGTGGACCTCTAGAAGGTTGGAAAACTTTTATATCCTAGAATGGGAAGAAGCCTGTTCAGGGGAATGGAGATGGATCTGCTTCATAAAATGGGAAGGTGACACTATTAGGGAATGAGGAAGTTTGACATAGTAGATCAAGTCATTGTTTAGAATGTGTAGTCTTGGTTTTGGATCCCTGGATCCACGACATGAGCTGTGTGACCTCATACTTGTACTTAACATTTTTGAGCTTCAGTTTCCTTATCTGAAACATGGGGGGATAATACTGGCCTCATAAATTTGTTGTGAGGACTGGTTAGACTGTTTAGTCAATACATGGCTATACAGTGGGTTTTCTGTGCACAAGTTCCAGGAATTCAGGGGAGAAAGAGACAGACCTAGCTCCTTCTTCAGAGATCATATCTCTATGCTGAGAGCCTAGCACATAGCAGGTATTCAGCAAATGTAGTTTCCCCTCCTTTGCCAAGGAAATGGGAGATTCTTCTGCGGGAAATGAAATGACCTTCAACCATGGTAAGTCTGACCTGGAGAGTAAGGATGTATGATCTGTTCTTGAGAATTAAAAATCATCATCTGGGCTTCCCTGGTGGCGCAGTGGTTGAGAATCTGCCTGCCAATGCAGGGGACACGGGTTCGAGCCCTGGTCTAGGAAGATCCCACATGCCGCGGAGCAACTGGGCCCGTGAGCCGTGATTACTGAGCCTGCGCGTCTGGAGCCTGTGCTCCGCGACAAGAGAGGCCGCGATAGTGAGAGGCCCGCGCACCGCGATGAAGAGTGGCCCCCGCTTGCCGCAACTAGAGGAAGCCCTCGCACAGAAACGAAGACCCAACACAGCCATAAATAAATAAATAAATAAATCATCATCTATTGCTAAGCACTTGAACACCTGAATCTCATAAGAACCTTTTCTTCTGAGAGGCAGATATGCAGGATTTTTTTTATCATCCCCATGACATGGATGAGACCCACAGAGGTGGAGAAATTTGCTTGAGCACAAAACTAGTAAAAGCACAAAGGGTAGAATGCAAATCTTCTGACTGCAAATTCAGGACATGGAAGATGTGTTCACAAAATGGGGAGAGGGTGTCCTGTGTCCTAGAGAATGGGGAGGCCTGTTTCAGGGAAGAGAAGGGCTTTTAGTGGGTGCATGGCAGGTGTTCTAACCCAGGGAATGGAAGTTTTATCAGGGCAGTGGTTCTTGACTTTGCCCGCTCAGTGGGATCAGTTGGAGAGCGTTTTAAAATACTAATGCCTGGATCCTACCTTAGAGATCAGCATGAACTGCTTTGGAGTGTTATCTAAACATCTTTTTGAAAGTCCCCAAGCAACGCTAACTCTCAACCAAGGCTGAGGACTACTGCCCTGGGGCAGGGGGTGTGAACCACACAGAGCGGAAAACTGGCAGAAGACTTGGAAATGTTGGTCTCTGAAGATAGGGAAGGCTGTCCTGAGGAATGGGGACAGAGCATTCCTAAGGAAGTGGAGGAAATTTTCCTGAAAATTGGAAAGTTGTATGCCAGGGAATGGGGGGGGGGGGGGAGTGTCATTAAGCTATGGAGGTTATCTTGAGAGAATGAAGAGCCTGTCTAGGAAGTGGAGGGAGACAGTCCATTTGGGAATAGGGTTCCCAGAGGCTTCATAGCAGAGAGGACTTTAGGGTTTAAGCCCTGTTCTCTTACCAACTAAATGTGTCCTCTTGACACATGGCTTAGCCTTACTATGCCTCAGTTTCTTTATCTGTAAAGAGAGGTTGTAACACCAGCCTTATAGGGATATTGTGAGGATTAAATGGGATAATGCAACTGTTGGGGGGGGGAATCTACAGTAGAGCACTGGGGGTTAACTTGGAGAATGGGGGTTCCTGAGGAACAGTGGTGATGTGGCGCATGGGGTCAGGGGAAGGTAGAGAGGGCTGGATCCAAAATCTTTATGAAACTCTAAGTCACAGGGGGGGGGCCTGGAGACATCCTGCAGGGGCCGCCAGCCTCCAGGCTTCAGAGAGGCTGGCAGAGGGGGGGACCAGCGGGGGAGAGGTTTGACTGCTAGTAACCTCTCATCTGCTGCAGGAAGGAGAAGCCTCAGTCACGGCAGCAACACCAGCAGCCTCCCCTCCCATCCGTGTCTGCTGTGGGACAGGTGGGAATTTAAAAGCTCAGGTCACGTGTCTCTGCTGGCTAACCTACTTACCCCTTGAAGACTGGGGCGGGGGCAGGCAGGGGCCAAGAGGAGTTGCCTGAGGAAGGATCAGAGCAGGGAAAAACCCCGAGAGTGCTCTGGGCACTTCCGTTTGAAGGCTTGTCGGGTGAGGGAGAGAATGCACACGTATGTGAGAAGACGCCAAAGACAGTGTTCTGTGAGCCCTGTGCACGCCCTGGCACACATGTTCCTCCAGCATCAGGCAATGCCTGTCTTAAAGGCCCGAATTTGCCTGGGAGAATAAAGATTTCTACACTTGGAGCAGGCTGAGCTCTGGGTACCAGTTTAACCTTGGAGCTGCCTGCAAGCTCTCCCAAAGCAGCCACTCTCTGTCTCTTTTTAACTAGTCTCCTCGCCTTTAGAGAGGGAAAGGGTAGGCGGGGGAGGGGGCGGGGGGGGGAGGATGTCCCACGATTCTTGCTTTCAAAGCATTTTTATCTAGTTTGGGGATTCCCAGGGGATGCCTGAGCTCAAGGGCCAGAACTGAGGGAAATTAATTGGGGTGGTGGTGGTGCAGACAGGCTGACAGCTCCACAATCCCTTGAGAGTGACGGAATCTGCACCCCCCAATTCCCCTCCCCCTCCGCCACCACCGTTGTATAGTCTGTAATCCAGGGACGTGTCCCCACTGAGTGGCTTCAGCTCTCCCTTCCTCAGTGCCCCCAAGTCAGCCCTTCGCCACCAATTCCCCAGTCCCGGGTCCACAACTGCACTCGCTGCGGCACCCCACGTCGCCGACGCGTCGCTCCCCTTCGCCGTCCTCGCCCCCCGCGGGCAGCGGGGCGGCGCGGGCTCTTTAAGAACAGCGGGAAGGGCGAGCAGCAGCTTGGAGGAGAGCGCAGTCGCCCGGCGGGTTCGGGAGGACAAGGCACCGAGGGTCGGGCTCAGGGAACCAGGTGTGCGCGGCCAAGCTGAGTAGGGGCGCGCCCCAGTCGCCCCTCCCCAACCCTGTCATCTCTCTTCAGACCTGAGGCCCGAGCCCTCCCCTGTCGCCCGCCCCGGCCCGGCCCCGCCCCGGCCCAGCCGCCGGGACCGGGAGCCGGGACGCCGGTGCCGCAGCCGGAGGCAGGTAAGAGGGCCTGGAGTCTCCATCCTCGGCCCGCGGCAGCGCTAAGCATCTCGGCTCCGCACCGGCCCGGGGGCGCCTCAAGGTGACCAGGCTTGCGGAAGATGGGAGGGGGATGAGCCCGCCATGGGGGGCTTAGTTGGCAGTGGGGATTTGGAGTCCGGGTGGTGCGCCCATCCCTGGGGAGAGCCCGGGGCGCGCGGACCCAGGGGCGCAGGCGGGAGGGGCTAGCCAGGGCGTCTCGCTCAGGGATGGGGAGGGGAACGCAGCGGGAGGCCCAGAGCCTCCTCTTCCTCCGCCTTCGCCTGGTCCACCCTGTGCTCACCCTGCTACCCTGACCTCCTAGCCGGCAGCCTCCGCCAGCCGCCCCTTCCCCCCCCCTCCCATCCAGTCCCCTGGGGCTGCTGGCCTGCGGGGTAAGGAGATTAGAGCCTCCGTGGGGAGGAGGGAGGGGTGCGGGCTTCGAGGGGCCGAGCTGGGGCCAGGCTAGGGCTGGGGCTGCCCGGGACCGAGAAGAGGTCGGGACTGATCGTTGCTGCGCGGGGAGTGGTGGTCGGGGGAGGGCAGATGCTCTGGCGGTGGGATGTGGGCTGCTCCCAGTAGCCGGTCTACCCTGAGAAGGAGGCGGGGAGTGGGGGCGAGGGCACATTAGAAAGCAAGGGAGCTCTGAGCCAGGGATGGGGTCTGCCCCAAACTGAGCAGGCCCTCTCCCTGCAGGCCGGCGGCGGCGTGATGGCGGAGAAGGCGCTGGAGGCCGTGGGCTGTGGACTAGGACCTGGGGCTGTGGCCATGGCCGTGGCGCTGGAGGATGGGGCGGAGCCCCCTATGCTGACCACACACCTGAAGAAGGTGGAGAACCACATCACCGAAGCCCAGCGCTTCTCCCACCTACCCAAGCGCTCAGCCGTGGACATCGAGTTTGTGGAGCTGTCCTATTCCGTGAGGGAGGGACCCTGCTGGCGCAAACGGGGTAAGGGAGCAGCCTGATGGGGAGTTGTGAGCCCCCACGAGTTGCCCCTTTGGGAGCATGAGGCCTGGATGTCCCCTCTTCTGCAAATCCGGCAGGAGCGGATCCACCAAAATCTATGCCCCTCATTCACTGTGCACACAGCTGAGGTGCCGGGGGTCTGCACTCCCCCTACACCTGTAAGCACCATGGGACACTAGATTCAATTGGTTATTTCCTCTTCCAAGATGACACTATCACCTCTGGTCCATGAGGAGTTTTCCTTTGTTGTTTCACGTAGAGCTCCTGCCTCTGAGGGCTGATATGAGAAATTAGGGGCTGTGCTGCAGGGGTTGTCCTCAGTGGTTAGCAAAAATCCTTGGACCTACAGAGCTCTGCTAATTTTAAAAGATGTTCTCATTCCTGTCTTCTTACTTCGTTCTTGCCGAAGTCCTCCGAGGCACGGAAGGTGAAGGCTTGACAGGATAGATGACATCCCTGTATTATTAATAAGGAAACTGAGGCCCAGAGAAGTTGAGTAACTTGACCAATGTCACACAGCTAATAAGTGGAAGACTTGGGACCAGGAGCCAGGTTTTCCAGCTCTCCATGCAGCGTTCCTTTCTCTCTCTTAACTTCCCTGTTAAGCATTCCCATCTCCTTGTTTCTCCCATTAGGACAGGGGGGTAAGGTCTGGCTGGGGCTCTGAGTTCCTTTGAACCCTGACCATCTCCTGCATCCCCTGCAGCTTTTGCCCCCCACCCCACCCTCCCTGCCCTGGGCAGGTTGAGCTGGGAATAGGGAAGCCGGGTTTTTCCCCAGAGCCTGGGTGTGGATCAGGGGTGGAGCTGGGACATTGTTCTCTGAGGTTTAAGAAATGTTTGGGGTGCTTCAGAGCAGGGCTGAGCCTGAACTCTCTCTGCCCTCCCTACCCTCACTCCCATGAGGGACCAAAAGGTCACAGGGCCTGAGCCATTGGAAACTGAGGTATCCAGGCTCCCTGCTCAGCACCTTAACACTAAGCAGCCTCTCGGCCCTGAGACCAGCTCCGGGCCAAATGAGGAGGTAGTTGTTATTTTCCTAGCCCTCACAGTTTTAAGGAGAAATGAAGATATAAAAGAAATGTGTCTAGATGGGCCAGCTCTCTGGCTGCTTCAAGCCACCAGCCACAGCAAATGGGCACCCCTGACCAAGTCCTTCCCTCCTTTGTCCTTGCCAACCCCGTTCTGCTTTACTGGCCATTTTGCCGTCTCGTCCATCCCTTGCCCCTTTCTCTGCCCTCTGTCCTCCTCTTTCTGCCTTCTCTTTTTACTTGAATCCCTGTCCCCTTCTCTAGAGGACAGAAGGCAATTAGAGGTAGGCAGAGAGGAAAAAGAGCAAGGGGCGTGGAGAGAGGGAGATTTCTGTCTTTCCCACGTAAGGATTTGTCACTCACCTCTCCTAATTACAAAGGACACTTCTTGATTTTTAAAACCCTTTTCTATTAATTATTATTAATTATCTTACTTATTATTCATAATAACCTTATTATGTCCTTGGGAGGAGATATACTATCCTTATTTTATAGATGAGGAAATGGAGGCCCTGAAGGATTAAGTGACTTCATAAAATTCTGAAGAGAGTTACTGACTGAGGCAGATCTAGAACTGTGGTGGGTCTCCATCCTGAAGGCATGGCAGGCCCCTCCCATGCTGAGCAGTTGTGGTCCAGCAGGAATCCCAAGACATGGGTTCCTAGCCACTTGTAAGCTGTGTGACCTTGGGCAGGCTGCTTACCCTCTCTTGGCCTTATTTTCCTCGTCTGTAAACAGGGATGATAAGAATACCCACCACACAGGCTTGTTGTGCGGCTCAGCTGAGATGTTAGCTGTGAAAATGCTTTGTGAAAGGCAAGCGTAGGGTGATATTTGAATTCAGCAATAGTGTTCAATCAAGTGCTTGGTGGGGATTAAACGAAGGGAGGGGTCATCATTGTCAATTTCTTCCCCTGCAAAAGAAATCGCTTCCTGTGAGTAGCTCTGAAAGGCATACCCTGGCATGCGCAACCACACTTCTTTCTAATTGACGGCGATGATGAATGAGGCAGAGGGTTGGAATCCATGATTTCCCCTCTCCCAGTAAAGAACTTGCTGTGTGTGTGACCTTGGGTAAGTCACTGGATGTCTCTGGGCCCCAGCTGCCTCATCCATGTTGCTACAGCAGTGACTGAGGCACTGAGCTTTGTAAACTGGAAAGCACCATACGGGCAGTTGGTGGGATCAGAATGCCAGAGTGGGCAGCAGCTGATCCCCTGTCAGACCAGATATGTCCAGAGGGACGGCTGGGTGCTGTGGAGGGAGGGTGAAAGATCACATCCCTTCACTGCCTCTGCTAAGGAGGTAGAATGGAGAGGGAATTGGGCTCCGTACGGGTGGGAGGAGGGTGGTAGTGAGCAAAGTACCTGGTAGGGGATTGGTGTTTCGGCCTCACTGAGGCAGGTCTGCAAGCCCAGCAGGCAAGGCCAGCCTCCTTGGCTTCATCTTTCCTCTCCACCCGCTTGTCTCACCAGTTGACTCCGTGGAGTCTCTGCCCTTTGTTCCCTGGATTGTATTACATATATGCTGTTATATAGCAGAGCTTTTCCTCCCAAAGCCTGGAGAGCTTCTGCCTTCCTTTCCCATTTTGAAATGCTGCTCATGCCACCTCTTCCATGAAGCCATTCCTGATTTTCCCCTTGCCCTTCCACCCTCATCAATTCCATTTTCTGCATTCTCATTGCACATGATTTGTACTTCTGTTATAACCCTTATTTTATCTTTCTTCAGATCCATAGATGGTTTCTTGTCCATCTTTTTAACCTAGACTATCACCATCTTGAGTGCAGGAACTATGTCTTCCTCATTTTTTTGGTGCACTCTCTGGTACAGAGCTTGGAATGTAGTATATATCAATAAGCGCTTGCCAAATGGGATTAATTATAAAATATCACTTGTTTTTAATGGGCTCTATGTGCCAAGCACTGTGTCATATGCTTTACATATATTATCTCATTGAATCTTTATAGCAACCCTATGAGATAGGTACTATCATCCTCATTTTACAGATGAGGGACCTGGAGCTCAGAGAGGTTAAGCAACTTGCCCAAGGTCACACAGCTGGTAAGTGTGGAGCCAGAATTTGAACGTAGATCCACCCGACTCCAAACTGGTACTCTTAATGCATATGCTGCCTCCCAGTGAGTGAATGAAAGGTGAGATTTTACTGGGCCATGTTAGGGTCTGCAGAGACTGGTGGGCAGAGAGAGCACCCTGCAGAAGGCTTTTTAGAATGAGGCCAAGGTAGAACCAACACTTATTGAGCATCTAGTATGTGCCAGCCAGTCTGCTAAGGTTACAAAGATGAGTAAGACACAGACCCTTCCCCCAAGGAGCTCACTGACTAAGAGGCTGGAGGAGGGGAATGAGGGGCAGGCACATCAAGTAACAAACGTGTTGGCATATGAGAAGTGCTATGGGAGCACAGAGGACAGTCATCCAGCTCAGGCTGGATCGTTGGGAAAGTCTTCCTGGAGGGGATGAGAGAGTGGCCGCTGTGTTTGTAGAAGAGTAGAGTCTACTGTAACTTTGATCTCCTCTCCACGCCCATCCGTCAGATGTGGGGGTTTTCCCACGGCCTTCAGAAAAAGCACTGCCGGCTTCCCTGGTGGCGCAGTGGTTAAGAATCACCTGCCAATGCAGGGGACACGAGTTTGAGCCCTGGTCCGGGAAGATCCCATGTGCCGCGGAGCAACTAAGCCCGCGAGCCACAACTACTGAAGCCCGCGTGCCTAGAGCCCGTGCTCCGCAACAAGAGAAGCCACCGCAATGAGAAGCCCACGCACCGCAACGAAGAGTAGCCCCCGCTCACTGCAACTAGAGAAAGCCCGCGCGCAGCAACGAAGACCCAACGCAACCAAAAATAAATAAATAAATAAATAAATTTAAAAAAAAAAAAAAAAGGAAGAGCATTGTCACCTCGGGTACTTTGACATTAGTGGTGGTCGTTTCTAGGGGGACGGGGTGAGAGGGTATAGGTTATTGTTGGGGCTCTGAGGGTCGTTCCTCCATCCTAACCAATTCACAGTGAGTAGGGACTGCCTATTTCACTGACAGCCATGGCTCCTAAGAGTTTGGGGTGTCTCTGTTCATTGTAGCCCTGATCAAAAGTTCCTCCCTCCCTCACTGCAGGTTATAAGACTCTCCTTAAGTGCCTATCAGGTAAATTCTGCCGCCGGGAGCTGATTGGCATCATGGGCCCCTCAGGGGCTGGCAAGTCCACGTTCATGAACATCTTGGCAGGATACAGGTGAGAACAAGGCTGGGGTAGAATGGGGGCAGGACCAGGCAGAGGGGTCCCCTGGGGAGCACAAAAGTTGTTCTGAAGTGACCCTGAGCCCCATCCCCAACCAACGTTCCTTCAGGGAGTCTGGAATGAAGGGGCAGATCCTGGTCAATGGGAGGCCGAGGGAACTGAGGACCTTCCGAAAGATGTCCTGTTACATCATGCAGGACGACATGCTGCTGCCACACCTCACAGTGTTGGAAGCCATGATGGTGAGAGCTGGATGGCCGTCCCCTCCTCCTAGTCCTTCCCTTTATCCGCTGTCCCCGTCCTTCCCATTGGCTAAGGGGTCAAGGCTGTGCCCCCTCCCACACATATCTGATCCGCCTTCTCTCTGGGCCCCAGGTCTCTGCTAACCTGAAGCTAAGTGAGAAGCAGGAGGTGAAGAAGGAGCTGGTGAGTGGGGGAGGGTGGGGGGGGGGGACGGGTCAGCTGCCCTTTTCAGTGCTGCTGAGTTCTGGGGCCCCCGAGTTGGGTGGTAAGAGAGGGGCGGCCAAGGCTGGGACATCACGCTTCAGGGAGATGCTTACTTAAATTGGGGTGGTGCTGGGGGAAGCAGAGACTCTGAAGCTGACCTGGGGTGGGTGGGCGGCCGGGCCAGGTGACAGAGATCCTGACAGCACTGGGCCTGATGTCCTGCTCCCACACGAGGACAGCCCTGCTCTCCGGAGGGCAGAGGAAGCGCCTGGCCATCGCCCTGGAGCTGGTCAACAACCCACCTGTCATGTTCTTTGACGAGCCCACCAGGTATCTCTCCCCCTCCTCTCCCACCAGGATGCCTCCTCCCCTCAGCCCAGAGCCAGGGCTAGAGGCTGCATCTGCTCCACTGCTGGAGACAAGAGCATGTGTCTGCAGCCTCCTGGGGCCAGAGAAGGGCTCCACCCCTGCCAATCCTGTTGCCATAGCAGCCCCATCCTTCACCCTAGCAGAAATCCCGATGTCCTCCTTGACGGATGTCGCCTGCTCCTTCTCTCCCCCACAGCCAATCAATTGCCAAGTCCTGCTGATTCTACGTTCTTTTTCCATCTCTCAGATTCGCCCCACCCCCATTCTTAGTGCCAGTGCTTAAATTCAGGACATCATCAACTCTTGCCTGCATTTCTTCAAAAGACTCCTATCTCCTCATCTCCAGTCTCTCCCAGCCCATCCTTCTTCCAAACTGCAACCAGAGTGAACTTTCTAAAAGAAAAGTCTGGCAATGCTCACTCCGCTGCTTCAAAATATGCAGTGATTCCCATTTGCCCTCAGAATGAAGTCAGAGGACTTACAAGGTCCTGGTCTGGACCTATTTCTCTGGCCTCACATCTTGCTTCACACTGTCTTGTATTTCATGCTCTAATAATACTGAATCACTTATAGTTCTCTTAGTCAAGCCATGTGTTTCATGCCTCTGAGCTTTGCACATGCTGTGTCTTCTGCCTGGAATGCCCTTCACCACCGCACCTGCCCTTCCTCCCTCCCTCACCTGGCTTAGCTCTTTCTTCTGCCAGACTCACTCAGGAAACTTCTCTGACTACCCTCCAACACCTTTGTACAACAGAGCTTAACCCTCCCCCTACTTCACCCCATGTTTCTACAGCATGGTCCACATTATCTCAAATGATCTGTGCATTTCTCTCTCTCTCCCTCCCAACCAGAGTCTATGTCTTATTTATTCATCTTTGTAATCCCAGTGCCTGGCATTCAACAGGTGCTTAATAATTGCTTGTTACACCTAACAGTACTCTGGGCTTCTTGGTACCTCCAAATGCCTGAATCGTACAGTGTGGATGGGATAAAGGGATGGCCAGGGTGACCCCCTTCCTGCCAGCTCCCTCGCCCTCATAGCAGCTGCCCTATCCAAACAGTCCCTTCCCTTGTCTCTGCCCACCTCACCCCGCCCCCTGGTGGCCTCTCTCTGGACAGTGGTCTGGACAGCGCTTCCTGTTTCCAAGTGGTGTCCCTCATGAAGTCCCTGGCCCAGGGGGGCCGTACTATCATCTGCACCATCCACCAGCCCAGTGCCAAGCTCTTTGAGATGTTTGACAAGGTGAGGGTTCTCTGGGACGCAAAGGTGACCGGCCTGCGATGGGGAGAGGGAAGGGGTCAGTAGAGGTGTCGTGGGACCTGCCTGACCCGCTCATGGTGTTTTCCTCGTCCTTCTCTTTCTGCCTCAGCTCTACATCCTGAGCCAGGGTCAGTGCATCTTCAAGGGCGTGGTCACCAACCTGATCCCCTATCTGAAGGGGCTCGGCCTGCACTGCCCCACCTACCACAACCCAGCTGACTTCAGTGAGTGGGGGCCTGTTGGTAGGGGCTGGGTTATGGTGGCGGGCCAAACTTGGGGGTTCAGATCATGCATTTCGGCCTCCCAGGGGCAGAGATCTCACTGTCGCCTGCCTTCCGCGCACACCCAAGGAAGGGCTGGCTTGCCCTTGGGAACCAAGGATAGATCTTAGCTGAGCACACCCCTCTGTGTCCCCCAGTCATCGAGGTGGCCTCTGGCGAGTACGGAGACCTGAATCCCCTGCTGTTCAGGGCTGTGCAGAATGGGCTCTGTGCCATGGCAGAGAAGAAGAGCAGCCCTGAGAAGAATGAGGTCCCTGCCCCCTGTCCCCCTTGCCCTCCGGTGAGTAGGGGTGGAGAGGGCAGAGTGCAGAGTGGGGGAGGAGAGAGAGGACCATGGACATGGCCCTGCCAAAGAGGACATGCCCCAGAGGCATCACAACCACTGGGTACTTAGGAAGAACCCAGGACTTGGAATAGACCTGCTATTAGCTGTGTGACCTTGGGCACATTACTTAACCTCTCTGAGCTTCGACTTTCGCATTCATTTATTTGCTCAACAAATTCTTACTGAGCGTCTGTAGCACGTTGTCCTTAGTGCCACCTGGTAAACAAGACTGAAGCTGTCTCTGGCCTCGTGGTCAGTGTGGTTTACTATCATCACTAACTTGGAGGTGACGATACTTATTTCACAGGGTTATTGGGAGGACTAATTAGATCATCACACAAAGCTCTTCGCACCGTAGCTGGTACAGTTGGTGTTCGTTCCATGCCAGCTGTCTTCCTTAAATGAGATACTATAACCCTGGAAGACTGGGAGGGTTATTGTTGCTGTTGTCATCATTATTTTTTTTTGTCATCATTATTATCATTGTTAATAATATTGTGAAACTGGTGGCATAAAGGTATTACACCCTTAGGGTAAATGTTTTCAATGGATTAAAGAGTAGTGACTGGGGAATTCCCTGGTGGTCCAGTGGTTAGGACTCTGTGATTTCACTGCCGAGGGTGTGGGTTCGATCCCTGGTCGGCCAGTAAGCTGCTCAGCGCGGCCAAAAAAATAAACAAATGAATAAAATAAATAAAGAGAAGTGACTGATCTATTAGTAGCCCCCATGGGTGTCCTTAACTCCTTTCTATCTCCTCCCTCCCAAGTTTTTTCTCCCTTTTTGTGTCTCTCTCTGAATCTCACTCTGATTCACACCGCTAAGGCCAGCTTCCAGGTACCCAACTCAATGGTGGAGAATTCTGGAGGACCCTTGCCGCAGGGAAGGGCTCAGGGGTTTTCCCACCAGCTGAGCTGGGTTCGTGGTGGGGGGTAGGGTAGGCTCAACCTGATCCAGTTTCCTCTCTCCAGGAAGTGGATCCCATTGAAAGCCACACATTTGCCACCAGCACCCTCACACAGTTCTGCATCCTCTTCAAGAGGACCTTCATGTCCATCCTCAGGGACACGGTGAGACATCAAGTTGGGGGAGGGGAGGCTGGCATAAGCCTGGCCTTGTGGGGTGTAGGATTCCCAGCAGCTGGGATAGTGATGGGGCCCCTCCCCCAACAGCTCCCCCTAATGCCCCCGTGGGTCCCTGTGCCTGTGAGGGCACACCCACATTCCTACCCAAGTGTGGCCTGCCCATCCCTAGCCCGTGATCCATCCTCGCTCCTCGTGATCACCCCTCACACAGGTCCTGACCCACCTGCGGTTTGTGTCCCATGTGGTGATCGGCGTGCTCATTGGTCTCCTCTACCTGCACATCGGTGACGATGCCAGCAAGGTCTTCAACAACACGGGCTGCCTCTTCTTCTCCATGCTCTTCCTCATGTTTGCTGCCCTGATGCCAACTGTGCTCACCTGTGAGCCGAGCTGCCCTGGGCGTGGGGCGGGAGTGGGGGGCACGGGGTAAGGCCAGGGTGCTGGACAGCTGTGCCTGATCGGCCTGTGTCCTCAGTCCCCTTAGAGATGGCCGTCTTCATGAGGGAGCATCTCAACTACTGGTACAGCCTCAAAGCGTATTACCTGGCCAAGACCATGGCCGATGTGCCCTTCCAGGTGAGCCTTTTCCTCCCCCCACACTGCCTCCCTCCTGTCTTGCTCCTTCCATCCTTGCTTGCTTGCCTCCCTTAACCTTGTTACCTGCCATCCTTTCCTTGACTTCTTCTCGCTTAGCAACAGGTGGTGAGCACCTGCCATGCACCAGGCTCCATGCCAGGCACTAGGGATATAGCAACAAACATGACGGAAGTAGTCTTGACCTTGTGGAACTTATGTTCCGGTGAGAATAAGAGAGGACAAACAGAAAATGATGGAAATAACAGCCCTACAAATGACTCTGTGAATCTTATTCGAGGCAGTAGAGAATAACGTGGGCTCTGGAGCCGTACTGCTCCTCGTTAGCTGTGAGACATTGGGCAAGTCACCTAATCACTCTTTGCTTTAGTGTCTCCATCTATAAAGTGGAATGATGATAGTATCTACCTCGGGATTGTTTCTGAGAAGGAAATGAGTTAATACACGTACAGTACTTAGAATAGTGCTCAGCACATACTAAAGTGCCCGATAATGTTTGCTGGGTTTGGTTGTTGTTATTGCCACCACTACCTTGTTCCAAGCACCAGGGCCACCAAAAATCCGCAGGGCACCTTTAAGCAAGTTAGAAAACATGTCTCCCTTCCTCAGGGTGGAGGCTGCACTGTGCTAGGGTGAGAAGAGCTCGGCTGGGGCTCCACCTCTGGTTGCCTCTTGGTTGGGCGCCTTGTGCAGGGAAGAACCTGCCCTACTGTACATGGTAGGCTCGGTCCCTGTCCTCCAGGAGTTGATGGCATCCAGGGGGACAAAACGCTCTCATATACACAGTTAATTAATTAACAATATAAGGAATATGCTGGTCCAGATGGGAAGGGCCCTCAGAGAAGTCACCGTGCCTGAACGGGTCCGAGCGGGCCTGATGGAAGAGGTGAGACTGGAGGATGAATGAAGTTCTTCGAGCCGGGGAGGAAGGGGACGTGTCAAGTTCACGTGACTGCACGAACGGGAGTGCAGAGGCAGGAGCAGCCACGATGCTCTAGCAATTGCTGTCCTAGAGGTTCTGCCTGGGTGGAGTGGCGGGTCTTGGCCTCTGCCCAGCCCTGTGCCCACTCCCCAGGTGGTGTGCCCGGTGGTGTACTGCAGCATTGTGTACTGGATGACAGGCCAGCCAGCTGAGACCAGCCGCTTCCTGCTCTTCTCAGCCCTGGCCACTGCCACGGCCTTGGTGGCCCAGTCTCTGGGGCTGCTGATCGGAGCTGCCTCCAACTCCCTACAGGTGAGGGGCTGGTAGGTGGCGGCCCCCAAGAGGGGGGGACGGAGTCTGGTGGGAGGAATCAGGGGCTGGCCTAAGGAATGGGATGGATCTATGGGAAACCTGGGGGCCACCCCAGTCCTGGGTCTGTCCTGATCACCCCTGTGACGGCCCGGTCGCCTTCCCTCCCCTCCAGGTGGCCACATTTGTGGGCCCAGTTACCGCCATCCCTGTCCTCTTGTTCTCCGGTTTCTTTGTCAGCTTCAAAACCATCCCCACCTACCTGCAGTGGAGCTCCTACCTCTCCTATGTCAGGTCAGTGCCCCTTCCTCACCATCTGCCCCTGCTCCTCCCTGTAGGAGGCCATGCCCCAAGGGTGAGAGATTGTACCTGGGCTCTGGCAGTTTGCCCAGGGAGCAGGGTCCCTGCGCTCTGTGTCCCGCTCTGATGCCCTTGCTTGCCTAGGTATGGCTTTGAGGGGGTGATTCTGACCATCTATGGCATGGAGCGAGGAGACCTGACCTGCTTGGAGGAACGCTGCCCTTTCCAGGAACCACAGAGCATTCTCCGAGCGCTGGATGTAGAGGACGCCAAGCTCTACATGGACTTCCTGGTCTTGGGCATCTTCTTTCTGGCCCTGCGGCTGCTGGCATACCTTGTGCTCCGTTACCGGGTCAAGTCAGAGAGATAGAGCTTTGCCCTGGCCTGCACCCCAGCCCCTGCAGCAGGAAGCCCCCGGCCCCGGCCCTTTGGGACTGTTTTAACCTCGTAGACTTGGGCCCCCGCTGCTGGTGCAGCCGCCCTCCCCTCTCTCAGCTCCTCCACAGGCTGGCTGTCGGACTGTGCTCCCAGCCGTGGCCCTGGGGCTGGGGGCGCCAGGCCTCCCCGCCACGCCCAGGAGTCTTCCCGAGTTGATGCGGTCTGTAGGTCTGTAGCTTCCTCCCTCCTCTTTCCAACATCTGCATGCAAAGACCACGGGGAGGCTGCCACCTGCCTTCTGCCCCCGCACCCCCGCTCCTCTGTTGTCTGTCTGGGAGCCCCAAGCTCTCCAGGCCCCCACTGACAACTGACCAAAGCGGCCCCCCCGGGGGTCCCCACCACACAAGTGTTTGTAAACTGGGCTGTTATAAGGTTGGTGTTCCAGGGCTGGGCCCTGGTGGGGTCCCCTGGATGTCCCATTTGGACGTTGGAATGGAGCAGGGACGGACTCTGGAAGTCTCTTCCTCCTCCTCACCTCTCCCTGCCCCTAGACCCTGGCTGATTTGGACAATCTGTTGGGACAGAAGCTGGGTTTTCTGTCTGGATCATCCCTCCCAATCCTGGGGATTGGAGAGGCCTGGCGCCATGCGCTGTCCCCTGGACTCCTCCCCGTCACCTCTGGTGGGGGCCGGGCCTATGGCACCTCTGCAATAATGTCTGTGTTTCTCTCCCATCTCTTATAATTCTCTGGACAGTGGTCTGGACAGCTGGAACTGGAGAATGCACTTTATTCTGGGGGGTGAGTGGGAGAAGACCCAAGCCTCCGTTCTTGCTGCTCACGTGGTCCCGCAATGCTCCCTCACCTCTCCTGAGTTACAGGCACAAATATGCGAACAGGCAATCTCGGCCCTACACACACTCGCTGTCCCGCTGTGGCTCACAGGAAGAGTGATGGTGGTGGTGATGGTGGGTGCTGTGGGAAGGGCCGTGTCACCCTCCTCCCGGGGACCCCGCTTTGATTCTAAGGATGAGGCTGGTGCTGCCCGGGGCGTCTCCAGGATCCGCAGGTGTCTACCCCCCAGTCTTCCCTCCCTCCCTCCGTCCCAAGCCAGGGGTGGCACAAGGCACCAGCTCCCTGGAGTTCAGGACCCCACACAAGCACAAGCATGAGCATAAGATGAATTGGCCACTGCCATCCCATGGCTCTTCTTTTGTGTGTCAAGCTGGCAATCTCACTCCCCCTCTCCTTCCATGGCCACTTGCTGCTCATTCAAACTCTCGTCCACGTCTCTCCACCTGCCTTCTATCAGCCAAGGTGGACCCTGGGCACCAGAGCAGCATGCCCACGGCACCAGAGCGACAGACACACCTAGAACATGTCTGGCTTTCCTGGGGGTGCGGGTCCAGGCTCATTCTACTTCTGATTTCCCCTTCCCCTAGGGCTCTTGTCCCCCCTTCGTCCTGTACACACACCTCTCTACCTTCCTTACCCTGCCACGGATTCTCCCCATCACACAGAGATGCCGGTTGTATTTGTGGGGGTTCACCCATTATTAATTAAACCTATATTTATACAGTATGCGGTGTGTAAATGTGTGTGGGTCCGGCACCTGGTACCATGGGCTGTGAGAGCTCTTGGCAAGAAGTCTATGAGCTTCAGGGAGGCTGTGGCAGGGGATGGGAAGTCAAGCTGGTGAATGTGTATCTTATGAGATATTTGTATCAAGCTTCACATCTTACAAGTGCTTATGTTCATTATCTCAAGGGAGTGTCAGGTCAACCCTGCATTATCTCTCACGACAACCCATTTTGCAGATGAGCGGACAGAGACTTGGGTTAAGTAACTTGCCCAAGGACCCTTAGCTAATGGAAGTGGGAACCAGCTCTGGCAACCAGGTCTTCTGCCTCCGGACCCCTCATCCTTGGCCTTGGCCCATGATGCTTGTACTGGTGGATCTGCAAACTGCGTGCAGGGGCTCTGTGTCTGTTGCCGAGGTGCATTCTTGCCTGAGTGATACGTGACTCTCTTTTCAGAACTCACTGAGCCCTTGTTCCCCGGTTGTGCCTATGGGGGAGTGGGGAGGTTAGGGGCTGTGAAGGCAGTGAGAAGCAGAAAGCCCCAGGGACCTAAGCTCCAGGATGAGAGTGGAAGGAACCCCACTGGGCTCAGCACAACTTTCCTCATTTCTTCCTCGCTTCTTTCCTACCGAGCCACACTCCCATGGCCAAGCCATCAACCACCAGGACTACAAATGGCTCTGGTAGCCTGAGATTTGGAGTAGGCAATTGTCCAGAAGGCCTTGAGGGCTGGTGGCAGGATGACCCAAGAAGCAGTACATTGTCTCTCCCTCTTCCCTCCTGATCCTGAGCTTGGGGACTGAAGGAAGGGGCTGCCATCAGTCCTGCCGGCTGCCTGGAATACCCTAGTTGTGCTATGCTCCGGGCTAGGGTAGGGCCCAATCTATGACCGGATGGGTGATTGCCTGGAGATGGACTAACTTTGTTTCTTATGGGGGTGGGAGCCGGGGGTGGGAAGTGGGGCATGGGAATGGGAAGTGGGAAGTCTGAGTCCTAGCACCTGGAATTCTAGCTAGCTTTAGGGGGCACTCTGGGTGCCACCTTCTCCCTGGAATGATACCAACACGTGGCTCCTAAAAGTCAGAGGGCACAAAATTCTGCCACTATATAGTCTTTCTTAAGATTCTTCATTTTTACTCTTTCTCTTTTAAGATGAAATTTAAAATACTCCCCAAAGAGTAAAATTTATAAGTTCACACATCTGTAAGTTCCCCTCGGAGCTAAAGGAAATGAACAGCCATTCCAGAGCCAGCAAGGGCCATTCAGGCACCGAGAACATTCGTAGAGTGGCTCACAGAGAACATTTGTAGAGCGGCTCACAGAGAACTTTCGTAGAGTGGCTCACATATTTGCGAAGAAAGCACTTTTGATTCTTGGAGCAACTCCATGAGGCTACTAGGATGAGTATGATCATTTCCCCCTTTTACAGAGAAGGAAACCAAGGCTTGGAGAAGCGACTTGAGCAAGCTCTCAAGATGCTGTGCTCTTGCCCCTGAGAACCACCTGCGATTTCTCCCCCCAGTCCCAGGAACCTGCAGAGGGGGGGCATCTAAGCATGTTTTGAAATGGGCCCACTCTCCCTGAATGCCGAACTTCCTGGACCCAGAGATCACTTCCTTCAACGCAGCTGCCTTCTGTGACAGGGTCTGTGCAAGGTGCTGGAGGGCAGAGATGACCAAAGCACTTCTCTGTGCTGTGGCTTTGTAGCACCTGCTGCCCCATCCTGAGGTCCGACGACAGAGCACATGCCCACGGTATGACTCACAGTACTTCTGTCTGCAAGAGGCCAGTCAAATTATATGTTATTAATAAAACCTATATGGCTGTCATGCCCGCTGCGGGGTGGGGAAGGGGAATGTCTTGCTCTGAGCTGTGTGCAGTAACGCAGCTAGGGGCCTGTCTGTCTCGGGTGGCTAGGTAAGTGGAGTGAAGCTAGAGGAGTCCTCCAGGCCTGAAATGTCACCCCTAAGATCACATTCACAGCGTTACTCTACCTCCTCTCCCCTCACCCCATCGTACTCCTCGTTCAGAACTTTGTTAAAATCAAATGTGCTCTTTTCCCTGCTGCCTGGAATGCCCTTCCCTTCTCTGGCTTTTTTTAATTTTTATTTTTTAATTGAAGTATAGTTGATTTACGATGTTTCAGGTGTACAGCAAAGTGATTCAGTTATACATGTATGTATATATATATACGCATATATATTCTTTTTCAGATTCTTTTCCATTATAGGTTACTACAAGATATTGAATATAGTTCCCTGTGCTATTTGTTGTTTATTTAATTTATATGTAGTAGTGTATATCTGTTAATGCCAAATTCCAAATATATCCTTTTTGGTAACCATAAGTTTGTTTTCTATGTCTATGATTCTATTTCTGTTTTGTAAATAAGTTCATTGGTATAATTATTTTAGATTCCAAATATAAGTGATACCATATGATATTTTGTCTTACTTCACTTAGTATGATTATCTCTAGGTCCATCCACGTTGCTGCAAATGGCATTATTTCATTCTTTTTTATGACTGAGTACCAGCTTATTATTTTTTTAATGTTTATTTATTTATTTGTTTTTGGCTGCGTGAGGTCTTAGTTGCTGCACGTGGGCTTCTCTCTAGTTGCGGTGCAGGGGGTCCAGAGCGCGTGGGCTCTGTAGTTGCGGCACGTGGGCTTAGTTGCCCCGCGGCATGTGGGATCTTATTTCCCTGACCAGGGATCGAACCCGCGTCCCCTGCATTGGAAGGCAGATTCTCAACCACTGGACCACCAGTGAAGTCCCCCAGCTTATTTTTTAAGATCTAGTTCAAATGTCACCTCCTGTGCCAGAGGCAGTTAGTAACTTCCTCTCCCAGGCTTTCCTAAGGCTTCTGTCTCGCTCTGAAGTACCATCATTTGGGCCCCCTGGAGGGGAACTGCTATGGTCTGGTCCCTGTTCACCTTGTTCTGGTTGCTCGATACTAGCCCAATACCACGTGTTCAGTGAAAGAACAGATGTTTACATGTATAAGTGAAATATCCACACTGTCCTCAGTCTGGACGGAGGGTAGAGATCATAAAGCCCTCTTCTCAGCCCTGCCCAAGGCGCCTCTCTACCAGTTCCCGACTGCACACCTCCGTTCAGTGCAAGCTGTGTTTGCATGTGGAGGCATGCCCTGGCTGTGGGTGGTGGGTGGCTCCTCCATCGGTTACGTGGGTCCTGGGTGTGCCCGGTATGGAAGCACAGGGATGAGGCTGGGGGCTTTGAGGACTAGGAAGCCCCAGGCCCAGGCTATGGTTGGGTGCCAGACAAGAGGAGCAGGTTGAGGTGGGAGCTGTCCCTCAGCCCCATTCTTCTGCCTGCCTTGACCCAAATGACCAGAAGCCATACACAGGGGTCTGGGGTCTGAAGAGAGCCAGGTACAGAGGGAGGACCCAAGAAGACCTTGACTAGATCTCTGTTAGGAGGCAGGCTGAAGCGGTGAAGAGGCACAGAGGGAAGAATGCCCTGGGAATGGGGGATGGGGGATGGGGGATGGTGGATGGGGGTCACCTCGGGAAGGTCCAGGGGTGAGGTAGGAAGACCCAGGCCCCGGATTCTTGTTCTGGCTCTTCCCCTTCCTAGTTGGGTCAACCTGCGCAAGTCATTTCACCCTTCTGAGCTGCAGTTCCTGCATCTGTAAAATGGGCATAACAAGAAGCCCTGCCTGGGAGGTGGTGAGTAATGGGATGGAATTGGCGCTTAGTGACCTGCAGAGGGCAGTCCCAGCGGCAGGGCCCGCCTGGATGGAGGGCTGTACCACTGAGGGTGGGGGGAGGAGAGACAGATGGGGAAGAAGTCCCCGCCCCGGGCCTGCTCTCCGGGACACTAGCCCCTCTCGCCATCTCCCTCCTCCCAGGACCCGGCGGCCCGGAGCGCCTGGGCTCGTGCTGGCTCTTGCCCGCTGCCGGGCCGGATGCTAGGGCTGGCAGGGCTCCGCGCAGGCGGGCGGGGCGTGCAGGAAGCGTTGCGCCGCGCCGGGGCCTCTGGGAGCAAGCGGGAGACTCCGGCGGCGATCGGCTCCCGGGCCCGGGCAGCGGCGGTAAAGGTCTAAGTAGCAGGGGCGGGGCGGTGCTGGGCTGGTGCCACTAGGAGTTAGCGGCTGGGGACGCGTGGGACGCAGCAGGTGCTCTGAGAGGTGGGCATTCAGGCGGGCTTTACTCTTGGGTTCTGAAACCCAAGTAGAACTAGGAAAGCTGGGACCCAGTTTAAGAGGAGGAGCTCTGGACCTGTGTGAGCACAGGCCCCGTACCTTTCCTGCTGTGCCCTCTCCTTTTCTCACTTCCCTGGGGACCAGCGGTGATCTTCCGACAATTGACCTCCCTACCCCCATCCCCACCGCCAGTCGCATCTTGAGTCAGAGGCCCTCCAATTGATTTTATCCCACTGAGCTAGTTTCCCCAAGCTTTTCCAGCCTTCCAGGGCTGTCTCTTAACCCTTCTTCCCCGACCCCGACCCCGGGACTCCTGGTCTGAGCCCCAGGCTGTGCCTCCACTGGTTGGCCCTGCTGGCAATAGGGCCCAATGCACCCAGTTCTCCCTAAGGGTGCCCTGCCCTTAAGGAGTCACATCTCAGTGGAGACCAGGTGCCAGATAGCTGTATGCTTCATTTAAGGGAGCTCAGAGGGATCAGGAGAGACTTCCCAGGAGAGAGGACCTTTGAGCAGGTTCTTAAAAGATTGGGTAGGACTTCTGACAGGGGAGAAAGGTCATTCCAAGCTGATGAAAGAGTATGAACAAAGTTAGGAAAGTGGGAGCAAGAATTCAGTGAGCCTGGCGGGTGAGGTACAGGTCAGGGGGAAACTCAGGAAAATAGCTGGTGTGGGCCAGGTGTTTGGACGCTACATAACCTAGGATTTTAGGTAGGCGATTGGTGGCTGGGATGAGGGATGGGAATGGAATGAGACTGAAGGCAGAGGCCAGTAAGGAGGAGGAGGGTCTAAGTTAGCACACGGTGGTAGGGATTATGCAATAGGAACAGGCTGGCAAAGTACTGGGTTGAGGAACCGGCAGGGCTGTTTCCACTGTGTGAAGGAGGGGGGAAGGATTTGAAGACAAAGAGGTCAGATTTCAAGTAGAAATCATGTGATGGGGAAGATTTGCAATAAAGTAACTGGAAGGGGAGGAGGGATGCTGAGTTCAGTTCTGCGAGCGTGCGGCTCGAAGCATTGGCAGGATGTCCATATGGAGATATCAAATAGGAAGTCATTCATTCATTTATCTATTATTTATGCCAGCCTCAAAGGCAGGTTACATAAAAGTCACAGAGAAGATAAAATGATCAAACCATTAAAACTCAGCTAAAAGGACCTGATAGCTAAGGAAAAACTTCAGAGGAGAGTGGATGATTGTTACTGGAAAATGTTGGCTCAGAAAAGCCACTGAAAATGAACACAGGACTCATAGGAGCTTGCTGGCAGCCAAGCAAAAAAAAAGGACACCTAAATAAAACAGTTCACTAGGCTGGAATTCGGGAGAAAGGCGATCGTGAAGCCTCAGGGGAGAACCAGTGGGTGGTAGGATCACTCAGGTGGGGAATGTAGAGGAGAGAGGTCTGAAAGCCAAGCCAGGGCTTTGGTGATGCTGGCATTTAAGGAAAGGCTGATGTTCTCCTGAGGAGGAAGGGCCTCCCTTGGCCTGCATGAGAGGTGGAGTGGGAAAGTGGGGGTGTGTGGGGTCCATTCACACCATTCTTCCTGCAGCGGAACAGGATAGAAGGTGGTGTGCTCAGTCCCCCAGGCCCTGACCTTCTCTCCTGCCATGAGGTGGGGCTGCCATTTGCCCAGGGCCTCTTGGGGCCCTGGTCTGGGAAGAGTACTCCAGCCAGCAGGTGAGCAGGAAGTAGGGGTTTCTGTTGCCACTTCTCCCTTTCCAGAGTCCAGATGGCACCTCCAAGAGAGAAGGGATCCAGACATCAGGCATGCCAGTCCCAGCTCTGTGATTTACTAGCTGTTGGCCTTGGGCAAGTCACCGCACCTCCCTGAGCTTCCTTTTTCCCATCCTAAACTAAGGGAGTCAGATTAGATGATCTTTGAGTGTCCCTGTAGCTACATAAGTCCAGGAACACTTGTCTGATTTCATTTTGCATTCAACGAATATTTATTGAGTGCCTGCTATGTGCCAGACCCCGTGCTAAGTTCTAAGTAGGTACTTGTGAACCAAAACAGATGTGATCCCTGCTCTCATGGAGGAATGGGGGTGAGTGTGTGAATGACTGTTAATCAAATAATTACATAATGAAATATAAAATTTCATAATAACTGCTACAAAGGGGCAGTACATGATGCTATGAGAGCAAATGATGGGGATTTGATGTAGATGTGGGATCTGTGTATTGTTGAGCTAATGTGGGTGAATTCTGGATGCTGTTTCTTCCTTCTGCTTTCTCTCTGTAGATGAACGTATCCCCTTCCTGATCCACTGGAGTTGGCCCCTTAAAGGGGAGCGCCCCCTTGGGCCCCCTAGGTGAGGCCTCAGTGTCATACCTTAGGACACATCTGGGCACAGCAGAGTAGCCTGGGAAGGGTCAGGACTTGGAGAGAGCTTGATCTCCTGGGGAGAGTTGGTCTTCCGGGGCTGGAGAGGGTACAGACTCAACTACCAGGCCTAAGAGGAAGTTAGCTTATATCATCCGTAGTACAAGTCACAGTGGTCAGCCAGAGGGAGGACCGGTGGGAAGTGGGTGGAGTCTGGCAGTGGTCAGTCTGAGTTCCAGGCAGGCAGTCAGCAGTGGGGGGCTGGAGAGGTAGGGGCAAGACCTCAGGCCCTGGGAAGGGTATGAGAGTCAGATGAGGCTCTGGACTTGGGTGTCCAGAGTCAGGCCTGGATCTCAGGAAGCCAGAAGTTCATCAGTTCGGGCAGGCCTGGACTCTGAGCCCGTGCAGAGCCTGAGCCCAATAGCCAAGCCCCAGCTCATCCCTTTTCCTTGCTCACAGGGCCTTTATACGCCATCATGGAAGCTCAGCGGGCAGTGGTCCCCCATCAGGGAGGCACGGACAGTTGTTCCAGGGCATCGCTGCAGCTGGTAAAGGGACTGGCTCCTCAGTCAGCCTGAGGAGAGGGGCTGCTGGGCTCCCAGTGCGGGGGTGGGTTCAGGGAGCGTGGGGAAGAAGGGCTTGGAGAGAGAAACAAGCAGGAAGGAGGTATAGAGGATCCATTACAATCAGCTATCAGTGGACCCACTCTCCCTGGCCCCATTATCCATCTGTCCATGTATCCCTTCCTGCAACATTCATGCAGTGCACACTTACGATGTACAAAGCACTGGGAGGGATATAATATCCCTACCTTCAACACACTGCCTCTAGCTGTCAGGTGAAGATCACACACAGATAATCATGCAGCCAGTCAGCCCAGACTCACCCTCACTCGTTCCATGGCTTCCCACTTTCTGCCACAGGGGTCCAAACTTTCTGGACAGTCTGAGGGAGTCCTGTGTGTCCAGCACCATTCTGGGTTCTGGCATCTCCTGGTGTTGTGTCTTGACTCCGCAGCCTGACCCTACCACCTCCTTAAGCTCCTGCATTTCTCAGCCCCTCTCCCTGACACATTCCCTTTGCCTTCCCATCCAGAAGCTATCCAGCGGCACCGCCAGAACCTGGCCGAGTGGTTCAGCCGGCTGCCCAGGGAAGAGCGCCAGTTCGGCCCAACCTTTGCACTAGACACGGTGCACGTAGACCCTGTGATCCGCGAGAGCAGCCCTGATGAGCTGCTTCACCCACTGGCTAAGCTGGCCCTGGAGCATCAGCCGCCCTCTGCTGGGCTCCCCCCACTGGCCCTGTCTCAGCTCTTTGACCCAGATGCCAGTGGGCGCCGGGTGCAGACGGTGGTGCTCTACGGGACAGTGGGCACAGGCAAGAGCACGCTGGTGCGCAAGATGGTCCTGGACTGGTGTCATGGGCGGCTGCCAGCCTTCAAGCTGCTCATCCCCTTCTCCTGCGAGGACCTGTCATCCCTGGGCCCTGCACCGGCCTCCTTGTGCCAACTTGTGGCCCAGCGCTACACACACCTGAAGGAGACTCTGCCTCTGATGGCCGCTGCCGGTTCCCGCCTGCTCTTTGTGTTCCACGGCTTGGAGCACCTCAACCTTGATTTCCGGTTGGCGGGCACAGGGCTTTGCAGTGACCCGGAGGAGTCAGAGGCGCCAGCTGCCATCATCGTCAACCTGCTACGCAAATACATGTTGCCCGAGGTGAGTGCACCCTGCTCTGCCTCCTCTGTCCCCAATTTGCCCCCTCAGGATTTTCGTGTCCTGAGTCCGCATGTTTAATGGGTAGGAACGTAGGCTCTGGGTTAGTTCAAATCCTGCCCCTCCACTTCCAAGCCGTGGGACTGAGCAAGTCAGTAACTTCTCCAGGCTTCTGTTTCCTTCTCTCCTTGAGTTGTACTGAACAAATGAGATGCTGCATATGAAGTGCTTAGCACAGTGTCCTGGATCGTAGTGGGTGCTCAGTAAGTGTGAGTTATATTACTGTGTTCGTCATTATCTTCATCCTTGAACACTCAGTCTTCAGGGACTCCCTGGCAAGTGAGCCAATCAGGACACAAGGGTCTTTTTTTTTTTTTTTTTTTATAAATTTGTTTATCTTATTTATTTTTGGCTGCGTTGGGTCTTCGTTGCTGTGCACGGGTTTCTCAAGTTGCGGCGAGCGGGGGCTACTCTTCGTTGCAGTGCGCGGGCTTCTCATTGAGGCGACTTCTCTTGTTGCGGAGCACGGGCTCTAGGCGCGTGGGATTCAGTAGTTGCGGCGTGCAGGCTCAGTAGTTGTGGCTCGTGGGCTCTAGAGCGCAGGCTCAGTAGTTGTGACTCACGGGCTTACTTGCTCCGCGACATGTGGGATCTTCCCGGACCAGGGATCGAACCCGTGTCCCCTGCATTGGCAGGCGGATTCTTAACCACTGCGCCACCAGGGAAGCCCACAAGTGTCTTTCTTAACTATCAACTATGCTCTTCCCAGGCCAGCATTCTGGTGACCACCCGGCCCTCTGCCATCGGCCGCATCCCCAGCAAGTATGTGGGCCGCTATGGCGAGATCTGTGGCTTCTCTGATACCAACCTACAGAAGCTCTACTTCCAGCTCCGCCTCAACCAGCCAGACTGCAGGCACGGAGCTGGGGGGGTCTCAGCCACGCTGGCTCAGCGTGACCACCTGGTGCAGATGCTCTCCCGGAACCTGGAGGGGCACCACCAGATCGCCGCTGCCTGCTTCCTGCCCTCGTATTGCTGGCTTGTCTGTGCCACCCTGCACTTCCTGCACGCTCCCACACCAGCCGGCCAGACCCTCACGAGCATCTACACCAGCTTCCTGCATCTAAACTTCAGTGGGGAGATGCTGGACAGCACTGACCCCTCCAAGTTGTCCCTCATGGCCTATGCAGCCCGAACCATGGGCAAGTTGGCCTACGAGGGGGTGTCCTCCCGCAAGACGTACTTCTCTGAAGAGGATGTCCGTGGCTGCCTGGAAGCTGGCATCCAGACGGAAGAGGAGTTTCAGCTGCTGCATGTGTTCCGCCGGGATGCCCTGAGGTTTTTTCTGGCCCCGTGCGTGGAGCCAGGGCACCTGGGTACCTTCGTGTTCACTGTGCCCGCCATGCAGGAATACCTGGCTGCCCTCTACATTGTGCTGGGTTTGCGGAAGACGACTCTGCAGCGAGTGGGCAAGGAAGTGGCCGAGCTCGTGGGCCGTGTCGGGGAGGACATCAGCCTGGTCCTGGGCATCATGGCCAAACTGCTGCCCCTGCGGGCCCTGCCCCTGCTCTTCAACCTGCTCAAGGTAACAGCCCTAGGATCCCAGGCTGCCGGCCCCCATCCTCCTCGTTCACCCTTGCTCCTCCCCAGGAGGAAACTGCTTCTTCCTGCCTGACTGTGAATCCTCTTCTTGGCTCTGTTTCAGATTTGGGCAATCTGGCTTTTAGTGGGAATGGGGCATAAGGAAGAGGGAGAGAGAAGCCACAGGCTGGGGAAGGCTTGGAGGGGAATCTGAGGGTGCAGGGACTTTCATAACAATCCCATAACTCTAATGATAGGTTTTTGTTTGTTTGTTTGTTTGTTTGTTTTTGTTTTTTGCCTCTCTCCTCCTAGTCTTTGTTGCTGGGTGGCAGGGGTCACTACTGTCCAGGGTCTGTCCTGTGCTTTGCAGGTCCAGAAACCCAATTGTATCTGTTCCTCAGAGGTGATTAGACTCTGGGAGTGATGTCTCATCCTAACTTAATCACCAGAGACAGGTTTATAAAGCAGATGCCATTTTATTCATTTATACCAGGAGGATAAATGGCATTGGTAATTGGCTTAGGACAGTCCGTCTTGGGTGCAGGTCTGCTCCGGAAACCAAATTACAGGCCTGAGGACTGTGCTGTGAGCAGGGCGGATGTACTAAGTTTTTGATGGGAAGAAGTAGCCACTCTCGGCTGATGTCTGCCCGGGTGCCTTGTAAATGAAATATAATTATGATCCCTTTTATAGATGAGGAAACTGGAGCTCACAGACGCTAAGTAACTTGACTAAGGTCACTCAGATGGTAAGGAGAATAACGGGTCTGAGTGCAGGTTTTGTGGTTCTGAATCCTGTGCTCTTTCCGCCAAACTTTATTGATGTACTATGGATATTTCTAGGAAGCTATGGCGCCTTGCTAGGTAACCCTGGTCCGCTATAGCAATGTTTCAGTAATCGGTCTTGGGGAAGCAGAGCCCTGGTGAGCTGACAACATTTTAACAAGTTTTCCTTTTTATAGGCAGCAAAGCCTCAGGGTTAAAAACAGGGATTCTGTAACGCAGCTACCTGGTTCACATACACTCTCTGCCACTTACTAGCTATGTGACCTTGTACAAGTTACTTAATCTCTCTGTGTCCCAAGGTCCTTATCTGTTAAATGAATAATAATAGATAATAATAGAATCTATATCATTGGCCCAATATTAGGATTAAATGTCTTCATCTGCAGGACCTGGCACATAGTAAGCGCTATTTAATTGTTTGTTAAACACAAAAACAGTCTCAGGCAGCCCATCCCTTCTTACACCACTGCCTCAGGCAGGGAGGTAATGGCCATTGCTGAGGCCACCCACCCCTTTGAGGATGTGCTTGCCTCATCTGGATTGCAGTGAGAGGCTGTGGTCTCCTGACAGGGTTCAGAAAGCCACTCAGTTACTTAAGGGGGCACCACACCCACAAGCCCTCTCGGAGGGAGGGTTGACTAGCAGAGGATGGGTACCATCTGTTTCTTCATGAGCCTATTGATTCATTTTCCCAGAGTGACAGTTTGTGTGTCTTGTCTCCAGATGCTTGTTGGGGGAGGGGCACTATAACCTCCATGGTGGGAACCTCGCCTGTAAAAAGTGAAGAAAACACATGAGAGGAGGTGCCACAAGACAACCTGGTGGCTCTTGGCAGAGGAATGGACCTCTCCTTTCCTTTCAGAACCATTGCAAGGATGGCAGCTGATGTCACCAACCTCCCAAACATTCAGGTCTTCAATAACTATTTGAGTGCCTGCTGTGTGCCAGGCAATGTGTTAGATTCGGAGGAAAAAGCAACAGAACCCCAGGTTTCTGCCTTTTCTGATCATATGGTCTCAACATAAACATGTCAGCATAACCATGTGATTAAAAATTCTGGGAAGTGCCTGGAAAGCAAAGTTCCAGGTGCTATGGAAGTATGTAAGGGGGGAGGGGGGGACCTGGTTTGGGGGGATAAGTAAAGCCTCTCTGCAGGAAGGGCTTTTAATCTGATCCCTGGAGGATTAGCCAGGAGAAGAACTGGGTGTGGTGGGGGGAACACTCCGGGAAGAGGGCACAGCTTTGAAGGAGGAACAATCTTGGCACCGTCAAAAAACAAAAAACGGAAAAGAGAGAGAGAGAAGCCGAGAGGACAGGAGCAGAGCGAGCGAGGGTGAGAGGCTGTCATGAAGGCGCCGTGGTTGACAGGGGCCTGTCAGTGAAAAATTGATCGATAGTCCATCTGTTCCTGGAAGGGGGACCCCTTCCAGGGCCTGAGAGCGAGCTCTTTTTTTTTTTAAATAAATAAATAAATAAATTTATTTATTTATTTATTTATTTTGGCTGCGTTGGGTCTTTGTTGCTGTGCGCAGGCTTTCTCTAGTTGCAGTGAGCAGGGGCTACTCTTCATTGCGGTGCATGGGCTTCTCATTGCAGTGGCTTCTCTTGTTGCAGAGCACGGGCTCTAGGAGCACAGGCTTCAGTAGTTGTGGCACATGGGCTCAGTAGTAGTGGCACGTGGGCTCAGTAGTTGTGGTGCACGGGCTTAGTTGCTCTGCAGCATGTGGGATCTCCCCAGACCAGGGCTCGAACCCATGTCCCCTGCATTGGCAGGCGGATTCTTAACCACTGCACCACCAGGGAAGTCCCTGAGAGCGAGCACTTGTCTAACACTCGGAAATCAATTGTCTGAGGAGACACACGTACTGACAAAGCAAAAGACTTTATTGGGAAGGGCTGCCCGAGCACAGAACAGTGGGGTAAGGGAACCTAGGAGAACTGCTCTGCCACATGGCTTGTAGTCTCAGGTTTTATGGTAATGGGGTTAGTTTCTGGGCTGTCTCTGGCCAGTCATCTTGCTTGGCCCGTATTTAGTCTCACTCAAGGTCCTTCCTGGTGGCACGCATGTCTCAGCCAAGATGGATTCCAGCGCCAAGGATTCTGGGAGGTTGATAGGACAATATTATGGGGCTGGCGTCTCCTCCCTCTTTTTGGCCCCTCCTGAATTCTCTAGTTTTTGATGGCAGCACCATGTTCCTTATCGGGACCTCCTGTTATGAGACAACTCATGCAAGTGGTCATCATCGTGCCTGGCCAAGGCGGGTGGTTTTAGTCAACGGTTCCCTAACACATCTAAGAAAGAAATGGAAATTTTAATTCAAGCCAATCTGAGGATTATAACCCAGGAGACAGTCTCTCAGAGAGCTCTGATAACTATTCCAAAGAGATTAAGAGGGAGGCCAACGTATTCAATATATGTGATTTTGGCAACGGGGGTATGTGTAATCAAACACACATCGCAGTAGAAGATTGTACCCGGTTACGAGGGACAGACATCTCAGTTAATGGTTTTAGTGCTTTTCTAAGTATGGAAAGATGCAAGAATCCGGGTTCACAAAAATTTCTCCTGAAATATCTAAGGACCAGTTCTGTCAGTTTTCTCAAAGCACAAAGTGCCTTATCCTGATCTTTGCCCTGAATTCCTTTCGAGGTTATTGTATCCAGTGACTGCAGTGGCTAATGGCTTGACTTTGTAGAATTGGGTGGTGGGCAACATTCTTTATTTTACAATCCCTTCCCTTTCAGTCTTAGTTTCAACCAAGGTTTGGGAGGCATTTCGTGACCAATATGTTCCACAGCACTAGGAATGCTCATTCCCAGGTCAGGCCAGGATTTCATTGATAGGTCACTCAATGTGCTATTAGTGGACTAGACCCTATTAACAGTAGCCAAAATCCTCTGGACCCCCTGTCTTACTAGTCCGTTATGATCCAAGGAACGGTTCCCTCTTGTTGTTTCTTCCCTTATCCAGAGTTACACTATTACAATCATTCATCTTACAGAACTATATATTTGATCAATTGTTTCAAGTCACCTAATCATCATTAATTTTATCTGAGGCTCAGTCACACATTTGGTGATGCAAGAAACAACAATCTTATAAAATAGGCAAATACAAGTAATATAGCTAGTAGTATTAATAGGATCATAAGTAAGTATTGAAACTAAGATCTTCCACAAGGTGAGGCCCAGTATCTCCTCAGGTCTCTCAGCAGTCTGTTTTGCACCAATCTCTGTCTTTAAGGAAAATGATATATTGGCATTGTACATAAAGTTCACCAAAGATGTCTGCATATACAAGGCGAGTGGTGGGTCATTGTGACCCCTTACAGGATTGAGAAAGGAATGTTATCTTCTAAGGAGTTACATGGCTGGCGCCAGAAGGAGAAAAATTGATCTTTATGATTGAGCGGGTACTTCTGCCATTGGGGAGGTCTAGTTAAATGCATAATGCAGATGCACAATGCACACTGGAGGGGAGGGAGGAGGCCCAAATGGGCAGAGAAAAATTTTATGTTTAAATTTTTCTTGTCTTTCCTTAAAATATGAATTTTATTTCACGAGGCCAAATCGTGCAGGGTCTGAAGCAGTAGGAGCAACATCCGTCATCGCTGGTGGGATGACGGTGGTGATGTTGAAGATGATGATGTATTTATACCACCTAGCCCGGTACCAAGCTGAATGCATAATATATGCTAACTCCTTCCCACCATGCTTGGGCTTGAAAATGTACGGGGTGTCTGGGAAAAAGAAAGAATTTCCCAGTGTCTGGAGTACATGAGACGAGTGTTGAGAGGTGACTCCGGAAAGGTCAAATTGGGGCCAAATTATGCAAAGTTTTATATTCCACATGGGCAGTGGGGAGCCACGGAAGGTGCTGCAGCAGGGGGAGTAGTATGATCAGACAAATCGTGCTCGAGTTTAAGGGAGACCACCAGGCTGGAGCAGTCAGGAAGACTGCACCTTAAGCTTAGGCCAGAAGGCTAAACAGCACACAGTAGGCTGCAGCGCCCTCTCCCTTCTTCCCTTCCAGGTGGTTCCACGTGTGTTCTGGCGTGTGGTAGGTAAGAGCCGCGAGGCAGTGGCCCAGGCCATGGTGCTGGAGATGTTCCGAGAGGAGGACTACTACAACGACGACGTCCTGGACCAGATGGGTGCCAGTATCCTGGGTGTGGAGGGCCCGCGGTGCCACCTGGACGAGCCCACAGAGGATGAGGTCTTTGAGCTTTTCCCCATGTTCATGGGCGGCCTTCTCTCTGCCCATAACCGGGTAGTGCTGGCTCAGCTCGGCTGCCCCATCAAGACCCTGGATGCCCTGGAGAATGCCCAGGCCATCAAGAGGAAGCTGGGCAAGCTGGGCCGGCAGGTGCTGCCCCCCTCGGAGCTCCTTGACCACCTCTTCTTCCACTATGAGTTCCAGAATCAGCGCTTCTCCGCCGAGGTGCTCGGCTCCCTGCGCCAGCTCAACCTGGCGGGCGTGCGCATGACGCCCCTCAAGTGCACGGTGGTGGCAGCTGTACTGGGCAGTGGAAGGCATGCCCTGGACGAGGTGAACTTGGCCTCCTGCCAACTGGACCCTGCTGGGCTGCGCACGCTCAGGCCTGTCTTCCTGCGTGCCCAGAAGCTGGGGTGAGGCCCTGTCCTCGTGCACGGGTGGAAGAGAAGGTTCTTGGGAAAGCAAAGGGAGTGAGGAAGGACCAGGGGGTGGGGTGAAATCTGGTACGGGTGGAGGTGACAAGAGCTACAGAAGGGGACACAGCTGTGGACTACGAGAGGCAGGACGGTGAGGGAGGGGCCCGGTGGGTGGGCAGGCTCCATGCCGAACTCCTTCCTTGGCTTCTCACCTGCTCTCTGCCCACCTTCTGCTCCAGCTTGCAACTCAACAGCCTGGGCCCCGAGGCCTGCAGGGACCTCCGAGACCTGCTGCTGCACGACCAGTGCCAAGTTACCACCCTGCGGTGAGTGCCCTGGGAGGGGGCTCCATCCTGCTGGCCAGCTAAGGTCAAGGGTGAGCTCCCCACCTCCCAACATGCCTGGAACAGGCACACCCATGCTGTAGTAAAGAAGACGGGAGTGTAGACCTTGACCTGCTCCCCACCCCATGACGTCTAGTACAAGCAGCCAGGCAGGGGAAAAGATGCCACCAGCAATAAATAGGTGCTAAGAAAGCCTCTTGCGTGGCTAAAATCAGCCTGGGGTGGGGGGTGGAATAACACCCAGGCTGGTTACCTGGTAACAACGCCACTGATTCCCTCCCAGGATTTTCCCTGTCGCCTCACAAGGATGACCCTGACGCTGGGCACTCAATAGGTGCTCCTAAAGTGTTGACTGATTTACTAGCAACCCAGACGCCTGGGTTCCTGATTTTGGATTGGAGTAAGGGGAGATGAATGAGGAGGGAGGGAGAGGGGGATGGGGAAACAGGAAGGGAGGGTGAAGCAGGGGCTGGAAGGGGGTGAAAAAAGGAGCAAGAAGGAACATGGTAACGAGGAAGGGGAGAGGGAAGAGGGGCGTCTCAAAGGAGAATGGAAGGCGGGAGGAGGGGAGGGAGAAGCCGGCTTCCACCCCACTCTCCCTCCTCTGCAGTGAGCCTCACCCCCGTTTCTCCATCCTCTTTTCCTGGGACTGCATTTCTCTGCGTCCAGGCTGGTCTCTGCCCCAACCGGTGCACCGTTTTGGCCCAAGTCCCAGTGCTTAGCACAGGGCATCTGCTAGGGGCCCTCATAACCTTGGGGTGCTTGTGGCCCTAGGCTGTCCAACAACCCGCTGACGGCAGCGGGTGTGGCCCTGCTGGTGGAGGGGCTGGCGGGAAACACCTCGCTGAAACACCTGTCTCTGCTGCACACGGGCCTTGGGGACGAGGGCCTGGAGCTGCTGGCTGCCCAGCTAGACCGTAACCAGCAGCTACAGGAGCTGAATGTGGCCTACAACGGCGCTGGCGACACAGCGGCCCTGGCCTTAGCCGAGGCTGCCCGGGAGCACCCTTCCCTGGAGCTGCTGCAGTGAGTCTTGCCCTCCACTCCCATCTCCCCACCCGCCCTTGGTGAGTGGCCCTTGCCCTGCCCTGATTCTCCACCACCATTTCTCCTAGGGTCCTAGTGGCCCCATTTCTATTGACCCTGGTCCCACTGAATTCTAGCGTCATCCCTGCCTCCCAGTGGCCACCACCCTCCATCTCTGGCTTATTGCAAACACTTACCCCATTGCATTTCACAGCCAGGGGAACAGTTATGAGACCCCTTACTCTCTGTGCACCCACCCTCTGCCCCTTCTTCTCAGAGCTGAACGGCATCTACTCTTCTCTCTCCTGCTAGCCTCTACTTCAACGAGCTGAGCTCAGAGTGCCGCCAGGCCCTGCGGGACTTGGGGAGCACCACTGAGGGCAGTGCCCAGGTCGTGGTGTCACTGACAGAGGGGACAGCAGTGTCTGAGTACTGGTCAGTGATCCTGGGTGAAGTCCAGCGGAACCTCAACAGCTGGGATCGGGGCCGGGTCCGGCGCCACCTGGAGCTTCTGCTGCGGGATCTGGAAGATAACCGAGGAGACACCCTTAATCCTTGGCGCAAAGCCCAGCTGCTTCGAGTGGAGGGCGAGGTCAGGGCCCTCCTGGAGCAGCTGGGAGGCCCTGGAAGCTGAGACAGTAGCAGCAGTGTGTGTCCCCTGGCCCCAAGCCGCTTCTGTCTGTGGCCTCCTAGCTTGCACTACCACTTCCAGAAAGATCCCTTCAGGGCTGGAGGCAAAGGAATGGGCACAGCTGTGCCAGTTGCTCTCCTGGGGCATGTCCAACCAGTGCTTCCAAGTCTGGAGTTTTCAGGGTCACGGAACATGCTTCCCCTCCCTTCGGCTAGAAGGACTGAAAGATGTGGCGTTTTGGTGGCCACATTGTCCTGTAGCACCACCACCAATCTCCTCTTGGATTGTGCCACCAGGGGGCACACTTCTTTCGTCGGCCTTGCCAGGGGCTTTGCCATCCAGATGTGTTGGAGGGCCTCCGTGTCCTGCCTTTATGCTTTCTTGGGACCCCCTGGGACCCCCAGGATGCCAGCAGCCACTTTCCTCTCTCACTGGTGCTGTGTCCTCACCCTTGTTTCCCCTTCACCACAATGGTACCCAACCTCGGTGGCCCCTAGGGGCATGGGTGCTGACTGGCTGCTATTAAAGAGCTGTGTCTTCCAACTACTGTGGAGTCTTTTTTGACTGTTGCTTTCAAGAAAGGGTACTGTTCTTGGTCATTCTGTTAAACCACTGACCACGTTCTGTTGCAAATGTTTCTTGGGCACTAGTTTCAGAGGCCCTGAGGACTGTGGTGAGGGTGGCGCAAGAACAAGATGTCAGCGTGGGGGTAGGCCATGTTGGGCCATAGGGCTCCTGTCACCCTTCTCATACACTTATCCCAGGCTTGGAATTACAGTGCCCAGCAATTACAGTGACCTTTCTCTGTGCAGAGGGGGAACTGGGACGGCAGCAGAGTCTCCTGAGGAAGTCGGGGCTCAAGAATAGGGCAGGAGGGACATACACACTTCCCCAGAGGACAAGACTCTCCTCCCGTTAACCATTACCGACTGCTTCCAAGGCAGCGTCTTGGAGGAGGCGGGACGTGGCGGGGTAGGTGGGAGGGTCAGCTGGTTTCGATGGACCTTGTCCCTACACTGAGCCTGGCTCGCTGATCCAACCATGGAGGCAGCTGCAGGTAAGAGGCCAGGAGAAATCCTCTGGGGGGGACTTTAGGGCAGAGGGCAGATTGGAAGGCTTTGGGACCAGGACACACTTGGTACTGGGGCTTGGAGCCCTGAGGCAAATAGACTGGAAGTCAGGAGGGGAGAGGTGAGTGGGTGGATGTGTCTGCCTTCCTGGTCCACGCCCTGTACTGATACGCTCAGATTTCTGCGCATATCAGGCCTTGGCCGGGGAGGGGAAGGAAGGGGAAGGGAAGACCCTTTTGGAGCGAGTCCTGAATTTGGGGGTTCCCCGAAGTCCTTTCAGTTAATGACCGTGGAAGAGGAGTCTCGGGGGGCAGAATATGCCTCTCCTCCCCTCACCCCTTCTTTTCCCAGCAGATCTTCAGGACACAGCTTCCTTGGCCCCGTAAGTGCCGTGCTGTGAAGGATTGGGGCAAGGGGAGGAGGGATTGAAGGTGGGGAAGCTCTTCAGCTGCCGTTAGCACCTCAAGGCGAGCCTGGGACCCAAGTCGGGATGTCAGTTTTCTCCTACCTGCTTGACTTGCTTCCTTGCAGGAAGTTTGAGTTTAACCCCAAACTGGGCATTGATAATCCTGTGCTCTCCCTGGCTGAAGACCACGAGCCCTCTGGTAACCCCCCACCACTTGGGGCAACCGTTTCCTTTCCCCAGAGCCACCAGGGCTCCACACAGCTTCCCGTCTCCTTGGTAACCACTCACTCTGTCTCCCTCTGATAACAGCCTTGGTGGGAGTAACCGCGTGGAGGTGGAAGGGGGCCAGGCATTTCCTTCTGTCCCCCCCACTCTGCCTGGGCCGTGTTCAGCCCCGCTCCCCAATACCAAACTGGGCAGAAGCCTGTCTGGTGTTCTATCACAGGGGCAGGGTCTGCCAGACACAAGGTGACTGGTACTTGGGTCATGTCCCCTCTCCTCCCCCTTTTCTGCTGCCCACCTCCCCTTCCAGATCTCTGGAGCCTGGAACGACCTCGCTTCTATCTGCTGAACAGAGAGGAGGGCAGGAGTTTTGGCTTTCACTTGCAGCAGCAGTGGGGCAGGGCTGGGCATGTGGTGTGCAGGGTGGAGCCAGGCGCCTCTGCCCAGCGCCAGGGTCTTCGGGAAGGAGATCGGATCCTGGGGGTGAACAACCATGTCGTAGAACATGAAGACTATTCAGTGGTGAGGTTGGGCTGGGACCCCTGTGTTACAGCAGAACATTCTATAGCACCTCAGGGAGACAGAAGCCGGTTGGTCACCTCCCTGGGTATATGGGGGCAGGACCCAAGCCTCAACCTCCCCCATCTCCCAGAATTTAGGGATGCCCAGGTCCAAATGGTTGCGTGAAACCCTCCAGAGAGCTGGTTCCCATGGTGAAAAGTGTAGCTTCCAGGGAGGGGAAGCTGGCAAGAGGGGCCAGCCCAAGCCCGCTCTGTGTGCCCACCGTTCAGGTGATACGCCGCATCCGGGCCAGCGGTCCTCGGGTATTGCTGACGGTTTTGGCGCAGCACGTGCATGAGGTGGCCCTAGCTCAGCAGGGGAACGATGCCCACCTCTGTCCCACTCTCGGCCGAGGGGTCCGGCCTCGGCTGTGCCACGTAGTGAAAGACGAGGGTGGCTTTGGCTTCAGTATCACCCAAGGTGAGCTTAGAGCTCGGGAGGGGTCAGGAGGGGGATCTCAGCCCTGTTCTGGGCAGGCAGCAGGCAGAATCTTGCTGTTTGGGCTTCCAGGACATCGGGGTCCTTTCTGGTTAGTGCTGAGCACTGGAGGAGCAGCTGAGCGGGCAGGAGTGCCCCCTGGGGCCCGACTGCTAGAAGTGAATGGGGTCAGCGTGGAGAAGTTCACGCATAACCAACTCAGCAAGAAGGTACGGCTGCCTGTTTCCCATCCGTCCTCACCCCTCTGGGCCTGGTCCCTGCCTCGGGAAGCAGACGACTCCTCGACGCGCCTAATCGCCTGATCCGATCTTGTACCTCTGTCACCATCCTTCCCTTTACACTCTGTGCTAGGCCCTCCCCTCCCTTCCCTAGTGCCTCATTCCTGGGCCTGGGAAGAGGGGCTGTGAGGAGGTGCCTGCCTCTGCCCTCCCTACCCAGGAGGTTGATGCCGATGCCCTGCTGTGTCCCCACAGCTTTGGCAGAGTGGCAAGCAGGTGACCCTGCTGGTGGCAGGGCCAGAGGTGGAGGAACAGTGTCGCCAGCTGGGAATGCCCCTGGCTGCAACCCTGGCAGAGGGCTGGGCACTGCCCACCAAGCCCCGCTGTCTGCATCTAGAGAAAGGGCCCCAGGGCTTCGGGTTCATGCTCCGAGAGGAGAAGGGCCTTGACGGTCGGCTCGGTGAGTGGGAGCCCTGGGGGCGGGGCTGGAAGGTGGGCCTTGGGGTGGGCACACAAGTGTATATATACACCTCTCAGTGCACACAACTGGTGGCCCTGGCTGAACCCCATCCCGGGCCTCCTCCTCCTGTGCAGCCCCGGGTCAGCCCCCCGGTGTGCATACAGTGGCCTGGGCCGGCACTGGGGGTCAGTGGGAAGGAGCAGTGAGGATGTCTGCATCCCAGGTCAGTTCCTGTGGGAGGTGGACCCAGGACTGCCAGCGGAGAAGGCCGGGATGCAGGCTGGGGACCGGCTGGTGGCTGTGGCTGGGGAGAGCGTGGAAGGGCTGGGCCATGAAGAGACAGTGTCCAAGATCCGGGCGCAGGGCTCCTGCGTCTCGCTCATTGTCGTTGACCCTGAGGCTGACCGCTTCTTCAACATGGTGCGAGCTGAGGGGCGGGGGCTGGAGAGGGGGCAGGAAGAGAGCAGGGCTTGGGTGGGGGGAGAAGCAGCAGGGTTTGTCCTATCTTCCTCTTTTCCAGGTTCGCTTGTCCCCACTTCTCTTCTTGGAGAGCACAGAGGCTCCCGACTCTCCCCAGGATACCGGCTCAGCCTCTCTGGTTGAGACCAAGGACCCACCAGTTGAAGACACAACCGTCCCCTGCGGCTTCCGCCAGTGCGTCCTGTACCCTGGGCCTGGCGGTGGCTATGGTTTCCGACTCAGCTGTGTGGCCAGTGGGCCTCATCTCTTCATCTCCCAGGTGACTGATGCCCCAGGGACCTTGGATCTTCTTAATCATTTGCCTCTTGACAAGTCTTCCTCTGCTTCCCTCCCAGAGCCTCAGTACACCCAGCAGACTTTTCCGTGGTGTTCCAAGCTCTACATCCCCCCATTCCACCAGGTGACCCTAGGAGGCTCAGCTGCCCGGGCAGGACTGCAAATGGGAGATGTGATTCTGGAGGTGAACGGGTATCCCATGGGCGGAGAGAATGACCTGGAAAGACTTCAGCAGCTGGCTGAGGCAGAGCCACCCCTATGCCTGAAGCTGGCGGGCAGATCTCAGCAGGGCTTGGAAGCCTGGATTCCCCCAGGGTCTGGAGAGGTGAGGAAGGAGAGGCGGATGGATTGTGAGCTGCCAGAAGAGGACAGAGGGTAGCCAGAGAAGAGGGCAGAGCGGGAGGCTGCAGCGTGGAGCAGTGTGGGCCACTCAGGTTGGGACTTTAGGCCATGGTAGGTGGGGACAGAAGGACCCAGGGAAGAAGCCCCATTCCTGGGCATCCCAGTGAGGGGGGAGGGCGCAGGGAAAGGGAACTCTTCTCGTCTCTGAATGACCTCTTCCCTTCTTTCTCTGCTTAGGACCGGGCTGTAGCCTCAGATCTACTGTAGCACCCCCTATGCCTGGCACAGATCTGCCCAAGCTTTCCTGTCTCCACTCTCCAGCCTGAGGTGGTGGGAGCTGAGATGCTCTCTTTAAACTAGAAGCTGCAGCTCTAGGACTCCGGTTACCTCCAATCACAGGATAGTCCTTGGCCTCCCTCCCTTCCCATGGGCCCACCTCCTGGAGGAGGGTGTGCCCAGAGGCCTCAGGTGGGCCCACGAGGGAGCCTCCCCTTTGATTCCAAAGGAAGTCATGTGGGATCTTTGGGAGCTGTGCGCCAAGGATGATGATCTGCCTGAGATGAGTGGTATGATTTTGTGATTTATAACAAGAAATATATGTTTGGCCTTCATACCCTTTCCTGGCACAGAGCTCCTAAAATCCTTGGAATTTCCTAAGTAGTAAGACAGATAAAGCTGTCTTCTGTTTTTGACAATAAGCCCCTTTCAACTACACCTAGTTTTGTTAATGAGATGACTCTTGACAAGCACCTGAGAATGGGGCACAGGTTTCCAGGGCAACCAGTCATGTGATTAGAGGGTTGGAACTTTCAGTGCCCACCCCCCACCCCTACCCTCAACCTCCTGGGAGGGGAGAGGGGCTGGAGGTTGAGTTAATCACCAGTGTTCAGTGGATCGATGGATCATGCCTACATAATGAAGCCTCCATAGAAACCCAAAAGGACAGTTTCAGAGAGCTTTCCGCATTGCTGAACACGTGGAGGTGCTGGGAGGGTGGCGCACCTGGAGAGGGCATGCAGCTTCCATGCTCATACCTCGCCGGTGTATCTCTTCCCTCTGGCTGTTCCTGAGTTGTGTTCTTTATAATAAACTGGTAATCTAGTAAGTAAACTGTTTCCCTGAGTTCAATCGCTCTAGCAAATGTTTGAACCCAAGGAGGGGGTTGTGGGAACCTCTGAGTGATAGCTAGTAGGTCAGAGGCACAAGTGACAACCTGGACTCGAGATTGGTATTTGAGGTCGAGGGCAGTCTGTGGGACAGAGCCCTTAACCTGCGGGATCTGATGGTACCTCCAAGTAGAAAGTGTCGGAATTGAGTTAAATTGTAACACAAAAGTTAAATTGTGTCTACGGAGAATTACTTGGTGTGGGAAACCTCCCTCCTCCACGTTTCACCAGAAATGAAGTAGAACTGAGAACGTTGTAGTAAAATAGAGGAGAAACAGAGAGTTTTCCCTTTCCCGGTGGGCTGTGGGGCCGGCTAGGATTGAAGCCACCTGGAATTTGCCCTAAGCATGACTCCAGGACTGTTGGGTATATTGCAGGAATTTGGAGATCGGCTGCACCTTCCCTCTGTGGGCACCTTAGGATTGTGGGAGCTGGTGCCTGGTCACACTGTTGGTCTATTATAGAAATGGCCTTTCCCCACAAATCTGGCTGCCTTTGTTGGTGTTGGTGGAGGTAGGGTGACCAAAAGGGCCTCAGGCTCAAGGGGTGGGACCCAGTTTCTCTAGGAGAGAAGTTGAGACCTTGTCAAATTTCTCTCTTCTTATTCAGTCTTCAGGGTAATGGGTCAGCCCAGAACTGAGATGTTCCCATGAGGGGCACTCATCTCTGCCAAAAATCACAGCCCACAGTCCTGTTGAGTTCTACATCCAGACAGCTTTATTGCTGGGGCCTCAGAGGGCCCCAGAGACTAGAGGCTCACAGTCAAAGATCCAGGGGGTTGAGTCCAAACTGGCGGAGCTGCTCCTTGTGCCGGGCGTGGAGTCTCAGCACAGCCCCATCCCACTGAGGCTTGACGGCTCTCAGTTTGGCCGAGAGCCAGTCCAGGCTGTCCTGCAGACACCAAGCTTCAGATCTCAGGAAGGGAGAGGGCTGGAGGAGGGGTGTCCCAGGTTGGTCTGTAAGCTTTCCTAGCCAGTGTTTTCTCAGAGCTCTTACTCTTAGTGGGCAGGCATGGTTGTATCCCCTTAAGATAGAGCAGAGTCTCCTATGGAGATGTTTCTTTTCCTTTCCCCCTGGTCTGTCATTGTCACACTAGCTGGGATTTTGGGGGGGTGCTGGGCATCGGGATGGCTGGCCTTCAGAGGGTAGGGCTTACATGTAAGATTTCCTCATATTTGGGCTCCATGTCTGCCACGTGGGCCCGAAGCTGAGCCAGAGTTCAGTCCTACTCTCCAAGGGCCTGCACGGCCTCTCTCTGTGTAGCCGCAGCCTCCCTGTGGCACATCTCTGGGGACGGGGGCAGAAGGATGAAAGAGGACAGGGTGGTGACACTCTACCCTTGAACAGAGTCTCCAAAGGTACCCAAAGAGCAGAACTTGAGTGGGATCATTCCAGACTTCCCCAGAGCCATCAACTTTCCCATAGTTCCTATAAAGAGCTGAAATATACCATTAAGGTAGAGTAGAGAGAGTGGGCTTGGGACAAGAGATCTGGGTCCCAAATCTGGTTGTCATTTACTACTTGTGTAATGCCTGACATATCTCTCTCTGAGACTCAGTTTCTTCATCTTTATAGAGAAAATGACCCATACTTCACAGGCTTGCCGTGAGAGTTAAATGTGATAATGTATGGGAAAGCACCTAGTATGCAGGAAGTGCTTCATAAATGCTGACTGCATTTAAATTTGAGATAAGGCAAAGATTAGGAAAGGGGCTCAGGGCCTGCATGGCAGATAAGCAGCTCTTGGATATCTATAGCTAAACTAAAGCTATTTTAGGATAAGAAAATTTGAGGCCAAAATTGTGGAAAATCTGTGCACCATGCTAAAATTTTTCAACTGTATCCTGTTACCAAGAGGGAAGAGAGCAAAAGCTCATATATATATATATATATATATATATATATATATATATATATATATATATATATATATACACACACATACATGTATATGCTTATTTAGAAGCTCACTCATTTGTTAGCAAATAGTTATTTAGGACCTACCATGCATTAGGCCTTGAAGATAAGGAAATAAGTAAGTTAAACAGTTTCATTTAAGCTTGGTTTCATTATAAAAATCAGCCAAACTAAGCGGGAATATGTTTTGTTTTTTTAAAAAAATTATTTGTACTGTTTTTTTTAAAAAATTAATTTATTATTTATTTATTATTTTATTTTTGGCTGTGTTGGGTCTTTGTTTCTGTGCAAGGGCTTTCTCTAGTTGCGGCAAGCGGGGGCCACTCTTCATCGCGATGTGCTGGCCTCTCTTGTTGCGGAGCACAGGCTCCAGACACGCAGGCTCAGTAGTTGTGGCTCACGGGCCTAGTTGCTCCGCGGCATGTGGGATCTTCCCAGACCAGGGCTCGAACCCGTGTCCCCTGCATTGGCAGGCAGATTCTCAACCACTGCGCCACTGGGAAGCCCAGGAATATGTTTTGCTTATGGGAGACATGGCGGTGGTTGGGAGTTAGAACTGGATTTGGAGACACCATTGAGAGAGGGAAATGGGGTGAGAGACTTAGGTCTTCTTCTTATAACTTAAGATTTTTTTTTTTTTTTTGCCATCCTGAACTGTCTGCTGCAATTCTCAATGGTGGGAAAGTCAGTGGGGAAAGCAGTATGAGAGCTTAGATTGCAGTCTTCTAGAGAAGAACCATCCTAAATCCACCTCTTCAGTCTGGACAGCAGCAGTGATCCTCCGAGAGAAAGGGCTTCGAGGGTGGGGAAGCCGACCTAACTGCTCCCGAAGGCCCCTCACTTCCTCCGCCAGCTGCCTGCTGTGGGTCTCCATCGCCTCCTGCAGGGTGCAGCGCTGAAGACTCATCTCTGTGGTGGGGACGGTGGGTGGCCAGGGACCCAGGTGGGGACAGAGCGATGGAGAAAGGATGGGAAGTTGTGAGTGGGGAGGGCTCTGCTTGGTCCAGTGGGGCAGGTGCATAAAGGCCTTTTGGTTCTTCTTGTGGTGATTCTGAGAAGCTGGGGAAGGAGCTAGGAAACAAGGTCCCCTTCCCCCTGCCACTCAGGATGGGGATTCAGGCCCTTCTCCCCACTCAGTCCCACGGGATGAATGAGATAAAGGCTGTGGCTGCGTTTTGTAACCCACACAGCATCAAGCGCGTGGCATGGGCCATCGTGGAAGGTCCCTGCCCAAGATCCCAGAGGCCTTTGTTTGGTTCCTTCAGGATTCTTGTGTGTGCTGGGAAGGCTGAGACTAGGCATGGCAGATGGGAGTCCTCCTTGTCTCCCTACCCAGCATCCTCTGGCCCCCTTGGGTGTCCTCTTCCAGGCCCCTGTCTCCTGCCCACCTGCTTCATCAACTGCACACCTGCATATATGGCCTTCCCTTCACTCCGGGCCCCCTCCAGTTCAGCCTCCAGTTCTTGTATCCTCTGCTTCAGCTGGTCTTCAGAAGCCTTGGCTCAGCGGGCCTCATCCCTCCACAGAGCTGTGAACAGTCCCAGAGCAGCCCTCAGGACTGGCTGGGGACCCCACTAAATCAGCCCCCATGGCCTTGATGGACTCTGCCCACCTTTGGAAACCTGGCAGCAGGCTGCCAGCCTCTCATTGTCATTCTGGTGTTTGTTTTATTTCCCCCCTAGAATCCTACAGGCTCTTCGTTATTAAGAAGCGCAAACTCCCTCTGTGTTCTGGCTATGAAAAATAGCTGCCTTGGGACTTCCCTGCCAGTCCAGCGATTGGAACTCCGTGCTTCTACTGAAGGGGGTGAGGGTTCGATACCTGGTCAGGGAACCGTCATTCCACGTGGTGTGGACAAAAAATTAAGAAAAAAATAGCTGCCTTTATCAACCCTTACTGCCCACCGTTTCCTCACAACCCCAACTCTTGACAATCTTTTTCCACTAGGGGATGGTTAGAGATCAGCTCAGCCCTCCACCATAGCTCCAACCCTTCAAGCTCCCAGGGATACAGAAATGCCCATTGTCCCACCTCTATTGCCCCCAGAACTTCCACCCTTCTTACCCAAGTGGTCTTGGAGCAGCTCCTTTTCCAGCAGTGCCAGCCTGTGCATGGATTCAGTCTCCACATCTGCCCTGGCAAGATGGCAGAGCCTCAGCTTGTCAGGATCTCAGCCTTACCTACTCCCCTCCCATCCTCATCCCACACCCTGGACTTTTTTTTTTGCAGATCTCAGGACCACTAAATGAGGGATCTCTGATGGCAAAGTTTAATGAGTTCACTGCCCAGCACATGGCAGGTACTCAAAAGATGTGTAATGAATACATAAGGAAGGCACAGAGCCAGAGGGGGTTCAGATGGGCATGGGTGTTGATTTCCCCACTTCCCCAGCTCCATGGAACCTAGATGCAGATATGAAGGAGGAGGGTCAAGACAGCTCCGTCTTATCATGCAGAGGGCTGAATTCTCTCTGGAGGACCTCTGCTCGGTCTCTGAGCCAGAACGTGGAGAGGCAGGGGGCGCTCACCTCCACCCAGCCTGACTCACCAACAGCTGCATTCCTTTTCTTCTTCTGTGTCCCAGCTTTTGTCCCTTTTTCTTTGGTCTTAGGTCATATTTCCTTGCTGTCCTGGGGGAGAGAGGGGACTCATATTTAGGTCTGGACATGGAGCTGCTTTCCTGACCCCTAGACTGAACCAGGAGTCCCAGGAGAATTAGTGTTCTAGTCTCCAACTCTGTTTCTTATACTTTTCAGAAGCTTCTGTTCTTGGTTTCCTTGGAAACTTAGGCAAGGCTGAGGCCACTGGGAAGGATGGAGTTGTTTCTCTCTACCGGTCAGGTTCTAAGTACAGAAATCATTCCTCTCAACCCTCTTTCAGAGAAAACAAAGCTCAGTACCTGGTCCCTTTCCTCTTCCCATCATCCTTACCCTGCCTCTTCCTTCCTGCAAGACCTTCTCTTGCCTCTGTTGTGTCTCCCTGTGGTGTGACCCACTCACGAGGAGGGGCAGAGAAAAGGCCCAATGATCTAGGAGCCAGAGGAGGAGACTGGGGTCTGGGAACCAATCCAGAGTGGCAAATTTCCGTCGGGGGCGGGACTGAGAACTGGAAGGTTGGGTTTCTGGAGGCTGCATGTTGTCCTGGCAACTGGGAAACATGGTGTTCATAGGAAGGTAGAAGGGACTAAATATAAAGCTTAAAATACCAAGGTCTCAGAGGGCCAATACTCTCCTTATCCCCAAATCCTAAGTGTAGTTTGAGGAGAAAGGGCTTTGGAGCCGATCATCTATGATTCACTGCTCTGTAGCACAGCCTGCAATTTGGAGACTTACAAATTACAGATTTACACATCTGAAATAATGCTGTTGTGCTGATACAGAGGAAAAGGACTGACAGTAGCCATTTTGGGCAATTTACACATCCCAAGGTCTCATCAACAAAATGACATTATTAGGTTTAAAATTGAAGCTCTCCTTCAGGAAGGCACTCTGTGGTGTATGAAGGAAAGAAGTGCAGAAGAAGGTGGTTGAGAGAGTTTCCCCTTTCAGAGAAATGAGACGCAAAGGAGAGGTAGACCCAGGACCCCAGGGTGTTGACATAGAGAGATGCAAATGGAGAAGAAAGGTCACTGGTTAGAGATAGGAGCTGTGAGTTCTTATCCGCTCCGTCCGGATATGTAAACTTGAGCAAGCCATTTAAACTTGCTCAGCCTCAGTTTCCTGGTCTTTAAATCTTTGATTTTGGGGAATTCCCTGGCTGTCCAGTGGTTAGAACTCTGCGCTTCCACTGCAAGGGTCACGGGTTCAGTCCTTGGTTGGGGAAATAAGATCCTGCAAGCCACAGCGTGCGGCCAAAAAATAAAAAAGAAATCTTTGATTTTGTAAATCTTGAAAGGCCTGGATTTTCCCTGGGTATTTACAGGACTGTCTTCTCTCATTGTGACTTAATGTATTGCCTCTTTTCCTGTATTCCGGTCTGTGGTTGACTTGCAGACAGGTGCTGAGAAAATACCTTGCTTGGCTCCCTGCCGTACTGAGTTGGTTGGGGCTCCCTCTAGCGGACTTACTTGACCTTCTACTGAGTCCTGCGTTTTTCTATTTAAATTATTTACTGAGCAATGTTGCGGGGGGGGGGGTACCCCCCCTTAGGGATGCTTCTTGCTGGAGTCATGAAGAGTTGGAAAAATAAATCTGGGGAAGGGACAATGACGAGTGGTTTGCCCTGGTCAGCAGCCCTCGTCCCCCACCCCCTCTCTCCAGCCCTGTGCTATTGGGAGCCTTGTTGTCTGTCTGTCACTGGGATCTCTGGACACCATACTGGCTAGAATGAAAACAGCAGAAACTTCAGGGCTTTTCCCCTTGCGGATTAAGGGAACTGCTGACTCTTTCTTTAGATATTTCTATCTCTGTCTTCCTCAACATTTTTTGGTCATTTTTGGTCAATTGCCTGTTGTCAGGAACAGATCTGAAGAAACAGCCATGAGATCTGGGGGAAAAAATCCTTCCTCTAGGGAGCAGACAGATTCAGGCAGAGGCTGACGATATGTGTTTGTCACCTTCGTGGCTGCAGGGTACCTCTCTGACCCGGGGGACATTTTACAGAGTAAAGAGAAGAACTGGCCTTGTCCTTCCCGTTGCTTACTCTTCTTGTACCTCAGTGTCAGATAACCTTGTGCACATCTCCCAAATTGGAGATTTTTCTTCTAATCTTGAAGCATGTTTTTCATTTATTCCCCTCCCCCTCCCCCCAGAACCCTCTCTCCCTGAGTAGGAATGCAGTAGAGGTTCCTGTCCTGGTCCCTCCCTTCATCCAGAAGCCTGTTTGAGGACTTTTGAATAGAATAATTAGTGTCTCTGTTGTGCTGATGCACGGAGTCCCATATTGAGGACAGAAATTACAGAGTATAAACAACATATCGTGTCTCAGAAGAGCATTTACTTTTCAAATATATTCAGTCAACCGACTTTCAGGTGCAGAGAGGATGTGGTTTGGGGCGAAGGTGAAATGGAATAAGAAAATTGCCACAGGTCACATGATGTGATACAAACTGAGCCAGCTCTAGAATAATCCAGGAATGAGAATGACATTGTGATCAACAATTCAATCTCCAGCACATTTTGAAAACAAGCCAAGTGAAGATCGTGAAAGAAAGGTCAATCTTTCTTTCTTTCTTCATTAACCTCAGTTCATAAATGAAAACAGGAACGATCATTTCAGCAGAACTCTGTCTTCCTTTGAATAGGACCCTTTCTGGGGGTTTTAAAGAGATACAGAGGAGAGAAGCGTCACCCTCTCTACTTCATTCAAATGTGAGACAAATATAGGTCATCATATATTAAAAGAAATATGGGGACTTCCCTGGTGGTGCAGTGGTTAAGAATCTGCCTGCCAAAGCAGGGGCCACGGGTTCAAGCCCTGGTCCGGGAAGATCCCACATGCCGTGGAGCAACTAAGTCCGTGTGCCACAACTACAGAGCCTGCGCTCTAGTGCCCGCGAGTCACAACTACTGAGCCCACATGCCACAACTACTGAAGCCTACGCGCCTAGAGCCTGTGCTCCGCAACAAGAGAAGCCACTGCAATGAGAAGCTCGCACACCACAACGAAGAGTAGCCCCTGCTCGCCGCATCTAAAGTCCGCGCGCAACAACAAAGACCCAATGCAGCCAAAAATAAGTAAGTAAGTAAATAAATAAATAAATAATAATAAAAAAAAGAAATATGGCTTACTGCAGCAGAAACAGAGTGCCAATTTTACAATTCCATTCTATACAGACCATACTGAACATAATGCAAATTGGAAGCCTTAAACCAAGCCAGAGATGTACAATGATGATGTACATTGTGAAGATGACCTACAGGTTCATACACAGCTCCAAGGGTTAATTTCTTAACCTATACTCCATAAAATCTAGGATTTGACTACGAGGGGAAAAAGTACCCTTGCATGTCTACAGTGTGCTAAGTACTGTGGAAGACCAAAGTCGATAAGACAATATAGCATAAATTAATGTGTGGCAGGTGAGAAATAGATGATTACGGAAATTTAGAGGAGGACTGTCTGGTAAGGAGGACAATATTTGAGTTGAGTATAAAAAAATGGATTGGACTTTAGTAGCACTCTTTAGGCAGAGGGAATGCTCTGAGTAATAGTGATGAAAAAAGAAAGAATTGTGGTATTTTGTGAGTTGGTGAGTCACCCAGCATAGGATATATGTACTGGAATAGTATAAAACTGCAAGGTAGTTTGGAGTTAGATCATAACTGTTAATTTCATTCAGGAGGCAATGGGGAGCGTTTAAAGTTTTTTGTTTTGTTTTGTTTTGCTTTATGCTGTCAGACCTATACTTTAGGAACACTGGTCTGGTGGCAGCATGGATTGGAGGTGGCAGGGAAATGAGTGAGGAAAAGGTTTCAATAGCCCAAGGGAGAGGAAAGGAGAGCCTGCAACTAAGGGTGGACCCACTAGGGATGGGAAGTTTTGACAATTATCTAAGAGCTTTGTCTATATGTTTTCTTTAGACATTTTAACTCTTTCTAGGTGGGAATTGACGAACGGAAATTCTACTGATAGGAAATGATAATTTTGACTCCGCAATCAATCTTAGATACAGGCCATTGAATTGCAGACAAGGATATTTTTTCCCCTCTTACAGGACTGTTTGATAAGCTTAATTCCCTAATCAGTCAAGAGTTTGCAGAAGAGCCAGGTGGGGTATCTAAGGCGGAAGTGAGTACTTATTGAGACACCAGGGCCTGCATGCTCCCAAAGCTGAGGCTCAGAATTAGCAAATTAGGGCAGGGAACTTCCTTCTTTGGGAGAGAGGTTCTTTTTTTCAAAGTTCTTCCAGCGGAACTTTGAGACTAGGAAAGTGGAAATGACTGGGAACTGCATTGCTCTTCCCTGGGAGGAGCGAGGACTCCTCAGGCCAGGGCTTGAAGCTCAAGGTTTCTGTGGTCAGGGCTCGATGCTGGTGGTGCCCACCTGTGGTGCAGTGCGCTGAGCAGGGGAATCTTAAGTACATATTCAATTTCCAGAAAAGGAACTTGTGTTCAAAGCAAAAAAAGGGGGAAGTGTTTTGTTTTCAGAAGGGTCAAAGGGCCTGGAAGAAGAGCTCGAGGCCTAAGTGTCTCAAGCCTTTCTGGGATCTAATCAGGATGCAACAATCTGCAGCATTCACATTCCTGTCCTTGGTCCTGACTTAACTAGGAGTTTAAAACACTAGGGAGTGGGGGAAAAATTTCCCTTTTTCTCCCACAGTGTTAAGAAGCAAACAACTTTAAGTTCAATTTCTCATTTGTCAGGTGTGGAGTAAAGACTTGAAGTTCAGATTCTTTCTACGGCCACCTGTCTTAATTTAAATAGCCCAATGACCGCCTCCAGGAGGGTCATCCCACAACCCACAAGGAACACGGAGGGCTCGGCTTCTGCCTAGTGCGCAGGCTCCACGTTAGACCCCGCCCCGCCCTTTCCCCGCTCCTCCAGCAGGGGGCGCAGCGCGAAGGTTCCGCCTGGGCAGCACTCCCCCCCCGCCGCCCCCCCCGCCACTCACGGTAGGGGCGGGGGAGACGGCGCGGAAACTTGGCCGCAGCTTTCCGGGAGCTGTGGCTCTGGAGGGGGTGGCACAGGAGGGGTCGCTCCCCAGTCCGGACGCGGCCGCCCGCTCCACGCGCTCCTCCCGCCCCCGGGATCGCGCTCTCTGAAGGGGCGCGCCCGCGCGGACCCACGCTCCCGGCACCGCCCACTCCCCTCCCCGCGACCGCCCCTCCCTCCGCCCGGACGGCCGGCGGCTGTGACGGCGGCGGCCGGGAGAGGCCCCTCCTTCACGCCCTCCTTCTTTCCCTCACTCGCAGCCAAGCGGAGCCGGCGGACGCGGCTGGGCCCCTAACCCTCCCCGGGCTATGGCCGGCAATGTGAAAAAGAGCTCTGGGGCCGGGGGCGGCGGCGGCTCCGGGGGTTCGGGCTCGGGCGGCCTGATCGGGCTCATGAAGGACGCCTTCCAGCCGCACCACCACCACCACCACCACCTCAGCCCCCACCCTCCGGGGACCGTGGACAAGAAGATGGTGGAGAAGTGCTGGAAGCTCATGGACAAGGTGAAAGGCCTGCAGAGGACCCGCGGGAGCAGGGGTGGGCGTGGGCGGAGGGGCCGAGGGACGGGAAGGAAGGGACAGAGGAAGCTGGGGGAGGGGACGGGTCATGCGAGGCTGGGGAGGCGAGGAGCTGGGGTGACGGGGCGCAGGGGTGGGGAATATGGGGGTGGGGAGGAGACCGGGAGGATGGGGGTCGGCGGTGGGGGAAGGGCTGCGGTTGGGAGTGAGGGAACGTTGAGGTGTGTGTTTGGGGTTGCGAGACAAAGATGGGGTGGCGGCTGGGGTGAAGGGTAACTGGGGAGCCACCAGGGAGGAAGTATAATGGGGGTGCAGAGTTTGCGGCTCTGTGCAGGGTGTAGGGATGTGGGTCACGGAGTTGGCCCCGGGAGATAGGAGGGAGGGGGTGAGGAAGAGCGCTTGATTTACCGGCTGGGACTGTTAGCTGGATGAGCTCTGACTAGGGAATTAGGTTTACGGGCTCTGATTGAGAGACCTGGGGTCCTGACAACTCCGCAGGCAAACTGCGCTCTAGGTGAGCGTATAGTTTTTGTTTCTGTTTTTTCTTCTCATTAAGATGCAACACCGAGAGAAAATAAATGGGGGGGGGGTGTTTAAATGGGCCAAGGAAGGAACTTTCCTCCACATCTAGCGCTGGCTCAAGTTTTTCTCCTCCAAAACATTGAATGGGATCCATTGCTGGTGCTGAGATAGATATGCACTGATTAAACCACAAGTTCTGGTCATAACCATTATTTTAGTAGAGATATATTGACTGAGCGGGTTAGGCAGTAGATTCTGACTTCTTCCAGAACTTCCTCCTTACACACACAGCTTTTCGTTGGGTTCTACTTTTTTTGGTAACAGAACCTGACTCCTTATTACAGAACCTGACTTTAAACTTGTTAGATGAGCTGCTTTGGTGACTTTTTTTTTTTTTTTTTTAGCAAGTATGAAAAATAACCCCACTTTAAGTTTGGCATTTGAGAGAATTTTACTTCCTTATAGTTGTGTCTGTATAATGAAACATAGTAGTTAGTCCGAAGTATTTAAGAGTGTTTAAACAGTCTAACGGTTTGTTCCAGAGAATTCAATATTTCCTTGCTATTTTTCACATTTATTAATAACTTATTTTTGCAAAATTCATTCTGCAGATGAAAGGTGACTTGAAGGATCAGGCGTGTATTGTAAGAGAATGGTGTTATTTCCTCCAGAGTAAAATTTTCTTTGGTTCCTCTCTGGGCCTAGGTTCCTCTTCTGTAAAGTTCTTCATGGATTGTTTTGGACTAGAAACAGCTAATAAAAGTGACTATGAAGCACTTGGCAAATATAAATGTGCTATATAAATGCTTAATAAGTCCTGTGTATGTGTTAGCGCTCCTGTAGTGCATACCAGTGGTTTCAGAAGCTACTTTTTCACTGCTGGTTCTTCTCATGTTAAGTAATTGGTATGGTAATGAATAAACAAGTATTTGTATGTTGATTATGTTGGTGTTATAATGCTAATTTCATTATTAGAAATTGTAATAAAACCATTAAAGAAAGTTAGGCATAAAGGAAATTTTAAATGCATTGACACCTTGAAAATATATATGGAATATATTCAAAATCCGAAGATTGTAGGTTTGCATTTTAGGGAGTTAGAGTTAATGACTTAAAAAGTTTCTCCTGGAATGAAAAAACATTTGCATTTCTAGTTAGTTTCTCATTGTATCAACATGCGATGTATCAAAATCGTATTGATTAGAGACCTCTCCTTAAAAATAATAAACTTTTTATCAAATTTTTGAGTCTGTGTAACGTAGTCCTTAAAATAAGATTTCCCCTTAAGTCTTTCTCATTCATCTCTTTAAAGAGTGTGTGTTAAATTATGATTTCTTTTGCAGAATGTTTAATTATTGGGGAAGTATAAAGACCTCTCAGTTTTGAGTCAATGCTTTTCAGGTTTCGGTAGTTTCAAGGAAAGTAGGCTTCTGGCTTTTCCGTTCTAGCATTGGGAAAGGAATGTTTTATTCTTGTGTTGCTTGTTTTAGAAAATGATTTTTAGTACTTTTTGCCCCATATCACATATTACTGGTTGTGCTGAAATGAAAATAGTTCTTTCTGATGTATTAGTCCAGTAGGTTCGTACTGCTTTCCAGATTTTCTGACCAATTCTGTAGTGTTGTTAGATTGCACTGTCTATTTTACTCTTGCTGTTTAGAGCATAGATGTTCTCTTTTTTCACTTTATTTTTATTGTTGAAAGTCTTAAGTGTATCACTAACCCTTCTTGACTTTATGCCATATGATATAAGTGGAGAAGAACTTAGTGTCAAATCTATAGATGTCCCACACATTTATTGAATTTAGCTCTAAGTCACCATCTCATATCTGTTTTAACCTTGTCGTTGAAGCTAGGTGAATATTATTATCCCAGCCTATTATTAATCAGTTTATTGGTTTAGCCCTGGGAACTGTCTCCTCTTCTCCAATATTGGATGTATACGGATGGAGAAGTTGGCGTAAGTCATGGGTTCTGGTCAACATAGGCCCAATTTACTATTCCATTGCAGAACCTAAACTCATTCTTGGAAAAATGCTTGTGCTAGAATGCTTGTTATTAAACAGAAGATGTGGTCAGCCTCTAGGTTTTTTTTTTGCCACCCCGGTATATTGTAATTAATATTTGTGAAGATACTTGTATGTGAAGAAAGTGGCTAGTAAGTAGAGAGACAGCAGGGCAGGGGAGTGGAGAGAGCAATCATATAAATTGCCTTGAATGTAAATATAGAAGTATCAATGTACTTAATTTAGTGAGAGACTCAAAATTCTGTTATGAAGTAGAGTGGGAGTTGGCAAACTTTCTGTCACAGGACAGATAGTAAATACTTTAGGCATTACTGGCCACATATGCAGTCCTATATTCTTTTTTTTTTTTAAATAAATTTATTTTATTTATTTATTTTTGGCTGTGTTGGGTTTTCGTTGCTGCACGCGGGCTTTCTCTAGTTGCGGCGAGCAGGGGCTACTCATTGTTGCAGTGCGCGGGCTTCTCATTGCGGTGGCTTCTCTCGTTGTGGAGCACGGGCTCTAGGCACGTGGGCTTAAATAGTTGCGGCACGCGGGCTCAGTAGTTGTGGCTCGCGGGCTCTAGAGCGCAGTCTCAGTAGTTGTGGCGCACGGGCTTAGTTGCTCCGCGGCATGTGGGATCTTCCCGGACCAGGGCTCGAACCCTTGTCCCCTGCATTGGCAGGCGGATTCTTAACCACTGCGCCACCAGGGAAGCCCACTATATTCTTCCTATTGTTGTTTTTACAACTCTTTAAAAATGTAGGGCCTTCCCTGGTGGCGCAGTGGTTACGAATCCGCCTGCCAACGCAGGGGACACGGGTTCGAGCCCTGGTCCAGGAAGATCCCACATGCCGCGGAGCAACTAAGCCCGTGCACCACAACTACTGAGACTGCGCTCTAGAGCCCGCGAGCCACAACTACTGAAGCCCGCGCACCCTAGAGCCCGTGCTCCACAATAAGAGAAGCCACCGCAATGAGAGGCCTGCGCACTGCAACAAAGAGTAGCCCCCGCTCACCGCAACTAGAGAAAGCCCGCGCGCAGCAATGAAGACCCAACACAGCCAAAAATAAAATAAAATAAAAAAAAATGTAAAAGCCATTCTTATCTTGCAGGTGTACAAAAAAGGCTGCAGGCTGTAGTTTGTCCACCTCTGAAATAGAGCATCATGCTGGCAGTATTTTAGGTCCATGCTATGTTTTTATTTTAAATTAGCTTATGTTAGTAAAACCTTAAGGTGTTCATTTATTTAACGGGCTATAGTGTATTGGAAAAATGCTTTCCTTTAAAGCATGGATTTAAAAAAGCATTTAAAAAAGATAATCCTTCTGCTACCTACCTTCTCCCGCTTGCCCTCAAAAAAGCACCTTAAGTAACTTCCTGTATTTTGGAAGTAAGATGCACTTAATAGAATTTATGAATCAGTATATTTCATTGAACTCTTTTCTCCCTTTCTTCTTACCTTTCTTCCTATGCCTGCATGCTCACTAAATCAGGAGCACAGTAGTGCTAGGTGTAAATTCTTACATTCCAGGAGATTACATTATAGTAATAAGTGACTGTATGTTCAAAGTGATATGGGATCTCTTAAGTTTAAACATCATGTACATATTTCTTCTCTATCTTAACCTCTGAAGATTGTAAACTCCACGAGGACAGCAGCTATAATCTCTTTATCTCCTGCAGTGTCCAGTCACAAGGCCTTACACAATAGTAAGTGCGTTGTAAATATTTGTTAAATTAAACTGCTTTGTGTGCCCCAAAGGAATTCTGAAAGGAAAAGGCATGGGGGTGGGAATCATTTTTAATTACATTAAACTTACTTATTTCTTTCAGTAGTTTTTTGGCGGTATCATCCCTATTTTATGGATACTTAGCCTCAGAGAGGTTATGTAACTTAGTTAATAAGGGAGCTTGACTTGGAATCCAGGATTACGCAACTCCTAAGGCTTAGTTATTTCCTCCATACAGTAACTTCTCAGGTATACAACAAAGTCTCGATAACAAAAGTCATTTTTCGGAAAGTGACCTGTGTAGGTATACGACAGCAATTCTCACACACGCACACACACACTCTCACACCCGCCATTCACACACTCAGGCAAAGTAGATGTTCTCTTGAATGATGTTAATGTGGTGTTTAGCTAGTACTATTAAAAGAAATATCTTCTTTTAAGTTAAGGGTTTGTGTCTCTTCAAATTATGTGGGCTGGTTACTTTGCATGGTTATCATGGAGGTTTGTACACATTATTCTCCCATTGCACTTAATTCATGCCATTCAGCTCTGATGGCAGCTGTCCTTGATGAAACATTTGCAGTGCGGTGGGGGGCTCTCAAAACAATAAATGTGGGCATTTCATCTTGTAGCACCCACCAGGTGGTGCTGGTTCATGTTATTTTTCTTCTAAAAATTGGAAACCCTTTCTGTTGCTATTGTATTAATAAAGTAGGTGTTTATTTTCTGGTAGTCAGCCCCTTCCCAATTTAATTTTAACTCTAGGAATTTTAGTCACCCAGGAATTTGTGATTCAAAATAAAGGTATTGGGATTCATTAAAAAAAAAAAGTGATAGCATTTACCACTTTTTATTTCATCTGTTTCTCCCTCCACTAGAGCTCTTTAGGATCAAGGCTTTGTCTTTTTTTAAAATTTCTTTTTGGCTGCACTGGTTCTTCGTTGCTGTGCACTGGCTTTCTCTAGTTGTGGCGAGCGGGTGCTACTCTTCGTTGTGGTGCGCGGGCTTCTCGTTGCGGTGGCTTCTCTTTGTTGCGGAGCACGGACTCTAGGCGTGCGGGCTCAGCAGTTGTGGCTCGTGGGCTGTAGAGCGCAGACTCAGTAGTTGTGGCGCACGGGCTTAGTTGCTCCATGGCATGTGGGATCTTCCTGGACCAGGGCTCAAACGCGTGTCCCCTGCATTGGCAGGCGGATTCTTAACCACTGCGCCACCAGGGAAGTCCCAAGGCTTTGTCTTAACATCAGTTCCTGTGCCTAACACATAGTACTTGCTGAATGAAGTGCAAACATTTTAACAAAGTAAAATGGGATCAAAACATGTTCCCTCATTTTCTATGTGATTAATTAGGAGGATCAGGTAGGGAATCTTTTTTTTTTTTTTGAGTGTTGAATTAAAGTAACATTTACTAAAAGTAGTTTTACCTTTTTTGGTTATAAGGGTAATATACAGTCATTGTAAACAAAAAGGTTGTGTTGTTTTCATGCCTATTAAGAATTCCCCCAAGGGATGTAAAATTCTCCCTAGTTCCGTATGAATCGTGAGCTCACTGAGCATTTCATGTGATTCATGATAGAAATTTTGAAGGGTATATGGGATAAAAGTAGGGTTAGGCCAGGGAAGAACATAATCTGCTCTGTTCATTTCGTGGCTTTGGTTGAAGTTTTTGGTGACCCTTGCTGTAAGTACAACCCGTTTTTAATCTGTTGTTTGTTGGCTGTATACACGTGGGCAGACTGGTCCCCAGGTCTTCACTTTCAGTGGAGTTCATGTTATAGTCAAACATACGGATAATGTTTATACTATGAAAATCACCCCGCTAATGACTAACCTAGGGCCTTGAAAGAAAAATGGACTAAGCATTAGTTTGAAAACTGAGCCTAAATTTCAATCACATTTTCCAATGAAGTTGTTAATTCTGATCTTAGAATTAATTCTGATCATTAGGTTTGTTGGAAGAGGGGGATTATAACAAGCAAGTCATTGTGAAATGTTTTCATGATTAGCACATTTTGTGCTGGAAGGAAATAGGTGGGAGTAGTCAACCAGGAGCACTGGAAGCCAGCCTCAGCTCTGTCCCCACAATGTTCCTTCCTGCAGCAGCTTCCAAAAGGAGGAGGGGAAAGGGGTGCAGTGATGGTATTGGTGGTACACACCCACTGGGGATTCAAGTCCTAGGAGATGGAATGTCACTGCCATAGAAACTCCTAAATCAGCAATGACCCTGGGTCTCCCCTCTGCAACTTTTGGGATGGATGGCGAGTCTTGCTTAGCAAACTCCTCTGCCTTGGGCACCTTCTTACAGCCACCACTGACCTTCCCTCTTGCTCTGGGATCAACCACAAGAAATCTTAAAATGAGGCCAACTCACTGCTACTTCATTGAGCGGGATGGGATACTGATTCCTGCCTCCTTCTTTCTTAGAGCTACTTTGAATAGCAGTACACAGGTGTAGCACTCTTTGTGAAAAACAATTTATGAACCATGAAATATGCAGAACAAAATGTAAAGGTCTCCTTTTACTCTCATGCTGCAAAATGACTACCCTCTCCAGAGGTAACCACTGTCTACTGCTAGGGGTCCATCCCTCCAGTCCCTTGTTCTAAGCAGCTCTGAGAAGGCCGGGTGGATAGCATTGCCCTTGAAAGGTTTATGACTTGAGCAAGTTGTTGCCTTTTTGGCATTTACTCACTAAGACTGATAACTGAGTTCTAATAATGCCTTATATTGCTGAGCAGTTTACAATTTCACATCTGCTGATAGAGCAAAAATTTCAAAATAATGTGTCTTATGAGAAAGAAACAGATTCAGAGAGTTTAAGTAACCTAAGCCACCCAACTAATACTTTTGTTTTTTTATGTGGATCTTGAACTGCTGTTCAGACTCTAAGTGATTCTTTTTTCTTTTTTAAAAAATGTATTTATTTATTTATTTTGGGCTGCTTTGGGTCTTCGTTGCTGCACGCGGGCTTTCTCTAGTTGCGGTGAGCGGGGCTACTCTTCTTTGCAGTGCGCAGGCTTCTCATTGTGGTGGCTTCTCTTGTTGCGGAGCATGGGCTCTAGCGCGCGGGCTTCAGTAGTTTTGGCACGCGGGCTCAGTACTTGTGGCTCGTGGGCTCTAGAGCGCAGCCTCAGTAGTTGTGGCGCACGGGCTTAGTTGCTCCACGGCATGTGGGATCTCCCTGGACCAGGGCCCGAACCTGTGTCCCCTGCGTTGGAAGGTGGATTCTTAACCACTCTGCCACCAGGGAAGTCCCTCTAAGTGATTCTTATAAGCCAGTGCCTCTCAGACTTGAACATGAATTCAGATCATCTGGGGATCTTGTTAAAACATAGAGTCTGAGTAGATCTGGTGTAGGGCCTGAGATCCTGTGTTGCTGACAGGGATCACACTTCAAGTAGCAAGGCCCCATACCACAGTTGCTTTTATTTTGTAGATAAGCATGACAGATTTTATTTTAAAAAAAAGAAATGACAGTAGAGTATCTTATTTATGTTTAAGGTATTAATTATTATGTTCTTAAATTTGGAAAGTAATACATACTTACAAAATTACACATTTTTAAGCAAAAGTGGGATTTTTAAACAAAAATGCTTCTAGAATTAAAAAAATTTTTTGCTACGTTATGGAGATTATCCATGTTAATACTACATGTAGGTCTCCCTGAATAATTATTTTTTATAGGTTTGTTTGTTTGTTTATTTATTTATTTATGGCTGCATTGGGTCTTTGTTGCTGTGCGCGGGCTTTCTGTAGTTGCAGTGAGCAGGGGCTACTCTTCGTCGCGGTGCGTGGGCTTCTCTCATTGCGGTGGCTTCTCTTGTTGCGGAGCATGGGCTCTAGGCAGGCGGGCTTCAGTAGTTGTGGCACGCAGGCTCAGTAGTTGTGGCTCGCGGGCTCTAGAGCACAGGCTCAGTAGTTGTGGCGCACGGGCTCAGTTGCTCTGCGGCATGTGGGATCTTCCCAGACCAGGGCTGGAACCCATGTCCCCTGCATTGGCAGGTGGATTCTTAAGCACTGCGCCACTAGGGAAGTCCTGAATTCTTTTTTTAAGGGGTGTATAAGATTTTATAATATGGATATATATGTTTATTTAACAAATTCATATTGATAGTCTTCTAGGTTATTTCTGATTTTTAATACTAGAAACAATGCTGCAGTGACTATCTATTATGCAGTTGCTAAACATTCTTTAGAATAAACTTCTAGAAATGAAATGTACTGGGTCAAAGCAATCATACATTAAAGTTTGAAAAGTATATATTGGCACATTGCCTTCCAAAAAGTCTGCTTTCATCCACAATCCTTGTCTAGTTTGTTGATTTTAAATATGGTAGCTGATTCCTAGTTACTTCAGGTGAAAATTACGTTGGCACCTTTTCCACCATCACATTTTCAGTGAACATGAACTTTTTGCTGGGTGCTAGGGAGTTAAGGATGACTCAGTCCTCATACTTGCAAACTGGGGATATAACTGAAGGTGTTCAAAGGGATCAGGGAAACCCCTGTGGGAATCATTAGGCAAATCTTTACTTAATCCTTGAGACCAGAAAAAGGATTGGGACTGGGGAGGGACTAGACCAAGCAGAGAACTCCACAATATCCTAATTCACATTTGTGCCTTAATTAGGGTCTGACATCCAAAAATGATGGTAAAATCATTTAATCTCTAGTTCATGCTAAGTATTGGTTTGAAGTTGCACTGATAAGTCTGAGAAGAGAATTATATTTTCCTTTTAAAAACAGAATCCCTGTATAAAAACTGCATGGTTAAGCTGTTAGCACATGTCGGTTATTTAATTTCCTACATTGTACTGGCTGTATTTTTTTTTTTTCTGCAATTAATGCGATAAATGAAAGTAATGAGATTGGTAATTAGTTGTAAGTGACATAGTGCTTTTAATAAATAGTGTTGGGAGGTATTTGAGAAGTGTTGGGTAGTAATTACAGTTCAAGTCCCTGAATGGGTTTTGATAAATCAGTAATGGAGAAGAGTAATTAGAAGTAAAAGACTTTTTTTTCTTGGGGCCATTATCTAGTGATGATATGTTTCTTTTAAAAAAAGTATGGGTTTCTGATTTCTCTTTGAAAAACAGTCATAAGTTTTCATTTAAAAGCTTCACTGTGTAGTTACACTTGGAGAACTGTTAAATCTCTTCAAGTTTCTGAGTTGATTAGCTTCTAAAACTTGAAGCTTTAAGAAATTAATTGATCTAACTCTTAATTTATAGAGGGAGAGAGACCCAGAGAGATGAGTAACTTGCCCAGGGTCACATAGCCAGTTAATGTCAGTCACCACACTAAGACCCAGGTCTCTGGACTCCTACCCTGGTGTCCTTTCTGCTGTACCTCCTGTTCTCTTGAGCAACTGATTCTTTTAAAACTGTAATCAAATTTTATGTGTTTTATGTATAGCTCACCATACTGAATACTTGCTTTTGAAGCTTAGTGCTTATTTTAATCATGCTTTTTAACATATGAAAAAGTTTGAAATGAAAAATGCTTCTATGGATAAGTTAAGGTCTACAGAGATAAAAATACTTAGTCATTCATAATCATATATGCTTATAGTTTTCTGCCTAGTTAGAAATACAGTTCCTTAGTGTTAGGAAAGATTCTGTGTTCAGAACAGAATTAGGCATAGGCACTGTTCTCTGTAACTTTTCTGTTTTTAAAAATTTAGCAATTTCCAAACATAATTTTATTCCCCTTTATTGTAATCATAGCACTTTCCAAATTTTTTCTATTGACCATTGAGCCCTTGGCAGAAGCAAAGGGAGGAGCTAGGCCAGTGAGGAAGCTATTATGAATGGAGTATATGGCAGCTGTACAAGGATACTGTTGGTTTCCCAGAGCTAAGCGTGTTTCTTTTTGACATTGTTCTGAGTGATGCTGTAAATGTACAGGCAGAAGTAAACAAAAGGAAGCCATTTTTGCTATTGTAAGACTTTGAAAGCAAAATAAAGTTGAGAACAGACTAAGCAGGAAAATATCTTTCGGAAATTTTTTGGTGAATTTTTTAAGCTCAGAATGCACATTTGTGCTTTAGAGGTTAACTAAAACTGCCAATTTAACATTCACTAATAAAGGCAGGTTCTTTTGGCTTTTGATGTTTGTTAACTATTGACTTGAATTATTCACAAAGCCTTTTGGAAACTTTTTCCCTAGAGGTTATAAATATTTAGGGAATTTTTTTTTTTTTTCTTTACAGAAGATTTTAATGTCAAAAGAGTTGCTCTACCTATATACCTACTTTATGGTCTGTGTTAGTGTTAAGGAGTGCTGATTTCCCTGGTCATGTGATTGATTTATCTTTGAAAGATCTTGAGAAAAGCAGATATTTAATCTACAATTGATCTTTACAAGGTCACATTCTAAGGAGGGACTGATAACATTTGTGGAACGTACATGATAGTAGTTTGAAAATGCGAACTAATCAAGTGTTTGGGAGACATTTAAAAACTCATGATATTTTAAATCTGTTATGAGGGGTAATATGTTTTTTCAGGTCATTGTCATTAATCAGCGTTTATTAATTGCTTACTCTAGGTTGGGCAGAGCAATTTTAGTTTAGTTTTGTTGTTGTTGAAAGGAAGTATACCTTTTTTTCCAGAGGTATTAGGCAAATAATGCATTTTAACCTGAATTCTTAATGTTAATGCATTTGCCCTTAAATAGGGAGAATATATTATGGGTTGGCATGTGTAGCTCTGGATATAAATGTAAATAATTTGGGGGGAGCTCTGCTTGGTTTGGACCTTTGAAGGAGTGGTTACTGTAGTGTTTGCAGATTGTTGGTCACCCTGTTCTTGGGTGGCCTGCTGCCTTTTCTCTATTCCTTGGTTACCAAGTAGTCAGAGACCGTGCAGGTTTGGAAGGGTAGCTATGTCATGGCCAGATGGTAGGAATAAGGGTGTCAGTTTCTGGGAGTCAACAAAGGGTGATGTGAGGTCTAACATTCTGTCTTCAATAGATAATTCCTGCCTAACCTGCAGATAAACCTGGTTGAGTTGTATGGAAATGGGGAGGGAACTAGCATTGAATGTCTACTTTATTGGAAACTGTACAGTCCTTTCATAAACATTTATTATGAGGTGGGTATTACCGCTGTCTTAAAGGTAAAAGAACTGAGGCTCAGAGGTTAAGAAATTTACTGAAGGTAAATGACTGAAACAGGACATTCTGATGTGGCTATTTGGTGTAATCTTGTCAAGATACTAAAACACTTTAATTTTAATTCAACACATAAAAGCTTATCTTCATCATACTGTCTCCTTGTTAATTCCCTGATACTCCACATCTCTCCCTTAATGACCCTCTTCACTTTGCTCTCTACACTGTAGTCTCACTGACCTTTCTATTCCTCACATCCAAACCTATTCTCACTTTAGGGCTGTTGGATTAGTTGTTCCCTCTGTTTGGGCTACTCTTCTGCTGATTCTACATGATGGGCTCCTTCCTGTAATTTTAACTCTTAGCCTAAATTCACCTCAGAGAAGCTTTCCCTACTCACTGTGCTAAAGTAGTCATCCAGCATTTTCTTGTTATTCTATTTTAATTGTCTGCATAGAACCTGATATTTTTCTTGTTGATTTCCTTTTTGTTGTTTATTGCCTGATTCCTCTCAGATTCAGGGGTATGGTATTTTTACTTTTGTATCCCAGTGCCTGACATATATTTGTTGAATGGATATGTTGAGAAAAATCAAAACCAGGTGCAATCTTCTTAAACGTACTGCCTTCATATCTCTGAATTTGTGTCTGTCTAAACCTGTCCTCATTCCCTTTCTTCCTGTTTTAAAGGAAGGAGGTGTCCCTTCTTTTAATGGTATTGGGTGTTTAGTGTTCTAGCTGTGTTGTAGATCCCGTTTTCCATTTTCTTTTAATTTATCTTTTTCTCTTCTGGTTCTTTCTCCATATAAAATATGCTCAGTATTCTCTGAAGATAAAAACCTTCGATCATATACCTCTTGTAGTCTTTGCTGAATCTTGATATCTTAGTCTCAATGTCAGTCTCCCCTAACTCCCTCCATGGACTAATTTAAGAACCTACCATTTTAATATTTTTATTATAAATATATATTCTGTAAAAAGATATTCTGAATCATAAATACCTGTGTTCCAAATGAGGTTTTGGAATGTAATGCTTATAAATTGGGTACTATTTATTTTAATTAGTATGAGTTCTTAACTCTGTTGCATTTAGAATATAGCTGTCTTCTGAGGTAGAGTCTTTTTTTCTTGGCTGTGTTGTTCCCTTTTGGCTTGAAACCCTTGATAGGATGAGCAGCTTCCTAAAACACTGTTAAAATATTCATAAATCAGATATTTTTGTTGATTCAGCTTGTCTTTATTTGCCAGGCTTATATAGGGCTCTTTTTCAAGAGTACAGGAAATGATGTACAGAGGATAAAATATTTAGTTTAAAAATTTTAATATTGTCTTACATCATTTGAAGAGACATTAGTAATTAAATTGGAATTTTGCAATTGTTCCAGGTGGACCTAGTGATCCCACTTCTGGGAGATCTATCCTAAGGAAATAATCTGATGTTTAGAAGAATAAAATGCCCAAAGATGTTCATCACAGTGATACTTGTAATAGCGAAGACTTAAAAACAGTATAAATGTTAAAGTGGAGGGGATGGTTTAAGATATGGTATGTCTATAGAGTGGAACCATTTCGACATCTTTAAAAAGTTTATAATGAGCTTTTGGTGATGCAAGAAAATAGGCATTTTAAAATATTAAATAAAGAGTAAGAAGTCAGACTTCTGCTTCTACCATTGTTAGAGTAGGTTGTTTCAAACCAAATAATACTGCTGGCAACTAGAAAAGCTAGAAGATGTTGAAGAGCTATAAAGGCAGTGAGGAATTAGAGGCCAGGTTCTGGAAGATAAGGAAAGCTCTGAGAGGTAAGCCTTATTTTTTTTTTTTTTTTTTTTTTTTTTATTTATTTTTTTGGTAAGCCTTATTTTTGAGGCCGCCTTTTCCATGAGGTCATTGCTGATTCTGGAAGTGATAGCTGAGAGGCTGAATAGAGTTTTCAAAATGCTCATGTCAAGGAAGACGAAAAATTGGAATTAGGGCCTGCCAAGGTTGAGGGCCTTGGGAAACACTCTAGGTTTTGGGGTTGGGTCCCTGAGGGCCTGAATTGTAGGAGTAAGGGTGAAACAGAAGTAAACCAGTCTTTACAGGGCACTGAAGACTGAAGCCCAGCTTTTTAATCTTCTCAATTTTGGGTTAGATTAAGATGACCTGGAATTCCTAGTGTCCCTAGCCAAATCTGTCTGCTAGAAGCAAAAGTAAATCCTTTCTGAATAACATCATCTGTAGCATCAGATGGTCTTTATAATTTTTTATATACAGTGTTCAGCACTCAATAAAAAATAATTAGGCTTATGAAAAAACAAACTACAACTGAAAACCAACAGGAAAGATTGATAAAAGATACATACTTACGGGGGATACAGATATTTGAGATATCAGTCATGGACTTATATCTATGATTAATGTGTTAGAAGAACTAAAGATAAAATAGATAATTTTTTTTTTGAGTATATCAAAATTTATTTAAGCATTCCCTTACTGTTGGGCAATAAATAAATTTCCAATGTTTTTTGTTTGAATTAAAAAAAAAAATCCCACAAGGACTCAGAGGCAAAGAATATACAAATCAATTTTCACTGCAAAGTAAAGGAGCTGTTACAGTGGAGGATTACTGGACTGAATGTCAATATTATGACATAGTATGAGTGTGTTTCATGTTTGGTAATTGCAATCATTGTTGCTTTTGTTGTGGTCATCCATGTACAATGCTTGGTGTCAGTCTATTTATCTCTTGTAAAAATAAAATACAGTGTGTGTGTGAAAAAAAAAACAAAAACAAAAACAAAACTGAGTTTGTCAGGAAAATGAAACAATAGACTCACTGAGCTACCCAGAGAAATTGTTGAAAATGTGTAAGAGAACTCCTTACTTTTAAGAATTTATCATACAGAAATTGTCAGCTATTTATAATTGCAAAAAACATTGGAAAAATAGATAATTTTATCAGAGATCTGAAGTGGTAAATAATGAAATGGTAATTCTAGAACTGAAAAACACAAGAACTGATTGTTAACTCAGTGGGTGGGTTTAATAGCATAAAGCTGAAGGAAAAATTAGTGAGGTAGAAGGTAAGTCAGAAAAAAAAAAATCCAGACTGAAGCATTGAGAGACAAAAGGATGGAGAATACAGAAAAGAGTATGAGAGGCATATGGAATATTGAGTAAAGGTCTTATGTACAAGTACTTGAAGTTCAGAAGGAGAGAGGAAAGAGAATGGGGCAAAAGCAATATTTGATGAGAAATTGGCTGAGAATTTTCCAAAACTGACAGAAATTATCAAGTTCCAAATTAAAGAAGCTCTATAAACACCAGGAAAAATCCAGAGTAAACTACACTTAGGCACATCGTAGTAAAACTGTTGAAAACCCGAGGCAAAGAGAAATCTTAAAAGCAACCACAGAATAAGACATTTTATCTTCAAAGGAGCAACAGTGAGACTAACAGCCTGACTTTTCAACAGTGACAGTGGCATCTAGAAAGCATTCCTCATTTTATTGCACTTCATTTTATTGCACTTAACAGATAATGCATTTTTTTTATAAATTGAAGGTTTGTGGCAATCCTGTGTTGTCAGTTGATGATTAGCATTTTTTAGTAATAAAGCATTTTTAAATTAAGATATGTACATTGTTTTTTAATAATACTATGTCTTGCACACTTGATAGACTATAGTATAGTGTAAACATAACTTTTATATGCACTGGGGAACCAAAAATTTTGTGTGAGTTGCTTTATTGCAATTCTTGCTTTATTGCCATACTCCCTTTATTGCAGTGGTTTGGTACCGAAACTGCTATATCTCCGAGGTATGCCTGTAGCTATAAAGTGATGACAGAAAATAACTGCCAATTCTTATCCAGGGAAAATAGCCTTTAAAAGTGGTTACAAAATAAAGATGTTTTCAGATAAATAAAAACTGAGGAGAATTTGTAGCCAGCAGCCCATTCCCTAAAGGAAATACTAAAGGATGTTCTTTAGGCTGAAGGAAAATGATTTCAGATGCAATGAAGAGCATTGGGAAGGGGGGTTGTGTGGGTAAATGTGAATGAATATTCGCCGTATAAAGTAATAACAGAAGTAATAGTAATAATAATGACTTGTGGACTTTATATGATATATGGAATTAAAATGTGTGATAGTAATAGCACATAACTTGAAAAGAGTAAATGGAGTTAGTGTCCCAAGTTCCTTGCGTTGTCTGGGAAGTGGTAAAAGTACTACTTTATATAAGATTTAATGAATCAGAGATGCATTTTATAATTACTAAGGTATTCATTTAAAGAGTAGTAAAAGAATATATATTTGGCAAGCTGATGGGGGAGAAAATTGGGACAATAAAAAAATGCTTAAACCGGAAGAGGGCAAGAAAGGGGAGGTAAAGGAAGATGAAACAGGAGAGATACATAGGAAACAAATAGTAAATTATTATATTATTTATTATAGGATCAGTACTTATTAAGTGAACCATATGAAATTGCCAGTATTTGACCTACAATAATAGCAGTTTCATAGTTGAAGTGTAAACAGGTCAAATTGGTTAAAATCTAAGATTATCAGAATTAAAAGGAAACCAGCTATATTCTGCATGACAAAGTCGTGCATTAAATTTAAGAATACAGAAAGTTTGAAGGTAGAAGAATGGAAAAAGATACACCATGCAAACACCAACCCAGGAAAGTTGGTTTAGCTATATTAGATACATTAAAGGGGACTTTAAGGCAAGAAGTGTTTCTAAAGAAGGATATTTCGTTGATGAAAGTGCAGTTTACCAAGAAGAAAATAAAAAGGATGTTGAAAAAAAGTAATACAGTATTACAATTGCATTGATATTTTTTGAACAAATGGAAAAAAAGAAAAAGTGCAGTAGTTCTTATGATTTATCATTACTAAAATGTTAGTGTTGTCAAACTAATCAGTCTTTGCATTTATGATTTAAAAAAATTTTTTTTATTGGAGTATAGTTGATTTACAATGTTGTGTTAGTTTCAGGTGTGCAGCAAAGTGAATCAGTTATACGTATACATATATCCACTCTTTTTTAGATTCTTTTCCCATATAGGTCATTATAGAGTATTGAGTAGAGTTCCCTGTGCTATAGGTCCTTGTTAGTTATCTATTTTATATATAGTGGTGTGTATATGTCAATCCCAATCTCCCAATTTATCCCTCTCTCCCCTTTCCCCCACTGGTAACCATAAGTTTGTTTTCTGCATCTGTGACTCTATTTCTGTTTTGTAAATAAGTTCATTTGCACCATTTTTTTTAGATTCCACATAAAAGTGATATCATATGATATTTGTCTTTCTCTGTCTGACTTACTTCACTCAGTATGACAATCTCTAGGTTCACCCATGTTGCTGCAAATGGCATCATTTCGTTCTTTTTTTTTATGGCTGAGTAATATTCCATTGTATATGTGTACCACATCTTCTTTATCCACTCTTCTGTCAATGGGCATTTAGGTTGCTTCCATGTCTTGGCTATTGTAAATAGTGCTGCAGTGAGCATTGGGGTGCATGTATCTTTTCAAATTATGTTTTTCTCCAGATATATGCCCAGGAGTGGGATTGCTGGATCATATGGTAGTTCTGTGTTTAGTTTTTTAAGGAACCTCCATACTGTTCTCCATAATGGTTGTACCAATTTACATTCCCACCAACAGTGTGGAAAGATTCCCTTTTCTCCACACCCTCTCCAGCATTTATTATTTGTAGATTTTTTGATGATGGCCATTCTGACCAGTGTGAGGTGATACCTCTTTGTAGTTTTGATTTGCATTTCTCTAATAGTGATGTTGAGCATCTTTTCATGTGCTTTTTGGCCATTTATATGTCTTTGGAGAAATGTCTATTTAGATCTTCTGCTCATTTTTTGATTGGGTCATTTGTTTTTTTGATATTGAGCTGTATGAGCTGTTTGTATATTTTGGAGATTAATCCCTTGTCGGTCGCTTTGTTTGCAAATATTTTCTCCTATTCTGTGGGTTGTCATTTTGTTTTGTTTATGGTTATGATTTGCTTTTGTGTCTTAAGAAATACTTCCTCTCTGAGATCATAAAGTTCAACAAATGTTTTCCAAATTTTTTTCTAAAAGCGTTAAAGTTTTTTCTCCACACAAGATCTTTAATTCATCTGAAATTTACTTTTCATGTAACGTGTAAGGGATGTAATTTTTTTTCCCATATGGATAACCAGTTTTCCAGTAGTTTTTCTCTTGAACTGATTTGTGTGTGTGTTTTTTCTTTTTTTGGCCACACTGAACGGCATGAGGGATCTTAGTTCCTCTACCAGGGATCGAACCCATGCCCTCTGCAATGGAACCACCTAGTCCTAACCACTGGTCCTCCAGGGAATTCCTCTTGAACTGATTTGTAATGCCACTTCTGATGCTGAATTTCCATACATGTGTGTCTCTGTTTGGGCTCTCTTCTTTTCCATTTGGCCATTTATCTGTCTTTGGTCAACATCACACTATTTTAATTATAAGATTTTAAAAAGTCTTGATAACTCATTGGGTAAATACCACCTACTTTGTGACTTTTCAAAATAGGCTTGGCTGGTTTTGGTCTCTTTTTCTTCCATGTGGGTTTTGGGATCAACTTGTTAAGTTCCATGAAAAAGCTTTTTGGAATTTTGATAGGAATTGCACTGCATTTATATACTAATTTGGGGGAGAACTGACATCTCCTTAAACATGATAGGGTTCTTCATTAATTTCTATTTTTATATTCTTCAGTGAAGTTTTATAGTTTTCTTCATAAGAGTCTTACACATTTTTTATTAGATATATTCCTAGGAGCCTTAAATTTTTATTTATGCCATTCAAAATGGCAACAATTAAAATTATATTTTAAAATTATTTATAAAATTTTTATGAATGCCGTTTTGGTATATCAATTTTGAATCCAACCTATTAAGCTGTTTTGTTTCTAATGTTTTGTCAATTCTCTTTCATTTTATTCATGGACAGTTATATCAGCTACAAGTAAAGTAAAATTATTTTCTTTCTGTTACTTATATTTTTACCGCCTATGTATGCATATTGCATCAATATAGTTTAGAGGGATATCTTTGTAATAGTAATGTAGTCATATACATGTAATTGTAATATATATATTTTGTTTCTGGTTTCTTTAGATCTACTTTGTTTGAGAGGAGCATCCATGTGGTAGTGTATTGTTGCTAATAAATATACTACAGTTTATCCACTCTACTGTTGATGGACATCTGGGTTGTTTGCAGTTGTTAGTTGTTACACATTTTTGTATGTGTATCCCAGTGTACCTTTCCAGGCGGAGATCTGCAGGTTTGTAGGGCATATAAGTCTTTAGCCTGACAATACAGTGCTGAACTATCTTCCAAGGTGGTTTTATTAGTTTAGATTCCCACCAGCAGTATTTGAAGGTCCTTGCTCCTTGCCAGTGGTTGGCATTGCCAATTTGTTGTGTGTAGTGATAGTATCTAATTGAGAGCTTACAATTGTCATTTTAATGAAATTAAAATGATTAATGAGATTAAGCACCATTTCATGTTTATTGGTTGTTTGGATATCTTCTTTTGTCAAGTTTTTATTCAAGTCTTTTGTCCATTTTTGAGAATTCCCTGGTGGTCCAGTGGTTAGGACTCATGCTTCCACTGCAGGGGGCACGGGTTTGATCTCTGGTCGGGGAACTAAGATCCCGTGTGCTGCGCGGTGTAGCCAAAAAAAAAAAAAAAAAAGATCGTCCCTATCCTACTGCTTTGTAGATGTTCTTTATATATTCTGGATATGTATGTCTGGATATATACATATTGTAAATATCTTCTCTGATTTTGTACATATGTTTTTACTCTTTTGTGGTATCTTAGAAGTTCTTTCAGAGTATAGTAGAATTTAATTAATATTTTCCTTTATTAATGTTTTTTATGGTCCTGTTTAAGAATTTTTTCTCCATCATGAAGTAATGAAAGATAGTTTTCTTATCTTCTAAAGCTTTATTTGCCTTTCACATTTAGGTCTAGAGCCCATCTAGGTTTTTTGTTTTGTTTTGTTTTTTGCATAGTGTAAGGTAAGGGTTCAGTTTGATTTTCTTTTTTTCCTATATGGATTGTTCCACTACTGTTTTTGGGAAAGATCACTCCTTTGTGATGTCAAGGGTCTATATATGTGTGGGTCTATTTCTGTCCCACTAATTTATGTATCTTCCAGACACACAAAAATCCATGTAAATGGAAAGTACTAAATAAGATGGTAGGAATAAATACAAATTATTAGTCATTACAACAAATATAAACTCACCAGTTTAAAAACAAAGATTGTTACATTGGATTAAAAAAGTCTAACTATATGTTCTTTAAAAGAGACCTACTTAAAACTAAGAACTGAGAAAAGTTGAAAGTAAAAGAAGGTAAAATGAATTAACCAGGCAAATTCTGAGAGTTCTGCATTTATATGGGAAGGAATGGTGTCTCAGTTCAACTCTTTGCTGGGTCCAAGGCCTCTGTGCTCCTGTCCCCTAGTGGTTGTTAAAGCTCTAGGCTCCTACGTTACCAGGTTTACCTCCCAGGGCAGCCACGTTCTTTATTTCTGCCCCTGGAAATTTTCTTTATTCTGCTGTGGCGTGAGCCATGCATTTCAGAGGAATTCGCCATGCTTCATCTAGCATTTTTTAGGCATGTATGTGGATGTCTTCCCCACCCCAATTGTTTAGTCTTCTATGTGTTGTCTGAACTGTTAGATATGGTTTTGAGAACCCACCCTCTAGGGAGACTACTAAAAATGTAAAGTGATTGCCTGTGGGTGTGTGTGTGGGTTATGGATCATTTCTTATATTCTTGTGCATTTTTCGTATTTCCGCAAAAGAGGACATATTTTATAACTTTCTAAACTTAAAAAAGGAAATTGCCCTTAAGATCCTCCAAGTAATAGCCCTTCTTTTCCATTTGTTGCAGGTGGTGCGGTTGTGTCAGAACCCAAAGCTGGCGCTAAAGAATAGCCCACCTTATATCTTAGACCTGCTGCCAGACACCTACCAGCATCTCCGCACTATCTTGTCAAGATATGAGGGGAAGATGGAGACCCTTGGAGAAAATGAGTATTTTAGGGTGTTCATGGAGAATTTGATGAAGAAAACTAAGCAGACCATAAGCCTCTTCAAGGAGGGGAAAGAAAGAATGTATGAGGAGAATTCTCAGCCTAGGTAATGGAGAATACTACACAAATATTTATTCAGGTCTGTGACTGCCCGAATAGGTAACACATAGAAATAGTTGAGTTGGTTTTAATTTTATGTCAATAAGAATAGAATGCAAAGTTGACATTTGACTTAAAGCTGTGTTTTGTATAAAAGGTTACCTTGGAGGGTATTGATCCATCCCTAGCTCTGATTATTTGTTTACCTCTGAAAAGTCAGTGACTTGCAGTCATGAGGATGAGTTGGAGGCAGTAGGTCTTTCAGAGGCCCTGAAGATCATGAAAGTTTGTGGATAGGTGAGAGTTTGAAAGAAAGAAGTTGGGGTTGGCAGTAAACAGTAAGAGGATTTTGCCCAAGCTGGTAGCATATTAGGTAGGTTATAAGTATGGGATAATAGGGAAAAAATTAGCCAGTAGTTTGGATAACTTTTTTTTTAATAAAGCCAAGTAAAATGACATTTCCTTATAAGTAAAGTAACTTTTCAAATAGGATAGAATAGAATACTTTTCAAATAGAATTGGCAAAATGCAGTTAATTCAATAAACATTTGAAGGACCAATAGGTATTCCTTTGTACTTATTAAATACTAAAAACTATACTGACTGTCCCATATGTTATTGGCTTGGTTGTCGTATAGTATGCACTGGGAGAGAAACAGGTTGATTGTATGCATGGTATAGTTGTGTTTGGTTTTGTCTAATTGGAATTAAATATTAACTCATCTGGAACAAGTAATAAATGTAAATTCTATTATAATTTTTAGGGAATAACTTACTCTTGAGAAGTGACTTGAATTGGGAGGGACAGTAATTTCTGAGGGCATTCAGTTAGCATGCCGAGCAGTAACTTACTAAATGGTATCCTTGTAGCGTTTGACTCTGTTGGCTTAGATTCTGAGAACCTTCATCTCTCACTTAAAATTTTACCCACATCATTATTCGTGTTACCTTTACTGTGACAGATTACTCAGGTTTGGTCCAGAGTATTAGTATTTTCTTCTTAAAAAGGTTTCTGGTAACTGAATTCAATCTGTAGGGACCTTTGTAACATCTCATTTATGTGAAAATGAACTTTGTCCATTTTAATTATTTAAATTTCATGACTTTTGTCATTTTGTATTGCTGAATTAAAAAATAATTTTGGACTTTATTACGTACCAAAACTTAAAATTTTTATTCATTATCCACAGTGTACAAGGTTCTAATTCTAGGAGGTGAAAAGGAGAGTTAAGTATTCAATTCTGATGTCATGTGATAAATACTTTAATAGAGATGTGTACAAAATGCTGTATGAACACAGTTTTACCTAGTGGCATCGGGGAAGGTGGCACAGAGGAAGTGTTATTTGAGCTAGATTTTGAAGAGTAAGTAGGAATTTTCTAGGCAGAGAAGTGAAGAAAAGGCCTTTAACACAGTGGCATGAAAATGCAGGCTCTGTTTGTTTAAGGAACGTGAGCGGTCTGGTTTGGCTAGAATTAGGGGAGATAGATAAGCTGGAAATATGGGTTGGAGTCAGATTGTAAAGAGCTGTTTTTTGACCTCAAGACTTTCTCCTATAGATAACAGGCTGCCATAGAACAGGTTTTTGTGTTTTTTTTTTAAATAGTGGAATAAAAATTGTAGATTTTTCAGTCTTCTTAGAGCACACTGAACATTGTTTGACTTTGTTTTTTTTTGTTTTTTTTTTTAATGACTGACAGTTCGTCACTGAGAGGCAGAATAGTCTACTGGTTAAGAAGAGGAGGGACTCTGAAGCCAACTGCCTTAGTTTGAATCTTAACTTTTCCACTTAACTTAGCTGTGTGATTCTTCGGTTTCTTCATCTGTAAAATGAGATAATAGTATTACTTTCCTTGTAGGATTGTTGGGAGTTTAATAAGTAACTAAATGTTCGGTACTTACAACAGTGATTGACACATTGAAAGTGATACGTGGGTTAGCTCTTATTATGTTAATCATCTTCATTATTTTCATTACTATAAGTATAGATTGTTGTATCAGGCTGTTTATCATTGGTACCGCCAGAACCTAATGAAATGCGTAGACCAATTTGCCCTTACTAAATGGCTTCACACAGTGCTTGTAAGTTCTTTTACCTTTTTAACAAAACCTTACTGTCAGTATGTCTGTCCGTATCAATTTCATTTCCCCTAATATGAAGCTTTTAATCCACTATATGCTTTGACCATACAACCAGGTTTGTACAAATTATATATAAAGTGAGAATAAATAAATTTGAGGTGAGAATACATTTTTTTTTTCCAGTAAAGGAAGATATATGGCTTTACTGTACCACCTTTGTAATCTGTATTTTGGTTGTTTGGAGGCTTTTTTTGTATTCAGTTTAAAAAATTGAGATATAATTCATATACTATAAAATTTACCTTGTAAAGTGTATAATTCAGTGGTTTTTAGTGTGTTCACAAAGTTGTGCAACCATCACTACTATATAATTCTAGAACATTTCTGTCACCCCAAAAAGAAACCCCATGTTCATTAGCAGTCACTACCCTTTCCCCACTCCTGCTTTCCTCCAGCCTTTGGTGATCACTAATACTTACTTTCCGTCTCTGCGGATTTGCCTGTTCTAGACATTTCATTTAAGTGGAATCATATAACATGTGGCCTTTTTTGTCTGGCTTCTTTCACTTAGCATGTTTTCACGTTCATCCATGTTGTAGCATAGAATAGTACTTCTTTCTTTTTTATGGCTAAATAATATTTTATTGTATTGACATTTTGATTATGGACATTTGGGTTGTTTCCACTTTTGACTATTGTTAATAATGCTACTATGAACATTTATGTACAATTTTTTGTGAAGCTCTATGTTTTCAGTTCTATTGGGTATATACCTAAGACTGGAATTACTGAGTCATATGGTAATTCTATGTTTAACATTTTGAGGAACCACCAAACTGTTTCCACTGCAGCTGCACCATTTTACATTCCCCGAGCAATGTATGGGGGTTCCAACTTCTCACCAATACTTATTATTATTATTATTATTTTGGTTACAGCCATCTTACTGGGTATGAAGTAGATATCTCTTTGTGGTTTTGATTTTCATTTCCCTAATGAGTAACATAATGAGCAGTCTTTTTACATGTTTATTGTCCATTTGTATATGTTCTTTGGAGAAATGTCTGTTTGAATCCTCTGCTCATTTTTTGAACTGGGTTACTTGTCTTTTTTTAAAAATAAATTTATTTATTTTATTTTTGGCTGCTTTGGGTCTTTGTTGCTGTACGCGGGCTTGCTCTAATTGTGGTGAGTGGGGGCTACTCTTTGTTGCGGTGCGTGGGCTTCTCATTGCAGTGGCTTCTCTTGCCACGGAGCACGGGCTCTAGGTGCACGGGCTTTCGTAGTTGTGGCTCGTGGGCTGTAGAGCACAGTCTCAGTAGTTGTGGCACACAGGCTTAGTTGCTCTGCAGCATGTAGGATCTTCCCGGACCAGGGCCCGAACCCGTGTCCCCTGCATTGGCAGGAAGATTCTTAACCACTGCGCCACCAGGGGAGTCCTTACTTGTCTTTTTATTGTTGAGTTGTAAGAGTTCTTTACATATTCTGGGTACTAGATTCTTATCAGACACGATTCATAAAACTTTATTCCCATTCTGTGGGTTGTCTTTTCACTTTCTTGATAGTATCATTTGAAGCACAAAAGTTTTTAATTTTGATGAAGTCCCGTATTTTTTCTTTGGGTACTTGTGCTTTTGATTTCATAGGTAAGAAACCATTGCCTAATCCAAGGTCATGAAGATTACACTTCTGATCATTTTGAGTTAGTTTTTGTTTATGGTGTAAGGTAGGGTCCAACTTCATTCTTTTGATTGTGGTCATCCAGTTTTCCCAGCACCATTTGTTGAAAAGACTGTCCTTTCCTCATTGAGTGGAGTTGGCATCCATGTTGAAAATTAATTGATCGTATGTGTAAAGGTGTATTTCTGGGCTCTCTATTTTATTCCACTGGTCTATATGTCTGTCCTTATGCCAGTACCACACCATCTTGATTACTGTAGCTTTGTAGTAAAGCTTTGAAATCAGAAAGTGTAAGTCTTCCAATTTTGTCCTTTTTCTAAATTGTTTTGGCTTTTTGAGGTCCCTTGAGATTCTTAATGAATTTTAGGATTAGCCTGAAAATTTCTACCAAAAGGGCAGCTGGAATTCTAATAGGAATTGCACTGGACCTCTAGATCAATGTGGGGAGTACTGCCATCTTAACGATACTAAATCTCCCCAATCTATGACATGGAATATCTTTCCATTTATTTGGTTCTTTTTAAAATTCTTTCAGCAGCATTTTATTGTTTTCAGTGTATAAGTCTTTTGCCTCTTTGGTTAAATTTATTCCTGAATATTTTATTCTTTCTGATGCTATTATAAATGGAATTGTTTTCTTAATTTCATTTTTGGATTGTTCATTGCTGGTGTGTGGGAAGAATACAGTTGAGTTTTGTGAAGTTTTGTATTTGACCTTGTATCCTGCAACTTTGCAGAACTCATCTATTGGTTCTAGTAGTAGTCATTTTTTTAGTGGATTCCCTAGAATATTATGTAAATAAGATCATGTTTGCATGATCTTGCATGATCTCTTTGTATGCAAATGATGATAGTTTTACTTCTTCCTTTCCTTTGTGGATGCTTTTTTTCTTGCCTAATCGCTCTGGCTAGAACCTCATATGTTGAATAGAACCTATGTTGAATAGAAGTAGTGAGAGCAGACATCCTTGTCTTGTTCCTGATGTTAGGAGGAAAGCTTTCAGTCTTTCACCACTGAGCATGATGTTAACTGTGGGATTTTCATAGATGCCCTTTATCAGGTTGAGAAAGTTTCTATTTCTTTTTTACTCAATGTTTTTGTTTTTGTTTTTTATCACAAAAGAATGTTATAGGCCTTTTATGCTTTGTTCCTGCTTTTTCTTCTTGGAAGAGGAAAATTTGTAGACTTGTAATATTCTAGAAAAAGTGAATATCTTGAGTTGCACTAAGGGCAAGAATACAAGCAAGCCTCAGGAATAACTGAAACCATGGTTGAAAATGCTACCAGGACACTATCTGCATTCTCTCAATGCAGATTAATGTCTGAATTGTGGGGAAATCTGGCCTCTGCTACACCCAAGATTTACATCTTACGGGTTTCTTACGGTAACAGAGCATCTACCTCTTGGTTCCAGTTTTGACTTAGGCTTGGTATAGATCAATTGATTATCTCTGGACCAATCAACTCTGGAAAGAAAAGCTAAGTGCTGTGATTAGTCCAGCGTGGGCAAGGTGTCATCTCTAAACAAACCTGCTATGGCTTGGGGAACATATCTGTTCCCCCAAAGCCATGTACATGAGGGAATTTGTTGCCAGACTGGATGTTGAGGAGCTAATCCCTTAAATATTCTCTAGAAGAGTGTACATTAGTGTATCTATCAGTATATAATATAGTTGCTTCCTGTTTTTGTTTTAGAGAGGATATTAGGTAAATTAACTTCTCTAAAGATATTTGCCCTCATTCTTCTTAGACTTTATAAAAAATTAATTCAGCAAAACCATAAGCTGCTTTCTTGCCTTTTATCTTTAACTCTCGTTTTTGTGCCTGTTTTCGTTAGAGTGCAGGATGTTATAGTAGAAGCTGAATGGGGTTATTATACAGTGCAGTTAATTTTAAATTGTCATTGTCTTATATCCATTTTGGAAGTAAGATTAAACTTTTCTGTTGTAACTATGTTGTCTTTTTAGAGGTAGTTATAAACTGAAATTGTCAAAATTTGGTTTTGTTGTATTTAGCCAGGAATAATTCAGAAATAACTAAAAGCTTATGTGCTAACCATTCATTAAAGAAAAAATAGTAATGAGTATTTTCTCTGTGGTAGGCACTGCTCTAAGAACAGTGATAGAGCAGTAAACAGCTCTCATGATGCTTATAACCTTATGTTTTCTCATTTTCTATTAGTTTCCAAGCTATAACCACTGAACTAATATTCTTTTGGTTTCCAGATTATCCTCCAGTGGAAGAGTGGTGATTCACAAGCTAACAGTAGTATTCATACTGCTATAGTTTTCCCCTAGCACCCTGAAAATAGGTTTCAACAAGTGTGCCAAATCCTATTGGTAGATAATGGTGGCTTAGAACTTTTTGTTGAGGAGTTTGGGCTTGGTGAGAAAAGATTCCCACTTACATTAGGAATGCCTTTCTTAAAACTGGGAAGGGGGCAGCACCATGCTCCTGTATCTTTTTGGTTCAGGGGAGAGATGATGATGGCTTGAAACAAAGTGGTGGTAGTAGAGATGGAAAGAAATGGACAGAACTTGCTGTGTTTTAAAGCTAGCATAACATGATTTGCTAACGGATTGGATAGGTTTCTGGTTTGAGCCAGTGTATAGATGGTGTAATGGGAAGCCATGGAAAGGTATAAAACAGGGGGAAGTCATGATCTGATTTTTCTTCTACAGTGATAGTATTGGCTGTTGTGTGGGAAATGGATTAGGCTTGTGGAAGTAGCAATGATGGAAGTAGAGGGACAGGTTAAAAGGTTACTGCTGTATACCAGATAAGAGATGAGATAGTATAGACTAAGGATGAAAAAGTTGAAAGGAAGAAAAATGGACCAATAAGAGGTGGACTGGAGCTAGACTCAATAAGAATTGGTGGTGGATTGGACAAGAGGAGGGTGAGAAAAGATGACAGGGAAGAATCAAGGATGTAGGTTTGTGGTCATTAACTCTGCCAGTTGGTGGTGGCAGTTACTAAAATGGGGAATTCAGAGTACAAATGTGGGGAGAAGTACATTGAGAGAGGGGAATTAAGAGTTCCATTTTGGACAACTTTAAGTTTGAGATATTCTCATGAGCCATCTAAGGTGATATGTCAAGCAGGCAATTGGTTGGCTATATTAGAGTTTGGAGTTCAGAAGGAGAGATCTGGAATAGAGATAGAAATTTGGTGATGTACAAGAATAGTATTTAAAGCCATGAGAGTGGGCAAAATCATCTGGCAGGGGAGAGAAGTCAGCAAAGGAGATTTAAAAGGAGGCACAACAAAGGAAGAAAGGAGAGAATAGATTAAAGTAGTAGGCAAGGAATAAAAAAACAAAAACAAAAAATTCTCTCTAAGAGGGAAACCCTCCTGTACTGTTGGTGGAAATGTAAGTTGGTGCAGCCACTATGGAAAACAGTATGGAGGTTCCTCAAAAAACTAAAAATAGAGTTGCCATATGATAATAGCAATCCGACTCCTGGGCATATATCTGGACAAAACTGTAATTCAAAAAGATACACGCACCCCTATGTTCATAGCAGCACTATTCACAAAAGCCAAGACATGGAAGCAACCTAAATGTCCACTGACATATGAATGGATAAAGAAGATGTGGTGTGTGTGTGTGTGTATATATATACAATTGAATAGTACTCAGCCATTAAAAAAGAATGAAATAATGCCATTTGCAGCAACATGGATGGACCTAGAGATAATCATACTAAGTGAAGTAAGTCAGAGAAAGACAAATATCATATGATATCACTGATATGCGGAATCTAAGAAAAATGATACAAATGAACTTATTTACAAAACAGAAACAGACTCACAGACTTAAAGAACATACCTGTGGTTGCCAAAGGGAAAGGGGGTGGAGGAGGGATGGAATGGGAATTTGAGGTTAGCAGATGCAAACTAGTATATGTAGAATGGATAAACAACAAGGTCCTACTGTATAACACAGGGAACTATGTTCAATATCCTGTGATAAACCATAATGGAAAAGAATATAAAAAAGAATGTATGTATATGTATAACTGAATCTCTGCTGTACAGCAGAAATTAACACAACATTGTACATCAACTACACTTCAATTAAAAAAAAAGGAAAGAAAAATAAATAAGTATCCTCCCTTCCCCCCCTCCAAATTCTGTCTAAATAGAAAATTAGCAAAGGAAGTAAATAATCCATGAAAGAAGAAGCGTAAAAGACCAAATATGAATATTAAAGAACAGTCCAATTTGTTAGTCATAAAATAATTTTCTTTTGACCTGCAAAATTGGCAAAAAAAGGGAAAAATCAAACACAACAAAAGGAAAAATCTACTTATAATTAGTGTTTAAAAGGAGGGTATAGGAATGTGAGTACTCTCATACCTGGTTGTGGTAGAATGAAACTGGTTTAGCCTTTCTGTCTGGAGGGTGATTTATATAGAAAGATTTAGAATTTTGCTCAATAGTTCCACTTTTAGAAATTTATCAGAAAGAACAGAAAAGGGATTTGGGTTAAAATACAATTACAAAGCCATTCATTTAGATGCTGTATATGAAAGGCAAAACCTAGAAACAACCTAAATGTCCAACATAAGATGAATTACATAAACAAGAGAAGATATGGTGTACAATGTAGACACTAAAAATTTTTTGTCAATAAAGATTAATGATAGGCAAACAATGTATTAAAGAAATAGGTGAAGGTGTCAAAAGGTACAAATTTCCAGTTATAAGATGAGTAAGTCCTGGGGATATAATGTACAGCATGATGACTATAATATTCCTATAAAGGAGAAGAAAAGAGACCACAGAATTGTATGCATAACTAATAAGATCTCATTTTTATAAAAAGTATTCAAGAAATATAGAAAAAACCTGGAAGGAATGATACCAAAATATCAACAGTACTTATTTCTAGGTACTGGAATTAGAGGTAATTTAAATTTTCTTTCTGTTTATATATTTTCTAAATTTTCTATAATTAATATATAATCAACCAAATTATTTTTTAAACGAAGAAAAAGATGTGATACCTCTTAGGTGACAGCTTGGATTCACAAGGACAATCCTGGAAAACTTCCCATTTCTTGTAGTAACATGATTGGTAGATTCAATTGAGTTCAGTGAACCTAGTCAGACAAAGTCCTAAGTTCCCAGCTTAAGAGGCTAGAAAACTGGGCTAAAATGGAGAAGGTGAAGTTTCATGACAGTGAAGAAGTCACATTTAGTTCTCAAAACCATCCTGTACAACTGTAATATGACAGTGCTTGCAAACCAGTCAATCATAAGTTACTATGGTTTGTTAATATGTGATATAAGATCTTAAGAAATTCTAATGTAGGGGTTGGCTGAAATTCTAATGTAGGGGTTGGCTGAATGAGTGCCTAAAGTACTGTTTGTTTGCTTTAAACCAAATATCTACTTTGCTGTGTAGAGCTTTTGTTAATTAATACAGTTTTTTCCTCAAACTTTTTGGTTTCAGGACCCTTTTACACTCTGTAAATCATTGAGGACCTCAAAGAACTTTCATGTATGTGGGTTATATCTATCAATATTTACTATATTCAATATTAAAACTGAGAAATTGAAAAATATTTAAATATTTAAAATAACTATTAACATTTAATAATAACAGTAACAAGTCCATTACATGTTGACATAAAAACATTTTTTTAAAAGTGAAGACATTTTAATGGAAAAAATTTTTTTTCAATTCTTTTTTTTTTTCCTTTTGGCCACGCCGCACAGCTTGCAGGATCTTAGTTCCCCGAGGAGGGATTGAACCCGGGCCATGGCAGTGAAAGCCTGGAATCCTAACCACTAGGCCACTAGGGAACTCCCTGGAAAATATTTTAAAAAAATAAGTAGTTTCACATTTTTGTAAATCTCTTAAACTGCCTCACTGAACATTTTATACCTTGTTACATTAACATTCATTGGTCTATCTTGCATTTGGAATGAATCTTTTACCCATGCACGATTTTGTAGCATCATACCTTGGTCACTTGGAAAATATTGGTTCACTAGGTTATGTAGATTTTCAAGTGTTGACACATCATTCTACAATCACATTCATTAATTAAATATCATTAGAAAAGTTTTATTTGGAAACTGTTAAGTTCATAGTGGAGGATAGGCTTTTTTAAAAATTCTGATTTTTGCTTAAAAGCTTGAGTTTTATTATTGACAACAAAAACTATCAGTTGTTTTCCTTGAGGTGACAGGTCACTTTGTTTATTTTGGAGAAACTGTCTGCCAAATATTCGAGTCTGAGTAACCATACTTTGTCTATTAGTCATTCTTTTAAGTAGAAATGGTATTCCATGCCATGTATGAAAATCCCACAGCTAACATTATACTCAATGGTGAAAGACTGAAAGCTTTCCACCTAACATCAGGAATAAGACAAGGGTGTCTGCTCTCACCACTTCTATTCAACATAGGTTCTATTCAACATATGAGGTTCTAGCCAGAGCGATTAGGCAAGAAAAAGAAGTAAAAAGCACCCACAAGGAAAAGGAAGAAGTAAAACTATCTCTATTTGTATATGACATGATCTTGTTTGTAGAAAATCCTAAGGAATCCACTAAAAAAACCACTACTACTAGAACCAGTAGTTGAGTTCTGCAAAGTTGCAGGATACAAGATCAAATGCAAAACTTTACAAAACTCAACTGTATTCTTTCTACACACCAGCAATGAACAATCCAAAAATGAAATTAAGAAAACAATTCCATTTATAATAGCATCAAAGAGAATAAAATATTTAGGAATAAATTTAACCAAAGAGGCTAAAGACTTGTACACTGAAAACAATAAAATGCTGCTGAAAGAAGTTAAAAAAGAACCAAATAAATGGAAAGATATTCCATGTCATAGATTGGGGAGATTTAGTATTGTTAAGATGGCAGTACTCCCCACATTGATCTAGAGGTCCAGTGCAATTCCTATTAGAATTCTAGCTGCCCTTTTGGTAGAAATTGACAGGCTAATCTTAAAATTCATTAAGAATCTCAGTGGGACTTCCCTGGTGGCACAGTGGTTAAGAATCTGCCTGCCAATGCAGGGGACATGGGTTCGATCCCTGGTCTAGGAAGATCCCACATGCTGCGGAGCAACTAAGCCCGCGTGCCACAACTACTGAGCCGGCTCTCTAGAGCCCGCGAGTCACAACTGCTGAGCCCATGTGCCACAACTACTGAAGCCCGCGCGCCTAGAGCCTGTGCTCCACAACAAGAGAAGCCACCGCAATAAGAAGCCCATGCACCGCAATGAAGAGCAGCCCCCACTTGCCGCAACTAGAGCAAGGCTGCACGCAGCAACAAAGACCCAATGCGGCCAAAAAAAAAAATCTCAAGGGACCTCAAAAAAAAAAACAATTTAGAAAAACGACAAAATTGGAAGACTCACACTTCCTGATTTCAAAGCTTTACTGCAAAGCTACAGTAATCAAGATGGTGTGGTACTGGCATAAGGACAGACATATAGACCAATGGAATAACATAGCCCGAAATACACCTTCACACATATGGTCAATTAATTTTCAACAGGGATGCCAAGTCTTTTCAACAAATTGTGCTGGGAAAACTGGATAACCACAATCAAAAGGATGAAGTTGGACTTTTACCTTATATACAAAAATTAAGTTTAAGTGATCAAAGACCTAAATTTAAGAGCTAAATAAAAACCCTTAGAAAACCTTCATGATCTTGGATTGGGCAATGATTTCTTGAGTTATGACACCAAAAGCATAGACAATAAAAGAAAAAATTGATCAGTTGAACTTCTTCAAAATTTAAAACTTTATCCATCAAAGGACACTAACAAGAGAGTGAAAAGACAACCCACAAATTGGGAGAAAATTTTTGCAAAACGTATATTTGGTAAGGGATTTAAATCCAGAATATGTAAAGAACTCTTACAACTCAACAGAAAAACACACACACACAAAAACCCAATTCAGGGCTTCCCTAGTGGTGCAGTGGTTGAGAATCTGCCTGCCAATGCAGGGGACACGGGTTCGAGCCCTGGTCTGGGAGGATCCCACATGCCGTGGAGCAACTGGGCCCATGAGCCACAACTACTGAGCCTGCGCGTCTGGAGCCTGTGCTCCGCAACAAGAGAGGCCACGATAGTGAGAGGCCCGCGCACCGCGATGAAGAGTGGCCCCCGCTTGCCACAACTAGAGAAAGTCCTCGCACAGAAACGAAGACCCAACACAGCCATAAATAAATAAAATAAAATAAAATAAAATAAAAGAACCGTGTGCTCTGACGTATCTCAAAATGGTTCCTTAAAAACAAACAACAAAAAAAACCCAATTCAAAAACGAGCAGAAGATTTGAATAGACACTTCTCCCAAGAAGTTATACAGTTGGCCAATAAGTGCATGAAATGAAGAAATGAAGCTCAATGTCATTAGGGAAATGCAAATCAAAACCATGAGATACCACTTCACACCCATTAGAATGTCTATTATGAAAAAAGGGAAACTGACAAAAGTTGGCAAAGAGACACTGGAACCCTCATCCTTTGCTAGTGGAGATGTAAAATAGTGCAACCACTGTTTAAAAAGTTTAGTGGTTCCTCAAAAAGTTGAAAATGAAATTACCATATGATCCAGTGATTCTTCTAGGTATTTACCCCCAAAGAATCAAAAGTAGGCACTTGAATAGATATTTGTACACCCGTGTTCATAGCAGCATTTTATGGTAGCCAAAAGGTAGGAACAACCCAAGTGTCCCTCAATAGATGAATGGACAAGCAATATGTGATGTATACATACAATGGAATATTATCCAGCTATAAAAAGAAATGAAGTTCTGATACATGCTACAACATGGCTGAACCTTAAAAGCATTGTGCTAAGTGAAATAAATCAGACACAAAGAGACAAATATTGTATGATTACACTTATATGAGGTATCTAGGCAAATTCATAGAGACAGAAAGTTAGAAATGAGGTTACCAGGAGGCTGGGTCGGGAGAGAGTAGGTAGTTACTGCTAACATTTCTGTTTGGTATGATGAAAAATTCTGGATATGGATAGAGGTGATGATTATACAACGTGTGGATGTACTTAATGCTACTGAATTGTACACTAAAAAATGGTTTAAGTGGTTTACAAAAAAAGGTATTCCACCAAAAGAGCGACTACTTCAACTATTTAAACATTGCACATGTAAATCAACTATGCTCCAATAAAAATTTTTTTTAAAAACAACAAAAAAAAGACATTGGGGCTTCCCTGGTGGCACAGTGGTTGAGAATCTGCCTGCTAATGCAGGGGACACGGGTTCAAGCCCTGGTCTGGGAAGATCCCACATGCCACGGAGCAACTAGGCCCGTGAGCCACAACTACTGAGCCTGCGCGTCTGGAGCCTGTGCTCCGCGACAAGAGAGGCCGCGATAGTGAGAGGCCCGCGCACCGCGATGAAGAGTGGCCCCCGCTTGCCGCAACTAGAGAAAGCCCTCGCACAGAAACGAAGACCCAACATAGCCAAAAATAAAAATAAATAAATCAATTAATTTAAAAAAAAAGAAAAAAAAAAGGAATAGTATAGTTAAAAAAAAAAGACATTGTACAAATGCATTTCCTGAGGACAACTGTTATTACAACAGGAGTGCTTTTCGTGTACTTCTTATTTTGTCACACACAATGTTTTTAAAAATGCCCTCAATATTCAAAATTTAATAAAATTAATGGTCTTTCCTGCTTCATCAAGGACATTCTTAAGTGCAACTAGCATTTTGTTTTTGTTTTTACTGCAAGTCATGGTGAAGAGTACAGTGCCTACATGTACAGTTCAGTGCTCCTGCCTTGATTCAGCTAAGGCACCAGCAGACTCAACCCAACTTTGTGCCTTCAATGCAAGTATCAACACAGTGGAAAAGATGAATCATGTGGTGTCTTAATATTATTATGGAAATAATTTTAACATTGCAGACCCTCTGAAAGGGTCTCAAGGACTCCTAGGGATTGCATAACACACTTTAAGAACTGCTATATTGATGTCCACATTTCAAAAATGCTATAGCCATTTTTGAAAGTGATTAATGCTGCTGTCATTTTGGTACAGTTCCTTCTAATCTCTTAAAGAGTAGACTTGTTATACTGTTCCAATACTGCTTTATAACTCTGGCGCAAGGCAGGCTAATCTTACCCCTTTTTATGTTTGAACCATTGTACATTTCAAGGGAACAGAATATCAAGGCTGGTAAATAGATTTTAATAATTGCTGGTGCTGTGGATAGGTTGTAGCTGCTTAGATTGTTGTCTTGAGGGGTTCAGTGGATAAGGGTTCCTGGGTGGAATAGAAATGTCTTCCTTGGACTTGGGAAAGAGATATGACAATGTCATAATTTGCTCTTTGTACTATTTTAATCCAAAATTTATAGTTTTGGAAAATTTTTATCTTATAATTTCTTCAGAAAAAAATTCTTCTGTTCCCTTCCTTCTACTCTCCTTCAGGGGACTCCATTTATATATATATTTGGCCACTTGATATTGTCCCACAGGCCACTGGTGCTCTGCTCACTTTTTTTCCAGTGTTTTATTTTGGGGAGTTTCTATCACTGTGTTTTTGAGTCAGTTCATCTTTTCTTCTGCAGTAGTTAATCTGCTGCGAGTCCCTTTCATTTTACTTTTCATCTCTAGAAGTTGGATTTAGATCTTTTTTATGTTTTCCACGTCTTAACATGTACAAGAGTTTCTCCACCTTTTTGTATAAATAGAATATAGTTATAATAACTTTTGATATCCTTGTCTATTAATTCTGTCATCTGTGTCACTCATGGATTTAATTCTATTGATTTGTTTTTATCCTCACTAAGTCATATTTTCTTGCTTCATTGCATGTTTGCTAATTTTTGATTGTATGCTAGACATTGTTAATTTTACTGTGGTAGGTACTGGATACTTTGTATTCTTATAAATATTCTTGAGCTGTGTTCTGGGATACAGCTGAATAGTTTGATCCTTTTAAACTTTGTTAGGCAAGGCCAGAAAAGCTTTCGTTTTTTTTAATTAACCTTTTTTTAATTGAAGTATAGTTAATTTTGTAATACAATGTCATGTTATTTTCAGGTGTTCAGCAGTGATTCTCTATATGTATGTGTGTATATATATTCTTTATCAGATTCTTTTCCATTATAGATATTGAATACAGTTCCCTGTGCTATACAGTAGGTCCTTGTTGTTTATTTCATATATAACAGTGTGTATATGTTAATCCCGAACTTCTAATTTATCTCCCCCCGCCCCTTATCCCCTTTGGTAACCATGAGTTTTTTTTGTATGTCTGTGAGTCTGTTTCTGTTTTGTAAATAAATTCATTTGTATCATTTTTTTAGATTCTACATATAAGTGATATCATATGGTATTTGTTTTTCTCTGTCTTACTTCACTTAGTATGATAATCTCTAGGTCCATCATGTTGGTGCAAATGGCATTATTTCATTCTTTTTTATGGCTGAGTAATATTCCATTATGTGTGTATATGTATGTGTATACATATCTTCTTTATCTTCTTTATCCATACATCTGTTGATGGACATTTAGGTTGCTTCCATGTCTTGGCTATTGTGAATAGTGCTGCTGTGAACATTAGGGTGCATGTATCTTTTCAAATTAGAGTTTTCTCTGGATATATGAATAGCTTTTAATCTAGCCACATGCTAGATTCTACCCGTGCTCTACCCATCTACAGATTTCCACCCCACTCCTTCTCCTTTGCGAGAACTGGGGAGTGTTTGCTGCACTCCTTTCAGGTGGTTCTTTCCCTGTGTTCATCAGTGCTCAGCTACAGATCTCCTAAGCTTCCTCTCTTTATGCAGCTCTCTCCTCTCTTGTATTCTGTACTGAGGACTCCAACTGCCATGGTTTCCCCAGACTCACAATTCTGTCTCCTCAACTCAGGAGACTATCAGGCTCTGCCTGAGTTCCCCCTCCCAGTGTTGAGGCCTAGAAACTCCAGGCAGTAAGTTCAGTCAGTCATAGAGTTCACTTCCATTTGTTTCCCCTCTCTTAGGGATCACAGCCTCTGCTGCATGATGTCTACTGTCTGGAAACCATTATTTCATATGTTTTGTCCAATTTTTCAGTTCTTTCAAGGAGGGTAAATCCAGTCCCTGCAGTTCCCTCTTGGCTGAAAGCAGGAGTCTCGGTCTAAAGTTTAATTCGGGATTTTTGCAAATTCAGATGCCATTAATATTACGTGCTTGCTATATGCCTGAAAAGTTCAAATGTGGTCTAGTCTTTACTCGCTCCCTACCTCGCCACACATATTAATTGGGCACTCTCTTTTATGTTGAACAAAATGAACATGGCCTTTGCCTTTATGTATTTTACACTTTATAAATGTGGAAACCGAGGCTTGGAAAGTTAGAATAGGTTACCCAAGTACATACAGCTAGTAAGTGCCAGGGCCTTTTTTTTTTTTTTTTTTTTTAAGCTTATCTCCCACATGTTTATTACCAATTACTTTGGTTTTCTTTGTTTGAATATAAAGGAATGATGATTGTGTATTTCATTTCACATTGCAGAAATGATCCCATGGAGGCCATATTTCAAGTAGTATATGAAATGGTTAACTACATAAACTTGGGGAAGTTAAAACATTTTAATAGACATGTCATTTGAACACAAAAAATATCAATACTGTGATTTACTACAGCATTAGGTATTCACATAGCAAGAGAATTTCACTCAAAATATTTCTAATAGAGCATAGGCTTGATTATGCAGATAGAGAGAGAGAATGTGAAGGTACTCTCCCTTGCCTCCCCTCAAAGCATCAGTGATGACTTTTATAAAACCAGAGCAGTATAGAGAAGTAGGCAGTGAATGTCAAGTAGAATGTGCAAAATCCTTTTCTAATCACGTTGCTCTAATAGTGCCAACCAAGACTTGCTCTAAAACCATAATACTTGTGACGTCTACAACTGCATTTAAATTAGAACATCTTAAAGAACAAGCTCAAAAGCTGGCTACAAGAATTTTTTTTTTGCCAGGCTGTACTATACAAAGCAGCAAATGCTTGCTAGAGGTACCTAGTAGTGTGAAAATGTTAGAAGCATTATGAACTTGAATCCTGGCAATGTATTTTTTTTACTTTTACTTACTGTGTATTGAACCTGAAATATATGTTTTCTTCGGAAAGCTTAAATCCTATGTATTAAATTTGTTAAAGAAATGGAATAAAAAACGTTCGTTAGCATTTTTCTTTCCTCTTTGTTTAAACCCTCCCCCCACTCCTCCATGCAAAACACTCATCCTGCTTAGTGTCTAATAAAATATATCTAAATGATTTAAGTATTCAGAGTTAATATTTCTTAACTTGTTTCATTCTTATTCTTACAGTATTTTTCTTATATTATTTACATTTAAAATAATTAGTTGAGTGTTTTATTTTCCCTGTAACGTTGAACCAGATTATAGTGATCCCTTTTCTTCTATTCTTCTGTTCTAACTTCAAAGAGCATGATAAAAAAGCCACTTAAGAAAGGAAATCTTTCATCATTATTGCTGTTAACAGTGAGCTTGAGCTAAGTTCTCTTGACATGAACTTTTGTGAAGGGCTCTTTAGGCCTGCATATGACTGAATATTATCTATTTTATTTTTTATCACTGGATTAAGGTTTGATAGACTAGGTGAGTGATTAAGGTACTGCCTAATTGCACAGTTTCTCAGTGTGACTTTCACTTAGTGGAACACACACAGGTCAGTAGACATGTAGTATGGCTCAGTGAGATTAAAGCAGTCGTAGCGTTAGATGCTAAGTGTGTGAGCTGGATCAGGCAGATGGACTCCTCTGCCATTTACTATCTCAGTATATGACCTTAGACAAGTTACTTCTCTTTGCCTCAGATATCTCATTAAAAGTGCTTTCGTAGGATTGTTGTGAGTATTATAATGAATAAGTTAATGTTAGAAAGCACCTAGAATAATGCCTAGTTCACAAAAAGCAGGACCAAAGTATTTGATTTTTTTTAAAAAAATTAGAGATATATACTCATTGAAAAATTATGGGAGGGAGCAAATTGTTAAGAAAAATGTTGTATACACTTCAAAATAGTTGAAGTAATAAATTTTATGTCATGTATATTTTATCATAATTTTAAAAAAAGAAATGTCATGGTTCACAGGCTACTGAAGTTTTCTTTATGCAAGTATTCATTCAGCAAGTACTTTTGAGATCTTGCTCTCAGTACATTCCACGTGAACATCAGGCTTGAATTCATAGGTGGAAGGATGATCCTGTATAGAGACGCCGTATTCTCTTGGTGTCCTGTGGAGAGGAGTGCTTGAGTTGAGCACAGTTGGCTGTATCATGAAACTGGGCTCCAGGAAAGGGACTCAACCTACCCCAATGCACCCCTGCACTCTCTCTTTTTATGGGGGTCAATGTGATAAGTGAGGTAAAAAGTGTGAGTCTTGGGTGCCACCTATTTACAGGAGTTGCTAAGAACCAGCTGTCTGGTAACTAGAGACTGCAGAGGTCCCTTGGGAAGATGTTAGGAGGAGCCCCTGGTCCTATTTAGCTCGTTGCCAAGCAATCCAGAAAGAACAAGATGACTGACCAGTCAGGAGTCAAATGCAGTAATCCAGGTAGGATGATGGTGGTTTGGACTAAGGCGGTAACTGAACTATAGTGGAAATAAAGTCATTGGCTCTATGAAATAATCATATATATATATTGCATATGAATAGCTTATTCCTCTGTTTGCTAAGTAGTTTTATTATATGGGTGTACCACAATTTGTTTATCTGTTCACCTGTTGATGTACATTTTAGTTGTGTCCAGTTTTTGGCTATTACAGATACAGCTAATAGGAACATTCATGTCCAAATCTTTGTGTGGGCATATATTTTAATTTCTTTGGGGCAGATATCTAGGGTGATATATAATGCTTCACTGGATTCTATTTAATAATCATTTAGGATTTTCCCATCTATTCTGGTAAGTGAAATTAGCATATAGTTTTTTTCTCATGGTCTTTGATTATGGAAGTAATCAAAATGAATGAGTTCCCTTTCTGTATTTTTGAACAGCTTGTAGAAATAAGAGTCAGCTTTTATGGGGAACGTATAGCAAAAATTCTTCCGTAATACCATCATGGTCTAATATGCATGCTTGTACACACATGTGTGTATGACTGTGTCTGTGTGTGAGAGTAGGGAATGGATTTTTTTTTTAAATTTTTTATTTTATTTTATTTTTTTTAATGCTATTCTTGTCTGCTTACATTCTTTTTATGTATGTATGTATGTATGTATGTATGGCTGTGTTGGGTCTTCGTTTCTGTGCGAGGGCTTTCTCTAGTTGTGGCGAGCGGGGGCCACTCTTCATCGCGGTGCGCGGGCCTCTCAGTGTCGCGGCCTCTCCCATTGCGGAGCACAAGCTCCAGACGCGCAGGCTCAGCAATTGTGGCTCACGGGCCGAGTTGCTCCGCGGCATGTGGGATCTTCCCAGACCAGGGCTCGAACCCATGTCCCCTGCATTGGCAGGCAGACTCTCAACCACTGCGCCACCAGGGAAGCCCGGGAATGGATTTTGATACCTACTCTGTTTAATGGTTTTTGGTTTACTCAGGGTTTGGAATAGTCCATTTCCCCTAAATAAGTTTAAGTATGGTGCTTGCCATATAGTAAGCATTCAATGTTTATGAAATAAATAAATTAGTGAAAATTACTGGAATAGAGTTCATTGTATTCTGTTATTAAATTACCTTTTACATTTTTAGTTATGTCTCTAATTTTGTTAGATTTAAAGTTTGTGCATTCTGAAGATTTTTACCAATTTGTCATGAGAGGTTTAATTTGGCACTCTTATGAAGCTTTTAAATTTCTTGTATTCAAGTCAAGATACATTTATGATTTTTCTCCATTTTTTATGTATTCTTATGCTTTATTTTCCCCCATTCATGAATATACCTCTGCTCCTTTGACAATAATTGAAATTTTATCACGAGTTTTACTTTACTGAGTTTAGTAAACACAGTAAATGTTGTTTACTTTTGCATAGTGCCTCTAATGCTTAGGTTCCATATAAGTTTTCCTGCTGGGAAGTATGATAAATACCGCTGAATAGGTGTTAGAAGCCCTAACATTTGAGAATCTATGAAGAAGTGTTAAGAAACTCAATGCGTTTTCATCAACTCAGTGTGTTTCATCTGCATAGAAGATACGGAGAAACAAAGATTGGGTCTTAAAGAGATGGCATTAATTCTGCCTCATGTGAGAACAACTAAAAAAATTAGCATGATATTCTTATAAAGGTGAATATAGCACACTTAGAACATTGATTGCCCAGTGTTTCTAAATATTTTTCACATGGTTTTGTTTTTGTTTTAAATAAGAGAAGCCTGCCACTCCTGTCCTTTTCTGACTCCATCATATTACCTACCCCACTACTCCCAAAGGGAGAAATTCCAAATCTTTTCAAAACTGTACTTCAGTTTCTTTTTAATTTTCTTTTTTCTTGGCCACACAGCGTGGCATGCGGGATCTTAGTTCCCTGACCAGGGATCGAACGTGCGCCCCCTGCATTGGGAGAGTGGAATCTTAACCACTGGACCGCCAGGGAAGTCCTTCTTTTTAATTTTTAAAATTTTATTGAGATATAATTGGCTTACAGCATTATTTAAGGTTAAGGTGTGCAACATGTTGATTTGATAAAAATTCTATTTCATTTTGATTATCCTGTGTGAGGGAATTAGCAGACAGACAGGTCATTCCCAACTGTGTCAACAGTTTTATACATGATTTCACAAATCTGTTTCCCTACTTGCTCCTCTTTCCCAAGTTGCCTGCTAGACATGCCATATTAATATCTTTCAGACATCTCACACTCGACATGTCTGAACATTGAATGTATCCTCTTCATTAGCAAACCAACTTCCTCTTCTGAGTTCCCTCAGTTAATATTATGTAGTGGTGACAGGTGTGAGTTACTGAGATTGCTTCTTGGATTAATTTCTTTCAGCTGAGGTTTGTTAATCTATAAAGTGAGGGTAATAGCAGAATCAATCTTAAAGGACTGTGAATGAAAATTAATTAAATAATAAAAAATATAAAATGCCTGACACATAGTAAGCCCTTTAAATGTATTAGCTTTATTAATATATATATATTTTTAAGACCCTACTCTCAGCTGCTCAGGCTCAGTTTCAGGTTCATCATCTCCTCCTACTCAGTCATCTCATCTTCTTGGTTTTACTTCTGCAGTATCTCTCAAATCTGTCTTATTTTACTGCCCGTGTTTGGGCTCCCATACCTTTCTACTGCAGTGCCATCCTAATTGAGCTTGCTGCTTTTGTCGTTTCCTCACTGTTTCATCTTTCATACTGCTTGCCGTCATTTATGGCCTCGAAACAGATTCGATGTCACTCCCCAGTTCCAAACCCTTAATGACTTCCTGCTGCGTTTGTAGTATCTCTCACCCCGATAGTTAAATCTGTACATTTTGAGTCCTGCCTGTGTTATTCAGTTTTATCCTATGCTACCATGATTCTACATTGTAGCCATGTCCATTTATTTTCGAGTCCCTGAACTTTCTTCTACTGAGCCTTTGCTTTGGTCATTCCCTTGGCTTAGAATCCCTTTCCCTTCCATATTGTCTGTTGAAATCCCATCTACTCTTTAAAATCCAAGAAGCCTCCTGAATTACACTAGTTTTAATTAGTGGTTCTCCTACCCATGCTCTTGTGACTCTTCGTTTTTATTGATACTTTACTCTTGCACTCACCAAAGTCTGCCTAAATGTGAGTCTGCTTTGATAACTAGTCAGGGCCAGGAACACCTTCTTTCCTGTGTTATCTGACATTGTCTTTATTTATAGCTTTTTAATAAAAGTATGTTGAATTTGATAAAAATACTACTAATTAAATACTAAATACTACTAACTAAATAAGTAAAATGCTAATACCAGAGTTGTACAGAGACATAGAATCTTGAACTTGAGGAGGATTATTTTTCATGGAAAATATATTGAAGAAAACGGCAGTGATGAAGATTTTTCTGGTATTGATGCCTCCAAACAGAGGAGATACAGATAGATATAGAAAATTTCATTATCTTTCCCAAGTTTTGAGAATAGCAAAGTTTAGTAGCTACTCTGTGTTTGTTCAGAGAAACAATATATTTAAATGGAAATAGATGTCTGATATGTCATATACTCAGGAGTTAAATAATTAATGATAATTAGATATACTTTCTATATACTTGATTAGATTGTATTAGAGCTGTCTCTTGCTCGGTATATAATTTGCTTTGTCTGTCTATGTATCTATATACTTTTAAGTTTATTTTTTAAGTTCACAGGATAAAACTTCTGAAAAGTACTTGGTGGTTTTTGTCATTTGTTGGGGGGAGTGTATGAGAAATTTTGGAGATTTCTGTATTATGTTACTGATGTGTTTGTATGTTCTTTAAGGAACTGGTATAGAGAAATAGTAATCAGTTCTCAGGGCTAATAGGCTTTTAGCTGCAGACAGATGCTCCAGTGTATGTAACTTATATCTGTCTTTCAGAACTTGGGTTGAGTAAATTCAAAGGTTGTTTTAAAATATAGAGAAGTCTGATTATATTCTTGAACTCTTTAGGAAATAATGATGAGAGTACCATAAGTTAATGTAACTTAGTGAACATTTGCTGAATGTTCACAATGAGTTTTAAGCTATTTTTCTTTTTTTTCAACCACACTAAAACCAAAGATATTAACTTATAAATATTATGTCTCTATGGTGTGTGCTTTAATGAGAATGTATCACATTAATCATTTAAAAATACTAACTTGGGTGTAAGTGATCTGTTTTACATGAGTTAGGAAAGAAGGAATGTATCTGTGAAAAAATAAATCTTTTCCAGTAGTGACTACAGTGGAGAAGCATGGCAGATACTCACTGCCTTAACCAGGTGGTCAAGGTTAACATCACCAGTGATGTCATGTGGACTTCATGTACCCTCCAATATGATGTGTTGAGATAGGCACTTCACTTCTGTGATATTGTGTCCATAAACTCATAACCCCAGTCAGAGCATGAGAAAAACATCGGCTTTACATATTGAGACACGTTCTACAAAATACCTAACCCCAGTACTCCTCAAAACTATTAAGGTCATGAAAAACAAGGAAAGACTAAGAAGCTATTACAGACCAGGGGAGACTAAGGAGATGTGACGAATAAATATAATGTAGTATCCTAGATTGGATCCCAGGATAGTTAAGGACATTAATGGAAAAAACTGGTGAAACCTGAATAAGGTCTAGGGTGTAGTTAATAGCACTGTACTGATGTTGGTTTCTTAGTTTTGGCAAATGTACGACAGTAATATTAAGGGAAACCAGAGCTGAATGAGGGGTATATGGGAATGCTTTGTACTATCTTTGCAACTTTTCTGTAAATCTGAAATTCCAAAATAGAAAGTTTATTTAAAAAATAGGTAATATTTTTCAAGTCTATAAACGTATTGACTGTCTCTTAAGTGCAAGGCAGTGTGCTCACCACTGCAGGGCATAGAGTGTGTAAGGCACCTTCACTGTCCCTGCCCTTAAGGAGTTGTCATCCAGCTGGGGAATAGGACAACTGATACAAAGTAGAACATGATGAAGCCAGTACAGAGTGTGAGCAAGATGCTGTGGGGCATGTGGGTGTGGGGTGTCTCAGTTTGAAAGTAGACATTGAATGAAGACTGGGAATCCTTCCCCGCCCCCCTGCCCCCCCCACCCTCCCCAGCATCCACACCAAGAAGATAGCATTTAAAATGAATTTTGAATGGGCAGGACTTAAGTAACCATAGTCATTGGAAAGGAAATACGTATCATACCAGAAAGCCTGGGCTCTTGAGTCACAGACCTGCTCTGCCACTTATTTGCTCTGTGACCTTGCGCAGGTTATTTGATGTCACTAAGTCTTTGTTTCTCCTTGTAAAATAGGATTAGTAATTTCTGTTTCAAAGCATTATTATGAGAATTAAATGAGGTATACATGTAGCTTAACAAAGTATCTGATACACAGTAAGCTCTTAATGTTAACTATTAGAGAAGGAGAGGATATATATTACTGATGTAACACCATCACTGAAGGCCTGGGGCCTGGAAAGTATAGAATGTTTTGGGAAATATTTAATAGTATATGTCTAGAAAGGTGAATCAGGACCATATTGTGAGTGCTTTGACTTACAAGCATAGCAACTTGAACTTTTTTAGTGGTTATTGGGAAGTCATTGAGGATTTTGGTGTAGAAGGATTAAGGAGGTTGAGTCTGTGTTTTAAGATTAATCTGATAGAAGAACGAGGGGCATGTTGGAGATTCTCATGTGGGCTGCTGCCTTCCCTTTTACCTGGTGAATTAGATTAGTGTTTCTTTAGGTTTAAAATTCTATGAAACAGCTCAAAATGCTCTGAATGATAATGTTGTAATCTGTTACCATGTAACTTGGGGGTCTCAGAAGCAGGACCATTAGTATATTATCAAATATACTTAATATGTTTAGTGAAAAAGGCCATTGATATTTTTAGATATATTGGCTTAGAATTTTTTTGAATAGGTGATGCTTTTTGCCTCGCCCCACCCCCCTTTTTTTTAGCAGCTTAAGCAGATAAGAGTTAAACAGTACTTCATTGACTTCCTGTGAAGCTTTGTTAAAAGAAGTTCCGTTGTATCTATTTTTAAGGCTGATTACTGTGAGCAGAGGATGCTGCTATTGAGTTATAAATGTCATCTCAGTAGGTTCTCACTCATCATTCTTTGGATGACACTAGTGTTTGCATATAAGGTTTTGGAGTTTAATGAATAGAAAAAGCAGCTCAGTTATCACTGAAATAGTACCAGTAAATGAAATACTTAAAAGTATTGTTCACTTCACTATTGAGCAGTATAATTATTTATCATCATCTATATAGGTTTTACAGCCCACACTATGGCTGAATGGCAAAGAGTGAGTTATATTGTGACCTCATTTGGGAAATATTTTACAGCTCCAAAATGGTATTGTATGTATGATGTTGTGCAGTTTGTTTGTCAATCATTGTATTGTGTTAATCATTCTGAAATTTACCCACTGGGAAGTACAGGATCATTGGGTCTACAGATATTATTAAAATAGATTATTGGGGTTTTCCCCCAATGTTTTATTATAAAATTTTTTTATTATAAAAGTCAAACAGAAATTGTAAGAATTTTATAATAATTGTATACATATTAACTAAATTATTGTTTTCAAAAGGAAAGCTCCACTTTCTTCTCTTTTTAAAAATCAAAACGACTTCTGAGTCTTTGAACCATTTTCACATGTGATAGTATTTTCATATAGCTGAGATGATTTTTGATGTTTCCATGTTATTTCTTCAGAAATGATAAAATTCTTTGAGTAAAATAATCCACTACAGATTCTGGAGTTTAGCCAGATCCCTAATGTTACGAGTAGATAACAATATTTTAATTTATCCCCATATATGGTTCATACAATTAACTGTTCATTTAAATTCCATAAGATATAAGTTTATTTAAATTCTTTGCAGGCAGAAATAAAATATACTTCTAAAAATTATTATTTCTTGACATAATTTCTAGTCCTCTGTCACATAAGGATAAAGTGCTAGCTTTCTCTCATGTCTTTCTTCTTCAATCTTATGAAATTAAACTGCTGAAGTTAAGGTTTCTTTTCCAGTTTCAAATCAGTGATATAGCATAAATTTATACATTTTTATAAATGGAAAGATATCTTTAAGAGTAATTGGTTCCAGCTTCCTTATATTACATTGGAATCAATGGAGGCCCAGAGAGGTTAAATAACCTCACAGGACACAATAAATTAATGGGAGACCAGGAAATATATTTTAGATTTCTAGTTGTCTTGACTGTTATATATATTTTCAGGTACTCCTTTGTAGAAAGAATAAACAGAGCATGCTTGTCAGTTATAGAATTTATCTCTGTCAAAATGGAGTTTCAGAAAAAGTACCATAAGTGAGAATATCTTTATGAATACATTGGACTGATTGTTTTGTAAGTCATCATTTAATTTTTTTCTAGAAGATCTCAACCTCTCTCTCTTTTTTTAAATAAATAAATAAATTTATGTATTTATTTATTTTTGGCTACGTTGGTCTTCGTTGCTGCTCGCAGGCTTCCTCTAATTGTAGAGATCAGGGGGTGCTCTTCGTGGGGTGCGCAGGCTTCTCATTGCGGTGGCTTCTCTTGTTGCCGAGCACGGGCTCTAAGGCATGCGAGCTTCAGTAGTTGTGGCATGTGGGCTCAGTAGTTGTGGCTTGCGGGCTCTAGAGTGCAAGCTCAGTAGTTGTGGCGCACGGGCATAGTTGTGGTGCACAGGCTTAGTTGCTCCACGGCATGTGGGATCTTCCCGGACCACGGCTTGAACCTGTGTCCCCTGCATTGGCAGGCGGATTCTCAACCACTGCTCCACCAGCGAAGCCCCGTACTTGTCTTAAACATTAATAAATACATTTTAATATAGAGGGTTAATATATCTCCCCATACTATGTTCTTTTTTCCATTTCCTCTTTCTCTGCAACGTACTTTGTGGCCAAGAGTTACAAGGCAGCTTGTTTTTCAGTATTTTGTGTAATAGAAAATGCATTGGTTGGCATCATTTGAGGAGTTTTCTGTTTATCTCATATTCATATAAAGGCTACTTTCCCACACTGTCTTGCTTGATCTATAGAAATGGTGATTGTGGTTTCTATCAGATTGTATTTATCTTTCGACTTTTGAAGCTAAAACAGGAGCTATAATTGTGCATTTAATTTTTATATACTTAAATATTAGTGACATATAAATCTTAGTCCCTTACTAGCTGAAATTATGCACAAGAAAATGTATACCATTACTTTAGGCCTGGGGTACAAAGGTACATTGGCTTTTAGAATAGGACCTGAGGTAGGGGGAAAAGAACTCACACCAGTCTTGAACCTTTCTAAAAATTGACACTGCATACTGAATCAGCATTTGATTATGGGGAAGTTGTGAGAGGACAAGAGAAGGGAAAGATGGAAGCTATAGAGTAGAATTTGCAGTTACTTAGATGTAAATGGTTAGCGTGAAAGATAGTAAAAATGACTTTCTTCAAATACTGAGTTAAAGAAAAGCTTGTATTGATCCTACTTGCTGCTACTCAGAGAAAGAAAAGTTTTGTCTTCAGGGCATTTACAAAAAATAGAACAGTTGTGTTTCTTTGTGGATATTTGGAGAAATGTTAGAACATATTGTATGAATTGAAGTAACTGCTGACAGAATTTTGAAATGTATTGCTTACTTGTAATAAGCCCAAATATCCATCATGCCTCATTGTTCTTAGTTTACATGTTTAGACAGATTTTGCTGATTAAATTCTGCCCTATACACTGTAGACACTGAGCCATAAGCCTAAGGCCTTAAAATGTTTTTGAAACAGAATTTAAACTCAGACCACTTACAGAATACTCTGACCCATGGGCTTTTGTAGATTCTTTCTTTTCGTTTTAGGAAGTGTGATGCTTACAGTGCACATCTCTGGTGGTTTTAAGAAATGTAAGCTGGCTTTTTGGGGGATGCATCCTTGAGTATGAAAGTGTCTTAAATTGATTTTGAGTAACTATTTCAGTCAGCACTTCAAATTGCTCTTAGGCACCTGGTGCCATTACATCCTTGCGGTCAATAACTTTCACCTTTTTGTGGCTGACTTCACAAATTAAAAAAGCTTTTTGTCCATTATATTTTGGTATGTATATTTTATCTCTGATCTAGCATAGTACTGGATACCTGGTAGATTCTCAGTGGAAAATTATTTAAAGAGTCAAAGATGCTGACATGGCCCAGTCATCCAAAGACTCGCTTCCTGCCTTCACTTCAGAATTGGCTTAAAAATCAACAATAAGAGAGGTTCCTAAGACCACCCCCTCTAAAACAGCAATCTTACATGCCTCTCTTCTCATACCCTGCTTTGTTTTTCTTCAAAGCCTTTTTCTCCTACTACCTGATACTCTGCCATGGGAATGTGAATGCTATAAAACTAGGAATTTTGTTTTGTTGCATTGTTGTATCCATCCCTAGTGCCTAGCACACAGTATACAGTCAGATGTTTTCTAAAGGTATAATAAAGGTTAGAAATTATGCCAGATGCCAAAGGGATATAAATATATATCAGAAATGAATTCAGCCCTCATGTACACAAATAACTGTAGTACAAGATGGGTTCAGATGACATAAGAGAACTTCAGTGAAAATACTGGGGGTATTTTAGAGGTTTATTACTTCTAGCTGGCTTCTTAGGAAATGACAGTTAAGCTGGGTCTTTTGCAGACTAAGGAACAAATAAGCAGTGGTTCAGAGGTGCAAAAGTGAATAAGGGTAGTATGTATAAGAAGAGGTAAAATGTTCAGTTTGAGTAGAATATACTAGTGAAATTAGTTATAAAGGTAGGTTAGACCCAGGTTAGTGGAAAGTCTAAAAATCAAAGTTGAGTTTGGATTTTGTCCCACTGGTACTGTAGAAATTGTCCCCCCCCCCCCTTGAAAGGCAGTTATATGTGGTATGATTGAACGTGCATAGGAATAGACTGAAGACGGAAGTTTGAATTATGGAGTAGGTAGACGCAGGTAGCAAGGAGTGCATATTAGAATAATAATACAAATTCAAAGGTAGGATTGACAACAGACGATTAGCAAATTGACAAGTCAGATATGGAGAATAAAGAAAATGGAGGCAGCTAAGATGACTGACTCTAAGGTTCTGAACTTGTGGGAAGTAAGATGGTGTTGTCATTAAATACAGAAAATAGAGAACATGAAGAAAGAGCAGGTTTGAGAAAGAAGGTTAGTTTATTTTTTAGAGGTATAAAGATTATTTAATTCCAATTAACAAATTTGTTTTTCTTTTTTTAAATTGAAGTATAGTTGATTTACAGTGTTTCAGGTGTATAGCAAAGTGATTCAGTTGTATATATATATTCTTTTTCATATTCTTTTCTATTATAGGTTATTACAAGATAATGAATATAGTTTCCTGTGCTATACAGTAGGTCCTTGTTGTTTATCTATTTTGTATGTAGTAGTGTGTATCTGTTAATCCCAAATTCCCAGAATCTGTTATTACTGCCCCCCCCCCAATCCCCAAGGAAGGTTAGTTTAATTTTGAATGTGTTGCTTTGTGGTGCTAGCATTTGAATGGAGAAATTCAGTAGGCAGTTGGAAAGCTACTAAGGCCTAAGATTTGGGAATCTTTTGCAAAGCAGTTTCTGAAGCCTTGAGATTGCAAAGGAAGAGTCAAGAAAGTACATGGGGAAAGAAAGGAAAATGATGGAGAGCAAATTCTTGGGAAATAGTTATGTTAGGAGAATAGAAAGAATAGCCAAAGGAAGAACAAAAGCAAATAGGAGAACCAAGAGAGGATGACATTGGAGAAACTAAGGAAAGACATTTTCAGGAAGAAGTAAGATTCAAACCTATTTCTTGCAGAAAGAGTTCTGTTGTAGCCTTGGGAGTATGATATATGTATTGTGTGGGCCAAAAGGTTTGTTCAGTTTTTTCTGTAAGATGGCTCTAGTAGAACTTGGTTGTCTTTAACTTCATTCAAAACAATTTTGTTAGATTGTATGTGACAGTTGTCATATCAGTGTGCATTTAAAAAAACTTATCAAAATTGGTGAATTTTTGTGTAGTCATTTTAATATTGAAGATGGAAGAAAAAAAGCAACATTTTCAGCATATTATGCTTTATTATTTCAAGAAAGGTAAAAATGCAACTGAAATGCACAAAACGATTTGTGCAGTGTATGGAGAAGGTGCTGTGACTGATCGAACGTGTCAAAAGTGGTTTGTGAAGTTTCATGCTGGAGATTTCTCGCTGGACGATGCTTCACAGTCGGGTAGACCAGTTGAAGTTGATAGCTATCAAATCGAAACAATAATTGAGAACAATCAACGTTATACCACGCTGGAGATAGCCGACATACTCAAAATATCCAAATCAAGCGTTGAAAATCATTTGCACTAGCTTGGTTATGTGAATCGCTTTGATGTTTGGGTTCCAAATAAGTTAAGCGAAAAAAACCTTCTTGACCATATTTCCGCATGCGATTCTCTACTGAAACATAATGAAACGTTCCATTTTTAAAACAAATTGTGACGGGCGATGAAAAGTGGATACTGTACAATAGTGTGGAACGGAAGAGATTGTGGGGCAAGCAAAATGAACCACCACCAACCACACCAAAGGCCGGTCTTCATCCAAAGAAGGTGATGTGTATATGGTGGGATTGGAAGGGAGTCCTCTATTATGAGCTCCTTCTGGAAAACCAAACGATTAATTCCAACAAGTACTGCTCCCAGTTAGACCAACTGAAAGCGGCACTCGACGAAAAGCGTCCAGAGTTAGTCAACAGAAAGCGCATAATCTTCCATCAGGATAACGCAAGACCGCATGTTTCTTTGATGACCAGGCAAAAACTGTTACAGCTTGGCTGGGAAGTTCTGATTCATCCGCCGTATTCACCAGACATTGCACCTTCGGATTTCCATTTATTTCGGTCTTTACAAAATTCTCTTAATGGAAAAAATTTCAATTCCCTGAAAGACTGTAAAAGGCACCTAGAACAGTTCTTTGCTCAAAAAGATAAAAAGTTTTGGGAAGATGGAATTATGAAGTTGCCTGAAAAATGGCAGAAGGTAGTGGAACAAAAGGGTGAATACATTGTTCAATAAAGTTCTTGGTGAAAATGAAAAATGTGTCTTTTATTTTTACTTAAAAAACCGAAGGCACTTTTTGACCCACCCAGTATTTTCTCTGATACACGTTTTTCTGCTATACTGTTTAGCATAGCTCTTTACACATAGTAGGTTCTCAACAGCTTAGCATATCTTAAGGGAATCATGGACTCTCTCCTGCTTATCTTTAAGGATTAACATTTGGCAAAATGTTATATAAATATTGAGTGCAGTCTGGTGTCCTGCAGAAGTCTTTGGGAAGTCATTGGGACTAATTTGTGCTTTGCAGATTTTCTATCATGTTATCTGTGATATAGTCTCGATAGTTTCTATTTTTGTTTCCTCTTTGGTAAAATAGTAAAAGTCCTAACCAGCAATAATTGAAGGCTCTCAAAGTACCAGGAGGAAAACAGTTAATGGAGTTTAGGGATTGGATAAGTGCTTGTATTTTTTATCTTACTTGAGCTATTTAGCATATGAATTATTTTAGGCTGTCTTCAAAGAATATTAATTTTATCACTTTTGTAGGTGCTTTCAGAAATAGGAAACTAGAAAGAATATAACTTGATACAAGTGCAGGAAGACAAATATCAAAAAGCTGAAGCTGATTTGTTGAAAAGCTGATTAGAAAGATTTCAGCAGTGTTTTGCAGAAAAGTTAGGGCTATAGAGACTTAGTGCAGCATTTTATCCAGGAAAGACAAAGATGGGACTAGTGGTGACCCTCCAGTATAGCATTAAAAGAGAAAAATCTATCTGTATTAAAGAGAATTTTTAGGCAATAAAATTGATCATGAATTGACTTGAAATTTCATAGTCCACTTGTATGACAAAAATTGACTTTTTAAAAAATTAATTAATTTTATCTTTGGCTGTGTTGGGTCTTCACTGCTGCGCGCACGGGCTTTTTCTAGCTGCGGTGAGCCGGGGCTACTCTTCGTTGTGGTGCACGGGCTTCTCATTGCGGTGCCTTCTCTTTGTTGCAGAGCACGGGCTCTAGGTGCGTGGGCTTCAGTAGTTGTGGCACGTAGGCTCAGTAGTCGTGGCACACGGGCTTAGTTGCTCCGCGGCATGTGGGATCTTCCCAGACCAGGGCTCGAACCCCTGCATTGGCAGGCGGATTCTTAACCACTGTGCCACCAGGGAAGCCTTTATTTTTAATTTAGATGAGTTGCGGTAATTTAAACATCCAGATTAGTTCATGCAAAACAGGAAATAATATATTTTGCTTTTCTAACATTTCTTTTGTGAGTGAATGGTTATAGCAGTGTACAACTTCTCACACTTATTTGTTGAGTCCTCTTTACCTGTCATCCTAAAAAAGTACGTTTGTTCATGTAAGTTTATGCTCAGTTATTAGGTCTGATTAATTTAAGATTAAAAGTCTTAAAATAGATTACTGTTTAATTTTTCTTATTTACCATATAACATTGAACAGAGGGAAAGGAGTGGACCTAGTGAATGCAGCAGTCTTTCTTGCATGATAATTACACACCTGGTGTAGTGAATTCAGCACATTTAAAATAAAAATAATTTTATGTGTTCATTTAATCATTGCACTTCTGATCATTTGTAGGCGAAACCTAACCAAACTGTCCCTGATCTTCAGCCACATGCTGGCAGAACTAAAAGGAATCTTTCCAAGTGGACTGTTTCAGGGAGACACATTTCGGATTACTAAAGCAGATGCTGCAGAATTTTGGAGGAAAGCTTTTGGGGAAAAGTAAGACTCAAAATAATGAATTTGAACTATGAAGAACTGAAGCTTGTGTTTTGGGTTTTTGTTTAGTTTTTTATTGATGGAATATTTAAAACATGGGAAACAGAAAAATAATATGTGTGTACCTACTTCCCAACCTTTTTTGCTCTGATTATTTTTTTTAAAAGAAATAAACCTTTGCAGTTCCATTGAAACCCACGCTCTTTGATTGAATGCTCTTCTCTTTCTTTGCTCATCCATTATGCTGTTAATGGACATTTACATTTCAAACTATTTGCTATTGCAAAACAGTGCTGCAGAAAGCAAAATTGTATTTGTCTTCATATGCAAGAGTTTCTCAATAGTTACATACCTAGAAGTGGAATTGCTGAGTCAGGGGGTTTCACATCTTCTGCTTTGCCAAATATTGCCTAATTGCTTTCCACAGTGGTTGTACCAGTTTATATTCCTATAAGTAGTGTACACATGTTCCAGTAGCTCTGCAATTTGACTAACACTGATGATATGAATTGGTATCATATTTTGCGTTATATTCCTAAATGACAAGGGAGCTTGAGCACCTTTTCACATTTGTCACCAATCAAGATTCTTATTCTGACCTTCCTATTCCTATTCCTGACTTGTCCATTTTCCTATTGAGTTGTTTGTCTTTTTCCTCTTGTAAGATACTAACTCTTTGTTAGTCACTTACATTAGAGATATTTTCTCCTAGTCTACGGCTTGTCTTTCCACTTTGTTATATCGTCTTTTTGATATTCAGAAGTCTTACATTATATAGACAGTTTTATGAGACAAGTTTATGTTTCTAAGTATTAATATAAATATTCTTGAATATCCTCTGAAATTTTGGTTCAAAGACCTGAAAAGGTAGAAAACAATAAAAATTTTCAGTTGAATATACAGATCCTATTGTAAATCTCCCTTTAAATGCTTTCTTTCTTTCTTTTTAATTGAAATATAGTTGACGCACACTATTAAGTTAGTTTCAGGTATATACTACATATTGATTTGACGTTTGTTAAACGCTTGATTTATTTTAAAAAATCATGTTTAAACATTAAATATAGAATAATTAATGATTTTTAAAAACTTAGTTGAAGAGAATGGGAATGAGTTTAACTTTTTCCTTTAACTTAATAACTGGCTACATTAGAAAAGAGCTTGAAACGCCACTTGTTCTCTTACTTTCAGGCAGGTGAATACATAAACTTTTCAAAGGCAATGAGATTTTATTTTATTTTTTAAGATCTTGAGAAATAGAAATCCCACAATATCTGTTGCTAGCCATATCTGGGGTTTAATCATTCTTATGTTAAATAATTTCTTCTTCATCTCTATCAGAACTCTGTTCTTCCTGTACCTTAAGCCTATATTCCTCTAGTGAAGTCCTTGATAGTGTGGGTTCCTCAAAAGAGCACAGAGTGTTTTATGTGCTTTTAAGAAGTTAAACACAAGCTTTCAGTTAGTAAAGATCTGGACACAGGTTACATCTGTTATACAAAAGGATAATCTTATCTCCCTTTCCAATGCTTCTCTAATAGAACAAATGTCTGAAGAAAGATGAGAAAGGGAATGAACTTGTGGCATTCTGCCAAAGAAAAGTAGAGAAAGATGTCTCTATTATTAATTTATTCATTAGAAAGTTAAGAAATGTATCATTTATGCCCTTTCTGTTCTCAATGTAAAATATAGTTGAGCTTCTTTAAGAAAATTGAAATTGATATTGAGAGCTTAATGTGGCTCTCTTTTCCTTGAATGTAGCAATGCCTGAAATTATCTGTTATCTCACTCTGTGCCTTCTCTCCTACCCCCACTCCCATCCTAGGACAATAGTACCTTGGAAGAGCTTCAGACAGGCCCTTCATGAAGTACATCCCATCAGTTCTGGGCTGGAGGCCATGGCTCTGAAATCCACTATTGATCTGACCTGCAATGATTATATTTCAGTGTTTGAATTTGACATCTTTACACGACTCTTTCAGGTAGGATACTAAAATGTTGGCTAAACTAGTTTTTGCTATTTTTCTGAAGAGAAACCTTTTTAAAAAATAACATTTGGACATTTGGGATTTTTGCCTATTATGAAAATATTTTTATTCATTCTAGAAACTATATCCAAAAAAAAAAAAAGGTTAAAACTACTTTGTATTTTATATATACATATTTTTTTTTGTAAAAAGAATAACTATATAATCTGCTTTATTCCCCTCACATGTATAATCTTTCTCTATTATTAAATATTCTTCTTTGCATCATTTTAATGGTTGTAGAACATCCTAAAGATGGGTATAATATATTTAATGAGTTCTGTTATTGAACATTTATGTATGTTTCCAGCTTTTTCTCCTATGCTATTGAAATTCTTGATTGTTAATATTGAGATGTATTGATGCTTCACAAAGAACTCATTTCTTTCTTTTTCTAAAAACAATGGGTGGATATGCCACCTTGCATAAACCTTTATTTGAAACTTCTTACTTGCACATCTAGGCCTTGCCCTGTTTCTCTGTTTTTGTTGTTTAGCCTCACTACTGTTGGTTAGAGCTGCTTGGAAACTTTCTGAATTTCATTTTGTACAGTTAAGCTTCTCCCTATAAGCATGTGTAATTTTCTTCTTAGCTTTTCAGAGTTCTTATTTCCCAAACATGTTTGTCTTCCCTTAAAGTAACAACATGATTGAAAATATGTGACACTAAATGGAGAATTTATAATTGGGAATTCAGGTTGTTTTTCCTTTTGTTCTTCATTGCTCTGAGGCTGGTTGTATGTCTTGAGCCGAATGGTCTGATTGATCTCTTGTTTCCTTAGCCCTGGTCTTCTTTGCTCAGGAACTGGAACAGTCTTGCTGTAACTCATCCTGGTTACATGGCTTTCCTGACATATGATGAAGTGAAAGCTCGGCTCCAGAAATTCATTCACAAACCTGGCAGGTCAGTGCAATGAAGCAAAGAGGTTTATTCACTTGAACTTTATTCTCCTGTGACCTTTGCTGAAATAGAGGAAATATGATCTTTTACTAGTTCCCCAGTGACCACATTTCTGCGTCAGGACTGATGTCTGTTTATCAGAGGAACTGACTTATTCAGATACTATGATTTGATAAATGCTTTCAAGCCACTTAAGAATTGAGCTTATATGTCTTTTGCTTTTGGTCTGAAGCCACTGAAGAATCTATTATTGATGGTCCTTTTGATTTTTGTCTCTGTCTTGTCTTTCCACCCTAATGCAAGCGTGTATATTAAAGATTTTGTCTCTCTCTGTTCTCAGTTACATTTTCCGGCTGAGCTGTACTCGTCTGGGTCAGTGGGCTATTGGGTATGTCACTGCTGATGGGAACATTCTCCAGACAATCCCTCACAATAAACCTCTCTTCCAAGCGCTGATTGATGGCTTCAGGGAAGGCTTGTGAGTACATACTGTTTTCCATCTGCTAGAGTCTAGGAACTTAGGGGCTGTAAAACTGCATCATTAATGACTTTATTCCAGGTTTCTTCTACAGATAAAGATTCAGTACACATATTGACAGGTTATATTGTTTGGATTTTCAGCTTCAGTAGGACTTTTGTTTTTATTTTGAAAGGATTCCTTGAGTGAAATTATTTTTCTCTACTACTTCACTTGTTACCCTGAGTAAATTTTATCTTTCTTTTTTTCTAAATGTTAATTTATTTTCAAATCTATACTAGATTTTAAAATATACCAATTAGCAGAAAACGTTACCTGTTATTTGACTAGCCAACATTAGAATGATTAGATGTTCCTGATGGCAGCAGGCTCAATGGCCTTCATCTGCCTTCATCCTAACTTCGTTTTGATTCAGCAGCATTTCTTCAGGCTATGGGCTTTTGTAACCTCTGCTAATATTTATGACTAAGTTCTTATTTATTCCAGAATTGCTATTCCTTTTGGAATTCAAATTGATTATCAGTTGGTAAGCACTAAAAATACTAACAGTTGACCAGGTATCAGAAAGCTACTTGTGTTTTAAAGTGATTAGGAAAATCCATTTTCCATTATGCATCATCTTCTACAGTAACATTGGAGCTGAAAGGGGCACTTCCCCAAATGTCAGAGCAGTCTGATGCTAGAGCTTCCTGGTAGTTGATCTTGGTGGCTTAATTTGCTTCTTGTTACATTTCTTTTAAATTAACAGACTTCTCTGGTGGTCCAGTGGTTAAATTAGTGTCTCTCAGTGTTAAATCTGTAAACAAAGGTATTTCAGGTCTTTGGTCAAAGCAAATGTCGTTTAAATTAAGAATTTACACTTTGTGGCCATCCACAGATTAAAATAGGAGTTGGTAAACTGCGGCCCACAAACTCGGTGTTTTGGTACAGCCTGCATCTAAGATAGTTTTTCCTTTTTAAGGTGTTGTTAAAAAAACAACCAAAGAAGAATGTGTGACATAGACTTAACGCGGCTTGCACAGCCTGAAATATTTACTCTCTGGTCCTCTACAAAAAAGTTTGTCAATCCCTTGATTAAAATAGAGCCTGTGGCATTGTGCCCTGGAGAAAGAATATCAGTGTTTGGAGAGTATCTTCTTGGAACTGATCTGTGTTATTTAATTTTTTTGAAGTACTAGTAAAATTTATCTTTGCACTTATGCAAAATTGCCCTTTTAGAATGAGAGAATTCCTAGATTAACATTTGTCTATATTAGTAAGCAGTGATAAATTGGCTTCAATAGAACCCCAAGATTGGTTACTCTTTTTATAGCTATTTGTTCCCTGATGGACGGAATCAGAATCCAGACCTGACAGGCTTATGTGAACCAACTCCCCAAGACCACATCAAAGTGACCCAGGTGAACTTTGTTTTAAATTATAACCATATTACTAGAGCCAAGCTTTTGTATATTACTTTGCAGAACTGACAGTAGAATTATATTAAGTGATTGGAACACTTAAATTTTAAACCATTGGCTAGATTAGTGAATTTAAGTGTGTGTGGTTTCTTTTCCTTTTTTTAAATAAATTTATTTATTTTAATTTTTTTTGGCTGCATTGGGTCTTCGTTGCAGCGAGTGGGGGCTACTCTTCGTTGCTGTGCGCGGGCTTCTCATTGCAGTGGCTTCTCTTGGTTGCAGAGCACGGGCTCTAGGCACGTGGGCTTCAGTAGTTGTGGCTTGCTGGCTCTAGAGCATAGGCTCAGTAGTTGTGGCGCACGGGCTTAGTTGCTCCATGGCATGTGGGATTTTCCCGGACCAGGGCTTGAACCTGTGTCCCCTGCATTGGCAGGCAGATTCTTAACCACTGCGAGACCAGGAAAATCCTGTGTGGTTTCTTTTTAAACTGTGCTTCTTAAAATAGGACCAAAGGACTTCTCTGGTGGTCCAGTGGTTAAGACTCCGTGCTTCCATTGCAGGGGGCACAGATTCGATCCCTGGTCTGGGAACTAAGATCCCACATGCTGCAGGGTGCGGCCAAAAAAAAAAAAAAAAAGTAGGACCAAGACTAGGTGCTTTCTGTTTTAATTGAACACTGTTGTGACACATTTATACAAGCAAAATTAGTATTAAAAGTAACAGTTTTCAATTTTCCTGTTTTTAGCATTTACAGTTGCAGTCATTCATTCAACAAATATTCGCAACAGGCTGAATAATCTCTTAATTTCTTTTTAATCAAAGGAACAATATGAATTATACTGTGAGATGGGCTCCACATTCCAACTGTGTAAAATATGTGCTGAAAATGATAAAGATGTAAAGATTGAACCCTGTGGACACCTCATGTGCACATCCTGTCTAACATCCTGGCAGGTATGGATCCAAACCATGCTTTTTCTCAGCTAAGTAATGACAATGAAGAATTGGGGATTATATATCCTTTATGGATATAAAGAATGGCCTGGTTTGTGGGGTAGGTTCTAAACTGTTGATTCTTTTTTCGTTTCTAGGAAATGTATTTTTAGTGGACGAATATTTTGAGAACTTTCAGATGTGTCTGTTACCATCTCCTGTTTCCTTTGCAGGAATCAGAAGGCCAGGGCTGTCCCTTCTGCCGATGTGAAATTAAAGGTACTGAGCCCATTGTGGTTGATCCCTTTGATCCTAGAGGAAGTGGCAGCCTGTTGAGGCAAGGAGCAGAGGGAGCTCCCTCCCCAAATTATGATGATGATGACGATGAACGAGCTGATGATTCTCTCTTCATGATGAAGGAATTGGCTGGTGCCAAGGTAAGCTTCAGTTTAAGAGACTGTGGCAAAATCCATTATCAGTTGTGTCCTAAAGCAAGAGAGCACTTAATGACATCCAAAATACAAGGAGTTTAACTCATAATCCTATACTGATACATATTCATGTAACCCTATGAGTAGATATTACTGTTATCCTCATTTAGCAGTGGGAGAAACCAAGGCACAGTGAGGTTAAGGAATTTGCTGAAGGTCACACAGCTAGTAAGTCGAACCAGAATCCGTGGCCAGACATTCCGGCTTCAAGGCCCATGCTCTTATTGTCTGTATGCTAGAACTGGGCTCTATTCAGATTGCTTGGTGGAGAAAATGAAGGGTGAGTAAAAGAATTGGACCCATTTTGCTACTGTGAATAGAATATTTTCTCCTTGTCTTTTTTTCTAATGGAGTCTTGGCATTGGAAAGTTAGGTTTGGGCGGGAGAAATGAGGCACCATTAACAACCAAATAAATGGCAACTACAGTGATTGGAGGGTGATAGGAGGTACCATACAGAAACTAAACAAACTAGAAAGGTCCTAGTAAAGATGGGAAAGATAAAGGCTAAGAAAGGATGTGACCAAGTTCTGTTACGTCAGTGGTAGGGTAAAACAGGGATTTATTCACTAATTAGAAGTAAGGCAGTCATTGAAGATTTTAATAAATATAGGGCAAACGGAGGTTCTAATTTGCTGTCAGTTCTCTAGTTTGGACTGTTATAACTTCATAGGAGGCATTTTTTTGTACAAAAGAAGCTTTCTTTTATATCAGCACCTGACTGCCTGGCACATAGTAGGTGCTCAATAAATATTGAAAGGATGGATTCTATCTCTTAAATGATTGTATCCAGTGTATCTTTTCCTTTCTGTCCTCAATGCCACTGCCTTATTTCAGGCTCTTACAATCATTTGTTCGCCCCGCTTCCAGAGTCATTGATCTACAGCACATGCCTTGACTACCTCATTCCTTTACCTCACACTCTTTAATGACTTCTCATTACTTAATGGATTAATAAGTCCATTCTCTTTTCTAGGCACTTTGCCCTGGTAATCCTTTCCACTTTGTATTTTGTAATCCAGCAAGGCTGAACCACTAAAAATTTCTCCATGCTTTTGTCTTGATAGTTTCTATGTAATTTAGCTTAGTTTTCATTTCCTAGGAAACCTTTCCGTACTCTACCCTGTTTCCCTCACCCCCAAGACCCACAAGTAATCTAGGTCTGGCCAAGTGTTTCTGGGATGCTATGAATATGTCTGCCATAGAACTTATCACCTTGTAATATTATATTAAAAGTATTTCCCGGGAATTCCCTGGCGGTCCAGTGGTTAGGGCTCTGCGCTTCTGCTGCAGGGGGCACCTGTTCGATCCCTTGCTGGGGAACTAAGATCCTGCATGCCACGTGGCGTGGCCAAAAAAAAACAAAAAAAAGTATCCGCAGGGGATTGGGTCCTGGAGTCCCAGCAGATAAAAAAATCTGCAGATACCCAAGTCCCTTATATAAAATGGCACAGTGCAGTGAATACAGTTGGCCTTCCTTACTCATTTGGGTTTGGCAGAATTCAGTTCCTTGCCAGTCATAGAATTAAGATCCCCGTTTCCTTGCTGGTTGTCAGCTAACGGTAGTTTTTAGGGGCCAGCTCCATTCTTTGGCTCCTGGACTCCTTTCCTCCTCCTTCAGTCATGAAGGTTCTCAACTTTTAAGGACTCATGTGATTAGATTGGACCCACTTGGATAATCCAGGATAATTCCCCTATCTCAAGATACATACCCTTAATCACATCAGCAAAGTTCCTTTTGCCAAGTAAGATAACGGGATTCGCAGATTCTAGGTTTTAGGGCATGAACATCTTCCTGTGGGAGAGGGGACCATGATCATTATTCTGTCTACTACAGTCCATATAACAGAATGCTCTGCAGAATGAATTCAGTTTACATATACTTAAGTGGAAAGCTGTCAATGTGTATTAAAGTAAAAAAACAACTGTATATTATATATAATATCACCTTATTTCTGTTAAAATTATTTAGTTGCAAAAGAATTATTTTAACATGCATGGGGGGAAAATTGGATGACTGCACATCACATTACTATTATTTCTGAGGCTACAGGATCAGAGGGCTTTCATTTCATGGTATGTTTGAATTTTTCACAGTTAACACATATTACTTTTGCAAGCTGTTTATTGTGCTAGTTAAGTAGCTCTCTTGAGTGCTATATGGGATAAGAAACCTAAGACAAAGGCCCAAAAGGAGATAGTAGTTTCATTTGGGAAGAGACTATATATACAGGTGAAACACTATTTAATACAAGCCAGGCAGTGCACATTATCCTAAATTGTTGGGTACACAGTCTAAGTGCTTTAGGACTTTAGAGGAAAGAAGAAAATTAACAGTTTTTTCTGTAGCTAATATATATAAATGAGATTAAATTTACTCATTTAAATAAAAGTAATAAATGCATACTGTAAAAACTCAAGAAGAAAAAAAAAACAGCTTCATCTATTGTTTTGCACTTGGCTATTCTGTAATTCATTTGGTCTCTTCTTAATGGACATTCCTGTTGTTTCCAGGCTAACACATATGGACATTCTTTTGCAAGTCTCTCTGTAGGGTAAATTTCTAATAGTGGAATTGCTAGATTAGAGTATGTGCATTTAAACTCTTTGAGAGAGGAGAGGGATATAACTAGTGGTGGGGCACATGGGAATTTCAGAAAGCCATGGTGTTTCATTTCTGAGCTGAATGGTAGGTTCTACGTGGGTGTTTCATCTTTAATTATTCTTTGTACCTTATAGTTCATTATCTACTTTGTATGAATAAAATACTGGAATAAAAATAACTTTTTTTGGATAGACATTAAAATTTGTTCCCAATTTTTTATCCTAAATTCACTCCCAAGGTATTTGAGACTATGAGAGTGCCTGTTTCATCACATCCTAGTAGCTTGTTGTTGCTTTGTGCTGTTTGTTTCGTTTTGATTTGTTTTTAAAATAGTGAATCTACTTTTTAAAAAAAATCCATGTGATCAGTGCACTTGGATTTTTTTTTTTTTAAGTTTAAAAGAATTGCTAAAAGGCTTACAGAAATGTCAGTTCCCTGCTTCTACCCCCTCTAACTCCTGTGTCCCATTCACATTTTTCGGTTCTTAAAGCTTTTCCTTAACCATATACTATACTGCTTTCTCTTGATTCTGCAATATTAGTTATCTGTTTAGAAAAGGATTTAAATGTCTTATCTCCCTCCTTCCTACTCCCTATCTTCTGACTATAGTTAATTTGAATGTTTTTTGGTTCTGTCAGTATTCAGTGTTTAAGTGATTTTTGCTCCCTATTGTATCAAGTAATATACTATAAAGTATTGATAATTACTTTTGCTTTCTTTTACAACCTTCTGCTTTTCTGAAATAATTGATTTGCTTTTATTTCCTTAGTGTTCAGTTTGTACCTGTCACTACCACGTCTTACCAAACATCCTCTTGATATGATTTTCTGTGGAGTAAATTCTATTAACATATTAATATAGTAGATATTATGTAATATAGTATACTAATATATGAGAGTCTGCCATGTTTTGGCTCCAGTCTGGACTGGTTTTTCACTGGGTGTGCTGCATTCTATGTCACCCTGAGGTGTCTCCCCTCACCATCATCGTGGGACTTCATTGCCTCTCCTTTGTGTTGGAGTGCCTGTTTCTTAACTCCCATGTTTTTATGTTTCTTGCTTTAACTTCCTTATTTGGGTGGAGTATGCCCTCAAAATAGCTTTCTGTGAAAAGGTGAGAGGTGAAATTTTTGAGACGTTTGATATCTTAAAATGTCTCTATTCAACCCTCAAACTGACTAGGTACAGAATTCTAGGTTGAAAAAAAATTCAGCTCTATGAATTGTTACAGCCTCAGTGACTTCTAGTTTCTAGTGTATTTTTGCTCTTTAGTACCCCCTTTCCCTCCATCCTCAGAAGCCTTTAGGATATTTTCCTTATCCTTGATTCCCTGAAAATTTAAGTGTTTTATTGGTTGGTTGATTGGTTATTAGTTTTCTTTTCTTTCTTTGGGCTAGCTATGCAGTGAACGCTTTCTATATGGAGATTTATGTCCCTTAGGTCTTAGAAATATTCTTGTATTATTTCTTTGATAATTTCTTCCCCATATGTGCTTTTATCCTTTTCTGGAACTTTATTGTATGTTGAGATAAAAGAACATCTCATGGGTCGGTTATGATATTGAAACATGAATTGAAGAATATGATTAGCTCAGTCCTCTGCCCTTTAGGAATGAGAAGGAGGGAGGGATGGTGGGAGGGATCAAAATAGGCAGAGAGGGCCTTCCAAATTGAGAAACAGCTTGAACAAAGTTAAGGAGGTAGGAATTCCAACACAGGGCATTATGGAAAATGCTGTTGGTTAGGGAGACCAAATTAGAGAGACCTGAGAAAGCCAGGCAGGAAAGTGACATTTTGTGACATGGGAAAGTGGAAGTTACTGATGGATAGTTTTTGAACCATTAGTGAGTATTTAAGGATGGTTAAGCTGGTAATGGTGAGCAAAATGATTTGGTGAGATAAGAAACTAGAAGTTGGGAGAATCACTAGAAGGGGGTTTTAATAAATCAGATCTGAGGTTGGTAAGTAGAATGAAAAGGAAGATATAGATATGAGATTATTTTATGGAAAAATCAACATGATACAGTGACTAGATATTGATGATGAAGTGACAGTTAGTTTGACTAATAACTTTTCACTTCCTTAACCCTTGAGGTGTTTAGCTGCTCATGCTGCATTGACATGGAGCCCGTTTTCTTAAGCATGAGTAAAAGCAAGTAGCTGATGATGCAGCCTTTTTTTCCCTCATTCACCTCCCAGCATTAATGATAGGACTCAGTATGGGGATGGTTGTTTCTCTGTCATCTTACATAAGTGCTTGTAATACATATTTGCCTATTTTCCATCTATTTTGCTTTTAGGGAATGCAAATGTGAATTAGTATTTTGTATAAATTCTTGTATATCTCTTGACAGCTTACTTGGACAAGCTTATCAGCTACTCATCACCCTGCTGTAGGCAGGGGAATGGAAAAGGTTATACATTTATTTGTTTCTTTTGATTTGGCACCTCAATTTTTAGAATACAAATTGACAAAAAAAAATTATCCCTTTTAATTACTGAATTGAAATAACATTTCTTTGGAAGAACTAAAGATGCTTTTTAGTAATACCATTGATCATTTTCTCCTATAAATCTCTCTTTTTCTTTTAATCATAATAACCCATGGAGAATTTATTAACTTTGATTTCTTTCCTCATTCTGCCCCTTAATCATTATTTTCCTAGGTGATTTGTTGAGAGGTTAATGTATGCCCCTTTCTTTTAATATGGTTTTCTGTTTTTAATCTTGAAAATATTTTTTCTTTTTCTGAAGAGGAAAATATGGGAAATTGTAAAGTTTTATAAAATTATAAGCTAGGAAGCTTTTTATGTAGCACAGCCTTTTCTAGATACTACATTTTGCCTGTAGCTTGCATCTGCATGGTATTTCTGTGATTGAGAGCGCCCTCTTCTGGTGACATAGAAATAATTCAGGCAGCGCTACCTTAAGCCAAAGTCAGGCTCATTGGTATATTCTGTGTTCATGTAGTACTTGTTGTGTACATCTTTCGGAGGAGTTGAGAGATGCCACTCCTCCAGACAAGAATAACCTATTAGGAACTTTTTTTTGTGTTAGGTGGAACGACCTCCTTCTCCATTCTCCATGGCCCCACAAGCTTCCCTTCCCCCAGTGCCACCACGGCTTGACCTTCTACAACAGCGAATATCTATTCCTTCAAGTGCTTCTGGTCTTGGAACTGCTTCTAAGGTAAAGCATTATCCATTTCTACGTTTTCTGATTCTTTGTTGTGGATTAGTGGGGTTTGATTGATTGCTTCCATCATGCTTCCACAGGCTCCTTCTGGCTCCCTTCATAAGGACAAACCATTACCAATACCTCCCACTCTTCGAGATCTTCCACCACCACCCCCTCCAGACCGGCCATATTCTGGTGGAGCAGAAACCCGGCCTCAGAGACGCCCCTTGCCTTGTACACCAGGCGACTGTCCGTCCAGAGACAAACTGCCCCCTGTCCCCTCTGGCCGCGCCGGAGAAGCATCATGGCTGCCTCGGCCAATCCCCAAAGTACCAGTAGTTGCCCCAAACCCTAGTGACCCCTGGACAGGGAGAGAATTAACCAACCGGCACTCACTTCCATTTTCCTTGCCCTCACAAATGGAACCCAGAACCGATGTGTCTAGGCTCGGAAGCACATTCAGTCTGGATACCTCCATGGTGAGTCCTGATTTTGAAATTATTTATTTAATTAACAAACATTCGTGGATGACATTGAATGGATCAGTTTTGTGGTATGTTTTGTACAGGATTCTGGGATAATATTAATCCCTACCCTCAAGAAGTGTATATGTTATTATGTTTGTTAATGCAATAAATGTGTTTCTGTGTGTGTATGCCATGAGTAGTATAAATAGAAAACACTTCAGTTTTAAAGAAAGGAGAGATTATTTCTAGATAGAGCAATCATGAGGGCTTATGGAAAGAGTGGCATCTGAATTTGAAGTATTCTTTCCAAAGTGGATACAGTTTTAAAATAGACCTACAATGACAGAGATGCTCAAGATGTATTGTGGGATAAGAAGTAGTTTAATTTGAGAGAAACAGAAATTTTGTGTATCAGAGTAGGAAAAAGGGCTAGAAAGGAGCATTGCTGCTAGATTAGAGCACTTTGTGTACCCCCTTCCAAAAGAATTGGAATTTATTTGTTATAAATGAAGAGTACGTGAAGATTAAATTAGTGGAGTGACGTGACCAAAATGATGGTTTAAAGAGAGGAATCTAGGAGTAGTATGCAGAATGGATTGGAAAGAGAATAGATTGAAAAAAGGGAGGTTAGCAGTCTATTGGATAAGCGTGAGATAATGGGTCCAGAACGGGGGGTGGGAGAGGTATATTCCTTCTTTTGTTGTTTTGTTTATGCACTCAGCAAAAAAGTTTGCCCTCACAAAGTTAACATTCCACTGGAGGAAAGATGGAAAATAAACAAGATAAGTTACAAAACATGTAAGATAGTGGATGCCGACGAATGCTGTGGAGAAAAATAGGGTAAAAACAGGGTATAGGGAAAGTTGGGATGGGGCAGGTACATGGAGGGATGGGGTACAATTCTGAGCAAAGACCTGGAGTAGTGTGGGGAGTGACCTGGAGCAACGCGGGATGAGGGAAAAGCAAGTGAGTTTGGGAGAGTCTATTTGAGGAATAACAAAGGGGTCTCATATAGCTGGTACTGGGTAAACAAGGGGAAGAATCCTGGTCTAGGAGCAGGAGGGGGAGCCAGTTTAGGTCGAGACTTTAGGGAGCATGAAACAAAGACCCCGAAAGGCTTGAAAGCAGTCAGTGGGTGGAAAAAAGGATGAAAAATCGCATACACACACATATACGCATGCACACACCCCAGAGGTTTTGAACCTGGCTAACTAGCGACAGACCTGTTGAATTTGAGATGAGCCACTGAAGGAAGAATTGTCCAGTAGGTAGTTAGAAATCCAAGAAAAAGATGGAATTGGAGGGTGAAGTTGAGAAATGCTGTGGTCCTTAAATGAACTATGTATTTCTTGGTTGAAAGGGAAAGGGGAGGGTAACTTAGCATTTAAGTGGCGTTTATGTGATAGGCAGTCTAATTAGTGAGAGTGGATTAGGTTTGACTTTCTGGTGGCATCAGTATAGAAAGATGTATAGATTTTTTAAGCTAGAATGGTATTTGTGCAGGCAGCCAGTTTCCTCAAATCTTTCTAGAATTAGAACAAACAAAAAAACCCCCATTTCCTTGGCTCTTTTTAGTACTGTCTCCCTAACCCTTACATTTGAACTTTCAACTATACTTTTGTCACATATAATAATCCTTAAGCATGGCATTGGGGGTGAGGTCTGTGTCTGTGTGATTGTTCTTGTTATTTTGAATAGATTAAGTAAGTAAGAGGAGATACTTAGCTGTATTAAGAAGGTTCTTTTTTAACACTTTTCTTTCCAGAATATGAATAGCAGCCCATTAGCAGGTCCAGAGTGTGAGCATCCCAAAATCAAACCTTCTGCATCTGCCAACGCCATTTATTCTCTGGCTGCCAGGTAAGTTTACTAAAACTGTATTTCATACAGTAGAGTTGATACTTTTAAACAACTTATTTATAGAAAATTTAGAAAACCCAGAAGAGTATAAAGAAGAAAATTAAAATTGACCTGTATTTCCATTATGTAAAAATTATCATGTTTCGGCCTGTTTCTTTCCATTATTTTCTCGGTGTATATGTACATAGATCAGTCTTGCTGGGGCTCATCAATTTTATTAATCTTTTCAAAGAAGCAATTTTGGTTGGGTTTTGCTTTTTGTTTTTTAAATATTTATTTATTTGGCTGCACCGGGTCTTAGTTGAGGCACATGGGTTCTAGTTCCCTGACCAGGGATTGAACCCGGGCCCCCTGCATTGGGAGCATGGAGTCTTAACCACTGGACCACCAGGGAAGTCCCTAAAAGAAATTTTTAAAAAAGCCAACCGGGGCACTTTCGCCGTGTGGCCAAAAACAAAAAACAACAACAACAAAAAGGTCGGCAGCAATCATTTGACCATATATGTGAGGATTTATTGATACTTCTAGGCTTTCCACTCTATTCCATCAGTCTATATGTCTGTCTTTATGCCAAGACCACACTCTTTTTTTTTTTTAATTTATTTTATTTAATTTATTTATATTTGGTTGCGTTGGGTCTTCGTTGCTGCGTGCAGGCTTTCTCTAGTTGTGGCGAGTGGGGGCTATTCTTTGTTGCAGTGTGCGGGCTTCTCATTGTGGTGGCTTCTCGTGTTGCGGAGCAAGGGCTCTAGGGCGCAGGCTCAGTAGTTGTGGTGCACGGGCTTAGTTGCTCCGTGGCATGTGGGATCTTCTCAGACCAGGGGTCGAACCCGTGTCCTCTGCATTGGCAGGCAGATTCGTAACCACTGTGCCACCAGGGAAGTCCCTATTCAGATTTTCTATTTCTTCATGATTTATTCTTGGTAAGTCTGTGTCTCTAGGAATTTGTCTGTTTCATCTAGATTATGTAATTTTTTGGTGTACAATTATTTGTAACACTCTCTTATCCTTTTTATTTATGTATAATCAGTATTAATGTCCCCACTTTCATTTCGATTTTAGTAGTTTGAGTCTTCTCTCTTTTTTCTTAGTCCATCTAGATAAAGTTTGTCAGTTTTGTTGATTTTTTTGAAGAACCATTTTCTCTTATTTTTCTATCCTCTATTTTATTTATCTCTGTTCTGATCTATATTATTTCTTTCCTATTTCTTTTCTAGCCTAGGGTTGGTTGGTTTGTTTTTCTGGTTCATTAAGTTGTAAAGTTAGATTATTGATTTGAGATCTTATTTTTTAATGTAAGCATTTATAGCTATAAATTTCCCCCCTTAGCACTGCTTTTTGCTGTGTCCCATAAGTTTTGGTATGTTGTGTTTTTGTTTTCATTCACCTTTAAATATTTTCTAATATCTCTTGTAATTTCTTCTTTGATCCATTGGTTACTGTTTGAAGGTGGGGATATTGAATAATATCCCCCAAAATGAGAAGAAACTTGGAGACCAAAAAACAAAGCAAGCAACTCCGTAAAGTACAATCATGAAGTTTATTGTGGGTAACTTATATACAGGCAGTATCAGGCAGACTGCCATCCAGAGGCATTCGCAGCTGTACTACACTTCACCGAAACGGGTACAGGGGAATTTAGAGGGGCTAAAGCTAAAGATAGAATCTGGTGCTAAAGGAGAAGCATGTCCATAGCAATAGGAACTGGGGTTTTTTCCTCACCCCCAGGGGTCTCATGCCATTATCCCTCACAGACCATTAACCATCTGTGTCAGCAAAAGGCATTCTTCCAGTTTTCATATCAGATGAAGCAAAGGTAAAAGTTGTAGGGAACTTATCTGGCTTGGGTGTATTCCTTGTGAGTAGGCTAAAGATCAGTCACACAGAGGGGAGGGGGTGGGACTGCAGGCCTACCTAAGATGGAGCTCACAATATGGAGTCAGTGTGGTTTCAGCCACACAGTTATTCAGAAGTGTATCATTTAATTTCCACAATTTTGTGAATTTTCAGTGTCACTTTTGTTACTGATTTTCTAACTTCATCTGTTGTAATCAGAGAAGATACTTCGTATGATACCTATATTTTAAGATCTATTGAGAGTTAATTTGTGGCCTAACATATTGTCTATCTGGAAAGTGTCCTGTGTGTACTTGAGAAGAGTGTGTGTGCTGTTATTGTTGGGTAGAGTTTTTTGTATTTGTCTGTTACATCTGATTGGTTTATTGTATTGTTTAAGTCTTCTGTTTCTTTACTTATCTTCTGTCCTCTTGTTCTGTCCATTATTATGAGTGGTGTATTGAAATCTCCAGCTGTTATTGTAGAGCTGTCTGTTTCTCCCTTTAATTCTGTCAGGTTTTACTTCATATATTTTACTGTCATTCGGTGCATAGATGTTTATAATTTTTAAATCTTCTAGTGTATATAATGTTCTTTGTCTCTTGTAACCTTTTTTGATTTAAAGTCTATTGTGTCTGATATTAGTATAATATCAGAGTCTCTTATAGGCAGCATATAATTGGATCGTGTGTTTTAATCCAATCTGCCAGTCTCTGTCTTTTGATTGGAGAGCTTAACTCATTTATATTTAAAGCAATTACTGATAAGGAGAGACTTCTGTCATTGTGCTATTTGGTTTCTGTATGCCCTGTAGTTTTTTGTTGCTTATTTCCTGCATTACTGTCTTCTGTGTTTAGTTGGGTTTTTGTGGTGAAATGTTTAAGTTCCTTTCTCATTTCCTTTTGTGTATATTCTATAGATATTTTCCTTGTGGTTACCATAGGGATTACATTTAACATCCCAAAGTTATAACACTATAATTTGAATTTATACCAGCTTAACTTCAATAGCATACAAAAACTCTTCTCCTTTACAGCTCTACCACACCCATTTTGGTTGTTGGTCACAAGATTACATCTTTATACATTGTGTGCCCCTAGTTCTTTTAAACGGGTTCATGAACTAGTTCTTTTAAATGCATTAGTTTCCTAAATTATGCAAAAAAAGAGATTTGGAGTTACAAACCAAAGTTACAGTAATAGTGGCTTTTACACTTTCCCTTAAAATGTATTGCTGTCTTAAATCATTTGGAAAAAACCAGAAGGTACAGTTACAAACCATTGTTACAGTAGTACTAGCTTTTATAATTGTCCATGTACTTACCCTTATTAAAGTCTTTATTTCTCCATACAGCTTGAAGTTACTGTCTTGTGTCTTCATTTCACCCTGCAGGACTCACTTGAGCATTTCTTTCAGGGCAGGTCTAGTGGTCACGTACTCCCTCAGCTTTTGTTTATCTGGGAATGTCTTGATTTCTCCCTCACTTTTGAAAGACAATTTTACCAGATACAGGCATACCTCAGAGATATTGTGGTTTTAAGTGTGCAGTAGCATTATGTCTAAAAATATATATGTACTTACCTTAATTTAAAAATACTTTATTGCTAAAAAATGCTAACCGTCACCCAAGCCTTCAGCAAGTCATAATATTTTTACAATAGTAAAATCAGAGATCACTGATCACAGATCACTGTAACAAATATAATAATGAAAAAACTTGAAATATTTTGAGAATTATCAAAGTGTGACACAGAGACTTGAAGTGAGCAAATGCTGTTGGAAAAATGGTGCCAGCAGACTTGCTTGATACAGGGTTGCCACAGATCTTCAATTTGTAAAAAACACCATCTGTGAAGTGCAGTAAAACAAGGTATGCCTGTGTAGGATTCTTGGTTGACAGCTTTTTTTTTCTTTTAGCGCTTTGAATATATCGGCCCACTGTCTTCAGGCCTCTAAAATTTCTGATGAGAAGTCTGCTCATAATCTTATTGAGTATCCCTCGTACGTGATGTTTTGCTTCTTTCTTTATCTTTGTCTTTTGAAAATGTGGGTCTCTTTGAGTTCCTTTTCCTTGGAGTCTGTTGAACTTCTTGGATGTTTATATTAATCATTTTGGGAAGTTTTTAGCCCTTATTTCTTCACATATTCTCTGCCCCTTTCTCTCTCTCTCTCCTGGGACTCTCACAATGTATATGTTGGTCCTTTGGTGGTATGTCCCACAGCTCCCACAGCTCTGTTCAGTTTTCTTCAGTACTTTTTCTTTCTGTTTGTTCCTCAGCCATGATAACTTCCATTGTTCTGTCTTTCAGGTTCATTGATTCTTTCTTCTCGCTGCTCAAATCTGCCTTTGAACCCCTCTAGTGATTTTTTTTTTTTCATTTCACTTGTACTTTTCAGTTCCAGAATTTCTTTTTTGTTTCTTCTTAGGTTTTCTGTCTCTGTTGATACTTCCATTTTATTCACACATTGTTTTCTTGATTTTTCTCCACATCTTCCTTTAAAATCTCATGGAAGTCACTTCAGCCAGAGCAGGAGGGGCTTACAACAATGCTGAGAGGTGCAACAACAGTGGTTGCTGCCCCTTTGTCAGCCCTTCTGTGAACAGGAGCAGCAGTCAGCAATCAGAACACAGATTCCCAATATTTGGAGGGCTGAGTCCTTTTTGCCACCCTGGCTCCTGCAAGCTGTGTGCAGGCTGCTCCAGGAACGTGTGCACAGCTGCCTGCTATGTGGCAGGGTTGAGAATGGGTAGCTGCTACTATGCTAAGAGCTGAAATTAACAGCAATTTAGCCTCCCAGTCTTCACCTGGAAGTTACAAGCCTTCAACAGACTCTAGAGTTCCAAAATAGTTACATCAGACAACCTCTACCATCTTCCCAGAATCCTCGTTGAGTATCTGCTTTTTGTTTCATTGCTTTCTCCTCTTTATTTTATTCTTCCAACTTCCTTTAGGTTTTATTTGTTATTTTTCTAGCTCCATGAGGTGCGTGCTGTATTAATCTGCTCAGGCTGCCATAACAAAATACTATCTACAGACTGGGCAGCTTAAGCAGCAGAATTTAATTTTCTCATAGTTCTGGAGGCTGGAAGTCCAAGATCGGGATGTCAGCATATTTGGTTTCTGGTGAGGAATCCTTTACTGGCTTACATGCTTGCGTAACCTTCTCACTACGTCCTCACATGGCCTTTCCTTGATACATGCACACACAGAGAGGTATAGAGAGTGACAGCAAGCTCTCTGGTGTCTCTTCTTATAAGGACACCAATCCTATTGAGTCAGGGGCTCATCCTCAGGACCTCATCCAACCTTAATTACTTCCTCAGATGTGGCCCCATGTCCACAGACAGCCACACTGGGGATTAGGGCCTCAAAAGTAATTTTGGGGAGGACACAAACATTCAGTCCATAACAGATGCTGTAGCTGCATTCCGCAAATTTTGATATGTCCTGTTTTCATTATCATTCACTTCAAAATATATGGTTTTCCGTTTGTGATTTCTTCTTTGACTCATCAGTTATTTATGTGTTGCCTGATTTTCAGACATTGGAAGATTTTCTGGTTACTCTTCTGTTACTGCTTCCTAGTTTCATTCCAGTGTGGTCAGTAACCATACTCTGTGATTTCAATTTGTGCTATTTGTTGAGACCTTTATTGACTAGTTTATGGTAAATTCCATACATATTACTACCTTCATTTTATAAAAATGTATATTCTGCAGTTGTTGGGCACAGCATTCTGTATGTGTCATTTGTTAATTGTATTCAACTATACTATCTTCCTGCTGATTTTTTTTTTTTAAGTCTACATGTTCTGTCAAATACCAAGAGGAGTGCGTTAAAGTCTCCCCCTATAATTGTGGGTCTCTCTTTTTTCCTTTAGGTCTATCCGTTTGTATTGTATATGTATTTAGTATATGTAATTAGGATACATAGAAATTTAGAATTATCAACTAAATGATAATTGTTTTGATTATTCCATTTACTCTCTAGTTCTGCTTCTAACCAGCCTTAGTCCGTTTTTACTTATATTAAAATGGCCACATCAGCTCTCTTGTAGTGTTTGCATGATCTTTTTCCATCCTTTTACTTTCAACTTTTCTGTGTCCTCATTGAAGGTATGTTTCTCATAAGTAGTATATACTTGTTGGCTTTTTTCCCCCCTAAATCCAGTCTAGCATTTTTTTTGTTTGTTTTAAAATAATTGGAATATTAGTTCCTACTCTTTTCTCCGTTTTCCCCATCTTTTCTGTGTTCATTTTTTTCTACTTTCTTTCTTTGGGATTAAAGTATTTTTTATTATACTGTTTCATTCCTTATACTCTTTTAACAGTTATCTTAGGGATTCCAACATATACCTTTGACTCATTAGAGTCTACTTTGAATCAACCCCTCTTAACACTTCCTGGACATTTAAATTTCCCACATATTTATACTGTAGCACTCCTCATTTCTTCCTGCTTTACCACACTTCCACCTGGAATCTTTTTCCTTCTGCCCAAATAACTTCCTTTAGAGAGACGGGGTGTGGGGAAGAGAGAAAGAGGAGGGGTGTTAGTGTATCTTCTATTAATGGATTCTCTCAAATTTTGCTAGATTTAAAATATCTTTTACTTCACTTTCATTTTTTTTAAGATATTTTCACTAAACATAGTACACTTGACCCTTGAACAACTTGGGGGTTAGGGACACTGACCTTCCCCGCAGTGGAGTATCCAGATATAACTACAGTGGGCCCTCTGTATCCACAGTTTCGCATCTGCAGATTCAGCCAACTGTAGATTGTGTAGTACTGTAGTATGTATTTATGGGGAAAAATCTGGGTAAAAGTGGACCTGTGCAGTTCAAGCACATGTTGTTCAGAGGTCAACTGTATTCTGAACTGGAGTTATTTTCTTTCAGCACTTTAAAAATATCATCCCACTGCCCTCTGGCTTTCATTGTTTCTGTTGGAAAATTAGCGTAATGTTGCTCTTTTAAGGGTATGATTCTTTTTCTGACTACTTATAAGACCTTTTTGTCTTTGGATCCCAGCAGTTTCACTATAATGCGTCTGTGTAGTTTTCTTTATATTTATCCTTCTAAGGTTTGTAGAGTTTATGGATTTTGTCATTTGATGTTTTTAATCAGTTTTAGAAAATCTCAGCCACTGGGAATTCCATGGCGGTCCAGTAGCTAGGACTCTGCGCCCTCACTGCTGAGGGCCCGGGTTCAATCCCTGGTCGGGAAGTAAAATCCCACAAGCCGGGCAACGCGGCCAAAAAAAAGAAAAGGAAGAAAAAAGAAAGAAAAATTCAGCATAGAAAATCTAAGCCACTATTTCTTTTTTCTTTTTTAAAAAATTTTTATTGGAGTATAATTGATTTACAATGTTGTGTTAGTTTCAGGGGTACACTATTTCTTAAAATACACTGAGTAGTGCAGTCTCTTTCTCCTCTTGCTCTGTGACTCCAGTTACCTGAAAGTTCGACCTTTTCACCACACCTCATATAGCTCTTATGCTCATTTCGTGTTTTCCATTCTTTTTCCTCTCTTTACTTGAATCTGAATAGTTTCTACTCTATTTCAGTTCCCTAATCTTCTGTTTTGCAGTTTCTAATCTGCCCCAGAATACATCCATTGTATTTACAGATACTGTGTTTTTAGGTCCTAGAATTTCCATGTGAATTTTTTAAAAAAATTATTCTGTAGTTTTCTAATAAAATTCTCCATCCTCTGTTTTAATGGAACATATAAATTATAATTATTTTAAAGGCCATGTTTGTTACCTCCAACTTTGTCTCTCTAGTTTGGCAAGACAACCAAAGTACTACTACTTTTTGCCTGGTTTCTCAGAATCTAGTCCCACTCATACATGGTTTAAGGATTCGCAGTAGCTCTGGGGAAAATTACAGGCAGAATTTCAAACCTACTTCTCTACTGTTCCCTTCTCCAGGATTTTTGACCCCTCGTGCCTTGGCCCAAATTCCAATCCCTCTCTCCTTAGTCTCTTGAAACTACCTTGAAACCCCAAGTTCAGAACCTCTAATATGGGGCTTATTGCAGTGTATTCTCCTTGCCTCTGGAATCTTGGCCTCTCAAATCTTGGCTGCCTGGTTGCTCTCCAATGCCTTCTTTCTTTTGCATATTTTCCTGCTTTTATAGCTAGCTGTTCTAGGCAGACGGTTAGACAGTGCTTGTTACTTGGCCATAGCTATAGACATGTAAAATGTATATATGTTTTAGATCAAGATGTAGTATTATGTTTTCCCTTTTTTTAAACTTAGCATTATATCTTGGGCATTTCTTCCTATCAGTTAAAAAGTTCTTCAAAATCCTCACTTTATTTATTTATTTGGTTGCATGGGGTCTTAGTTGCAGCAGGCGGGCTCCTTAGTGGCGCTCACGGGCTCCTTAGTTGCAGCACGTGGGCTCCTTAGTTGTGGCGGGTGGGCTCCTTAGTTGCAGCTCCAGGGCTCCTTAGTTGCGTCTTGCAGGCTCCTTAGTTGCGGCCCGCGGGCTCCGTAGTGGTGGCACACAGACTCCTTAGTTGTGGCATGTGAACTCTTAGTTGTGGCATACATGTGGGATCTAATTCTCTGACCAGGGATCGAAGGTGGGCCCCCTGTGTTGGGAGTGCAGAGTCTTATCCACTGTGCCACCAGGGAAGTCCCCAAAATCCTCACTTTTTAAAAAATTTATTTATTTATTTTTATTTTTGGCTGTGTTGGGTCTTCGTTTCTGTGCGAGGGCTTTCTCTAGTTGCGGCAAGTGGGGGCCACTCTTCATTGCGGTGGGCGGGCCTCTCACTATCACGGCCTCTCTTGTTGCGGAGCACAGGCTCCAGACGCGCAGGCTCAGTAGTTGTGGCTCACGGGCCTAGTTGCTCCGTGGCATGTGGGATCTTCCCAGACCAGTGCTCGAACCCGTGTCCCCTGCATTGGCAGGTAGATTCTCAACCACTGCACCACCAGGGAAGCCCCCTCACTTTTAATTATTGCATATTATTATGTAATGTGGCTGTAACATCATATATTTAATCATTCTCTGTTGTTGTATATTTATTTTGTTTAAAAGCTTTGACTGTAATAACTTTGCTTCAGTGAACATATTTTTACATAGCCAGAGATGCAGCCAAGGTAGAATTACTGTGACAAAAGAATGTGAATGTTTTAAAGTATGTATTGCCGAAATGCTTAATGAGTAAGAGATGAAATTGTATATTTTTATTAACATCATCAACCAAAAGAATTAAAATTTTTGGATTACCCTTTTAATGATCCTTTTCTCTTTATGAAAATAGTATGTGTTAATTATAAGAATATTTAGAAAACACAGATAAGTGATGCTAAAGAAATAAGTTATCCATAATCTTACCACCTAGAGTCAGACAGTAATCAGCAACATGTAATATGCTCATTGCCAGTCTTGTGTGTATGGAATCATGCTGTACATGCTGTTTTTCACTAGGAGTATCTTGAACGTCGTAGGATGTTATATATTTCTTCTACAATGATTTTCAAATTATTTCAGATAATCGCAAAGCAGTTCATTCTTTTTGTTTTCTGTTTCTGTTTTTTATTCTTCATCTTCCAGACCTCTCCCTGTGCCAAAGCCGCCAGCTGGGGAGCAGTGTGAAAGTGAGGAGGACACAGAGTATATGACTCCCTCCTCCAGGCCTGTGGGACTTCAGAAGCCAGAAGTGAAGTGGCCTCCGGAGACAACCCAGAGTTCACGGTAGGTTCACGACAATCCTATTTGGGGATTCAGTTGACACCAACTCACCTGCTTGGCTTGCTGCCTGCACATAGCATTACCCAGCCAGAAATGAAGCAGAAAGATGTGTGTAACCTCTAATGTTTTAAGCTTCTTGCAGCTGTAAGCAATTCCACTTAATGTTTCTTCAACCTCACAGTAATTTCAAAAACATACACAGCTACTGCTGGTAACAAGAGTCAATCTTTTGATATTTACTAGTGATACTGGCAAGAGGAGAATGGAGATTCTTGATAGAATCAGGGTTTGGAGAAGTTGTGAATAGGTATATCTTAATAAGTTTGCAGATAACAGAGTTCTGTTTCTGAAGATCATTATGCCACTTTCCTTCTGGTCCAGAGCCTGTGATTGTGACCAGCAGATCGACAGCTGTACATACGAAGCAATGTATAATATTCAGTCCCAGGCGGCACCGTCTGTCACAGAGAGCGGCACCTTTGGTGAGTAGTCGTTCTGCTACTTTAACAATCATTGATGTGCCGGAGGAATGAGCCTGTAATGTTTAGCCAATGAGAACTTGACCTAAGCGGAATATTCGTAAATAATTTTCTTTGCAAAGTATCTTTGATCTATGGCAGTAAAACCACCTCCTCTGTTTTGTTTCCCATTTACACAGCTAGTTCCTTTTGTGTTTTTCATCCTTCCAGGGCCTGGAGGCCTGGATCGGCAGTGCTGACGGCTAGCTCCCTCTTATCCCCATTGCTTTTCAACACTGATGAAATTCTTGTGTGTGTGGGTGGTGAATACTCAATTCCCATACTAACTAGCTTACCAAGTGGAAAGTTCAAGAAGGCAGTACACACAACAGGGCCCTTTGGCTGGTCTTCCAAGGTGAAATGCAGATGAAAATGTTGAATGAATGCTATAAAGTGGTGCTTGAGTCTTGGACATCAGTGACTGTTAACCTTGGCAACGGTAGCTTTTGACATGTTCAGAAAAGTAGAGCTGCAGGATTGGTGCAGATCTTATTCTCCCTGTTTCTTTTATCTCGATGCACAGGGCCACACGGTGTTTGGCCCCTAGTGGTTATTCGGTAACCATTTGGCTCTGTATATGCTTGAATGAACGGATGCCCCCGTACTGAAATGTTAGAAGGTGAAGTACGTTGGAAAAAGAAGATAACTGCACAAACTGTTCTCTAGGTGAAGGGAATTTGGCTGCAGCCCATGCCAACACTGGCCCTGAGGAATCAGAAAATGAAGACGATGGGTACGATGTCCCCAAGCCACCTGTGCCCGCGGTGCTGGCCCGCCGCACGCTCTCTGACATCTCCAACGCCAGCTCCTCCTTCGGCTGGCTGTCTCTGGAAGGTGATCCCACAACAAGTGAGTCTCCAGGCTACCTTGGGTTTGTCCTGAAATGCTGTATGGCTTCTTATTTATACTGAAACAGAGATGACTGCCTGGTGACAGTAAGTCAGTAGCTGGAAGGAGTGGACTTAAGTGGGAGGAAAGCTGGTCCTGGGTCCCAAATTAGGAAGTTAAACTGTGTTCAGACTCTTGAGGATTTTGCCAGACTTAGAAATGAGGTTGTTCCTTAAACCCTGGCTCTTCCTGTGCTGGGGGTAAGTATTAATAGGATTTCTGGCTCTTTTGAGCGTGCATGATGACAGCAGTAATTCATCTTGATGGTTCAGACCACACTTCTGGGCCCTGTCCCTGTCCCATTCGAAAGGAGGTGTGCCAGCTCTGGAAAGCACACTGAGTAGGCCTGGAGCCAGCCCGCATTTGAGCCTTGACTGTTAAGGACTGTTCTTCTTGCACCTGTGGCCGCCTGGGAGGGCAGCAGCCAGAGTTGCTGTCACTTTAGAAATGGAAGACAGCCTTCAGGACAGCTGGTGAAAAAGATACATGGCATCCAGTTGCCCAAACAGGCGGTGATCCCCACCCACCCAACCTTGTTTAATGCTTCTTCGCTGCAACCTAGGCTTATTTCTGTTTCCTTATTTGTATAGGGAGAAGTTTAGTGTCTTCTCTGGACCCTCAGAAGTGTTTTTTAACTAATTCAGGCAATGATGTGTGTGAAAACTTGGTGCTCAGTGTAAAGCGTGGTGCAGGTGCAGGTGTCCTGTGTGCAGGGCAGCGTGGTCCGTGTCGGTAGGACAGGCGCGTTGTGTCTTTAGAAGGTTGTTGTGCTGCGAGGGGAAGAGGCTGTAGACAGACGCCCTTGAAACTGTAAAACTCTGCCTTGTGACCGCACGTGTACCTGACGGACAGTAGGTCCATAATGTCTTGTATGAGCACATTGTTCTTAGATGAGGATTCCCGCCCCGCCCCGATTTGCAAACATTCTTTCCTATTTCTTCCAGACTTCACTGAGGGTTCCCAAGTTCCTGAGAGGCCCCCTAAACCGTTCCCTCGGAGAATCAACTCTGAACGAAAAGCAGGTAGCTGTCAGCAAGGCACCGCCGCCACCGCACCGCAGCTCTCCAGCGAGATTGAGAGCCTCATGAGTCAGGGGTACTCCTACCAGGACATTCAGAAGGCCCTGGTCATTGCCCACAACAATATTGAAATGGCCAAAAACATCCTCCGGGAATTTGTTTCTATTTCTTCTCCCGCCCATGTAGCCACCTAGCACACCCTCTGCGTGCCGCAGCTTAGAGGACCGAGGAGCCGGGAGCTCTTGCTCGAGTAGCACCTAAAAGGGCAGAGAGGTTCCTTTGGAGACTTCACAATGAGGTCTTGCCCTGTGTGGGATATCACATCTGTGGTTCCAAGATTTCAAAGCAGTGGAATGAGAATGGAGCAGCTAGGATGTTTTATTATTTTATTTGTTTTGAGAGTGCATTTGAAGGTGTCCTTCAGTCCCTCCCCACTTGGAGAGAGTGTGGATTTTTATTAAATGGTAGCCTACCTGGGGAACGGTCCAGAAAGCAGTAGGAGAAGCACTGTGCTGTAAATCCTAATTGAGGACTTAAGACTTTCTTAGGTTAAGGATGTGGTCGTGTACGTCCTGTCTGTCTGTCTGTCTGTGGTTGTGTGTGTCCTGTGATTATAAGATTTACCTGCTGTGTGTGTTAATCCCAGGCAGGGAATTAGCACAAGAGGTTTAAGAAGGAACCTTAAAGACTTCCATCAACTGTGGTTTTATACCCAACCCCAGTGTGTATTACAACTCCAACACTCCCCTTTGGCTTGGATTATCATGTGCATAGCTGAAGTCTTGTATTTTTAGAACACCCTCCCTCTGTCCTTTCCTCAGTCTCCTCCTCCCTCCTCCTCCTTGGTGTCTGTCATTGGCAGTGGGCTTGCTATGACCAGCCTTACTGAAGCCGAGCAGCCTATAGGATGTTCTTTATTGTGTGTGATGGTGTTGATTTGTTTGGTAGATAGGTGGGAAAAAAGTACTGTCGCTCTATCATTATGGTCCTGTTTGATACTCGCAGCGAACACTGGTCACTCCAAAGCACTGTTTCTATAGGAACATTGAGTCTGTTTTCAAAAAGGTGTTTTAATTATCCTAATTACGTAGTGACTGATTTGAGAGAGAGGCCTTCAGATACATTCCACGCCCTCCCCAGAAAATAGTCTGTGGGAGTCAGTTGCCTTGGTGCCAGGTGTGTGTTCTAATGTAGGTCACGAGGTTTTCTACTTAATGGGAAGGGAAAACATTTGTTTCCAGCATGGCTTTCTGGCCCAAATACCATGAAGCTCTTAGGAAGCTCCATTCACATGCTCTTTACCTTGTTGTACATAAAATGCACAAAACAGACAATAAAGATTTATCTCTTCAGTTTTTCTTCCCAGTGAATTTCAGCTTATATGGGTGTCTCCCTTTGACTATGAGCCAGGTTGTATTTTCAGAGATGATTTTTTTCTTTGCCCTTTAAGGAATGGGGGGAACACCCCCCATGGTAGCACAGCATTCTGCTGATAATTAGCACCAACCCTACCTTGGTGCCACCCTTGCTTTTCTCTTGTGCCTATGGCTTTGGGAATGTAGCATTTCCTTCTTCCTTTCCTTCCCCTTTCTTCTTCACGTTAGGTCCTATGTACTCTTTAGTGACTGCATTCCCCACAGTAATTAGACATCACTGGGTGTAATAAATGACTTTACTGCAGGCAGACAACATGTGAAAAGCCCTGCAGCTTGTGCCATTGCCAGTTTGTAAAGAAGACTCAGAGTCTTGTGTGGGGTACCGTTGGTACGTTCCTGCAGATACTGCCAAGGCACCACTTGAGTTCAGTTAGTTCTCTGGCCAGAGCCTCTTACTGACTTCCCTAGCAGGGTGTAACCTTCCTCCGTGTCAGAAGCAAGCCTCCTCTTTGATAAATCTACCTTCCTCACAACCTAAATCATGGTTTTGTCATGAGATCCAAAGAGAAATGACTCTCCTTACACCTGTTTTCTTTCCCATCTTGTCGTCTTTGGACCTAAAACTTTATCTAACTCTTCTCTTGGCTTTCAGCTACTCCTAGGTCTTTTGATTTTCTCCTCTTGCCTCAGAGCCATGTGTATTCCCAGAGGAGATAGTTCAGGGCTTTTTGCTGACTTGCTGTGGTTACCCAGTGTCTCCTCTACATGGCAGAAAATGATACAGCCCCCAACGGGTGCAGGAAGGCCTGAATCGCGATGCAGAGGGCAGAGGAAAGCGGCAGAGAGTAGGAAACAGTAACTAGCATCTCGTTCTCAAAGCCAGCGTAGTGTTTCACTTGTGGTAGCATTCAGTTTTGCACTTTGTTTAGATGTTGAAGGCCTAGACAGAGAACTAGAGAAAATGGCAGCAGTTTGCATACCTCTCCACACTGGAATTTTTCCTTGTCTGTAGATACTACCCATAGTCTGAAGCTCTATCAAGAGAACAAAGCACTGGTTCTGCATATCTTTTGCCTTTTCAGAGTGCATCCCAAATCTTCTTTGAAGATTATGTCCTTACTTACATAGGCTAAAGGCAGGTTCATCCTTTCTTTTCATAACTGAATACCCTTGAGGTTTGTCAGGTCAGCCCCCAAACTAGGTGCCAGATCCCTGTGTTGAACGTAGGGATCTAGGTTGAACTAGGTGTGCACCATTGCATGGCTTGGTTCTTAGCTTGTCAGCCATGTATCTGCAGGTGTTCAGGGTCTTAGACCATTCTGTGAGGAGTTTTCTCTTTGGATGCTCTGAGGTCACGCCTGGGTCCATGCCTGAGATTGCCAGGTGAGGCTCAGGAAAGTTTTTGCATGGCTTTTGTTTTGAGGATATTTCCAAAACTTTAATTTCTTAAATTTTCCTTTGACTAAGGCACCAGTAACCCATTCTTCGTCCTCCATTTGTATGGCAATTTTAAATTCTTTGGCTCTGCTCTGATTTTAGCTAAAATTGCCCTTTCACAAGTGGGCTTTGAATTTTGCCGTTTTTGGCAAACACATCCCCTTTCCCGCTCTTAATTACAAATGGTTCCTCCTCTGTTACCTGTCAGGTAAGTAAGGTAAAAACCACTTTGATGTTTTCCTTTTTCTCAAGTGCACTAGGCTTTTCTGTTCCACCTGGTCTCCTGCTTCCCCATGTCTCCCTGGGTTGCTTTACGTAGCCTGCCTTGTTGCTGGGTGCCTGCTTTGCAGTACTGAATCAGCTGCACCTGCTGTACTCCTTCCATTAAAGTCAGGAGTTATCAAAGTGGAAAAACCCTGTGGGCTCAATGATATACCTCCCTTTAGGTAAATAATAGATTAGGCAGTTTATCGTCTCAGCATTTATGTGTTAATATTTATATAAATAGTGATATATACCTGTGGATGGCCATTCTCTTCCACTAGCTCTCTCTGTCCCCCAGTGCCACTCTACATATTCTGCCATTCTTCTGTTCTTTTGCTTCCTATACAGACTCTCAACACCAGGACCCAGGGTGTGGGATGGTACTATTAGTATCATTTAGCTGTTTTGTGGATTTAAAAAAAAAAAATTGGGGGATTGCTATTCCTCACACTTAAAATATTTATTTCCTCTGTAGAAAGGTAAAATATATTTTGTGGTCCAATCAGCAATCTTACACATGAATTTTTGTATATTTGCTTGCAAAATAGGGACCAGCTATATGTTCTCTTTAACAAGATGTAGACCTTTTTGTGTGTGATCAGCCATGGTGTTAGTGCAGAATATTCTCCTACCTCACATCATGAAAGGCAGAGGGATATAGGCCCTCTTCCCAAACTGTAAGTCCCCCTTCTTGCTGTTGGCCTTTCTGACTCTGCAGTGACCACTGCCCGTGGAATAACGGTGTTCTGACCATTGGCTTGGCTCTAACATTGTGTTTGTTCATTCAGCAAGTGTTTATGAATGATTACCATGAGCCTGTAAGCGTCAGCTCTGTGTTCTCCCCTGCCACCACATGGTGGTTTACTGATGTTGAGCGGTTGTACTTGGGCTGTCTAGCATGTGTATTTGGCCCTAAAGTAGCCGTTCCCAATAAGATTGTGCAGGTTATAGTCACAGCTCTTTTATGTAGACATTTCCTTATAGAGCTGTCCTGGTTAAAAATCAGTTCAAGACACTCCCATTAACCCCTATTGTCTTCCTATAGCTTTGACAATGTCTGGGAGATTCCTCCATGTAAGTCTCATGGATACCCACCATTTATATGTGTTTAAGTAGAATCTGTTTGGTGGTAGGTTGGTGTGTTGGCTCAGAGTTGCACAATAGGGCAGTTAAATGTTTAAGTAAAGCATCTGCCTACAGACCCCTTTCCACTCTAGTGCCTTCCGTGATCTTTTTATTGAGCTGCCTGTACCTCTGATCCCCTTTATAAGGAAGTTTTCTTATCACCCTTCTGGGACCTCTCACCATCTCCCATTCTATGTGGAACTTGTTTTCCAATCCTTCAACAACCTTTCAGCTAATCCTATGTCTTAGAAGGGCTGAAGGTGTGCGAGAGGGATGGGCACCTGTTTCTGGGTCCTGATCTTCAACCAGTTGTTTGGTCTCCCAAGAGCCAGGCAGTAACATAGGTTGAACTCAGTCAGTTCTCAAAAATGTCAGCCTGTATCTCTAGGGGTACGGAGCTTAGAGACCGTAGAACTTAGTATGAAAGTCAACACGTTATTATCCTCCTAGACTTTCAGGCCCTAGAAATTCTATCTCAAGTATTCTCAGTTGGCATAAAGCATTACTATTACTACTTGGATCTCAGTCTACATTAGCAGCCTCTCTTTAGAAATGCGTGTAGCCATTTAATGCATGGAGATGGATGCATAGTGGAAGAAGGTCAGGGCTGTATCTTTGACCGTCCTGTTGAGCAGTCCTTTGGATGCAAGAAACAGAAGTATTCAAGCAGAAGAAAGGAGGGAATCATAAGGATGCAGGGTATTTCCCACAACCCAGGATAAGCGGTACAGTTGATGCTGCGTGGAGCTGAGAAACTTTGCAGCTAGTCCTTTCTCCTGCTCGTCGGTCTGTTTGTCGGTATGCATGGCCCCAAAATAGGCACCCCAGTCCTCACGACCCCCAGCTCACCATTAAATGGGATCACCGTTTTAACAGATTCCCAGCGCCTCTTGGTTCATATTCTCAAGAAAGACTATGATCGGCCCAGCACATTGATCAGGTATCGACCCCCGACTTTGCCGCACAGGGCAGCAGCGGCATGCTGCTTCAGATGGGAGGTAGGGGCAGGGGGAGGTTCTCAGGGAGGAGGCGATAGATACCCTAAAATGCTTTACTCTAGTAGTAAAACTTACCATACTGCTTTTTTGAGAGTGGAAAGGCAGGCATGGGACTATGTCTGGGACTTGGAGGAAATGCTTAGGTTAAAGTTAATTTAGGTTACTGTCTTCTTCGTTTCTTTATTTCCTGTTTTTCTTCCCTTTATGAGTCTTGGCATCCAAGATTTCTTACCTCCCTCTTTAGGACCAGTTTCTCCTGTTCCGGAGCTAGTCTTTTCTTAGGTGACATTTCTTAGCCTTCATTCAGTCTCAGGTTTCTAGCCTTCTTTGATTTCATTTAGAGAGCGGATCACAAATCCACTGTAGCCCCTACCCATGGACTTCTGGGCTCTCTTCAGGTTTTAGTGCTGAGAACATGCTCATTCTATGGGCCCGTGGCCTGCCTCACTCCACGCCCTCCTCCCCACCCTTTTATCCGGTCTTTCCTCTATGAGGGGAGCTCTGCAGTAATATTCTTAGGCAGGCCTTCCGAGGTACCTCAGAAACTACTTTGCCAGTAAGAATTTATAAAGTTGGGACAGTTGCCAGGATATAAATTAGGTATAGATTCCAATTTGGAGAGACTTTTTACTGAGAGCTCTTTAGGCAGGATGCATTTGCCCTCCCTGTCCAGTTGCTTCCTTTGTCGTCCTGTAGTAAAAGCCTTTATTTTTTGGTTTTTTAAAACTGTGCTTTCGCTTGCCTGAATCTTTTGATCTTTCTTATCTCATCCGGGAGCCTGTCCTGTGTTATTAAGGCATTTCATAATTACTTATAACTTTTTTAAACTACTGGAGTCATTTGATGTACACAGAAGTAACCTAATAATCCAAAGATATACACTGAGGCCCGTGATGAAGGCTGGGGCCTGTGTGTTTGAAATTCCCTTCTAGGCGCCAGAATTAAGGGGCAGAGGGACAGCAGCGCCACTCGCCTTCACAGAGTTCCAGGAAATCTGGGTTGGTTTCAAAGGCGAGCACCAGTTTTTCTTGGTTCCAGAAAGTAAGCCGGGCGTAAGCGGGGGAAACCGGGGTGGGGAGAGCGAGGCCTGCCTGGAGGCTCCCTCGCAGTTGGCTAGAGAGCATGGTGCCAGGGGGCCGGCTGTTGACTAACAACTGTTTGGAGATCTCCCTGCCCCTTCCCTTGTTCAGTGCTTGGGAAGAATGTGGCTGACCACTCGCTGTGTTTGTAGAGAGCAGAGGCTGAAAGTGAACCTCAGGCCTCCTACCGATTTGGCAGCGGAACAAATCAGAGTTCTGAGTGCCCGGCCCCATATTCTCATTCAGTCCTCACAGTGAATGTGCGAGGCGCCCTCCTGCAGTTCTCCTTCTACCCCTGGGCCAGTTCGGGAGGCCAGAGGAGTACTGCTCCGTACGTGCTCTCTGAGCCTCCTCGGGCCTTGTGCTGCCTCCTGCTGAAGCCCTGAAGTGGGGTGTGCAGTGTGCCCACGCCCGGCACTCTGACATGGGTGCTGATGTGCCCTTTGTGTCAGTTCCCTCCGCCCTGTCTACCTCTGACCCTGTCCTGGGTGAGGCTGGCCATGCTTATGGCTGTCTGGAAACCGAAGAGGCAGAGAACTGCTTACAAATCTGTAGACCACGTGTTTTCTCTTCCTTGGCTTCTTCCTTCTGCTGCCTGGGTGAGTGAGCCGTGCCCGTGAGAGTGGATGCCTCCTCTCCTGACCTGCCCTTCTCAGCATTGTTTTAGCTTCTCGGCCTTGACCTCCTGCTGAAATGTGTGGTAGGGGTGTGGCAGCTATGAGGTACCTCCTACATCTGCTTCCTGGCTGTGGTGACTTGGGATTTTTAACCTTATATATCTTTTTTTTCCTTTATTCAAAACAAAACAATTTTTAGCACACTGAAAAAAAAAAAAAAGCCAAACATTTTGTGCCTTTCTAAGGCAGCACTGTATCCCAGGCTGCATTTTAGGACTTAATATGGAAATACCAGAGTCTTAGCTCCTCTACCTTGAGTGTCATTAGTCCCTCCGGTCTAGGGGAGAGGAAGTGCTCCGTGCGGCTGGGGAGATGGCCCCCAGGTGCAGCGTGTCCGCGGTCCCTTCTCCCTGCCACGGTGCTTAGTTGGAAGGAATGAGCATTGTATCCCAGGATCACTTGGTTGGTTCCAGTCAGAATCTTAGTTATCAGGTTGAATGTTCTGTGTTCAGCAGGAAGAGACAGAACGTTCCACGATTTCCAGGCATACTCTGGACCATTTCAAGTGACCCAGCCTCCTGATCCTATTAATGACCCAACTTCATGGAACAGTGTAGGGTGGACCCTCCCGAAAAGAGGAGGTTGTTTGGTTGTTCGTTTTGTCTTGCCTTTTTGCTGGGTCCTGAACTGGCCTAGACCTCCTGCCTCTCCCTTAGACTTGGCTTTCCTTTCATTTGAAAACTTCAGACATAGAGCATTAAGCCACTAGTGCCCTCTGCAGGGGCGAGTTTTCCCCTGGGAAGGGCAGCAAGGACCACGTACCGGAACAGAAGCCTGTCCTCAGTATTGTGGCCACTGTAGGTTTCGACCAAAAAAAAAAAAAAAAAAAAACAGTTTTCTGTATGATGACATTTTACTTATCTCTTTTCCTTTTCTCAGTTCTTCCCTGCCTTTAACTAATAGAGAATTGGGAGATAGAAACAATTCTTTTCAAAGTCCTCCTTATTCAGGATTTTGACATTCTTGGCCTGGGTGGGGCTGGAGAGAACTTGATACTTTTCTCCAGAGTGAAGAGTCCCATTTGTATATCAGTGTTAAAAATAAAACAAAATGAAAACTTAGATGAGATTTTTGTGGACTATTTTAAAAATGTGTCATTAATATAAAAAAATTATATTAGCAGTATTTAATCATTCTCACCTGTAAAGAATAAAACAGAAGGTAAATATTCTTACAGAGAATAGCAGAGCTTTAAGATTCATTTTCATTTTAAGTCCGTTTTGTTTTGCCAGTGTATTAATGTTTAGAGGTTCTGTTATACTAATGTTATTTATTAATTTTTTTCATTTCCATACACAGTTAACTAAAGAGCTTTTTCAGGCACCCATGTCTGTAAAAAAATATTTTTAAATAAAGTTTCTTTTGTTGTAGCAGACCCGAGTTCTTGGTCATTTGTGGGTTAGGGAGTGATATATTGGGGAGCTATAGGGCCAGATGCCTAGTCGTACCAATTCATCAGCAGAAGTCTGTTTTGCTACCTTGAGGGCAGTCTCAGTGACAGGAGAGGGGCAACAGCTCCTTGCCAACAGCTCACCAGGCTCTGCAAGCTGCCTAGATAGAGCAGGGCAGCTTTGCTGCTGAGTAGGTTGACGATCCCCTGAGTTAGAGCTTGAGCCCTCTGCTCAGAAGCAGAGGTAACCCCTGGTCCCTGCTCCCAACTGCAAAGGGTTTTGTGTTCCTTTTGGTGCAGTTCCAATTCTGGAGGCCCCAGGCTGCTGTGGTACCCATGATGAATAAAAAACAGTGTAAGATTTCTGGGACAATTAAGCTTTATTTTTCATATATATATACACATATATAAAAAGGAAACAATTTGCAAATTTACAACCTAACAAAACCATATATATATATACACACACACGTGCGCACAGACACACGCAGAGACACATGCATACCCCAAAGCTCTAGCCAGGCCTGTTTCTCATCTCCAAGTACCATTCTCCCATTAGGGCCTTTCTTCTAAGGTCTAGGCCCATTAGCTCAGGCTGTAGAAGTCTGGTGCTAATATAACTTTATAGCCTTAACCCTCGTAAAGGACAGTCTGGACCTCATCTCCAACCCCTACCCCCAGCATTCAGTCTTACGTGATTCCTTGAGAGGGCAGGGGAGCCAAATGAATGCGGGGGCTCGGGCCCAATCGCCTTAACTCTGGAAAGCGGCGCCCAGCTTCCTTACTGCAGGGACAATGAGATATACCCAGGATACCTTTTGAGGAACGACACCAGGTCCTGACTTGTGCCCAGAGAAAGAAAAGAGTGTCGCAAAAGGGACTCCAGAGGCAGGCAGGCAGGCAGGCAACTGCTTCTAGACACTGCTGGGGTCTCTCCAGAACTGGTGTGAGCAACGTATTTCACCAGCAGAGAGAGGCCTGGGCTCACTGCATCCTTACTTCAGTGATACAGCTGAATTATGAAGCCGGCCCTGGAGCAGTGGAGCAGGAAATCAGCTCAAGATAAATAGGCTACCTAATTCGGCTGCTGGTAGAAGACAGGTATTTACATCCATAATATGTGTAAAGAGAAAACAAGTTCTGCACGAAACTCTCCTATGCGCTTCTGGGATACCGAGGCCCCCTCCTGGGCATGAGCATCACTCAACAAATTGAGACAGTGGTGGACAGGTCCCTGAAGAGGGGGCCTCCAGGGCCACGTGAGGTCCTTCTCAGGGCAGCTCTGGTCCTAGCCCATGTGCCCTCTGAAATGGGGTCTGCAGGTGAGCTGGAGGGGGATCTTCTCTGTAGTCCACTTTAGAGGCTTTGGTGACCATCCTGAGTGCTGGGGAGGAAGGTGAGCAGGGAACAGGAAATGTTCCAGGCAGGGGAGGGAGCGCCGTGTGGTTCGGTGGGCTAGTGCCTCAGATCGATGTATTTCTCTCCCTAAAGTGGGTGAAGAGCAGAAGTGAGGGGGGTGTTCGGAGACACTGACCAGGGTTTAGGCTGTGAGCGCTAAAAGAGAGGCGGGACCGAAGCCACAGCTGATGAACTAGGTGCAGCCGCCTGGAGGGAAGAAGCCGGGGAGGGGGTGGGGATGGCAAGGCGGGGAATAAGAGATGAGGCCCCCGAATCGCACTGGGCCACACTTCACACCTAGTGACGTGAGCCGCCAGCGCTGTTCAGGAAATGGTGATGGGACGGGGTCTTGCTCTCAGTCCTGGCAGCTACCCTCTCTCAGGGTCCCTCAGCCACCTGCCTGGCCCTACCGTCTGTGCGTGGTGTTAGGAAGGGAAGATGGGGCCGGCTCCCCATCTCCAACAGGGAAGGAGGAAGGATAAAGTTAGTGTTCAGCAACCGCCAGCCCCTGCCGCTCCCAGTGCCTGAAGATGTGTCAGGCTCTGGCCACAGGAACTGCCTCCTACCTGGTCTCCTGGAGCCCTCTTGTCACCGTTGCTGCCCTGAAGGAGGCCCATCTCTTCTGGGAGCTTATCTGACTTAACTTCAACTACAAATTCGCCCTTACGAGACGGGGGCAGCGTGCTGGGAGGAGGGAGGGAGGCAAGAGGTTGGCAACTCGGGGGCAAGGGAAGGGGGGCTGTTGGCAGGGACGTGGGACTGGGTACTGAAGGGCTCTTAGGTGCTCTGGGCCGGCTCAGGGAAGGGCAACAGGGGTGAGAGGGAGGAGGTGTGGTGGATGGAAACTGGGTAGTGGCGGTGAAGCAGGGAGCGCTCAGACCCAGGGTCCCCCTCCTGCTCCTAACGGCTGAGTGGGCACAGGGGCCAGCAGGGGAACATCCCTGAGGAGGCAACAAGCTGGCAGCGTGAGATGGGGTGGGGTGTGGGGTGCCAGGTGCCGTGCTTACATCTCTTGTTTGCCTGACCGTCCGCACGGCAGCTTGCCCTTCTTGTAGAAGAAATAGAGGACAGCGCCCAGCACAGCCAGGACCAGGACACACACGGTCACGGCCACGATGACCACACCCTTGCTTTCGGGCTCTGTCAGCTTTTTCTCTGTCCCAAAAAGACACCCCGAGTCACTCCCTGCCCCAGGCTGCCATGTTACCGTCGCGGCCCCGCCCAGCCCAGGGCTGATGGAAGATGGGCCGCTGATCGCTCATCTTGACAGGGCTGCCCTGGCTCCCGGTCAGGGCAGAATGAGGCTGCCCTGGCACAGCCCTGCTCCCGGTCCAGCCTGGCTCACCTGTGGAGGTGCTGTTGGCTCTGGCATAGGGACTGACGGTGGAGGTGCTGAGGCTAGTGGTTCTGTTGGAATCTGGGGTGAAAGAGGTTAAATGGATGGGGGGGGTGGTGGGATAGGAACGTGCCCTGCTTGGGCTTGCCCCCGCCCCACTCTGCAGGACCAAGCCCTTACCCAGCTCCAGGATAATGACAGTGGTGTTTCTGCCCAGGGAGTTGGAGGCCACACACTCAGCACCTGTCTCCAACAGCTCTGGGGTCACAAGGACATTCAGGACGCTCAGGACACTCTGCGGATCTTGGTCCTGTTCACTGGCCTACAAGGAAGGAGACGCGGTTCAGGGGTGGGGAGGACGCCGGGTCGTGGCAGCAGAGCCCGCGCAGGGATGGACGAGAGCCTGGGAGGCTGCCGTGTGCCTGCTCACCGTGCCGTCGACGCTCCAGACGATGCTGGGCCGAGGATGCCCTGATGCTTCACAGGACAGATTCAGCACTGAGTTCTCCTTCACCCACATCTTCCTCTCCCTTAGCGCCATCCACGGGGACCCTGTGGGAGGGCGGGGAAGGGTGAGACAGCAAACTCTGCCAGCCTGCCACCCCCTCCCCACCAGAGCCCCCCAGGGCAGCGGGTGGCTTTGGGTCCCCAAAGAGCTTGAAACCACCCAGCTCAAGGTGGCTTCAAGGGGCCGCCTGATCTCTGCCTAGGGCCTCACCGAAAATGGCCACGTTGACGAGCTGGGTGCGGTTCAGGCCGGGAACGCTGGGCACAGATGCCACGCAGCGGTAGCCTCCCCCTGCCTCCCGTTTCAGGTTGCGTAATTGGAGCACAGGCCCCTTTGCCAACACCTTGCCTGTCTGGGGTGAGAGATGGGTCAGAGGTCACTCCTAGGCCCGCCCACCCCACAGCCCCTTGCCCCGGAGACCTGAGCCCACCTGGGTACCTTTTCTCTCAGCCACTGGAACTCAAGGTCCTGGTTACTCTCTGCCTCACAGGTCAGGGTGAGGCTGCTGCCCTCCTGGCTCTCGGGGGCTGCGGGGCTCACCCGGACTTCAGACACATCTGGGGACGCAGCAATCGTGTCAGGCAGGACAGGGCGGGGCAAATTCCCTCTCACCCCAGCCTGGTCCCCCTGTCCTGGGCCCCCAGCCCCTCACAGTTCACCACCAGCTCCTGTTGGTCGCTCAGCAGCGATGCCGTGGTTTCCAAGTCCAGGCCCTGACATTCGTAGAGGCCGCTATGCTCCTTCTGGGCGGGCTCCAAGACCAGGACCCCGTTGTCATCGGTCCTCTCTTCCTCCATCTCCCTGGTGCGGAGGTTCTGGGAGAGGACAAAGGCGTGATGAGAGTGCACCTCCAGCCACTCCTGCATGCCCACCTGCACCCAGAGCAGAGGCCCCCGCACCTGCTTGCTGATGCTGAAGTGGGGCGGGGGGTTGCCATCAGCCAAACACCTGATTTCCACGCGGTCCCCCTCCTTCAGCATCCCCTCAGGCTCCACTTCCAGCCACACTCTCTCTGCCGGGTCTGCACAGGCAAAGGGGGCAGCTCTCAGCCCAAGAGCCAGCAGGGCTTTCTGCCAGGCCCAGCCCCGCTGCGAGGGGTCGGTACTCACAGAAAACAGGGACAGTGACCTCCCTAGATTCCTTCATGTGGTTCCCACTGGGCAGCCGATAGCTGAGCTCGCAGTAAAACTGGGCATCTTTGTCCTCCTTGGTCAGCTGTGCCTTCAGAACGCTCCTCAAGGTGTACAGACCACTCGACTCCACGATCTGGGATGACTGGATGTGGACCCCTGGGCAGGGAGGAAGGGGCGAAGGGCTCGGCCTCAGCCTCAGCTCCGCCTCCAACCCCACCCTATGATCTCCTGGGTCGGGGGAATGGCAGGGGAGCCCCTGTAAAGGGCCAGGTACCAATGCCAGCTGCGGCCCTTCAACCCAGCAGTTTCCTGCTCAAAATCTACCCTAGACAAACACACATAGGCACACATACAAGGATGTGTGCAAATACTGCTGCAGGGATTTTAAAAAAAGGAAATGAGAAAACACTCTGGACATCCACTAATGGGAATGAATGGTTAGCTAGACTATATTATATACACCGTGCGAAATGCTGGCAGTAGGTAAACGATCAGGTAGATCTAAATAGAGTGACCTGGAAAGATTTCCAAGACTTGTTGTCAAAAGGAAACAAGGTTGTGTAACAATGTGTAGCGCACAGTGCCATTCAGATCAGGGTTTCTCGACCTCAGCACCACTGACGTTTGGGGCTGGATATGCCCTGTGCCCTGTAGGATGTTTACAGCATCCCTGGCCTCTACCCCCTAGACGCCAGTAGCACCTATCCATTTGCGACAACCAAAAATATTTCCAGACACTGCCAAGTGTTCCGGAGGGGAGCAAAATCACCCCTAGCTGAGAACCACTGATTTAGATAATAAAAAAAAAAAAAGCCTATATAGTCCTACATATATTTACATGTGTGAGTAAGTACCTAGAAGTTGGCTTGAAATCAAGGCTTGTATCAGTGTGAATACATACACACTGATAGCAGAGCTATTTCTGGGAGTGGGTCTGGGGCAGGCAGGAAATTTTCCTTCTAGATTTTCCATAGTTTGAATTCTTATGAGAATATTTTCAAGGATCACTTGTGTACTTAAAAAAAAAGTAAAATAGGGACTTCCCTGGTGGTCCAGTGGTTAAGACTCTGCGCTCCCAATGCAGGGGGCACGGGTTCGATCCCTGGTCGGGGAACTAAGATCCCGCATGCTGCATGGTGTAGCCAAAAAAAAAAAAGTAAAATAAAATGCAAGGTGGTCCCCATATTGTGCCACAAGCATGACTTTTAAGGGTAGAGAGGACGACTTACGGTTCTTCTCCTCCTTCAGGGACTGGCTGTTCTTGTACCAGGTGACTTGAGGAAGGGGGTACCCATTCCTCCCCACACAGGTGGCGACCTAAGGAGGACAGGGTGTGAGTCTCCCTGCCTCTGCGACCCCGCCAAGCCCACCTTAGCTCCTGCCTACCCGCTGGTCACCCCGGCAGATCTCACCTCCTCAGGCTCCTCACTGTTCACAGAAATGCCCAAGGCATTGACCTGGATGACTGGCTCCTCCGGGGCTTCTACAAGGGAGAGAAATGGGGAGGGGCATGGGACCACCACTTCCGATGCCCCACGCTGCCCACAAGGCACGGACAGGGCACTCACTGTAGACACGGAGCTGGATGCGGTGGCCCTGGGACCGAGGGCGCTTGCCCTGGCACAGGAAGATGCGCTCGTCGTGGGGGGTGATGCCTGTTAGGGCCAGAGTAGTCCCTTTGTCCTGGAGCCTGAGCCGATTCTGGTACTCCCCAGGTTCGCTCTGGCCCTGGCCCTGACTCACGCGGAAGATGAGTGTTGGCTTCTCCTTGTGGACCTAAGGGGAGGTGGCAGGGAAGAGGTGAGCGTCCTGGGGCTACATGAAGGCCAGAGCCTCCCGCCCCTGCTGCCCTCTCTGGGGCCCAAGCACTCACAGAAAACCAGTCCGCGTGGCTGTAGTTGCCCTGGGAGTGGGAGGGGCCACATTTCAGAAGGGCCGTGCCACCCACTTCCACCTCCACCAGCTCCGGCTGGGGCTGCTCAGCCTCTCCAGGCACACCTGGCGGGGAGGGGGTGGGGGAGGAGCAGTGTCAGTTCCAGCTGCTCTCCGTGCCCTCCACTCACACCCGCTGGCTGCAGCTGCTCTTCCTGCCACTTCGAGGGTCTGAAGGGCACTGTCCTCTCCTACCCCTCAACCACTCTTTACCCCCCAACCCTGGGCCAGCCCTCTCCCGGTTCAAGGGAGTTGGGGATGGACATTTCTGGTCACTGGAGCAGAGACCCTGAGCACCAGGAACCTCCCAGATGAGGCTGGCAGAGGGGCAACCCAGGCTGTGGGCCAAGAGGAAGGCCCCTTTCCTTCCAGGCTCCCTCCTCTCCGGGTGAGCTCAGAGTGTGGGAATGCAAGGCATGTGCCAGGCCGGGGCACACAGGCCCTTTTTGTCCCCACACCCAGAGGAAGACATCTCTACCCTTTGACCCCCCAAACCCCCTCCCCAAATCCCGCATAAAACCCAAAGGGCAACCCTGGCCAGGAGGCCCTTATTTCATACTCCTTAAGCAGCACCGCCGTGAACATCCCACACTCTCAGGGGACCCCATCCTGGGAGTCTTGTGAGTATGGAGGGGTCAGAGTCATGGAGGGGGCCAGAATCTCTCCCCGGGGTCAGGGCAGCGGTCAGGGCAAGGGCCAGGCAGTGGGCAGGAGTGACGTCAGTGGTGCTAGTGTGCTGCCCGCCCTGCGATGGGGAGATGTCACTCCATACCATCTGGCTGGACTCGGGTGCCTGCTGGTTGCCCTGGGCTGGCTCCCAGATAACAAGGGCAGATGGAGTGGTCTTCAACCCAGAGCAAAAGCTTCATATCCCTGACTCCGTTTCCCCAGAGCTAGAAGAGCAGGGCCGGGTGGGGCTGGACCTTCTGCAGCGGGTGGAGCCCGATTTAGCCCTTTCCGCAGAAGGGATTGGAAGGCAGCAGCCAAGGGTACCCCAGGGACACCGTCGGCATGGGCACGAGGCCATCGAGTTGGGTATTGCCTAGACCTCCCCTTCGCCAGCCAGGCAGCGGCTGGAGCCCGGGAAAGGGAGCCAAGAGAAACAAGAGACACCGTTGCGGGCCATACAAGGGCAGCGTGAACCCGGGAGCGCCAGGCTCCTAGGCAGTTCCAGAGAAAAACTCCGAGGTGCAGGGGCGCATTTGCCACCTGAACGTGGTCCCATTCCGGGAGGTCTAACAAGTCTGGGGCGCTTCCACTCTGGGAACCCTCGATCCCTCGTCCCTGCCACCTGTGATCCCGTCACCCGGGTAGGCGCGAGGCGACCCACACCGCCCTCCAGTCTTTGCCAACGCCCTGCCGGGGCGGGAGCCGCCGTTCCTCCCCATCTCGCTCACCTCCAGCCTGGCTCGAAGCCCAGGCGGGAGAGGGAGGGGTCGGCGCACCCCTCCAGCTAAGAAAGCTCCCTTTCCCAGCAACAGGCGGGCGCGGGATTCAGGATTTGGGGATGCGCTGTAGAGGCGCCTCCCGCCAAGGCTCCAATCACGGGCCCCTCAGAGAAAGCACCTGAGGAAAAGCTCTCACCAGCGGCCCAAGGGACTCGGCTCCACCCCTTCCCGCTCCAGGCAGCAGCCCCCTCCCCGCCTCCCCAGTTCTGCTCCCGGGCTGGTCTGGAATAGAGGCTGCAAACTGGCTGCAAAGAAGAGTTGCACGCGCGCAACGCGCCGGGTGCCTGGGACCCGGAGAAGAGGAGCGCACGACGCAGCGCAAAGCCCCGGCGTCCGCCGCTATGCCAGCTCTCCTCCCGGGCACGCTCCGCCGAAGACTGACGGGCCGCGCCGTTGGGGGCGCGGGCCCACCCCCCCCCCTCCCCCCAGCGAGCGAGCTCACCCGCGGCGCGGCGACAGCAGCAGCAGCAGGCGGCGATCAGGAAGGCGCAGATGAGCCCGGACCGTCCCATGCTTCCCGGCCGGAGAGCGAGAGCCAAGTGAAGGAGCTCGCAGCTGCCGGGGGCTGACGTCAGGGGGGCGGGGGAGGGGGCCAGAGCGCCGAGGCCGGCCCGCCACGCCCCGCGCAGCCCACCCCCCCCCCCCCCGCCCCGCGCGCCGCAGCCCTAGGGGGCGGGCCCGCCGCCGAGATGCCCGGAGCTGCGCCGCGGAGCGGCACGGCGCGGGGGGGTAGGACGGAGCCTTCCTCCCAGCCCCCAGCTGGGGAACGGAGAGGGGGCGGTGACAGGTGTCTCCGGGCCGGACTGCCTGGCCGAGGCGGCAGCGAGGAGAAGCTGGCCTGGATGCCCGGAGTCCCGCCGGGTCAGACCCCCGTCGCGCTCACTCCTGCTCAGCCCCAGCCAGCCCGTGTAGCCCTGGGGGACCTCCTGGCGGGGCAGCTGCCGAGCAGGTTCTTGGCGTCCCTGATGGGGGCCTCCCTCCCATTTAGGCTCTTCTCCCCGCCTCCTCCTCCACCCCTTCGGACCCCTGCCACAGAGAAAATCAGGCTTCCCAGAACGATTGCACCACTGCAGCTGCCGCCGGCCTGGCACTGCCCCCAAGCCTGGCAGTCCTGGCAGCTCTGAGGGAAGAACACTGAGCCGGGGCCCACAGACCCAGAGGTACCTGTACTGGGGAGTGGAGATGGTGTTCTAAGGACTGCCCCTTCAACCCCAGCTCCTGCAAGTCCGTCTTGGACTAGAGGAAGGAGGGAGGGGCTGAATTCATAGGCCCAAGGTTGTCACACTTGTCCAAGCCCAGATCTTGAGAATTCTGCTTCTGCCTTCTTCACTCATTGAGCCCGGCCTGGACTCACTTTCCTCTTGCCTGAATGAAGAAAAGAGGGGGAAGAAAGAGTGAACGGGTGCAAGGTCTCCAGCTTGACCCCCAGCACCTGTTGCTGTTCCTGAGGGTTGAAAGGACCCCCTGCAGCAGGGCTCCGCCCCCCTCCACCAAGCCCCCTAAGCTCACCTATGGCTTAGGGCTCAGCAGCTGGGGGTAGGGGTTTGGAGGAGGAATCAGAACTGACTTCAGGCTGCCCTGCCTGAGTGGGATCTGCCACACAGTGAGGCGAGGGGGACCCTGCAGCTCCTCTTATTCCCAAACCCTGGGTCTTCTGGCCTCTTGAACTAAGGCCCTGGCAAGTGAGACGGACTTGCCTCATAGAGACCCCAAGCACCCTGGCCCTGGGAAAGGGGTCCACATCAGCGGGGACTCCTTCAACAGGGAGGGTCAAAAGGGGGCCTGGATTTGGGGTAGAGTCATGTCACCAGGCAGGGCAGCCTTGATGCTGGTTGGGGGAGGAGCAGGGTGAGGCAGCAAATGCCAGAGATGGGCAGGTGACTTGGGAGGATGCTCTGGGATGGCGTTTTGATGACGCGGAAATGACTCTCAAACCACATCAGCCTCTTCTTTCAGAACCTTGCTGACCCCCTCCTCACCTCCATTAGTTTGCAGCCAGAGGCCATGCCAGGCCGGCCAGGCCAGAGGCCTGGAGCCTGGGGGAGGCGGGGGAGGGGGAGGGGGTGTGGGGGGGAAACAAGAGGAGAATGGTGTTTCCCCATCCCCCAGAGTGAAGGTATGGACTGGCCCAGGGCCCAGAATGGAATGGATGCGTTTGTTTGTCTGCAGGGGCAGGAGTGGGAATGGCTGAAGGATGCTGTTTGCCCTGGCGAGCTCAGAGCTGGGCCTGCTGCTCTGCTTCCCTGCCCCCACCCCCTTCCCTTCACTTAACACCATTAACTAATCATTCTCCTCTCCCTGGCCTGAAAACAAAGCCAGCTAACCACCAAGGACGGTCAGTTCTTAATTCTTCTTCCATCCTGAGGCGAGTGAATCTAGGTGGGGGTGGAGAAGCTGCCTCTGCAGTGAAGGGGAAATGAGGTTAGAGCCCAGGGTGACATCCGTGCCCTGCACGTCCCCACCAAAGAAGCACAAAGACTGTCCTTTAAGTAAGCCAGTAGCTTGGGGCGATCTGGGCTGCCAGAGTTCAGGGGGCAGACAACTCCAGGACGGCTTCACCAGGGGGGCACACTAGGATTCCAAACCAGAAAGAGGTCAGGACTTTGGAGAGGACTCAGAGGGGACTGGAAACAGAAGAAAGGGGAGTGACGGCGGGCAGCACAGGGTGAAGGAGGTGGAGGGGATCAACCCTCCAACTCCTCCAAGAAGCCAGAAGACAGAGCTTCAGCAATCGCAGGAAAGAGAGAAGGTGGCAGGGGAAGAACTTCCAGTGAGAGAGGATGGAGGTCCAGCAGAAGGGGAGATCAAGGAGGCCGCGGCGGGCCTTCCGTCGGCAGATACTCTTGCGCCTGGACTGGGGTAGAGGCAGCCTCGCCCAGATGCAGGCCAAGATCAGAAGAGCCCCAGGCCAGAGTCCTAATGCCCTGCCTCATTTCTCTCCGGAAGGAAAGGGTAGGAAGGCTGCCTTCCTCCACCCCCATGGTAGACTCAGGCTACTCAGACACGAGGGGATTCGCGGTGCAGAATGCCCTCGGTGTGTCTCATGCGCATGGGTCTGACCACAGGTAGAGAAACTGAGGCTGGGTGGGGTGGTGGCCGCGGTCTGGGTCCCTCAGCTCCCGTCTCCAGGGTGAGCGGGGGCTTTCATTTCATTGTGCCCCCCACCCTGGTGGAGTTGGAGGTCAACAGACAAGGCTGGGCCTGCCCCTGGGGGCTTGCTGGGGTGAGATTAAACCCAGGAGCCCTCTCTCGCTCTCTCATAGTGGGTACAGTGGTCTCCCACTCACCCCTCTGGTGGAGGGGCCTTAACCAGGAGGATATGAGAAGGGCGGGTTGGGCGGAGGAAGGAAGCTTAGAAAGACAAGCTTACAGCTGCAGTGAGAAGGAGCTGTGGGTGGAGGGGCGGGTCGGCCATGACCAAGGCTGGGCGTCCCCCGCCCCGGCCTGGCTGGAAAGCAGGGTTCGGTCTGAGTCTTTGGAGGGGAGGAAGGAGAATTTTTCCAGAGTGGGGATCTGAGCTGGGAGAAGACTGCGCTGAGGGAGTGAAAAACTGGGTAGGAGGAGGGTTGGGGGGCAGCGGCTGCTGAGGACATCAGCGGGCCAGGAAACCGGATACTGCGGGGCTGGGTGGGAGATGCTGGGGAAGAGGTTGAATGGGGGGAAGCAGCCCCCATCCTGGCCAGATGCAGTCTCACCCACGTCCTTCGCACCTGACCCGGGGGCAGGAAGAAGGAGGTGTGGCCTGGATTGAGGTGTGCCCCAGAAACACCATGGAAGAGGAGGAGGGGGACTTGGGGGGGGGATGGGAGGGGCTATTTTTAAACTTGGAAAAACCGTGAGTGCGTTCATCTCCACCCTGAGAGCTGGAGGAGGCAAAGGCCCCATTGTACAGGGGTCCGGAGAAGGGGAGGGGGAAGGGAGGTGGTGGCACAATGGCGGGGATTATGCTGGAGCAGGCCGGGGAGAGGAGGGCGGGGGAGGGGCGTCTCCGTCACAGCTGGCCTACTGAACTCCGGGGTCGAGCCAGGCTGGGGCTTGGACAGGGGGTTTCCCACTCTCACAAAGCCCCCCTCTTGGGGAGGTGGGGTCTGTCTCTGGCATCCGGTGTCGCCTCCTGGGGAGGGGTCCGCGGGTGGGATTCCCACAGCCTGGCTTTCCCAGGGACTGGCTGCGGGGTCTGTTCCCAGGCTCCCAGCATTCCAGCGACTCCCCTGGGAGCTACTGGCCTCTCCTCTCAGCCCCTTCTCTGCCAGGGAGTGCGGGAGAGAAAGAGAAAGAGGATGTGGGTGCATGGGGACTCTTCCTGGGGACTAGGGACCCATAAACCAGAGGGAGGGGTAGCAGTGGGTGGGGTATACCGAGGGGGATCACATCCTTGCCATCCTAACCCCCGCCCTGTTGAGCCATCCTTCAGACCGGGATTGTCCCTCGAGTCCTCTCAGACCCCAGGGGCCTCTCCGCGTGGGCAGCCCTCCAGCACCCAGGGCCTCAGCCCAGGGGATCCCAGGAGCCCCTACTCCCCAGGTCTTGACCGGCGGAGGCCGCGGAGAGGCGGGGCATCCGGCCGCTCTCGCACCAATCCAAACATTACCATAAATGCTCAGGCCGTGGCGGGCCGGGGAGGGGCTCGGTCAGGGGACCCTGGGGCTCTCCGGAAGCCCCGAATCCGGTCTCCAGGCCTTTCTCAGCGCGGGCTGGTAGTGGTGATTCAGCCTCCGCTTTGGGAAGTGAGGGGGGCGGGGGCAGAGTTGCGGGTAGGGGTGGGCTGGGGTGTTGGGGAGAGAACCGGGCTGCATGGGGAGTCCCTGCGGACGGCCTCCCGGGGGTGCAGTGACCTCTGATCGAGGAGAGAGTAGGACCGCGCAGCCAGGATTTCAGCATCAGGGCAGGGGTGCGGGCTTCTGGGTCGCCCTCTAGCCCCGCTGGATCCACTCCTGTCAGCTGTAAGAATGGAGCCTCTCGCTCCCAGTGCTGGGTCTCTGCTCTCTGGCCTCGGAGGACCTAAACTTCTTCCCACTTCCTCCTGCCATCCTAAATTTGGAGAATGGAGCAAGTTGGGGGCAGGGGGAGGGCACAGGGCAGGATGCTGGGAGCCTACACCTCTCCTCAGGGAAGTTCACATCCGCTCCCCAAAATACCACCACCCAGGAGGAGCAATGTCCCCAGAGAGCTGTTTAAATTTGACTTTGAGTTGTCCCTGAGGAAAGCCCAGGTAGTCTACCAGAGAGGAGCCTACAGGAAGCCTAGGGATCCCGGGTTCTGCTGTGTCTCCTCCCTGAAGGCCACTTCTGCATTGCGTTTTCCCTTCCACACAGAGCTTTGAACAACCCAGGAGGAGCCCTGGAGGAGGGGAGCCTTGTTCCACTGCACCCCTGCAGGGGCCTGCGATCCCCTCTGTAGTTGCCACAGCTGATCTTGGAGGTGGCGAGAGAGGTGGGAGGGAAGAGGGGTGGCAAGTTGGGGACCTGAACCCTGCCTCCCTGACCCATACCCCAGGGCCCAGGGCTTCAAGGGGACTTGAAAAGTGGAAGGATTCTGAGTCAGAGAAAAGCCCCAGGGGCTGTGCTCTCCCTGGCACCTTCCCTTTGTGTCCCAATCACACTGGAAAGTGCTGGTTCAACTTTGGTCTCCAACACCCGGCTGTAAACTCCATGAAGGAATTGGTGGTTTTGAGACAACCCTGCCATTTAATTAGCTAATCTTGGGCAAGTGGCCAAGCCAGTGACTGTTCAGAGGGGACATGGCAGTGCTCAGAATGAGAGAAGAAGCTACTCATAGCTAATATTTGCACAGTGCTTTACAACTCAGCCCATCACTTAAGGGTCATTTTCACCACTAATGTTTATCTTGATCTTTGCAACAAAAAATGACGAAACTGAAGTGAAAAGAGTTACATGACCTAAAGTCAGGCAGCCTGTGAGTAATGGAGCTACATTTTCTTCACTGTGGTAGAATACCCATAACATAAAACTTACCCTTTTAACCATTTTAAGTGTACAATTCAGTGGCGTTAAGTACACTCACAATGTTATGCAACCATCACCACTGTCTAGTTCCAGAACTTTTTTTTTTTTTACTTTTTAAAAAGTTTTATTTAAGTATAGTTGATTTACAATGTTATGTTAATTTCTGCTGTATAGTAAAGTGACTCAGTTACACATATATATATTCTTTTCCATTATTATTTACCACAGGATATTAAATATAGTTCCCCATGTTAAATTTACCCTTGTCTGTTATACATTACAGGATAACCATCAAATAAACAGGTTAAAGGATATATAAATGCCTTTGGATGATGACAAATGCATGTTTATTTTTGCCACTTAAATCATTATGAAAAAGATATATATACTCATGGAGAGAATAAAAAGACAGTTCTTGGTTACATGACTTTTAGTTTTTTGTCTGTGAGAAAACAAAAGTTGGTGTCTTTGGGTAAGGTTATATTTAATATATATAGCTGATGCTGCCTTAGGTTAAAAAGTTACAGGGCAATAAAAATATGTATACAAGGAAATGGGTATGTTTCGGCCATTTATCAAGGGAATTGCTATAGCTTTTTTTTAGATTGTAAAATCAATATAATATATACATTGTCTTATTTAATATGCTTTTTAAGGTTTATTTTTAAAAACTTATTTTTAAATTATTTTTAAGTTTTTAAATAGATCGTTTACTCTGAGAATAGATATGCTTTTGGGTTACTCATGATTTTGACAAGCATTAAAAATAAAAGTTTTCTGGGAATTCCCTGGTGGTCCAGTGGTTAGGACTTGGCGCTTTCACTGCCCTGGCTGGAGGTTCAATTCCTGGTCGGGGAACTAAGATCCTGCAAACCACGCAGCTTGGCCAAAAACAAAAATAAATAAATAAATAATTAATTTTTAAAAATTAAAAGTTTTTCAAATACTTCAGATATCTCAATAAAATTTTAAAAAGAAAATTAATGACTATTTATTGGAAACAATCCAACATCTACACTGATATTAAATATGCTTTCAGGATTGTTTATGATTTTGACATGTTTTAAAATAAGCGTTTTTCTCTTTCAGATATTCCAATCATATATATATATATATATATATATATATATTTTTTTTTTTTTTTTTTTTTTTTTTTTTTTTTTGGCTGCATTGGGTCTTCCGTTGCTGTGCGCGGGCTTTCTCTAGTTGCGGCGAGCGGGGGCTACTCTTTGTTGCGGTGTGCGGGCTTCTCTTTGCAGTGGCTGCTCTTGCTGTGGAGCACGGGCTCTAGGCACACGGGCTTCAGTAGTTGTGGCACATGGGCTCAGTAGTTGTGGTTCATGGGCTCTAGAGCACAGGCTCAGTAGTTGTGGCTCACGGGCTTAGCTGCTCCGCAGCATGTGGGATCTTCCCGGACCAGGGCTTGTAGTTCCAGAACTTTTTAATCACTCCAAGGAACTAAAATTTGAACCAAGGTTGATCTAACTCCAAAACCCGGGCCCCATACCTGTCGTAATTTATAGCCAAATTAAGTAAACATATCATGGAAATGAAAGCAGCGGATTGGAATGCCACCGCATTATGTGGTATAAACAGGAAATGCAACAGGGGTTCAGAAGAGGGAGAATCCATGTGGACTCTGCCTGCACTAGCCAGGAAAGCCTTTCTGGAAGTGTGGCGGCTTCAGTGAAAAGTCAAGTTTAGATAGGGGAAGAGTGAGGATAGATCATTCCAGGCAGGGCAAGTGGCACAAGCAATGAGAGGGGGTGGGAAAGAAAGAAAGGGGCATGCACAGTGAAAACTGCTTCTTCTGTATAAGAAGAGTTTCAGCATAGGCAACTGGCTAGAAGATCAGGCTGATGGGGGAGGCTGGGAGACCTTGCTTGCTATTTGCATAGCAAGCCCACTGCTTTCACTTTCATTATATGTTTACTTGGAGTGTCTTAAGGAGAGCTTCAGCCACTGCTACCACCTGTTGGTACCACCCTTATGCAGACAGCTGGTACTAAATAAACTGTTAACATGGCTAAATAGAAATTCAACAGGGTAGAGAGTGCATCTATGTGAGAGCTTGGGCAGATGAGGTGAAGTTAGGTCATGGGAGAGGAACTTGGATCTTGAGATAGAGTAGGCAATGGGGAGCCACTGCAGGTTCTTGAGCAATGGCAAGATGATGTGGTGAAATTGAAATTTAGATTTATGATGGTTTCTTTATTTCTTCTCTGCCTGAGAGCGCCCCCTGGCGCCCCTAGTTTGAATTGTTCTCTCATCTTACGGAGTAGGTGGGAGGATGGGGGTACTGAAAAGCTGGATTGATGAGTTGCAGAAACCAAACTCTTAGGCCTCATTTCAATTCGTCCTGAGCGATGACAGCACTGCAGTACAAATAGAGGTGACATGTGGACAGATAGGGTTTGCTTTGAAGGAAAAGGGCATTGTGGTGGCTCCCTTCTCTGTCTTGTAACTGAACTAGGATATCGTGTGTAGGGTACTAAGTTGGGGGTGGGGGATGGGATGATAACTAAGACAAGGTCCATGTGCTTGAGAGGTCTGTACTCTAGTGAGGGGGACAGACAAGTAAACAATTAGAATACAACGTGCCAAGTACTAGAGTGCAAAGATGCACATGAAACAGTTACTTACCTCAGCCTGAGGTGACCAGGGAAGGCTTCCTGGAAGAGTTGACACCTAGCTTCATATTAAGGGATAATGGTAGGTACCTGGGTAAATGGAGTGTGACAGCATGCTCTGTGCAGGAGACGACTAGCGGTTGGTTAGTATCCTGCAAGGGAGGAATGAATTTAGTGAGGGATGAGGCCAGATTACAGAGGATTTGTAAACCCTGGTAAATGATCTAGCACAGCAGGGTGTGTATAAATGGTTTTGAGCAGGGGAACACCTGCCAATCGGTTTAGATCCATCTGAGTTCAGCCCCAGAGGGACAGAACCAAAGGTCCCACTTTCTAAGGTCCCATTTTCCCTCCCAGGTTCATCCTCTCCCTTGGGTGACTGAGGTTGGAAACTTCCAGCTGCTTCTGGGGAGGCTGCTGCTAAACCTGGGTTATGGCCTTATTTCAACAAGCCAATCCATCCCTCTGATCATAAGCGCTCCACACTAGAATGAAAGATAAGCATGGGAGGGACCTTGTCCCTTATGTCACCCACCATGACTGAGAGCCTCTTGGTAGCCTTTTCTCCTTACCACATCTAACTTGAGGTGGGACACAACACTTTTGAGTCCCCTATAAACAATCCTTGAATAAACTCCACTCAGTGGAGTATATGCAGCTGTTAAAAGGATACGGACACTCCCTATACGCTGATATGGAGTGATGGCTAGAATGTAATTTTACTTATTTATTTATTTGGGGGTCATTGACATTTTTTATTGAGGTACAGTTGATGTAGAATATAGTTTTAAGTTAAAAAGCTTGATATAGAATGCTACATGTGGAATGCTACCTTTTGTGTAAGAATGGATGAATATTTTATATGATCTACATCTATATTTATACTTTCAAATAGAAACAATGAAAGGACCCAAACCACCAATGTTTGTGTGGCCAGGTCAGATACAAATGAAGGTTGAAATATTTGAATTATTTGAAGGCTAACCAACTCTGTTAAATATGCTCTGTCCTCTTACCTTGACAAATAGCCTTTCTAATGACAAAATTTAAAAATATGTGAAGCTGTAGTTTTTGTATGACAAAGTCAGCAAAATATCCAAGATAATTTAATTTAATTATCATTGCACATGCCTGGGTGTCCTCACGATGGGCCAGCAATGTTTGGATGGAGAATAAAGTCATATGCAACTCATAGTTATTATATAATATTCCATTAAATAAAATTTTCTTGCCTTCATTTTGCTAAAATCCCTAATGCATATTCTGTTGACAGTAATGCCAAATTAACTTACTTTTCTTGAGTTGTTGTTCTTAGATGTTTAAAAAATTAATTTCAATAAAGAGAAACTTTGCTCCAAACTGAAATTATTACTAATATTTTTAAAGCAATACTTAGATCAGAATTGAATCATAAATTTTATATGTCATATTCAAACATTATAAAGGAGTCACAGATTATAAATATTAAAATATTTTTCATCTTATAAAGCTTTATCATTATAATTTTCAACATATTTTAAAGCAATATCTAGCTCCATTTGGTGTTTAAGTTTTACTTTTTTCAAATTATTCAGTGCTAACCTATTATTTAAAAAAACCCCAAAGAGTAGTATTTTGCTACATTTCTTCAAATCTCTCTGCAATTGAAACTGTAATTTGAACTTGACCAGAAGTTAGTCTCTCTAGAAATTAGTTTGGGGATTACTTGCATATGATTCTTTTCCTTTATGCCCATGCAAACATTTTTATTTCCTTGTTTTAGTTTCTGTGTATACGTATTTAACTCTATTTTGAAATAATTTCAAACATTCAGAAAAGTTGCAAACATAGTATAGAGTCTTTGTATATACCCTTTACCTAGTGTCAAAGATGATTAACATTTTGCCACAGATTTTGCTTTTTTTGGCTGTGCCCTGCAGCTTGCGGGATCTTAGTTCCCCGACCAGGGATTGAACCCACGCCCTTGGCAGTGAAAGCGAGGAGTCCTAACCACTGGACCACCAGGGAATTCCCCAGATTTTGCTTTTTTATCCTCTCTAAATTAAAATTTTTAATAAAAATTTTAACTAAAAATTTTTATTTGATATGTGTGTACATATGTATAATTTGTGTTTATGAGTCATGAAAGTAGGTTGTGTACGTCATGCTCCTAGGTCCCTTAAAACTACAGTATTTCCTGAGAAGAAGGATATTGTCCCATACAACCATGAAACAGTTACCAAATTTAGAAGATTTAAACTGATACAAAACATTTCTAGTCTATAATCCATATTCCAGTTTGACAAGAGTCCCAATAACGTCCACTGTGGCATTTGTCTTTCCCCTCTGGTACAGAATTCTCTATTGCCTTTAGTCCTCAGGTCTCATTACTTTTATCTGCAACAGTTCCTCAGACTTTGCTTCATATTTGTTCATTTGGATTTGTCTGGTGTAATCTTGTGCTTAAATTAGGGTTATGCACCCCAGGCTGGAATACTACATAAGTAATATATACGTTAGCATCCCTTAATGGTTCTGGCCTGAACCAGTTTTTACTATGATGGTTTTATTTTATTTTATTTTTAAATTTTTATTTAAATTTTTTTTTATTTTTGGCTGCGTTGGGTCTTCATTGCTGTGTGTGGGCTTTCTCTAGTTGCGGCGAGCGGGGGCTACTCTTCGTTGTGGTATGCGGGCTTCTCATTGCGGTGGCTTCTCTTGTTGCGGAGCATGGGCTCTAGGCGCACGGGCTCAGTAGTTGTGGCTCGCGGGCTCTAGAGCGCAGGCTCAGTAGTTGTGGTGCACGGGCTTAGTTGCTCCGCAGCATGTGGGATCTTCCCAGACCAGGGCTCGAACGCGTGTCCCCTGCATTGGCAGGCGGATTCTTAACCACTGAGCACCAGGGAACCCCCTATGTTTTCTTATTTCGCCGTCTCTCTTACACAGAAGGTACCATACGATATATAATATTTTGCACTTTGCTTTTTTCACTTAAAAGTGTAAACTGGGGCTTCCCTGGTGGCGCAGTGGTTAAGCACCCACCTGCCAATGCAGGGAACAGGGGTTCGAGCCCTGGTCCGGGAAGATCCCACATGCTGCGGAGCAACTAAGCCCATGCGCCACAACTACTGAGCCTGTGCTCTAGAGCCCATGTGCCACAACTACTGTGCCCGCGTGCCACAACTACTGAAGCCCATGCGCCTAGAGCCCGTGCTCTGCAACAAGAGAAGCCACTGCAAAGAGAAGCCCGCGCATCGCAACAAAGAGTAGCCCCTGTTCACTGCAACTAGAGAAAGCCCTCGCACAGCAACAAAGACCCAACGCAGCCAAAAATAAATAAATAAAATAAATAAATTTATAACCACAACAAAAAAAGTGTAAACTGGAAATTACCCTATATTAAAATAGTTCTTCCTTATTCCTTTTTTTTTTTTTTTACCAACTGCATTGTACTCCACTGGATTTACCTACCAGAGTTTTGTCAACCAATCTCCTGTTCAGACTTTTAGATAATTTTCAATATTTTGCAATTATAAATAATGCTACAATAGATTTTCATTTTGTTGAAAGTGTCTTAACAGTAAAGTCCTAGAAGTGGATATCTGGGTCAAAAGGTAAATGCATATGTAGGTTTTTTTGTTATGTTAATTGTGGTAAAAAACGCATAAAGTAAAATTTAACTTTTCCACCCTTTTTAAGCATACAGTGCAGTAGTGGTAAGTATATTCACATTATCGTGAAACAGATGTGCAGAACCTTTCTGTCTTGCAAAACTGAAGCTCTATGCCCATTAAATAAAAACTCCTCTTTTCCCCTTCCCCCCGACCCCCAGAAACCACCATTCTACTTTCTGTTTCTATGAATCTGACTACTTTAGATACCTCATATAAGTGGAATTGTATAGTATTCACCTTTTTGTGACTGGCTTTTCTCACTTAGCATGAGGCATGTGTCGGAATTTCAACCACTTTTACGGGTGAATGATATTCCATTGTATGAATAGACCACATTGTGTTTATTCATTTATCTGTCAGTGGACACTTGGCTTGCTTCCACCTCTTGGCTATTGTGGATAGTGCTGCTATGAACATGGGTGTGGAAATATCTTTTTAAGACCCTGCTTTCAATTCTCTTGGATATATACCCAGAAGTGGGATTGCTAACTCATATGGTAGTTCTATTTTTAGTTTTTTGAGGACCCGCCATACCGTTTTATATAGCAGCTGTCCCACTCCACAATCCCACCAACAGTGCACAAGGGCTTATCCTCTCTATGTCCTTGGGGACACCTGCTATTTTCTGTTTCCTTGATAGCAGCCATCCCATTGGTCACAGGTGGCATCCTTTACCAGCACCTCTGTCAGAACCAGAAGTGCCTAGCATCCCCTCATATGCCTGCTGGCCAAATGCACATTGTCCTTGGAGAAATGTCCATTCAGATCTTCTGCCCATCCCCAATCAAGCTATTTGATTTCCTGTTGTAGAGTGGTAGGAGCTCTTTCCACATTCCAGACACCAACCTTCATTAGATACACGATCTGCAAATACTTTCGCCAGCTCTGTAGGTTGTCCTCCCTACTCTGTTGATTGTGTTCCTTGATGCACAAAAGCCTCCAAGTTTGGTGTAGTCCCATTTGTCTATTTTTTCTTTTGGTGCTTATCGTTTTGGTGTAATATCCAAGAAATCATTGCCAAGTCCAATGTCATGAAGCTTTCCCTCTATGTTTTCTTCTGGGAATTTTAAAGTTTGAGGGTTTTATGTTTAGGTCTTTGTTTCATTTAAAAAATTTTTTTATTGGAGTATAGTTGATTTACAATGTTGTGTTAGTTTCAGGGGTACAGCAAAGTGAATCAGTTGTACATATAGATGTATCCACTCTTTTTTAGGTTCTTTTCCATATAGCCCATTACAGAGTATTGAGTAGAGTTCCCTTGTTTATATAGTGTAAGCTAAGTGTCTAAATTCATGCTTTTGCATGTAGCTATCCAGTTTTCCCAACACCATTTGTTGAAGAGACTGTCCTTTCCCCATTGAGGGGTCTTGGCACCTTTGTTGAAGATCATTTGACTATATATGTGAGAGTTTATTTCTGGCTCTCTATTCCATTCATTGGTCTATATGAACGTCTATTTTTTATTGTTGTTTGTTGTTGTTCTTGTGCCACGAGGCCTGCGGGATCTTAGTTCCCGGGCCAGGGATTGAACCCACGCCCCCTGCAGTGGAAGCGTGGAGTCTTAACCACTGGACCACCAGGGAAGTCCATGAATGTCTGTCTTTATGCCAGTACCACACTGTGTTGATTACGGCAGGTTTGTAATAATGTTTGTGTAGATATTGCCAAACTCCTCTCCACCGGCGTGAACATTTTACTTTCCTACCAGCAATGTATGAGAGTGCCTGTTTCTCCAGAGCCTTGCCAACAGAGTGTACTGTCAAGCTTCATTTCCTTATAGTTTATTAGAATGCAGCCTCTTTAGCTTTAGATAATATTTTGAAATTTAAAAGAAAGTATTTAATCCTTTTGAAAATAAAACAACTACTGGACATGCAAAAGTCACAGATCTTACATGTTTCACAAAAATTAACAGTCTCATAGACCTAAAAGTTCAATGCAAGACTATAAAACTTCTAGATAACAGGATAAAATCTAAGTGATCTTGGGTTTGGCAGTGAATTTTTGGCATACTCTGTGAAAGAAAAAATTGTTAAATTGGGATTCATTAAAATTAAAAACTTAAGTTCTGTGAAAGACATTGTTGAGACTGAAAAGACAAGCCACAGACTGGGAGAAAATATTTGTAAAACACATATCTGATAAATAACTGGTAATCCCCAAATATATTTATATAGGGCTCTTAAAACTCAACAATAAGAAAACCAAAAAACCCAATTAAAAAAATGGGCTAAAGACCTCAACAGACACCTCACCAAAGAAGATGTAGAGATGGCAAATATCCAAAGATGTCAGCGTCATTTGTCATTGGGGAATTGCAAAATAAAACAAGGAGAGGGACTTCCCTGGTGGCACAGTGGTTAAGACTCCAGGCTCCCAATGCAGGGGGCCTGGGTTTGATCCCAAGTCAGGGAACTAGATACCACATGCATGCTGCAACTAAGAGTTTGCATGCCACAACTAAGGAGCCCACGTGCCGCAACTAAGGAGCCAGCGAGCTGCAACTAAGGAGCACACCTGCCACAAGTAAGGAGCCTGCCGGCCACAACTAAGACCTGGCACAACCAAATAAATAAATAAATATTTTAAAAAACCCACCAACAACAAGGAGATGCTACGGCACACCTATTAGAATAGCTAAAGTCCAAAAACACTGACAACACCAAGTGCTGGAGAGGATGTGGCGCAACAGGAACTCTCATTCATTACTGGTGGGAGTGCAAAATGGTACAGCCACTTTGGAAAATAGTTTGGAAATTTCTTATAAAGTGAAACATACCCTTATCATACGATCCAGTAATCATGCTCCTTGGTATTTACCCAAATGAGTTGAAAACTTAGGTCTACATAAAAACCTGCACACGGATGTTTATAGCAGATTTATTCTTAATTGTCAAAACTTGGAGGCAACCGCGTCATGTCCTTCAATAGGGGAATGGATAAACAAACTGGAAGGTAATCCATACAATGGAATATTATTCAGGGATTAGAAAAAAGTGAGCTATCTAGCCATAAAAAGAAAAGAAATTGAGTTATTTGTAGTGAGGTGGATGGACCTAGAGTCTGTCATACAGAGTGAAGTAAGTCAGAAAGAGAAAAACAAATACCGTATGCTAACACATATATTGGAATCTAAGAAAAAAAAAAAGGTCATGAAGAACCTAGGGGCAAGACGGGAATAAAGACGCAGACCTACTAGAGAATGGACTTGAGGATACGGGGAGGGGGAAGGGGAAGCTGGGACAAAGTGAGAGAGTGGCATGGACATATATACACTACCAAATGTAAAATAGATAGCTAGTGGGAAGCAGCCGCATAGCACAGGGAGATCAGCTCGGTGCTTTGTGACACCTAGAGGGGTGGGATGGGGGAGGTGAGAGGGAGGGAGATGCAAGAGGGAGGAGATATGGGGATATATGTATATTTATAACTGATTCATTTTGTTATATAGCAGAAACGAACACACCATTGTAAAGCAATTATACTCCAATAAAGATGTTAAATGGGGAAAAAAGAAAGAGCATATGCAAAAAAAAAAAAAAAAAGTGAGCTATCAAGTCACAAAAAGACATGGAGGAACCCTAAATACATATTGCTAAGTGAAAGAAGCTAATTTGAAAAGGCTATGTACTGCATGATTCCAATGATATGACATTCTGGAAAAGGCAAACCGATGGAGATAGTAAAAAGATCAGTGATGGCCAGGAGTTGGGGCGGGGGGTGAAGGAGAAAAGGGATGAATAGGTGGAGAACGGGGGATTTTTAGGGCAATGAAAATATTCTGTATGATACTGTAATGGTAGATACACGGCATTATACATCTGTCAAAACCCATAGGATGTACAACACCAAAAGTGCACCCTAATGTAAACTATGGACTTCAGTTAGTAGTAATAATGTATCAATATTGGCTCATCAATTGTAAAAAAAACAAAGAAACTAAAATAGTCAAGCTTAGATTTAGATTTGTTAAACTTTTGCCAATATTATTAATAGTAAGCAACAGTCCATCTCAAATATCTGTGGGTAGCGCATATGCAAGAATAATTTCATTTTCTACTTGTGACCATGATTTACTCTTTATTTGAGAATCTTCTGTTGTTTTGCTTAACTCTTCAAGTTCTTTTAGCATCATGTGTTAATTATATCTACTTGTTTTAACAGCATGTAGCTAGAATTCTCATCATGCTTCCCAGAACGGTTGGAAGGTCAAATGTGATATGTATCTTCCTAAGATGTTTCAACTTTGGGTAGATCCAGAAAATATTGTATATAATCTTTTTAACATTTCAAAGAAAGCCATCATGATCACAGTCAAGGTAAGGTCTAGTAACAAGTTCAACTATGTGCCATACAGGGCATATGGCGCAAAAAACGCTTCTGGAGTTTTCGTTAAAAAAATGACCTTGTTCACCTTTATTTTTACTAAACCATGTCAGTCCCGTTATCATGAACTTGCTCTCAACATCCTTTTTTTTTTTTTTTTCTTAAAGATTTATTTATTTTATTGATTAATTGATTGCTATGCTGGGTCTTCGTTTCTGTGCTAGGGCTTTCTCTAGTTGCGGCAAGCGGGGGCCACTCTTCATCGCGGTGCGCGGGCCTCTCACTATCGCGGCCTCTCTTGTTGCGGAGCACAGGCTCCAGACGCGCAGGCTCAGTAGTTGTGGCTCACGGGCCCAGTCGCTCCGCGGCATGTGGGATCCTCCCAGACCAGGGCTCGAACCCGTGTCCCTTGCATTGGCAGGCAGATTCTCAACCACTGCGCCACCAGGGAAGCCTCAACATCCTTTTAAATCAATGCCTAAAATTGTAAGTTGCTTTTTTCCAGTCCTTCCCTCAAGTCAGAACAGGGCTAAAACCAATTAAATACGCACACGTGTTTCATCCAGACTCACATATAGACAGATTTTTAAAAATATGAATTAATATTACAAATGTTCCTCTGCCACTATGGCAAATACTGCTTTAATTTCTGAGTACTTCTGGAACCACAAACTGGAACAGGAAGAAAAGCAAGAGGATTTGACTAGTTAATTAATGTATTTCTTTTCTTCCCTAAGTGCTTCAATGCCTCAAATCCTCCCTGGTACAAACCACAGGTCTTTGTGGCATTTTGGACAGTCACCTCATGTTTCCAGGACACAGATTATGAGACGTGAAGTGATTCCCTGGACCGGAACAGCGTTATTACCAGAGCTGATGTTTAGGGTTATGGGTTCTCCTATACCGGTGCCAAGCCTCGGATCCTGATTGAAAGAGGAAAATATTTTTTGGTATGTTTGTGATTTGTGGGGCTAGGGGTGTACTGGGAGGGAACAGGGTGGAGGGGGAAGGATAAAAGCAAACTTTTTAGTTTTTTTTTTTTGGCTGCGTTGTGTCATCGTTGCTGTGCGCGGGCTTTCTCTAGTTGCGGCGAGTGGGGGCTACTCTTCATTGCGGTGGGCGGGCTTCTCATTGCGGTGGCTTCTCTTGTTGCGGAGCATGGGCTCTAGGTGCGCGGGCTTCAGTAGCTGTGGCATGCGGGCTTCAGTAGTTGTGGATCGCAGGCTCCAGAGCTCAGGCTCCGTAGTTGTGGCGCACGGGCTTAGTTGCTCTGCAGCATGTGGGATCTTCCCGGACCAGGGCTTGAACCCGTATCCCCTGCATTGGCAGGCGGATTCTTAACCACTGCGCCACCAGGGAAGCCCAAAAGCAAACCTTTTAGGAATGTACCTTTTTATATAGTGTTGACTTTGGGACCCTGTAAATGATTTGCATGATTAAAAAGCCAAATTAAATCAAAAAGGAAAAAATCCAACTCTAAGACCATGGCAGTAATATGGATTTTACTGAATGCTTGATGGGGAGATGAAGGCGAGGGTTATAGTACACACAATACCACAAAACAAAACTCCTGAATTAGACATTCTTTCCGGTTTTACCCCATCTCTTAATCCTCGAGCCTGAACAACCTCCAAAAACCCCCTCTGTTGTCCCAGCTAGCATCTCTCACCTAGCAACACAAAAGCCCTGCACTTAGCACAACAGCAGAAACCAGCTGTTTTTCCGGGAGGCCCCTGGGCCAGATGCCTGAGAGTTTTAGGTCATACCACTATCATCTTCCGTGACACAATTCTGCAGGGATAGCGCCTCCAGGCATTAAGTTTTCTCCAGATCTGGCGTATTTTCTTCTCAACCACTTCAACTCACACTAGTAAACAATTTGAACTTCCTCCCTGAAGTCAGTTGGTGTTAGTTCTTTCGACCAACACTCTCCAGTCTTCCAGCCTCCAAATAGAGGATGACCCCTGCTTTGGCAGCAGTCGGTTTGAACCAGTTGTTATCTGAAACGCAGTCCTAGAGGAGAAAGAAACATTATCAAGTCAGTAGAGATCCTGCTTGAGTCCAAACCAAACCCAACCACAATGATCACCTCAAGGGGAGTGTTAGCAACCTCTCAGCACTGGGCAGCGCCTTGGCTTCTCTAAGGGGGGGGTCATCCGAGCACTTCTTTTGCCTTGTGGTAACATGGTACTTTCTTATATTTCTAGCTTAAGAATGGATAGCATCTTGCAGTAATTCATTTGTCACAAGAATTTTGGCCACAGGTAACCTCTGCCTCCCCACAACTAGAACGCCCGCAGAGTCAAAGGTTTTGGCTTGTTTAAGCTAAACTAAGCTGGTTTTGGCTAAGTGTGTCTCAGATCACTCAAAGGGGAGGCCTTGGTCCCAGACTAATGGAAATACTGTCTTAGAGGATCCTGCCAACTTCAAGGTCTTTCTCGGCCTGGAAAGCTGGCTGGTTAATTACACACAGTGCAGGCACAGCAAATTTGCTGAGTTTGATTTTGGACACATTGAGTTTGAAGCACCAGTGGGATATCCAGCAGCTGTCCAGGAAGCAGGTGGAACCTGAACTTTACAAGAGAGATTCAGGCTGAAGACACAGATTTGGGAATCATCGTGTAGAGAGGAGAGGGGGCCATGATGGAGACAGAAAGAATACAGGAGAGGGTAAGGTCCAGAGGCCAAGGGTGGAGGAAGTGGTCACTGATGTCAAGTGCTGCAGAACGGTAAGTTAAGAACATAATAGTGTTCACTGGACAGGTAAGGTTTCTGAAGAGGACAAGTTATGCGTGGTGGGTTCAAGTATCTTGAAGAGGAGGTGGGCATTTTCTCCAAGATTTGAAATTAGGGGAAAAATGCAAAATAAAAACCCCAGCAACAATAACCACAACAGACTGTGATCTGGGCAGGAGGTTAAACAAACCTTTATATTATTCTCCTTTGTTTAGAGAAATTAGCATTTTGTGGCTAAAGCATAGATGGGGTTGGGGATAGAAATAGACTGTTCTGTAATATAAAATAACAATGGGAAGTTGGAGTCTGATGGCTAGAGAAAGGGAGGGGAAATCTCAAAAGGAAGAGGAAGACAAAGGGAAAATATGTCTCAGAGAAAACATTAAGTTGGGGCCTGACAGATGTGAGAGAGAGGCTGGGGAAAACCCAGTGGAGTTTTAGAAATTGCAGTCCTTGCCCTGCACTATGGTGTAACCCCTACTGGGAGCCCCGTTTCAGTAAAGGTGTGCTGCATCCCTCACCTTCGTATGCATTAGTGGTGCTTTGGGGAAGAAAGGATTCAGGCAGTATTCAGGGTGGGGTGACAGAGACAGACACTTTCAGCAGTCCAGGCCAGAGTGGAGATGAAGAATTCAATGTGCTAACTAAAAACTGTCACTAGCCACCATAGACACTGACCTTCAACATCCCCTGAAAGGAGTTCAGGGCAGAGATCAGGAATGAGGCACTCTGTGCTCTGGGAAAAACTGGCAGAACAGGCCTTCAGATAGTTATTTTCAGGAGAAGATTCTACGAGCCCAAATTCTTGCATCTTCTCATATCTAGAAAAGCACTTCAATCATTAACGGAGACATCTGCTCCTTGTGACCAGCAGCAACCTTCTGCCAAAATGTGCGCTGAATTGCACGTATGCCCCCCTTACCCAAATTACACATATATTCACCTCCCCCCTTACCTCTTCAGAGTAGTTCCTCAGAACTATCTGAGAGACTCTCTCCTGGGCTATAGTCCTCATTTCACTCCAAATAAATCTTAACTCACGACTCTCATGTTTTGCTTTTTTTTTTTTTCAGTCGACAAATGCAAGCAGGAAATTAAAGCAATGGAGGTCAGGGGAAGGATAAGACCTCCAAGGATCCTTGGCCTTAGTAGAGAACACCAGGCTGCTCAATGTACTTGGGATAGGATCTTAGATATTTTGAATATTATTTGAATATTAAAGAAAAGGGTAAATTTTTGAGGAGTCTACTAAGGGTGCCCAGGCAGATATCTAACTAGAGTGTCAAGTAAACAAATTAATAGGGCCGGGGCTAGGAGGGTGAGCTATTTCCGGCATGTGACCTCCTTTTCTCACTGACAATGAGGTAATCTCCTGAGGATGATGAGAAAACGTGATAGAGCTTGAGGAAGCAGTTTGGAAATAGCACCTTGGGAATCCCCTATCACAATCTGTTTCCCCTTGAACTACTTGTGAGCAGGCACGTCTTAAACATTTTTTTGTATCCTCATTTGTACAAATACAAATCCTCATTTGCATTTGTAGCAGGCTCAATAAACTATAGAATAAATGGATGAATGGAGGAGGACGAACGACCGAGTCTGAGGCTGCGGAGGCGGTGCAATCTTAGAGCCCAGCTCAGAGGCAGTGACCGCCAACCCGCACCTAAAAAAATCAAGGCTGGAGGCCAAGTGAAAGAACAGCGCCCACATTATCCCAGTCCAAAGTCCTGCTCCTTTAGGGGGCGGGGCTAGGGGGCAAGTTCACCTCTGCCCTTCAATTGACCAATCCCCGCCTCAAGGGGGCGGGGATTTCAATCTGTTCCCCCCCCCCCCTTAAAGTACTAAATATGTTTGGGCGCCGTTCAAACGGACCAATGAGTGCTCGATGTTTCCTGCGGTTGGGCCTCACCGATTGGTCAGAGTTCGTCGTCCCTCCCTCCTTGTCACGCCTTTTGCCTCACCCTGTAGCACACAAGATGGCGGCGCCCAGCGGAGTAGAGGCCGCGCTTGGGGTTTGCTGAGGCTCGTTCCCTTCCCCGCTGCTCCCTTGGGCGCAAAGCGCCGCGAGCCCAGAGGACGGGGGCCGGGCGGGGACAGAGGCACCTGCGTAGCTGGACCGCGAGCCCGCGCCCAGCCTGCGCCGCCCCCACCCGGCCCCGGCCTGGCCCGATCCCTTCCGTTCCCGGTCTCCTCTCGGTCTGACCCATTGCCCGGCCGTGGTATGCCACCACCAGGCCTCCAAAGCTGAGGTTTCTCCTCCAGCCCGGGATCACCTCCACTTTAGAGATGTTTGGGCTCTTTCCTCCCAAAGAGCCCGCCTTCAAAACCGGGACTCCTGGACCGGCATCTGGCCCCCTTTCCCTCCCCTGAGACTCCACTTCCTTCTAACCCACTTCTTCCTTAGATTCTCCCTGTATTGGAGACTGCTCACTTCCCTTCCAAATTAATCCCCGACCTCCTCCTTCCCCCAAATATTGACAGCCCTGACACCCGCCTCAACCGGGAGCCAGAACCCCCATAGCCCTGTCATGGAGGCTGTGTACCTGGTAGTGAATGGGGTGGGCCTGTTGCTGGATGTGCTGACCTTGGTGTTGGACCTCAACTTCCTGCTGGTGTCCTCCCTCCTGGCTTCCCTGGCCTGGCTCCTGGCCTTCATCTACAACCTGCCACATACGGTACTGACTAGTCTTCTGCACTTGGGCCGTGGAGTCTTGCTGTCACTGCTGGCCTTCATCGAAGCCGTGGTTCCCTTCACCTTTGGGGGCTTTCAGGCCTTGTGTACCGTACTATACAGCTGCTGCTCTGGCTTGGAGAGCTTAAAGCTCCTGGGGCACCTGGCCTCCCACGGGGCGCTTAGGAGCCGGGAGATCCTGCACCGGGGTGTCCTCAGTATGGTCTCCAATGGCCATGCTTTGCTGCGCCAGGTCTGTGACATCTGTGCCATCACCATGAGCCTGGTGGCCTATGTGATCAATAGCCTGGTCAACATCTGCCTCATTGGCACCCAGAACCTCTTCTCCCTGGTGCTGGCCCTGTGGGATGCAGTGATGGGACCGCTGTGGAGGATGACGGATGTAGTGGCTGCTTTCCTAGCCCACATTTCCAGCAGTGCTGTGGCCATGTCCATCCTCCTCTGGACTCCCTGCCAACTGGTACTGGAGCTCTTGGCCTCCGCTGCCCGCCTCCTGGCCAGCTTTGTGCTTGTCAATCTCACTGGCCTGGTGCTGCTGGCTTGCGTGCTGGCAGTGACAGTGACTCTGTTGCACCCGGACCTCACCCTGAGGCTGGCCACCCGGGCGCTCAGTCAGCTCCATGCCCGGCCGTCCTACCACCGGCTCAGAGAGGATGTTGTGCGGCTCTCTCGCCTAGCACTGGGCTTGGAGGCCTGGCGCCGAGTCTGGAGCCGTAGCCTGCAGCTGGCGAGCTGGCCTAACCGGGGAGGGGCCCCCGGGGCCCCCCAGGGTGACCCTAGGAGGGTGCCCTCAGCCAGGACCTGGCGACAGGACGCTCTTCCTGAAGCTGGGCCCAGATCAGAGGCAGAAGAAGAGGAGGTCAGGATGGCCAGAGTGACAGCTGCCCGGGGCCGAGAGAGGCTCAATGTGGAGGAGTCTGTAGCTGGGCAAGACCCATGGAAATTGCTGAAGGAGCAAGAGGAGCGGAAGAAGTGCGTCATCTGCCAGGACCAGAGCAAGACAGTGCTGCTTCTGCCCTGTCGGCACCTGTGCCTCTGCCAGGCCTGCACTGAGATCCTGATGCGCCACCCCGTCCACCACCGCAACTGCCCGCTGTGCCGCCGGGGCATCCTGCAGACCCTCAACGTCTACCTCTGAAGACTCCCTCCCCGCCTGCCCACCCCTCCACGCTCAACACAGCCACCTGCGCTAGGACAGCATTCACACCTGATCTCTGGGTCCCAGCCTGAAGCCCCTCCTGCCCCTGTGGCCATCCTGCCGAGCCTCGAAGCCATACGTCCAGGACATGGAGATGGGAAACTCTGGAAGACTGTGGCTTGGCTGGGGGCAGGGTAACAGCTTATCCTTACCCAGTGGGTGCCTGTGATGCCGAGGGTAGTGAGTGTGTCACTCTGTGAGGCCCTGAGACTTCTCTGTGGACTCCCCTCCAGCTTGCCCCGGCCCACCCAGGTGCCCGCGCCTGGGGCTCCCCCTCTCCGCTTCTGGTTGTTCTGTTGGGGATTTGCAGGTTCTCTCCCTGCTCCCTTCCCACTGCCTCCCCCGCTTCTGCAGCCACACACATCAGTGTCATTTGGGTGTTTTGGCAACTCAAGGGCCTTGGAATGATCTTGAACATTTGCTTTCAGCTGGAGCCCCTGTGCTCTGGCAGGCTTTGGCGGTAGTATCTCTCAGGTGCCCTTAGAGCTACTTCTACCAGTCATGATCTTATGAGGCTCCCTTCTGACCTGAGCCAACAGCTGGAATAAGAATTAACCCCCAGGTGTGTGTGTGTTTGCACCTGGCTTTGGGACCATGTGCCCTCTGACACCCCAGCACCACTGGGAACCGCAGGGGGGATAGCCAGATTTCTACTCCTATCCCTTTCACTCCCCACATCGCAGAGTGAAATGGCGTTCCCCTTCTGTTCGTCTCTCCCTGGCATCGGGGAGGGCAGACTGTGCACATTTCACTAGGGTCCAAATACAGAAGGGGCCAGGGCCGAGAGTCATGCATCTCCCTGAGGGGTCTGTCTGGCCCAGGATCCAATGAATGAAGTTCTGTTACAGCTCTGACGGCCTCTGTGTGCATCCTTGCAAGGGCGAGCCGTCGGTTAGGGTGACGGATGCTGCAGCAGGGTCCTTCAGTCCTGCCGGAGTCACAAGTGTGGTTGGTGGGGGACCTGGCAGAGAGATAAGATAGGGTGCCTTGGGGAGAGCCCCTGCCAGGTGTGGCTGGCTTCGCTTTCACCTTGTGTGATTTGTGCCCTCTCACGTGCACAGCTTTTGGTAAAGCTCTCCTTATCTTTTCTGTCTTTGCAGAATTAGCCCTAGGAGAGAGGAGTGTGAACTTGCTCCCCCTTTGGGTCAGCCCTCCCAGCTTTTCCTCTGGTGCCGCTCTTCCCAGGAGGGAACTTGGGGTTCCTGCTGCCTGGAGTCCAACCTACCCTCAGATCCCTGGAGGAGTTGGTGCTTGTCGTTGTGTCTCTTGGCATAGGGTGGCGTTGTGATGGGCTGGAGTATGGCTGTGGGGCCTCGTGGTGGACAGCTGGGAGGCCTGTCTCTAACTCACTGGGTCCAGTCCCCATTGGTCATATCCATCCTCACATGACCTGCAAGAGAGGGGGGGACACTACCCCATAATTGTATGTTAAATCTAGGAGCATGATGCCAGGGACAGCCTTCTGGAAGGGGGCGGGGGAGGGGAAAGCGGTAGATGGGAAGAAACTCCGAGGAGAGGCCCCTCCACTTTCTCTTGGGTTGACAGCCTGAGCTGATGTGGGCGGGCCAGGCCCGGTTTGCTAGTCATCGGGTCGGGTCGGGGGTGGGGCAAGGAGAGGCGCCTCGGAGGGGCTTTGCGGCTAGCCTCAGACTGAGTGGTATGGCCCGGCTCAGTGACTGAGTGTTGCGCACATCCACCTTGGAGTCGGGAGGCCTGAGGAAGGGCTCTTTTTTCCCCTTCCCCCAATCCTGGAGAGGGAGCTGGGCAAGGGGAGGCTTGGTTCCTTCCAGTCTCTGTTTAATGTGAGGATAAACATTTTATTAGAGAAGATAAACTTCCTGAGCTGGGAGCCAATGACCCCCTTTTCCTCTACCCCCATCTGGAATCCCACTGGCAGAGCTCAATACCCTTCCTCCCCATAGCCACCCTAGCAGTCAGGAGCTCAGCTACCTAGGGTCATTGCTGCATTCTGGAACTGGGGTGCCCCCTCGTGGCCACCTCCAAAATGACATCTCTAGACACCCAGGGACACTCCACTCCCCTGGCATGGGGGACAGAGAAATAGCTTTCCAGTCATCTAGAGACCAGGCAAGTAGCCAGAGCAGCCGTGAATGAAAATCCTGGCTTCCCTTCTGTTGGTCAGGGCAGGGATGTGTGTGGTGAAGTTCCACCCAGTTCATATGACATCTTTGAGTTAGAAAAAGGGCTCCTCCTTGTGGGTGGCCAAAGTCTGACACCAGGGCACCCTCCTCAGCAGGGGGCTCCTGTTCACAACCTCCACTGCTTACGCAGCAGGTCTGTGGAGCGGCCTCTCCTTCCCCTGGGCCTGCTTCCTGTATCTCCTGGCCCATAGCTCCCTCCAGCCTAAGAGCCCTCCCTTCTGCCTGAGTACCCTCCCCAACACCCTCCTCCCTCTCCCCCCGTTCTCAGAATCAGGGCATCCCCACCAGTAAAGAAAGGCTGAAGCCAGTAAGAGGGGTTTTTTATTGTTGTTGTTGTAAGATTTATTGAATGATCTCTGAGAAAAGGGCCCAGGAGCAGGAGGGATGAGGGAGGACCCAGAGGAGCAGAGGACAAGGAAGGGCGCACCCCACCTTGGGGTCCTGGACCAGAGCAACTGCGGGGACTCACACCTGCCAGCACACCGCCAGCACGCTGCCTGCCAGCACTCCTTTGGTCTAGGGCAGAAATCCAGCCACTGCCCCGTGCTGCCAGCCCTGATCTCAGCCTCTGTCCCCATCCCCTGCCGGCAGCAGGATGGAGAGGCCCCCACCCCACCTCCGCGGTCATTCACAACATTCCAGGGGGGCCCGCCCTCCTGGATGACGCGGCTGTCAGTGTCACGCCCTCCCGCCCTTCGAGTGAGCATGCGCTCACTTTCCAGTGGGCATCAAGCGAAGACAGGGGAGTTGTGCCAGTCAGAATACACTAGAAATCCAGAGAAGGTGCTGTCTGTCTTGATGCTGGCGTAGATGCCAATATAATCACCCACGCCCACCTGTACCCACACCTGGTCTTTGGGCTCCAGCCTCACCATGGCGCCCCCGGAGAGCGAGGCTGGCTTGGGCCACCCCCCGAAGAACTGGAAGAAAGAGGCGATGGACTCTCCATTCTTGACCAGATCGAACTGCAGGCTAGCCCGGTAGACGGTGGCGTGGACGGCGAAGTAGTAGACCCCGGGCACCTGGCAGGTGAACTTGCCGGTGACGGCGTCGTAATGTCCCTGCTCATTCACCAGCACGCGGTCGAAGGGTAGGGGCGCGTCCGACGGCGGGGGCACCCGGCTCTCTGAGCGCTTGGCGCTGAAGGCGGAGCGCGGAGGCACCGAGCACTCGCCTGCTGGCCCGGCCGCCCCCACGGGGCCTGCTTCTCCTCGCGGCCCGGGCTCCCCACGCGGCCCCGGGAGGCCTGCGGGGGTGGGGGTGGGGGGAAAGCGGAGCAGTTAGGGCGCGCCCGCCGCGGGCCTCCAGCATCCTCCCTCAGCCTCCCAGCCGCCCCTTCCCGGCCGGGGCCGCCCTGCGCCCCAGGACCCCCTCCACGCTTCCTGCAGGGCTTGGGGCAGATCTGAGGGTCCCAGGGGTTCTGGCTCCCGCAGCTGAGTCACTCTCTCCTCTCCCGGCTCCGGCCGGGTCGGACGGGGACGGGAGCGGCACCCCCTAGCGGCAACCCCGAGCCCCGGGCCCCCGGGAGCAGGAGCGGGGCCGCACTCTTACCCGCCTCCCAGCGGAGGCGCTTCTTACCCGGCCTCCCGCCCTCGCCTTTCTCTCCCGGAGCCCCGGGCGCGCCGTCGCGGCCGTCGCGGCCGTCGCGGCCGGGCAGGCCCTGGCTGCCATGGTGGCCCGGCGTGCCGGGAAGGCCGGGGTGCCCCGGGCACAGGCTGGGGATCTTGTTGTCGTCCAGCGGGGGCGAGCCGGCCGCCAAGCCCAGGAGCAGCAGAGCGAGGAGCGGCCTCATGGCGCAGGCACGCGGAGTCCGGGCGCCGCGGGCCTCTCGTCGTCTGTGGGCTGGGCAGGACAGCAGTCGGGACCCAGAATCCTGGGACCTGCCTCGGTCCCCGCCCCGGCGCAGCCGGCTCGGTCCCCACCCCACTGCCATGTCCCTGAATGAGGCTGAGTGGCCGCGAGGGGACGAAGAAGGGGGCGTCCCTAGACCCAAGAACCCCGAGAGCACCGCGCAGGGGGAAGGAGAGGCCGGCCCTCCCCCCACCACCACCCGGGGCCGGCGCCCAGACTTTCCCACAGTCCCCTCCCCCATCCCCATTTCCCCGCCCCCCCCCCCCCTCGCGACCAGACTCACCCCCCTCCCGGCTCCCGGGGCTGCTCGCTCTCTCTGCGGCCTCCTTCGGGGTTCTCGCTACTCCGGACCCTCCAGTTGACCCCTGCTTGCTACCTTCCTTCCCTGCGCTTCTCTCTAGCCAGGCGCCCCCTGCCCTCAGCGTCCCCCTGGTCCCGGTTCGTTCCTTGCCGGCTCTGCTCTGCTCCTCCCAGACTCCAAGAGGAAACCAGTTGTTCGGGGGCCAAGAGCCCGGGCCGGGAAATAGCAGGGAAATAACTCGTGGTGTCGCCCGGCGGCCGGCCAAAGTTTGGTGGAGAAAGGAGGGAGAGATTTGAGGCGGGCACAGAGAGGCAGAACCATGAGAAACAGACGCTCAGGGCATCTACAGCTCCAAGGAGCTGGAAGGAGAGATGGTGCCACGACGGAGATCAATGACAACACTCTAGTCCAGAAGAAATAGAAGCCGAGAACCGAGGGTGGAAGGTTCTAGAAGCAGTAGACAACTGGATCCCCAGGGCTCAGAATAGGGCCTGCCACATGACTAGGCACTGGATACCTTTTTTTTTGAATAAATGAAAAAGTCAGAAAGCGGGTCGTAGAGAGCCTGAAAAAGCAGATGGAGATGAGGAAGGTAGAAGGTAGGAAATTGGGGTCAGAGGCTTGGGTGGGAAGCAATCTAGATTATCACTGGTACAGTGTGGAGTCAGGCCTGCTGTTTGCAGCAGCTGGGGCAAATGAAAGGATAGGGAAGGATCTGGCAGGGTGGGAGGGTCCCGTTAGCCCCGCTGAGGACTCCTCTTCCCCTCCCTGGGAGGACCCAGAGGGGATGGGCAGAGTCCCATGCTGGCCCCTTTCCTTTGCTCCCCTGCCTGCCCACCCTGATAGGCAAAGGAGGATGGGCAGCAGAGGGCAGGGGCCCGCCTCAGGGTCAGGGCTGGGCACAAGCCTCCAGGCCAGCTGCCTCAGGCAGCCTGTTGCAGTTAAAGGGCCAGGGGGTGCCCAGTAGTGCCAGGCCAGACTGGCACTGGCGCTCTGCCTCCTGGCAGACAGAGCGGCAAGGGGGAAGGACACTGCCTAGCGGGGTGCAGTGGGGCACAAGTAGCCCGCAAAGGAGCCTCCGGAAATTCTGGTAGCAGGGCAGGCTTGTCAGGCTCTGTGGAAGGAGGAGACCAGCCCTCAGGCACCCTGCTCCCCCAGTTCCCTCCCCTTCCTGGGGGTTCCTCCTTATCTCTCCCTGGAGCACCTTGTAACCTCTGAGGACCTCCACCACCTCCTCCTGGGTGGCCATGCCCACCCAGATGTTAGGGAAGGCCGTGGTGTTGTAGCTCAGACCGATGCACATCTCCACCTGGACAGGCTCACAGGCCAGCTCTGCAGGGGTGGGAGGGGAGGGTCACTCTGGGGAATACTCACTGGCTGTGTGACCCGGGACAAGTCACCTAAGCGCTCCCTATGGGTCAGACGGGGAGAATCGAAGGAGATAACACAGAGAGATGCTTTATCCATGTCAAGGATTCCTGTTTTCCTTGAGAGCCTACTCCAAGCATCATTCGCCAGCCCTGGGCATCATGCAGGCACCTCTACGATCTCAGGGAGCTAGGGGCACCAACATTGGCAGGACCAGGGCATCTGGAAGGAGCTCCCCCACTCTCCCCCCATCTCCGAGGTGGGCCCTGGAGAGGGCCTCTCTGTGTGACAAGGCCGGACGGGCTGTTGAAGCCTCAACCATCAACTCCCAGATTCCCATTTCCCTCGGGGGTGACACTAAGTACCCTTGCCACCCCTGGGGGAGAATCCCTCCAGTATTTGGTGGAGTGGTCCAGAGTCAGGCTAGTGGGCCCCCCACCCCATCAGGGAAGATAGGGATAGCTGTTACGACGCGTGCCAGTGGGTTTCTAGGGATGGGCACCCAGCCCGCTCAGGCCTGCCAGCCCCGCCTGCGGTGCCCTGGGGCAGGCTCCTCACCGGGGGGTGGGAGCAAGGGGCTGCTGCAGTTGTCATCGCTGCTCTCTGCGCAGTCTCTCCACATGCCACACATCCACTGCAGATTCGTACACCCTCCATCCCGGCAGGAGAACTCTCCGGGCCCACAGGGGTCTGCAGGCACAGGGAGCATGGCAGTGCCCTGGGACATGCCTGTACCCCCACTTCCTTCACAGTGCCCTGACCAGGGTCCAGAGCCCTTCCCTGTTCTCCTGGAGGCGCCTCTGCTGCCCACACCCACTCGCCCAGGGCTACCTACTCTCTGTGGCATTGAGGGCCCGGTAGGTGGCCGAGAAGCCCCCGATGCTGATGCCATGGTCTGTCCTAAAGAGCACAGCCAGCTGGTGGTGTGAGGAGATGAGGCGCGGGGGCGGCTCTGCTCCACAGAACCTGCCCAAAGCAGACAGCAGTCCTGGCATGGGGCCCCCCCGGCTGATCGAGCGTGCACCGAGGCCTCCCGCAGACGTGGCACGGAGCTGGGTGCTCTGGGCGATGCCAGAGGGGATGGGAGGCATAGTCACTGACTCATGGGACTGGTGAGGAAGACACACACGTTCAGGAGACAAAGTACTAAACAAACGAAACAAACTGCTTGCACTTGAGCCCCTTCAACCTGGGGAAAATCAGGGAGGGTTCTGGGGGAAGCTATAAATAGACCGGGCAGGTAGGAGAACTGGGACGGGGAGAGCCTCCTGGAGGAGGTGATGTAAGGAGCAAAGGTGAGAGGGACAGGTACGAAGGTGAGGAAGGACAAGCCTTTTTTAGGGTGACAGTGAGGAGACCTCCAGCCTGGCGCAGGAGAAGACAATGAAGCTAGTGCGTGCGTGGGCGGATTTGTAGAAAGCCTTGACGTCAGACTCTGGAGGGTGGGGTTTATCCTCAGCTCCTCCCACTGGCTCTGCCAATACCTGCCCAGGAGGCTGAGGGCCCCTGAGTTGCGGGTCTCATACACTTCCACGTAGTCAAACTTGCACTCGTCCTGAGCTTCCAGGCTGAAGTTGTGGAACAGCAGTTCAATGCCATGCCCAGCGGGCACCGAGATGTGCCAGGTGCAAAGCTGGGGGAGGGCACAGGTGGAGTAATTTATGGGTTCCTTCTTCTGTCCCAATCGGGGCCTCCAGGCTGAGCTCCAGATGGGCTTCCCCCTGCTGCAGGCAGGGTAGGGAGTGGGTGGGCCCTGCCCACACTGCTCTCATCATCGGTGGTGGCGGAAGGGCCTTTAACTTATCTGGTCTCAGAGATAAGCTTACCCAGCATGGGAACATGGATACCTAGTAAGCACTTAATAATGTTCCCTTCCTGCCTGCTTGATCTCTGACCTTCCCAGGTACAAGGCAGTATCTGCCGTGCTGTTCTCAATCGCACTAACCGGGATGCTCAGGTGTGCCCACGTGGGCTGCACCACCCTCCCTATGGAGCGCCGGCTTACCTGTTGGTGAGGGTACTGCTGCGGGTAGCTGGGAGCAGAGAAAGTGCCCTGGAGCCCAGTCAGGTCCCCCCCACACCCTGTAGAGAGGAGGAGGGGCTCATGAGTTTGCCAGGGTCTGTGCCTTCGCCCGGTAGGGCCAGCAGGGATGGCAGAGAAGAGTTTTGGCCGTGCCCGTGGGGAGACAAGTTCTGGGCCAGAAGAATGACCAGGCAGGTTTGGAGCTGGGCCAGGCCTGGGGAGGCCAGCCTGAACCTGGATCAGATGCCTGAGGACAGTACCCACCCTGAGGCTGGCCGGGCCCATACCCGAGAACTTGGTGCTGCAGTTGGCCTCGTCACTGCCATCAGCGCAACTGGCAAAGCCGTCGCACACCGAGTCAGGTAGCAGGCAGACGAGCTGGTCGCAGGGGAACTCATCGTGGGCACAGCTCCCTGGGGGCGGGCATCTGGATTCAGAAACCCCTAGAATCTCTACCCCTTTTGCAGGGCTGGGAGTGGCTGGAGAGGGGGGAAGCGGACAGTTGACAGGTAGCTGGGGACCTGGCGGGAAAGCACTCACCATGACCGGGGGCCACGGCCTGGTACCAGGCATGGAAGCCAGATCCTTCCACGCTGCTGTCAGAGACGAAGGCCACGCGGAGGTGGCTGGCATTGGTATTGAGTGTGGGGGGAGGCACCCTCCCACACACTCTGCAAGAAGCCAGATTGGGGGTGATGGAGGCTCAGAGCTCAGGGCCAGCCAGAGTGGAGCCTGCCTGGGCCCTGCGGTCCTCTTTCCTCAAGCCCCGTCCTGGGGACGATGTGTCCAAAAGGTTCCCTTCATTTTCAGCAGAGCTCTGACCTCCCTGACTCCTGTACGTCCATCCTTGAGGCATTTATCCATGGGAAAGATGTGTGGGAGCTCCAATTTCCAGATTTGGAAACCAAGGTCAGAGAGGGGAAGTGACCTTCCCAAGGTCATATAGCAAGATGGTGGCAGAGCTGGGCCCAGAGGCCAAGTCTCTCTGTTTCCTCCCAGTCAAGAATTTCCCACTGCAGTTCCCTGGTTCTGCCCTCCAGACAGTGGTTCAGGAGAGGGGTGGGATCTCCTGGGGGCAGAGGGACCCACCTGAGGAGGGGGCCTTCAGGCTCGGGGGAGATTTCCAAGCGATCAAAAAGACAGGAGGCCACACTCTCCACGCTGAGAGCTTCGATCTTGAGCTGTATTGCATGGTCTGTGGCCACTTGGATATGCCACACGCAGTGGGCGTTGGGTGGGTAAGGGTCTGGGTAGTCGGGGCTGCTGAAGAAGCCCTTTGGGCCAGGAAGGAGGCCCCCACAGGCTGCAGGGACGGAGGTTAGAGTTCAGAGGTCAAAAGGAGAGAGACTTGTTTTTACAAGATGCCTCTTCCCGGCCTCCCCTCCCTCCTGCCGTCTTGGGCCCTTCTCCAGGAAGATCTGCCCCTTAGTACTCACCTGACTGGGGTGCGGGGCTCATGCCTGCCTCCGGTTGCCCTTTAGGGGTCCCAGTTGCCTGAGAGGTGGTGGGGATGGGAGTGGGGCTGGAGCCAATGGTGGCGAGGCCTTGGGAAGGCAGTCGATGATGGGAGGCCCCGGACGCAGGTGTAGCCTGCAATTCTGGAGGCGGGAAGACGAGGGAGTGGGATTCAGAGGTGCTGGATCTCTTGCAGGGCATGGGAGACTCATGGAGGCCTTGGGAACTTACGGGCCAGGATGATGGCCACCAGCAGCCCAAGCAGCAGCAGCAGCAGGCTGGCCAGCAGGAGGACACACAGCCAGGAGAAGTGGCAGTCAGGCTGCAGCCCTCGGGGACGCCGACCTGCGGGCAGGTGGGGTGGGATTTTGAGAGCCCTTTCCCTTGGGCATCTCTCACACAGCCCTTAGCCGCTGGGCCTTTCTGTCCTACCCCCAGCTCACCCCCTGAGATGGTTACCATGCCAGGGAGCTCGGGTGCTGCAGCTGGCGTCCTCCTGGAGGCTGGGTAGGGGGCAAGGTGGCCCTGATTCAGGCTCAAAAGCAGGATTGCAGAATTCAGTCTGAAGGGAGAGACTTGAGGGCTGAGGGCCGGTGGCAGCACTGCCCGGCAGGTGTGTTCACTGGGCACTGCCAGCCCTAGGTGGGCATCTGGGTCTTGCGGGAATGGTCCTGTATGACCCTTACCTTGCTCAGCTCTGTCGCCTCCACGCAGAGGATGATGTCTGAGCAGTCCTTCATGGCTCTAGGCTCTGCATGGCTTTCTCGAGTCCCTGCGACAGCCCAAGACCCCAGAGGGCCCGCTCCCTGCCCCCAGGCCCCCTCTCAAAGGGGCAGCCTCTGCTCCCCGAGGACGAGGGCTGCCAGGCTAGACCAGCTCTCCCGCTGCCCTGGGCAGACTGGCTCCAGGCTGGTTCCAGTTACTGGCTATTCTGTCTCTGCGTGGGGGAAGGGACAGCAGCCAGAAGGAATTCGCAGTGGCATGAAATGGTCCCTTAATCCAACTCAGCTGAGGATGCCGAGGTCGAGACCCTGGCACAGAACGGCAGTCCTTAAAGGCGCAGGCTGAGAACACCCCGTGGAGGAAGCTAGGCGCTCTGTCGGGGGTGTGACCTGGGAGCTGGCCACCCCCTCTCCTAACCGCACTGAGGTGCTGAGTGAGTGGCTGAGGGGTGCTGGGGAGGAAGGGAGACGGCGGGGCAGTTTTGCAGGCACGAGGGAGCCTTCGAAGCCGGGTGTGACGGTTTGGCAGCTTCAAGGCCTGTGAGTCCTAAAGGTCCTGGACAGACCAGCAGCCCACCGCTCCTTGCCATCAGGGCGACTGAGGCATTAGCCAAGCCGGGTCTTTGGAAGTCCCCCTAAAAAACCTGGGTGCCCGGGACAAGGAGATAAGTCTTTCTGGGCTGCTTGTGTCTGTGCTGATGTGAGTCGGGGAGCTTGAGGGGTTGGCTGCCTCAGCCCGTAGGAGAAAGGGCAGTGGAGGAGGTGAAGGTGCCCAAGGCCTTGGACGGGTTGGTCAGGGCTGGCCCTTCAGATGGGCTGTGGAATCCGGCAGGTGGTGCCATCTGCTGTTGCAGGGTAGAAAACCTGCCCTCTGCAAACTACATCACTCCGTGACTCTCTCTCTCCACGAGCGAAGTTCTCTTGGAAAATCCCAGCCTGGCGCAGCTGTCCTCAGGGAGAAGGGAAAGGGATTGTTAATCTGTTTTGTGTTAGCCGTGCTCACGCTGAGTCGGGCAGGGCAGGAGGTGGGGAGGCAGCATAATATTTCTGGCTACTGTTTGCAGAATGTCTGTTACGTATTAGGCCCTGGGCCAGAGGTCCTACGTGCAGTTTCTCTCCTTGAATCACTCTGTGAGGGAGCATAGCCATTTTACAAATGATGGCCTAAGGCTCCAAGAGGTTAAGTAACTTTCCCAAGGTCACATCAGCTTCCCCAAGATACAGAGACAAGAGTTGAACCCAGGACTGGGTAAATCCAAAGCGCACGTTTTCTCTGACACACGTCTTTCACTCTACACGGGCCTAAGGCAGGCTGGTGACAGAGGGGAACTAAGTGAAGAACCCAGTGGGGAGAGAAGAAACAAAGGAGACAGATTCTGCGATCCCCCCGAGGCAGCTCTCTTCACACTCAGGAGATCCCCCTCAACACGAAGATCCTCTCCTTTCACCCCCTAGAGGGCCCGGGGCTGCTTTTGTCTAGGGGACAAGCCTTTCCTTGGTCCTAAGATGTGGACTGCTTTTAGAGGCTTTGAGAGGTCAAAAGTATTTCTATAATAACACATAGGTGTTATTTGTCCTTCTCGCTTTCTTTCCTTGTTCTTGAGTGAACAGCGTGGTTTCCAGAGGCTGCATGATGTGAAGGAGGTGAGAATCCAGCCAGGCGTTAATGAGATTTGCAAAAATGTAAAACAAAGTTATCCTTCTTACTAAGTTCTTTTTGTTTTGGAAAATGTAGTTTAAAAAAAAAATAAGACTTCCCTGGTGGTCCAGTGGTTAAGACTCCACGCTTCCACTGCAGAGAGCACTGGTTCGATCCCTGGTCAGGGAACTAAGATCTCGCAAGCCAAGCCATGCGGCACGGCCTAAAAAAAAAAAAATAAAATTTTTTTTAAATGTTATTTATATTAGCATGTAAAAGGTTTGCTGTTATTTAAAAATTTATTTAAAAATTAATAAGAAAAGGGACTTCCCTGGCGGTCCAGTGGTTAAGATTCTGTGCTCCCAGTGCAGGGGGTGTGGGTTCAATCCCTGGTCGGGGAACTAAGATTCCACATGCTGTGTGGTGTGGCCGAATAATTAAAAAAAAATTAATAAGAAAATATTTTAATTCCTTTCCATTCTGATTTTAACACGGTAAATGTTAATAGCTATAACAGGCAGGGGGACTTCTTGGAAGAGGTGGGCATTTAGTCTAAAGGTAGAGAGTTGAAAAAGATTTTAATAGGTAGAAGTTGAGGGTTGGGTAGGGATTCCAGAAAGGAGGGGGTACTTAGCACTATGGGCCTAAGGAGGCTGGGTTGTAACCCATTTTAAGCAGGGAGTGCCTTAGTCAGACCGGGGTCTTAGAACAGCCCCTGTTTGTGGGTAGGTGGTGGAAAGGAGGCAAGGGGGAGGCTGGGAGGGCCGGAAGTTTCTCTCTGGCTTTGCCGTTGCCCATGGCCATCCTCCACGACACCCCTGGCTCTGCTGGCGTAGGCGCCCTTGCGACTGGCTGCTTCATGGACGTGATCCTAGGGGAGAAGGTCAGCCAGGCCAGGGGCCAGGTTAGGGTGGGAGAATGGCACCGGTAAAGGGACAATGAGAGAAATAGAACAGACACCCCTCAGCTCATCAGCTCATTTGACCCTCATAACAGCCCTGGGACCCAAGGTCAGGGAGGTGTGTTTGTTCCCATTTTCCAGATGTAATTGAGGCACCAGTTACCAGGCTGGGTTTCAGAGCTGGGTCTGTTAGATTCCTGATTCTCAGTTTTTGGTCTTTTTCTTTCTTTCTTTCATTTTATTTATTTTATTTTTGGCTGTGTTGGGTCTTTGTTGCTGCATGCAGGCTTTTCTCTGGTTGTGATGAGCAGGGGCTACTCTTTGTTGCGGTGCGTGGGCTTCTCATTGTGGTGGCTTCTCTTGCTGTGGAGCACGGGCTCAAGGTGTGTGGGCTTCAGTAGTTGTGGCAGACGGGCTCAGTAGTTGTGGCTCACGGGCTCTAGAGCGCAGGCTCAGTAGTTGTGGTGCACGGGCTTACTTGCTCCGTGGCATGTGGGGTCTTCCCGGACCAGGGCTCGAACCCGTGTCCCCTGCATTGGCAGGTGGATTCTTAACCACTGCGCCACCAGGGAAGCCCTCCCTTTTTTTTTTTCTTTCCTTTCTTTTACATTTTCCATGTTCTTTCTATAAACCATGTAGAATAGTGGGGGCGAGAGGGCGTGTGGGCAAGGACTCCTGCAGGCTAGGTGTGCAGAGGACACCTGGGCTGTGAAGCCCTGGGAGGTTTCAGGCCTGCAGCCAATGAGCTCCAGGTTGCTTGCTTCATTCTTGGCTGCCTCTTGGGCTTCCTCTTCTTCCTTTGCAGGCCCTGGGGCCTTGGCCTTCTTGCCTCTTCCTTCTCCGGGGGTCTCCCCATCTCCCCCACTGCCTGCAGGGACACTGTGTCTCCAGCCCTCCCTTTTCTTGCTGCCGTGGGGACGTTTGCATGGACTTTCCTGCTGACGGCTATGGATAAAACTAACAAGCAAAGGTAAGTTACCTCTTTTCTTGCTCAAGTGATTTCTAGACCCCCGGAATCTCCACTGGGCTTTTGCTTTTGTTCCTGCAAGCTTGGATCCCTGCAACTCGGCCTGGCTGGCTCTCTGTGGCTCCCCCCTCTTTTTTTAAAAAAATTATTTGTTTTATTTATTTATTTTTGGCTGCATTAGATCTTCATTGCGGTGCGCGGGCTTCTCACTGTGGTGGCTTCTCTTGTAGAACACAGGCTATAGGCATGCGGGCTTCAGTAGTTGTGGCACGTGGGCTTCAGTAGTTGTGGCTCGTGGGCTCTAGAGCGCAGGCTCAGTAGTTGTGGTGCACAGGCTTAGTTGCTCCGCGGCATGTGGGATCTTCCCGGACCAGGGATCGAACCTGTGTCCCTGCATTGGCAGGCGGGTTCTTAACCATTGTGCCACCAGGGGAGCCCTCGGTGGCCCCTTTATAACCAGGAGGGGCAAGGCCAGCTTGAGGTTAGCTATCACCTTCTAGACTCTGGCTCACTAGCTCTCCCTCCTGCTGGCCCTCCAGCTCCAACCCTCCACTCCAGCCGGACCAGCCTCTTCCTTGTCCCTGGCACACTGTACCCACCCTACCTGTCTTTGTCCAGGCCTGTCCTCTGATCTGAACGCTTTCCTTTTGCTGGCTCCCAGGGCCAGCGTTATAGATGTGCATTAGGACTTGACTCCCCGCCACCCTCCCCAGATCCGTCAAATACTCTCTCCTCTCCTTGTTCATTGCCACCCCTAGCCTTGACTCTCACCCTCTGGTTCCTGGGTCTTTAGTCTCTAGGAGCCCGGATGACTGCAGCTCCATCCCAGCCAACCCACTGCCGTCTCCAAGAGGCAGGTCACACCGAGTATCAGGAAATCAGAAAAGCTCAGCCCTTGGCTTTGGAATGCCCAACCAGTGGCTCTGCCTCACTAACTCTGTGTGGTTTGGGCGATGCTGTACTTACTTTGCATTCCTGAAAAGTCATAGGCACCCTGAGAGGCCAGGGGAACTCAGCATTTGCTGAGGATCACCCAACTAAGAGAATCTTAGTGGAGCATTGATGGTGCAGTACTGGAAATAGAGGTGAGGTGGGGGAAATAGACATTCGCTGAGTACCTACTATGTGCCGAACACTCACAACTCTGAGTAGCTCTTGTTATGCTCAGATTACAGAGGCGGAAACTGAGGCTCAGAGAGATTAAGTAATTTGCTTGGACTAGGAATGCTTGGACTCCGCTGTCTCCTGCCTCCTGCACAGGTGCTTGTTTGTGCCCCTAGAACAGTGAAGGACGGGACCCTCAGAGGTGTGTGGGCCCAGGTGTGCGACAGGTCGTGCTGGTTTTGCCCTTGGGTGTGTGAATGTGTAGAATCAGGGAGTTCCCTGGTTACATTGCTGTTCAGCTCAGTTGCTAATAGACACGGGATTGGGAAATTTGCTGCAGAATGTCCTGCAAAATGCTGTTAATTATTCGACCAAAAGGAAGAGTATTCAGATGGAAAGAGATCTGGGTGGGGAGTCAAGATCCCTGGCTTCCGTCCTGCCCCTGCCACCGACGAGCTGGTGGACTCGAGGCTTCTTTAGAGCTCATGTCCTCACTGGCAAGATAAGAACGTGGGCAAGGTGACCCCTACGGAAAGTAGTATGCATTTTCTAAGCACTGATCACTTTAAAACGTATAAACTCTCTAAAGTGGAATCAGGGAACCAGAGGTGTGCAAGTCCTCTAACGTAGGACTTGTACTTAGGGAGAAAGTGACTTGGAATAACACTTGAGCTGAGACCGTCGAGATCCTCTAGTCCAATCTCCTGAATTCACAGATGAGACACTAAGGCCCAGAGGGAGGGAGGTTCTTGCTCAAGGTCACACAAGAACAGGTGCAGGGAGAGCTCCACCCCTAGGGAGAGGCCTGCTGGCATGCCAGCAGAGAATGGGGGAAGAAATCCCAGTTGCTAGGAGGCAAAGCTGATGGGTAAGGAAACACGGGGACAGGTTGTGTTTGGGGATCTGTGCAGCACTAGGACCTGTTGCCATGGGGATGAGAAAGCACGACAAGTTAAGTACAGAAAGGAGGGCTGGGAGCAAGGGTGGAGGGGGCTGAGCCCCCGCCCTCGATGTTAGCTATAGTCTGTCTGTTCCCCAGTGGAAGACAACAAAAGCACACAGGTGGCTTCTACCTCCAGTGAAAAACTAGTCACAGGAGAGGTACAGCACCTTACACTGATTTGGGGCTCAGCCATCCATTTTGCTCTAAGCCTAATGTTTCCATCTTGAAGGTGATCCTGTTCACTTGTGGTTTGGGGGAAATTATTTTTCTTGCATCGGGCCCCTTCCAGGGCAGGCCGGGGAGAAACCTCAGGCTTCAGCCACTGTTATTTTCAATCCTTTCTGGGAAATGCCCACCCCCCCCCCCCCCAAATTGCCGCCACCAGTCTCAGCCCAGGAGGTGAGTGTGACAGCAGGTGCCGCTGGGAGGAAGAGTGACAAGCAAGGGAAGGAAAGATAGGCCTTGATTTCTCAGTGTGTGGAGCACGGATGGCAGTTAGGAAAATTCCCCATAAAACACTTTAAGCTCAACTGGTGGTGACTTAAGTTTCCCAAGTTCTGGGATTGGTGGAAGAAATGGAAAATCTGAACAATTCTAAGAGAGAAAACCCAAGGCCCTGGGGACCCCAACGAGGCCCTCCCTTCAAGGAGTTAAATCTGGTGATGTCTTGAAAACACCATTTTAGAGAACAACACCTTTAATGTAAAGGCTGCTGTTTCCAGGTATTAGTGGGGCAAGTTGAGATCTTTCATTTAATTTATTGAGGACCAAGCCTTGATCACTCCACACCCAGGCATAGCCACTCTGCTCTAAGAGCAAGCGTTGCTGTATTCAGACCTGTCTCACCTTGTCACAGGTCTATACAGGCACCCAAGTGTGTCAACAGAGAACCACCAGAGTGCCCATACTAGCAGTTAAAAAGCAGACAGTCCATTTAAAGTGATGTCCGTTAGACATGCTGATTTCCTTAGGTGTGAAGCCAGGGTTGTGGTTACGTGGGAGACGCACACTGAGGTATTTAGAAGTGGTGACAGGACACCTTGCCCCTAAATGTTTTGCCCCAAAGAATAAAGTATACGTAAACAAATGTGGCAAAATGTTAATATATCGGTGAATCCAGATAAGGAATAGAGTGTTCAAAATGTGTACTAGTCCAGCTTTTTTTTTTTTTTTTTTACAGAATTGAAAAGTTTAAGCTAAAAAGTGGGTAGTTAACTTTTTCCAGAACTTGGAATCTACAATCTGATTGAAGCAGTAAAATATCTCCACAGATAGGCTAGGAGCGCTTCCTGGGTTCAGACCTCTCCCAAATCAAGATTCCATCACTTACCAACTTATTTCTCAAAGCTATTATTTATTCTGTACAAGGTTCCACTGTACATCACACATTCTTCTACTCTTGCTTACACAGTAAACAAGTGTACACCAGCCCTTTGGCTCAGGTTCACAGGTCTTCCCTGGAGAAGGGTGTCAGGCCAGTTAGACTCAGGGTGTCTTTTTCTGATGCCTCCTGGGAACACTGGAAAGTTCTGGGCTCCGAGGGGCACAAGTGGGGCCCAGCTGTGTGGGTGTGCAGAGAGCTCCAAGCACAGACCTCCGTGCCTTGGTGCTGAACAGCTTCTTTCTAGGGGACAGCACAGAGTTTTGCCCAACTACTTAGGGCAGAATCAAGCCCATGGGAAAGAACCGTACAACGGAGGCAAGATGTCCCCAAACACCCAGGCTCCAGCTCCCAGGTTGGACTGTAGACCGATGCCAAGGGGAGCTGGGGGCGGCATGGGCATCCCTGAGAAACTCGGTCCAAAGGGCCTACATCAGGAGGCTCTGAGAAGGGGAGGTGGGGCAGGAAGGTCGGAGAGAAAAAGCAAGTTAAGGAGGAATAAATTAAAGGTGAGAGAAGCTCGAGGGTAAGGGGCTCCTGCTATCCTTCCAACAGCTGGGGAGTAGCCCGGGGCTGGGTTAGAGGAAGGGCGGGAAGAACTTGATAACACTATCAGAAGAAATCTCCTTTTACCTGCTCTCCTCTTCACCTCACTGCAATGCAAAACAAGCCAGGGGCTACGGGCACGGGCACGACCCTGAGGCTCCCCCGCGGTTCTGAACGTGGCACTGGGGAAAAGGGAAGAGGCTGAGGGATATTTCAGGGAGGGGCAGTTACCCCCTGGTCCCCAAATGCTATAAGGCACAATTCTTGGAGGCAACTAGATTCCATCCAAAACGTTAAAAAAACAAACAAAAAACCTGTCAGAGCCCAGTCTACTGCGGCTGTGCTTGGGGCCTGGCCAACTCCCACCTAGCACCACTGGGGGCTGGCACGAGAAAAGCTGTATTTTGAAGAATTAAGGAAAAAAAAGAAAAATGACCAGCACAACGTCCCAGCTGTGAAGAGGTGTGAAAGAGAGCATCTCCAGTCTGAAAACTTTAGTTACAGTAAATTAAAAAAAAAAAAGGTGGGCTTTTAAAAACCAAAAACAGCTTTTTTCAAAGACGTCCCCTCATCTGTCCCCCTGGAGTTAGCAGCGTTAAGAGGGCTCTTGGCTCATGGGTGTTTTTCTTGCTCCTGGACCGGTGAACAGGGTCCAGGTGAAGACGGGTGGCGATCCTCCCCAGCAGGCTCCAGAGGGCGCTGTCTTTCCGGGAGGCGGGGGCTGGAGCCTCGGCCAGTGGGCCAGTGGATGAGGATCTTTTCTCCCCACAGACGGCTGTTGTTTATCACACACAGGAAGAAACCACAAGCTTACAAATGCAAACGAGAAGCCGAGGGACACTGTGCTGGCTCGGTCTGTGTCCTGCCGATCTTCCCTGCCAGGCGGGGCTCGGGGACACCAGGCTCCCCACTCCAGACCCCGGCCAGGCTGCAGCAACTCCTGCTCGGCAGCTTCACTTTCCTTTATTTTTCGCTTATTAGTCAGGTGGGGTTTTTTTTGCCTTTTTTTGCCTTTTTAAAAAAACTTAGGGTGTAGGGCCACCACGGGGAAGGATGAGATGTAGCTCCTCGTTGCTACATGCGGGAGGGTGGACTGGCCAACTCGTAGAAGAGCAAGTAGGCGTCGCTGGTGCGCACTTGGCCGGAGGACATGGGGGAGACGCTGTGGAGAGAAGACAGGTCAGCCTGGCGGCCACGGGGCCCCATGACGCGGCAGAGCGGCCGGGGGAGCGTGAGGGCCTGTCTCTGATCTACTGGACACCCGAGGCCACCCTCTTCTGGAGGGTCTTCAAATGCACAGCTACACCCCTTTTGGCCCTGACCTTTTCCGGCGAGGTACAGGTGCCTGGCAGCCGGGAGCCGCGCCCGAGGCCTGTCTCACCTGGAGTCATTGAACGCGTGCCATTCGCCTGTCACCGGGCTCCGGCAGTAGGCCGTGTAATGGCCGCCCATGGTGGTTCCGGAGTGATTGGACACAGCATACAAGTTGTAAACAGCGTGGTCTGAGGAGGAAGCACAAGGCGTCAAGCCCCCGAGGCATCCCTTGCCCCCCGGGCCCCCCCCTCCTGCCGCTACTCCCAGTTTCCACGTGTCACTGCTTAGCAGCGTCCCTCCACCTCTTGGCCTCCCCGCTGCATCTTAGACACTTGTGCCTTGGTTCTGCGCCTCCAGCCGAAAAATACTTACTGGTGTTTTCTGAGGCAAATTCTCTCAAGTCCAGGTCTCTTAGTGGGAAATTCACAAATGTTGTGAGCTTGCTGGTTCGTACCCTGGATTCTGAGAACCGCTTCAGATCTGGTATTGGTGTGAGTCAAGGACAGACAGGGTGGCAAGAACAGAATCAGAGAACAGGAGACAGAATCCCTGAGGGCGACTGCGCTTCTCAGGAAGCAGAAGGGCACGAGGGAGAAGAAAAGCCGCCTGACTTTCTGAGGTTCCTACTCTGTTGGCCCTCACCTGGGCCCTTGTCATCAGTCACTCTCTAATGTCAAGTCCCTGCCCTGACGAGCTGAAGGATACGGAGCACCAAGATCTTTGGGAACCTCTGGATGGAGAACTTTTTGATACACCGCTTTCTGGCTCGGCAGCGACAGCACGTCTGAAAGACAGGATAGACAGAGCTGGGAAGGACTCACGAGAGAGGCCAACAGGCGAATCCAGGAACTCCTAGGCTGGTCCGCCCCCGAGAGGGCTCAGGGAGATGCACTCTCGCTGCCACGGAGGGTGACTTACTGGCTTTTCATCGCCATCAAGCACGTCCTCTTTGGTGAAGAGCCTCATGCAGTCCATTAACGTCACCTCAGGATAACCTCGCTGGGAGAGAGAAAAATGAAGGTCAGAGGTCGCTGACATGAAAGGGTAAGAGCGGGAGTTTCAGAAGCAGGGGGACAGGGGTGCGTACCTTAGCAATGGGCAGAGACAGGTCCCAGAAGGGATCGAAGACTGTAGAACAGTAACCACAATCCGTACACGTCAGGGAGCTCTTCAGCTGCCCGACAAAGAGATCTGGGGAGAGACGGACATGCGATGCTTAAACACTGTGTCTCCTTTCTCACCGCTCCTGCCTCAGACCTTTGGGTGCTGGGCACTGGGTAGCAGGAGGGGTCCCTGGGAGAATGGGCTTCTCATGCTCTGCTCAGGCAAAGCACTTAGCAGGGAAGGCAGGCATTTCCCCCTGTGCCCGCACTTACCCCCGATCCGACTGTCTTCCCGTTCTAGATATTTCCTCCACATCTGGCGCCCTTTCTCATCATCACTAGGACCCAGAGAGAGGAAGATAATTGGGTCAGAGCTCAAACCATGATAAGTTTAAAGGCCTAGGGATCTAAATCCTTAATATCCAAAATTCTCCCCAAATCATTACCCCCAAAGAAGTTCGTGTAGTTCTGCCCCCAGCACTCTCCTCCTACTTACGGAAGATGGTCGAGGTTTTCGGGGTTGGACTTGGGCCTCGCTGTGACCCGGTTCACCTCATTGTGGAGCCCGTCCAGAAGGAAGCGAAGAAACTCCTGAGCGTCCTGCTGACTGAATCCGAAGAAAAGGGAGTGAGCGACACCTCTGGCCCCTAGAACCTGCTGCTGCTGCCACCCACCCCGGGGAGGTCATGTCCCCAAGGCCCTTACTTATAGCCGACGAAGCGCGGTGCGTATCTCTGGATCTGGGTCTTGAACTCAGAGGGGCTCACCACATCATTGGGGGATGAGGTCCATATGGTCTGGATTAGTTTTGCAAACTCTATTGGAAGGAGAGGGTAGAGAGGGGCGTGGAGGACAGCTGAGCCATTTTCTCTAAGAAAGTCTTAAACTAGAGTCCCAACTAAAAGAAGCCAAAGAAAGAGAAATAGGAGAGGAACACATGACACACAACTACTAGTGCAGCGACAGCAGAGTGGGAAAAGCGTCCAGGGCCACGCCCCTCACCTTCCATGAGGGCTGTGTGTGCACTGCTGCTGTGGCCGAGGTCCCGCATGTAGAGCCTCTGGAGGCAGTAGTCCCTCAGCTCCCGGGTGTTGCTCAGGCACTGCAGAATGGAGTTCATGAAGCACTGCGAGAGACCACCTGCACGTCAGCCGCGGAACAAAGACCCTGGCTGGCACGTCTAGTTACTTCCCACCTAGAGCCCTCTGGTCCATCTGGCCCAGAAATGTATCCTCCCACAGCCTCAAGTGCCTCTTTTCGTAAGTAAAGCGGTGAAGTGAGGCAAGTTCCCACTGCTGGCACAGGTGATGTAACTGGTTATTTACTACAGAGGTGTACAAAAGGGAGTGGGGGAGCTGGACAGAAGTGGGTGGGAAGTGATGGCTGTCCTCGAGGAGAAGGATCCAGGAAAGTAGCTAAGCTGCCAGTTCAAAGGGCGACTCCTCTTTAGCAGGGCTTCCTGCTGGGGGCGGGGGCGAGGAAGAGCCCGGCAACTTTGTAAAACACCAGCCAGGAAGGGCAGGTACCAGCTGGCCTAGAGGGTAGGGAGTCAGCTGGAGCCAGGAGGCGGACTCTGGTTAGATGGTCCCAGTTGGGATGGTAGGGAGTGGCCTCAGGAAGGAAGTGGGCTAGGAAGAACTCACCGTGTTCCCAAGGTTTCGAAGACCAGCCAGACCCTGGGTGCTCTTAGAATTCTGTAAGCAAAGAACACGCGGCATATTCAGGCTGAAGGAAGACGCCCGGCCTATGTTAGGTTTTCTCTGCAACCTTCTGCCAGTTGTAGCCACTGGCATCAAGCCGCACACATTATTCTCTCTTCAACTTCAGTCTACGTACGTTGTAGGAAAGAGGGGTGTGGAATGCCTGTCATTTTCAACACACAACAAAAATATTCTTCAAGGCTTTGCTTTCTTTTATCGACTACGTGTTTTCCCCCATCTTTATGTTACTTTTCATTCTCTGCCAGATTGGAGACTGGAGATTAGAGCCAGAGACCAGGAGTTCATATACCTGGCTCCAAGAAATTCCAGGTCCCAAATCCAGGCACTCTCTCAAGTGACCTACATTAGTATCCTGAGATGTCTGATATCTAAAGCAGCTGTCATAATGAGCACTTCAAGGAGGTCTTGAAAAGTTCAATGACAAAACATCTCAAGTGAGTTTAGATCTTCAGCTGGGGAGAAACTCTAGTTGGCCTGCCATTCTGAATCGCCAGAGACAGGTGGAATTCCTTCCAGCTGAGCTCAGCTCCTGAGGGCTGATTAAAGCCTGGGAGAATCCTCCTCGCCTGGTTCAGGTTTCAACACCCTGACTGGCCACCGGCTGGGAATCCTTCTGATGGCAGGTTGCGGCCAAGCAGAGGTAAGCACCTGGCTGAAGGCGCTGCTCTTGCTCTTGTCCCTATTGTGGAGGCCGGTGAGGGGGTGGGAGAGAGAACAGGTGCTCCGTTGAGGACTCTGCGCATTGTCTGTCCAGGTCTCTTGGCTGATCCTGGCCCAACCTCCAAGGAGTGAGAAAACCTTCAGGCTCAAAGGGTTAAAGCATCGGCCTACAGATGAGCCTTCCGCCCTCTCTCTCAGGGAGGGGACCTGGGAGCAGGCAGCTCTGGAGCAACACTGGCTGGGGCATGCGTGGGGCCAGCTCAAGCCTGATCAGAACAGGAGCCTGAAATAACTCAGCTAAAATTACTCATGCCGTGTGCTGTCAGCAGCTCAAAGCCCATGAGGCTGTCAGCATAAGGGGGTGGGCTGGGGAGAGGCAGGCTGAAGGAGGGCTTTTCTCAGGTATTGCCTTGCTGATCCCACAAGTGGGAAGATCCCTCCTTGCCAATTATTAGGTCTAACACTAATAGGTAGGGAAGGAAATACCTAAACCAGCAGAGAGACCTGCTGTCCACCTGCAGCTAGAAAGAAAAGCCTATTGGCAGCAGGTGGGGTATAAGCACCCACTGAAGAACAGCAGTGTATGGCCCCAAACACAGAATTTAAATCTTACCTTCACGACAATCTAAACCCTGACGCTCCAGAGGGCCACAACAGAGATGATTCCCTGGACAAAGACCTTATCAGCATTTTGAAGTAGACATGGGGCCCAAAAAAACACTGACGTCTCCGTGTTGCCCATTCGGAACTAAATGTTCAAGTCTGCCCACGACCAAATACCTGCTCTTTCTTCCCCAGAACACCCACTCTTACACCTATTTCCGGCAGTGCTTTATTAGTTCTTACCCCCTGTGCCTCAGACAACATCTGTCTAAACAGGCCACAGGAGCAAAGCATTCTACCGCTGGTGACTGTCACTGTCTACCAAAGCGGGCCCTTGGCTGAGGCAGCAGTCATGCAGCACTAGTGGGGGTGGGGCAGTGGGAGACTGGAGGCATCTCTCTAATGAAGCATTCCTGTGGTGTTGACACTTTTAACTGTGACCCAACAGAGGGAAGGTCAAGAAGAACAGGTCACGATCTACGGTTACTATTCTTGAGGATCTACCCCTGCTTATGGCCTGGCGGGTGGAGAGATGGGGGAGGCTCCTTCAAGGCATCGCTGGGACCCTCTTAGTTCTGGGTTGTGCCTTTGTCTAAAATTTCCTGAGCTCAACACTACTTGCCAATTTCTAAGCACTCTGTGTAGAAGGCGGCTGGGTGACAGAAGTCAGGGGGTGGGAGTGGAGGGGAGAGCAGGGCTGTTCTTTGCCCGGCCAGATATTCTTCTGCCATGAATAGGAAATCAGGAGCTGCAGGGAAAGTCAGCAGTTTCCATTCCAGAGAGAAACAAAATGTCCCAGGAGTGACCTTTCTTACGGAAAAAACAATCCTACCTCAGGGCCGACAGGGAGAGGCCAAAACTGGAGAAGTTGGGAGAGACCCTGCACAGCCAGCCTCTCACCAGGAGACAAGGAAACGACTCCAGTTGGGATGCTGGAACTCAAGTGCAAAGAGCGGAGAAAGTTCGGGTCAAGAACTTCCTTAAAATTAGCCATCAGCAAACCTAATTTGACTCAGTAGCAACCACTGTTCTAGAAGGTAGATGCCACCTGCATGGCCAGTAAACAGACAGCATTCCCCTCCCAGGGAAGGAGCAGGGGGCTCGTAAGAGCCTGCTCTATGTTAACGCGGGGGAAACATCGGGGAACACCGGCCGCAGAAGAAAGGCTGATGGAGGTTTGTGTCTTCACGCCCGAGACCCCAGGAGAGGGCTTTCCGGCTTACTTCACCTGTGCCATGAGGGTCAGCCATGAGTCCTGGCTGCAGCCGAGGAGCCTGGTGTGGCCCTGGCACGGGGCAGTGCACACACTGCCAACACGGGAGCTGGTGCTGCTACATAAGACCTGTCAAGCTCTGCCCCCTTCTCTCTTCCCCGAGGAGGCAGGGCCCAGCCTTCAGCCCCAGCATCACTCTGGGGCGGCTACGTCATTTGAGGGATCCAGTGCCCACTTAGCTGAACTGGGGAGGGCTGGGAAGGGAAGGGACGTTGACCTCTTTCCCCGTCTGCAACTCCTCTGCCCTTCACGGGGTAAAAGCACCCCTGTTACCGACCCTCTGGGAAAGGGCCTTTTGGGACTGAGTGTCGGGGAGGCGGCCCCTTTCCCACTAGCCTTTCTTGCTGGGTTTGGCCTTGGAGGAGTCACGCCCGCGGAGTCCAGCGAGCTGCCCGTTCCCTCACACACCGAGAACTAGTCAAGGTTACGCTTTCCTGCACCTGTCCTGATAGGTGCCAGGAATTAAGAGTCCAAGAGCCACCTGGTTCGGAGGACTCAGGGGCTGGGACCTTAACAAGGGGAGGGGGCCGCGAGTAAGCGTGAGATCACCCGGGGAGGGGCGTTCCTTGCCGGGAGACCCTGGGAGAGGAGGGGTGGGGGCTGGGGACCCTCCGTGCCCGGGCCCGGCGCGCGGCAGCAGGGGGCGGGAGGGAGGGCATCCCGGGGAGGAGGCGGAACCCCAGCCCTCGGCGTTGGGGGTCCCGGAAAAGGGCCCCGCGTACCTTGGCTTTGTTGAGCAGGAGCCCCACGAAGGTGGAGAGCAGCAGGGAAGGGGAGAGAGGGGAGCGCGGCCGCAGCTCCTTGGCGAGGGCGGGAAAGGGGGCTGCGGGGGGCTCCTCGGGCAGGGTCACGGTGTACGAGGTGCGCATGCTGACGGGCGGGCGGCGGGATCGACCCCTCGCCTAACGTTGGCCAAGGGGGCGCGGGGTAGTACCGCGCGATGCCACGGCCCGGACGCCCAGGCCGGCGAGGCCGCCACAGGACACCGTCCGCGGCGCCCGGCGGCAACCGCTACTGCAGGCAGACCGCGCGCTCCTCCGCCTCAACCTCCGCGGCGCACGCCACCAACCGCCCCTGCACCGGCTCTCTCTCTCTCTCTCCGGCCGACTGGCGGCCCCACCGGCGCTGCTGGCCGCGCGACGTCAGCGCCGGGGCGGGACCAGGGCTCCAGCTCCGCCCCTGCTGGGCCCCGCCCCCGGGCGCCAGCACGCGGACCCGAGCGAGGCTGAGCCCCCGCCAGACCCCGCGCTTCCCGCGGGTACGCCCACCTCCTGGCTGCCCCCATCCCCCTGGCGCCGACCGAGCCCGCGGGCCGCAGAGACCTGGCAGCCCCCGGGGGCCGGCAGGACCGGAGCGCGGAGTCCGGGACCCACCTCGGGGTTGGGACTCGAGAAACTGTCTTTGAGGCCCGCAGAGGACACGTCTCCAAGGACGAGTGTCAGCCGGGTGAGCTTCCCCCAAGGCGGCAAACGATTCCTAACTTTTTGGGGGCTGCAGATCATTTTGAGAACCCGATGAAAGCTCTGTACTCATTTTTTTCAGGGAAAAATGCACCCACGCACAAACTTTTGCACAGCATTCAGGGGGGATTCAGCATTCAGGGCTTTCTTGGAGCCCAACATCGACACAGACCGTGAGGGTCACAGGGCCCAGGTTAGGAAGGTAGATTTCCACGGCTTCGGCATTGAGCACCCCTCCTCCCTCCAGCCCTAGTTTGGCCCACTGCCAAGAGAGGCAATGCCCATATTTTTATATGGTACAGTATGTCACCGTACCTTCTGGCCCCAGGAAGGAACCGTTTCTGGCCTCTTCTACCCAGTTACCCAACTCCATCTCTCCTAGAATCTCAAATTTTGATTTGTTTTTGGGAGATGGGGAGAAAGTACCACCACGGTGGAGAAATAGGTGCTCAGCTGGTGTGGGGTGAGTGTACTCCTGTGACCCTAAGGGCAGCAGTGCTTGAAGATTTCTGAGGCTCCACCCCACTCACCTATCAGGGACCCACACAGAATCTGCCTGGAGAAAGTATCTTGTTTGGAGCTTGATGGCTATTTTTAGCCAGTATTTTTAGCATTTAAAAATACTCTGGGAGGCAGCAGTGTGTGCTGTTACTCATCTGTGGCCTCCTTCTGTTTCCCTTGGCCTGTCATCCCCACATGTACACGCACACGGCACACACGACCACAGCCACATGGGGAGTGTGTCCAGGACGCATGTATGGCTTGTACCCCAGGCCTCCCACAGAACAGCAATTTTGTGCTATTGAGAGGGGAGCACAGACGGTTGCCCCGTGTGTTCCAGCAGCGGTGGTGGGAGGAGTGCGCAGGTGGCAGGAGCTGCAGGGCGTTCTCCTGCGTGATCAGTGAGGCTTGATGTTAGGAGGGGTATCTCCACCGTCACTCTCCTTGCCGGGTGACCAAACCTGGACCCTGGACAAAATGCAACAGCCTTTTCCTCCATGCTTCCTTCTTCCTAACCACACCCTTTTGAGCCAGTCCCACACTGTCTGCAGCAAGGCTTGCATTTCATCACACCACTCCCCTGCCCTGAAACACTTGACTCTTCTATCCAGTCTGGAAACCTCAGGTAGCCCTGTCTGTGAGACTGTCATCCATAGGCCGGACGACACCACCGTCACCACCCTCACTCTTCTCTGATCCCCGCTGCCAACCAACCTGCTTAAGCACTTGCCTTCTCTTGCTTAAAAAACAAAACTGCCACCGATGAAGTACTTACTAAATGCCAGGCACTGCTAAGTGCTTTATATATATTATCCCAGCTAACTTGCATAATAACACAGTGACGTAGCAACTATTACCTCTATTTTCTAGATGAAGGACCTTAAGCCCTGAGAGGTCAAATGACTTTCCAGGACCACATAGCTGGTAAATGGCAGTGTGGGGCTTTGAACCCAGACCCATCCTACAGCAAAACCCATGCTAGTAACAATTACTAGGAGATTCTGGAATGCCCTTCCTGTTCTCTGCCAGTTACCAACCTGTAAATTCTGCTCAAAACTCATGTTTTCCACAAAGCCTTCTCCAATGAACTCCACCTAGCTCTAAACACCATCCCTGTATACCCTCAGTCTACTAGCATTCAGTTTCCACTGTATGAATTTGTCTTAATATGTTTATCTTTGTGTTATAAGTGTCTCTAAGACTTCGGTAAGTGGTCTGAGCTTGTGTGTTGATTGTACCATCACACTGATACCTCCTGAAGGGCAGTGTTGTGGGTTCTCTTAGTGGGTGCTTAATAAAGGTATTGAGCTCATCATGAAAGGGGGCCAGAGCAGGCTCCGCTGGGCATCCTGGAAGTCCCATTGAGCCTCAGAGGGTGGGGCGAGTCTGGGTTTGCATGTTGAGTAAGTGAGCTGCAGGAAGCGCTGTCAGGTGCTCACCCCCTGGAGCATTTGGCTTGTCTCCCCATGACGTAGGCCAGCCACCCCAGGACATCATGACATTCTGCCAGCTCTCTCCATCTTTCCCAGGATGCAGGAGGTTAGGGGCATTGCTAGGAGAGGGGAGGCCCAGCTGGGGAAAGCTCCTGCATGGGAGCCCTTTGAGAAGCCGGGGCGGAAAGAATTCACACAGGGTCCAGTCTTGTCAGGCAGGTCTGACGGCTGCAGGACACAGCGGAGGAAGAACCGTGGTCATTTCTCAACTAGCCAAGCCCCCGTGAGACCCTTTCTCCTCAGTGCCATTTCGTGAAGTGGGGTGGGTAAAGCATATAGTCTTCTGGGATCTGAATCTGGCTCTGGCTCCGTGACTTTCTGCCTCAGACACACTGAGCTGATCTCTGCAGGGCTCATTCCTGGAGCCCGAGACGGCCATTTCTCAGACCCTGTGCTTGGCCTGCCTCCCCCGTAGGTACTTTCTCACCTCAGATCCATCCTGGCACGGATGGAGTGTTTAAATAAATTAAAGTCAGGGTTAGCTCTACGAAGGCAAGACGGCGAATACCTTGCTCCCTCAGATCTTAGTGGGCAGCTTGGTCCTGGATTTGGAAACACTGCTTAGGCCCTGCTCCTGCGCGCACCTGCTGTTACCACCGCAAACGGGACAGACTGGTGGCCTGATTGACTGAACGGGTAGGGGCTCAGAGTCCTTGTTAGGAGGTTTGGCTTTCAGCCCACAATTGCCCTTGCGGAGGGAGGGCCAGCCAGCGGTACCTAGGTCTGTAGGAAGCTCCGCCTCCCTGCATCACTCAGACTCCAGGAGGCCAAGAGCTCTGTACTCCTTTGAGCCCCTGGGCAGTCTGGCCTGAACCAGCTGGATTCCAGAGGCCCACCTCTCTCGTTTATACCTCTGTGTGGGGCACCAGTTTTTACGTACCCATTGAGGTGAGAGGGTGCAGGGGGCCACGTGTGCAGCTCTGGGCCCTGAACATGCTGTTCATTTCTGTAGCCGATGGTCAGTGGAGCGGCTCTCCCAGGGGCAGGGAACATTTTGCCAGGCTTGGATTAACTTCGGCCTTGCTGAGCCCACCCCTGCGCCACATTAACTCATGGAGACATCCCCGAGGCGGGGTGGAGGGGGAGGCAGGGAGCACAGTGCGGGGCACTGATTGAGAAAACGAGCCTGGGTAAGGCAGCACCAAGGCCGCCAGCCAGGTCATAGCCCACAGCCGGTCTTCAAGGGCTGGAGACACCAGTGTCTGGCTGATTCTAACCACAGACTACAAACTGACTGCCCTTTCTTTCTCAGCAGCTAGTACTAGTCCTGGCCGTGGGACCCCTCTGGCTTAAGGGCTCCTCTGTGTGACCTTCGTATGCTGTCAGCACAGATTCAGGCCCTGAGGAAGTTCACCCTCCTCTGGGTGGCCGAGTGGGTGAGGACAAGCCCCAGGGTCTCAGGCTGCCAAGCTGGACAAATAAGACAGGCAGGCATGCAGTTCAGCGTGGCTGAGTGAACAGTGAGGAGGCAGGGGACAGAGAGGAAGGTCACACCTCTCACCCAGGAGCCCTAGGGCAGCCCCTGCTGTCCTCAAGTGGTTCTCTTTGGAGTAAAACTCCTCCCTTCCCCCCACTGCTTGGCAGCAGTCAAGTCCAAAGTCCCACCCGAGAGAAAAATCACATGACCTCGGCTTATATAATCTCCCTGTCACTGAACAGCTGGAACCCGAGGCTTTGTGCGATGAGTCAGCAGCCCCAGCGGCAAATAGGACCCAGGTACTCCAGGTGCCCAGGACGTTTGCTCCTAGCAACAGGTCCCAGAACAGAGGGCACGGGTGTGGAAGAGGCCGGCTCAGGCCTTGCATCTGAGCAGCAGGTGCCCGGCCCGTGGCTTGTGCTCTGGAGGGCCCCAGGCCAACCCCGGCTCTTCTTGGGGAAAGAAGAGGGTGGCCTGGGCAGGGCTGGGCAGGGTGAGCGCAGGGCTGAGGCCAGCAGGCAGAATGCCAGGGCTGGGGAGGGAGCAGCTGGAGGGGGCGGGGAGCGGAGGAGGATTAGGATGGATTGTAGGGGTTAAAGCGCAGCCCTGGAAGGGCTCAGTGGGAACAGTTTGTCCTTCCATAGGCCCAAGGGAACAGAAGAGGTGGGGCAGAGGGGGGATGTGACCAGGCTGGGTGCTTGGGCCCCTGGCTGTCTGCAGGGCCAACTCACCTGGCCTGGCTTCCTGGCTTGGAGTCCCCACTGAGGGTAGTGAAAGGTTTTTTGTTTTGTTTTGTTTTTTTTAATCAGTTCTGAACCAACATGCCTCCCTCCTCTTCAGTCTGTCATAAGGTGGAGCCTGGGGCAGCCCTCACTGTCCTAGGCTGAGCTGCACCCTCCGTGGAGTGGCATTTTGTTGGTACTTAAGCAAGCTGGGGGTGGGGTGGGGGGGTATTCAGAATTCTTGTCCCCCTGCACCAGTTCTTCACCCGTGCTCAGCTGAGTCTGTGACAGTCCAAGTTCATGTGGGCTGTTACTATTAACAAGGGGACTGAGTCTGGTTAGAACTGTTCTAGTCCCCGGTGGGTGGCCCTGCTTGTGACCTCCCTTTACTGTACTTCCACTGTAGTTCAGGTCAGCTACTCTGAGAGCCCTGGGGCCACGGCTGCCCCAGAGGAGTCAGATCATGCTGGCTCCACCCCAGTATGCACTTTCTTCTCACCTTTGTTCCTCCCAACGGTGGTCCCCTCTCCCTAGTCAGCTGCCAAATGCCCCTTCTTTTCCATCATCTCCTTTCCCCCCTTAAGTTTAAACCGACTCTCCCATCGCATGTTACTGGTTTCAGATTCCTCCACATCCATTATGTGCTTTGAACCTCATGACATCGCTGGGAGGTGGGCAGGGCAGGCATGACCATTCCCTTTCATGGGTGAGGAAACAGCTCAGATGAGAGGTGTCCAAGGTTAAAGAGGCAAACTGTTCTTCCAGCGGTCAGAGCAGCCATCCCAGCCTCGGATGACCTCTCCCTTCCCCATCACCTATGACACTGCAAAACACCTAGGGAGGCCTCCTACTGCAACTGTTTTGGGAACTTATCTCCCCAAGTTAGTTGTGCATATGCCCGAGGGCAGGGGCCATGGCTCACACCTCTCCTGCCTCCTGGAGCACCTGGAAGGGGGCAAGGAGGACTGACATGTATGGAGCACCTACTACGTGCCAGGCCCTTTCACATGCAACCTTTGATTCCTCACGACAATCTATGAAGTGGGAACTATGATTGCTCTCGTTTTACAGAGGAAACAGGTTCAGAAGTTCAGGAACTTCTCTGAGGTTATGCTGCTAGTAAGCCGAGCACCGTAAATGAATGAATGAGACGGTAAGATCCCCAGATGGAGATCGGAAAAGAAACTGGACCTGGTTCTAGGAAGAAGTGGTCCAGGCCCCACGAACAGGGATGTTCTCATGCCAGCAAGATGTAGTCGGCTCCAGAGGCGTGGTGAGGGGGGTGAGGAGAGAGAGGGTGAGGTTAAATCAAGGTCTTACACCACTGAGCCCACGAGCGGCCTTTCCCAGTTGATAGCATCTTCTCGAGCGAGAGCTTACAGTGAAACGCTAGCTCAGTTGTCGGGCTGCTGGCTACTTCCCTGTGTTGTGGGTTGCTTCTGGACGGGAGGAGGGATGTCAGGGTGACTGAGTTTGCTCCGGGTCAATCTGCCACTCCTCTGAGGTCCTCTCTCAGAATTCTCCTCACCCTGGCCCTGGGGGTGGGGGTGGGGCTGGGGTGTCCCTGTGGAAGGGGTGGAGGGCAGCAGGCTCCAGGGAGGTTTGGAATATGCCTGTGTGGGAAGGAGGAAGCCCTGCTCTCCTGGGATTGGGCCTGAGAGTGGCTCTGCAGTTTAGTCTGTGGAGGGGAGGTTTTCGGACCTCAGTGTGCTTGAAGATTACCTGAAAGTCTTGTGGAAAGGGCAGATTTCCAGGCACTCTCACTAGAGAATTTGATTCGGGGGGTCTGGTTAGGGCCCGGACCCCTGAATTGTTAAGCTGTGCAGGTGATCCTGAGGTAGGCAGTCTGCAGACCCCACTTTGAGGAACACTGAGCCCCGTAAAGAGCCCTTCTCGGGCTTCCCTGGTGGCGCAGTGGTTAAGAATCCGCCTGCCAATGCAAGGGACACGGGTTCGAGCCCTGGCCTGGGAAGATCCCACATGCCGCGGAGCAACTAAGCCCGTGCGCCACAACTACTGAGCCTGAGCTCTAGAGCCCGCAAGCCACAACTACTGAGCCCACGTGCCACAACTACTGAAGCCTGCATGCCTAGAGCCCGTGCTCCACAATAAGAGAAGCCACGACAATGAGAAGCCTGCACACCGCAACAAAGAGTAGCCCCCACTCACTGCAACTAAAGAAAGCCCGCGCGCAGCAACAAAGACCCAACACAGCCAAAAATAAATTAAAAAAAAAAAAAAAAAAGAGCCCTTCTCTTTTGAGCAAAGGGAGGGCGCCCCTCAGAGGCCTCTAGCACCCAAGCCCCTCCACTGAGAGCTGCTTTCTGACTGTCCCTGAGATGAGCAACACCAGACCTGTTCAAGTAAATCACGCTCCACCACAAGCGCACGTGCCCTGAGAGCATGTCTTTCTCTCCCAGGCCAGCTCTGTCGTGTGCCACTCCTCGTCCCTCCGACATAGCCAGCCCTGCCCTTTCAGGGCCTGAATGCTCTGGGAGGCACCAGCCTTTGCATCTCCCATGGCACCTCACAGACGGCCCAGCAAGGCCAAGACTCTCTAAGTAATGGTATCAAAGTTGTCCTCTCAAGACCTTTAGTTATGACAAGCTTCAAGATCCGTGCCCCAAAGCTCCACCCCTATCTTGCACCCCTGCTCCATTTTTCTGGACAAGCCCCCTATGCAGCATTTCTTGCTATGGCATAGCTACTGTTTCCAAAAGACACGTGTCCTAAGAGTAGGAGGAGGGTACATAGAGCAATGAAGGCAACACAACACCCAGTTCTCCTGCCCATATGCTTGCCTGTCCTTCTATGCACCTACTCATCCACCCAACCATCCATCCATCCACCCACCCGTCCATCCACCCACCCACTCACCAATCCATCCATCCATTCCTCCATCCACATGATAAGCACGTCAGCTGAGTTCTACACTGAGCTAGGCACATGGTGAGGGATCTAGAGATCTGATTTCTTTCTCATCCTATGAGAGCTCACCATCTAATGGGTAAACTAATGACTACAGAAAAGGCAGAATTGTAGTCAGTGCCCCAAGAGAGGTGTGTTCAGGGACTAGATGTGAGTGGGGCCATGCCAGCCCTTACTCCGTCTCCAGCAGAGCCTCTTCCCTTATTCAAGCCCAGGCACTATTGGAGTAGAGAGGGATTGGATCGTCTAAAGCCCTAGACAAAATGTTCTGCACCATTTTCTCCAAAGACACGTGAGAACAACTCCTGTGCAGACACCCTGTCCTGAGCCAGGCAGGGTCCATCAGAGGAGAGACCCTCTTCTGATGTCTTATGTCCCAATGTTAAGCCACGTCTCTGGACTGGGAGGTAAAAGCCTGAGCAGGAGGAGAGATGCAATCAGGGCCAGGGGGCCTCTCTTACCACGGGGCACACTGGTGGTCTGGGGGCCTCAGCAGTCAGTCCAGGATGGGGCAGGGCCTGCAGGGGACCCTGGCATGTTGGGTGGGAAAGTAGAGGCTAAGAATCCCAGTGTACGTGAGGGTAGCTGAGCATTTCCAAGATCACTGCTGGGCCATCGTTGAGTGCACAGGTCATGAAGTGGGTTTCCTGGGGAGAGTGGGCAAGTCCCTGGGCAAGGCATCAAACCATGAGGGCACCGGACGTGCTGAGGTAACTTCCCTGGCTCCTCCCCACCTGGGCTGCAGGAGAAGCCACTGTGAGGCCTGGGAAGGAAAACCTCTGCCTTCGATCATCGGTCAAGTTGGGAGTCCTTTCCTCATCAGTGGCTGCCTCCCCAGCCCATCACCGGGTCCCTCGGGCAAACTCACCATGGTGTTTCGCCCTGGGGAGCTGGAGCAGCCGGACACAGGGGCCTGGCCCTTGCCCTTCTCCCACAGAGTGTAACGGCCACTCGGTCGGTAGGTGGGGCTGAGGACTTCAGGGACTCGTGAGTGAGGGGCCTGGGTGGGCACCTGCGGTGCGCTGCCCTTGCGACCGTAGTTCTCCAGGTAGTCGGCCAGGTACTCGGAGCGGCTGGCTGCTTGGTAGAGCCCCTGCAGGGCACACAGCTCCTTGCGCGTGCGAGCCAGCATGGGGCTGCGGCCCAGGTCTAGCCGGTAGCTATCTGAGGTCCGGAGGCTGGAGAAATCCCGGGCCAGGTCTGATTGACTGTTCAACTTCTTCTGGGTCAGGGTTACCCCCTGGTCGCGGGCATTGATGGGCAGGTAGCTGAGGGAGCTGGTGGTCACTCCATAAGGGAATCCACTGCCCCCGCTGAGTCCACTCCCTGAAGGCCGCTCGGTGCCCCGAGTCTGGCTTTCCACACGCTTAGCACCCCCGACGACATCGGGTCTCAGCAGGGGGCGGCCTCCGTCATAGTCCAGGATGGAGGGGGAGCCGTACGTATGGGGACGGGTGAGGAAGCTGGTGGGGGGGCCGGGCTTGAAACCAAGCTTCTCCTTCTCCAGGAAGGAGGCAGCCAGGTTGGCCCCGTAGGAGGAGGGAGTGTAGGTGCCATAGCCTGATTTGGCATAAGGGGCATCTGTGTAGCGGGCCGATTCTGTGTAGCGCTTCAGGGTGGAGGAGAGCTGGGACATCCTTCAGGGCGGCACTCAGTGGGAACTGGGAGCCTCATGGGCTGAAAGACAAGGAAAGCAGTTGTCAGAGGGCCCTGCGGGGGGTCAGGCTCCCACTGTACCTGCTCTCCATCCCCAGCTGGCCAGACCTCAACCAGGGACCACACAGTCTAATTCCACGAGAGGCTGGCCCACCGCTGAGACACACCTCTGCATGTGCGTGCGCCCACAGGCATGCAGGTCTCCACGCACCATGCATTCACACCTCAGGGAAAGCATGAGAGCTGAGCTGGCTTTCATAAACCACACGGGGCAATCAGTCTCAGCACGTCCTGGCCACTCCAACTGCTCCCCTCAAAGACCCCAGGGTGAGGCAGGGACTGCCCTACTTCTGCAGCCCTTCAAGCAACAAATAGTATTCCAACCCAGGTCCCATCTGCTTCCTCTCCTCAGCTTCTGCAGATACTCCCAAGATGGGGGGATACCACCGCCTTCACCCCCTGGATTGGAAACGCTGGACGTTCCAAGAGTTAAGACTGCTCCCCTGCTTTCTGACCTATGGGATGAGCGGGAGTCTTCTGCGAATCTTACACTGTCTGAGCTGGCATGACCTGAGAGGATCACTTGGCCAGATCCTTGATGAGGAAAAGGAGGCCCATGCGGTTTGGGGGAGGCGGCGACGAGTGGCTGAGCAGGAGCCTGACCTTGGTCTCCCGACCCAATCCCAGAGTTCTTCCCTGGACATGGTCACCTGCTGCGGTGGGGGATCCTCGTGTGGTAGAGCCCACCGTCTTCACTGATCTAAGACTTCTGTTTCAAGTGGAGTCAGGGCCCTGTGGCCTCCCAGGGGTTCTCCCCTACCAGCACCCATCACAGACTGCTCATGGTGATAATGACTTGTGCAAAGGGGGCCCCCTAGAGGCTAAAATCCTGCACTGCAGGCAGCACTCCTGTCCCTACCCCCAGTCCTTGCAGCAGGGGTGGGTCCCGTTGAAGGAACACAGAACCTCTGAATTGAGGAGTTTTGAGATCCCTAAAGGGTCATCCATCTTTTTTTTTAAGTTTCATGTCATATATATTTTACCACAAGTAAAAGAAGACATTTCCACATCCATCATACAATTGAATCTTCCCAAGGTCCCAGGGAGTGGGCAGCCATGACCACACTTTACATAGAGGACACTGAAGCAGACAGAGGCGAAACAGCCTGAACCAAGTCTCACCGCAGAGACATCAGATTTGGGAATCCATCCCAGATTTCCCCACTACCGAAACAAGGGTGATTATCAGTTACTTGCACTGCACCTATTACCTACCCTCACTGTTAAGGTCGCTTTAGTTGTTGCTACAAAAGACTTGCACATCCTCCAGATCTTACTCAGACTAAACCGTAAGATGTTTGCCCAAGTTGTTTTTCAGGAACTTGGAGTCAGCTGTGTCCAGTGCATGCTCCAGCCAGTTAAGACTGGTTAGGCCCATCAACCCCTTCCTGGGCATCTGAGAGTGTCCACTCGATGAAGGGGTCATCCATCTTAAGTTCTCTGTTGTACAAATGGGAAAAGCGCCGCTGACTTGCCCAAGGTCACGCAGTAGCAGGCCCAGGGCTGGCGTCCATGTCTCTCAGATTTCCAGCCCTGTGCTCTTCCCACTTCACCTCGACTCAGCACCCCCATCACATTTAGGCTCATGTGGGGGCCCCCAGAGTCCCTCCATCACCGTGAACATGCAGGCTTTATCTATAATGGAGCCGGAGGGCAAAGGTGCTTGGAGGGAGGAGCAGGTAGGATCGGGCCTCTTTCCTTGAGGGTCGGCAGGGGCTCTTGGGGGGGCTCCTGGGGCGGTGAGGGTGCAGAGTCACCCAGGACTCTCAGAGGAGCGCGCTTAGGGGCCGGTTTTGACGCGCCCCGTGGCTGACTAGCTGGGTGATTTTGCCCTAGTCATTTAACCTCCCAAGCCCCAACTTCCTCACCTGCAAAATCAGTATAATAATCATCATTATGATTCCTACCTCACAGGGTTGTTGCGAGGAATAAATGAGATAATAACATGAAAGCTCTCAACAATGACAGTGGTTATTATCTCCTCCCCCAGTCCCCCACCAGGCAGCCCGGCTCCTCCCTTTGTAGGCCTGTAATAATGTCAGGGCTGGCTGTCTCCTGCCCGGCGGGCCTCTGACCGCAGCCCCGGGCACCAGGCTTCTCCCAGCAGCCCCCAGGGAGATGAGCGGGCAGTGGGCAGAATCTAGCTGTTCGGCAGCCAGTGGCTCGGGCAGCCCACAGCCTGCCCTAGGCCGCAGCCCAGCCCGTTAGGGCAGAGAGGAGCTGGTGCCAAGCCTCAAGTGCTGAGGGCCAGGCAGAGAGCTCTAGAAACTCAGTCCATGTAAGGCGTGAGATAGGTGCAGGGCTGGGAGGTGAGCAGGTGGCACCTTCCATGTAGGCCCCAGAACAGAACTTCTAGGCCCTGCCGGAGACCTCCAGCCATTTTCAGTCTAGGCCGGCATCAGAAAGGCCTGGCTTATAAGTTATCGTCCAGCCTTTTCCCGCCTGGCCCGCAGGCCCCCTACCCTTCATGTACTCTCCCTCCCCACTGTGTTCCCACCTCCTGCATGACTTTCACCCCTTTCTAGGAAAAGAGAACTGGAGGAGGGCTAGGGGAAACCACAAGCTTCCCTCCCATCTGCTTAGCTTTCTGGGGTCCAGAGAAGGAAGAGAATGAAGGCCGAGAGAGGCCAAGGGGAGAGACAGAAAGAGGCACGGGGGGGCGGGGGCGTGGGACCAGTTCTGCTCGATTTCACTTTGGAGAGCGCCATCAATAATTCAAAGTCAAAGAGACTCCAGGTCTCAGGAGCTGGGCTCTGGGACACCTGGCAGCCAATCAGATATGACCCCACCCCACCCCACCCCCACCAGGGCAGGAGCTCGTACCTCCTCCCCTCGGGCCTCTCTATGCCTCCCCACACTGAGGTTCCCAGGGAATTGGTATTCTGCAGGCAGTGCCCCAAACTTGCGACCTCTCCTGGCCCTGCTGACGCAGAAGTGCTGGGGCCAAACAAGGTGCAGCAGACGGGGACAGACGGCCCTGGGATGGCCCACAAGTAACACTGGGAAGGGCTGGGGTCTGGAGGTGGAGCCATACCTTCCGGTCCCCAGAATCGCAGGAGGGCTCCTAAGTCCCTCTCTCCTGTCTACTTCAATCTGGCAGGCAACTGACAGGCCTCTCCCTCCCTGCAGTCTCAGGTGGTCATGCCATCACTAACAGCCCCCTGGAAGGTGCCTCTCAGCGCTGGCAGCTGCTTTACAGTTCCCCTGTCTGGGGAGAGGGTCCCTATAGGGGCTGAGGCCTTGAGCATGCCTATCCCCTCCCCCAACCCCCAGTTTCACTCTTGAGGACAGTGCCAGCATCTTTCAGGTGAGCAGACAGCTTGGGTTGGCGCCCCTTGCATTACCTGGCACGGCTGTCCCTGGAGGCTGCAGAACGCACCCCGGGTGGGAGAGTGGGCCGGGGCCCTGGCTATAGCCTTGCTGCGCAAGACAGGGACAAGACGGGCACTCACATGGCCACGAGTCTCCTTGTTGCCAAAGGAACGGCCTGAACTGAATGGCCCTTTCATGGGGCAGTGGGAGGCCAGCCTATTGGCTGTGATCCCCCGTCCCCCTCCCTGCCCAGCATGGGGCCCCTGCTGCCCGACTCCTTTCACTGTTTACCCAGAGCTGGCAAGTACAGGCATGTGGTTCCAGGCAGTGCCTCCCCAGGTGCCCACCACCTCAGACAGCAGGGGCAGCCCCGCTGCCAGCCTCCTCCTCCGTGCCATCCCACCGGGGCCCTCGGCTTTTCCCTGCTCTGCCAGGCTTCCCTCTCGCTTTGCTCAGTTTCCCTCTCTTGGGAGGTGTGGTGGCATCCCTCTTCCTGAAAGGATGAGTGAGCCTGCTGGCCACTGCCCCGCCAGCAGGTACTGAGCACCCCTGGACCAGGCATCACCCTGAGTGCTTCTCGGGCAGCCTCTCATTTCTCAGCAGCCCGAAGTCCAACACTCATACAGCCTTCCCTGCGCCCCTGGCTTACCAACATCATTTGAAGGTTTAATTTTTTTACGTTAAATTGAAATTCAAAATATTTTCATTCAAAATTTTAAAAAAACAGACAAGAAGTTTAAATAATGAAACATTCAAATGAAGCATTTAGCATTCATGTTTCTGAAGTTATTAAAGCTTAAAACTGCACTAAGACTTCTGCGTCTTAACTCAATCCTCACGACTGCCCTAAGCGACAGGTGCTATTATTATGCCTATTTGCAGATGAGGAAACTAGGGTTTGGGGAAGTGATGTGGATTTCCCCAAGGTCACACTGGGAACAGTGGCAGAGTGGGACTGGGACCTACCTGGGCTCTGTCCGCTGACAGTGATCCTGAAGCCAACCCCCCACCTCCCTTCTCACTTCCCTGGCCTCTCCCTGAGCTGGCACAGGGTGGGGGGCCTGCAGCATGGGGTTGAGGGGGATCCAGGCATCCACTGTCTAGGCAACAGCATGGCAGGTTCAGACTCCCGCAGGAGCTGCCCTTCGAGTTTCCACTGCAGGCGAAGGAAAGCGAAGCCAGGTGCAACCTGAGCCCCAGTACAATGCTCCAGGAGGCCTCCATTTCACCCATGATGCCAAGCTCCTGCATGTCCCCTGGCACCAGCATATGGCCCCAGCCAGGGCCCTTGGCCCAAGGCCTGGTTATGGACATGCCCCCCAGCCTCCTACCCTTGCTGCAGCTCAGCCCACCCCCCGAGGTACCCAGACTAGGTGAGTCAGGGGTTAAATGAACCCTATCTTCCTGGGGCCACCAGCCCTTTACGTCAGCCACTGTCATTTCCTGTTGCTCACGTGAAGGGCTCCCTAACCTGCTCAGCCAGGGGAGGGACTTGCTCCCCAGGAATCCCAGGCACTCCTGGCCCCCAGAGTAGGGGATGGGTGATGCCCAACATCCCAGCAGCCTTCACGGCCCCTCTCTGCCCAGATCTGCTCTCCTTTCTGGGGTGAAGGCGTGCCAGCTTCTGTGGCCTCGCCACTGCCTGGATAGAGAGCCCCTAGCTGGGCTTCAGAGGTGCGCCTCGGCCGGATTCAGTCCCTTCCCTCCTACTCAGGTGTCCGGGACAGGTGAGTGGGGAATCCCAGCCAGTTCCACTAGGTGCTTGGAAACCTCCACAGTGGTGACCTCAGAGCTTCCCAAAGCCGCTTGCTAACAACATCGGAATGAGGCAGTGAGACAGCTGACCTTGAAGGGTAAAGTGGGCTGAGAGAGGGGCCCTGTCATCTACGCTTTCCAAGCCGCACGCCCAGCTGCTGGGGCACTGCCTACACACAAGCGTCAGTTCCTAGGGCGAGGAATGTCCCGGCCGAAGTAGAGGATGCAGGTGCAGTGGAAGGTCAGGGTGAGGGATATTTGTGCTCTCATAGTCCAGGAGTTCTGTTTACTCCTCTCAGGCCCACTTCCCTCCAGCCTGCCACTAGCGGCTCTGCCTCCCAGGGGCTGGCACCCACCCCAGTGACCCACCAGTTTAGTGCCTAATATGCCTTGGCAGGGGATCATCCAAGGGGCAGTGGGTCCCCCTCAGTCTCTCTAGATCCCAGTAGTTACCCAAGGGCTGGGAGGGGGTGAAGAGGTAAGATAAAGAGACTGGAGATTAGAGCCAGAATCCTGCCTGGAGGAGAAGAGGTGGGTGGGCTTAGGGCAGTGTCTCTATCTGGCGCTTCTTGATTTGGGGTTGGGAGGGGGTGGGCATCTCTACACTTCCAAGAAAAGGCAAAGATATGGGCCCCCCGGGCAGTATTGGAACCCTTAGATTCTCTTTTCCAACCACCTCCCTTCCAGGCACTCTCCTGGTACCCACCCCAGGGGAGAGCCCCAGGCTCCCTCCCTCTCCTCTAGGGCTTCATCGTTCCTCCTCCTGGCCTCTGAGCCCTTGGTCTTGTCCGTAGCACCTACCAGGCCCGGTGGGGCGGCGTCTCACATGCTCCCCCAGACAGACAGGGCTCCGCCAAACAGACAGTCTGGGGCCCTCCGGACAACGGCCCTGTGAAGTTCGGACACCAAAGGGGCAGTTACTGACCTGTGTCTGGGGACACTGGACAGGATCTGGGGGCTTCTCCTTCCCCAGCAGGGCAGGGAGTGCAGTGGCCAGCCCAGAGGCAGGACTCTGACTCGGGCCGGGTAATCCGGAGCTCAGGTTACCGACTCCGATATATATAGTATCTTATCTGACCTCACGGAGATGGCTAGCTCCACTCGCTGGCATTCCAAGCCCGGGGAGAATTAAAGGGGCAGTGGCAGGCCCTCCCCTCGACGTGGCCCGGTGCCAGGCAAGGAGATCCTACGAGACTGTTTGAAAGGAGGCATTTTGAAATGGAACAGAAGGAGGATTCAAGGGGAAACAACTGGAAAGAGGGTAGAGGGAGGGGGGTGGGATTAGGCAAAAATATGGAGAAGGAGGTGTCAGTCACTGAACTGGAGAAGAGGAGGAAGCCTCAGTCCACCTCCTTTAGTTTTGAAATGGAGGAGACCTAGAGGCAGACAGCAGCTCGCTCAAGGGCACACAGGTAGGGAGAGGCAGGAGGGACCCCTCTCAGTTTCCAGTCCAAACTCTTTTATAATGGACTTCTAGGCCTGGGCTCGTATTCTGGGTCTTTCCCTTTTATTGGCTCTGAGACAGTGGGCAAGTCACTTAAGCTGTCTGGACCTTATTTAGTCTGTAAAGCAAGAGCAATAATAATGCTATACCTCACAGGTGTGAGGGTTAAATAATATTTGTAAATTTCCTGGCACATAGTAAGGGTTCAATAAATGATAATTATTACTATATTGAATACTTCCACTTACTATTATAATTAGTGGTAGTATTTGTAGTAGTACCTCCCGGGTGAAGCTTGCTAGGGAGAAAAGGGCCTCCAGGCCACCCTGTGGGAGTGCTCTGTTCTAATGCCAGAGAACAGTGCCATGGTTTTCTGAGCTGGTCCATGTCCCATAACTGGCAAGGCAAACGAGGCTTGCCCTATTCCCAGACGTCCAGTCGACCCATCAGAGAAGGGCCAGGCCCACTTGGGCTCCTTCCTCCTCCACCCAGAAAAATATAGCAAGTGCAGATTCCCCCAGGCTACCAGGAGCAAGGCTGGCTGCTCTGGTGTGCCCACTCTACCTGTAGGAGTGCTCAGGATCCCGAGCCTACGGAGCGGGGCTGGCTGGGCAGGGTCACAGGAGGAAGGTGCTGGATTCTTAACCTCTTGGGCCTTGGTGCTCTTGTCTGCTCCCAGTCTGTTTCTCGATGGCTCTCCCTGAGGACTGGGAGTACCCGGGATGGTGCCTCCACCCTGTCTCAGCAGAGGCTACTGACTCAGCTCAGGTCATGATGATGCACTTCAGAGGACGCCCTCGTACCCGGCCCTCATTCTAGTCCTCATTCCGACTCCAGTTTGGCGTCATTTACAGCATCAGAGGAGTGGTGGCTGCTCCAACCCCAGCCCAACCAGCTCTCCTTTCCTCCACTTTATGCGTCCCCGACTTGGGGACCTTCTCATGCCTGTGCCTGGGGAGGTGAGCATCAGCAGGATCCAGCTCAGGCCCATTCGAAGCGCAGCCAGATCAGGAGGTAGATGTTCACACCTTAGCTAGAGTGGGTTGGCCAGAGCTTCCTTAGACTGTTAAGTATAAGTTACTTGCCTTGGAGCAGCGCGTGCCTGCTGCTGGTTTGGGATTGGTGAGAATTTCAAAGATGCCTCTTTCTGGTTTGGGATTGGTGGAAAATCTCCTCTTCCACTTGACTGCTACCCTCCCCCCACCCCACCCTCTTTGGCAAACTGACCAGAGACAGCCCCCGGGAGCTTTGAGAGGAGGGAGTAAATGAGCTGCCACCCACACGTGGGGAGGGGGTTGTCAGGGTCCAGGCGTCACTCTCAGCCACATCCCACACAGGGCTCAGAGACCCGGTCCTGCCCAAGCACCGTTTCCTTAGAACACGCGGATCAGCACACAGATGGCTCTTCCCGGCACCCTAGGCTGTCAGCTGGCAGGCCCCGCCCCCATACAACTGGTACCCACTGCTGGAGATCCTCAGCGCAGCTGGCGCTCGCCCTACATTTCTAGTGCCCATTCTGCCCAGGCTGTCGTTGACACCTCACTTTCTGAGCCTCGAAGGGCACTGCCCTCCGCATCCCCCCTCCTCAGTCTCAGACAGGTGGCACGTACCTGCCTCTTCTCCGAAGACGGACGAGTCGAGCCGGGCACAAGCATGGAGCTGCGGGTGAGTCCCGGCTGGTACCGGAGCAGCGCAGTGAGAGGCAGCTGACGCAGGGGGCTCCCTGGCCTCGGATCCTGCCCGCCTCTCCCGCACCTCCGCAGGGGGCCCAGGGAGGACCTCCCTGGGAAATCGGCGCCACCCAGCGGGCAGCCGCCTCATTGCGCCGGGGCGGGCAAAGCGACAGCCCGCGTCTCGCGTCACTGAGACGCGTCACTGCTATTGGCCTGTTCCTATTGTGGCGTCATTAGAGCCCCGCCCGGCCAGAATCTCTCAGGCGACCGATATATGCAGAGAACCACGTGGAGGAAAGGCACGCGAGTTTGGAGGGGGTGGAGCACCTGAAGTGGATCTGAATATGACACGACGGGACAGCTGCAAGGTATTGGGAAAGAGGAAGGGTCATGGGGAGAAGGCTCAGAAGTTGAATCCCAGGGCGTATATATCAGCTTTCAGCTTTTAGGGAAGGCTAAATGTTCCCGCTCCTTCCCACCGGGCTGGGAGAGGGCCAGTTCTTCTGCCTCTTCTCTTTTTCGCTCCTCTTTCTCTACTCTCTGCTCGTTTTAATCGCATGAGACCAGTGACTGATGGTGCCTCCTTGAGTGGGTAAACGGTGGCACTGAGTCAGTGGAAGAGGTTCTCTTTTGTCTTTCAAGAAAAAGCTGAAAGGAAACTTGAATTTTTGCGGTTCCCATTCTTTGTGTATAACCTTTCCCCCATCCTCCACAGTGGTGAAGAAAACCACACAGGTAGATTGGTGCCAAGGCAAGTCCAGGTTTTCAATTTCACCTGGACCATCAGTCCTTCCAAGTGTCCTTAGCTTCTTCTCTTCTATTTGGCTGGTATTTCTGTCCATCACCACCCTCCTCAAGTCCTTCAAGTCTTCTATTTCCTAGAGAAACTAGAGGCAATCAGGAGGGAAACACTTAAAGTTCTGTGTACAAACATAGCTGAGTGAAAGAGGTGTCCCTCTTTCTTGTCCAAGACAAATCCCTTCTGGATCTCAACTCTTTTGTTTCCTTAATGTTACCCAAAAACTGGGTTCGCCTCTCGGTGGGTGTTGAGCCAAAAGACACAACCAGGCCAAAGGTCAGGAGAAGGAAGAATGTTTTACTTGCAGCAAGTACGGAGAATACAAGGGATCTTTCCGAAAGCAGTGTCTCCCTGAACAGCAAAACTGGGGAAGTTTTAAGCTAAGAGTGCTTGTGTATTCGTGACGGGGCTTGAGCGGAATTCAGCATAGGATTGGGTCAAAGTTGGGCTTCCCTGGTGGCGCAGTGGTTAAGAATCCGCCTGCCAATGCAGGGGACACGGGTTCGAGCCCTGGTCCGGGAAGATCCTACATGCTGCGGAGCAACTAAGCCTGTGCGCCACAACTACTGAGCCTGAGCTCTAGAGCCCACGAGCCACAACTGCTGAGCCCGCATGCTGCAACTACTGAAGCCCACGTGCCTAGAGCCCATGCTCTGCAACAAGAGAAGCCACCACAATGAGAAGCCTGCACACCTCAACGAAGAGTAGCCCCCGCTTGCTGCAACTAAGGAAAGCCTGCAAGCAGCAACAAAGACCCAACGCAGCCAAAAATAAATAAATAAAATAAAATAAAAATAAAAAAAAGAATTGGGTCAAAGTTTAACAGAGAGCTTTAGTTGATTGAACTTAGAGTGTCAGAAAAGGTCAACATCATTCCTTAGGTTCATACCAGTCTAGGGTCTCAGCAGATAGTTACCATCTTCCACCTGGTTGGGGACATTAGTTCCAGCCCAACTCAGAGACTTGCATCAGATGGTTATGTATATCCCTTGAGGAGGAACTAGGACTCTGTTTTATTAAACTATTGTTCACTATTGCTTACTGGACTATTGTTTCTTTTTTTCCCCCATGTCCTCAAGTCATTCTCTATGTCTGCGTCTTTATTCCTGTCCTGCCACTAGGTTCATCAGTACCATCTTTTTTTAGATTCCATATATATGCGTTAACATACGGTATTTGTTTTTCTCTTTCTGACTTACTTCACTCTGTATGACAGACTCTAGGTCCATCCACCTCACAACAAATAACTCAGTTTCGTTCCTTTTTATGGCTGAGCAATATTCCATTGTATATATGTGCCACATCTTTATACATTCATCTGTCGATGGACATTTAGGTTGCTTCCATGTCCTGGCTATTGTAAATAGTGCTGCAATGAACACTGTGGTACATGTATCTTTTTGAATTATGGTTTTCTCAGGGTATATGCCCAGTAGTGGGATTGCTGGGTCATATGGTAGTTCTACTTATAGTTTTTTAAGGAACCTCCATACTGGTCTCCATAGTGGCTGTATCAATTTACATTCCCACCAACAGTGCAGGAGGGTTCCCTTTTCTCCACACCCTCTCCAGCATTTATTGTTTCTAGATTTTTTGTTGATGGCCATTCTGACCGGTGTGAGGTGATACCTCATTGTGGTTTTGATTTGCATTTCTCTGATGGTTAGTGATGTTAAGCATCTTTTCATGTGTTGTTGGCAATCTGTATGTCTTCTTTGGAGAAATGTCTTTTAGGTCTTCCGCCCATTTTTGGATTGGGTTGTTTGTTTTTTTGATATTGAGCTACATGAGCTGCTCGTATATTTTGGAGATTAATCCTTTGTCAGTTGCTTCGTTTGCAAATATTTTCTCCCGTTCTGAGGGTTGTCTCTTCGTCTTGTTTATGGTTTCCTTTGCTGTGCAAAAGCTTTGAAGTTTCATTAGGTCCCATTTGTTTATTTTTGTTTTTATTTCCATTTCTCTAGGAGGTGGGTCAAAAAGGATCTTGCTGTGATTTATGTCACAGAGTGTTCTGCCTATGTTTTCCTCTAAGAGTTTTATAGTGTCTGGCCTTACATTTAGGTCTTTAATCCATTTTGAGTTTATTTTTGTGTATGGTGTTAGGGAGTGTTCTAATTTCATTCATTTACATGTAGCTGTCCAGTTTTCCCAGCACCACTTATTGAAGAGGCTGTCTTTTCTCCATTGTATATTCTTGCCTCCTTTGTCAAAGATAAGGTGACCATGTGTGTGGGTTTATCTCTGGGCTTTCTGTCTTGTTCCATTGATCTATATTTCTGTTTTTGTGCCAGTACCATACTGTCTTGATTACTGTAGCTTTGTAGTATAGGCTAAAGTCAGGGAGCCTGATTCCTCCAGTTCCGTTTTTCTCTCTCAAGGTTGCTTTAGCTATTCGGGGTCTTTTGTGTTTCCATACAAATTGTAAAATTTCTTGTTCTAGTTCTGTGAAAAATGCCATTGGTAATTTGATAGGGATTGCATTGAATCTGTAGATTGCTTTGGGTAGTATAGTCATTTTCACAATGTTGAGCCTTCCAATCCAAGAACATGGTATATCTCTCCATCTGTTTGTGTCATCTTTGATTTCTTTCATCAGTGTCTTATAGTTTTCTGCATATAGGTCTTTTGCCTCCTTAGGTAGGTTTATTTCTAGGTATTTTATTCTTTTTGTTGCAATGGTAAATAAGAGTGTTTCCTTAATTTCTCTTTTTGATTTTTCGTTGTTTGAACTATTGTTTCTTGACTGCTTTTCCTTTGTTTCTGCATTCCCTCCCTTCCCTTAATCTCATTAATTACTGGGACTTGTTCAAAGGCTGGCATCGTGGCCAGGCTTAGATCACAAAATAGCTTAGGCCAAAAATGACTTCTCTTCCGTCAAGAAAGCCATGCCTAGTTCTCTTTCTCCAGGGAACTTCTACCCCATCTGCTTACCTTTGGAACCTCATTCCATTGCATTTTATGGACAGCTACTGGACACGCCAGGTAGTCTTCTAGGAACTGAGGATATAACAGTGAATAAAACAGGCAAAGTAAGTTAAGGGGCTTACATTCTAGTAGAAGTAGAAGACAGTAACCAAATAAGGAAATAAGTAAAATATATAGTATTGGATGGCAGTAAGAGCTATGGAGGCAAATAAAGCAGGGGGGATGATACAGAGTGTATAACGTGTCATCAGAGGTCTCAATGAGAAGGTGACATTTGAATGACCTGAAAGAGGTGAAGGAGTGAGCCATCTAGAAACCTGGGCAAAGAATGTTCTAAGTAGAGGGAACAGTAAACGCAAATGTGCTGAGATAGGCATGCGCTTGCCACCTTCGAGGAAGAGCAAGAAGGTCAGTGTGGCTGGAATGCAGGGAGTGGAAGATGAAGTCAAAGAGATAAGGGAGGGACCTCACCTTGCAGGGCCCTAGGCCATTTCAATGACTTTAACTTTTACTCTGAGATAGGAGCCATTGGAGGATTTTGAGCAGAAGAGGGACATGGATGTCACTTTTGCTTTAACAGAGTCCCTTTAGCTACTGTACGGAGGACAGACCTGAAGAGAGCCAGAGTAGAAGGAGACTGTTTAGGAGGTCACTGCAATCATCTGGTAAGAGGTGATGGTGGCTCAGGTTAATGTGGTGGCAGGAGAGGAAGTGAGAAGTGGTTGGATTCTGGATGTATTTTGAATGTAGAGCCAACAGAGTTTCCTGATGGATTAGGTGGTGTGAGAAAAAAGGATTTTTTGGTCTGAACATTAACTGAGGATGTATAGGCTGTGGAAGGAGCAGATTTGGGAGTGGCGGGGAGGTCAGGAACTTGATTTAACACATATTAAGTTTGAGATGTCTATTAGTCATGTCAAGATGCCAAGAAAGAGGCTGGATATACACGTTTGGCAAAGTCTGTGTTGGAGATATAAAACTGAGAGTCATCAGCATATGGATGTTATTTAAAGTCATGAGATTAGAAGAGATCACCAAGGGAGCAAATATAAATAGAAAAGAAAAGATGTGCAAGGACTGAATCCTGGAGCTCTCCAACATTAAATGGTTTTAGAAGTGAGTAGGAACCATCAAAGGACATGAAAGGAATGGCCAGTGAAGTAGGGGAAAAAACCGCAGGAGGTGATGGTATGCTGAAAGCCAAGAGATGAAAACCTATCAAGGAGGAAAGATCAATTGTGTCAAATGCTGCATGTGGGTTAAGTAAGATGAGGTTGTTGGTGACCTTGACAAGAATGGTTTTGGTAGTGGTGGAGTGAAAGTTGGATTGTGGGTGGTTCAAGAAAGAATGGGAGGAGAGGGAGGGTCAAGGTATAGACAACTCTTTTTAAAAAATATTTATTTATTTATTTGGCTGCACCGGGTCTTAGTTGCTGCACATGGGATCTTCGTTGCCACGTGTGGGATCTTCGTTGCAGCATGCAGGATCTAGTTCCCTGACCAGGGATCGAACCTGGGACCCCTGCACTGGGAGCGCAGAGTCTTAACCACTGGACCACCAGGGAAGTCCCCTAGACAACTCTTTGGAGGAATTTTGTGGTGAAGGATGGAGAGAGATTGGGTGGGAGCTAAAAGGAGAAGTGAGGGTAAGATGTTACCTGAACAACCTGGGGTCTGCTCTCCTGTGCACAGTAAAGCCAATCTACTGACACTGGGCTGTAGTGAAGGAAAGTGCAATGTTTATTGCAGACACCAAACAAGGGGCCTAGGCAGCTAATGCTCAAAAAAACTCGAACTCCCTGATGACTTTCAGGAAAAGGATTTAAAGATGGGTTGAGGGAGAGGGTTGCGGGGGTGTGTGATCAGCTGGTAAACATTCTTCTGATTGGTTGGTGGTGAGATAATCAGGAGTTACTATCATCAACCTTCTGGTTCCAACTGTCTGGAGTCTAAGTGTTTGTGGTCAGCATGCAGTTAACTTTTCCACCTGGTGGGGGTTTCAGTATCTGCAAAACAGCTCAAAGGACATGGCTCAGAATATTATCTATAGCCCTTGAGGAGGAACTAAAGGTACTTGACTTGGTTTAATGGCTAAACTCTTATTATTTTGTCTTGTTTGACTGTTTTCCTTTGTTTCTGCATTTTCTCACTTCTCTGATTAAATTTGTTCTTTGGAACTCAGGGAAGCCCTAGGAAGCTAAAGTTTTTCTACAAACAAGAGGCAGGCAGAGGACATGGGAAGGTCTGTCCCGGGAGGGCCCCATAGGGTCCTGCTCAGCTACAAAGAAAATTTTTTAAGTTGATGAAATTATATGTTTGTATGTTGATGAGAAAAAGCCAGTAGAGTCAGAATAGACGATGCGGGAGAGAGATCAGTGGAGCAACGTCCTTGATGAGGTGAGAGTGGATGGGATCTAGTACAGAAGTGAGGGCTTGGCTTTGGCCAGGGCACAAAGCGTGCATCCAGAGTAAGAAGAGAGAAGGCACAGTATCTGGGCACCGATGTAGGGAGGTGGATGGATGTGGTGGGAGCTAGTGGACATTCTCTAGGATGGCCTCTTTTCTCTCAGTGAATTAGGAAGCAAGGTCAGCTGAGAGTGAGGATGGAGGAAGGGCTGGAAATTTAGAGAGGTGTGCGCGGGGCTAGTTAATAAACTAGTCATCTCGGGGCACTTAACTTTGAGTGTGTATCGGAATCACCTAGAGAGTCTGTTAAAGCCCCGTCCAGAGTTTCTGATTCTGGAGGTCTGAGGTGGGCCTGAGAATGTGCATTTCTAACACGTTTCTGGGAGATGCTGAGGCTGCTGGCCTGGGGTCGGCCCTTTGAGAGCTAGCTCGCGCGTGCCAGTGAGTGGGAGAGTGAGCGAATGAATTGTGGACATACAGTGGGATTGTCAGGCAGCATCAAGGGCCCATCCGAGGTTAGAAATCGTGGATTGGAAGTGTCTCCATTCAGTATTCTATCCCGTCACATTCAGCCACTGTCCCTGGGTAGAGTCCTGTCTTTAAAACTTTCATTTTCTGCCAGCTTTCCCTTTGACATATAAGTCTCCCAATTCTTCCCCTTAAAAGCATGAAAATCTCGCTAATTCCCTGGCGGTCCACATTGGTTAGGACTCTGTGCTTTCACTGCGAGGGTGAGGGTTCAATCCCTGGTCGAGGAATTAAGATCCTGTAAGCTGTGTGGAGTGGCCAAAAAAAAAAAAAAAAAGAGTTCATATACATGAAAAGCTCTCAATAGTGCCTGGCATGTAGTGAGTGCCTAAGACCACTCTGATCTGCTACTCATCCGTCAGCTACTACTTGTATGGGCTGACGATGCCCAAATCTGTACTTTCAGGTGGACCTCACTCCTGAGTACCAGTCATAATTATCCAAATGCCTCCTGACATACCCTTGGACATCACATCAGTATCTCAATTTCAGCACGTCCAAACCTTAAACTTATCATTTTCCAACCGTTTGTTCCTCTTCCTTTAATCCCCACATCTATGAATGGCGGCATCATCTATCCAGTTTGCTACCAGAAATTTGCTAGTTTCCAACTTCTCTCCCCCCATAGTTCTCAAACAGAGGTATTCTCTTAGTCTACCAACTCAGGAAACATAACATTGTCTTTCTGTAATATAACTATATTTCTATTTGGAGCCAGCCCCTATTCTACTGCAGTGGTGGACAACACGGAGTTTCAGTCACTTGGTGGAATTGCCCCTCCTTTCTCCAGGGATTGCCTGAACTCCAGGGGGTGTCCCATACGTATTTGCTAAAGCCCTGGAGGAAGTGGCCCTTGTTATTAAGTGGCCATCCAAGTGTCCACTGGGATGTCTGCTTCCTGGTAGCTGCTTGTGTGGCCTCTTCAGGGTTGATGTGTCTCTGCTACTTCTGGGTCATTCTGGGACACTTGAGAATTATTCTGCGGCTTCCAGGCCCCAGAGTAGCATGAGAAAATGTGATGCTGTCCAGGGTTCCAGCTGGGTCCAAAATAGGCTGCACTCTGCAGTCATTTCCTCTTTCTGGGGACCTGTCCCCTATCTGAGGACCTACCCAGGATAGGGCGGTGGGGACCCACAGTGGTCAGATCTCAAAACCCTCTCTGGGTTTTTTGCTGTCTCTGTGCTTTCCCTCTGGCTTGTGTCTGCTGGTAGGCATGCCAGTGGGAGGCCTGGCTCTACCCAAGATATTTTCTCCACATCTTCTGTCCAGGCTGTGGCTCCTTTCTGTCTTATTAAGGGTCTAGGCAAATGAGATGTAAAAGCCAGAAGTGGCTTCCCATTTTTTCCCCTGGTTTTTGCTGTCACATCCTTCCACTGAAGCATAAACACAAAAGCTTGGCTGGTTAAAGTGGGGCTATGGGCGTAAAGGGAAGCCAACAAAAATAATATTTAAAAGTATCACCGTATTCACTGCATCTCATGGGGATCATATCTTGTATTAAAAAAAAAAATTTTATTTATTTATTTATTTATCTTGGCTGCGTTGGGTATTGGTTGCCACACATGGGATCTTCGGGCTCTTCGTTGTGGTGTGTGGGCTTCTCTCTAGTTGTGGCACGCGGCTTCACGGCACGTGGACTCCTCGTTGCGGCACACAGCTTCTCTAGTTGAGGCGTGTGAGCTCAGTTGTTGTGGCGCGTGGGCTTAGTTGCCCCGTGGCATGTGGGAACCTGCGTACCCTGCATTGGAAGGCGGATTCTTTACCACTGGACCACCAGAGAAGTCCCCGGGGATCATAGCTTTCTGATTTTCTTTGTTTTGTTCCCCTAAGGTTCTCCTCTCTCCATTGCTTCTGTCTTAGTTCAGAGTTTCATTCTTATAAATCTCCTGGTTTGGCAAAATTTTCTCCCCAACCCCGAGGGTCAAGTTGCTGGAACAGTAGGAGGTTTTTACGGTTGAAGACCTCTGATAAAAAATAAGATTAGGAAGACTGAGTGACCTATTTAATGCCCAGTAAATATTTTATCCTGACTAAAATCAACAGTAACATTTAGCACGCGTAGTAAAGGAAATATCAGTAACATTTTACAGATCTGAAGTTAGCAGTAATATGTATATTGTAATTTCTACTTATCATCCCTGGGTGATTTCATCTTTTTAGGATTTCCCTGCAGTTTCAACAAGAGAGTGGTAAATCTAGTTTGTTTTGATGAAGGTGATGTGTAGTTAGTTCTTCTCATGTCAGGTACCTTCTACAGGCAAGTGATGCCTTCTGAGCTTTGGGATTTCCAGATGCTATGGCCCCCACTGGTCCCATCATGGTCTTCGAGCCAATTGGGGGAACCCTCTATAAAGGGTGCCTATCTGAGATTGGATCGTATGATTTTTGACAACTTGATAAGGAGAGCAGGAAAAACCATCCTATAGTAATTTTTTCTTTTTAATTAATTTATTTAATTTATTTATTTTTGGCTGCACTGCACAGGCTTTCTTCGTTGCTGCGCGCAGGCTTTCTCTAGTTGCGGCGAGCAAGGGCTACTCTTCGTTGCGTTACATGGGCTTCTCATTGCAGTGGCTTCTCTTGTTGCAGAGCACGGGCTGTAGGCGCACGGGCTCAGTAATTGTGGCTCGCAGGCTCTAGAGTGCAGGCTCAGTAGTTGTCGTGCACGGGCTCAGTAGTTGTGGCACACGGGCTTAGTTGCTCTGCGGCATGTGGGATCTACCTGGACCAGGGCTCGAACCCGTGTCGCCTGCATTGGCAGGTGGATTCTTAACCACTGCACCACCAGGGAAACCCAAAACCATCCTTTAAAAGTTGCAAGTTTTCAGTTTCTAGTGAGGGAGAGACTTCACCTTGTGGCTGACTCTTTACTTTGGGAAAATCACCACAAAGGGCTTCTCGTTTCCTAGATGTAGAGCAAGCATCCAGCACTGAGCTGAGAGGAATGTTAGATCTGATGGATGGGAATTGTCTTCTGCCCTTCTTGCTTTTTAGAAGGCAGTGGGGAGAAAGCATTTCTTGGCTTTGAGTTTCAAGTGCTCTTGCTGGGTCTGGGCCCAGCGGGTGTGTACAGGGGCCGAGGTGTGAGACAGGGGCACGGAGGGCTGGAGGTGATGGAAGGTGAGAGGGAGTGGGGTGGATGGCGGACGTCCTACAGGCCTACTCACGGCGCACACGGCTGGCTAACATGGACATTTGGGAATGAAATGAGTTGGCGTGTGCTGTGAGTCTGGGTGAGTGGCTGTTAGGGTTAGAGGCGCACCCCAGCCTGTGCCTCTGAAGGAAGTGGAGTTTCCACTGTCAGTTGTGCTGAGACAGGAAGTAAAGAACGGGGGGGGGGGGGTGGGCCTTAGACTCGCGGCGAGAGGCTTTCCCCTCTCCAGGCCTCCCGATGCTGTGTTCCGGGCTCTGAGGTGTTGGAGTGCTCAGAGCGTTCCTGGAGCTGACCCTTGCCTCAGGGAGTGAGGCTGAGAAGTGTCCCTTTCAGGACCCTCCTGTCCTTGCCCTGCCTCGCCTTCATGAGTTTGCCTGAGGTGGGATAGCTCAGCGGTTCGAACAACCATGGTTCCCACCCATGGTCTGGTCCAGCTCTGTCCTGTAGAACTTTCTGTGGGGATGGAGCGCCACCAGCCACATGTGCTACTGAGCACTTGAAATGTGGCTGGCGTGGCTGAGGAACTGAAATTTTAGTTTACTTCAATGCAATTTGTTTAAGTCTAAATACTCACATGTGGCTAGTGGCTACCATATTGGACAGCTTGGGTCTAGGTGGCAGGAAACCATGAAGCTGTAAAGCCTGAAGCCTGAGCCCAGAGCTGTGACGCTGGCTGTTGTCGTCAGAGGACACGGAGGCTCCAAGAGGCTGTGTCACCCTGTGTGAGGGGTGGAGCTGCCCCAGAAGGCCCCGCAGCAGGAGGGGGCAGTGTACTGAATGTGCCAGGGCTCAGGCTGCCCGAGAGTGGGCCCCTCCTGCTGCTGACACACCGGGAACCCAGGACGGTGGGACCGGGCATCAGGCCATAGTTAAGCTGTTTGCCTACCGTCCCCCAGTGACTGCGTCAGGCCAGTCCTATCTGTCTGGCTCAGTCCCCAGAGGTCCAGAGAGTCCAGCGCATCCATTATCAGCACACCTCTCCTGTAGCATCTCCTCGCCTGGGCCAGGTCCCGCCCCACCCCCTAAACCCCCTTGTGCCCAGACACTGCTCTGGGGTGGGCAAGCTCTGCTTCATCCTCAGCCTCTTCTTCAGAGGTTCTCTTGAGCTCCGGCCTTAAATGAAACTCACTGTTCCCTGAGGACACCATTTCCCCTGAAGCCTCCTTCAGTGGAGTCTGCCTTTACTCTGACCCTCACACACCTCAGGGTCAGGAAGTGGAGTTTGGGTTTCCTAGGGCTGCCATGACTGGGTGGCTTCAAGCAACAGAAATTTGTTTTCTTACACGTACACTTTCGGCCAGAAGTCCAAAATCGAGGTGTTGCTGGGGCCAGGCTCCCTCTGAAGCCTCTAGGGAAGGATCCTTCCTGGCTTCTTCCAGCTTCTGGTGGCCCCAGGTGATCCTTGGCTGGTGGCAGCATCACTCCAATTTTTCCTCTGTCTTCACATGGCTGTCTTCTCTCTGTGTCTCCTGTTTCTCTGTGTTCAAATTTCCCTTGTCTTATGAGGACGCCAGTCTTTTGTTTAGGGTCCACTCTAGTCCTATGACTCCATTTTAGCTTGATTACATCTGCAGAGACCCTATTTCCAGATAAGGTCACATTCTTAGGTACCGGGGATTGGGACTTGAACATATCTTTGTTTTGGGGGGTGGGCCACAATTCAACCCACAACAGGTCGGGTAAGTGTCCTTCCTCCCTTGCTCTCTCCTTCAAGCACCCCTGCTGGATCTCCAGGCATCTGGTTACCCTACTGCCATCCTTCTTCACTGCTGTCACGTGCTGGCTGCAGGTCACTTGTCTCCTGGCTCACTGTCTTCCTTTCTACCCCTTCTCCTTCATCATCCTCCATGATTTCAACAGCCATGTGGATGCTCCTTGCAGCCCTCTGGCCTGTCAGCTTTTGGCCCCTTTACCTCCTCTCTCTATGTGTGATCTGCCCACCCTCTGACCTCTTCACATCCTGACCCAGTTAAGACTCTTTTTTATTTTTTGGCTGCCCCGTGCGGCTTGTGGGATCTTACTTCTCTGACCAGGGATTGAACCCACGCCCCCTGCATTAGAAGCACGGAGTCTTAACCACTGGACCACCAGGGAAGTCCGTAAAATGGATCATTTTAATCACTCCTTTGCTAACTTCCTCTATTCCTTTGCCCCTCCTTCCCTCTGCTGCTCGTGCCTGGAAAAACCTGGACCCTCCCTGAGGCCATCTTCCCTTCCTTGGTATGCCTGCACCCATGCAGGTGAATGATCTTGCAGAAGTTCACCCAATGAAGTGCCCTTTATATTCACAGCCACACACCTCAGATGGGTCACACTCGGCACTGCCCAGCACTTCTATTATGTTTCCATGGTATGTTTATTTTCCCACCTTATTAGTTTTCTACTGCTGTGTAACACATTACCAGAAACCTAATGGCTTAAGACACCCATGTATTATCTCACAGTCTGTAGGCCAGAAGTTCTGGTGGGCTCAGCTGGTTCTCTGGTCAGGGTCTTACAAGGCCAAAATCAAGGTGCTGGCCAGGCTGGCTGTTATGCGGAGGCTCGGGGCAAGATTCCACTTCCAAGCTCATTTAGGTTGTTGCCAGAGTCCAGTTCCTTATGGCTACGGGTGTGAGGTCCCTGTTTCCTTGCTGGCTGCTGGTGGGGCTCTGCTTTCTGCTCCTAGAGGCTGCCCACAGTCCTTCTCACGTGGCCAGTGATGGCACGTTGAGTCACCCTTGTGCTTCAAATCTCTGTCTTCCTCTTCTGCCACTAGCCAGAGAAAGTTCTCTGCTTTTAAGGACTCACGTGATTTCATAGGCCTACCTGGACAATATTCCTCTTTTAAGATCAACTGTGCCATTTAACATAACACCGTCATGGGGGTGACGTCTCATCTCAGTCACAGATTCCAGGGATTAGGGGTATAGAATCTTGGGAGGCTATTTTTAGAATTCTGCTTATACTCCCACCTTTTTTTTTTTCTAGTCTGAATCTCATATGGGTTTTTTTTTTTTCTTTTAAGGTCAAATTTATTGTCATAAAGTTATTCATAATACATTATTATTATTTTTCCTTGTTGGTTATCTATTTTAAATATAGCAGTGTGTACATGTCAATCCCACACTCCCCATCTATCCCTCCCCCCAACCCTTCCCCACCCGGTAACCACAAGTTCATTCTCTAAGTCTGTGAGTCTGTTTCTGTTTTGTAAATAAGTTCATTTGTATCAGTTTCTTTTTTAGATTCCACATAGAAGTGATATCGTATGATATTTGTCTTTCTCTGTCTGACTTGCTTCACTTAGTATGATAATCTCCAGGTCCATCCATGTTGCTGTAAATGGCATTATTTCATTCTTTTTAATGGCTGAGTAATATTCCATTGTATACATGTACCCCGCGTCTTTCTCCATTCCTTTGTTGATGGACATTTAGGTTGCTTCCATGTCTTGGCTATTGTAAACAGCGCTGCAATGAACATTGGGGTGCATGTATCCTTTCAAACCATGTTTTTCTCTGGATATATGCCTGGGAGTGGGATTGCTGGGTCATATGGTAGCTTTCAAAATAAAGTTAAAAAAAAAATAAAATTAAAATTTCTGACTACAGTAACATGTATGTGGGAAGGGTTATAATATCCTAAGGGCCTTGATTTATCCATAAAGAGGATAAAGGTTTTGATTAATTTAAGAATTTGATAGGTTAAATGTGCATATTGCATTTTAAAAAGAATCCACTGGGGCTTCCCTGGTGGCGCAGTGATTAAGAATCCGCCTGCCAATGCAGGAGACACGGGTTTGAGCCCTGGTCCGGGAAGATCCCACATGCCGTGGAGCAACTAAGCCCATGTGCCACAACTACTGAGCCTGCGCTCTAGATCCCACGAGCTACAACTGCTGAGCCCGTGTGCCACGACTACTGAAACCATGTGCCTAGAGCCCGTGCTCCACAATAAGAGAAGCCACCGCAATGAGAAGCCTGTGCACCACAACAAAGAGTAGCCCCCGCTCGCTGCAACTAGAGAAAGCCCGTGCACAGCAACGAAGACCCAATGCAGCCAAAACTAAATGATAATAAATAAAATAAATAAATAAAAAATAAAAAGAAATAAAAAGAATCCACTAAAAATGGGGTTGGCGAACTCTTTCTATAAAGAGATGGATAGTAAATATTTTGGTCTTTGCAGGTCCCTTATAGTCTTTTTAAAAATTTATTTATTTATTTATTTATTTTTAGCTGTATTGGGTCTTCGTTTCTGTGCGAGGGCTTTCTCTAGTTGCGGCAAGCGGGGGCCACTCTTCATTGCAGTGCGCGGGCCTCTCACTATCGCGGTCTCTTGTTTCGGAGCACAGGCTCCAGACGCGCAGGCTCAGTAGTTGTGGCTCACGGGCCTAGTTGCTCCGCGGCATGTGGGATCTTCCAGACCAGGGCTCGAACCCGTGTCCCCTGCATTGGCAGGCAGATTCTCAACCACTGCGCCACCAGGGAAGCCCTAGTCTTTTTTTTTAAAATAGATCTTTATTAGAGTATAATTGCTTCACAATACCGTGTTAGTTTCTGTTGCACAACAAAGCGAATCAGCCATGTGCATACATGTGTCCCCATATCCCCTCCCTCTTGAGCCTCCCTCCCATCCTCCCTATCCCACCCCTCTAGGTCATCGCAAAGTACCGAGCTGATCTCCCTGTGCTATGCTGCTGCTTCCCACCAGCCAACTATTTTACATTCGGTAGTGTATATATGTCGATGCCACTCTCACTTCGCCCCAGCTTCCCCCTCCCACCCCGTGTCCTCAAGTCCATTCTCTACGTCTACATCTTTTCATATGGGTTTTTTTAATTAAAAAAATTTTTATTGACGTATAGTTGATTCACAATGTTGTGTTAGTTTCAGATGTACAGCAAAGTGATTCAGTTACATATGTATCTATGTCTGTATCTATTCTTTTTCAGATTCTTTTCCATTATAGGTTATTACAAAATATTGAACCACTCCTACTTTTTGATATGCCTATTTTCTATTATCTCCTTTTTTCAAACCTGTTGCATCTTCCCTTCATCTCCTCACCCTCTTATTTAGCTGATGGCCTTGCTACTCATGTGGAAACCCCTGAACTTCTACCCTCAAGTTCACAAACCTCCCCTCTTCCACACCCATCTCCTTTGCCTTTATTTCTCATCTAGATCCCTCCTTTTTCACCTCCCCAAGGACTCTGCTTCCTCATTTTCTTCTCCCTCTTGTTCATCAGTCTTTCCCTGTCTTCATAAGTAATCGCCATCAATGTACACCATGCTCTAGTCTCTCCCGTCTTAAAGATAAACAACTCCCCTTGACTCTGCTTCCCACACCAGTCACAGCTCAGCTTCCTGGAAGAGAAGTCTACACCCTCCATTCACTTGCTCACCCCCTCCAAACTGGCCTCTGTTACCCCTGCTCCACTGAACTGCTCTTGTTAAAGTGACTATTGCTGCATCACAAACCGCTCCAACATTTAGCGGCTTTAAACAATTTATTAACTTGATTGACATATACACACTACCATGTAGAAAATCGATAACTAATAAGGACCTACTGTCTAGCACAGGGAACTCTACTCAATACTCTCTAATGACCTATATGGGAAAAGAATCTAAAAAAGAGTGTATGTATGTATATGTATAACTGAATCACTTTGCTGTACACCTGAAACTAACACAACATTGTAAATCAACTATACTTCAGTAAGATTTGTTTTTAAGTGTAAAAAAAAAATTATTGATGGGCTTCCCTGGTGGTGCAGTGGTTAAGAATCCACCTGCCAATGCAGGGGACATGGGTTCGAGCCCTGGTCTGGGTCCCTATTGCTCTTAGAATAAAATTCGAACTCTTCACCATGACCTCCAAGGCCCTGTGGGACCTGGCTTGTGCCTACCTCTTCAGTGACTTTTTTTTTTTTTTGGCTGCTCTGCGTGGCTTGTGGGAACTTAGTTCCCTGACCATCGAACCCAGGGCTCCTGCAGTGAGAGCGCCAAGTCCTAACCACTGGATCTCCAGAGAATTCCCCTTCAGTGACATCTTGTACCCCTCCTCGCCTGGACACCTTGAACCCTTCGTGTTCCCTCCGTCTGGTTGTGCTTCTGCAGCCCTTCAAATGTCTGGCCTTTTCTCACCCTTCCTGTCTTAGCTCAACGCCCCCTCCTTAGGCTCTCCCTGATCATCCCAATTAAAGTGAGCCCGTCATTCTCTTATTGCCTCCCATGTGTAAACAATCCCAGTCTATAATAATGACTTACTTATTGGTTTACTTGCTTCAGGTCCATCTCCTGTACCACAATATAAGTTTTGTGGGGAAGGAACTTGTCTGTACCATTCACAGGTCTGTTCTCATTACCCTGCACAGATACTTACACTCCCTGGCACGGGGTGCACACTTAGTAAATGTTTGAATGGATATGACTGGGGCAGGGACCCTGATGAAGGGCCCACGTGCTCTGAGGGCTGTTGTATCAGCCAGCAGTTGTGTTGCCTGAGAGAGGGGCTGAGGCCTATCCTCGGACTAAACCCACAATGGCTTCTACTCCCCCTCCCCAAGTCTTTCAGGATATAGAAGAAATAAAATAACATTTCTTTCTTTGTAATCAGCTTATGAAATAGTAGAGCCTGATTTTTGTGCTAACTCCTACCATGACCCCTCCTCTGGGAAGCCCTCTAGCCTGGCTAGGGGCCCTACATAGGTATTTTCATGGCACTTTACTGAGGTAAAATTTACATTTGAGGAAATTCACCCATTTTAAGTGTACAGTTTGATGAGTTTTGACAAATGTAAGTGCTCGCGTAAGCACACCAAAAAGTTCCCTTGTGCCTTGGCTGTTTCCTTTTTAAAAAAAGAAAAATTGTGGTAAAATACATATAACCATTTGGTGGCATTAAATACACTCACATTGTTGTGCCACTACCACCACCAGCCATCTCCAGAACTCTTTTCATCTTGCAAAACTGAAACTCTGTACCCACTAAATAATAACTCCCTATGTCCCCTCCTCATAGCCCCTGGCAACCACCATTCTACTTTCTGTCTCTCTAAATTTGACTTTTGGCTTTGTGTGTGTGTGTGTGTGTGTGTGTCTGTGTGTGGTAAAAAATACATTTACTGTCTTAACCATTTTTAAGTGTACAGTTTAGTTGTGTTAAATAACAGCTTCTTTTTAAGGTACATTTAGGTTCAACTGTGAGTGCAGAAACTCCAAATAAGAGTAGCTCTAACATGGTATTCCATGGCTGCTCTGACAGTTCTAACATCACTAGGAATCCAGGCTGTTGTACTTTGTGATGTGTAACATACAACTTCTATCTCATAGTCCAAGATGGCTGCTCCAGTTCCAGCCATTGACTCCACATTCCAGCCAGCATGAAGGTGAAAGGGGTTGAAAAGCACACATTCTCCCTTTAAGAGCACTTCATAAAAATTGTACACATTATTTTGTGCTACTGTTCCATTGGACAGAATTTAGCCACATGTGCACATCTTGCTGCAAGGGAGCTGGGAAATGTAGTCTTTATTCTGGACCATATAATCTAGTTCTAATTTGTGGGTCCTATTGCTGAGAAAGAAAGAGAGAATACATGTTGGAAAACCCTCAAGCAGTGTCTGCCACAGCTTCTCTGCCTCCTAGCACCAATCACTGCACTGAAATCAATTCCTCACTTCTTACTGGGCTGTAGATTCCTTCAGCCAGGGACTATATCTTTTACCTCTTAGCACAGCCAGGTACTTAACGTTTGTTGTACAAATAAATCATTCCAGCTCTACTATCTTATTTTATTTTTATTTTTGTCTGCACCGCACGGCTTTTGGGATCTTAGTTCCTTGCAGTGGGGGTGTGGAGTCCTAACCACTGGACCGCCAGGGAATTCCCCCATCTTATTTTTATTTATTTATTTTATTTTTGGCTGCGTTGGGTCTTTGTTGTTGCATGTGGGCTTTCTTTAGTTGTGGCGAGCGGGGGCTACTCTTCGTTGCGGTGCGCGGGCTTCTCGTTGCGGTGCCGCCTATTGTTGCGGAGCACAAGCTCTAGAGCGCAGGCTCAGTAGTTGTGGCACACGGGCTTAGTTGCTCCGCAGCATGTGGGATCTTCCCAGACCAGGGATTGAACACGTGTCCCCTGCATTGGCAGGCGGGTTCTTAACCACTGCAGCACCAGATGCGCCCCCTCTCCCCCATCTTATTTTAGAAATCAGAAAAATGAGGCACTGAAGGGTGAAGTGACTAGGGTCATCTAGCCCAGGTTCCCACTGAATTCAGGAAGTTGCTTTCCTGCAGGCTGGGCAGGTGGCCTCCACTGACCAAGCCCACTGCCAGATACTCCTGCCTCTGCAGCTGGGCAGCTCCAGCCATCAAAGGCCCCTTCCGCTGTAGAGCCACACTTGGCCTCCGCAGAACTCTCCCGTTGGTCCTACGCTGCCCTCTACAGCATGTGCCCACTTCCATAGCTTCCCTGCCCCCAGGTCTTCCCTTTGCCCGGCAAAGATGCCTCCCGGGAGTCTTCACATGACGTGATACTCCCGAAGGGTGGGAGACATTCGGGGCCTGAGAGCCCTGGGCAGGAGGCAATCCCACCTTTGTCCTGAAGCCCTGCTTCAGGGTTAGCAGGAGGCAGCTGACGACCGTCACGCTTTGCCAGAACTCTGAAGGACTCCAGGCCCACTGATTCCTCAGCGGTAGATGAGGAAGTGGTTTACTCCTAACCTGGGACTTGCTTCTTTCACATGTAAAGACAAACCTGCCCATCACAACACGGGAGCTGCAGACACAGTGAGGACAGGGACATCATGCTGGGGGTGGGGGCAGGGGCTGGAGGATGTGTGTCACGGGTCCCCTGGACGCTGGGTACATTTATTGGTTGGCCAGAGAAAGTCCCTGCGTCTCCCCACGGTGACCCCCCCTTGTCCTTCCCGAGGGAGCCCCTAGGTGTTGGGAAGACCCTCACGCTGCGCCGTGTGCAGATGTTCCTCTGTCTCAGTGGACGGGTGTGTGGAGAGGGGCTTCTTTCTCTTTCTACGGAGCAAGGATTCCACGCCCTAAGGTAAGGACCAAGATGGCCGAGGGGGATGTGGGAGAGGGGTGAGGAGGAATGGGAAGGGGCTGGGTGGGGTGGGCTCTGGGCATGTGTGCAGGAACCAGGGCCGGCCCCAGCCCTCTTTGCAGCTAGCCAAGTCCCTGCAGATGTGCCGCAGCCCCTTTCAGCTCTCCTGACGTGACTGGGGAGGAACTGGCTGCCGTCGTGGACTGGCCCCGGGAGCCCACCGCAGCCCCGGCCCGCAGTCTTTCTGGGTTGGCTTGTGCTGTGAGGCCCGACGGCCCTGCCTTTAAGTCCTCGAGCCCCTTCCCAGCCCCAGGCCTGTTCCTTTCTTCTCCGTCCCTGCCTTCCTGTAGCCCCTGGGCCTCAGAGGCCTCTGTGTCTTCTGAAGCTAAGCCCACTCGCCATGGCCTTGGGCTCTCCTCCCACAGGCATGGCTGCAAAGGGACCCTTGTTGAGGGGCCGCTAAACTCTTCAAGGAAACAGTGCGAGGGTGACAAAGACCGCACAGGAGGCTCACACAGGTGCCGGGGTCTCATGGCTTCTCACAGTTGAGGCTGCACGCCTGGCTTCCCAGTTCCTTCCAGAAAGAGCTTCCAGCTTTAGCTCTTACTACCCCTGTGTCCAGGCTGGCTGCACTGTCCTGAGTGGCCAACAGCCCACGTGGGGATGGGTGGGTCCCCGTGGTCGGTGACACAGGCAGCTCCCTCTCTTCCTTGAGGGCTTCCCTTGTCCTCTTCCGGCCTGGCCACTACGGGGGTCACTGGCAAAGCTCAGGTATCAATGGGAGGTGTCGCAAGAGTGGGAGTCAGTGGTGTGAGTTTAGATCCTGGGCCTTTAAGTAAATGCTCAGAAAAACCATCCACACCAGCGCTAAATACCACATGAGTCAGCTTCCGGGGAGTCACTACTCTCCTCCCCCAGATTCCCTGGCAAAGCAGGGAAGGTCGTCTGGGGGCTGCCTCACTCTGGCAGCAACCGAGACCCAGAACCACCCTGTGATGCTGTTCTAGTCCCTACTACCAGGGGGCGCTTTCTACTCAGTGACTTTTAGGGGAGGGAGCCGGGGACAGGCCTCAGTGTTCTCTCCCCACCCCCAGTGCTTTATGTGGCCATGTTGGATTTAAGAAGAGATGCTTGTCCTTACACCTTGATGATGAAGGCAGCTCCCACGGACCGCCTCACTTCCCGAGCCTCCTCTCTGTGCCCCTCTCTATAGCTGATGTAAGCTGACGGGGCATTTCTGAGAACATCCAGATCTGAGAAGGCAGACTCCGTGCCTTAGTGCCTGTTAGCATGTTCTGGAACCAGCGCCATGTGGCTTGGCCCACACATGGGGCAGGTGAGTCCACAGAGAGGGAACATTTGTTTATTTGGGCAAACGTGCCGTGTTAGAGTGGTTCTGAAAAGCTGGGCATGCAGTGGTCCACCCCTGGGGGGCAGGGGGGAGAAGAAGGGCTGCAGAAGGCAGAGATGGGGGAGAGGAGGAGGTGGCGGGTTGGCCCTCAAGGCTAAGGGAGGGGGGCGGGCCTGGGGAGAGAGGAGCAAAGCAGAGACAGACAGGAGGACAGATTCCAGAGGCTTGGTTTTATTGTACAGTATTCTTTTTCCTCAGTGAGATGCCATAAGCTGTGGTGGCACTACACACGGTCACAGGACGGGGAAGAGCCGCCGGGCGGAGAGCTGGGTGCTGGGAAAAGCCACCCCTCGAGGCATGTCCACTTATGGGTATCACCCCACGGCCAGTCCCAGGCCCCCGAGAGGTCCCTGAGAAGGCAGGCCTCTGGGACGGGGGTCTATCTGAAGGCTCGGGCGCTGCTGGGGGAAGACGGAAGAGCCTCCTGGGGGAACGTGTGGGCCGAACTCTGTGTGGCTCAACCAGGGGCTCCACCAGGCCTGATTTACTGCCTCCAGGTCTGAGTTCTGGAAGCTCCTAGGAGCTTGGGATAGCCTGGGAGGGGGCTTGTCCTCCTCTGCCACCTGCCAACTGCCGGCCGAGCCAGTGAGAGACACTCTTCTCCCATTTTTAGCTTCCTCTGTGGGGGGAGGGATGATGGACCCTGCCTTCCACCTGCCTCGCCAACCCATCAGCACTGCTTCCCGGGCAGAATCTGCATTTTCATTGGACCAGACCCCGGGCCCAAGGCCCCTTGGGGACTTCTGCAGGGTAAGAAGGTGGCTTTTTTCTGTGACAGAAAGTGCTCGTGGAGATGCTCGGTTCTCTCCTCAAAGGATGGGCCACAAACGCTTGGCAGTGCCCTCACATCCGGGGTCTTCAGGCGCCATCCCTACTGCTGAGGGATGTGCTAGGGCCAAACACACCCTTCCCCCTCCTCGCCCAGGTCTCTCCCAGGCCTCTAGTCCCGGTGGGCAAGGCTGACCGGCCCCAGGGACTGATACCCCTCCCCTCCTTCTACCCCTCCCTTCCCCTCGCTCTCCATCAGGTCCCCAACCCTGGCTTCCCTTTTCGCAAACTGCCAAAGAAAAGGTAGGATAAGCCCTAAATAAACCAGACAGAAGCAGCTCTGGAACAAAGAATACAAATAGGCAGTGGCGTGCGGACAGGGTAGGGGGTGGCCGTGGGGGATGGGAGATGATGGCATGCAGCACTGGGATTCCTTAGGGGCGGTGGGGTCCCCACTTCTCCCCAAGGTGTGTGAGAGGTTGCGGGGAGGGGGGTCAACTGACTCAGAGAAGTAGGGTCTCTGGACCGGGCCCTGTGGCTTCCCGTGTTCTCCGTGGGCCCAGCCGGTCACAGGGAGATGAAATCCATGGCCTGCAGGAGCGGCAGGGAGAACAGGAGCGGCAGCAGCCACGAGGTGTTCTGGGTCAGCAGGCTTGTGCCGCCACACTTGACCAGTTTATCTGTGGAGAGAGGACGGGGTAGAGAGGCAGGGCGGGAATGGAGAGCGACCAGGACTCGGGCAGGCCCAGGCCCAGAGCAAGGCTGCTTTCCCTTGGGGAGGCTGGCGCCATGATGTCTTGGCTGGAACCAGGTCCAACCTGGTCTGACAGAACCAACCGTCTTTCCCATTTGCCGGTTCCTGAGCCCTTGGACAAATATCATCACAAGAAAACTGTGGGTGAGGAGGCTAGTGCCCATCCTGTTTTCCAGGTGGGGAGAAGGAGGTTTGGGGAGGCCGAGTGATTTGCCTGCAGTCATGGGGGAAGCGGCTGCCACACCACTCTGCCTGTCTGACTGTCCCCTTAGCCCTTCCCCCATTCATGCTGAAGGTAGCGATTCCCCCCTGGGCACAGGCAGCAGTGGGGGGAAGGGGAGAGAAGTTTTGGGGCCACTCCCTATTGTGGCCCAGCCAGCCCGTTCCTCCCCAGCCTGCCTCTCCCAGCTTCCTTGGTCTTGTTGGGGGTTTGCCTCACCTCTGAGCACAGAGACATTCCTGTTGGAGACGATGGGAGTCTGGCCAGAGAGGTGGAGTGCGCATGTGTAGGTTCCCTCATCCTTGGTGGTGAAGTCGGACAGGTAGAGGACCTTGAGATTGTACTTGCTGAAGAAGTTGGTTCGGGAGCGGTATGCATGCTCAGGGACCCCAATGGTGCCAAAGAGCACGTGCTTCTTTGTCTCACGGGTCAGGCTGAACTCGTACTGAATGGGCAGGTTGGTGGTATTCTCATGGCGGCAGTCTAGACGAAGGCTCTGGTCCACCAGGCAGGCTGTCAGGCTGGTCACCTTCTGCCCACGGGCCACCTGTAAGACTGGCACCAGCAGTGCCCCCTCCAAGTTGGTGAGGACCTGTAGAGCAGGGGGCCTCCCATCCACATTAACAGTAGAGAAAGGCCTGGCCAGGGAAGGGCACAGGGTCTGCTCTCTGAGCACCTCTCCCCACCCAGAGGTCCCTGAGGGCCAGTCTACCTTCCCTACTGCAGGCCCCAGCCTACCTCCCTCTACTGTAGTCATGGGTCCCACCAGTATGTTCCAGGGGCAGGAGACCTTGATGCAACATCCTGGTTCACACTTGGAGATTCCAACTCAGTATGGGGCAGGCTCAGTGAATTGTGTTTCCAAAAACCATCCCAGGTAGTCAGAAGATCAACTTGGTTGCTCAGCTGACTTAGGGATAAAAGGAGCCCTCTCTCTCCCTTAGTCACCTCTACTTTCTGAGGTCATGAGGAAGAAGCTAGCTTCTCTGAAAGGAAGGCAGCCAGGGTGCTTGGAATCCCAGCCCTGCCCCTTGCCCGGTACCTGTCAGCAAGAGAGTGATGCCAGTGGTAGGGTTCATGGTGCCGAGAGCTCAGTCCTGGATCTGGGGGTGCAACAGGATGGGAATCAGCCAAGAGGTGGGGCAGGTGTGTCCGCACTTACTGCCAGGGCTGGGGGCCCCTGGGAGACATGCCATAATGGCCACGGTGGGCATCCAAGCCCCTCTCTACAGCCCTCTCCCCTCCCACCTCTCAGTGAATGTGACACTGCCACTCAGCTCTTCCCCATCTGGGAAAGCAGTGGGGTTGGAGAACACACCCTTCGGTGGTGTGTATGTGTGCTGAACACTTACTAGCTGGGTGGCTTTGAGTAAGTGTCTTTAACTTGACCGTTTCCTCTTCCTTCAGGAAGTCAGGGACTTCCTAATTTTTTAATTGTAAAATTTGCAGAACACACAATTTATTATCTTAACCATTTTTAAGTGTACAGTCTCCAATCTCCAGAACCCTTTTCATCTTGCAAAATCAGAACTCTCTACCCATGAAACAAAAACTCCTCATTCAGGGCCTACCTATTTCTCATTCAGAAGAAAATCCCCAATGCCCAAACAGTTCCTGGCATACAACAGATGCCCGAAAGATACTGAATGAACCTGGGCTTTAGATACCCACAGGGTTGTGATGGGGATTAAGAAAAATGACAAACATCTGGCACTGTTGAAGAGTAAGTGATCCACAGCGTTAGTCTTTGGCCTCTTAGACGAGCATGGTCAGGAATGTGCGGGGCCCCAGGTAGGACCATACTTGGCACACCGCTAAGGGTGTTCCTGACTGTGTGTGGGGAAGGCGGCAGTGCCATCCTATTGCATAGGTTCTCTGCATCAGAACCAACATGTTTCCAACCGTCCAGCTCTCTGGGCAGGATTCCTCGGCCTGCAGCTTTCCAGTCCAGCTTCGGTAGCCTCCCTGCCTAGGCTCTCTGCCCTGTCTTTTTTTTGCAGCCTAGGCTGAATCTATATCCTGGCAAGGCGACACAGAGCGGGTAGCCTAGCCCGTCTGCAGCAGTGCCCGCCAGGGAGAGGCCACAGCAGGGGCGTGTGCCTGCGAGTGCGCGGGGCCGTGCCCTGGTGCGTGCGCCCTGGTGCGCAGGGCGCGCCGCTAGCCGAGTCCAGGGTCCCCGGCGCGCAGCCCAGTGGGGTGAGGGAGGGGGAAAGGGGCGAGACTGGGACTCCCGGGTGCCTGCGGCTGCAGTCGATTCCCTCTCAGACCCCTGCTCAGAGGGACCCGGAGGTGCCGTTGGGGAAGAAAGGGGGGCCGACATCTGGTTTAAATTAGCAGACGCTGAGTTACAGAGGGGGTGGCGAGCTTGGGATCTAGGAGAGGAAGCGGGGGAAGCAGCGGCTAGAACTAGAAAGGAAGAAATGGGGCTGGGACTCAAGGGGATGTAGAGCCAAAGGGAGGGGTAGACAGCTGGAGGGGAGGTGCAGTCTGTCTGCCTGTCCTCGGCCTTGCGTCCCCGCAGCTCAGAACCCGGAGAAGCTTTGCGCTCCCTCCTCTGCAGCCCGCGTTCGACTAACCCCACCCTTATTCCGTGTCCCTATTCCAATCCTCTCCTTTCCCAGTTTAGGTCCTCCTTCCCCCTCTCTCATCCTTTTCCAGTTCTCGCCTCCCCCGTCTGCGTGCCTTCCTCCCAGTCCCCGCCCCAGCCCCCGCCCGCGGCACTGCGGTTTCCCGTTCCTTGGATGCCCCGCACCCAGCCCGCAGCGAGGTCGCAGGGCAGAGATACCCTTCAGTTTGCGGTCCTCCGTTCCCCCAGTTTCACTGTCCCCCACCCCCGGTCCCGCCTTCGCGGGCTGGCTTTGGGGACGTCTGGCTGGAGAGCAGAACACAAGGCTTTCTTTGGCGCCCTTCCTCCCGGTTCTCCTCCAGCACCCCAGCCCCAGGCGAACGTTCCCCAGCGGGCGAAAGTTTCGCCGCGGCCCCCGGCCTGCAGCAGTTGCGTCCGGCTCCTGCCCCTGCCTGGCAAGCAGGCCCCTCCTCAAGCACTGAGCGGCTCCTTCCCAGGGCGCCCTCCGACCGTTTTCCGAAGCCTCGGATCGGGAGGGCTTGCCTGGGCGCCAGGAGGCCTGCTATCCCTGCGCCCCGGGTCCCGCCCTGCCTCTGGCTCCTACCTGGGCTCCGGTTCTCGGCCGCAGCAGCCTCCTCTAGATGCGCTGCCGCCTCCAGTTGCTACACCCTGCTCGGCGCCCGCAGTTTTCACCAGGGGTGGGAGAGGAGGAGCGGGGAGGGCCCGGGGGCTCGGCCAATCAGAGGCTGAGTGGGCAGCGGAAAAAGGGTGACAGAGGGAGGAGGAGGCGGTCCGATATTGGTGTGGGAGAGTGGCCGTCCGCAGCAAAAGGGGGCCCTCATACTGTGGCTGGCGGACCTGACCAGGGATGGAGGGGTTCAGAACCCTGGAGATCAGGGTGGGGCCGCTCGCCGCCTCCCAGAGCCCCGCCAAGATCGCTTCCCTTTTTTTTCCTTTTTTTTCCCGCTTCCCTTTTAAGGCTTTAATCCTTTTTTCCGACCTAGGCTTCACAAGCCTGTGGGGAAACCAAGGGGTAAGGGATGGATGATGGAGGCCAGCAACCGGGCCCCCTTAGGCAGCGCCCATGCCTCCTCGTTTCCTTTTCAGCTGGAGCCCATCTCCACAGGAGCCGCCAGTGAGAGGTTTTTGGTGTTGGAATATTCCAGGTTTTCTCCAAAGGAAGATGGTAGGATGTTTTTCCACATTGGAGCAGCCCTTCAGAAGCAAGGCAGCACCTGGTCTTTCCTGGTCCCCAGCCCTGCTCCACCCCCTCACCCAACCTAGAGCACCCAGCCCTTCAGAGGCTTTCTGCTCTTGGGCACTAAGTCTCCCTCAGCTCCTGGGCTGGCACTTCCTGGTGCAGACAGCTAGAAGGTTCTTCTCAATTTCATGTACTCCTCCTGCCCCCACTCCCACCCAAGTCCTTGAGTACTGTCTGCTTGGTCTTCAGACAAGGGAAAGGGTGCCGCCCTCTATCAAGCGTTCTGCTGGGCACATTACATCCATGGCCACAATCTGCTGGGTTCATCTCAGCCCACTCTCCATCCCACTTCATGATTAGTAAGTGGGAGAGCTGGCTGGTCGACTTGGGGTGTGGAGCCCCAAGTCCTCAGTGCTGAGCCACTCCATGGCTGCATCCCAGACCAGTGGGAGGGGAAATTGTGGAACTGTGGGAAAGGGGAGGAGACGGGACCAACTAGAAAGGAATACCACGCTTTTAATCCCCTGGGGCACCTGTCCTTGCCCCATTAATTTGAAGTCATCAGAAGCCCTTGGATTTTTTTTTTTTTTTTAACAGCCAGTGCTGATGACTTGTCTCTCCCAGCCACGGGTGAGGTGAATTTTTTTTGAACAAAGGTTTATTTGATTGATTTGCATCCTTGTGGCATCTTTGTGAATTCTGGTGGGGACATCCTGTGGGCTGGCCCTGCCCCCCTGACTACCCATTCTCCTATTTTTTCATAGACATTGGTCCTGGCTCCTTCACTGCAGTTTCCATTAGTGTAATGGCACTGTTGGAAGCCATCCCTGGGCTTGCAAGTGGGAGATTTACTTCCCTCTCCCTCCCTTGGAGGTTAGGTGGCCTCCTGACGCTTAGAGTGATGGAATTTTCTAACTGGAACAAGCCTTGCAGATGGTCCAGTCCAGGGGCCCTTGGCTCTGGTAAAAAACCAGAAGCTCCTGGGGCACTTTATGAGAAATGCCCCTGCCCCTGCCCCCCTGGGATCTCCCTAGTCTAGTAGAGCTGCCTGAGTCTGCACTTTTCACAAGCTCCCAGGCCTGGGACCATCCCTCTTCAAAGATCAGGTGACCTGGCTTCTCATTGTCTGGAGGGTAATTTTTAAGGCCCTGGATGTCCTGGCCCCTGGCGGCCGACCTCCACCACCACCTCATCTTTCCCTTTCATCTTCCTGCTGCATTCTAGACGTGCTAGCCTCCTCCTTGGCACTCCACGCAGTGTCTTCTTTCCTGCTTAACAGCTTTCTGGTTCTCAGTCCAGGGATCTTTCCTATCAGAGCACAGTTGCTTTAGTTGCTTTAGCTTCAGCCTAACCGCTCCCCCCACCCCACACCAGAACACACACACACACACAGATGGGGCTGGAGATGGTTACTTTTTTTGGCAAGACATGAGGATACCCAGAGGCCCCTTAAGTACTGGAGATATCTGGGCTCTGTCTGGACAAGACCCTGGATGCTGTGTTTTCCACTCTATGGCCCAGTCTCTGAGTGTTGCTGGTTGGAAGGCCTAGCTGTGCTATTTTGATAAGTTTATGAGGACCTGGCCTATTTTCTGGGTCCCCAAGCACTTCACTTCAGGAAGGGGTGGGGAGTGTGGACTCTAGAGGGTGTGGCAATTGTGTGTCAGCTAAAGCAAGGTCTCCGGCTGGATGGAGTTAATGGCTCAAATGAAACATTTAGGGGCTGGGATGGAACACAGGGTGGTGATGGGGAGGAGATTTAAAACTCCCATTTGCTAATGGCACAGGATAGGAGTGCTGAAAGCAGGAAGGGTTTAGAGGAATCCACCCAAGGCAAGATTTACTGGCAGGCTGTGGCTGCCCTGTTGGTCCCTTAGATCTTTCCTCTCCCATCATCTCCAGTTGCCCCATCTAGAGACACATGGAGTAAATACTCCTCTAAAAATGCACATTCTGGGACTTCCCTGGTGGCGCAGTGGTTAAGACTCTGCACTCCCAGTGCAGGGGGCCTGAGTCCGATCCCTGGTCAGGGAACTAGATCCCACATGCATGCTGCAACTAAGAGTTCGTGTGCCACAACTAAGGAGCCCACCTGCCACAACTAAGACCTGGCGCAACCAAATAAATAAATAAATATAAAAAGCAAACCAAAAAGTAATAAAAATGCACATTCCTTTAGGATAACCAAGGGACTACCAGCCGTTCACTCTTTTTATTTCCCTATTTCATCAGATTGTCTTTTTAATCACAGAGGTGGCAGAAGCCATCTCATCATTTTATAGCTGGAAAATGAGGCCCACAAAGGATAATGATTTGTCAAAGGTCAGACAAATATTTTGGAGCACGGGCAAGACTAGCTAGATCCCAGATCTCCTGACTCCATGTACAGTGCTCTCCACTGCTCCCAGGGTGGGTCTTCAGACTTCTGCTAGACTGACTTCACTGGTGCATGGTGAAATGAGAAAAACAAGGACAACGTGGGGTACTCTGAACGTAGCTGTCAGGTTGCTGCTTTGTTCTGATCGCCTCCTATTCACTCTGTTGATAAGGGAGGATTCCCAGATTCCCACCCTAGGGTTTTGGAGATGGTTGAACACATGACACCTGACACTGGACAGATGTGATTGACAGCAGTTTATTAGTCACCTGTACTTACAGCCCGGAGGAAGACACCACATGCCAGGCACTGCCACTCAGGAGCTGCAATCAGGAACAGTGAAAAAGCAGGAGCTGTGAGAGGCAGGCTTTGTCGTATCCAAAGGGTGGAATGCTCATTTCCCGCAGGAGGATATGATTGGCTTGTCTGAATAATTCTGTGGGCTGGCAGGGAACAGAAGCCTGATTCTCAGGGATAAGCAGGGATTATGCCTGGTCCCTGTGAAAAGGAGGGTTAATTGACCAGTAGAACTTATCAGCAGAAACTGAAAATTGGGAAGGAGAATTTGTGGTTAGGCCACTTGAGACCTTCCCAATTGGATCACATGTTAAGACAGCTGTTGAGCCCTACTTTTGGGCGAATTGAGGCCACACACTGGCCCTTCCTTGCAATGGTCTATTTTTTCATTCTAAGGTTATACCTTTCCACTTTTTTGAACTGATGGTGGTAGATGGTGTGTTTTTAATGTCCCTTCTAGGCACAAAAAGAAAAGTGGTAACTTTCTGTTGCTCCTCAGACTTCTTTGGAAATATGAGTAGTCTATGAAATTGAAAAATCTTGGAACCACTGCTTGACCCTCTGCTGCCTCTCCTAATCTCTATTTGAGGTCAACTCCTTGAGTGAGGTCACTCCCCGAAGAACTGCATGTTTGGTTGGAGAGTATGACAAAAAAGAGAAGTTTCTCTTAGAATGCAGGGCAGAGGGCGAGAGGTCAAAGCACCAATGGAGATAACACTTCCAACATTTATTTAAGAAGGTTTATTCATGAATGTTTAATCAAATAATTAAAAGACATTATTTTTTATTTTTAAAACTTTATTTATTTATTTATTTTTGGGTCTTCGTAGCTGCGTGTGGGCTTTCTCTAGTTGTGGTGAGCAGGGGCTACTCTTCATTGCAGTGCCTGGGCTTCTCATTGCAGTGGCTTCTCTCGTTGTGGAGCACAGGCTGTAGGTGCGTGGGCTTCAGTAGTTGTGGCACGCAGGCTCAGTAGTTGTGGCACATGGGCTTAGTTGCTCCACAGCATGTGGGATCTTCCCGGACCAGGGTCGAACCCATGTCCCCTGCATTGGCAGGAGGATTCTTAACCACTGTGCCATCAGGGAAGTCCTGAAAGACATTATTGTTAGGCACAATGTTCTAGACACAGGGCTAGACCCTGGGAATACAAAGATCAATAGAGCATAGTGTGCCTTTGAAGGCTTGTCCAGTGGGGGAGATGAAAATGGTAAATAGATAGTTAGAAAACAATAGGGTAAGTTCGGAGGTAGAGATGTGTGTAAAGTATTGTGGCAGCTCAAAGAAGGGACAACTAATGACCCAGTCTGTCAAGAGAGGCCTTGTTGGAAGAGGGGAGGCATGAACTGAGTCTTTAAAGGAAAATGGGAGTTACCCAGGTGTAGTAGATTGTTATAGTACTGACCGCCAATGAATCATGTATCCTGATATCCATGCCCTCATGTGATCTCCATCTTCATTGACTCTGGACTTGGCCATGTGCCTTGCTTTGGCCAATGGGCTGTCAGCAAATGAGATGCAAGCAGAAGCTTGATAAGTGTTTGTACGTTGGGACTTGCCTTCTTGGAATTCAGTTGCCACGTGAGAAAGTTTGAGCAACCACGTAGAGAACTGAGGTGCCTCAGTTTGTATCAACCACCATTTGGGATCAGCTAGCCCCCAGTTAACCTGCCACGTGATCACAAACACATGTGTAATCCTAACTGATGCCACCAAGAACAGAAATGAACCATCCCCAATAAGCCTACTAAGGTGGTTTTAAAACCTGGATAGAAATTCTTTGATCTTCCTTTCTCAAGAAGTGAAGTCTGTGTCCCACCTGAGTCTTAATGGATTTGTGACTGCTCCTACTGATAGAATATGGCAGAAGTGATGCTAAAAGACTTTTGAATTTAGGTCTTAGAAAGGCCATATAGCTTTTACTTTGTTTTCTGGGACACTTGCTCTTGGAACCGCCATATGCAATGTCTGACGACCCTGAGGCTATGCTGTTGAAGCCCCCGTCCTGTGGAGAGGCATCATGTAAACACTCTAGACCCAGGTGAACCTAGCTTTCAGAGTCTTTTCAGCCCAGGCTCCAGTCATGTAGATAAAGAAGCTTCCAGACAATCCAGCCCCAAGCTGTTTGAGTTGTCCGCCTAACTTTTCGAGTTTTCAAGCTGAGGCCCCAGATATTGCGGGACAGAGACAAGTCTGAATTCCTAATCCACAGAATCCATGAACTTAATAAAACGGTGGTTGTTTGAAGCTGTTGTTTTACATGATTTGTTATGTAGCGATAGGTACCTGATACATAAATTGGTACCTAGAAGTGTGGTACCTAAACATGCTTTAAAAACCTAAACATGGGGGCTTCCCTGGTGGTGCAGTGATTGAGAATCTGCCTGCTAATGCAGGGGACACGGGTTCGCGCCCTGGTCTGGGAAGATCCCACATGCTGCGGAGCAACTAGGCCCGTGAGCCACAACTACTGAGCCTGCGCGTCTGGAGCCTGTGCTCCGCAACAAGAGAGGCTGCGATAGTGAGAGGCCCGCGCACCGCGATGAAGAGTGGCCTCCGCTTGCCACAACTACAGAAAGCCCTCGCACAGAAACGAAGACCCAACACAGCCAAAAATAAAAAAAAAAAAAAAAAAAAAGAAGTGCTCAGTACCTCCTGTGCTCCTAGAATGATTATTAAAAAAATAAAACAAAAACTAAACATGGGGCAGTGGCTTTGGAACTGGGTGGTGGGCAAAGGTTTGCATGATAAGCAGCAAGGAGGCTGTGGTGCAGGCTGGAGGGGCTGTGAATGAACTGGTGGGAGAGGCTGGGAAAGCAGTAAGGAAACTGCTTGGAGGCTGGACCAAGGGTGACTCATGTTATACGGTGGAGAAACAATTGGCAAAAACATTGCTTTTGGTAACAGAAAATGCGCCTACTGAATTTGTGGATTTAGCTAAAGGGATCTAGAGACAGAATGCTGAAAGTGTCATTTGGGTGCTTCTAGCTGGCATGATAAGGTGTTATAAGAGAGATGAGCTAAATGAGGATCTGTCCAGTTTGCTGAGATGGAAAAGAAAACCGGTCTCATTTCCAGTCTCTCCAGCAGGCAATAGATTCTCAAAGTGAGAACTAGCCTAAGGGTAAAGATTAAATCAAGCATATGATTGTAGAAACTTTGTTCAGACCCCAGGAAGATTTAAGATGGTGCCTAGTAGACCTTCTCAGTTAAACAAAAGGGTTTCTGAGAAAATTAAGGATGTTTTCCCATAGCAGAAATAGAGTCTTCTTGAAACTAATTATGCATGTGACTTTTGGTGCACAAAGTGAACCCAGTAATACTCACAGAAAACCCATAAAGTTTTAAAGAGTATTGTATTGGCAAAAACTCTTATCAAAAAAAAATAAAAATAAAAATAAATAAATAAATTGGACTTGATTAAAATTAAAACAAACAAACAAACAAACAAAAAACTCTATCAGTTTGGACTCAAAGGGAATGACACAGTTAAAAATGAAAAGACGCCTTGGGCCCCCCAACTGTCTATGGGCAGTAAGCTGGCCAATATTCACACAGGCCTTTTCTTATGGAAAAGAAAATCCTCTCGGAGGGCAGAACCAAGAGCCCGGAGGATATAACTAGAAGCCAAGGGGAACTGAGCTCTATTCAAGTAACATTCCCTGCCTCTGGAGTAGGGGTCCTGATAATAGTGCCTGGCTCGATTCCAGAATGGCTTTGAATTCCATGATTGCTACGTGCCTCCTGTTTCTCCCCCTTTTAAGGGGAGCATCTATTGAGGTTATCCTGTACGTGATACCATTGTATGCTAGGCACGTGGGGAGCAGATTTCTTGTCTTGTTAGCTCACAGGCTTCTGGATCAAAAGGAGCCACACCCGAGGAGTTGTACCCCAGGAGATTCAGCCACATCCAGACCTGCTGCATGTTATGAGATCAAGGACTTTGAGCCTGGTGTCATGATTGGATACTACTTTGGGTGTTTTGGTAGGGGGTGTATATTTCACATGTGGGAAGGCTGTGCATCATTAGGGGTAGAGGGCAGACTGTGGTAGATTGTTACCTTAATGGCTCCCCAGGGAGTCACACCTCTTTCATATTGATTCTGGGCTCAGCTATATGACATACTTTGGCCAATGGGATTTGAGGAAATGTGATCAGGCAGAAACTTCATAAATGCTTGTGCATTATGGCTTGCTGCTTCTTTTTTTTTTGTTTTCATTTTAACAGTTTTTAATGAAAGTTGTATGCAAGATTACTTTATTCCTGCATCTTCTCAATTGTTTCTTCCTTATATTTGCCCTTTTCCTTTCCTGCTTGGCAAGATTTGGCTTTACATTTGAGGATCTTTTTGCAGTCTTTGTCCAGTTTCAGTCTGGTGATAGCCACCTTGCTGGAGTGAATGCCCACACGGACAGTCGTGCCATTAGCCTTCTCCCACTGCACTTGTTCATTGCAGATGACATATTTCTTCCTGTAAACCTGGACTACTCTGCCAATTTGCTGCCCTTTGTAGTGCCCTCGTACAACCTGAACTTCATCGTCCTTTCGGATGGGCATGGATCGAACATTGTACTTCTGTCTCAGCTCTTTAGAAAGAGGGGAAGACATAATCTTCTTGTGAATGTGGGAAGGTGCACTGAAATTCCTTTTCCGGTTTTCCATCAGTCAGAAGTCACAAAGGGATTGAACTTCATTTTGGCCGCTGGCACTTCAGCGATGGCCGTAAAAGGGAAGAGGGCTTGCTTCTTAGAACCCAGCTGCCACTTGAGGAAGCCCAAGCTAGCCGCATGGAGAGACCTGAACTGAAATGCTCCAGTTAACAGCCCCACCGAATTGCCAGGTATTGAGTAAGACGTTCTAGGATCGTCCAGCCCCCGTCCACCTGTCAACTGACCACAAATGCATGGGTGAGCCCTGTAAGTCCATATGGAGTACTGATGAGCCGTCCCAGCTGACCCCTGACCAAACTGCTGACTCACAGAATGGTTGTTGCCTTTAGTTACTAGCCCAAGTGGTTTGTTACACAGCAGTAGATAACAAATAAACCAGGTGAAGAGAAGGAAAGGCATTTAAGGTGAAGGAGAGGGCATGAACAAAGGCATAGAGACAAAGCAAAGCAAAGCGGATGTGGGAACATACAGGTGGTTTGGGGTTGCCTGTGGCAATGAATGTTGAGAGGGGTCACTGGCAAAACGGGGAAGACCCAGTTGAGGAATGTGGGTAACGTGAGGTCATCAAAGTTTTATCGGAAGGGTGCAGAATGGCCAGAGAGATGCATTCCTTCGAAAGATTACTCTGGGGCAGTGTAGGGGATTAACAGAGGGCCACATGGAGCGTCTCCTGCTCAGCTGGTCCTTTCGTCTTGTAGTGGGTTCAGAGCAGAGGTAGAGAGGCAGAAGGCAGCTTCTGGGGGAACAGGGCGGTGTGATAGACACTTCCTTGAGGTCAGGGTCTGTGTCTGCCTTATTTACTGTTGTATCTCTAGGGCCTCCAGGTCCTAGCACAAAGTAGATTCTTAATAAATATTTTTGAATGAACATATAAAGAAATAAGAGCAATCAAGTATCGTTGGTGCTGTTTGTCAGGCAAAAAAGGGAGAAAATTCCAAGGAGAGTTTGGGAGAAAGTAGTGGTTGTTTTTCTGGAAAGAAGAAGAAAGGCATTTCCAACAGAGAGAGTCTCAGAAACAAAGGCATGGAAGTGTGAACTGTGTCTGGGGAACAGCACATTCTGAAGTTCTGTGTGGTTCACACATGGAGTGGGCAGGGGGAGGGGAAGGATGGTGCCTGAGATGTGGCTGGGTGAGGGCCTGAAATGGGGCAGGAGCAGTGGAGATGGAAGAGGTGGGACAGATGAGAGAGACCCACATGGGAGAATTCACAGCACATGGGCACGTCATAGGTGTGTTTGGTGAGGTCTTGCAGGAATTCCCAGGTTTTTGGTGTGGTTGCTCTGAAAGAAGAGAAGAGATGGGGCAGCTTTGGGGCAAAAGATCATGAGTTCAATGTCAACCATGTTGAGTTTGAGGTCCTGTGGGACACGCAGTGCAGAGGTCCAGGTTGGGGCTGGCTGGGAGCAAGGTCTGAGTGGAAGGCAGATATCTAGTAGGTGTCGGCAAATAGGTGGTAATGAGCCGCCCAGGGGGCATTGTAGTCCTAGAAGAAAACGAAACCCAGGACAGGACCTGAAGGAGCACTGGTGTTTAAGCCACAAAGGAGTGTGAGAAAGAGTGCCAGAGGGATAGGAGAGCCAGGGGGATAGGAGAGCCAGGAGAGAGCCACACCCCAGAGATGGGCAAGTGGTCAGTGGCGTCAAGTAAAGACTAAAACGCATTCATTAGATTTAGCAGCAAGGTGGTCACCGGGTGAGGACAGTTTCAGAAGCTGGTGGGAGCTGAGGTCTGAGGTCATTGTTTAAAAATGTAGGTTTTATTATTATTTAGGTATGGCAGGGCCAGCGGATGAGGAGATGACTACCACTGAAAAGGTAGTTGGTTATATTCATAGATCTCAAGAGGGATGCACACCACTGTATGGGGGGTGGCGGGGGGGTGGGCCGCACTGGGAAGCACTAGTGTTGGAGGCGGAGGCAAAGGAGAGATTGTGGGCAAGAGCCATTATTGTGGTTTCTGTGGGAAGGGACAGATGAGGCAGGTTAAACAGGTTTAGGATTGGCTAGTTTGAATAATCTCAGTGGTCTCTGGGGCACAAGGGTGTCTCCAGTTGGCTGGTACCTGGCCGTGGGATGATTAGGGCAGGTGGCTGGTGATCCGGAATGTGAGCGCCTGATAAAGGAGATGGTTGAGGGTGTGGGCACCCTCAAATCCGATTGGTTAATGGAATTAGATTGGTTAATTAGTTTGGTTGATTGAATTGGTTGGTTTGCATTTGAAAGGTGCACTGGTGGGTGAGTGGTTTACTACTTCCAGGAATTGGCCGCCCCTGGGAGGGGCGGTCACCCCAGATGTCAAAGCATCAGAATACAGAAAATAAGCTACCTGGTTAATATAGTCATGGGTTGGGCAGTGAGTCGGAAAAGACTGAGGATGTGAACCTTGTATGTGAGGGGCTGCTGGTGGTTTCCTCTTCTCTCGAGGGTGGCTAGAGGTGGTGAGGGGGGTTGCTGGTTTCCAAAGCAAAGGACTGGAGTCTCCCATGAAGGTCAGGACCTGCCCGCTGGTGAGATCTTGCTCGTGCCCATCTCCTGGGCAGCAGCGCCTGGCAAAGATGCTCGAGAGCATGGGCTGTGGGGCTGCCTGGGCTTTTACAGGCTCAACCTCAGGGTTTTGGCTTGGCTGAGCTCAGCTCTTCTCAGTCTGCACAAAGTCAGAGGAGGGCCAGAAAGGGCTGTCTGAGAGGTGAGAATAGCCCCCCTGAGTCCTGACTCAGTCTCTCCAGTAAAGGGAAAACGGATTAGCAGTTTTTTGGCGGGTACCGCTGTGCCTAGGGATAAACAAGACTCATCCTTGTGGAATGTCAGCAGAGTTAGCTTTTTTTTTTACTGGCTTTTGGGGAAAACAAAAAAATACGGGCAGAGGTCCCACAGCTGTCTGAAGCCACCTCCACCTTAACCTTCCAGAGCCAGGACACATCTTGGGCAAAGCTGCCTTGTAAGCAAGCTGTTACCTCCTGACTTGCAAGCTCATAACAAGTTAACTCCTTCTGAAGAGGCTGACAATTACTCCACACCCCTTGCCAGCTGGCTTCAGCCAATAGAATTGCGGCATGCAAATGCAGCATCCTGCAGCTACTCTGGGTCAGGCTAATCCAAAGTAGGAGGAATTTCCTCTAAGAGGGGAAATTCAACTCTCAGACGGGCAAAATGAAAAAAATTAGAAATCTTTTCTTTATGTTGGAGGCATTTCTGCTGCTCACTGGCAGGAAGGAAAGGAGGAGAATGTCGATGGGTATTCTTTTTTCCAAATGCACTGATTAGGAAAGCATGTGTTTCAGCTTCTCTGGTGAGAGCATGAGGTGCAGTCCAGGAGTCCGTGTGATGCTGTGTGTGTGTGTGGGGGGGGCAGTGGTGGTGGCTGGAGCTCTCTGTTCACCTAGACGCTCCCCCCACCCCCTCTCTTCAGCTTTCCCAGGAAGATCTCTGTCCATCCAGCCTTCCAGGAGCTATTGGAGGAATGGGTAGACCTGGGGGGAGTGACTCCGAGTACAAAATCTTTCTTAGCCCAAATCCCGGGAGTCATCCTCTCTTGCTTTCACCCCCATAACCAGCCTTTCATCTGAGTTTGAATTCTACCTGTAAAATGCTTCTTGGAGCAAACTCTTCTCTCCACCCTCATTGACACAGCCCTAGCCCTAGTACTCATCTTCTCTCGCTTGGAGTATTGCAGTAGCCTGCTAATTGGTCTCCTGATGCCAGTTTGTTGCACATTGCTCCACATTGCTACCAGAGTGATTTTTTTCCCCGAAACCATGTTTAAAAATTTTTTTACATACTTAAAATATTTGTAATGCATGTATGTGGTTCTAAATTCAAAGATACCAAAGAACATGGAGTAAAAAGTAAATCTTGATCAACTCCTGTCCTCTAGCCATTGCTACAGTTGTTAGCAATTGTGTATCCTTCCTGAAATAATCCATGAATATAACATTGCAAATCTGTTTTTTAGAGGAGAGGTATGGAGCACACACAAATGTAGTCTTTTATACATTTTGCTGTGCATCTTATTTTTTCACTGAACAATGTCTCTTGAGCATCATTTAACTGATATATCAGGACATATGAATTTGACTAATTCTCTTATCAGTGGTATAATATTCCATTTATGATCATATTATAGGCTATTTAACCAGTCCCCTATCAGTGGCTATTTAGGTGATTTACAAACTGTACTATTACAAACAATGCTTCAATGAATGATTTATACAAATATAATTTTACATGTGTTTGATCTATCAAATTTCTTAGGATTTGAGTGCCTTTAAATATTATTACGAAATGTCCAATTCAAATTATATTATTAAATATTTGCCCTCTCGCAAAAATGAAGAACATGTTTATAACTTCAGTCCAAACTCTTCCCTGAGCTCTGACCCATTGATCAACTATTACTTAGTATAGCCACGTGGAGATCTCAAATCTGATATGTCCTAAATTGACCTCCAGTCTTTTCCTTTGCATAAATGGGACCCCCATCAGCACAATTGCTTAAGCCAAAAACTCTGAAGTCATCTATGATTACTTCATTTCCCATACCGCCCACTCATGTCTCCCATCTACCTCCCATTTAGCGCTCTTTTCCCCACTTCTCTCCAAGCTTTTGCATCTTCAGTAAACCTTTTAACTCCACAGCCTCCTACAGCTGCAGTCTTCCGCCAAAATAATTTCACCGCTACCACTCAAAGCTTACATCATCTTTCCTCTGGACTAATGCAGTCATAATAAGAGTAAATGGCTTATAAAGCACTTGCTATGTGCCGGGCACTGTCTAAGTGTATTACAAACACTAGTTCTTTTTAATCTCAAAGTAACCCTCAAGGTAGGTATACCATTTTTAACCCCATTTTACAAATGAGGAACTGAGGTACAGAGAAGTTCATCAACAGGTAAGAGGCTGAGCTCTTGAATACTATTTTCAACTGTTCCTTAAATTTCCTAAATAATCCTCCTTGTGCCCCTTACAGGGCATTTTCCAAATCAGTGCTCTTTTTAGACATGGAGCAGATCATGTCCTGCTCCTCTTTAAAACTCTTCAGTGGGGCTTCCCTGGCGGCGCAGTGGATAGGACTCTGTGCTCCCAATGCAGGGGGCCTGGGTTCAACCCCTGGTCAGGGAACTAGATCCCACATGCCTGCTGCAACTAAGCATTCACATGCCACAACTAAGGGGGCCGCGAGCCGAAACTAAGGAGCTCGCCTGCCGCAACTAAGACCTGGTGCAACCAAATAAATAAATAAACAAACAAACAAACAAACAAACAAATAAATAAATATTAAAGGGAAGAGATGGGGATATATGTATATGTATAGCTGATTCACTTTGTTATAAAGCAGAAACTAACACACCATTGTAAAGCAATTGTACTCCAATAAAGATGTTAAAAAATAAATATTAGAAAAAACCCCACATTTGCTAAAAATAAATAAATAAATAAAACTCTTCAATGACTCAATATTTTCTCTTTTCTTTCAGAACAAAACTCAAATTCCTATACGGGACTGCATGTGTAGGCTCTGCATTTCTCTTTGCCTTACCTAGCATCATCTTCTTCACCAACATCACCCTTGACAGTCTGTCTTTTGGTCCCTGGATATTTCAGTCCTGTCCCACCTCGTCTTCCACTGTTTCTAATCTTCTTCCTCTTCCTTTTAAAAAATACCTTAATGAGATTTTCTAGGTTTCTTTATTTGGGTCATGTATGGTCTTAAAAAAAAATTATCCTAATATATATATTTTTGGTGCTGCTATGATTGGGATCTAGTTTTACATTACACTTTTTAACTTATTAGTGTTATCATGTACATAGGTACTGATGTTTGAGAAGCATATTTATTGAATTGGAAAGACCTTGCCAATCAATGTTAAGTGAATTAAATGTTTGCGAAATGCTATACAGCTCTGTACTGCTTAATACAGTACAGTAACACATGTGGCTATTTAAATACATTTAAATTTAAACTATCTAAAATAAAATAAAATTAGAAATTCTGACCCTCAGTCACACCAGCTCCATTTCAAGTGCTCAGTAGCAACTGTGGCTAGTGGCTATCATGTTGGACAGTGCAGATATAAAACATTGCCATCATTGCAGAAATGTCTGTTGGGCTGCATTGTTCTAGAATTTGATCCCATTTAAAAATAAAGAATATGTATCACATATATGTTCATATAGATGTAGATCTATAAGTGGTATAGGTTGTCTTTTATAATATGTATTTAAAATATATTTTTTCTCTTTATAGAATGTACCTTTATTAACTAGAGAGGATATTCTAAATTGTTAAATATTTAAAGATCACCACATTTTTTTGAGAAATCTCTACTTTGCTGCATTTAAAAAATACATACTGCTTTGTAGACATCTATTTAAAAAGTTCCTATTTCATTCAAGGGAAAGTGACACAGTTAAACTTTTTCTTCATGATGGGAGGATCTGATTTCATAAGCAAATCCCCCAGGAGTGTAAGAAAGAGAGCGAACTGGACAAGCCAGGCCACGCCCTCCAACTCATCTACTTAAATACACGCTCAAGATGCCTGCACTTACTTTTGCCCACTCAGAAAACAGAAGGGAAAGCAACATTTCCAGAAACGAATGTTGCTAAGGATTACGGGAATGGGGCATGCCCATTTATTAGGAGCCCCCTGAGGTTTCCCCAGTACAAACTCTGGCAGCTACCTTTTATCCAGCTCCTTACTGGGTAGCGTGGGGCCTCACGCCCCTGCCTCCTGAGCAATGTGGCCTCACTCTGGGGGCCTGGAACCTGTGGGGGTCAGGAGGCTTGGGGGAGTGTCAGGAAGAAGGGCGGGGGTCTTGTTTGTGCCACCTGAGGCTGAGGGATGCACTTCAGGAAGCCCCTTATTCTCACAGGAAGAGGCAGATTGGGGCGAGCTCCCCCCCTACTCTTCAGACTGCATTTCCTTCAGTTCCCAATGGTGCTGGGTTGAAATTTAGGGAGGGGACTAGGGTGAGGTGAGTAAGACACTGTCTGGGGTGCAACATTTCAGAGGATGCCCAAAACCTCAGTGACAGAGATAAACAATATTTTATTGGCAATATTTCAAAAACCAAAACAAATGCAAAAAAAGCCATGATGAACAAAATAGCAGCCTTTGAAACAAAGACTGGATCTGAGTCAACACTTGCACGATTCACATTGCTTGCATCACCCTTATCCTGGCCCTGTTACAAGAGAAGGGCTGTTGTCAGCACCTTAAATGTAGCAAGAAGAATTTCCTTTTTAAAAAAGTACAAAACAGAGAATTCTCTGGTGTTCCAGTGTTCCAGAGTTCCAGGTTAGGGCTCTGTGCTTTCACTGCCGGGACCCAGGTTCAATCCCTGGTCAGGGAACTAAGATCCCGCAAGCCACAAGGTGCGGCCAAACAAACAAACAAAAAACAATAAAAAAGTACAAAACAAACTTCCTTTGTTGGAGTATAAAATACATAGAAGACACAGCACACATCACCTGTATAGAGCTTGTTGAAAATTTTCACAAATTCACACACAAGTGCAGCCAGAACCCAGCCCAAGAAAGCAAACCGACTAGCCCCCCAGAAGCCACCCTTGTGCCCCTTCCAGACAGTAGCTCAGGATGAGGTTAACCCCTAGCCTGACATTTTTCCCCCCTCAAAAGAAATTTGAGTTGAAATTCACACAACATACAATTAACCATTTTAAAGTGTATAATTCAGTGGCATTTTATATACTCACAGTGCTGTGAGACCACCACCTCTATCAAGTTCTAAAACATTTTCATCTCCCCAAAGGAAAGCTCTGTCTTCATTAGGCAGTCATTTCTGATTCCCCCTCCCCACTCTCCCCGGCAACCACCAATTTGCTTTCTATCTTTAGGGATTTACCTATTCTGGATATTTTGTATAAAAGGGCTCATATAATACATGACCTTTTGTTTCTGGCTTCTTTCACTTAATGTAATGTTTTCAAGGTTTATCCCTGTTTAGCAGGTATCTCTTCTTCATTTCACTTTGTGGGTGAATAATATTCCATTGTATGGATAGACCACATTTCACTTATTCACTCATCCATTGATAGACATCTGAGTTGTTCCCACCTTTTGGCTGCTGTGAATAGTGCTTCGAATAGTGTGAACATTTCTGTGCACACTATTTGTTTTAATAAATATTTGTTTGAATACTTGTTTTCAATTCTTTTGGATATATACCTAGAAGTAGAATTGCTGGGTCATATGATGATTATATGTTTCACTTTTTGAAGGAACATCACACTGTTTTCCTCAGTGGCTGCATCATTTTACATTCCTACCCATGATGCACAAGAGGTCCAGTTTCTCCAAGTCTTCGCTACCATTTACCTTTAAAAAAAAATTACAGCCATCACAGTGGGTGTGAAGTGGTATGTTATCATGGTTTTGATTTGCATTTCACTAATAACTAATGATGTTGACTTTTTTATGTGTTTACTGATTATATATTTTCTTTTGAGAACTGTCTATTCAAATCCTTCGCTCATTTTAAAATTGGATTGTCTTTCTGTTGTTGAATTCTAAGAGTTCTCTATATATTCTGGATACTAGACATTTTAAAGATATATGATTTGCAAATGTTTTCTCCCATTCTTTAGGTTTTCTTTTTGCTTTCTGGATGATGTCATTTGATGCACAGAAGTTTTAAATTTTGATGAATTCCAATTTACCTAATTTTCCTTTGGTTGTATGTGCTTTTGGTATCATACCTAAGAATCCATTGCTAAATCCAAGGTTCATGAAGATTTACCTTTTCTTCTAAAAGTTTTATAGTTTTAACCCTTACATGTATGTTGTTGATTCATTTTGAGTTAATTTTTGAATATGGCGTGACATGTGGGTTCAACTTCATTCTTCTGCATGTATATCTAGTTGTCCCACCTTATACTGAAGAGAATATTTTTTCCCTCTTGAATAGTCTGGGCACCCTTGTTAAAAACCAACTGGCCAACCACAGGCAACTCTACTCAATACTCTGTAATGGCTTCTATGGGAAAAGAATCTAAAAAAGAGTGGATACATTTAAATATATATAACTGATTCACTTTGCTGTACACCTGAAACTAACACAACATTGTAAATGAACTATACTCCAATAAAAATTAAAAAAAACCCAATTAGCCATAGATGTATGGGTTTATTTCTGGACTCTCAATTCTATTCTGTTGGTCTATATGTCTGTCCTTATGCTAGTACCACTCTGTTTTTTTTTAAAATTTATTTGTTTATTTATTTTTGGCTGTGTTGGGTCTTCGTTTTCTATGCGAGGGCTTCCTCTAGTTGTGGTGAGCGGGGGCCACTCTTCATCGCGGTGCGCAGGCCTCTCACTGTCGCGGCCTCTTCTGTGGCGGAGCACAGGCTCCAGACGTGCAGGCTCAGTAGCTGTGGCTCACGGGCCTAGTTGCTCCGCGGCATGTGGGATCTTCCCAGACCAGGGCTCGAACCCGTGTCCCCTGCATTGGCAGGCAGACTCTCAACCACTGCGCCACCAGGGAAGCCCTACCACTCTGTTTTGATTACTGTTGCTTTGTGTATGATTTGGAATTGGGAAATGTGAGTCTCCTAGCCTGACTTTTATTACATGGATTAATTTTGCCTAGTTTTATAATCTGTATAGATGGAATCATATAATATGTACTCTTTTGTGTTTGTTTTCTTCATTTAATATTATGTTTGGGAGCTATCTTTTAAGATTAACTTAAAAATATAAGACTTTAAACAAATAATATACTTAAATGATTTTAAAAATTCAAGTAGGATGAAAAGGTTATAGTGAAAAGCAGTGCTGTCTCCAAATCCAATTCTCCACCTCCCTTCTCCAGAGATAACCAATGTTACCAGTTTCTCGAGCATTTATGGAGAGAAATTTTAGGCATAAACAGGTCTCTAATTGTGTACCTTTCTCCCCCCCCACAGAGTTCGTAGCAAATGCTACATACAGGAGAACACTTCATTAGATTTATTTTCTAATTATTTCATGAATTAGCTTACTTTCTCTTCATCCCTACTGCTATTATTCAATTCATTTTTTTTAAGAGTACAGGGCTATTAGTTTGTAGACTGTCATTCAATTTGGGGTTTTCTGGTGTTTCCTCGTAATTAGATTTGGTTTATGCACTGCAGGCAGTAATACTACAGAATTGATGTTGTGTCCCTCTCAGCCCCTCATTTCAGGAGGCACTTCATGTCAGGTTGTGCCATTATTGGTGAAGTGAATTTTGATCACTTGGTTAGGGTAGAGTCTGCTGCATGTCTCCACTGCAAAATTATCAATTTTTCTTTTTAAAATTTTTATTTTGTATGTTTTATTTATTTTACTGAAGTATAGTTGATTTACAATGTTGTGTTAATTTCTGCTGTACAGCAAAGTGATTCAGTTATACATACATTTATATTCTTTTTCATATTCTTTTCCATTATGGTTTACCATAGGATATTGAATATAGTTCCCTGTGCCATACAGTAGAACCTTGTTGTTTATCCATTCTATATATAATAGTTTGCATCTGATAATCCCAAACTCCCAATCCATTCCACCACACCCCCTTGGCAACCACAGGTCTATTCTCTATGTCTGTGAGTCTGTTTCTGTTTCGTAGATAAGTTCATTTGTGTCATATTTTAGGTTCCACATATAAGTGATATCATATATTTGTCTCTTACTTTTTTTTTTTTTGTCTTGTAGTGATTCTCCTAGTCCTCTTGGTACACATATATATATATTTTTTAAAAATAAATTTATTTATTTATTTTGGCTGCTTTGGGTCTTCATTGCTGCGTGCGGGCTTTCTCTAGTTGTGGTGAGCGGGAGCTACTCTTCGTTGCAGTGCGCGGTGCGGTGGCTTCTCTTGTTGGGGAGCACGGGCCCTAGGCACATGGTCTTCAGTAGTTGTGGCACGTGGGCTCAGTAGTTGTGGTGCGCAGGCTCAGTGGTTGTGGTGCACTGACTCAGTAGTTGTGGCTCGCGGGCTCTAGAGCGCAGGCTCAGTAGTTGTGGCGCACAGGCTTAGTTGCTCCCAGGCATGTGGGATCTTTCCAGACCAGGGATCGAACCCGTGTCCCCTGTATTGCCAGGCAGATTCTTAACCACTGCGCCACCAGGGAAATCCCTGTCTCTCTCCTTCTGACTTACTTCACTTAGTATGATAATCTCTGGGTCCATCCATGTTGCTGCAAGTGGCATTATTTCATTCTTTTTTTATGGCTGAGTATTATTCCGTTGTATATATGTACCACATCTTATCCATTCATCTGTCGATGGACATTTAGGTTGTTTCCATGTCTTGGCTAATGTGAATAGTGCTGCTATGAACATAGGGGTGCATGTATCTTTTTGAATTACAGTTTTGTCTGGTTATGTGCCCAGGAGTGGGATTGTTGGATCATAGTTTTTTGAGGAACATCTATACTGTTTTCCACAGTGGCTGCACCAATTTACATTCCCACCAACAATGTCGGAGGGTTCCCTTTGCTCCACACCCTCTCCAGCATTTGTTATTTGTAGACTTTTTAATGATGGCTATTCTGACCGGTGTGAGGTGGTACCTCATTGTAGTTTTGATTTGCACTTCTCTAATAATTAGCGATGTTGAGCATCTTTTCAGGTGCCTATTGGCCATCTGTATGTCTTCTTTGGAGAAATGTCTGTTTAGGTCTTCTGCCCATTTTTGGATTGAGTTGTTTGTGTTTTTGTTTTTGAATTGTATGAGCTGTTTGTATATTTTGGGAATTAAGCCCTTGTTGGTTGCATCATTTGCATTTTCTCCCAGTCTGTAGGTTTTCTTTTTGTGTTATTTATTGTTTCCTTTGCGGTACAAAATCTTGTAAGTTTGATTAGGTCCCATTTGCTTATTTTTTGCTTTTGTTTCTATTGCCTTGGGAGACTGACCTAAGAAAACATTGGTATGATTTATGTCAGAGAATGTTTTACCTATGTTCTCTTCTAGGAGTTTTATGGTGTCATGTCTTGTATTTAAGTCTTTAAGCCATTTTGAGTTTATTTTTGTATATGGTGTGAGGAGGGTTCTAACTTCATTGATTTACATGTGACTGTCCAGCTTTCCCAACACCACTTGCTGAAGAGACTGTCATTTTTCCATTGTATATTCTTGCCTCCTTTGTTGAAGATTAATTGACCATAGGTGTGTGGTGGAGCCTTCTTTTCATAGTGCTTTTTAAGAAGAGACGTGAGAGCTTGCTTCCTCTCTTTGCTCTCTCTGCCATGTGATGATACAATGAGAAGACAGCTGTCTGTAAACCAGGGAGAGGCTCTCACCAGACATGGGATCTACCGGTGCCTTGATCTTGGACTCCTAGCCTCTAGAACTGTGAGAAATGTGTTTATTTTTGAAGCACCCCCCGCCCCAATCTGTAATAGTTTGTTATAGCAGCCTGAGCTGACCAAAATGGGGTGGGAGCCATGGATTAGGATGGGAAGGCCTATGTGGCATGGCGCAAGGCAAAAGTGAAGTTCCCAAAACTCCAAAAGCCCAGGCTGCTCACATCTGTGTCCATCTCCATTTCCTAGGCAACGTCACATTTGTTCCTTTCAGCAGCTCTTTAAGTCCATAAGGTGTCCCCATTTTACAGATGAGGAAACTGAGCCTCCAAGAGTTCCACAGCCTTGCCTAAGTCACGTGGGGTGAGGCAGGGATTCGAACCTAGGTCTTTTGACCTCTTCTAACTCCCGGACCATGTTGACTGTGTAGCAAAAACACAGCTGAGCTATTATTGCCCTGCTTTAAGAGATGGGGGCATGGAGGCACAGACGGTCAAGCTTTGCTTCCTGGCTCTGGAGTGTGCCAGAGGTGAGGACAGAACCTCAGAGGTTTGGCTCTTACATGACTTTCTTCTATTCCATCCAGCTGCTTCCTTCTAGCCAGGCCTGGATTTCCTTACCCAGAACTTGGCACGCCCTCAGGGGGTGGAGGTGGGGGCTTAAACCATAGCAACACATATGTCTCACTCAGACTGAGGACAAATGCCATCTTTCCTCTTGGGCAGTCTTGTCTCTCTATTTTCTCCTCCAGCAACTCTTGGCCCCGGGTGACCCTGGGAAAAGTCTGTCATCTCTCTGGCCTCAGTGTGGTCCTCTGTGAAATGAACGATGACTGACCCTCGTTTGAACCCAGGCAGTCTGACTCTACACTGTATACACTCAAATATACTGTGTACACTCAAATACAGTGTACATATCATATACACTCAAATAACGCCTTCTGAAGCTCCAGGTGCAACCCCTCTCATCACGTATTTTGTGGATTATAGGAAAGAGGCTGCTTTCATATAAGCAGCCTGGCCTGGCTGGATTAGATAAGCAGTTATTGTCAGGCCAGAATGGACTGGTTAGGGGTCTCATTCTCCCAAACGAAATTACCTGCTGTCGATGTCCAATCATCAGCCAGAAGGCTGACCAAAATGGGGTGGGAACCATGGATTAGGATGGGAAGGCCTATGTGGCATGGTGCAAGGCAAAAGTGAAGTTCCCAAAGCCCAGGCTGCTCACATCTGTGTCAGAAGATGTGTCAGAAGGGGGTTGATCCTCTAATCCTATTTCCCCTGCCCAGTGCCCTGTAATTGTCCATCTGAGCATCCTGTGTAGCTCAGGTCTGTATCCAAGGGCTACACTCAGGGTTCTCCCACATGCTGGGTCCTCAGAGAGTAAACCAGCTGCCTAGGATATTTTCAGTCACAGCTGCTGTTGAATAAATTATGACCAGGAGGAGGACAGCCCTGTGTCAGGCTCCTGAGAGGGCTGGCGGCACTGCCCGGCTCCCGGGCCTTCCCCATCCCTCCTGCCACAGTTCCAAACCACATCCTTCTCCTCTCCGTGGAGCCAGCCCAGTGTCTGCCTTCAGGAAACTTCCCCCAGGTGATTCCACCCTAAGTGACTCCATGTTTCCTCTTGTTTTTGTGTCTTGACCCAGTGCCCATTTCATTCAATTAGAAAAATATCAAAAATAAAAAAGAAGAAAAAAAGAGGAAAAACAAAAACAAAAAGAAAAAAAGAAAAAAGAAAAACATGAGCTGAATCCCTTCCTGGGGTGCAGGATGGTATAGGGATTTTTTTTTTTTTTAATAAATAAATAAATAAATAAATAAATAAATTTATTTTTGGCTGCGTTGGGTCTTCATTGCTGTGTGCAGGCTTTCTCTAGTTGCGGGGAGCAAGGGCTACTCCTCGTTATGGTGCGTGGGCTTCTCATTGCGGTGGCGTCTCTTGTTGCAGAGCATGGGCTCTAGAGTGCAGGCTCAGTAGTTATGGCGCACAGGCTTAGTTGCTCCGTGGCATGTGGGATCTTCCCACACCAGGGCTTGAACCCGTGTCCCCTGCATTGGCAGGCAGATTCTTAACCACTGAGCCACCAGGGAAGTCCCAGGATTTTTTTTATGTTTAAAAATTTTTTATTTATTTGGTTGCGCCGGGTCTTAGTTGCGGCAGGCGGGCTCCTTAGTTACGGCACGTGGGCTCCTTTGTTGTTGCATGCAAACTCTTAGTTGCAGCATGCATGTGGGATCGAGTTCCCTGACCAGGGATTGAACCTGGGACCCCTGCATTGGGAGCGCAGAGTTCCAACCATTGTGCCACCAGGGAAGTCCCCTGGTGTAGGGATTTTAAGGCAAAAGCACAAGCACGCCAAGGAAATCAATGTACTTGTGATAAGATAAATGCCTGCTGGAGCTCAGAAGAGGGAAACACATCCAGGTGGGAAAACTGAGCTGGATAAAGATGGAAGAGGTGCTGGCATGTGTATCTGCTTTTGTTCCCATTTCCCCTCCCCCATGGATCCTCAAGCATGCTATTCTGTACCTGATTCTTGGTCAGGTCCCGGCAGATACAACACACTGATTTTAGTTAATTAATCAGATATGCAAGAGATAATGCATTTCTTTATTTTCTGTAAAACAACTTCAATTAGACTCCAAGCCCCGTTTCTGCTGGGTTGGTGGGAAATGCAACTTTGTCATCTTGGTGCCTTGGGAGCCAAGGCAGTGCAAAGATTCCAGGTCACACGTGGAGCCCAGGCACCAGGAGGCCGGCCTGTTGGCAGCCGTGTTTGCTTTCCATGCTGCTGAGGCTCCCTCAGGCCTGCTCTACTGCCCCCCTTCTTCCTGGGGCTCAGGCTTGAGGTACAGGAATCCTGTGCCTGGTCATCCCCTAGGGAGCTACTGGGGAGCAGGATGTGGTCCCCACTGCTGGCATTACCTCCTCTTTGCCTCTCTGGCTCAGGGGAATCTCTTTTTAGTCCAGGAGACTCTCTCTTTCTATGCTTCCAAGCATTTCTCTTCTCCCTCAGGGACATCTAGCCTATCCACTCGGGAAAACAGAAGCCAGGAAGAGAAGTGTATTCATTAGTGTTATGGGCTTAATTGTGTCCCCGCAAAATTCCTGTGTTGAAGTCCTAACTCCTGGTGTCTCAGAATGTAACAGCATTTGGAGATAAGGGCTTCAAAGAGGTAATTATGTTAAAAATGAAATCTTCGGGTTGAGCCTTAACCCAAAATGACTGGTGTCTTCATGAGAAGAGATTTGGACACAGACAAGCACAGCAGGGAGACCATGTGAAAAACACCAGAAGAAGGCGGCCATCTACAAGCCAAGGAGAGAGGCCTTAGAGGAAACCAGCCCTGCTGAAACCTTGACCTCAGACTTCCAGCCTCCAGAACTGTGAGAAAGTAAATTTCTGTTGTCTAAGCCACTCTGTCTGTGGCATTTTGTTATGGCAGCTCTAAGAAACTAATATAGTTAGGATTCATGTTTGGTTGCTGTAACAAAGGAACCCAGAATACAGTGGCTTAAACATGTTGGGACTTAATTTTTATCTCATGAACCAGTGTGAACGTGGGCATCCGGGCTGACATGGGGCTGGGGATTCACACTTCTGACCTCCTGCTCTGTCACACTCTGGGATGTTGCTCTTATCTTCACGGTCCCCGAGAGCTCCCCATCATGTCCCTGGGCCCACATCTGGCCAGCAGAAAGAGGAAGAAGGGAGAGGCAAGGAAGTGCCCCTTCCCTTTAAGTGCACATCACTTCTGCTCATACGTGATGGACTGAATTTGGTCACATGGCCACATCTAATTATGAAGGAGGTTGGCAAATGTCTTTACTCTGGATGTCTATGAGCACAGCTAAAATGTGGGGCTTCAGATACTACAAGAACAAGAATAACAACCAGCAGTCTTTGCCCTCCCAGAAGCGAGGAAGAACAGGAATTGTCGATTGGAGAGAGGAAAGGGAAAACGGAAATGGCAAGGAGGAAATCATAAATATCTTCAAGATTACCTGCCACACGAAGAACAGGAAGACCTGTGCAGATCCTGCCCTCTAGCTGCTCCCAGATGCTCTCTGTTTCTAGAGAACAATATTTAAAAACATGCAGTTGTTACCGAGAGTCCGAGCTCGCTCTGCTGGCCGCATGACAGGCCAATAAATCGGAGACGAGGTATTGAGGCAAGGAATACGACTTTATTTGGAAAGTCAGCAGACTGAGAAGATGGCAGACTAATGTCTCCAAAAAAACATCTTATTGGGGTTTGGATGCCAGTTTCTTTTAAAGAACAGAGAGGGGGAGGAGATGAGGAAATAAAGTAAAAAGGCCATAAGTTTTGCAATTGTCCCCTGGAATGGCCAGCCTGGGGGAGGGGTTGTGTTAATTTCTTCTTTCTTGCAGCCATCCACAGGAGGACAGGGTCTGGCTGTTTCCCTGAAAAAAGGCACTTTGGTTTAACATTCAGGCAGAGGGGCAGGGTTGCCCGGGGCAGGCCATTATGTATAGACAGTATCCTTTTAGTGAACAAAAGCAACGGGAAGCAAAGGTTAAAGTAAAAGAAACAGATCCAACATGTAGTCAGATTTGGCTCTTCCCTGTTACACAATTATAACAAACATGACCATATACAGTGGAGTGAAAATTATTACAATTACAACCTGCACTGCAATTGCTCTTTGGGGGAAACTACGTCCATTTAGAAAAGTTTTCCGATGAGCCATGTGCAGGTGGAAGGGAAGGAGCTGGGAGTGAGGATTGGTTGGATTCTGAGAAAGGAGAGTGATACCCAAACGAATCTGTGTAAGAAATCTATAGGGATTGGACATCACAGAGGGCAAAAGAGAGGGCCAAGTAATAGATGGAGAGGTGGAAAGTGTCTTGATAGAATTCTTAGAACAGGATGCCTAGTATTTCATTTTAATTCATTTGGGTTCTGTAATGTAATTCCTACAAACCTTTAGTCAAATCTACTAAATATATAAAGGCCTCTGTGTGTGTGTGAATTTCACATCTGGATCATTTTAGTGCAGAATGGGGGCAGCATTACGAGAGGACAATGCACCTGTTTATTGAACAAATTAGGCAAAGTACGGCTGAAGCAGTGGTGACTAGAGACTCCATTAGCTGTATATGCCCTTTAGAATTCCAGAGGGACGGGGGATGGAGGTGGGAATGGGATTCTAGCCAATTTCATTGAATCTTAAAAATCAAAGCACATTAGCCAATACTTGCATTAAACCATTGTGACAGAAACTAGTTAAATATGCTTCCTGAGCTCACATCCCTCTGCCCAGGGTGAAACCGAGCAGGGCCCTATGGGGTTCCCAGGCATGGAGGCCTTTTTGTCCTCCATTTCTTGTAGGCAAGACTCCGGCCTCCATGACCTTCCCTGAGTTCCAAAGGGCAGATTCGAACAGTTGCAAATCAAGGGAGGAGCAGCCAGGAAACCACCTGAGGTGGGATTAAAGGGACCAGAGAAGCTCATCAAGATTAGGAGACCACCAGATACCCTACACACACCCTAATCTTGTCAGCAACACCACCCTTTTGAAACTCTGCAGAAGAAAGAAGAATGAAGGACTGTTACTGCCTTGATCCTTATGACATACCTCCGAACACCAGCCCTGACTACAAGACCTCTCCCTATTCCCCAGGGAGGGGGGCACAGTTCTTGAGGTGCTAGCCTGCTGTGTCCCCTCTTTGCCTGGCAAAGAATAAAGCCACCCTTTCTTTCTCCTCCAAAAGTCTGTCTCCGTATCTCATTTCGGCATGGGTGTACAGGGAGCCAATATTTTGGCAGCAATAAGAGTCAGAGAAAGTATTATAGAAGAGGGGACTCGGGATTGCCTTAAAGGAGGAGAGTTCTAGCTCTCCCAGTGGAGGGAAGAGGTTTTGTTTTGAGACATCAGAAGGTTATAAGTGGGGGTAAGGTGATTGGATCTGGGCTTTAAGAACGAGATGAGGGTTGGATCTGTGGATCACCCTGTGGATGTGAGTGTTACAGCCTCTTTCCCCCTCTGCTCACTAAAGACATGTGTGTCTTTTTTGGAGGATCTTCTCCCGCATCTGCCCGTTGTGGAGATGGCTGTCTTTGCCAACTTGGTTCCTGGGTTTTTGAGAAGCAAAACACTGGTGAGAGGGGTAGAAAGAGACAGCAAGAAGCCAGGATGGGGATGTGCATTGGGAAGGGCTAAGATTCACTTGTGGGAGATGCTGGGTGTGCAAGGAGACCCTCTAAATAGCACCCCTCTTCCTTGCCTAAATCCTGGAACAATGAATATGAAGACAGGGTGACAGGGTATCGGGCAGATGGAGATGAGCTATTGCGTTATGAAAGAGCTGTTGTTGGTGCTTGTGACTTTTAAAAAAATTGAATAAATTGGACGTAGAGCATTGTATAAACGTAAGGTGTACAACTGTTACTTTGATATATTATATATTGTAATATGATTGCTGTTGTAGCGATATTTATCACATTACATAATTATAGTACAATATTGTTTAATTTAATTATACCGTGCATTAGATCTCTATGGCTTATTGCTACTTGTTGCAAGTTTGTACCCTTAAACAACATCGATCTTCCACCCACCAAGAGACTGTGACTTTTTATGTGGGCTTCATAACACTAAACTCTAGAATGTGATCCATTTACCCACCTCGTCCCAGGCAGTGCTGAGGAAGGTCCTCTGTAAAACTTTCAGCCTGGAGGACAGGGTAAGAGATGCCCACTGCCAAGGCAGTTTGATTTGAGAAGAAAAGGACAAGAAAATGTCAGGGTCACACATGCCAGGTTTTCCTTCCAAAATCACCAGACAGATTCCTCCACCTCCCTTGGGGTGAAGTGTGTGGAGGGTAGAGAGGGGCCAGGAGGGTAGTGTTGTGGAACCACTTTCACATGGAATGAGTACCAGGATGGGGAGGAGGCTTGGCCTCTCACATTCCCTGGGTTTCTTTCATTAACCCATTGGGTTTAACCATTAAGCCTTTGATTAGCTGAGGGGGTGTCTGTCCCCTCTGGGGAGTTGTTCCACAGTCTCACTTATCTTTGTGTTCTCAGCACCTAGCACAGTGCCTGGCAAATAATAGGTTCACAATACATATTTTATGAAGGAAGGACGAGAGGAAGGAAGGCAGGCATTGCCTCGGAGAAAAGAGGAATTAGACCTCACCCTGGTCATCCCTGCTTCTGGGTTAAACTGTACTGTCTCTAACACATATCGAGAGATGCAGGGGAGAAGCCCATGTCTTTCTTCAGGACCTTAAGAGGTGGACATACACCCTCCTTTGTTACTTTCCCATGTTTTTCAAGATGCAAATCAGTTTATTAAGTTGTGACCATAATTTTAAAAAATCAAGTAGACTATAATAGTATAGGATAGAATAGGATTGAAAATACATGATATGTAAGGTAGGAATTGCTTTATGAAAATCTGTGTGTGTGTGTGTGTGTGTGTGTGTGCGTGTGTATTTGTACTGGGTTGCTTTGTAAATTGTGTATGTTGCTATGAGTTGCAGTAAAAAAAGGTTGAAAAATATTGAATTGCCACATTTAGCAGAACTCAGTTGCAACTTTGACCTCTTTTCACGTAAGGGAGTGAGTTCAAATAGTGGGGTGTGGGGGTACATCTAATCAAGGGAAGAGGAAGAGAGGGCTCTTTAGGCTGAAAATAACAAGCTCATTAGTCAACGCCTTGAGAATGATGGCTCAAGAAATTTATCTGGGTGGCATTTTTGCAGGAAATGGGCATGAAATATTTTATTTCAAGGGCATGAAACAAAATAACTGCAGTTGAGAAACTGGCTGTCACCATGTCTCCACACCATTGCCAAAGCAGGAAACCCAAGAGCATTGTGAAGATTTTCCATCTTTCCTGTCTGTGGAGCTGGTTCATGAAACCCTGGTGCTGGTTATTATAGTTAATTTTAGCAGTAATAATGTTTGCAGTACTAACAATCCTGTAAATTTATTGAGTTATTTCAGCTTTCAAAGATCTTCCCCACCTGTCTTTTCATTTAATTGTACAATGACCCTGGGACTAGTCAGCCCAGGTAGGATTATACTCATTTTATTTTAGAGGAAACAGGCTCAGAGGGGGCAGTCCATGCTCACACAACCCCCTTCTGTGTTTCCCAATTCTTCCCGGCTGTGCTCTTTTGGCATTTGAGGGGACCCAATAAATAAATCCCCTTTCCGTGCCTGAATTCACAGCTAATTGGGAGACAGAGACACAGGGTGGAGATAGAAATATCAGCTTAATTATGGGTAAATGCTGGAGTGGACCAGAATCATGACTACTGGGGGCTCAGAGAGTCCTGCTGCACCACAGCTTGACCCCAGATAGAACATAATCTTTGATGCATCACTGTTCTCACAAAAGGAGAGGTCTCCAGAGACCCACCACCAAAAACAAACAATCATGATCTAGTCGTAGAGTGGCTACAGCCCCATCTGTGGCAGCTAGTGCCTGGGATTTGATGGCGAAGAGTTGTAGAAGGAGCTTCTCACTTCCCCCATGGTAGCTGAGGTGGCTGGATCAGGGGCTGGGGTGGAGCAGGGTGGTGGGAACCAGCTGGACCAGTAGGCATGGGGGTGTGGTGGGGGGAGAGCCCTGAGGTCGGATAATATATCCACACCACCATGTGTTCACTGACATTGGAAGGTGGGATGGAGATGCTGATTCTGGATTCCTTTTCTGAGCCAGATTCTCAATGGAGGCTGAGGTGGTTTTGGGTGGAGGTGCCTTCCAGCAAGCAGAGTACTTAGAGGCAAACCCTCTCTGGAGGAAAGCTTTCTCAAGTTAGGCTCAAAGGACCCTCACAGATTATTACTATGAGCTCTTGAATAAAGATGACCAAACCCATGAGAAGCCAAGTTACTGTGCCTGAGAGTCACAGAAACAATGGACAATAATGAACAGTACATTCCAAGGACTGCAGATGATGGAGTGTCAGATATTCAGTATAGACTAGTTATATAGGAAATGTTTAAGGAATTAAATGTATAAAAATGTAGTGCTTCAAAGAAATATAATTACAAAGAGCATATAATAGGAAATTATCAGGAACAAACAGATCTGAAATAAAAAAAACCAAATGTGGTGGTTGTACAATATTGTGAATGTACTAAATGCTACTGACTTCAAATGATTAATTTCAAGTTATATGAATGTAACCTCAAAAAAAAGGATCACCTCAAAATGAAAAATGTAATTGTTGAAATGAAAACTCAGTGGATAGGTTTAAAAAGCACAGTTTTGATAGACACAGTTGAAGAAAAAGTAGTAAACGGAAAGATGTATTTGGAGAAATTATCCAGAACTCCACAAAGAGGAAAAGGAGATGGAGAATATGAGAAATTAAGAGAGAGAAGCTAGAATCAGATGGTTTGATAAATGTCTAAAGTCAGAAGGAGAGAAGAGAAAGAATGAAGGACAGGCAGTATCCAAAGAGATTCAAGTCACATCTATCATTAATAGTACAACAAGGAAAAAATGAACAATCCTTCATTTTAGTGGAAGATTTCAATGCACCTGTCTTGATTATTGATAAGTAGAAAAATATATATCAGCAATGGTATAATGAATGGAAACACAACACAGACTTTTTCTAATGGACCTATATAAAATTTGGCATCGAACAATCAGAAAACATTTTTTTTCCCCAAGCATACACGGAACATTCATAAAAATTAATGATAAAATTTCCCTACATATTTTAAAGTGTAAGCATTATAATAGACTCTCTGTTTACAAAACAATTCAATAGAAGTTTATAACAAAAGGACAATTTAAAACATTTTCTATACATTTGGAAAAAAAACCCAAAACCTGTCTCATGAATCAAGAAGAAAGCATCGCATAAATTTAGAAGTAATTAAACGCGCTTCCTTTGAGCCCTCGCCGCGCCTGCGCGTGGCGCCGGGGCGGGGGGCGGGGGGTGGGGGGTGGTGGTCAGGCTGCAGCGCCAGAGCAACATGCGCTTGCGCATAACTGGGGCCGTCTGCCCCCCGCGGTGGCGGCCCTTTTAACCGCGAGCTAGACGGCGGCTCTGGGCTGCCGGGGTGGGGGGCTGGGGAAGACGTTGGGGGTCCTGCAGTCTCTGCTTATTCCTGTGCCTGTCCTGTGAGTCCGAGTGTCCTCTCCGTGGAAATCAGTGAGACGGGCAGGTTCATTTAACCGCGGCGTGGAGGGAGTCTGCAGGGAGGGGAGATGAGAATCTGGCTGTGGCCTTGAACAGACTGAGGGCCGTAGTACACTTGACACGAACTGGCTCCCGGTCTTGAGCTTCATGGGCTGAACTCGTCTGGCTGCGGTGTATTCGCGGACCACTTAGAAAAACCGCCGTTTAGGGTCAACTGCTTATTTGGATATGCCCCAGATAGCTTGAACAGCTTACAATGACAGGGTTCTGTGCATTGCGGGGCACAACATAGGCACCTAGATAAATGCACAGTCACTCCTTCGTAATCCACGTTCTAGGTGATAAAGATCCCTCCTGGATTTAGGTGAAACGTGCATCATTTCTGAGTACAAGGCAGCACGTGTTGAAGGGCAGGTATGCACAAGTGCCATGTCTAGCCGCTTTGGTGCTTAATAACTGGAGGGGGGCCCCAAGTTAGCAGGGGTAGTAGGCAGTTGGTGTAAACTCTAGCTCAGGAGCAGGACTCTAAAAAATACGAATCGAGGATAATAGCGCCTACCCTATATCAGGGTGTGGTCTACTTTGGATCCTCTAACAGAACGGGTCCCCTGACCACCCAAGAAACTGAAGCTGCTACTGGCAGCTGAGGGCCCAGGTTTATTCTGTACCACAGTTTATTCTGTCCCTATTATCTAAACAGGATCAAGTAGAAATAACTTAGATGCTTATCTAGTATTTGACATGAGATATTTATTTTGTGAAACAGTGCAAGCGATTGTAAATCCCCACATACTATTTGATTAAGTGCAATAGGGTACAGTCATGTGTAATCTCTTTACACAATAGTGCATCTAGTCCTTTGCCTTTAATTATTGCACAAAAATTATAAGACCAGCGAAAAAGACATGCGCACTGACAGGCCAATTGACCTACACAATGATAAATCAGAACAGTACACTGACTGGAATGGTCCAATAATTTAAGTCAAATGTTTTAATGGTGCAATTAAAGTAATCAAATAAGGGTTCAAATATGTTTTTTCAATATATTAATTTCTTTAAAGTCCTGTTCAGGCAAGGTGCTGTTGATGTTTAAAAAAACACTATTAGCTTTGTCCACAGATGTAAGTTGTCAAAAGTTACCCAAGGTAAGTTTGATGTTGAATGCAGCTTTAAACAATTAAAAAATTGTATTGAGTGTACTTCTCAAAGCAAATTATACAGTTTGAGAGAGCCCCGAAACCTGTAAACTAAATGTTCTTACACAAATGCACAAAATAAAGTTGGCAACGTTAGATGTCACGTTAAAAAAAAAGTAATTAAAACTGAATGATAATGGAAATACTACATATAAAAACTTGTAGGATACAGCAAAAATGTTTCAAGGGAAACTTATGGTTTTATATTCTTATATTAGAAAAGATAAAAGGCTGATGAACATTAATATAAGTATCCAAACTAAGTGGTTGAGAAAAGAACAACAGAATAGGCCCAAAGAAAGCAGAAGGAAGGACATAGTAAAAATATGAGCAGAAATCAGTGGAACAGAAAACACTGATGCAGTAGAAAGACTCAACAAAAGTTAAAGTTGGTTTTTCAAGAAGATAAACAAATAGACAAATCCCTGGTGTAATTAGGAGACAGAGGGAGGAAGGGAGAGAGAGAAGGACAGAAAAAGACATATAATTAACAGTATGAGTGAAAAGAGCATATAACTACAGATACAACAATGTTTAAAAATAATAAAATAATGTCAACAAATAATACCATCTATGAATTTGAGGTTAGATAAAATGGACAAATCCCTAGAAGATATGTCACTTACCAAAATTCTGAATAGTCCTATAACATTAGAACAAGTTTTATAGGCTTTCACAAGAGAGTTCTTTCAAAAATTTAAAAAAATTTTAATTAAACTTTTTTCCTTTTAAAAATTGAAGTATGATTGACATACGATATTATGTTAGTTTCAGGTGTACTACATAGTGATTCAACATTTGCATACATTATGAAATGATCACCACGATAAGTCTGGTAACCATCTGTCCCCATACAAAGTTATTACAGTATTATTGACTGTATTCCTTATGCTGTATATTGTATCCCTGTGCCTTATTTATTTTATAACTGGAGGTTTGTACCTGTTAATCCCCTTCACCTATTTTGCCACCTCCACCTACTGCCCCTCTGGCAACCACCCATTTGTTCTCTGTATCTATGAGTCAGTTTTAATTTTGTTTTGTTTGTTTTGTTTTTTAGGTTCCACATATAAGTAAAATCATACAGTATTTGTAAGAGTTCTATCAAGAAAAACAAATATTGTATAATATGGCTTATATGTGGAATCTAGAAAAATGATACAGATGAACTTATTTGCAAAGCAGAAATAGAGACACAGATATAGAGAACAAACGTATGGATACCAAGGGGAGAAGGGGGGTGGGATGAATTGGGAGATTGGGATTGACATATATACACTACTATGTATAAAATAGATAACTGGGGCTTCCCTGGTGGCGCAGTGGTTAAGAATCCGCCTGCCAAGGCAGAGGACATGGGTTCAGTCCCTGGTCTGGGAAGATCCCACATGCCGCCGAGCAACTAAGCCCGTGCGCCACAACTACTGAGCCCACGTGCCACAACTACTGAGCCCATGTACCACAACTACTGAAGCCTGTGTGCCTAGAGCCTGTGCTCCGCAGCAAGAGAAGCCACTGCAGCGAGAAGCCCGCGCACTGCAACGAAGAGTAGACCCCGCTCGCCACAACTAGAGAAAGCCTGTGCACAGCAACAAAGACCCAACGCAGACAAAAATAAATAAATAAATTTATTTAAAAAAAATACTCTGTCTTGATTGCTGTATGACTGCATGTGTTTTCAGAATTTATAGACTGTAGTACCTAAAAAGAATGAATGTAAATTATACCTCAATAAATCTGACTTAAAAAAAACAAGACTATTTCTTCACCAAAGACAGGGCAATGCACCCATGTTTATAGCAGCATTATTCACAGTAGCCAAAGGGTGGAAATAACTCAGTGTCCATCAAAGGATGAATAGATAAATAAAATGTGGTCTATCCATACAGTGGAATATTATTCAGATTTAAAGGGGAAGGGAATTCTAACACCATGCTAAAACATGGATGAACCTTGAAGACATTATGCTAAGTGTAATAAGGCAGTCACAAAAGGACAAATATTATATGATTCTAATTTATATGAGGTTCCTAGGATAGTCAAATTCATAGAGATAGAAAGTAGAACAGTGGTTGCCAGGGACTGGAGGGAGAAGAGAATGGGGAGTTAGTGTTTAATGGGTACAGAGTTCCAGTTTGGGAAGATGAAAAAGTTCTGGAGTTAGATGGTGGTGGTGATTGAAGATATGAATATATTTAATGTCACTGATCTATACACTTAAAAATGATAAATTTCATGTTGTGTATATTTTACAACAGTTAAAAATTTTTTTAAAAATCACACGCAAAAAAGAGAAGGCAAACCCCACACTGGGAGCAGGCATGCATAATACGTAGATCCATCAAAAGACTCATATCCAGAGTATATAAAGAGCTCCTACAAACAAAAAACAAACAAGCCAATTTAAAAATGGGCAAAGGACTTGAACAGGCATTTTATATATCCAAGTGGCCAATATACATATTAAAAGACATTCATGATCATTAGTCATCAGGGAAATGCACATTAAAACCGCAATGAGATATCACTACACCCCCATCCCCCAAATGGCTAAAATTTTTAAAACTGAGATTACCACTGTTGGTCAAGATTGGAGCCACTGAAAATCTCATACCTTGCTGGAAGAATGTACATTGGTACAACTACTTTGGAAAACTGTCTGGAAATAGTTATTAAAGCTAAGTATATAGCTTTATATAATTCAACAATCTCACTACTGGGTAAATATCCAAGAGAAATGAGTGCATATGTCATCCAAAAGGCATAAACAAAAGTATTCATAGCATATTTATTCATAATAACACAAATTGGAAACAGCTCATCAACAGTAGAATGAATGAATAAATTGTGGAGTATTCAGACAATGGAACACTATTCAGTGATTAAAAAGATAACACATAACTGCTATACACAACAATGTGAGTGAATCTCATGGATATAAGGATGAGTGAAAGAACCCAGATACAAAAAAACTACATACTGTATGATTCCATTTATATGAAGTTCAAAAACGGGCAACAAGTGCTCAATGGATTGGAAGAATTAATATTGTTAAAATGTCCATACTACCCAAAGCAATCTACAGATTCAGTGCAATCCCTATCAAAATTCCAATGGCATTTTTCACAGAACTAGCACAAACAATCTTAAAATTTGTATGGAACCACAAAAGTTCCCGAATAGCTAAAGCAATCTTGAGAAAGAGAACCAAAGCTGGAAGATATCACACTCTCTAGTTTCAAACTATATTACAAAGTCATAGTATGGTATTGGCATAAAAACAGACAGATAGATCAGTGGGACACAATAGAGAGCCCAGAAATAAACCCATACATATGGCCAACTAATTTACAACAGAAGAGCCAAGAATATACAATGGGGAAAGAACAGTCTCTTCAATAAATGATGTTGGGAAAACTGGACCACTATCTTACAGCATACACAGAAATGAACTCAAAATGGACTAAGACTTGAACATAAGACCTGAAACCATAAAGCTCCTAGAAGAAAACATAGGCGGTAAGCTTTTTTTACAGAGGTCTTGGTGATGATTTTTTGAATCTGATTCAGAAGCAAAGGCAACAAAAGCAAAAATCAAGTGGGACATCACACTGAAGGCAACCTACTGAATGGAAGAAAATATTTGCAGATCATATGTCTGACAAGGCGTTCATATCCAAAATATGTAAAGAACTCATACAACTCAATAGCAAAAAACCCAAACAATCCAATTAAAAAATGGACAGAAGATCTGAATAGACATTTTTTCAAAGAATACATATGGATGGCTAACAGGTATATGAAAAGATGCTCAACATCACTAATCATCAGGGAAATGAAAATCAAAACCACAATATCACCTCACACCTGTCAGAATGGCTATTATCAAAAAGAACAAATAATAAGTATTAGTCAGGATGTGGAGAAAAGGGAACCCTTGGGCACTTTTGGTGGGAATGTAAATTGGTGCAGTCACTATGGAAACAGTATGGTGTTTCCTCAAAAAGTTAAAAATAGAACTACCATATGATCCAGCAATTTACATCTGGGTATTTATCTGAAGAAAATGAAAACACTAACTTGAAAAGACATCTACACCCTCATGTTCATTGCAGCATTATTTACAATAGCCAAGATATGGAAACAACCTAAGTGTCCGCTGATGGATGGATGAATGGGTAAAGAAAATGAGGTATGTATGTATGTATGTATGTAAGTACGTATCATCTATCTATCTAGTGTACACACACACTGTAATATTACTTAGCCATAAAAAAGAATGAAATCTTGCTATCGTGACAACATGGATGGACCTTGAGAGCATTATGCTAAGTGAAATAGGTCAGAGGTGGGACTGCCCCCTTCCCCTAGGCACAGAAGCTGGCCCATAAAATGAAGTCAATTCCAGGGACTGGGTCAGTATACTCTCAAGACACATGGGAGATCCTGGGTGGGTGGAGATGGTGGGATGCAGGTGGGATGCAGGAAAGAGTCAGGGAAAGGCAACGTCCAGGTCACCAAGAGAAGAAGAAATGGGCCAATAGTGCCAAGGCCAAGAGGCTGGGACAGTTCCTGGTCTGGCAACCCGGAGGTTACTGGTGAGCATAGCAGGGGCAGTTTTAGAATATCAGTGGGGGCAGAAGACTGCAAAGTGGGAGCAAGTAAATGGGAGCTGTGAACAGGTCACTTCCTGGAGAGGTTAGGTTAGGAAGGAGAGCTGAGTGGTAGGGACAGCAGTGACAAAGGAGAGGGAAGACCTGCATCCTCCGCCTGGCACCCTGACAGGCCCATAAGTAACACTGAATGAATGAATGAATAAATAAACATACAAAGGTCTAATGGTGAAGGGAAGGAGCCAGTGGAAAATATTAAAGATGGGGCAGAAATTTAAAGTGAGCCAAAGGCAGAATTTCAGAAGACAAACTGTGGAGGTTACAGTCTTGTCTAGTGTGTGGGTCTCCATCAAGAGCCTTCGAGGCACAGGATGAAGTCCCTGCTGTGGGTACAGCTTCGGCTGGGAGGTCCCTGATGGAGCTGGACGGAGCTGTAGTCAAGGAGGAGGCCAAGGCAGAGACCCTTGAGAGGTAGTCAGGTGTGAAGGGTTCAGTGCAGCCAAACAAGGGGATGATGGCAGAAGTTGGGGGGCGCTGGCAGCAAATCTGGACGTGCAGGTTGAGGCGAGAGGTTCAGACTTAGAAGATAAAGAGCAAGAGGGTCCTGGAGGCCTGAGGTTGTGTGGGTGCCGGCTGGGAGCTGGGTGATGGCTTAATGGAGCAATATCTTCCCTGAGATAGTTCCCTGCAGAACTGTCCTGCTTCCTTGCCTGGAACTTCCTGTGGTTACAGTGACTTCTGCTAAAACCAGGGATTGATAAGCCATGGCACTTGTGCCATCTGGAAGGGGCTTGGGGATCCAAATTGTATCCCTCTCCCTTCCCCTCCACCACCAGAGATTACACCAGCCACTGAGAAGGTAATTTCATATCTTCTTACTCTGCACAAGCACCCTATAATGTATTGTGCAAATTGGGACACTTTTGAAAGTGAAAGGGGATGGTATTAATAATTATGCCAGAAGGACAAGCATAAGCTGGGACTATCCCAGAAAAACTGGGATGTATATATCCCTACCTATAGGGAATCTGATATCAGATTCTCTGATACAAGCTAAATTTGAAGATGTAGCTTAGATCTCTAGTTAAGATGCGGCCCCTTCTCTCCCCACAAATCTAAACCTTGGGAGTGGCATGCCATGGAGCTCTGACAGGCCAACAGAGCAGACTTGGAGTGTCCCTCCCTCTGGGTCAGCCATGTGGAATGGGCCTGCAGGCCTGCCTCACGTGGGCAGATGAGGTACAGGGAATGGCGGGCATTCTCACGGGTTACGGTAGGGTGGGGCTGTGCTCAGGTGTGTGAACCCCATGCAAACAAAAAGCACAGGAGAGCCTTCCTGGCCAGGGCTCAGGGAGTGCTCAAGGGCGTGGGGAACGGGCAAGAGGGCACACCACACCTGCTTCAGTGGCCCACTCTCCAACAAAACATGGCCCCATGGCATCAAATGCCAGTGCATCTTATTAGCTACAGAGGAGCGAGGTGGCAGGGTTTTCTGCTGCATTGGCCTCCTTAGTTCCGGAATAAGATCAGGACTCCCAACCTCCGTGAGAGGCGATGGAAACCAGTGGAGAAGTTCTTTTTCCAACACAATCCAGCGTGTGGTCCATCTCCGTCCTGCTGCTGTGTGTGTGAGCCACTATTTAAGATTTCTCCCACCACCTTGCAAAAGTTGGCCTCAGAAAACAGACCTTCACCTCAGGCATCACAGATTGAAAGGAAGAGGCTAGGGTCACAATTCTTAAACAATCCAAAAAATGAAAACTATGGAAGGATGTGGAGAAATTGGAACCCTTGTACGCTGTTGGTGGGAATGCAAAATGGTGCAGCTGCTATGGAAAACAGTATGGCAGTTCCTCAAAAAATTCAAAATAGATCTACCATGTGATCCAGCAATCACACTTCTGGGTATTTATCCAAAAGAACTGAAATCAGGATCTCAAAGAGATATTAGCACCCCGTGTACATTACAGCACTACTTACAATAGCCAAGATGTAGAAACAACGTAAATGTCTATCAACCAATGAATGGATAAGCAAAATGTGGTCTATACATACAATGGAATATTATTCAGCCATAAAAGAGAGGGAAATTCTGCAATATGTGACAACATGGATGAACCTTGAGGACATTATGCTAAGTGAAATAAACCAGTCACAAAAAGACAAGTACTGTATGATTCCACTTATATTATGTATCTAAAATATTCAAACTCATAGAAACACAGTAAAATGGTGGTTGCCAGGGGCTGGAGGGGAAGGGGGAAAAGAGGAGTTACTAATCAATGGGCATAAAGTTTCAGTTTTGCAAGATGAATAAGTTCGAGAGATCTGCTGTACAAAATCATGTATAGTTAACTTTCCTGTACACTTAAAATTTGTTAAGAGGGTAGACCTCATGCTAAGTGTTCTTGCCACAATAAAATAAAGTTTAAAAAATTATGCAAAGAAAAAAAGACTGGAAGGAAATACACAAAAAATGCTAACAGTGATTACTCTGATTTGTAGGGCTTTGGGTGATTTAAAATATCTATACTTTTTAGTATAGTTTTTGAATTTTAAACAAATGAGTATTATTTTTATACTGGAAAAATAAAAAAATCCTGAATTGTTACCCTTTGACTAGTCTTAACTCCTTTATTTATTTGTTTGTTTATTCATTATTACTGTTTTTAACTGAAGTATAATTGACCTACAATACTATGTTAGTTCCAGGTGTACAACATAGAGATTCTATATTTCTATATATTAGAAAATGGTCACCACAATAAGTCTAGTTACCATCTGACACATACAAAATTATTATATTATTGACTATATTCCCCATGCTGTGCATTTCATCCCCATGACTCATTTATTTTGTAACTGGGAATTTGTACCTCTCAAATTCCCTCACCTGTTTCCCTCCTCCTCCACCCCTGCCCCTCGGGCAACCACCTGTTTCTTCTCTGTATCTATGAGTCTCTTTATGTTTTGTTATGTTTGTTCATTTGTTTTGTTTTTTAGATTCCTCATGTAAATGAAATCAATGGTATCTGTCTTTCTCTGTCCGACTTATTTCACTTAGCATAATACCCTTCAGGTCCATCCATCTTGTTGCAAATGGCAAGATTTCATTTCTTTTTTTTATGGCTGAGTAATATTCCATTGTACATATATACCACACATTCTTTACCCATTTTTCTATTGAAGGACACTTAGGTTGCTTCCATACATTGGATATTATAAATAATGCTGCAGTGAACGTAGGAGTGCATATATCTTTTCAGGTTAGTGTTTTTGTTTTCATTGGAAAGATACCCAGAAGTGGAAGCGCTTGACTGTTTGGTAGTCCTATTTTTAATTTTTTGAGAAAACTCTATACTGTTTTCCATAGTGGCTGCACCAATTTACATTCCCATCAGCAGTGTACATTCCCACCATATCCTCACCACTTGTTATTTGTTGTCTTTTGACATTGTTTTTTTAATTGAAATATAGTTGATTTACAATGTTATATTAGTTTCAGGTGTATGTATAGTGACTCAATATTTTTATAGATCATACTCCACTGAAAGTTATTATAAAATAATGGCTGTATTTCCTTGTGCTGTACAATATATCCTTGTTGCTTATTTATTTTATACACAGTGGTTTGTAGCTCTTAATCCCATACCCCTATCTTGCCCCTTCCCCTTCCTTCTCCCCACTGGTAACACTAGTTTGTTCTCTGTATCTGTGAGTCTGTTTCTATTTTGTTATATTCATTGGTTTGTTTTATTTTTTAGATTCCACATATAAGTGATAATATACAGTATTTGTCTTTCTTTATCTCACTTATTTCACTGAGCATAATATCCTCTAGGTCCATCCACACTGTTGCAAATGGCAGAATTTCATTCTTTCTTATGGCCAAGTAATATTCCATTTATATATATATATATATATATATATATATATATATATATATATATTACTTCTTTATCCACTTGTCTGTTGATGGACATTTGGTTGCTTCCATATCTTGGCAATCATAAACAATGCTGCTATGAACAATGGGGTTCATGTATGTTTTCCAATTAGTGTTTTCACTTTTGGGGGTTATGTACCCAGGCGTGGAATTGCTGGATCATATGGTAGTTCATATTTTTAGTTTTTTGAGGAAACTCCATACTGTTTTCCACAGTGGTTTCACCAATTTACATTCCCACCAACAGTGTACAAGGGTTCCCTTTTCTCCACATCCTCGCTAACATTTGTTATTTGTAGACTTTTTAATGTTAGCCATTCTGACAGGTGTGAGGTGATATCTCATTGTGGTTTTGATTTGCATTTCTCTAATAATTAGCGATATCAAGCATCTTTTCGTGTGCCTGTTAGCCATTTGTATGTCTTCTTTGGAAAAATGTCCATTCAAGTCTTCTACCCATTTTTTGAGTTGTTTGTTTTTTTTGATACTGAGTTGTATGAACTATTTATGTATGTTGGATATTAGGCCCTTATGGGCCATGTCATTTGCAAATATTTTCTCCCATTCCTTAGGTTGTCTTTTCATTTTGTCAGTGGTTTCCATTGCTGTGCAAAAGCTTTTAAATTTAATTAGATCCCATTTGTGTATTTTTACTTTTATTTCTTTTGCCTTAGGAGAGAGATCCAAAAAAATATTGCTATGATTTATGTCAAAGAGTGTTCTGCCTATGTTCTCTTCTAGGAGTTTTATGGCTTCAGGTCTTACATTTAGGTCTTTAATCCATTTTGAGTTTATTTTTGTATATGGTGTGAAAAAATGTTCTAATCTCATTCTTTTACATGTAGCTGTCCAGTTTTCCCAGCACCACTATTGAAGAGACTGTCTTTTCTCTATTGTATATCCTTGTCTCATTTGTTGTAGATTAATTGGCCATAGGTGAGTGGTTTTATTTCTAGGCTCTCTATTCTGTTCCAATCTCATTGTGGTTTCGATTTGCATTCCCCTGATGATTAGTGGTATTGAGTATCTTTTCATTTACCTGTTGCCATCTACGTGTCTTCTTTGGGAAAATGTCTGTTCAGGTCCTCTGCCCATTTTTTAATTGGGTTGGTTTTTTTTTGTTGTTGTTTTTTTTTGTTTGTTTTTTTTGACATTGAGTTGTGTGAGTTCTTTGTATATCTTTGTATATTTGGGATATGAAACCTTTATCAGATATATCTGTTGCAAATATCTTCTCCCTTTCAGTAAGCTGCCTTTTTGTTTTGTTGATAGTTTCCTTCACTGTGCAAAATCTTTTTAGTTTGATTAGGTCCCATTTGTTTATTTTTGCTTTGGTTTCCCTTGCCTGAGGTGACATATCCAAAAAATATTACTAAGATCAATGTCAAAGAGTGTACTCCCTTTGTGTTCTTCTAGGAGTTTTATGGTTTCAGGCCTTACATTTAAGTCTTTAATCCATTTTGAGTTTGTTTTTGTATATGGTGTGAGAAAGTAATCTAGTTTGATTCTTTTGAATGTAGCTGTTCAGTTTTCTCAATACCGGAAAATACCGCTGTCTTTTCTCCATTGTACATTCTTACCTCCTTTGTCATAGATTAATTGACCGTATAAGTGTGGGTTTATTTCTGGGCTCTCTGTTCTGTTCCGTTGATCTATGTGTCTGTTTTTGTGCCCATACCGTACTGTTTTGATTACTATGACTTTGTAATATAGTTTTAAATCAGGGCACGTGATACCTCCACCTTTGTTCTTTCTCAAGATGGTTTTGGCTATTTGGGGTCTTTTGTGTTTCCATACAAATTTTAGAATTATTTGTTCTAGTTCTGTGAAAAATACCATTGGTTTTTGTTAGGGATTCCATTGAATCTGTAGATTGTCTTTCTCGGTCTGACTTATTTCACTGAAGCGTGATACCCTCCAGGTCCATCCATGTTGTTGCAAATGGCAAGATTTCTTTCTTTTCTATGGCTGAGTCTCTGTTTTAAAGTCAATTTTGTCTGATGTAAGTATTGCCACTCCAGATTTCTTTTTGTTTCCATTTACTTGGAATACCTTTTTCCCATCTCCTTACTTTCAGTCTGTGTGTGCTATTAGATTTGAAGCGAGTCTCTTGTAGGCAACATATATATGGGTCTTCATTCTGCTTTTGCTCTCTTCCTTTGTGTTTGTTTCCTTTCTCCTTTTTGGTGTGTGTATCTATTATAGATATTCATGATTTGTGGTTACCAAGAGGTTTATAACTAACTAACTAACTAACTATCTTAAGTTGATGATCTCTTAAGTTATAACACATTCTAACAAGCCTGCATTTTATTCCCCTCCACATTTAATATTTTTGACATCATATTTCACAATGAGATATTTCCTTTTGTAATTTTCATATCTCTAGTTTTGGTCTTTTCTTTTCCACTTTGAAAAGTCCCTTTAACATTTCTTGTAAAACCTGTTTAGTTGTGCTGAACTCTTAGCTTTTGCTTGTATGTAAAACTATCTCTCCTTCAAATTTGAATTATAGCCTTGCTGGGTAGACTATTCTTGGTGTTTCCCTTTTATCACTTTAAATATATCATGCCACTCCCTTCTGGCCTGCAAAGTTTCCGCTGAAAAGCCAACTGAGAGTCTTATGCAAATTCCTTTCTATGTAACTAGTTGCTTTTTCCTTGCTGCTTTTAAGATTCTCTCGTTACCTTTAATTCTGCCATTTTAATTACAATGTGTCTTGGTATTTTTCTCTTTGCGTTCATCTTATTTGGGACTCTCTGTAATTCCTGGACTGGATATCTGTTTCCATTCCAGGCTAGGAAAATTTTCAGCTATTATTTTTTCAAGTAAATTCTCTGATGCTTTTGCCCTCTCTTCTCCTTCTGGGACCCCTATAATGCAAATGTTAGTACCCTTGATGTTGTTGCAGAGGTCTCTTAAACTATCCTTATTGAAAAAAAACTCTAGGGACTTCCCTGGTGGAGTAGTGGTTAAGAATCCGCCTGCCAATGCAGGGGACACAGGTTCGAGCCCTGCTTCAGGAAGATCCCACATGCTGCAGAGCAACTAAGCCCCTGCGCCACAACTACTGAGCCTGCGCTCTAGAGCCCTCAAGCCACATCTACTGAGCTGGCACGCCACAACTACTGAAGCCCGTGAGCCTAGATGCTGTGCTACGCAACAAGAGAAGCCACCACAATGAGAAGGCCACGCACCACAACGAAGAGTAGCTCCTGCTCGCCACAACTAGAGAAAGCCCGCGCACAGCAATGAACACCCAACACGGCCAAAAAAACCCACAAAAAAACCCCAAAAAAACAACTCTAGGGAGTTCCCTGGCGGTCCAATGGTTAAGACTCCACACTTCCACTGCAGGTGGTGTGGGTTTGATCCCTGGTTGGGGAACTAAGGTCCCACATGCTACATGGTGCAGCCCCCAGTAAATAAATAAATAAATAAAAATGTAAAAAACTATTTTTTCTGTTCAGCTTGGGTGATTTCCACTGCTTTGTCTTCCAGTTCACTGATCTGTTCCTCTGTATCGTATAATCTACTGTTGATTCCTTCTAGTGTATTTTTTCTTTCAGTTATTGCATTTTTCATCTCTGGCTCTTCTTTATGTTTTCTAACTTTTTGTTAGAAGCTTCTAACTTCTCACTCTGTTCATCCATTCTTCTCCCAAGTTCTCTGAGCATCTTTATGATCATTACCTTGAACTCTTTATTGGGTAGATCACTGATCTCCACTTTGCTTAGTTCTTTTTCGGAGGTTTTATCTTGCTCCTCTATTTGGAACATATACCTCTGTTGCCTTATTTTGCCTAATTCTCTGTTTTTATTTCTATGTATTAGGTAGGTTGGTTATGTTTCCTGATCTTGAAGTGGCCTTATGTAGGGGATGTCCTATGGGGGTTGGCAGGACACTCCCCTCTGGTCATCAGAGTTATATGCTCTAGGGGTGCCCTGTATGTGGGTTACATTGGCCCTTCTGTCACTGGGGATGTGACTGCTGTGGGTGCACTGGTAGGCGGGACCTGCCCTGGCCCAGTTGGCTGCCAGGCTCTGCCTTACGCAGAGGCTGCTTGCTGGGGGGCAGGGCTGGTCCTGGCGTGGCTGGCAGGGGCCGAGGGGGTTCCAGAGCTGGTGCGGGCTCACTGGTGTGTGGGGCTGAGTCACCGTGGGTCTGGCTTCTTGGCCTGGTGGGGGTGTGGGTCCTGAGACTGGTGCTGACCAGTTAGTGGACAGGTAAGCCCCTGGGGCTAATGGGCTAGAGGGAGGAGTCCAAGATGGAGCTTGCTAGCACCACTGTTCTCATGATAGAATGAGCTCCCCAAGTGGCTGCTGCCAGCATCTATGTCCCCAGGGTGCGCTCCAGTTACCTCCCGCCTCTCTGGAAGGCTCTCCAAGATACGCTAGTAGGTGTGACCCAGGATCTTTTCAAATTACTGCCTCTGCGCTGAGTCTCAGAGCATGTGGGATTCTGTGTGCTCCTTTGAGAGCGGAGTCTCTTTCCTACAGTCCTCCAGCTCTCCCGTGTACAAGCCGCACTGGCTTTCAAAGCCAGATGTTCTGGGGACTTATCTTCCCAGTGCAGGACCCCCTGGCTGGGGAGCCCAATATGGGTCTCAGACCCTTCACTCCTTGGGGAGAACCTCTGCAATTGTGATTATCCTCCCATTTGTGGGTCGCCTGCCTCGGGGTGTAGGTATTGACTATACTGCGTCTCCACCTCTCTGCCCATCTCATTGTGGTTCTTTATATCTTTAGCTGTGGAAAAGCGTTTCTGCTAGTCTTTGGGTCCTTCTCATTGATAGTTGTTCTGTAAATACTTGCAATTTTGGTGTACTCGTGAGAGGAGGTGAGCTCAGGCCATGGTGGCCATCCATCCACCCCCAGAATTAGTCTAAGCTCCTTTAAATCGCTTACAAACGTGTCCTCTCCTGCTGAGTCTTATCCACTTTCCAGGAGGAGACTTCCCCCTGTTACTGGGCCGTGACTGCTATATGTCTTAGTCATCCTTGCAACCTCAGTTCCTAGTGCAGAGCAGAGACCTGTGCCACGTTCTCTAAGAGGATGCTCAGTCACGTGGTACTTGCATACATCACTTGCAACCCAGAGAGTCCAGACCCGTACACCCTCTATTCCATAGAGGAGAATATTTGCGAAAGTGCCCTGGTCCCCAGGAGTTCTCTTTATGTTGGAAATGACAGGAAACCTGTCCCAACTTGGCTTAAGCAAGAGAGAGAATTTGTTGGCCCACTAGCTGAACAATCCAGGGGTACGTCAACTTCAGGTGAGGCTATGCCCAGGGTTCTACTTAATAGGGACCCAGTTTCTCTTTCCCTTACTCAGTGCCTCTTCTTCTGTGTTGGCTCCATTCTCAGATAACATACTCATCATGGCCCCCAAATGACAGTTAGCAGCTTCCAGGGAATCTCTTTCCTAGAGGACCAGTAACTACCTGCTCCAGACTTATTGACTTTGAATGGAGTAGTGCCTATCCCCAGACCCAAGGGATTTCTTAGGGTCCATGTCTTGGTTCAAGCCAATCAGCCTCTCCCCTCACCCCTTACCTCTGGGAATACAATGGCCATCAACTCCAGGGAAAAGCTCACAGATGGAGAATGGGGGAGGAGAAAATTGAAAGACATTTGCCAAAGCAGGGGAGAAAGGTGCTGGGCAACAAAAAAATGAGAAAACCCCTTACACTTGGACTTGACAGTAGATAATAGGAATGTTGGAACGGCAAGCCCAACCACCACATCTCAGTTGCACCATCTCAGGGTACAGAGATCGGCGGGAAAGTTCTGGTCCAGGGAGAGCTGGTCTAGGATAACTCCTGGCGTGTGTGCTTTGAGTGGGCATGGAGGGTACAGCTGTAATAGCACAGATGGGGCAAACTTCAAGGTAGTCGGAAAAATGGATGTTTAATTAGTTCACACATTCATTTATTCAACAGTATTTAAAAGATCCACCATGCTACACACTAACAAACAAACTAGTAGTTACTAGTGTTCCTGTCCTGGCTCTGCCGATAGCTTGTTGTGTGAACTTAGTCAAATCATTTCCCCTCTGGGCCTTAGCTTCCTCATCTGTAGAGTGAGGGTGTTGGATTTGTGTAAATGGTTCATATACTTTGGGGACCAAACAGACAGAAACTGTTGGATGAGGGAAGCAGGCAGTATGTACAGTAGAGCAAGGTGGGGCTTGTGGCTAAGTGGACAGTGTACTCCTGACTGACATGGGCAACCTATTCCCAGTGCCAGTCAGCTGTCACTAGGAGAAAGTGCCGGGGAAATATTGCCAGGTCTTCGGGGTTCTTTTCCCCAAGAAAAACAAAAAAACTGTATTTTTACATAAAATCTGATTTTTACATGTTAATATACAATCCAAAATTTTAAATAACTGCAGAGGCCAAACAAAACGTGTCTGAGGGCCGTGTACTTCTTCAGACTAGATGGTCCATAAGGTCCTCTGGCTTAGTCTCTGGTGCCCCTGACAAAGGGAGATAGGTGGTGGGGAAAAGGTGGTAGCACTTCTAGCTGTGGCTGAAAAAGAAAAAACAATCCAAATGCTAGATTAATAGATACATGCAGAACTAGGATAAGTTGGCAACAGTCTTTTCTTTCCATACATTCTGGAAGCTATCTCTTTACTCCTCCTTCCTTTCACATACCCTAATATGCTGTCTAGTCTTCATTCAGCAGAACCAATCTGTGTCTATGTGATTGGACCCTTCTAGGGATAGTGCTGAAGGAAGGAACTCCCAAAAAGGGAAGCTACTTCACCTTCAACCATCCATCCATCCATCCATCCATCCATCCATCCACATATCCATCCATCCATGCAACCACTGGTTTTCAAATTGTTGAGTGTCAGTTTATGTTTCATACCATGCTAGGTACCAGGAACCCTTTATTCAGTTGATGGCCCCAGTTAAACCCTGGGGAGAAAGATAATTTTTTCTTTTTTTTTCCGCCATGCCGTATGGCATGTGGGATCTTAGTTCCCTGACCAGGGATCGAACCTGTGCCCTGTGCATTGGGAGCGTGGAGTCTTAACCACTGGATTGCCAGGGAAGTCCCAAAGATAATTTTTTCTAAGGTACCTCATCAGAGCTCTTTTGTTAATGCCCTAGATGTGTCTCTCAATCAGGAGCTAAGCGCTCATAGAAGCATTCAGGGCATAAGCTCCTCACCTAAAGACTCAATGATTTAAGGACCCTTCCTGCTTGCAACTCCTCCTTAATAAATATATTGTAAAGGTAAATTCTCTACTCTTCTTTGGCCTTCCAGAAAGGTTAGCAGATGGGAGTGGGGTCCACAGAGAATATGCTCTACCTGGCAAACAGGGTGTTTTGAAGGCTGATTTTAGAGCTGCAAGCACCTAGTTGATATGCCAACCCCTCCTTCTATATATCCTATTAAGCAATTAACTGAATAAGGAGATCCTGAAAGTCACAGACTGCTTTTTCTCTGTTCCTCGATTTGTGGTTGTTTTCTTTCCCCTGACAGTCTCAGGAGACTGAGCCAGGGTCTCCATGTTACAAGTACATCTTGTGTATTTAATCTGGAGCCCTTAATAAACTTGGGGGTAGGGTAGAGGCTGCAAGGGAAGCACTGAATTAAAAACCACATCCTGGGGTAATGAGATCTCTATGTAGCCTCGCTTACTTCTTTTCCCACTCCCCGACTTTGCTCCTTTGCCCTCCTTTTTTGGAAAGAAACACATCTCTGCTTGCCTAGTGGAAGTCTGTGGAAAATCCAGTTCATAATCCACAGTAACCTTGTTGACAGACACCCATCCCCCAGTGGGAGAGCTGCCTGGTGAGAACATATTCATTTACGATCACGTTTGGGTGACTGCAAGCTTGCTCTTCAGGCAGAGTGGAGATGGTCAGGAAGGAAAGATGGGAGGATTCTCCTACCAGTGGAGAACCTGGAGGGGACAGGGCATCTGCCTCCATCTCTGGGGGTGTGGAATGGAAGAAGACTCTGAGTGACGTGACCCTTGGGAGATCTCCTGGTGGCGAAAGCCAGGGAGCAGATCTGAATGCCGGGAGACTTTCTATATAGGGTCTGGCTGACTCAGAATAAATTCAAGTCCCAATTCTCCAGGGTTAGCAGTGTAGAGCGAAACTTCACTTCCAGGTCACGAATGGATTCTGAAGTCTCAAATTTCCCCCGGGATTCTGCTTCCTTTGGCTCTGTCACTAAAGAGCTCCGTGGCCACTCCCCGTTGGCTTTAGGTGGCTGGTCCAGCCTGAGCTGAAACTGGGATCATTGCCTCAATTTCCCTAAACACAGCTGAGTCAAGATTGGGGTATTTAACAAAGCATTGCACAAGCTTCAGGGATGAGGAAAGGGAAATAAACACAGAAACTAACATGAAACCAACGCCTGTGCCAGCTGGAGGGTCTCCCCACCCCGCTCAGGGCTCTATCCTGACCTTTCACATGTGACAGGGGTCACCTTTTCCCACCTTCTCTGTCCTGGGACATAGCCTTACCTTGGGGGACACAAAGGATAACTTCCTAGGACAACGTCAAATAAACTCCTATAAGAGATAAACAGACAGGAGCAGGAAGCTTGATTCGTGACCCTCCTTCAGCTGTTTTCCTGGACTTTGGGGTGTTCTCTTTGGCAGCAGCATAAGGTCATGAGGCCCTCCATGAGAACAAGGTCCCCACTGTTGCATCTTGGTGGATTCTTTTTTACTCTTTTATTTCTCAAATTGTTCAGAAACCAGACTTTTTATTGGGCCCCCCACCAGAGACACCGATTTATTGGGGCTCCCACCAGAGACACACCGTTGGAATCAAGATACAAATGTAATGGAGAAAACCCCCAAGCCATCCAAATGAGCTTAGTTCATTAAATTATTATGTTTCTTGGCAGGTCCTTGATCGAGCCTTCCTTCCTGGGTTTGTCTTCTCCATAAATCACGGTAAGGTTGGGGGTACTGAGGAAGCCTGGCTCACCCCCAGCGCTCCTGGGTGAGGGCAGAGCAGAGCTCCCAGCAGTTCAGCTGTGGAGCCAGTTTCCCCAGGGAGTAAGAGAGGTCATGGTCTTTCTTTATGGGCTTCTTGGAATCCTGTGATCACAGGAGAGGGCTGGGGTGAGGGCTGTTGGCCTCTGGATCTCCCCTTACGCTGAGGATAAGTGATGTGGCTGTGATCACTGGCTACCTGGTTAGGCCTCCTGACCGGTGGCTTGATCTCTGCTTCCGTGGGGGGGTCTTATTCATTTTCTCAAGTTCAGCTCCCGCTCCTGGGAAGCATCGTATAGGCTACCGGGGATGCAGCACTGAGAAGCCCAGACTGGACTCCTCCTTTGTGAAACTTACATCCCACTGGGGGAGCAGACATCCAGGTACCAAGTAAGGGTCTTAAGGTTCAATCCCCATAGTTTTGTGCTAAACGGGTTCCAAATAGTCCAATTATAAAATGAGAGACCACGCTCCTGTGAAGTTAATGAAAAGTGTATTATCTGGTGGGGCATGTTGATAATGGGGGAGGCTATGCAATGTGGAGTCGGGCTGTACGGGAAATCTCTGCATCTTCTGTTCAATGTTGCTATGAACCTAAAGCTGCTCTAAAAAAATGTTTATTGAAAAATTCCGAATGAAAAAATGAATTCCGAGTGAATAAACAACAAGGTCCTATTGTATAGCACCAGGAACTATATTCAATATAGTAATAAGTATATAGTAATAGTAATATTCAATATTACTAATTGAGTATAATAATATTCAATATAGTAATAAACCATAATGGAAAAGAAAAAAATATTCTGGTTTGGGAACACGGTTTCTTAGCATCATCAAGAAAAGGAGGACTTAGGTAGCTATAGTCACTGTTCTAAAAGAAGTTCTGCATAAAATAAATTTTAAAATGTAGTAAGTACCTTTGCTATGCTTCTAAAAATCCTGAGCTATGGCACTGCTCTCAGCGAGGCAGCCCAATCCAGAGCTTTAATAGATGCCCTGTATGAAATAATTTTAAAAGACATATTAAATGATTTTCATAGTCAAATGTCGTAGTATAAGAATACTCTGAAATTGATACATTTTTAGTTTGGGGACTGATTTTTGTTTTGCAAGCGGAAATAAAGCAAACATCGAATTTAAAAAGTGGATTATTTTCCTGGCACAAAATGTAAAGACAGTTCAAATTACACTGTGCATAATTAAACTGGCACTGACGTGAGAAAGTCCCGAAGCGTCACAGGCTGTGCTTCCTGGACATCCTGTCCCTGCCCCCAAAGACGTGAACTTGAGTATTTCCTTGTTCACCAGCAGCTGATGGTGGGGGGGGGGGGGTGGGTAGCTGGAAGGCACAAGGAAACCCCCAACTGTGCTCTGTCTGAATGAATGTTATGGCAGGATTTTCCTGTGATTCAAGCTCTATGATAAATGCTCCCAGGGTCTGAGACAGAATAGCAGAGGGCCCTGGGTGAAGAGGACCCCTAGGGAAGCTTCTCCCAGGGGCTGATGTTTGCGCAAGAGCCTAAATGACGTATGGAAGGAGTTCGAGATTGGAATGAGGGGTAGGTGGGCTGCAGGGCTGTGGGCGGAGGAAGGAGACGGTGCTCGTGGGAATCCCAGATGAGACCAGAGGCAGCGGTCCTGAGACCGCGGCTGGGGGAGCCCAGCACCCAGGCCAGGCCTGTTCTCCTCCAGTGAAAGCCGGCATCTGCATCTAGCTGCTTCTCTTCAGGTACCAACTGCAGTGTTCATCGTCTGTTTGCTGCATTGTTCTGACTTGGGCCCATCCTGACCTCTTTCTTTCTACCTCCCCCTCAACCCTAGGAAGTAGGTTCTGCTCTCATCCCATTTTACTGCAAGGAGACTGAGACACAGCTTAGGTGAGCTGCCCAAGGTCACACAGAGGGTCAAACTCAGGCATTCTGGCTCAGAGCTGTGCTCTTAAGCAAGGCCACCTGAAAGTGCCCCTCACTGGGGCACCGCCTCACGGCTCCTGTCCCCCCCCACCCCCAGCCCTGCCAGGGCTGGCCTTGTGGGTGTGTCTCCACCTCCCTCACCTTTATGGCCCCTGCTGGGACATCAGCATGTGCCCAGGCCTGGCCGGGGTGGTGCTGGGAGGAGCAGGAGGGGAAGGCTTAGTGAGTGCAGCCGCTCACCACCCCTCCCCTGCCCCCCAGGGGCCTACGGAGCGTGTATGCGGGCTGCAGGGCAGGGGCCTTCCTGAGACTTCTCACCCATGCTGGGCTCTGATCCCCACCATCATCATTCTCACTGAGCACCAACTCCGTGTCAGACTCTGGGCTAATGCTTTCATTTCAAGACGACCCTGTGAGCAGGATACAGGTTCCAGCTATGGCTTTTGTGACCTTAGGGTGACAAGGGGTATTTGTTGCTTGGATACCCAGAGATTGGGGTTTGGGGATGCAGAGACATCAAGGCAGCTCTAGCAATGGCCTTTCTGCTGTCTCTGCTTCTCTCTGCATCCATTCCCCTCTCAGCCAGCCAGACTGCTCCACTCACTTAGATTTCTGCTTCCCTGTAAGTCCTGTGGCATGAAGCCCACTGTGGCAGCCTCAGCCCTCACATTATGTGGTCTTTTTTTTTTTTTTGATGTGGACCATTTTTAAAGTCTTTATTGAATTTGTTACATGACTGCTTCTGTTTTATGTTTTGTTTTTTTGGCCATGGGGCGTGTGGGATCTTAGCTCCCCGACCAGGGATCGAACCCACACCCCCTGCCTTGGTCCAGTCCCAACCACTGGACCGCCAGGGAAGTCCCATCACGTGGTCTTTTGCTCTCAACCCTCATTTCCTGCTGTATCTGTTAGTTCAAGAGGAAGAGGGAGACCCCACCCAGGGCCTGTGGTCACTTGGAGTGACCATGGGACTGCCCTTGAACTTGGCTGGACAAGCAGTGATAGTTGTCACTACTGCAATGTCACAATTTGCATTTTACAGAAGGGGAAGCTAGGATCCGGAGGAGTTAAGTAACCTGCCTAAGGTCACACAGCAAGTTGGGGACAGGACTGAAATTAGGAAGAACTCAGAGCCACCAGACTCCACAGCCTCTTGCATCAGATGTTGGGGGTCCCCAGGCCTAAATTCTAACTTGAGATGCCTCCACTCATTTTCTCCACCCTTACGTTCTGTCCCCCCAGGCCTCTCTGTGCTCTGTTCCTTCTCTTGTTCCTGGAAGGGTAACTCCTCAACACACCTCAACTCCCAACCAGCTGGGCAGAGAAGGAAGACCCAGGGTCTGGGAGGCACCCAGGGGCACCCTGGAGTAAGCAGAGTGGTGGTGCTGGAGGGGGAGAAGATGCTTCCTTGAAAGGATGTTCCTATTTTGGACAGGCTGCCCCCCCTCAGGCCCTGGGTCCCTAATGGGACAGTGCTGGTCCTTTTTTTTTTGGAACTCTTGGTCAACTTTATTCCTGTCTCATATTTGTTGGCAGCAGGTGGTGCTAAAATCATGGAAAGTTTAATAGCAAATCTCGTGAGGCAGTTTGAAGGAAGAGCAAAGAGAACTGGCCCATGGAGCAGGCAGCAAGGGGCCGTCAGGATGGCCTCACTTGCATGAGGGGCTGGCAGACAGTGCTAGTCTTTGACAGGCTGTTGCTGGCATTTCAGGTGGTTCTCTGGACTTCTGGCCACGCCTCCCTCCCACGGCTCTCATTCTGACCCTCTCCTGCCAGGTGGATCCCCAGTTCACAGCACCAAGAGCCTGGACCAGAAAAACTAGAGAAATGGCCAGAAGTAGAGGGTTCAGTGGTATCAGTTAAGGGGTTAATGTCGTCATTTATTCAACAGTTTTATATTGAGCACCTACTTTGCGGCAGGATCTCTGCTAAGACGTCTCATGGTAAACCAGAGAGGTGGTGCCCCCTCAAGGGTTGTTCCTTAATGCAATCACTTCTACAGTAGTAACATAATCATAATAGCTACTAAGTACTTTTTTGAATTTCCTTTGACAGGCACTGTGCTAAGTTGCTTTGTGGGGAATTTCTTACTTGATTTTCAAAATAATCTTATGAAATAGGTACTATTAAAACCTTCATTTTTTTCCTGAGGGTGTAAGTACAGCATGGTGACTATAGGTAATAACACTGCCTTGTATATTTGAAAATTGCTAAGCGAGTACATCTTAAAAGTTCCCATCACAGGAAAAACAGATTTGTAATTATGTGTGGTAATTGATGTTAACCAGACTTATTGTGGTGATCATTTCACAATATATACAAATATTGAATCATCACATTGCATACCCCAAACTAATATAAAGTTGGACGTCAATTATAGCTCAGTAATTACAAAAGACGATTAACAAATTTGGGGGATGTAATGTACAGCATGGTGATTATAGCTAATACTGTATCATGTACTTGAGTGTGGCTAAGAGAGTAGATCTGAAATGTTCTCACCACAAACAAGAAATGGTAATCATGTGACAGGAAGGTGTGTTAGCTAAGCTATGGTGGTCATCATCTTGTAATATATGTGTATCAAATCAACATGTTGTACACCTTAAACTTACACACTGTTCTATGTAAATTATATCTCAAGAAAGCTGAAAAAAAAAAAAGAAAAACCAAAACCAAAACAAATGAAAAACCCTCTCCATTTACATTTTCTCTAACTGATACTTAGAGAAGGCAAGTAAGTTATTCAGGGTCCCTCAGCTGGTCAGTGAAGGCGCCAGGATTTGCAGGCCTGACTCTGGAGCCCACACTGTCAGTCACAACTACACCACATCTTTAGAACTTCAGCAGAGGTGGGAGGTGGGGGGAAGGGGAGTGGTGGGGTGGGGTGGGGGCATAGCACTCATAACCTTGGGAGTTCAAGGAAGTCTTCCCAGATGGAGTGACACCTAAGGCTTTGTTACTCCTGGAGGAGGTAAGTTAAGCAGCTTAAAACGTGTGGGAGGAATTGTATGGGGATGGGTGTGGGGAGGGGAAGGGTGTTCCAGGCAAGGGAAACGGCATGTGCAAAGGCCTGGAGCACCTACTCTGTATCCCACCTGGTTGGTGCCAGGTGAGGAGATGGAACACTTACCTTCTAGGACCATGAGCGTCTCAAGAACAAGCACTGTGCTTACTTGCCTGTGTATTCCCAGCACCCAGCCTGGTGTCCGGTACATAGCAGGGCTCAAGAATAATTCTGGACCAGGGAACTTTAAGGGGAGGTGCTCGGTGACAGGGAAGAGGGACCAAGCTGGGAAACTGCCACACCCCTTCCTGGCAGCACCTTCCCTCGTGCCTTGGGGACATAGCAGGAAGACGGGCCCTTCCCACAGACCCTAGCTTGGACATGGTGTCCGAATGTCATTCAGCCAGTGGCTCCTAACATTTCTGAGGCCGCATATGCCTTTGAATGGTTTGGGAAAGCATTTCCTGCAGAAAGGGCACCTGCTGCACCCACATGGTTCGACCTGGAGGCCCTCTCCCTTGAGGCCCACCTGGGAGGCTCCCCCTAGTGGAGTCTAGACCCTCTTCCTCCCACCCCTGCCTGGCCCTTCTCCCTCCTGACTCTCTGACACCTGCTGGGTTAGGTGACCCAGCCCAACCTGGGAAAACTCCTCACCCATCTCTGCCTCTCCCCTCTCTCTCTTTCTCTCTCCCTCCCTCCCTCCCTCCCTCCTACGCACAGCTGGGCCTGAAACAGCCTGCTCCCAGCCTAGGCAGTCCTAACTCAGGCTCCTAGACCTTGAACCTGAGTGGCTGCCATGATGCCGGAGGCCTCCAGTCCCCTGGGCCCCTCCCATCAGCCAGCTTTGCTCTACCCTGGCCCCTCCCTGTCTCTCCTGATTCTGCCAGTGGCCTGGGAAAATCCAGAGTGGCCAGGATCTCCAGTGGGAGTGGCCCCCATTCCTGTCCACGGCTCAACCAGCCCTGCCCTCCCTCCCGCCCTCCCGCCCTCCCCCTTCTGTTTTCTCCTCAATCCTCTCCTGTTTTCATTTTCCTTTCTAGTCTGCTCAGATGACATTACTTCTATCATTCTCCTGCTAACTCTAAATTCCCTTACCAGTTTGCCCCTTTGCTGGTCCTGCTGAGTCAAACCCCAGCCCTGGATGGCTGTGGGGCAGAATCACTCCAAAGGGGAGTCTGTTGTTTATCCATGTGTGCGTTTCCCTCCCCCCTCCCACTTGTGCTCCAAAATCCCCTTCCATCCCTCACTTGCAGGGCTGTTTTCCATTTCCCCAGAGATGAAGGGAAGAGAGACGACGGTGACTGAAGGAGAACCAGGGGCAGGAGCGGGGAGCGGGAGGAGGAAAGGGACTGAAGTACTCTGCATTACTCAGCAGTACTCCAGCGTGACCCCTCCCCTCGAGGCCTTGGCTGCCCGTGTGGACATCCTCGGCTGGCCCGCTGAGGCCGGGGGCTTGGCTGCCCTATGGGGCTGGATGCAGAACAGGCCTTCGCCCCTTGCTCCCTCAGCCCGAAGGAAGGTAGACTGAACCGAGCTGGCGGGAGGATTCCTGCCACACAGGGCAGGGCTGGACGGCCCTGCACACCCAGCTGCCCTCTGTCCTGCACTGGCTTGAGGGCTGCGCCTTGGGGCAGCCGGGGCCCTCTCCTTCACCATCGCATCAGGGCTTTCACCGGAGTGTGTACTCCTGCTTAGAAGCCCCGCTATGTGTCTCTATAGTGACGATTTCAAACATCCAACTCTTTCCCCCTCCCCACTGGGCCCAGGTCCGCGGAGAGCCACCATCTACTCGGTTTCCAGTTTCCAAAGTTCCAGTACGCAGCCTCCTGGCACCTGCAGCCACCCTTCCCGAGAGAGCCCTCTGCCCACCTCCCCTCCCCCTTCAGGGACTTGGATTATCGATGGGCACTTTTCTTGCCTGTATCTTCACCCTGTCTCCTCCTCCTGGCTTCTTCCCACCAGCATTTAAATATCCACAGACTTTCTCCATCTTAAAAATATTCTGAATCTTTCTTTCCCCGTTTCCACGTCACAGACAAATTTCTTGAAAGGGTGGTCCTTAGTGACACCTCCCTTTCTTCATCTCTCTACCCTCTGAGACCAACTCTGATCTTGCAGCTCTACTGCTGCCGAGATGACCGATGGATGGTCTCCATGTCACCAAACCGAATATACCCCCGAATATCCCCTCTCGAATATCCCCTTGTCCTTTCTACAACTCAGCAGTTAGGTAATAGCTGACTCTTTCCTTCCTCTTGAAACATTCTCTTTCCTCTGGGTCCAGGGCACAGACTTCTCTGGGTTTTTTCCTTTGTCGTCCTGTGCTTGTCTGGTGGGCCATGGACTCTGTAGCTCCTCCAGACGTGGTCCCGGCCCACGGCGCCACCCACATATCTCCCAGTGATGTCTTCTATTCCCACAACGTCAGTTCTCCTCTGTCGAGTGAGAACCCCAGTCAAGGCTTGAGCATGCTAGGTATCCCATACAGCCACCCGCCTGCCTTGGGTATCTCACAGGGACCTCATACCCAGGGTGTGCAAAACCCAATCTCTGATCTTCTTCCCCAACCTGTTCCCTCAGGAATCACCTCTAGTACCTCCCTTTCCTCTCGCCCCGCATTCCATGCATCGCCAGGGTCTCACAGCACCACAGCCGCCCTCTTCTCCCCGCTGTCCCTGCCTTGTCCGCATCCCCCCCTCCCTTCTCACCTGGTGCTCTCTCCCCTGGTACTGCCCCACCCCATCTCAACTTCCCCTGATCCACTTCTTTTTTTTTTTTTTAGTACATTTATTTATTTTCTTTATTTATTTTTGGCTGCGTTGGGTCTTCGTTGCTGCTCACGGGCTTTCTCTAGTTGCGGTGTGCGGGCTTCTCATTGCGGTGGCTTCTCTTGTTGCGGAGCATGGGCTCTAGGCATGCGGGCTTCAGTAGTTGTGGCATGTGGGCTCAATAGTTGTGGCTCGTGGGCTCTAGAGCGCAGGCTCAGTAGTTGTGGCGCACGGGCTTAGTTACTCCGTGGCATGTGGGATCTTCCCGGACCAGGGCTCGAACCCGTGTCCCCTGCATTGGCAGGCGGATTCTTAACCACTGTGCCACAAGGGAAGTTCCCCCCTGATCCGCTTCTGATCACACCTCTCCCTGTTGAAAACCCATCAAAGGCCTCCCGGGGCTGTTAGGAACTAATGCAACCCCTATATGACCTCTAAGGCCCCCCTTCCCTGCATGCTCTGCATTCCAGCCCCGACTGGCTTCACTCCCCTGAACTCAGCCCCCCACCTTGAACACTTCATCTGCCTGGCCTGCCTTCCTCCACCACCTCCGCCTGGAGTTGGTCAGTGAGCATCCCTGCGCGGGGCACACTGGGCAGGCGCGGAGGAAGCAAGAGGCAAGGGCCCGGGGGCTGTCCTTGGCGAGCTCCTCACCCGACGGGAGGGATGGGACAGGCCAGAGACCCGGGAGCGAGGGCGACATGCACGCACAAACCTTCACGGGGGCCTTCCCCGTGGGGACACCAGGTAAGGGCGCGGTGACTTTGCTGAGGCCAATCCCGAGACATCGTCCAATGTCGCTGTCATCGTCATTGTCATCAGCAGCATGCTCACAGCTACTGTTTATTGAACACCAGCTCTGTGCCCTGCCCTGCCACAGGTGCTTTATACACATCACTCATCAGCCCTCCCCGCTGCCCTGACACTCAGCAAGGGTGATGACGTCGCCTCTTTGGGATCTGTTTTGGGCTGAATTGTGTCCCCCTAGAATTCATAGGTTGAGGTCCTCACCCCCAGTACCTCAGAATGTGACTGTATTTGGTGACAGGGCCTTTAAAGAGGTGATCAAGGTGAACCCTGAGGACATTATAGTAAATGAAATCAGCCAGACACAGAAAGACAAATATTATATGATTCCACTTACGTGAAGTACTTAGAATAGTCAAATTGAGAGACAGAAAGTAGAATAGTCGTTATTAGGGCCTGTGGAAGGGAGTAATGGGGAGTTAGTGTAAATGAGTACAGAATTTCAGTTCGGGAAGATGATGAAAAAGTTCTGGAGGTGGATATGGTAATGGCTGCACAACAGTGTGAATGTACTTAATGTCACTACATGTACACTTAGAATTGGCTAAAATGGTAAATTTTATGTATATTTTACCACAATAAAAAAGCGTTAATCATAAAATTAAAGATCCATAAACTGGGCTTCAAAATGTAAAAAAAAGAGGTGAACAAGGTAAAAAGAAGCCATATGGTGGGTCTTAATCCACTATGACTGGTGGTCCTCTAAGAGGAGGAGATCAGGACACAGAGGGAAGTTAGAGGGAGCAGACAGCCATCTGCAAGCCAAGGAGAGAGGCAGCGGAAAAAACCAGGCCTGCCGACAGCTTGCTCTGGGACTGCTAGCCTCCAGAACTGTGAGAAAATAAATCTCTGTTGTGCAAGCTGCCCAGTCTGTGGCACTTTTTATGGTAGCCAAGCAAACTAATACAGGATTCGAGAGCTGGGAGAGACCTCAGAAGTCATCTCATGATCTAACCATTTCTTTTTACTGAAGTGGAGATGAGGTCTGGGAGGGAAAGCCCAAGGCCACAAACAAGTCACAGAGAGACTCCCAGCCCAAGGCCGGCTTCTCAGACTGGGGGACCCTAGGACTGAGGCGCTGGGGCAAGACGAGGCTGGGGGAGTGTGGGTGGGGGAGCTTTTGGAGGAGGGAGAGGGCGCCCCCTACTGGGGCAGAGAGGGAGCAGTGTGCTCAGGTGAGCAGGAGACCCAGACAGTAGTCTGAGGATGTGTGCCGGGGTGTGTGTGTGTGCGTGTTTTGTGTATGCGTGTGCGCATGCGCGCGTGCACACGTGTGCTGGTGGCTTGGAGACGGAAGACAGGGAACACATCGTCCCCTCCCTGCCAGGAGCACATTGGGAGGAGGAAAGGTGACATCTAGGAGCCCGAGAGGTGCCTCAGCAGTTTCCTGGCCCAGGAGGGCTGGCTGAGGGCGTAGGGGCCCTCGGGTGGAGGAGGGAGAGGGGAAGAGAGCAGGCTGGACGCAGGAAGAGGGATGGCCGCTTGACCCTCCCCCCAGTTGCCCTAATGGAAATTGTTTCAAGAACTTGAGAGGATTCAGCTCACTAGGAGGAAGACATGACCAAGAGTCAGCTCTGTCCGGAGCCATGCTGAGCTACCCCAGGAGGTGTGGAAGGGGCAGAATTCATTCAACAAACATTGACTCAGCTCCAGACTCGTGCAGGCTCACGGGGGCTGGGATCCAGCAGTGACCAGCACAGACGCGGTCCGACCCCCGCAGAGCTCACCCTCCTCTGGACGGCAGGCACTGAGAACATAATCACGGCGTTGAGAGCACGTTAGCATCCTGACGGATGCTAAGGAGAGGGTCAGAGGGCTATTCAAGCATTAACCCAGGGGGGCTTCAGGACAGGCTTCAGGGCAGGAAGGAGGAGGCGGCATTTGCGGCAGAGGGAGTGGTCCGTGGTGGGGGAGGGCTGCCTGGCTGGAGGGAGTGAGGCGTGGCGATGGGCAGCTGCAGATAGAGGCTGGTCATCAGGGCAGTTCAGACCGTGGTGAGGACTTTGAACTTTGCCCTGAGAGCAATTCAAAGCACTGGATGGGTTTAGGCAGGGGAATGACACGAGTCCATCCGTATATATTGAAGCTTGGGGTTGGTGGTGGGGTGGAGGTGAAGGATGACGGTGACAAGGCCCAGGGAGATGGGATGGTGCAGAGAGCAGTACCTGGACTCACGTAGGGCAGAGTCTACTGGAAGTTGACTGGGTTGGGAGTGGTGGAGGCTGGCTGAGGGGAGCTGGCTGTGTGCCCGGGTCACCCACTGTGTGAAGATCTGGAGTCGCCGCTGGGTACGTAGAATGTTAGGTCCCTGAAGACATCCAGGAGGAGATCAGGAGAAGGCATGTGGATGGACTGATCTGGAACTCGGGAGAAAGATCTCGGCAAAAGACTTAACTTGAGAAATAAGTCTAGGTCACAGGAATGAATGTGAACACTCGGGAAATATGTATAAAGTAAAAGAGAAGAGGCCTGAGATGGAGCTTTGAGAAATACACACACCTACAGGATAGTCACTGGAAGAGGAGCGTCTCTGAGTTTTCTTGTCTGTAAAATGGGTACGATAATGCAAGTTGACGTAAGGATTAGGTGAGATGGAATAAATATATAAAGTGTTTGACACAGGGTTGGTGCTCATTGATGGATCTTGTATGTGTAGCATGTTTCCACAGTGGCCTTCTTCCTGGGTCATGTTGGTTTATTAACTTCCCTTCAAGAGAAGTGACCAGAGGCCTGGACTTCATCGCTGATGACGGTCCTGCACCGGACATTAGGTTCTATTAATGCAGCCCAAGGTTGCACTTGTGATTTTAGCACTGCTGTCTGCTGGTAAGCGTGGGCTCAGACCTCTGTATCTTTGTGAGGGATGCTTTGAATCTAAGAGCCTACAAGGGAAGATGTAAGGGAGGGGACCAGGTCCTGTGTCGGGAGCCAAGGGCAGTCCTCGGACCTAGCATCTGCTCATGTCCTTTACAGAAAGGGCAGGGAAATTGGCCGGCATCCCCAGGCTCTGCGCTTCTACGCTCCGGGCTTTCCAGGCGGGTGTCAGGAAAGGGGGAACGAGGATGGTGATGGGGAATGTGGAGGGAAGGGGCGGGTTTGAGGAGATGCTGGGATGAGGAGGGGGTCTCCAGGCTAGGGTGTGGATGCTCTGGGTTCCCTCACCCAAGTCTCTTACACCTTCAGCGAGCCTGGGTCTTTGTCTGCTGCTTCTGATGGAGGGAGTCAGCCTTTGTCTTTGGGGAGCTGGGCTCCTGGCTGAAGGGCCGTGGCTGGAGCAACACCGCCCCCTCATGGCTTGCTCTGCAAGTGCAGTCATTGGACCCCCTCCCAGAGCTGGGAGCTGCCTTCCGGCACCCCACCCAATCTCTTCTGGGGTCCACAGGCTGGCTCCGGATCAGCTGATCAGCTGACTTTGTAGTCCTTGGCTGTCTTTGGCAGCCTATCCTGTGTACCTAGGGGTATCGCTTTGTTCCTGGCTTATGTTAGCTGTCGCTGCCTGCTACATCTCTGTCCTGCTGCCTTGGGCTGCCTGTCCCTGTGTCTGTGATTAGCACCTCCTGTCTCTCTTTCCATCAGTCTCTGCCCGGGTCTCTGTTTCTGCATCTTCTTCTGTCTCTGACTTGCTCCCTGCCCCCACTCCACTGTCCCTGTGTCCTGGAGCTGGGGTCACAGCTGCCCTCCCCCCAGAGTTGGACTGATTCTTGAGAAGACTGGTCTTTTTAGCTTTTTCCACGATGAGTCAGGAACTCCTTGAGGGATGAGGGCTGAGACCCCGCCCAGCAGCGGCCTCAGAGAGGATGTGGGAGGTCAGAGGAGTCTTGGGCTGGGCTGAGGGCTGTGACAAGAGACTTTCCCAAATATACTCATGGGGCCAGCAGGAGGCTGGGCGCATTCCTGCCATGTCTAGGCAGCAGGATGAGTGAACGGCTGACCACCAACGTGGAGCGGGGCTGTTCTGGCGGCCGTCTCTGTGCAGACCCTTCCCACTCTCCTCAATCCTCACCACGCTTTCTGCTGTCTCAGGGCCTTTGCACAAACTGTTTCTCCTTGAAATGGTCTTTCCCCCGAGGCCTTAGAAAGCACTGCCTTTAGGAAGTCCTCCTGGATCCACAGTGTCTGGGATGGGGCCCTCCCCTGTGCCAGGGCAGCATCCTCTGTACTTGGTTTCATGTTACCTGGTTGCAATTCCGCCTCCCTGACTTTTGTGTCTGTTCTGGGGAGGGGCGGGTGGGAGCTTTCACGTGTGTAGGCAGGGAAGCAGCAAGTGCTGGGGACAGGGAGGGGAGGGGGGAACGTGGATGACCCAATGGTGGCACCCTCCCCCCGACCCCCGCCTGTTCTGCCTGCTTCTGTCCTGTTCTTTCTTCCCCCAGGTTTCTTGATATCTTTGTGCCAGAGGCCCTAGAAGTTCCGGGAAAATCCTTCTGGCCTCTGGCCCAGGAACAGGCTCCGAGGAGGCGGTGGGGAAGGGCTGCCTGCTGTCATCTGTCTGTTGAATCCTCTGAGTTGGCAGCACAGGGGCTGGAGGCCTCCTGTGGGCAGCCTGGGACTGGGATAGAGGGAGGAGTAGGGGGGCCGGGGGCACTTGTAGCCTGAGTCCTCTTTGGGGGCGCGGCCGTGTCTCAGCGTGGTTGCGTGGCATGGGCGTGCTGGAGGGAGAGCCTTCCCGGGTACTCACCTTGGCTACGGGTCTGCCTACAGCTTGGAGCTGGCCCTGGGACCACAGACCTCCCTAGTACCTTGCGAGAGGGTCAAGGTCCAGCGCTCCCCCAGAGAGCTCCTAAATCTATTCCAGGAAAGGGAAAAGGAAACACTCAGAGGGTGACCTCTGGGGCATGGAGGATGAGGGACCCACCCCCCCTTCCCCCCTTTATTTTCTATGGGCCACCTGGGCCTCCTTTGAAGTCTGAGGCCTGCGGTTGCCTGGCTGTGTGACCCTGAGTGATGGGGCTGGGAGGCTGGGAGGCTCTGCTGAGAAGTGATGGCCATTGTGGATGATGAGGGGCTGTGGTGGGGAGGTGGGGGGAATGCTGGCTGGGGGCTCAGGAGCTGGCGCTGAATCCACCGGTGGAATCTAGCCCAGGACCCCTTGGATGGCAGACCTGAGGCCACTCACTGCCTTGGCACGGAGGGTTGGCTCCAGAGCTGAGGCTGGAAGCCCAGGGCTGGGGCAGGACAGGGCTGGGGCTGCATCTGAGTCCCAGCGCAGAATCCTGGTTCACCCAGAGGAGACGGAATGAGGAGAGGCATGGGCTGTGGACTCAGGAGTGGAGTTCAGGTCCCAGCTGGCGACAAAGGCCCTGTCCCTGGCCTCTCTGGTCCTCGGGCTCCTCATCTGCAAGGAACGAGGAGGCCAATTCCTGTGGGGCACTGTGAACGGATGTGTGAATGTGCCTGCTGGCGGCAGTGCCAAGGGGTCCCCTCCCTCCTCCTTCCACTGGCTTTTTGTCCCCCAGGTTGTTCTGGCGCTTTCCAGCTGGATGGATGAGCACTGTGGGAGGGCACCCCCCACCCCCCGGCCGCCGCAGCCCCAGGAGACCAGAGACACCGCTCAGCCCCACCCCTCCCTGCGTCCGTGAGGCCCAGACAGGCTCACCCGGCCCGCGCTGCCACGTGTAGCCACCACGTGCCGCCCACATGGCACGTGATCTCCTCCACCTGTGGCGGCCACCTGGGTGCCAAGACTTTTGACTGGGTGACAGGAGCAGCCCCCCCACCTTCCATGAAGCTGGGCAGGGGTAGCCCCCGCGGAGCCCACGGCACAGGGTGTGGGCTGTTGTCCCCTGGAGCCATGTTGATCGGACAGTCGGGTGAAGTGTCAGTCTGTGCCTGTGGTTGGGTGAGACCCGCATTCCCAGCTCCCGAAGGCCCAGGAGGGCAGGCGTCTCAGAAGCTCTCCCACCTTCCACCCTGGCCTTCACGTCCCACCACTGACAGTCACCCCACTGCGATGAGCACTGGCTTCACCTTTTTTTTTTTTTTAAATAAATTTATTTATTTATTTGTTTATTTTTGGCTGTGTTGGGTCTTTGTTGCTGCGCCTGGGCTTTCTCTAGTTGCGGCGAGCGGGGGCTACTCTTCGTTGCGGTGCGCGGGCTTCTCATTGCGGTTCCTTCTCTTGTTGCGGAGCATGGGCTCTAGAGCACAGGCTCAGTAGTTGTGGCATGCGGGCTCAGTAGTTGTGGCACGTGGGCTATAGAGTGCGGGCTCAGTAGTTGTGGCATGCGGGCTCAGTAGTTGTGGCTCACGGGATCTAGAGCGCAGGCTCAGTAGTTGTGGTGCACGGGCTTAGTTGCTCCGCGGCATGTGGGATCTTCCCGGACCAGGGCTCAAACCTGTGTCCCCTGCATTGGCAGGCGGATTCTTAACTACTGCGCCACCAGGGAAGTCCCTACTGGCTTCACATTAATTCTCGTCCTGAAGTGGTGGTCGGATGCTGTCTAGTGCACCCACCCCCTCATTTTATAGATGAGGAAACCAATGCCCAGAGGGCAAGGCACAGCCCATGGGGCCACGGTGGACTGGGGGATTGGGGGACAGAGCGATTAATTCAACAAACACGATGAGTGCTGCCTGGGTGTCAAGCATGTGAGGGCTGGGGCTCTGGGTTGAGGAAACCATAGCCTCGCCCTGGAAGGCACATGGCCCGATCAGAACATCACAGGACCCACAGCTGCGGGGGAGGGAAGTGGGAGGAGGAGGCCCGCCTGGACCATGGGTTCCCGGGAGGTGGCCTCTTTCTCAGGTCAGTGGGCTGTAGCACCTGGGGCAAGGGACTTAGCCTTTCGTGCCTCCTTCTTATTTGTTTGTGTTTAAAAATCTGCTACGAAGTGAAAATAGTAATATATGGAACCTGTGGGGTTGTTGGGAGTTCATATATGAAGTGTTTAGAATTGTGCGTGGTACACAATAAGTGCTATATAAATGCTGGGTATTATCATTAGGGCAGCTGCTTCCGTTGCCTTTGGTACCTTTGGTTCCAGTGCATTGATCAGATACCTTCCTCCCCAGGGAAGCGGCTGCAGGGGAACAGTTGTATGGGGGGAGGGGAAGGGGAGGTTGGGGGGTGGAGCTGGGAAGGGCAGGCAGAGGGAAGGCTGCCAGGGACCCACTGCGCTCTGACCAGGCCTGGTGTCTGCCTCCAGGGACATGGCAGGGCACAGCTGTCTGGGCTGGGGGGACGCTGGACCCGCAGGGCTCCCTGACCCAGGGCAGGAAAGGAGCCAGGGATAGGGTGGGGGGCACAGCAGTTCTTCCCTTTTTAAATTACAAAAGCATCTATGCTCCATGTTATAAGTCCAAAAAACATAAAATGTATCAAATAAGCAATGAAAGTCCCCCTCTAAAACCCTTTTGATACCTTTAACACTCTTCAACTCCTTTCCCAAAACCCACACCTCAAGATTAAACACCATTAACGATGTAAATTGCATCCTCTCTAGATCTTTTGTACCTTTTAATAACCTATGTATACACTTATAAATACCGTTTTCGTTTTTTAAAAAAGAAAGGAAAATCACGTAACATTACACTCATTGTTCTGCAACCTTTCCCCACCTAATGATGCTGTGTCTTAGCATCCTTCACTGTCACACACACAGGCTCCTCCGATGTCTTTACTGCTCTAGCACTTCCATAGCACGGACGGACCAGAATTTATTTGACCATTTCCCCAGTAATGCACATTCGGGCTGTTTCCAATCTTTTACTATTACTAACAAAGCTGCCGCAAACATCCTGTACATACATCTTGTGTCTATGGGCAAGAGTCTCTGAGGCTAGATTCCCTAAGAGGAATGGATCCCAGGGTGAGAGGGGTGTGCATTTAAAATGGTGAAGGCTCACGGGTGGGCATCTTTAGGGTCTGCTGGTGCAACACCACCACGTGTGTATCTGTGTGTTCAGAGATCAGGAGAGCTGTGTTGTGTGGGGAGCATGGTGCCCCTGACCCAGGTGCCCATACTCTCAAGGCTGCTGGGGCTCCTCCCTCCCCCCCAGCGCATCCCTACTGCTCCTCTGCCTCCCTCGCCTGGGCCTGAGCCCCGCCTGCAATCCTACTCAATGTCCCAAGCCCATCCATTTCCTCTCTTGCTTCATTCTTCACCTTCGCTCTTCCTGGAACCGCCCCCTTTACTCACTCTCAGCTGACGACCTCATGGCCTGTCTCACTGAGACAGCCACCAGGGGAGAACGTCCACGGTCGCCCACTACCACACCCAACCGCCTACCTGCTTCAGTGCCCGAGTCCTCTGCCTCTTTCCTGGGGCCAAGGCAGCCCCCCTACTCTGCACAACCAGATCTTTAAAAAACAACAACTATTATTGAGAATAAAAATCACAAAGCATAACATTCACCCTTTTAAAGGGTGCAGTTCAATGTTTTTTTAGCATATCCACTGAGTTGTGCAACCATCACCAGTACCTGATTCCAGAACATTTTTATCACCCCCAAATGAAACCCCATACCCATTAGCAATTGCTCCCCATTCCGTCCCCCACTCACCAGTTCCTGGTAGCAGCTAATCTACTTTATGGAAAAGTCTAGTGTCTATGAATTCACCTATTCTGGACATTTCATATGAATGGAATCATACAATCTGTGGTTTTTGGTGTCTGGTTTTTTCCACTTAGTGTAAGGTTGTCAAGGTTCATCCATGTTACAGCATGTGTCAGTAGTTCATTCCTTTTTATGACTGAATAATATTCCATTGTATGGATATGCCACATTTTGTTTATCCACTCATTAGTTGATGGACATTTGGGTTTCCACTTTTTGGCTATTATGAACATTTGTGTATACATTTTTGTGTGGCCGTATGTCTTTATTTCTCTTGGGTACACATAGGAGTGGAATTGCTGGGTCATATGGTAACTCCATGTTTAACTTAAAGTTTTTCTTATTGAGATATAATTGACATATAACATTATGTTATATACATACACGTGTACAACACAGTGATTCAATATTTGTATGTATTGTGAAATGATTATCACAAGAAAGTCTAGTTAACATCCATCACAAATATTGTTACAAAATTTCTTTTCTTATGATGAGAACTTTTAAGATCAACTCTCTTAGCAACTTTCGAATATACAATACAGTATTATTCACTATAGTCACCCGTGTTTAACTTTTTCAGGAACTGCCAAACTGCACCACTTTACATTCCCACCAACAATGTACAAGACTTTCAATTTCCCCACATGTTATTGAATTGAATCGGGTCCTGCTGCTCACTGCTTGCAAAATCAATACTCACAGATGTTGGTAGAAAAGAAAGATGCCTTTAATCAGAAGGCCGGCAGTCTGGGGAAATGGTGGACACAACGTCCCCCCAAAACCACCTCCAGAGATTCTGCTCTGCCATGAAAGCTTTTAAAGGGAAACAGGGAAGTAATCTAGTTAATCACTGAGACAGAGTTGTCGCATCCCCCACTGTGTGCAGGCTTATGTGAGGATTTGTCGATTCCTCGTGATCTTCCTCTAGACGTTACCTTGTTCGCAAAGTTTGGTCACACAGTTTGTTCAGGAGGTTGCTGAAGGGGTAGCTAGGGAAGAGATCTGGTCACCAGTTGCTTATTCTTCAAGTCTACTTCTTCGATCTATGGAAAGAACTGACAAGTTAGACAAGGTATTGTGTGACTTAAAGATCTGAAAGGTGTGCTTGGGCCGGAGATGAGTAGAGAGCATAGGGGTACCTGGTTTAAAAGTTGGTTATGATATAGCTTTGTTAAAGTGACAAGAAAAGGGGCTTCCTGCTGAGGGCAGTTTCCTGCAAAGAGCTGCGTACACGCATCCTCACCGACACTCATTATTGTCTTTTGGGTCTTAGCCGTCACAGTGCGTGTGAGGTGGTACCTCATCGGGATGAACAACCAGATCTCATCCCTTCTCACCTGCTGGAGAGCAGTGCTCCCACGGCTCTCCCCTACGTCTCCTCCAACAGGTTTCTCTCTCTCTCTCTTCAATCACCCCCGCCAGCATTCAAGCAGGTCCTTATTCTTTCCCACCTTAAAAAACCCCCAAGCCAACTCCTCCTCCAGCTACCTTCCCATCTCTCTCCTCCCTTTTACAAAAGAGTCCACAAAATCCACAAAAGAGTGGTTTCAACTTGTCCCCAATTTCTCTCTTTTCATTCTTTCTTGCACTTACTCTTTTTGTGTCCTTCCATTTCCAGAACTGTTCTTCTCAAGGTCACCGGCGCCCTCTATCTTGCTGAATCCAGTAGACCCTTCTCAGCCCTGACGGGGATCAACAGCTTTTGGATATGATTGCCCACCCCTTCCTCTCTCTTGACTTGGCTTCCAGCATCCCAGCCTTCTGGTTCCCTCTCTTTGCTGCCTCTTCCTCTTAATTTTCCTGCATCTTCCTGACCTCATAAGTCAAGGGTTCCGGGGCTCAGTCCTTGGTCCCTCACTTTTCTTTCTACCCTCTTGGATCTCATCCAGTCTCATGACTTTAATGTCATCCAAGAGCTGATGACTCCAATTGTATCTCCAGGCAGGACCTCGCCTCTGAGCTCCAGACTTATTTATCCAACTGTCCCCTGGACATCTAATGGGCAACTCTGACTGGACAAGCCCCAAATGAAGCTCCCAGTTCCTCCTGTCAAGCCAGCAAATCCTGCATCTCAGTAAGGGCAACACCATTCTTTCTGTAGTTTACACCAGAGCCTTGGAGTCGAAGATGGCGCCTCTCTTTCTCTCCCACTCCAGTGAATCCTGCCATTACTCCCACTGCCTCAGCTACCCCCGGGCCAAGCCACCATCATCTCCTATTGGAGGTTTCAGTGGCTTCCTAACTAGTGCCCCCGTTTCCACCCTTGACTCCACACAGGGCCCGGAGGGGTCCTTTTAAAACTCAAGCTGGGTTGTGCCATTCCTCAGCTCAGCACCTGCGATGAAGCCCCATTTTGCGGGGTCAACAGTCTTCCAATGGCCTCTGAGCTCCTACGGAATCTGGTCCCACCTCCTGCCACTCTCCCACCCTCCACTTAGTCCTCACTGGCCTCTTCTGTTCCCCAGACACAGCAGGCATGGTGTGGCCTCTGCACTTGTCTGGAATGTTCCTGCCCAGAAATCTACACGGCTCTCTCCTCACCTCCTTCCAGACTTTACTTAAATGTCACTGGCTCGGAGAGGTCATGTCTGACCACTCTATCTAAAACCACAACCTCCTGGGCAATCCCTACCTTCTTCTTGATTTGTTTTTCTCCTAGTGCTAACCCTTCGAGCATGCTGTATATTTACAGAATGCTGTTGGCCTTGTTTATTGTTTCCCACACTAGAATATAAGCGCCAAAAAGGCAGGAATTTTAGTCTGTTTTGTTCACTACTATATACTCAGCCCCTAAAACAATGCCTGTCACACAGTAGGCGCTGAATAAATATCTGTGAATGAGTGAATGAACGAATGGATACCAGAGGTCTGGAAGTTCTTCCCCAGGCTCAGAACAGCCCCTACAAGCCATGCCAGGTACTGCCAGCAGGTGGCACTGTGACTACAGAAATGGCAGGTCCCTGGCTTCCCAGCCACCTTTTCCCCCAGAAATTCACTCATTTAGATGCCCCCGTTTCCGCAATAAAATGCTGGCGTGTGTGAGTGACAATGTATGTGCCTCCCAGGTCAGTCTTCTGCCAGTTTTTTTCTCCTGTCAGCAGTCCTGAGAAGCTGTGATTATTTTCGGGCTGAGGAGGATCACCAGCCCTGGCCCTCAGCTCCAGGCATAGGTGATGGTGAGGTGCCTGGAATTGGGCAGCCAGGTTCTGGCAGCTGGATGGATTTGGTTAGACCCTGGGGAATCTTCCAGGGATCCCTGGGAGAGGAGTGGGGTTTCACCACCTGTCTCCTCTCTGCTCTCAGCCATGGGACCTGTCCGATACTCCCGGGGCAGCCTTGAGCACTTGGGCTCTGTCCAGCTCTGACCAGTCTCAGCAGCCAGGGGAACCCTCTTTCCTCCTCCACAGGAAGTGAGGAAAGCTAAGTCCCCTCTGCTCTGTGTTCCTGCTGCTTCTCACTATCAGCACGTGGAAGACTGAGCAAGGACCCTGGGCTCAGACCAGGACCCATTCCTGGCTCTGTCACTTGCCAGCTGGATGACCTTGCTAAAAGCTGAGCCTCAGTTTTGTCATCTGTACAATGGGAGAGATGTGCCTGCCTCATTGTGGGGAGGGTCGGGTGCCTGTAAAACACCTCAGTAAGGACTAGTTCCTATCTTTTTTTTTTTTTAAATTTTTTCGGCCGTGCCATGTGGCATGTGGGAATCTTAGTTCCCTGACCAGGGATCGAATTCGTGCCTCCTGCAGTGGAAGCACGGAGTCTTAACCACTGGACCGCCAGGGAAGTCTCTAGTTCCCGTCTTAAGGACAGGAGTGTGAGGGCTGTCCAGGCACCAAGATCAGACCAGGAGAGAAGGTGGCTGGCTGGGCCATTGTTGTTCATTCGCTTGTTCTGACGTCTACGTGATGTGCCTCCTGTGAGCCCAGGGCTGTGTAGGGCTTTGAGGCACTATCAGGACCAAAAAGACTTTGTTGGCATTCAAGGGGCTAAGAATGAATGGAAGACACAGCACTAAACCTAGGTGAAAAAAATTAAATAACAAATATGAGACAGAGCACAGGAGATGTCAGCAGGCCGCTCATGATGAATTGCCCAGGGAAAGGTTCCGGGGATGGTACTGCTGTCCATAGAGCAAACCAGGATGAAGACCCCAGCAAAGGGCACCCTGGTTCCACTGAGGCTGGTGGGGGTGGGGGAGGAGCCACTGTCAGGATGGGGAGCTCCTTCTGGGGGGGGTGTCATTAGGACACTTCAGATGCTGGAGATGACGCCCTCCTGCAGGACCCTGGAATGAGGAGCGTAATGAAGGAGGTTGTCACCCTTCCCATAAAGTCTAGTGTAACCTTTAGGCAACATACACTATCCATAGCCACGTACTGTAAAGACAAATACAAGCAGAGGTCGTGAGCGCCAATTCCTGTTGAGACCTCTGCCATGACCTCAGAGAACCTGTGGGCCACTCGCTTTCATGAGCACATTTTCCATGTTACGCTGAAGGCGAGAAGCCGTCAGGATCTTGGGTTTAGCATTTCCGAGGGCGGATACGGCTATAGCACCATCCAGCTCTTCCCTGGGCCTTGGAACTTGTGGTCCTCCATCCTCCCTGCCAACATTCCTCAGAGCAATGCCGGCCTGTGCCCAACTTTCTCTGCCAAATCTTAGGCCTCCTGCCTCTGCCCTTTTTCCTACCTTCCCCCTCTTTTTTCCGGTTCTCACAATTTCCCTGAGGAAGAAACTGAGGCAGCAGGAAAGGACCGAGGAGCCCCAGGTGCTCCCCGTCGCTGACCTCAGAGACCCTGCACCTGCCTGGGGAAACTGCCATCTCGTGTGGCCCCTGGCGGGCATGGGGCAGAGAGACCCAGGCCCTTCCTGGACAGTCTGGCTGCCTCTGTCCCTCTCCCTGCCCATCTGGGCTTGGCACTGCTGCTCTGCCCGTGTCCTTGCTTTAACCAGCTGCCTGCCTGGCACAGAGGACTTCTGCTGGCCCCTCTGGGCCTACAGGGCTGGGGCGGCAGCTGGGAGGTAAGTCTGTTTACTCCACCGCCCCCCCCGCCCCCCCGCCCCGCCCCATGGCACAGGGCAGAGCACTCACTTAGATTAATTAATCTGCTGCCCAGCCTGCTCTTCCAGCCCATCTTTTATTCATGGACAAGTGGCGTTCTCTGCTTTACCAGGACACGAGCATCAATATTTCATCCTTGCTTCGCCTGCCAGCATCCTGCTCCCTCCTTCCTACTTCCCACCAGCTCTAGGACCCGCAGAGCTGGACTGTGCTGGCCTGGCCCCGGGCGTCATCACAGATGTCCACGCTGCCTTCTTCGGCCCCTCAGCCTGCCCACCGTGCTGTCGTTGGCAGAACCAGAAGCCTTTCTGTGTAAGTGAGCCGGAGATGCAGCGCAGGCAGAGGGGCCGGGCCTGGAAGGAGCGTCTGGGCTCAGGGTCCTGCGGGGTTGAGGGAGATGTGCCCTGGTGCGTGTGTGTTGGGCGGGGTGACGCTGCAGCTGGCATGACAGGCTTGTCACCGTGTGGCTGGGTGATTGTCAGGACAGGAGATGAGGGCTGTGCCTGGCACACATTTGGATACATGGCAAGTGCTCACTTTTCTGCCTTCATTTTCTTTCTTCATTTTTCTCTTAGACCAGGTGTCATTGGTTTTTTTCACCCCCCCAGGCCTAGGCAGTTGGATGAAGGGAGCGATACCGGCATTCAGGATTACACTTCCTTCCTGCCAGCACCCTGCCAGCTCCCAGCCTGTCTCACCTTGTCTGCCTCCCGGCTCTCCAGGCTTCCACGTCAGGGCTCAGGACAACGGGGTCTGAACCTCGGATCTGGAGGGGCCCTGACCCAGATCCTAGCCCAGGGCTCGCTCAACCTGGGCTCCCAGAGGGGACATGAACCCTTGAAACACAAAGTCACTAAAATCACAGGTGACGTGTGTGTTTGTGTATGTGTGTGTTTTCTGGGGAAGGGGACAGCCCTGGCTTTCATCAGATTCTCAGTGAGGTCTCAAAGCCATGAAAGGTTACAAACTACTAAATTCTAGACAGGTCAGATCTCCTCTTTTTGGTGTTGCAGGAAGAGAATTAATGGGGCCACTCATCCAAGGAGCCACCTTGAAGGTGTAAGTGTGAGTGTGGCAGCACTGGGTAGGTGCTGAGGTCGCAGAGGAATACGCTGCAGTCCTGCCCTGGAGGACCTGGCGGAGTGTGGAGCTGGCATGGAAGCAGTAACTCTCAGGTGGCCTTTGGACAGGCTGTGGTCCTTTCCCAGGCTGGTGGCCAGCACTTTATTTCTGCGTTGGGACTGTGGTTGAGGGCTCCTGCTGAGCTGAGCCCATCGGGGAATTGCTCTGTCCCTGGCTTGTGCACCAAACTCCCCCTCCCTCCCTGAGGGCCAGGTGAGGCGTCCCACTTCCCTCCTTTCCTCACAGCCCATACCTGATCCCTCAGGAGCCCCTGCCCACTAAACCCCCAAATACCTTGTTATTCTACTTTTCTTCTTCTTGGATCTTGATCATTTTTAACAGAAAAGGGAAATTCATCATGAGTGTGCAGTGTCTGGTGGACTGGCTCTGGACTCTGGGAAGCGGCTGGGGACCACGGCTTCCTCTCGGTCTTTCTCTGGACCCTCTCCGGGTCGCTGTCTCTGGCGTCTTCACCTCTATCTCTGTGTCTCTTTCCCCTGCTGCCTTCTTCTGTTGCTTGTGGACCTGCCTTCCCACTGACACGGCTGAATATGGGGCCCCACTACTCTTTTGCTTTGATGAAATCATCCATTTATATGTTTAATCTTAGAGTATTACATGCATTCTTCTTAACTATTTCAGAATCTTTTGGCAGCAAGATGTGCATAGATTACTGCTTAGAGATGAATGTGCATATGTGCAGGGTGGGGTCGGGCTGGCTCCAGCTGGAGAGAGGGGACCAAGTAGAGGATTCCCCAGAGAGAGGAAGCTGAAGGTGATACACCTCTTGTGTTGGGGGGAGGGACCCTCACTGCCACTCCTCTTGACAGGCCCTCTTTAAAAGTCAATGTGATTTGCTCAGCCACAGCCCGGAAATTGCTTGGGCCAGGCGTACTTTTGTCACCAGCCTGCCATCTCCTGATAAATTCCCCCCTCCTCAGCCGGTCTTGGACTTCACAGCCTCATTCCGGGATGAAATCATGGACCATTCTGTCCTTGGCCCCCTGTTACTGTGACCGGGGCTGGGGTGACCTTGGATCTGAAGTTTGGTGCCTGGAGAAGGGATAGATGGGTGTAGGGGAGACAAGGGCAGCTGGCACAGAGGGCCAGAGGCGGGGGACCCTCAAGGGGGAGATTGGGAGGCTCCGGCTGGGGGGGATGGGGTGCTGGCCAACGTGTCACAGGCGTGCCCGCATCTCTCAGCCTTGAACTACATTCTCCCTCCATCAGCACTGCAGCCTTGAGCAACTAACTAGACTCTTGGGGGTGGGAGAGGACTGTGACCAAGAGAGAAGGGGACTTTGGCCTGAAAGCCAGAGGCAGAGGCACCCTCTCCCTCCCTGTGGGCTCTGGGTCCGGGGTTCTCACTCTGACCCTTAGCCCCCCTCCCCTCACTGCCCCCATCCCCCAACATACCCCCTGGTCTAGGAAGAGGAACGGCAGTAGGGGAAGCAACTTCCTCGGTGCCATCGCTGAGGCTGTAAGGCATGGCTGCTAACTAGTCACGTGCCTTTGAACACGTTAAGCAACTTGTCTGTGCCTCAGTGTTTGCATCTGCACGTTGGAGCTAAGGGTTCTCACAGGTTTGTTGTAAAGATTAATTGCGTTTACACCTAAGAATTCAGCAGAATGTCTGCATACAGTGAGTACTCAATAAGTGTTAGCCACTATTATTATCATTGGAGTTGTTCTAGAAGGTTCTTCCCACCCCTATATCTCCTTCTGGAATTCCTCCTCCACTTATTTCTTTGGATCATAGTTCTTCCAAAGGCTCCAACGAAGAAACACAAAATAGCACCTGACAACACCGTGTGAGGGTTAAGAACAGGAACCTGAGGCCTGGCTCCACACCTCGTCTGCTGTGTGACCTTGGGCAGCTCCACAGCCTCTCTGAGCCTTGATTCCTTCTCTTTAGATGAGATAACAACAGACCCAGCTGTAAGGTTCTTGTGAACACAAAACGAGACCAAGTGTTTAAGACACTCAGCGTGGTGTCTGGCGTGGCATGAGTGGTCAAGAAACACAAGGCTGTCACTTTACAAGGTGCTGGTCATGCATCACCGCATCGGATGCAGGCCTCAATTCTGAGCCAGCAGTGCAGGGCTCACCACACCCCTTCCGGGTGAGAAGACTGAGGCCACGAGAGGGGAAGTGACTTTCTGAGCTGGGCTAGAACTTGGGCCTCCCGGCTCAGGGACTGGCCCTCAAAGCCTGGCCCAGGTGGCTGTCACTCTTGGCGTGAGGGGAGGAATCAGGTGCTTTGCTCCTGCTCTGAGGCCTGGAGGGAGGGAAAGGGGCCGCCGGGGGTGGTGGTAGGTGCGAGGGTGAGGTTACGGTTGGGGGTGGGGATGGGGCTTCAGGAGACACAGCGAACCTCCCACTTCACAGCTTTGTCCCAACACAGCCTTACTCTCTGCCGCTGTGAGCACACCATGCACCCTCCTCCTGCAGCTGCCAGGGCCTGGCTCGGGGCTCGGGGAGCCCTAGAATAGAGCCCCATCTGCAGGACTGGAAGCTGGGTGCCTGCCCCCCACCTCCTGGGCTGTGGCCCTCTCTGGTGCCTCCAGGCCTCAGGAGGGCTAGAGACTGGCCCCCACCCAGGGAAAAGCTTTAGACATGATTTCATTTTTTACTGAGATCGTAAGTGGGGGAAAAAGACAAGTAAAACATAACCTATCTGGACTGAGCAGGGGAAAAAGCAATTTCCTCCTGAAATCTCTTTTTCTGATTCTTAAAAGATGCAATTTGGAAATGTCTCGGTGCCTCTGGCTGGGGTGTGGGCCAGGCCACCTACAAGGCACTTGGGTGGGCCCTGTGGCATGGCTGGAGGCAGTGGAGGAGGTGGGGAGGGACTACTGGTTCCAGCTCAGCCCTCAAGGCCAGGCCAGAGGGGGAGGTGTGGGCGGGGAGGCTGTGGCAGAGGGAACGCTGAGGACCGAGGGCGGCAGAGACGGGCCAGAGGAAGGGGTCGGGGGTCCTGATGGGCAGAAGGGTGGGGGAAGGTACAGAGGAGAATCCCAGGCTGCTGAGGTTGGGACTGGGGTGGCCCAGCACCTAAAGGAGGCCCCTGCCTTGGGTCAGGATCTCAGGAGATCTCATGGGGCAGAGGCACAAATCCCCCCTGAAGGCCAGTGAATTCTAATCCCTTTTCTGGAAGGCCCCCTGGGTGCTGGGTAGTCAGGTGGTCCCTCGGGGTTGTTGTCCGAGCCCTCTGGAGCACGCGTGGTAAAGGGACAGCCCGTACGCCTCAGGGTTCTCGAGCTTGTTCTCCTCTTGGGCCATCCTCCATGGTCCCCGGAAGCCTCCGCCTCAGCCACTGCTTCTGTTCGCAGAGGTGTTCTGGCAGCCATGGCACAACCGTGAGGATTCCAGCTTGTGAGGCAGGATGGGCCCCTGTGGGTAGGACAGAAATGGAGACTGAGGCTCACGGGAGGGACCTCCCTGGGGCTTGTCCTTCCCTCTGACGTGGTGCTGACCCCATGTCCTAAAGCACCAACCTTCCAACTAACCCATCAACCACCCGAGTCTACCAACTTACCAATCAAGCCATCACCCCACTAACCAATTCAATAACCACCAACCAATGTATTACCCTACATGGTGCCACACCACCACCCTGGCAACCTTCTAAGCAACTACCAACCAGCCCCCCCAACCAGAAACCCACCAACCAGTCTGCCAGCTAACCTGTTCTTCCACCATTCTACCACCCCACTAACTAGCCTATCAACCAACTCACCAGTCAACCCATCACCTTACTGTCCAATCAGAAGATAGAAGCTGGGCTTCCCTGGTGGCGCAGTGGTTGAGAATCTGCCTGCTAATGCAGGGGACACGGGTTCAAGCCCTGGTCCGGGAAGATACCACATGCCGCGGAGCAACTAGGCCCGTGAGCCACAACTACTGAGCCTGCGCGTCTGGAGCTTGTGCTCCGCAACAAGAGAGGCTGCGACAATGAGAGGCCCGCGCACCGCGATGAAGAGTGGCCCCCGCTTGCCGCAACTAGAGAAAGCTCTCGCACAGAAACGAAGACCCAACACAGCCAAAATTAAATAGATAAATTAACTAAAAAAAAAAAAAAAAAAAAAAAAAAAGAAGATAGAAGCTACCCAGTAATATTAAGAGGAAGGGTTTAATACAGACATTATTAACTATAACAGGGGATAACTTCCTAAAGATTACCTACCAACTATTTTAATAGGAGACTGCTTACCTACTCTAAAGAAACAAAGGAATAGCAGACATGGGGAGTGGTCACTGCCTCTGGGGCTGAGGCAGAGCATAAAGGAAGGAGCAAACCTGGAAGAGCCTCCCCCAGAAACACGCACCCAGGGTTGATGACGTCACCAGCCTGCTAAGGTTGGGAACGGCTGGCGAGGCCCCCTGGATGGCAGAGGAATTTGCGAGGTGCCATGCTGGTGGAACTTCCTGGGAAGCTGCCTTTGGGGTGCTGGAGGAAGCTGTATGCTGCGGAGGCCTCACTGCAGGGGCCTGGAAGGGAAGCCCCTTCCTCCTGCAGTGTTTAGCCCCTTCAACTAACAAAGCTGAACAGAGAGCCAGCTGGTAAAGGAGAAACATTTACAGAGTCCAGCCATGATCACAGTCTAGGTAATGAAGAGTAGATTTGAAGCTGAGAGGCAATAAGGTAATAACTGGCGTGCCCGTTCTCCCACCTCCCCGCAGCCCAGGAAGCCTCTAACCAACCTATGAGTCCCTGGGCCAATCAGCCAATCAGCTAAGGAGCCTAGTCTTCCAACAACGCGCCCCATACCCCAGCAACTAGCAATCCTCTAACCAATACACCAGTCCATCTACCCACCTACCAGCCAACCCAGCAACAGAGCGTTCTTTCTTTTTATTTTTTTAGTGGTGTGTATCTGTTAATTTCATACTCTTAATTTATCCCCCCCTGCCCCCACCTTTCCCCTTTGGTAACCATAAGTTTGGTTTCTATGTCTATGAATCTGTTTTCTTGATGTTACCCCATTCCAGGCACTGTGCTCAGAGCTATGAGGACAGTTTCCACCCTGAAGGAGAAACACTTTGGAGTAATTATCCAGACTGGGGAGACATAAGACCAGCTCAGGGTCAACAGGGACCTGTCACACAGGTGACACCTGTTAAATGGGTAAACAGGGCAGACGGTGTGCTCTGAAGTTAGTAGTGGGAGAAATGGTGTGGGACAGCTTCGTGGAGGAAGGGAAGTGATCCTTTACCCGCAGCTGCACTGGGCCTGCAGGGAGTGAGTCACTGTCTTGCCCATGATGGGCAAGAGCCATCATGGCCCTGGGAGAGGCGCTGGTCATACCATCAGCTTTTTTCTCAGGCAGTGGACAGACGTTCTATCTAATGGGGCTCTTCCTTTTTCATCAAGGACAAAAATGAAAAGAAAAGGAAAAAAGGCTCACCCAGTTTCAGGCAGACATCAGGAAGAACTTCCAGCCCAGACCAGCAGGAGTCTCAGGAATTGCTTCTCTCTAGACCTTAAAGAAGAGAGACTCCTATCCAGCTGGGCTGGCTGAAATATTAACCTGCTTAGAGGCAGGGGAATAACGGTGATGACCCATCCTAACCCTGTTGTTAAAGAGCTCCCTGTGCCCCAGGTCCACCTGTTCCCAGGCTCCCAACAGCCCAAGTGCCATTAAGTATCTTGGAATAAAAATCTGACTTCAGAATCAATTGATGGAGAGATGTTCTCCAAACATTCGCCAGCGAAGGTAATTAAATTCCGATAGGAGAAGATGGAGAGGTGTGACAGGCCGGTGGGGGCAGCGCGCTGGCGCCGGGCTGCTGAGCAGTGAAATCGCAGGCGTGCGCAGCCCAAAGCTGGCAGCAGCACAAAGGAAATTGGAGCAGTCAAATATTTCCCTCCTCGCTGAGTTCCATTTACATGTTTATAATAGAGGTTCTTAAGGTCCTAATGAGAAGGCTGCTCATTGCGGGGAAGAGGATGATTAAGGCTCTGCCAGACACGATCAGGGACAGGAACAAAGGCCTGTTAATTACTACAGAAGGACAGGAGGGGAGCCAGGCTCCGCTTGCAGCTCCCCAGAGCCTCCCCAGGCTGGTACTTCCCTGTTTTCCAGGCTCACCTTTGCCCCCCACCCCCGTGACCTCCAAGGGGTGGGTTGGATATATCCCCAGGGATCATAAAGGGGTTTGAGGATGTTCCCATTTCCCCTCCCTAGGGGGTAATTTCAGGCTGTACCTGTAGCACATGAAGATCTGTCCCCTGGAGATGCCCCGCGGGGGGAGGGGGGGGAAGGAATCAGAAGAAACAACAATGCTTGGCCATCGCATGGACACACTGCCCACTAGGAGGCAGCTCACAGGAATTTCCGGGCCCTAGAGGGGGCTCGCCACAGGCAGCAGATAAGGCCCCTCTTCCCAGCCTTCAGGACACAAGGCTATGTCAGTGGTGATCCAGGCCAGACTAGTGACCTGATGATGGCATCTGATACGAAGGCTGAGAGTTCCTGCCAAGTTGACTTGAAGGACTTTTTAACAACCGGAGTTCATGATGTGGTGGAAAAAGTATGGGCTTTGGGCCAACAGACTTAGGGCCAGACCGACCTAGGTTCAAATCCCAGATATGTTATTTGCTAGTGAGCGTCAGGCTAGTCATGTGTAGAAAGGGGATAGTCACACCGAGGAATCCACACTAGGCTTGTTTGATGATTCAGTGAAAAAAAATGCAGGTAAAGTCTGGCATACAGTAGGTGCTAAATGCATGTTGGTGACCTTCCCCCTACTCTGTGGGGCTGGCTTGGTAGGCTGAGGGGAGGACCTTGGAAGTCTTCTCTCGGACCTCCCAGGGTCTGGGCCTGAGTGTGTGCAGCACTGGGTCCTTTAGCAGGACCCTGCTCCACATCTACTCCGCTTGTGCTGGGGTGTCTGGGGATAATCAGGGAAGAGCAGCTCTCAGTCCCCTGGGAAGGGTGGAAATTTGCACCCTTGGGTACTGCTTGCCTCTGGGTGACTGTTCACTGTGTGCTCTCACCTGTGTACCATCCTGAGGCCCTCACCTGTGTTCCATCCTGAGGCCGTCATCTGTGTTCTGTCCTACTCCTCAGGGCTCAAGAGATGAGGGGAAGGTGAGAGGAGAGAGATGAGAGGAACAGGCCTGGATATCCCCCTGATTTCCCCGTGGGGAAGAAGGATCAGAGGAGTAAGGGTTATGTCATACATGGTAGAGTGGATCTGGCAGTCAAAAGAGGAATTTGAAAAACTTTGATTTTTAGGAAAACGATCATCTCATAAAGGCCCAAACCAGAAATTTCCCAGTTAGGATCTTGATTCTAGGCCCAGGGGATATAGGGTCGGAGATGAGAATGATGCTGAAGGAAAGGCAAAGGCTTTAAGATGAGAGACCCGGGACTTCCCTGGCGGTCCAGTCGTTAAGACTTTGCCTTCCAATGCAGGGGGTGCCTGTTCGATCCCTGGTTGGGGAGCTAAGATCCCACATGACTCACAGCCAAAACATCGAAGCATAAAAACAGAAGCAATATTGTGACAAATTCAGTAAAGACTTTAAAAATGGTCCACATAAAAAAAAATTAAAAAAAAAAAAAAAGGATGAGAGACCCAAACCCGTTGGAGGATATGGTGCTATCTTGACCTTCTCAGGGGTCAGTCTTGGGCTAATAGCTCAGAGGCTGTGATGCTGTGGAAGGGGGCAGTGGGGGGAGGCAACTAGGAATGTCTACGGTGTCTTTGCTCACCAAGGCACATTCCCTGGAGCTGTCCACGGTGCTGGCCTCAGCTCTCATCTGGCACAGCCTTGCTGGCCACATCTCTCCAGATGGTTGTCTGCCAGGCCTGTCATGTCCAGAACTACTGCCCAAGCCCATAGCACTGACCCCTGCTGCAAATCCCAGAACTTTCAGGCATACCTAACTCTAAGGTGAATTTTACCTCAAGTCTTACTGTTAACAATAACCTAACCTGATAACAGTAACCTAACCTGATAACAATAACCTGATTATAGCCTATAGTCTAGTGTTCACCTTAACCAGAATTCTAACAAGAATGCAGGCTTGAACCCAATACAGATATGAAGTTCAGCCCCACCCTCATCCTTTCCTTAATAGGAATCTTAACTTAAACACCATCCTCATTTCTAACCTCAGCCCTAGCATCAGTCTGCACTTGACCTCTAACCCTAATCTCAGACTATACCTGAGCCCTAAAGTCTTGGGGTTGGTTGAAGACTGGCTCCCCACTCCCTCCTCTTCTCTCCCTCCTTGTAAACATGGTTGAGCACCTGTGTGGGCGTAGAGAGATGTGTCACACCACCCCTGTTCTTAGGGAACTTGGCCATGTGCCCCTAGCGCCCTCACTATCAGACGGAGGGAGCCCAGGGATTGATAAACTCATGCCAATGTCAGCACTGACAACATTCCCCCAAAGGGGAAAGTCTTTGGAGAAGACATCGTTATCATTGTCCAAAGGCAAAGGATAAAGGTGGGCCATGGGGTGCTTTGGATTCTGCCCCCAACTCTCCACCTGCCGTGTGTCTCTGACTCTGGTCCATCGTGCCCCTGGTGTGGGTGGAAAGGGGAACGAGGGTACCCCTCGTGGAGAAAACTTTCACAGAGGCAAGGCAAGGGACTGCTTTGTACATAAATGCTGAGGAGTGCTGAGTAGCACAGGAAGTACCAGACACAACACCAGCATCAAGAGGTCCCTCCCACGCTCATCCTGTTGAAGCCTCACTGCAGTCTCTGAGTGGGGGATGCAGTCCATTCTGAAGCTGAGAAAGCTGAGGTTCTGAGAGGTGAAATGACTTGCTCAGATCACGAAGATACAAGGTGGAGGAGCTGGGCAAGTCTTCTGGCTGTGAGGCCTCGAAGCTGCGGAAGGGGCCCTAGGGGAGGAATGAGGAGGGCCTCAGGATTGAGGGCATGGGGGTTTTCTAGCTACAGGGCACAGTGTTGGGAGGGGTGAGTTGGGGATAGAGGTGGGAGTTTAAGAAGAGGGGTTGGCCAGGGCTGAGATGGGTGCATGGGATGGGATGGCCTCTGTAGGCTGGTCTGGACTTTGCCTTGATTCGAGGTGGGGAAGCTCAGAGGGAGAAGAGAAGCCCATGGTTGATTCCTCCTGCAGGGCCTGCCCTTGTGTGCCACATGGAGACCCCAGGGAGTGAGATGGAAAAGCGGGGTGGGGGAGCATGACAGCCAGGAGAAGGCACGTGATGTTCCTGGGGTCCACGGTCTACTGACCCTCCACTCCTCCACGGCCTCCCTCCTCCATCCTTTGGGTCTTCTGCTCACAGCCAGAGGGACCTTCTGAGATGCACATGAGGACTCTCCTCTCCAGGAATCTGGGCTGCTTCCTTTTTCCTGCCAAATTCCACCCAACTCTGCTCCTTGGCTTTCTGGTCACTTGTAGTTGGGGTGAATATATAACCTGTCTTCCAAACTGGGGCATTGCTGAGACTGAAGGGAGTGCCGTCAATGACTGAGGGGGGGAAGCAGGTGTGATACTGGCGTGGACATCATGGGCAAGCCTGCAGCCTGACCCCAGGGCTCCCCAACCCCACCCTCAACGCCTTAAGATCCTGCCAAGGTGCGGGCCTGCAGCTTCCTGGGCCTGGAGGGCTCTTTACCACGAGAGGAAAGGGCTGGCATGGGGGTCAGGAGTTGAGCCCCAGACCCAGCTCTCCACTCACTGTGTCCAGACCTTGGGTGGGGCACGCCTCCTCCCTGGCTTGTCTCCCCGTAAAATCAGATATTCACTCCTGCTCTGCTCCTCTCCCAACGAGATGCACTGCACACACGAGGCTTGCTGGAGTTAGTGGCCTTTTTCCTGCCCAAATTTTGGCCCAGATTATTTTTTTTGTTTTTAATTATGGTAAAATACACATAACCTAAAATTGCCATCTTAAAACCATTTTTAAGCGTCTGTTTCAGTAGTGTTAATTGTAATCGTATTATTTTGCAACACCTGTCCAGAATGTTTCATCTTGTGAATCTGAAGCTCTGGACCCATGAAACAACAATTTCCTGTTCCCCTATCCCTTCAGCCCCTGGCAACCAGCATTCTACTTTGTGTTGCCATGAATTTCACTACTCTAGGAACCTCATATAAATGGAATCAGAGACTATTTGTCTTTTTGTAACTGGCTTATTTCACTTAGCATAATGTCCTTAAGGTTCATCCGTGTTGTAGCATGTGCCAGAATTTCCTTCTTTTTTATGGCTGCATAGTATTCCATCATATGTATAGACCACATTCTGTTTATCCAGTCGCCCACTGAGGGACACTTGGGTTGCTTACATCTTTTGGCTATTGTGAATAATGCTCTAATGAACATGAATGTACAAACATCTGCTTGAGACCTTGCTTTCATTTCTTTGGGATATATACCCAGAAGTGGCACTGCAGTATCATATAATGGTTCTATTTTTAACTTTTAGAGGAACCGCCATACTGTTTTCTATAGTGGCTACACCATTTTATATTCCCACCAGCAGGATACAAGTGTTCCAATTTCACCACATCCTTACCAACAGTTGTTATTTTATGGGTTTTTTTTATTTGATAGTAGCCATACTAATGGGTATAAGGTGATATTTCATTGTGATTTTGATTTTCATTTGGTCTTAATTTATTTAGGCCCCAATTTAGTTTAATTCCCCTCATCCATGGAGCCTTCATTTCCTGCGGCATCCAGCTAACCCCTCTGCATCTTCCAGATTTTCAGGTTGGTCTTGCAGTGGGTACCTGATTATGGCCCCTCCTGTCAGTCACAGACTGCCAGCCCCATGCAGGGGAGGTGGTATTTTTCCTCTCTGCCAGCTTTAGCACAGCCTTGGGTGCCCAGGGGAGCTCCATCAAGTTGAGCAGATGTTGATTGAACTGGTCTTTAGTTCAATGTTTCTCAAACTTGGATCAGAACCAGTGAATCGGAGCTGTCTGGTGGGCTTGATAAACCCTAAATTGCTAGGCCGCACCCCCAATTTCCGATTCAATAAATCTGGGGTAGGGCCTGAGAATTTGTATTTCTAAGTTCTCAGGTGCTGCTGGTGCTGCTGGGCCAGAGACCGCACTTTGAGAACCACTGCTGTTCTCAGCAAAAGCCTTGCCTGCCTTCCAGGAAGCCTTCAGTCTAAGGGGTGGATGGGCTGAGAGGAGATGTTCTCACCGGGAGTGTGTGTGTGAAGAGGGGCAGCACCTCAGACACCCAGGAAGTGAGCTCCTCTTGCCTAGAGGCAGAAGCAGCCTCCTGTGCTTTTGGAGAACATTAGTGTTGGATGTCCTCAGCCAGAGCTGCAACATCCAAGTTTAATCTGTGCAGAGCAATTAGAGGGAGGGAACTGAGTGGGGAGTGGGCGCTGGGGGAAGGCAGCTGCAGATTTCATGCTGTTCCAGGCTTTGAAGGTCCTGGGAAGGCAGGCACATGACAGTCTGTGACAGCTTCATTGTAATGAAGGATGGGAGATGCACCCAGCTGGGGGCGGGGTGCAGAACCTGGGGCTCATGGCGAGGTGGAGGGACTTCGGGGCAGGGAGGGGCAGGGGAGGTGGTGGGTGGGTTTGGCTGGCAGGAGAGGAAGAGAATCTGTCATCTGGGCCCCTCCTGTAGCCCAGCCCCCACTCCCCCAGGATATAGGGGTGGTGGTGAGTTTCCTGGAAGATTTTCAGCAGTAGCCTCTAAGGGCCTGCCTCTGTCCCCAGGGGCACATCTGGAACATTCCTCTCCCTACAAAGAGATATCTCAACAGTTGCAGAAGCTTCTGGCAGAGCAAAGCCCCAGTGTTCCTGAAATTGCCCCCAACTGGGCTCTGGTGGTATCAGGTGTCTCTGAATGGAAGAGAATAGGGCTCATTACTATTTGGCCTCAGATTCACATCCTGTTTGCTCCTTCCTCCTCCATCCCTCATCCCCAAACTCCCACCAGTAGAGGTCAAGGCCATTTTTAAACAGCTTGTAATTGAGGGCTTGGGAAGAATCCCTGAACACTCTAAAAGTGCCCCCTCCTTTCTCTTAGTTTTGGCTACACCGCCCTCACCCTCAGTGCAGCCCTGATGTAGGAATTCAGCATCTGAGATCCAGAAAAGGGCGCAGGGTCCCTGCTCAGAGACAAGCTTGGCTTGGGAACACTGTCTGGGACCAGAGTGGGGGTCTGCATGGGGTCAGTGACTTCTTTTCTCAAGATATAGACTCAAGGGGCTCTCAGCACCCCTGAGTTGGCTGCATGGACAAACATGTCCCCTCTGGGTTCAGTAGGACACCACGCCAGCCTCTGAGGAGACACAGAATCATTTAGCATCTGTGACTGTGGTTTCTTTCTTCACAGATATCCAGATGATCATCAGAGACAGGGCAAGGTGTGGATAGCTGGACAGGAGCGAGGCAGCCTCTGCTGCACTTCTGTCCTGCCCCAGCCCTGCCCCATTTCTAGGGCTCCATTTGCCCTTCCAAAGGACTTTACAACCTTGGGGTAGGACAGGGCCCTGGGAGGTGGGAAGGGATGATGTGGTACGTCTTTCAGCCAGACAGACCTGGGTTCGAATCTGGCCCTTGGTTCCTAATTTCTGGAGAGGTGACCTTGGGCAAGTCACATGACCTTTCAGAGTCTCAATTTCCTCGTCTTGAAAATGGGAATATGATTTCAATTTTGCAGGGATGTTGTGAGGATATGATACATGGGAAACACTTAGCACAGTGCCTGGCACCCTGCGATAATGGACATATGCAAGACCTTGAGAGGGATGCATTGAAGCTGCTCAGGGCCTTAAGCAGCCCCAGGGGCCCGTCCCTCCAGTCCAGACCAGGTGGAACCAAGGCCCTGGCCTCGAGCCCCCTCCCTCGGAGTAAATTGGAGTGAGCATTCAATCCTGATTAGCTCCACTGGGCTCCCTCGTAACCTTTTCATTAGGAAATTATGTTTAATAGAAATTGTTCTGACACCTCTCAGCAGCGTTTCCCTGCAATTCATTACCACCTCGGGGGAGGGGGGCAGGCAGCTGAGTAGCTCTTGGGCCCGGATCCATGGGGAGCCCCGCCCCCTTCCTTGTCCAGTTGTTGCCTGTGTGGGTGGAAGGGACGCAGGATAGAGGCTTGGCATCCCCACCGAAAGGCAGGCCAGCTGTTGGAGAATATCTGGATGGGAACAGCCTGCTCTTAGCACCCTCCCTTGGGTCCGATTTGGGACTACCCAGCTGCTGCCAATGATGCTTGTGTGTTGATGGTATCCCGATTCTTGTCCTGTTGTCGCATTGCCCCCAGAAGGGAGAGAACACAGTGGTCTCCAGCTGCTGTGGAGCGGGAAGCACTGCCGTGCTCTGTCCCTCTGCCGTCTCTCTGTCTGCCTGCAAACTCTGTCCCTGTCCCCTGCTCGAAGCCTCCCGGGATGGGTCCCCTCCAGCTCTGCTCCGCTATCATTTCCTCCTCCTTCGGCATCTGGTCCAGGGGAGGAGGCGTTTATACCTCTTTCTCACCTGACTCGGGGGAATCTGGTCTGCATCCTCCGGACCGGCTGGGAATGGGGAAACAGAGACTCGATCAATTCTTGGCCTCATCCATCAGGGCCTCTAAGGCCTTCCCAAATCCTGTCTCTGTTCTAGCTCAGACAGTTCTGTTTCTCACACTCAGCCTTGGAGCATGGGGTTTGGGTGGGAGTGCAGAGGGAGTGTCACCCCGATCTGACAACCAGCTGGGAAGTTGTTCCGTGCCCCGCCTCTTTTGGTCTCAGGCCCCAAGATGCTGCTTTCCCCACCTTGGTACCTTGGATTTTCTGCTCTGTGAAATGAACCTGGCCCCTCATCCTGTTCTTCCATGAAGAAAAGAGAGGGTGTGGAAGCTTGGTGCTGAACTGGTCCCTGCTTCACAGGGCTTGGAGATCCGAGGCGCCGGCTCAGATGCCCCAGTACGCTTTTCTGACCCAACAACTGGTGAGACCACTTAGCATTTCCACACCCAGTATCTGAAATTAGCAGCAGCCTAATCTCCCGCTGCCATATCACTCAATGGTGTAATTGTGCAGAAAAAATGTATTAAAATGCAAAACACTCAGTTGTACTTCTTTATGTTAAATCCCTTCTTTGCTCTATCTCCCTTTTAATTTTACAAGGTTTTTTCCTCTCTCCCCCTTTTATAAAAGGGAAAGCTGCGCATGCAGGGAATCATTTCACCTCCTCTATAAATCTCCAAAATGAATACTTAAATTCGAGGAAAAAATACATTCTTAGACCTTTAATTTCCCTGCTATGAAGTGTAATGAAAAAGCCTGATTATTTTTAATTCTTCCCTTTAATAATTCAGCGGCAGAGTGATTTAAGACTAGGATTCATAATTACCTTTCTGCTTTCTTGGCAAATGAAGTTTTAATAGAAATGAGAGCTCTGGCGACTGAAATGGATTTCAACAGGTGGCTGAGGGGTCAGGCCTGACACCAACTTGTACAGAAGCATCCCTAGGGTCCCTCCAGGGTGTGGGGTCTGGACTGGATATGTGGGCCCAGGTGGATGGAGGGAGAAGTGAATTGCTTTTGCCCACTGGGGACCATCTCTCATAACAGTAATGAATGGGCAGTGTGTGTGTTGAATGACGGACCCATTTATCCTGGAAGGGAGAAAGGGGTGAAAAATGGCCATCAAGAAAGGCTTCTTTAAAAAAAAAAAAAAGAAAGGATTCTTAATTAGCAATAATAAACGAATAACCGAGAGGTTAATGACATTAGCTACCATTATTTGAGCAAGTACTATGTGCCAGGCACAGTGCTAAAAGCTTCAGAAACATTCTCCCTTCTGCTCCTCATAATAATCTCTTCTATGGAAACAAAAGGTTCAGAGAGGAACTAACAAGCCAAAGTCAAGGTAAATGGCAGAGCTTGGGTTGAGCCTCATTTCTGTCTGACTCTAAAGCCACCACTCCCCTCTACTGACTAATTTCCCAAGCACTGTCCAGAGTCCATCACCCAGACATGGTACCCGCCCCCAAGGAGCTTACAGACGGAACCGGACCCGGTGGTGGGGTGGGGTTGCAGAGAGACAATGGAAAGTGCACCGGGTTAGGGAGGAGTCAGGAGCCCTGGGAGCTTCTACCAGCCCCACTGCCTATGAGCTTGGAGACACTGGGAAAAGCACTCATCTTCTCTGAGCCTCAGTTTTCTCATCTATTAAATGGGGATAATAAAACCTGACTTGTCTCGATCAGAGGACTGTAATGAGACGCATATAAGAAAATACATGTGGAAAACGTTTGTAAATCCTCAGTTGCTCTGCCAGGGTAAAGTATAATTACCATTATTTGATAACAGAATACGTAAAACCAATTCATGTCTGTTCTTCTCCCAAAGCCATCTTTTCCTGCCTTTCTACCAAATCCAGCTCAGACTTTACCTCCTCTTCCAGGAAGCCTTCTGGATTGACCACTCTCAGGGCCCATTATTCCATGACTCTCCACCCACCTCTTTCTCTATTTTTTGCATTTGGTTTTTTGAGTCCTTAAGTTCCTTGACAGCACAGGTGTGTGTGTACGTGTGTGTATGTGTGTGTGTGTGTCTGTACTCTCTCTCTCAACTGTCAAACCCCACTACAAAGATTTTTTGCTCCCTTTCTTTTGCAACCTCAAAACTCTGCCTCTGTATTCAGGCTGTAACACATGAACACAGTTGATTCACTGCCTGAATAGAGACATAGATGGTGAAAACTCACAGATAATCCGAAACCATGAAATATTGGTATTGGAGTGCGGAAGCACGCAGTGAGACACCAGTGCAGACACACACACACACACACACACAGACTCACACACACACACAGACTCACACACCCCCACCAACACGCCTGCACCTGGCTCATCTGAGCTCGCCTGCATTGTGATGATGACCCACTGGGGACAATTGTGCCCAGCCCTCATTTTACAGTTTACCAAGTGCTGTCCCGTACAGTAAAGAATAGGATTCTCGCAATAGCCCTGTGCAGAGAGGCAAGGCAGGGATCATTGCACTCTTTCCAGGGCAGGAGAGATTAGGTAGCTTGGCCAAGATCCCTCTGTGGAGGCAGGAGAGCCTTACAAGGCCTTCACACTCCTGAGCCATGGCTCTCTCTGAGCGGAGCTGTCTGGCTGCAGAGAGAGAGAGTTCTGGTCTTTGTGCAAGGGGAGGAGCCTGGCCTTGGTCCTGGAGGACTGTCTGAGGGAGGAGGTGGCGGCTCGGGGCGGGGACTCAGGACTCCCAGAGCCATGAGCCTTGGAGACAAAGCCCTTCTTGGGCCCGGCAGGAATCTGAGTTCTGAGCCAGCCCTCCTGCACACATCTCTTTGAGCCTCTCTGTGCCCGAGGACCCGGGAGTCAAGCTCTCCACTCTGGAGTCCCCTACTCTCCACACTCTGGCATGAGGTAGCTTGCCCCTGGGGGCCCCAGGAAGCAAGAAGGGGGCTGGAGTCAGAGCGGTGGGTCTGAGGGCCTTTGCCCAGACCTGCACCTCCCCTCCTCCTGTCAATGATCCCTGGAATGAGAAGGCAGCAGAGGGGCCCTCAGAGACACTTGAGCCCTGATTGGGAATAAGTGTCTGATAATGACTCCCATCAAATGTCAAGCGGCCTGCTCAGCTCCTCCGGGGCTGATTGCTCCCCCTGGGTGATGGGCGGGGGGGACGTCTGGTCCCGGATGTTTCTCCACCATGGAGACCCCACTTCGGGGCTTTGTTGGGCTTTGTCTTTGAGGCGAACTCCTCCTGGTCTGTGGACAGCCTCGACTCTTGTCGCAGCCCTCCCTGTATGGACCCCTCTTGGTTACTGCCCTGGGTGGGTACTGCAGGTGCCAAGGTGGGTGGGAAGGGTAGAGCTGGAGCTAGAACTGACCTCCTTGGTCCTGGGCTGGGCCAGACCTAGAGACTGGACAGGCTAGGTAGAAACTCAATCAGGCTTTTTGCAGAAAAGAGTTCTGCTCCCTGAAGGCCCTGCAGGAGCACAGGCCTCAGCTTCTCCAGCCCTATGACTTGGGGTCTTTTCTTAAGGCCCAATGTATCTGTTAGCTGGTGCTTTGTGACAAAGCGTCCCAAAACTCAGGGACTTAAAACAATTATATTTATGATTTCTCATGAGCCTGCGGGTTATCTGGGTGGTGCTTCTGGTCTTGGCTGGAATCACTCATGTCCTTGTGGTTGGCTGTGGGCAGAGGAGGTACCTCTGTTGCTCTAGGATGGGTTCTCATGTTGGGGGGTCAGCTGGCCATAGGCAGGAGTAGGGAGGCCTCAGCTGGGACAACTGGCCTTTTACTGACTTGTCTCTCATCCTCCAGCAGCCTAGCCCAGGCCTGCTCACAGGGTGCTGGCAGGGCTCTAGGGAACATGGAAGCTGGCAAGGTCTCTTGAAGTCTTGCCTTGGAACTGGGACACCATGACTTCCATTGAATTCTATTGGTCAAAGTGAGTTACAAGGCAGCCCAGACTCAACAGGAGGGGAAACAGACTCTACTTCTTGTTGGGAGAAGCTGTAAGGCCACATTGTAAAGGGGCATGGATATCGGTAGTGGAGGATTTGGGGACGTTTTGTAATCAGTCTACTATATCCTCCAGCCTCAGAAGCCTCTTGTCTCCCCTCCAAGGTCTGAGTGGGAGAACTTGGCTTTGATTACCAGGGAAGGCCTGGCAGGGCCTTGACCACATGACCTTCTAGGATTCTTCTAGTTCTGACATTTTGGGGTGAGCTCATGTTCTTCCGTTAGTGGGTCCATCGCATCACCTTCCAGCTGTGTGACCGTGGGCTACTCACTACGTCTCTTTCTGCCTCAGATTCCCTGTGGGTGAAATGAAGTATTTGGATTAAATTTGACGATTAATTATTGGGGCTGTACTCTGTGCCAGGCATTATGCCAGGTATAGAGCTAGAAGATCAGTAAAGACCTTCCAGGCTGGCGCAGGAGGACATACGGGAAGAGGGCAGAGTGCCCAAGGGAGTCGGGAGAGACTGGCTACAAAATGGGTTCACATCCTTCTTTACCACTTTGGGGGAAGTTGGCGCCCCAGTCTGAGCTAGATTCCCCATTGGCAAAACTGGACTGGGAAAGTATTTGGTAAGATACTACCTGAGAACACATTTGTTAACTGCTAAGTGTGGGGCACACGTCAGTTGCTACTTACCAGCCCTCTCCCGGACATCGGCATTCCCATGGACGGCTGCAAGGATTTTACTCACTTCCGGTAAAATCTGGTGTTGGTTTCTCACCATTAAATAAGTGCTCCTCAGGCTGAAGAAACATGGAGGGATTTGCTGAGTTGGACAGGAAGTGGAGAAGGTTGTAGAAACAGGTCATTATATGTCTCAGGTAGAGCAGGCTTAGGGAACTAAGTCTCACTTCGAGTGTTTGTGCAGATCCAGGTTCAACTAACATCCCTGATCACCTGCCATCCCAGGCACTCTCTTAGATGTTACTGCATCTGACCTCATCCTGTGACTTTTGGAGATGGTGTTCTTTTCCTATTGTACAAACAAGGATGCTGTATCCTCTGGCCCACAGAAGCAGAGTGACATCTGTCTGTCCACACAGCTAGTAATCATGTATTTAGAATCTGTCTTACACTGATTGGATATAAGGAGAATCATGGCTAACAGACTTGAGATGGGTTTGAATGTAGCTCTTCTGCTTCCAGCACCATTATTTTCCCTACTGCATCACACTGGAGACGGTTGAGTTCCCTGCCCACTGGGAAGAGAACCAACTATAATGGCCCTAAAAGGCAGTGGGTAGGATTCAAGTTAGATGAACCAAGAACTTCCTGGCTACAGGGAGTCATAATAATAATAACAATAGCTAAGATTATTGAAGACTTATTATGTGTTCTTTGCAAAAAGCACCTCACTTAATCTTCAGAAGAAACTGTTGAGGTGGGTACTATTTAGGTAGCTTGCCCAAAGTCACTCAGAGAGTGAGAAGTGGAGCTGGGGTTTGAACCCACGTGGCTGGGCTCTATCTGAACTGTGGCCCTGCTAGCTAAGGTAATGGGTCAGGTGCTTTCTGCCTTGGGCCTCCCCAGGCCTTCAGCTGAGGAGAGGCTGTGTGCTGCCTGGGGAAGGGGGAAGTGCCTGTCTCGTCCACGCCCAGGAAGGTGCAGCTGGGGCTGGCGTGAGTCTGCTCCAAGTGGAGCGGTGTATGGAGAAAAGGCCGGGCTTTCTTTTTCATGGAGTGATGCATCACTCAGATACCAAGGCCATTAGCTCCCTCGATGGGTGCTGCTCTCTGCTTGGTTGTTTATCATGCCCAAGGCGTGAAATTGATTCCAGAAAACTTATCCATTTCCTCTGGCTCTTCCTGTAGAGGGGGTAGAGTGTGTGTGTGTGTGTGTGTGTGTGTGTGTGTGTGTGTGGGCACGCTCGCAGGGCTGGCCAGGATAAAGGATACCCTTGGGTTGGCTATGTAACCCATTTGGGCATATCTCTCCAGGGGCCTTCGGGATGTCATCTCCATGTCCAAGGATGGAGATCTTCCCAAGGCTGCCCAGGGCAGGGTGGGAAGGAGGGCAAGGCTGAGATGGGACCAGCTGGTTGGCAGGAGTAAATGTAAGGCTGCCAAGGGTGATTAGGGAAATGGGCAGGGGTCAGAGAGCAGTCCTGTGGTATTTTAGGGGACTTTCTGGTGGGGACTGAAGTGCCTGGAACCCATGGATGTGAACCTGGTCGCTGATTCTGGAGAAGGTAGGACAAGATACGGGCCATTCCCTGTGTGTGTTGCTCAATCCAGAGTCAGCCATTGGTGGCCTTTATGGTGTCATTAATGAAGACAGTGGCAATGATCGCATCGCAGCCAATACTTAGTGAGCACCTATTCTGACCCAGGTTCTAAACAGACCTGAGGATATAATGGTGCAAAAGGAGTGGTCCCAGGTCCCAAGGAACTCAGAGTTTAGTGTGTGTGTTGGGGGTGGGGTGTAGTGCAGACACAGAGAGGGGCTCATGCCTTTGTTAAGACTGCTGTTAAGGGACTTCCCTGGTGGTCCAGTGGGTAAGACTCTGTGCTCCCAATGCAGGGGGCCTGGGTTCGATCCCTACTCGGGGAACTAGATCTTGCATGCACGCCACAATGAAGATCCCGCATGCTGCAACTAAGACCCGGCGCAGCCAAAATAAAAAAAAAAAAGACTGCTGTTAAGAGGCATGAGCAAAGTGCCTGGGCTCAGTGGGATTCCAGGAAGGGGCTACCTGGGCGAGGTCTTACAATAAGTAACCCTCACCAAGGACGGACATGCTTCTGCATCAGGCGGGGTTAGTGGCCTTAGGCAATAGATGCTACTCTGACTGACTGAGGAATCTATATGTTAGAAGAATATGGTGTGTCTCATCTAGTCGTACGGAGGGCTGGAGAGCCAGACTTGAGGCTAAGCTTCCAGGCCTGATGCCCCACTGCACACAGAAGCAGACTGATGGGGAAACCACAGCTGCTGCTGCTTTCCCACCAGGCACCAGGGAACCTCTGCTGCCACTCCCCACTGATTGCACTTCTGGGCCAGGAACTTAATCCTGCTGTCACCTCTACCCAAAGCTGGACACCTCCACTTCCACCTTTGCCAGCACAGTGCATTCTGGGCATTGCTTCCTTACTCAAATCCCTCCCTTCTAGAGCGAAGTCTCTTATGAGTGAATCTGATTGGCGGGGTCTGAGTCACATGTCTGTGCCCTAGCTGCAAAGGAGACCGGGTAACAGAGTTTCTGGTTTCTACCTTGGGAAGGTGTGACTCATTGAGGCTGGAAACTTCCAAATTTGGCAAAAATGTTTGTGGGCGGCCGAAACAACTGGCAACAAACATGATAAAGTCCATTGCAGGGATGGTAAGTCTGCAAGTACAGGAAATGGGCTCTTTTTTGCCAGTGAAACTTCTGCCCCTAGCTTGTGCCTGGCACAAGGTAGGCAGGCCAGACATACTTGTAGAATGAGTGAATAAATGGCAGTGAGGGGGTGATGCTGATCGTGGGGCTTGAACAAGCCATTCCTCCATTTATGGGTATCCTGGGAAAGAGTTAAGGCATTGGACAGCAATTTGTGTCTGATTTCATCCAGTCTTGTCAGTCAGCCTGAGATCGGGGTCACTGGTCTGACTCTCTACTCTTTGGGAGATGGGCAGCTGTGTGTGTGGGGTGCTGTCCTGGGGTTCTTAGGATTAGGCAGAAAGGAATTGACCCATTTCAAGCAGGGGGGGTTGAAACAAACATGGTCAACCATTAAAACATGTATTGATTTCAACTATTCAACTGTTACTCCAGTGGGTACTGTCTACCCAGCACCAGTCCCCACTTCCTCCTCCCTCACAGGACCCCATGTTTGGGTAGGGAGAAGCTAGCCCCACCCCCAGCTCCTGGACACTCTGACTGGTCTAAGGTAATCCCAATCTCCTTGCAGACATTAGGTTAGGATGGGCCAATGAGATGCAAGGAGAGTTTTTTTTGAGGGGTTGGCGGGGAGCCTGCTTCACACCTCTTGAAGAGTCTCCGAGAGCTGCCCTCTCCTGGTTTTCTCTAACATCGTCCTGGTTGGATTGAAGGCTCTTAACTGCCCCCAGCCATCTCGTAATCTAGTCCAAGGATGGTGGATATACAAAAAAGAATCACAGGGAAACAGGATAAGGCTTCCAGATCACACCAGATCTACACCTGAATTTTGCCCAGCCTCCAGGTTTCCAGGGCTAGTAAATTTCCATATAATCTCAGCTACTTTGATATTCTGTCCTTTGCCCCCGAAAATCCCCTAACAGCTACATGGATCATGTAGCTCACGTGTAACGGTGGTTCCGATCTCAGGAGATGGCAACGCTGGCATCTAGGTGGTACTAAGGGAGGGGCTAAAGAACGGCCCCTCTCCTCACCCTCAAAGGCCTTGCCCTTGGCACATGTGACAGTGCCTGAGATGTATCAAGGAAGGGCTCTACTTTCAAGGCAGCCCTGTGTCTAGGAGGCCCTGTTTAGGACAGAAATGCGCCAAGGAAAGATGGCCCACAGTCAGTTAGCGTCTCAGAGAGTGAAGGACTTTATCAGGGAGGTGTGAAGTCCCCCATTGCTTCAGCGTCAGATGGAAAGAGACCTTGGGCAGAAGGGGAGGGGCACAGAGCCCCTGCCCCATTGTCACTCCCCAGCAAACAAAGATGGAGGAATTGCTTTCTGCCCACATCCGGGCCGTGGCCTGGCCACAGCTCTCCAGGGTGGAGTGGGGTGAAACAGCCCTTGATGAGCGCCCGGCCTGTCCTGTGACCCCAGCTGGGACAGCAGCTGTCAGGACATTTGTCTCCCAGTAACTGCCCCCCGGGGGCCTGGGCTGCTCCCACATTCCTTAAAGAGAAGTGGAGGGCTCTGGGCTCCAGAGGGCTCCAAATGGCTCCATATTTTCCTGGGAGGGGATTTGGGTGGAACATAAATAAGACAATTTATTCAGAGAAACCATCTCTCCTATTTACATTTAAATTGAATAATTTAAAACACCTTTACCCATTTCCATAAATTATCCCCTGTTGGACGGGCAGTTCAGCTGCGTGGAGGGGGTGCTGTCCTGGGGAAAGGCCTAATTCCATTCCCTGCTATAGGGATGGGGTGGGAGGGAGAGCGTGGGAGGTGAGGAGGGTGGCAGGCCTGGGAGGAGGGAGCTCCAGAGGAAGCAGACATTTGTTTTAGAATTGTCAGGAAGAAAGAGGGAGCTTTAAGAAGCTGAGGTCCCTTTAAGAGCTTTACAACTGGGAGGTAAAGGACCAAAAAAAAAAAAAAAAATCATTCTCTTATCACTGGAGCAAGGCATTGGGAACAATCCCTCACCTCCCAGCCGAGGGCATCACCCAAGTTTGACCTGGGTCAGCTGTCCTATGTTTACATCTTCCACAGACCCAATCTCTGGTGCCAGGGAAGAAGGGGAAGAGGAAGAAAGAACAGGGCTTCCTCAGCGATTGGTTAATTATGGGTATTTCCCAGGCACCTGCTCCCTCCAGGCTCTGTGCTGAGCACTGAGGACACAGGGATAAGCAGTCGCATCTCTGCCCTCCAGGGCCCTGGGGATGGGTGAGAAGAACTCCTTTCACACAGGCTGTGTGTGCTCAGAGCAGAGGTGGGGGAGAGACAAGACCCACTGGAGGGGGAGGAGTGAGCAGTTGTCCCAGGGCAGTACCCGGGTTCACGGAGGAGATGGCTCATGATGACCCTTGAAGGCTGGGCTGGTTTAGGGAGATGCTGAGGAAAAGAGGAGGCATCACCAGGAAGGGACCGGTGTGAGAAAAGGCTCAAAGGTGAGAAGGTTCATGGTCTGGGGCCTGAGGAGGCTGTGTGACTTCAGGGGAAGAAGGATGGGGCGGGGCTGGCTGGGCTTCATCCCTCAGGGGTTTCTGGAGGCAGAGCTGCTGCCTGGGCTTGGTGGCACTGCCACGGCATAGTTTCCCTCTGCAGCATGCTGAGAGCTTGTGCGGATGGAGTTGGGTATTTGGATCCTTTGTCACTGACTCCTTTTAGGCCCCTCAGGAAGGAGAGCCCTCCTACTCCCCAGGTGCCTCCTTTTCCCCAACACAGGGCCAGTGAAGCTGGAGGCTCTTGCCAGCACCCCTTCAATGCAGAGGGGGTCTGATTCCTGACATCAGCCCACTTAGTCTTGGGAGCCCCAGGGTCCCTCTGCCTCCAGGATCTCCTGGGCTGTCTCCCTGCTTCCCCACCCTCTGGGATCACCTCCCTCTGGTCCTCCGCAGAGGTGGAGCTCTCTCAGCTCCTCTCCTCTCCACCAGGGAGGGGTGGCTCTGGATGCAGAGTAGAGAGAGCCTCAGAGGACTCGACCTCCTCCATGACTGAAGGCAAAATGACCAGTGAAGCGTGCGGAGCAGGGAACAGTGAAGGGTGGCTTTGGGGGAGGCTGGGACAAGCTCTTTAATGCTTATGACAAGCCTAGGAAACAGGCATGATTAGCTTTTAAGAGATGAGGAAACGGAGGCTCAGTGCTGGGGAAACCAGGATTTGAACTTTGTTCTGTCTGTCTCGAAAGCCTGCATTGCTGCCGGCAGCCTGAGCTGCGGGGCTCATGGGGATTCCAACCAGCAGTTTCCGGTGAGCAGCGCTGTGCCGGGGGCTGTGTGAGCAGATGGGGCATAAACCTCTCTGGGAAAACAGATTAAAGTGGCCGGTGGTGGTGCTTAAATGCTGTGCAATAACCTTGCGTGTTAATGGAATCTTATCGATGTGATCCTTTGCCATCTCCATGGGCTCTCCTGGGGGAAGAGGATGGATGCAGTGGTAAAAAAAGGCCCTCGGGTCAAGGCACACCTGGTCCCTTCTCCTGCCTTTTCAGAGCCAAGCGTCTTAAAATAAGCTCCTCTATTCCAGGAAAGAGATGTCTCCAGTGGTGGCCTCTGAGCTATTTCTTAGCCTCCCCCCAGCACCCACTCTCCACTCAGGTCAAATTCCCTTGGGTTTTGTCCTCTCCAACTGGTACCAGACAGATCTAGGTTCAGATCCCAAATTGATCATTTGCTCGCTGTGTGACCTTGGGAAAGTCACTTGCTCTCTCTGAACCTGACTCTTGTCAGAAGGTTGTTGTGAGCATTAGACGAGATTGGATAGTGAGCCGCATGGTATAGAGCTCAGCACACATAGCAGTTGCTCAATAAATGTCAGCTTTTTTTCTGACATTTCTGCCACCGTTAATGAGGTCCTTCCAGCTACTGCTGGCCTTTCTCAAAAGTCCCAGGGAACTTTGTCCAGGAGACCTTCCACAGTTTGCTCCCTGCCGTGACTGTCACCCGCTCAGGATCCCCTGGGAACTGAGGGGTCCAGTTTGCAGGTACTGGCGTGTGACTGGAGGTGGAGCCCGGCTCCATCATTTTCTTGCTGTGTGACTTTGGGCAGTTGACTTAAGCCATTTGTGTCTTATTGTCCTCTTCTGTTAAAAGAGGCAAAGTAATACCTACTTTACAATGATGTTGTGAGAATTAAATGAGAAATAACTTGTGTTAAGCGCCTCCTATGATGCAGGGCACACAGCAGTCACTCAGCAGTTGCACTGTTATCTTTTCGTGGGCAGGCTGCTCCCCCAGGTTGGGTCCTTCCAGGCAGAGACTGCCTCCCCTCTGTCTTGGGTCTCCCTGAGCACCAAGCAGAGACAGTCCCCATCCTGCAGGTTTCGGCTAATGGGAAAGAAGTCCCCCCTCCACTCTCTTCACAGGCTCTCAGGCCATTCATCTTACAAACTTGGTAATTGTGCATTAACTGTTGCTGAAGGGGTTGCAGGTGTGGCCAGAATAGTGGTGGAGCTATTTGGGGATGATTTTCATCCCTCTGTTGAGGTTTCCCATTTGAGTTTAGGGTGTCAAAGATCTACAAAAGTGGGCTCTCCTATTTCATTCCACAAAGAGATTTTGAGCATCTAAATGATTGAGTAAAGCCATCTCTGAGCTGCATCCTGGTTAGCATTTGGGCATTGGAGACACCTCAAGATCTCAGTCACAAGTGCCCCCCAGGTACCATCTTGCTCACGCCGGCCCAGCCCCAAGGATGGTTGAGTAGCCAGGTTATGTAGCCCTGGGAGAGGGAGGCAAGCAGGGGCAGAGGCTGGTGTCAAGGCGGAGCACTTCCAGAGATGTCTTGGATTATGGCTCAGACACAACTAGCTGTTTGATTTTTGAGTCAGTTTCTAATTTCTCTGGGCCTCAGTTTCCCATAATGCAAGGGATTGACTAGATGACCTCCAAGGTCTTCCACAAGTTTTAAAGTTCCGAATTCCTAGGTCTAACCTGAATCCTTCTTGCCATATTTGAAGCCAACAGAGACTGTATACTTGGTAATAAGTGAGCAGCATTGGGTAGAGGGCTGCATTTTGTTAGTCTCTTATGGTGAGAGAGCTTTGGTGGGATTGTATTCTAATTAAATATTTAATGGGACGTGTCTGCCTTTGAAATCACTGCCAGCACCTTGGGGATGGCTCTCCTTTGTGTTCTTATTTGCAGCTTGCCTGTAAATTGCAGGGCTGAGCCCAGCTGGAAATCTCCCCCTGAGACTGTATGGGATCTACAGGTCTAAATGGATTGCCCAAAGGGCAAAGGAACATCTCAGGGCTCGAAGCTTGCCCTTCTGACCCCACTTCCCAGAGCCTATTATGGTATCCCCAGCAGGGTCCCGGAATAGGATCAGCCCCATTTTGGGGGCTGCTCTTCATCCCGTCTGCTCTCTGAGAGCTGGGGAGAGTGTGTGCTTTTTCTCTATGTTAATAAAACCCAAAATGAGTCTTCATTAAGGGCTCCATTAAGAAGCCACTGTTATTCTTGGCACTAATTAGCGTTCTGCTCACCACTAAATTGCCACACTGGTGTTTTCCCGGGGCTTTGCAGAGCCGCTCCTGATGCTGAGAGCTGCTCTTAAGATGGACCTCGACTTAACAGAGCCTCAGAGATGGAAGAGCTAGTCCCTCACTAGTTCATCTCATCCATTCCCCTGTCTCCGGACAATTGCTTGTCCTATTCCTGAGCCTCTCTCGGCAGCCTATTTAAGGATTTAGTGGATCTAGGTGGAAGTTCTTCCTCTTGTCTAACTGCCCCCTTTTGATGCAATGTAAGCCGATTTGAACCCTTCACTAGGATAGTGAAGAGCATCTTTCTCTCTAAGAACACTTTGCTGTCTTTCTCCTGCTGAGTTCATGTCCTAGATTCAATTTGAGAAGTGATGAAACCCTGCCTCCTTCCTGTATCCCTGTGATAGGACCCATCCCTAGCCAAACATTTATGTAGGGTAAGTTCGTCTCTTAGGTTCCTGCCCATCTCCCCCCATTCATGCCCTCCTTCTCTATCTCCTCAATGCCCAGCTTCACCCTTGTTCTTTCCAGGCTTCAGGACCACTCTCAGGACCTTGTCCAGGACCTGTGGCTGCTTGACCCCTTCCTTCGGAAGAATCAACTAACATAATAAATGCATACTATGTGCCGTGCCAAGCACTGTGCTGGGTCGTCTATCTCATTTAGCCAGAATCCCAGTCCCACGGGGCGGGGGGGTGGGTGGTGCGGGGGGCATTACTGGTACCATTTTGTAAAGGAAATAAACCCAAGCCTCAAAGGGGTTCAGCTCCTTGGTCACACAGTGGTCAAAGGTAAAGCCAGAATCAAACCCAGGACTCCTGACTCCAATGTCACCAAACCATCCTTGTCTTCTTACCCCTTCAGGGCTAAAGGTAGTAATCAACTAAAGTAAGAAAGGACTCAGATCCACTTCTGGTGGCTGCTGCTTATGTGACAAGAAAAATTAGATTAAGTTCTTTTCTCACAAAGTCAGAACTTTTACATTCAAGTGGATATTGTTCCCTTCAATGTAATCAACTTGGAAAGTTTGATACATATTCCAATCTTGTCCCACTGTCAACACACCTTCACAACTCCGCTTGGGAGGTCTGTGGCATATGGTTTTGAATATCTGTGAGTGTTTATCTTGGGGTGACCTGGATCTTTGGAAATACCCCAAAGTCATTTGGATTCAAGTCTGGAGAATAAGGTGAGGCACTAAAGTAGGTGATTGTTCTTTGGATCAAAAAACCTTTAAAACAGTTCTCAGTGAAGTGTAGTGTCAACACTCACTGTTCCACAGGCCCCAGCTTTTGGGTGGTGCAGAGATTTCTCAAATGTTTCAGAATCTTGACTTGTGAAATAAAGCTTGATTGGCTATTTGTTGGGAGAGAGGGTTGGGGGAAAGGAGGGCACTGATGCTTGAAACCAAATGATCCATGATCTTGTCTCATGATTTGGAGCCTCTTTTTGGCCAGGGGAGCTGGAGTTCTCCTGGCAAATATGTGGGCTCTCTGGTCCTGGGTTAGCCGTGGCAAAGCAGTTCACTGATTATCATTTTCTTGCCAAAGGTGTTGCTCAGTCTGACTTTATCTGGAAGACACAATAATGAGAAAGCTCTCTCTTCTGTCTATCACAAGGATGCGGCTCAACCTTTTACAACACAATTACTTGTTTTCTTGTGGGACTCTGTTTCTTTGAGTTAGCTGAACTCTTCAGCCATCATTCTCACTGTTAACATCTCTTTCAATGAATTGGATCTTTTACCTTTTTCAATATTTTCAGTGGACTTGGGGAGGGGGTGGGAGGGGGCTGGACAGTTGCTTCTGGCAATGTCATGCTTATCCTTTCTTTAAGCCTGGTGAATCTGTGTACCACTGCCTTTGACATTATCTCACTTTCACACACTTCTTTGAGCCTCTCAAGTGTCCCCTTTGCAAGATTTCCATGACTTTGGCTCAGTTTGGCCCTGATTTTCAGGCTTCAAGCATACCCGCTCACTCTGTGAGGGACCAACTCAGCACGCTCTTCCAGTCTCCATCAGGCTGGGGCCTTGGTGGAGGCAGGAAATGGGTGCTGGCTGACGTGGAGGAGTTGCTGCTGTGGGTTGATACGTGTCAACCTCTCCTCCTTTGCTTTCAGGGAAAACCCATCTGGTAAAGTTATTGCCATATGAAGTATGTACAATTTAATAGGGGCCCCTGGAGTTAGACAGGCCAGGCCTCTGTTATTTTAGACAAGCTCAGTGAAAACTTTGGGAAATCACTCCACCTCTATGAGCTCCAGTTTTGTCATCTGTAGAGTGGGAATAACAATAACTACATTCTGGGAGGTGGTGAGGACCAAGTGAGATGATTCATACTAAGAGCTTGGCTCGTGACTGGTGCACGATAGGAGCTCAAAAACAAAAGCCATTTTTATGATTACCAAAATGGTCATCATTACAGCTCCAGTGGGCTGTGGGCTGGCTCTGTTTTTGGCCCGGTGAACTAATTGATCACAGAGGGAGGGGAGAGGAGGGCAATGGGATCTGTCCATGGTCCTGATTCATTTAGCCAAGAAGGCATTTTGATTGATCTAATAAATGTCAGTGATAACCTTTTTTCTTCTTTCCTTCCTTCCTTCCTTCCTTCCCTCCTTCCTTCCTTCCTTCCTCCCTCCCTCCCCCCTCCTCCCTCCCTCCCTCCCTTCTTCCCTCCCTCCTTTCCCTCCTCCCTTCCTTCCTTCTTTCCTTCCTACCTCCCTCCCTCCCTCCTCCCTCCCTCCCACCCTCCCTTCCTTCCTTTCTTCCTTCCTTCCCTCCCACCCTTCCCTCCTTCCTTCCTTCCTTCTTTCCTTCTTCCCTCCCTCCCTCCTCCCTCCCTCCCTCCCCCTCCCTCCTTCCCTCCCTTCCTTCCTTCCTTCCTTCCTCCCTTCCCCGCGCGGCATGGCTTGTGGGATCTTAGTTCCCTGACCAGGATTGAACCCCGGGCCCTGCGCAGTGAAAGCGCCAAGGCTTAACCATTGGACACCAGGGAATTCCCAGTGATCACCTTCTTTGTGTCAGGTACTTTCCTAGTCACCAGATTGTTCAGACAAAGGGGATGCCTTTTGTCTACACTCCAAGACAGTCTCACGTGTACATAGGTGAGCATGTACGTGACATGCCCGTCTTATGTGCATGCATATGTGTAGGTATTTTAAAAAACGCTTGGGTGTGTAATGTAAGTGTAGTCTGTGTCTGTGTGTCTTGCGGGGAGGACGGGGAGGACGAGTGGGTTGGGGCTGAAACCTAGGAGAGGTTTGGCTGTCATGCAGCTCACCTGGGCACATAGCTGGTAAGAAGGGCTCAGGGTGGCCATGAGGAGAGGACAGCTTCCTAGAACTTCCTGGAGAGAAGGAAAGGTGCACTGGCCCCTGCCCTTCTCCCCCTCCTGGCCACCAGAGCAGTGCAAATCTGAGGCCAGAGCTGAGCTGCTCTCCTGCTGGGCACTCCAAACTAATTTTCTGGTGCATTATACACTTTGCCTTCTGAACGATCAATGGCCTTAAATGCTGTTTGGTTCCTGCAGCCAAATCCAAGAGAAATAAGACATAATCCATCTGGCTGATGTGGCCAGAGCAGGGAGGGAAGGAGAGAGAAAGAGGGAGGCTTGAGCTGCCCTGGGGATCTCTGCTGGGCTCAGGGAGGGCGGGGGAACTGGAGGGACCTGCCAGCTTTTGAGGTAACGGGCCTTTAAGAGATATTGATGGCTGGCTAATCACAGCCCCATTTGTCTCAATGCATCCTTCCCACAGAGCTGCCACTCCCGCAGGAGCTGAGCTCTAGCGGGGGGAAAGGCTGGGATAAGGCTCAGGGTTCAAGGTTCAGAGGGAGGGCCCTGGCGCTTGGTGTGGATGTCCTCCAGTCCTGGATGGAAGGATCTGGCTTGGGTCTCAGTGTGGAGTTCGATTTTGGGGCATAATTCCCTAGAAGCCCTGAGATGGCACCGGGCAGGGTATCCTGGGGGGGCAGGGATGTGGGGTCCCAGAGTAGGTTTGGGGCTGCTTGGAGGAACCCACATCTGGCTCAGGAGAGGACAGCATGAGCCCTGCAGGCCCTTCCCTGGGGCTGAGCCTGGCAGAGGGTGGGATGCGAGGAGGTGCACTGGGGGGTGAGGGAAGTCGACTTGTTCTTCCCCTTCAGGTTATTCCCCACAGGAAGAGGGAACACAGAATCACCCTCCTTCAGAGCGTCTGCTCCCACAGGTGAGACTGCTAGAAGGATAAACAATGAGCACCTCAGGTGCCCCTGCTGCTTCTGACAGCCTGGCCGGGAGGACTGCCTCCCAAGGACCTCTACACATCTCCCCCACCCTCTGGCCTGTGTTCCACTCAGAAGAATGAGTTGGAAGAGTTGCGTGCTCAGCCCAGGGCTCAATTTCCCCAACTCTTTCTGGAAATAGTCACCGTCTAGAGACGGGTAGGTGGAAGACACAGACCTCTGCTGGATCCAGGGGCCTGGGCCATTCCCCTTCCCCAGAAGGAAGGAGGAGTGACGTTCGTGGTATGAAATCAATCAGGCAGTAGCCTGGTGAGATGTGGAGGAAGCAGGAACACATCTTCCCAAAAGGTTGTTTGGGAGTGTTTCCTGGGAAAAGGCACAGAGGCGGATGGGGAGGGGATGGAGGTGGGAGGTGGCAGCTCTCCTGCCCTGCCCTGCACCTGGCTCTGGGGAATGCGACCCACCCTAACTGCCTGGCTGCATCTCAAAGCACTGTCACGTGCCTAGGTTGCTGCTGGTACCACACCTGAGACACAGGTGACCCCTCAGGGTAGGGAGGGCAGCAGGACCAATAAGAGGGCCACCCAGGTGCCAGAGCAGAGGAGCTACAGGCAGGAGACAAGGAGCCTAGGGTGGGTACAGCCCCCATACAGAGGGGGCCTCAAGATGCGCTGTTAGGGGCTAACTTGGAGGGTGATGAAAAGGAGGAGAGAAGCTGGGCTCAGCGTTTGCTTGGGCCAATGGGGGCTTGGGCCTTCACAGCCAAGGCCCGGGGCTCCCATCCAAGGCCTGGTCATATCTGGCCCTGCTTAGCTAGAGCACTGCCCCTGCTTCTTTGGTCCAGGACAACTCAGCCTTCAGCTGCTGCAGCAGTGAAAATCCAGCCGTGGCAGCAGCTCTCTGCTAAGGGCGGGGCCCGTGCACTTCTCCGATGGGTAATTATGCTTAGAGCATGTTTTACGGAGATGCAGGGCTTGTCTGACAAGGCTCACGCTTGTTCCCGCTGTCGAGGCAACTGGGAAGCTGAGCGGAGAGGCCAGGGGCTGAAGGTGACGTTGCTGCTTGGGGAACCCATCGTGGATAATGAGATGCTGATCCCAAGGGGCATTCATCCAATTGGGCCTTCTGTCCCGCCCCTGGTCCAGGAAGGACCCCTCGAAACAGAGGGAGCTGGGGATGTCACATACTCTGGTTTTTATAACAATTTATTGTTAATTATTTTAATAGCAGAGGTACCTAATATTTATATAGTGTTTTATATTTTTCAAAGCATTTTCACATTCGATTCTCACCATAATCCTTTGATGTAGGGACAGAACTTTAGTCCCATTTGAATGATGAAGAAGGGAGACCCAAGAACATTAGGTGGCTCTGTCAAGATCGCAGGGCAGAGCCAGGTCTGGAGCCAGGTCCAGAGCCTGGTTTCCTGACTCGCTGTTCAGGGAGCCTTCTCTATCCCCAAGTTGGGCAATCCCTCGCATTGAGTCCCCAGCCCCGTGTCACTCCAGACGCCCTGTGTGTGTGAGGCCCAGGTGGGAGTTGAGAGGAGGGAGAAAGGGCCGGGTCCCTGCGTTGGGATGCTCCTGCAGCAGGACAGGCATTCACAGGAGGTGGAGTGAGGCTGACCTGAAGGCACCGGTGATGAGAGAGTGAGACGCCTGGTGAGTGTATCCACAGACACGTCCCTCCATCCTAGGAGGCTGCGACACTGATTGCCATCTGTGTGCGGGTCTGCTTTAAAAGACAGCGCATGACAAGCAGCCCTTTCGGTGCGCCGCACACGTGAAGATGGTGCCAATGAACACCCTGTGGATTCTGTACTGAAAAACTGAGAGCCTAGAAGAGATGACAGGTGGTTCAGTAGGGCTGGGGTCAACCAGGGAAGGCTTCCTGATGGAGGAAGTTCTGAGAAGAGCCTGGAAAGAAGGAGAGGACAGGTGCCATTCGAGGGGAAGCAGAGGCCCTGGGGCAAAGGGGTGAAAGCATGTTTGGGATTGTGAGCATGTTAGTTTGGATGGCTATGGTTGGGGGGACTTAGGGCGGGTGAGAGGCCTGGGGTTGCTGATGATGGAGCTGGCAGGTCAGATGTGAATTTGATAAGCCAGAAATTAAGGAGCCTCTGGGGATGGTTAGAAGGGAAGAAATACGATCAAAACAGTGTGAAATGCTTTGCAAGGCTTTGTGTAGAATGAGGAGCGGATGGAGAGACTGAGGACAGGTGTGGGCGAATGAACACCCAGGAATTAGCAGCAGTCCACTATGCCCTGGAATTCCGGGTGCTGGCTACGGAACCTGGGGTTCTCTGGACGGCTGTGGTTCTTTACGACCCTCAGCACATTCTGACCCAGCCCTGCTGCCCGGATGGATGTCTCCCACAGCCCATTGCCCTGCCCCACGGCGCCTTCCTCCACCCAGCCGGTACCCAGCCTCCCCTCTACAGGATGCCAGGTCAGTGCTGGATTCTGCCTCAGGCTCCAGGACAAATCTCGCTGCTCTGGGGAGATGCCCCGCTGCTCCTCTGCTCCGCTCCGGGGTGACTGATGGCTGCGGTAGGTGGGAGAGGAGCCTGCCTCCTCCCACACTGCTTCAGATGGTAGGAGTGGTTGGGAAGCAGGGTTCCAGGGTAGCCAAAGAAGAGTGGCAGGGAGGACAGGCCAGGGAGATGACCGGGGATGCTTCAAAGCATGGTTCTAGATGGAGTGGCTGGTGCCAGGGGCCAGGAGATGGTTGCAAAGTACCAAACAGTTAGCCTAATATTGGATTCTTCTGAGTAGGAAGAAGGTAACATTTTGCCACCTAATTTCTTGGTTTCTCAAGGCCACCCTGGACTATGGCCCTGAAAGACCCATAATGGCTGGGGAGCGAGGGCCTGCCATTGTCTTCAAGGGGAAGCCTAAGCTCAGGGAAGAGGGAGGTGGTTTATCCCCCAAAGGGTGCACTCTGTGAGCCCCACTGCAAGCTGGGAGTCCCACTCTCTCAACCTTTGCCCTTCCCTCTGGGCTCCCACAGTGTGAGTTTCAGAGGGAGTTTCTTCTCTCTCTGTCTCCCTCTGCCAGGTCTTCCTGGGGAATTTTAAAGGGACCAATCCTCTTCTCAAGATTGGGACTGGGGGGAACCTGGGAGCTATAGGCATCTGTAAAACCAATTTAAAAATCAGTCTAGCCAACCAGCCCCCAAAGGAACCAAGGGAGCTATAGAGTAACTCAAAAGCAGACACTAATGGAGGAGAAAAGAAATGTAGTTACATATTCATCAGCTTTTAAATATTCATGAGGATTGTAAAGCAGATTAATTTCCATGCCTCATTTCTCCCATGGTTCCCACTGTCCATATTTTACCGTAGCAGCAGAAGAGAAAGGAGCCACGGATCACTTGGCCACTGCCCTGGCCCACACTTAAGGAGCAGTGTGCGCGTGCGTGTGTGTGATGGGTGGGGGACAGGGAGGGTGGTCACTATGGAGGTGAAGGTGTTCATCTCCTGAGGGACAGGTCCCTTTGGCCAAGTCAGGACGATGTGAGGACAGCAGGATACGGCAGCACGACAGTGTAGGGAGGGCCGGGAAGCGTCTAAGGGGGAGGGAGACGTCTGGAGCGGAGAGGGCTCTGGGGGCATCGAGATAATTGCTGGCCTCCCCGGGGTGAGGAGAGGAAAGGACCTTCACCAGAGTCAGCAAGAATTTCATCTCCACTCCCCTAAACTAACTGTCTGAGACGAATGATTGAGTGGGGTGAGAGAGCAGGGGAGAGGCCATGCAGAGGGGGAGCGAGGAAGGTGCGGACGAGTCTCAAGGACAAAGAGAAGGAGGGCACTCAGGGGAGGAAGAAACAGGGGCAGCAGATAAAGAAGTAAGGATGGAGGTTAGCTTTCTGGAAGGATTTTCAGATCCCAGGGCTCTTGGACCTTCTCTCTATAGAGAGTGGGAGAAATGTCCCCCTGAGTCACACACCAGCTGTGAGGCAGAGTGAAGGCAGCCTGAGACCAGAGATGCACCGGGGATTGCTTGGAAAGCACAGCCAGCAAGAGCTGGGAGACTCAGTGTCAGACGTGGGGTATCAAGGCGAGCCATCCTAGAGCCAAGGGGAGCAAATATCATCGTACAGAGTCATGAATGAGAGCCAGGGAGCCTGTGAAGTAGCAGATGACAGGCCCTGGGGGACAGAGTTGCTGATGCAGCTTCTTCTTGAAGGTCCGGATGGTGGTTCCTGCGCAATGATGCGATCTGACAGCTCTTAGTGGTTTGGGCCAACTTTCTTGGACTAAGAGGAGGGATGAGCTGGCCTCTGAAGGTCCCATCCTGGTTTGCCAGCTCCTGCCCCCTTGTGTGGAGGCAGAGGGGTGTCCGGGGAGGAGGATTCTCGAGGTGCTCTCTGGTGACCCAGGGTGTCACCAGGAAAGACCTCACCAGTGGGTTATTTGCCCAGCCTCATCCCCTCCATTCTGTCTTGGATCTCTCCGCTGAATTCCTAACAAGTGTCCAGCTGCCCACTGGATACCTCCACGTGGGTGTCTAGGAGACATCTCAAACCTAACAGGTCCACCGTCAAACTGATCTCCCCCACCTCCCACCTACAGACTCAGTTGGCCTGCAACCTTCACTGCATGGGTCAATGGCACCTCCATCCTTCCAGCTGCTCAGGCCAAAAAACTCAGGGGTCATCCTTGACTCCTCTCTCTTTCAGTCTTTTGACACAACATTCAGAATCTTCTGAATTCATTTCTCACCATGTCTGTGGCCGCCATCCAGGTCCAAGCTCTCACCTTCTCTTGTCTCAGTTATTACAGTAACTGTCTGCTCTCCTGTGGCCTCTAAGGCTCGCCACCGTCGAGCCCCTCCCCTTGGTTTCTGACTGCGTCTCTTTCTCATTCAAACCCGCATGGCTACACTGGTCTCCCTGCTGTTCCCTGAGCAAGCCAGGCCTGCTCCCACTTCAGTGCCCTGTGTCTGTGGCTCATTCATTCCCTTCCTTCAGGACTTGGCTCAGTTTACTTATGCAGTGAGGTGTTCCCTGAGCCCCTTATTTAAAATACTGCTCCCTTCCGTAGCTCTCTCTTTCTCTCTTTCTCTCTCTCCTCTCTCGTACTGCTCTATTTTCTTCCCCACAGCACTTTTCACCTTCTAACATGCTACACAATTTTTTATTATGTTTATTATTTCTTGTCTGCCCCACTGACTGGAATATCAGCTCCGTAAAGGCAGAGATTCTGTCCATTTAGTTCAGTGCTTTATCCCTAGCGCCTAGAGCAGGGCCTCGCACACTGGAAATCTCATTGGAGATTTCCCCAATAAATGTTTAGTGCATGGGAAGCCTTCCCTTCAGCCCGTAGATTAACAGCTATGGTAATTGCCCACTTGATGAAAACAACTGGAAACTGAACAAAAGGTAAGAAACAACTACTTTCAGACAGTGTGCAACAGTTAGCAGAGGATGGTGGTCCCTGAGAGAAGGGAAACAGCCCCACTACCTCATCAGTTTACTGCCTGGAGAAAGTTTCCAGGCCAAGGCAAAGGAGGGGGGAATCCCAAACAGAGCCTAGGGGTTGAGTTGATAAAACAGGGATTGAGGCTGAGGAGGCTAGGATTTGTGACGAAGAATTCTGGAGAGAAGGGAGCTGCACATGGAGATTTCTGGAAATCTGTAGAAGGGGCCTCAAAACTTTGGCTGAACAATTGATTTGCAAACAATTGGGGTGAAACACCACAATTAAGGAAAGAACTGCCGGAAAGCATAAGACCGAACAATTCCTGGAGCTCACACAGGGCTGGGAATGGTTCAGATTCCCACCGGCGAGAGTGGAGAGAGCTTGTAGCATGTGATGCGTTGGATACAGTCCTCAGAAGGATGTTACCTTAGCCCGAGACCAAAAGCTGCCCTGGACCCATTCTAATGGAGCTTAAAAACAAGACTTAAAAGGGTCATAGTGACTCCAAATAACTGTGAGGTAGAACAAAGTCCAGCACTCTTTAAAGGAATACAACAAAATCTAGAACCCAATGGAAAATTCGCAATATTGGTCATCAAATAAAAAATTAACAGCCATGCAAAAAAGCAGAAAAATAGGACCTATAACCAGAGGAAAAATCAATCCACAGAAACAGACCCCCAAATGAGAAAGATGATGGAATTAGCAGACAAGGATGCTAAAGCAGTGGTTATAAATATGCACCATATGCTCAGAAATGTAGAGGAAAACGTGAACATGATGAGGAGAGAAATGGAAGATTTTTAGAAAATGAACTTACAAAGATGAAAATAAAATATCTGAAATGAAAAATACTGTTGAACAAATAAATGATTTTATTTCTGCTGTTGCCATTACCAGAACCACATTGGGGCGGGCATTTTTTCCTTTAAAACTTATTCTCCCAGGAGCCAGCGCTTGCCCCTTCTGTGAGAGCACTACATTTGGTTTCTCAGTTGCCCAGGACTCTGGAGAAACAGGCTTCCTTTGTATTTGGTCCCCAAATGCAGCCTGGATTTCAGGTAGCGAATAATGGCTCTTCTGAGTCTTGTTTCAGCTGGTGCTTCCTGAGCCCCTCCTGTGCTTTCTGATCTGAGCACTTCACCTCCTGTCCTGCTCCTTAGCGAACCCTCCTCTCCCTCAGCCTCCCTTTATCCGACAGGTAGGTATGGAGCTCTTGATGGGACAATGGCTCTGCCCTATGGAGCTCCAAGTCTAGCCAGGTAGGTACAATGCAAGGAAGAAAATGACAAGGCTTGTGAGACCAGTGTGGATAAAGTACTTAGGGAGAGAGAAAACTTCATTTGGAGGTCAGGGAAGGCTTCATGGAAGAGGTGGCATTTCTGCCGCATTTTGAAGGATGAGTAAGGTTTGGGCTGCTGGGAATGAAGGGACAGGCATTCAAGGCAAAGTTGGGGGTCATCTTGAATTCCCTCACTCTTGTGTTCCCTTTCTGAACCCGCAAACTCTCCCCTTCTCTCAGGGTTCTAGTCAACTCTTGGATGGGGCTTTGCTGTCAGAAGTGAGTCCTGCAGGCTCCAGGCCCCCAGGTTCTTCCCAGCAAACCAGTGACACCAGTTGGGGCAACCTCAGGTCTCAATCACCCTTCACCTCCTTGGGCTCCAAACAGATGGAACAGGAACCCAGACGGGTAGTTTGCGGTAAGAGTGTTTCCAGGACAGGTTCAGTGCCCAGCCTGAGGGAGCAGGTTTGAGCCAAGACTGAATGACTCAGTCTCTCTGGCTCTCAGCCGCCTTTCAGCGACTCCCCGATGCCCAGGTGGGCACTGCTGCAAGCTGCCAGCATTGCGGTGAGGCGCCCCTACCTGGTTTGGGGCCTCTGAGCACCTCATTTCTCGTCTTCCTCTCATCTCATCTTACCTCTCCCCTCCCCGACTTTCTCCCCATGCTCCATGTTGGGTGCAATATGATCAGCTCCTAAGAAGGGCACAGTTTTTCATGGGCTGCTTCCCACATACCACCTGACCCTCAAGGTCACTCTAGGGCATGGTGGGCATGTGCAAACAAGCAGGGCTTGGGGAGTGGTGCAGGTGCCCCTCCTCCAGGCAGGTTTGGTAGAGATAAGGAAGAGCTTGTTAGTGACAGTGAGGTCACTGCCCAAAGCCCGAGGTGGGAGGACCGGGAGAGGGGGCTCTGCAAGGTGAGAGGTTTGAGCAAGGTAAGTGGGGAGCTTCGAGGTGACGTGTGTGCCCCTCCTCGCCTCCCACCTTCCTGGGTCTGCCACCTCCCCTGGAGCGGCTTCCACTCGTCAGCCAGGCCGGCTGTTCCTCCTCCACACCAGGGTGGAGAGGGGTGTCCCTGGTGTGGCTGCCGGGGAGTCTGGGGGGGTTCTCCGCCCCCTGAGGCCTCAAGCCCAGGGGCAGTGCTGAGCCCAGTCTGGGGAACCCTTAGAAGAGGGCACCGCCGGGGGGCAGCTCTGAGTCCTGACTTTGGTGCCAGATGGAGCCAGGCCTGAATTCCATCTCCACTCTCAGACAGGTTACTTAACCTCTACTCCTCAGTTTCCTTATCTTCTCTGTAGAATGGAGATAATTGCACTCCCGCCTGCCAACCAGGGGCCTGCTGGGCACTGAGTAAATGCAGGTGTTATGATATTTCTGTTGCTGATGGACTTGCTGAGAGGATGGAGGCTGGACCCCTGCAGCCCTGTCCTGGCTCCCCACTCCAGCTGCTTTCATGAAGCCCCCAGCTCCCTGACTCTTGTTCCGGATCCTGTCTGACAGCACCCGGAGGGACCCATTGCATCCTTAACTGCAATTTTCTTGCTTGGCAAAGCCATCAGCACCTAATGTCCCATGTCATTGCCGGTTCTCAGCCTGCGGACACGTCGCTCCTGAGGGCTGCTCATTCACCCAGGATCACTCCATCTGGCCAGGAGCGGCCATGGTGGTGGGGATGGGGGCAGGGCCGGGACCTTCCAGTGATGCACTGGCGACTATTTGCTTACAAATAATCTAATAGCCGAGGACACAGGCCTCTGTGACTCTTTCTCTGGTCCTTTCTACCACTGTGGACCTTCAGCTCTTCCCCTTTTAGAAACCACAGAGGTACCTCTGATCTCCTACACCAGAGCCTCAGCCATCTCCTCACCCAAGGGCAGGCCCTTAGACCCAGGGAGAAACTGAGGTGCCCCCTACCCCCAGCCCCACCTTAACTTGACTCTGATGCCTGTGTGGAGTTTTTAAGGTAGAACCCAGCAAGAAGTCAGGGCTGGGGCAGATGAGATTGGAGGAAGATTCAGAACCCCGTGGAGACTGGGATCAAGGGAGGGCTTATCCCAGGTGCCCAAGTTCCCATTCCTGGGGTCTCAAGGCAGGGCCCCTCCCCTGGGCTAGCACCTATGGTGGTCCCCTCCCTGCCCCGGCACCCGAGGAGCATCCAGGGCACAGGAAGCAGCTTCCTCAGGAGTTGATGTGCAAGACTGGCCTGAGCGTGGCTTCGGCTGCCTCCCAGGATGGGGCAGAGAGTAAGTGGGCAGCTCTGCCAGCTTGCCCAGTTCAGGACAACAGACTTTATATTCAAAGGAAGCCCAGGGCCTCCCCACATTTGAGAAGGAGCTTGGAAAGAGACCAGGGGAGGAGGAGCCTCCCAGCTGCCATCCTTGCCCCCACCCCCAAGCCCTCCTGGCCCCGTTCCTGCCAGCACCACCCCTCCCAGGCTCCAGCGGATGTGACTCTTTTACCTTGAGCCTAGGAAGAGACACAAACCCCTTTGCTGTTTCCTCTCAGCATTGCTGGGATCCACTGGCATTTTCACAAAGGACTTGCATAAATACGATGGGAGAACAAAAGGGAAGTAATTACAGAAAATACAAACAGCATGAAAACAGTCAAGCTTCTAAAGTACAGGTTTCCCAGTCTCAGATAACCACCCTGGAGCCCAAGACGCTGGCCTGCCTTCCCACAGGCCTCGGGCCAGACTCCAGCCCTCGCAGACTGGCCTGCCGCTGCACAGCTTGGCTCCCACGGGGCCAGGGCCCAGGCCGGGTCCCTTGCTCCTCAGTTTCCCACTTGAGGATTTGCCTCAGCCATAGCTTTGGTGTCTGACCCACTGAAACACTCACCACCTGGCTTCAGGTGGAGGCTTCACCCCCTTGAGGGACCTGCTGACACAGGTAAGCCCCCAGCCCCACCCCCAGGCCCACCCACTGCACATCCGCTACGCGAGCACATTCTCCCTGTGGAGTTACTGTCTGACTGCCCACGGTCCCTGACCTGATCTGCTCACGCACAGTGGAGGGCACACAGCAGCCTTTGTTCAGTGCGACCGACCCCTGGCCTGAGGTTGACCGGACTGGAACAGGCACCTGAGCCAAGCTGGGATGGTCAGAACTCTGTCTCTGGGGTACTGGAATTGGGGCCTAGAGACCATCTCTTCATGCTGTTCTTTACTAGGGTTAGCCAGGCAGGCTTGGGAGCCCTGAGTCACCATCTTGAATTTGGGGGTCTGCCCAGGTGTACAAGGAGAAGCCGAGGACCAGATGGGGATGCAGATGCGAGATGGGGAGCAGGAGGGCAGGAGCTCCAGGTTCCGGCTGGCGTTCCTGTCCTTGATGTCCTTTTTTAAAATTAATTTATTTAATTTATTTATTTTTGGCTGCGTTGGGTCTTTGTTGCTGCGCGCGGGTTTTCTCTAGCTGCAGCGAGTGGCGGCTACTCTTCGTTGCGGTGCGCGGGCCTCTCATGGTGGCTTCTCTCGTTGTGGAGCATGGGCTCTAGGCACGCGGGCTTCAGTAGTCGTGGCTCGCGGGCTCTAGAGCGCAGTCTCAGTAGTTGTGGCGCACAGGCCTAGTTGCTCCGCGGCGTGTGGGATCTTCCCGGGCCAGGGCTCGAACCCATGTCCCCTGCACTAGCAGGCAGATTCTGAACCACTGCGCCACCAGGGAAGCCCTGTCCTTGATGTCCTTGACTGAGGCTTGACTGCGTTCCTGCGCTGGGGCTCTACATGACACTCCTGTGTCCCTTTCATAAACTTCCCCTTTTATTTAAGTGCTCGTTTGAGTGGATTCTGTAACTTGCAATCCCTGAGTCTCAGCTGATACCCCGACACGTATAACTGGAACAAACACAACAGTGCAGCTGGGGCCGCAGAGAACCCAAGCTGGGCCAGTGCAGGGACTCGCCTGAGGAGCTGAGAAATCCCTTGGGAAAGCATGAGACTTGTGGAGAATCAACCTTTGCCAAGTTCTTAGAGGTGGGGAGCCCGGGGAGCTCCTGCAAGGGGTCAGGCTAGCAAAGCGGAGACCCGTTAGAATATTGCTTGCCCCTCAGAGTCAACATCTACCGGTCAGGGAGCGGCCTCCTCTTTCCTTCTAGCATTCTGCCTTCCAGCCAGCCCCTCCCCACCCCTCCTGCTCCCTGGGGGGTGTAATACACAGACCAGGAGTTTGAGCCCCAGCTCAGCCGCTGATGAGCTGCGTCACCTTAGACGAGTGACTTCATCTCCCTGGGCCGTGCTTCCCTCCCCCCAGATGATAGCCATAACCCCTTGGTACTTTGCAGTATTCCTTCGAACATTCCCCTCGCTTCTCCCATCCTTCCTCCTCCTCTTGTCTTCTCCTGCTCAGTACTTGCCTCTCCAGCAAGCCTTCTTCTTCTGACTCCACCCAGTTCAGTACATTCCGGACCCCCTTCCTAGAGTTCAGGGCCGTCATGTGCTGGGCACTGGTGTGTAGGGCTTCTCTGAATCTTACTTTGGGTTGGTTGGGGCTCAGTGTGCCCCATCAGACTGAGACTCCCCAAGGGTGGGATCCTTCCCCCACCACACTCCTTCTAGACCCTCCACCTGCCTGGAATAGGGCAGAGCCCAGAGAGGGTGCCTGAAGGCAGCCTGCCCTTCCAGCTTGTTCCCTGCCTGGTCTGTCTATCTGCTCTTTCCTTCCCTCTCCTGGCCGAGAAGATGTTCCAGAATCTATTTTCTAAAGTAAGCCAGAGTTATAGGCTCCCCCAGCCTCTCCAGAAGGCCAGCGCCAGCCACGGGAGGCTGCGTTCTGGCTAATTCTTCCCCATGTGCCCACCCTTCTTGCCCCTGCATCCTTCTCCCTGCAGGGAGTGGGGGGGTGTGGACGGTGTGCACCACCTGAGCCAGGCACCGTGACCCCCTTGCAGCTGGCTCTCTCCCTTCCTCTCCCACTCCTTGGCACGGACCAGGAGCTCCGCCCCCCTCCCATCACTGCCATCATAGTACCCGCCCTGTCCCCCCCCCCCCCCCCCCCCGCCTCGCCCCTCCTCTCCCGCTCTCTGTTCCCATCCTGGCTTGTCTCCCCTAGGCAGCTGGGAGCAGGGCGCCTTCGATTTCTCTATTCAGTTTGAGGCGTAGCAATTTTCTGCTCTCCCATAATTAGGGGAATTTTAAGCAAACTCCCCGACGGATGATTACAGCAGGTTCAATCCCAGCTCCTTTGATCAGGGAAGAATGAAGACGTTGTTGGAATATTCCTCGACCTGCCGGCCAGACCGGGAGGTGGAAGTCTGGCTCTCGGGCTCCCCCTGGAGGGCTCTGGACTTTTGTCCTGGCGTCTGAGCGTCCCTGGGCACTGGAGTATCCCCAGGGGAGGACTGGGTTCAAATCCAGCTTCATTAAGAATTATCCAAGACGTGGCTTTCCTGGCTTAGGGCCAACATCCGGACTCAAAGCCAGGGTTGGGGCTGGAGACTTACGTGGAAAAGGAAATTAAAGTCACCTAGGCTGGTCTCTCAGGACTGTTGCGAATGGTTGTGCAGGCCGTGCATTGTGTTCTCGAGGGGACATCATTCCCATTGTAGCCTATGTGAATGGGGATTCCTAGGGTTGTGCAGTGTCCAGGAAGCTTGAATGACTCTATTTTCTAAATGTCAGAAGGAGTGGTGCTTCCTTAGAGCTGAAGGGGCCTCTTTTCTTTATTTTGTCCATTTCCCCAAGTCTTCTGTACCTGCCAGAGGCAGTGAGGAATAACGGAAAGAGTGTGGCCTTTGGAACAGCCTGACTAGAGAATGAATTCCAGTTTGGCTATTTCATGGCTGTGTGACCTTGGGTTCATTAATGGACCTCTCTGAACTTTAGTATCTATTTTAAAGGATTATTTTGAGGATTAAATAAGGAATGGATTAAAACACTGCTTGGCTCATAATAGGTGCTCAGTAAATCTTATTTCCTTTTTCCTTTCCCTGCCCACTTCATATATTTTTAAATCATCACCCTGCAGGGCAAACCCCATTCTCCTCTGTCTGTTCCCCCAGCCCAGTGAACCCCCAAAGCTGTGCCAGAGAGCGGACCGGGTATATTAATAGACTATTAACGTCTCCGGCATTCCCGACCAGTGGCCCTGGCTTTTCCATAGGTTAATTAGGCCATATTTCAGGAAAATTACGGTGGTTTATTCCTACACTAATTAAGTGGCTTTAAACCATCTCCGCAACGCAGCTCCGTGAATGATAATTAAGCCTTACCGCCGGGTGCCTCTGCCGGTCACGGAGCCCCGCACACGGCCCTCTCTGCCTGCTCTCAGTCACGGGAGAGGATGCACTGGAACTGTGGCTTTGAAAAGAACTTATTTTCCTGGGATCATGTCAGGATGATTCCCAGTGAATATTGGATGAGGCTTTGTACTGTTCCTTTTTTTTTTTTTCCACGAGGAGAGAGACGAAGAGAAACACAGTGTGGATATGGGTTTATCTTCTTCTCCTGGCTGCTCTGTTGAGTAGATTTGAATAGATTCCCAGGGGATGCAGGCGGGGGTGTGAAAAGGAACGCCAGCGAGCTCGGCACACGGGTGCATCTGCCAGTCTATTGGAAGTGAGCGTGAAGATGCGTGTCACAGCTGCTGTTCAGTAGGGATCTGTGTCAAACATCCGCCAGCTTGGCTCACGACTACCTGCAAAGGAAGACAGCCGCACAAGGAGACACCTGTCTGAGGGGGCTGGACGGACCTCCTCCTTCCTGACTGTTGTGTTCTTGACGTGCCTTGTAAGGTGAGCAGCTCACATGTCAGCAGGGGCCACCCTTTCGGCCACTGTCAAGACTAGCTTGAGTTATGGCGGGGGGATTGGTGTTGACATCAGAAGACCTAGTTTTGCGTCTTGGTTCTACCACTTGCTGACTGTTACCTTCAGAAAGTCATCTGGCTTCCTGGGCCTCAACTGTCTCATCTGGAAAATGAAAAGAATACCAGCTGTCTCATAGGATTACTGAGAAAATTGAATAAGGCAGTAGGATGGTGCCAATGACCCTATGTGAGAAGGTAGCAAATTCTCAGCTGTTCTTCTGGCCCTGGAGCAGGGCTGCCTGGATGGAGCCACTGCCTTCCAGGGCTCCGAGGCTCTGAGGTGCTTGCTTGTCTAATGGCTCTTGGGTCTCTGGTCTATCTGTGTTCAAGGAGGCCACAGAGGTCCCTGGGGCACCAGGATCCAGGGCCTCTGGTCCAGTGGCACCAAGCGTTCACCACTGGGGCTGCCAGGACTCGAGTTTTCTCCTGCATGAGGGAAAACACCAAGTGTCTCATCAGCTCCTACCGTGGGAGCTTGGAGGGGCCTCCATGGGTCACGGTGGCAAGCGGAGGATGGACATGAGATGCCTGGAAAGGTTTATGAATCGAGTTCTGGGAGCCTCCATCCTAGGCTCACAGTTCTCGACGCTTGGCTTCTCTGATTCTCCTCTGCCTGCCTCCCTGACCTCGCACGACGCCATCTCCCCACCCTGCTTCCTGTGGTCCTGCCGCGCCACCCCCCGCCAGCCACCTCCCCGGGGCCAGCTGCTCAGGCAGCAAAAGGCAAAGGGGAGACTTGTCCTCTCCCTCTCTCTTCCTCTCTGTGGCGCGATGGCCCCAGGCATTTTGAGTAAGACACTAATCAAATAAAGACAGGTGACAATACACCAGCATCTTCTCCGGAAGCCAGGGAGACACTCAGCTGTCCTCAGCAAGAGGACGGGGAATTGGGGGGACGGGAAGGGTGCAACATTTATTTAACCTGGTTGTCGTACACACAGCCCCTGTCTGAGAACACCATGTGAAGACGCAGATAAGCTGAGCTGGAAAATTGACAGCAATAAAGGGGGCCCTGGCTCCCCGCTCACTGCTCTGCCACGTAGAGAGAGGTGAGAGGCAAGCGAGGCTTCCCCCAAACACGACTTGCGTATCGAGGGGATGAGCCTTGCTCTCCCGACGAGGGAAAGGCCATCCTGGGCTAGCAGAAGACGAGAGCCCGGGGGAGGCACCAGTCAGATTGAGATGGAGAAGGGGGGCGGTTTTCTCAGTAGAGGGGCAGGTTAGATCCAAGGTGAACTTCCTACTAATTGCGCTGGGGAAAGAAGAGAGGGTGGGGCAGCAGGCAGGGGCCCAGCGCGTCACAGTGAGTGTGCTGGCGGCCACACACAGTGTCCACATAGCTCTGCTGGCAGCAGGAACAAAGCCAGTTGGGGAATTCAGCCAAGGAGGAGGACCTCTGTGGGAGGGGGAGGCAGGGCAGAAGGTGGGGATAAGCAGTAAGCAGTTTTCAGGGTGGAGGGGGGCATGGTACTTGCCAGGAACAGAGTCTGGAGCCCTGGGGTCAGGCCTAAGGAGACACTCCCCTGCACATGGCCCTCGCACTGATCGAGTCAGGAAGGCTTGCACAAGGGACATTTAAACACTTCATGCGTGCCCATGTGCAAATATACATCTGTGCACACACACCCAGGTGAATACGCATATGTTTTTTTTTTTTTAATATTCCCCCCAATGGTTTTTCTTTTATTCAGAAGTATTTCTTTCTTTTTAAAGATTTATTGATTGATTGATTGTTTGATTGATTGATTGCTATGTTGGGTCTTTGTTTCTGTGCTAGGGCTTTCTCTAGCTGCGGCAAGCGGGGGCCACTCTTCATCGCGGTGCGCGGGCCTCTCACTATCGTGGCCTCTCCTGTTGCGGAGCACAGGCTCCAGACGCGCAGGCTCAGTAGCTGTGGCTCACAGGCTTAGTTGCTCCGCGGCCTGTGGGATCTTCCCAGACCAGGGCTCGAACTCGTGTCCCCTGCATTAGCAGACAGATTCTCAACCACTGCGCTACCAGGGAAGCCCCTGAATACGCATATGTTAACGTGAGGTAGCAGAGGACAGTCCTGGCTAGACCACCAATCCAAGGTCACAGCATAGCCTTTGGTATGTAACTGTTCCTTGCTGAGCCTCGGTTTCCTCATCTACACCATAGGGACGAACAAGCCCTTCCCTGCTGATCTTCAAGAGCTGTTGTGGTGGTTGGACAGAAGAAACGGTGGGAAGTCTCTGCAGACTGCAAAATCTCTCAGCGGTGAGGCCCGGTGAGGGTCGTGGTGTTGTCCTTCCCAAGCCTCTCCTGACCAGGGAGGGACGGGCGCCACAGCAGGTCCCCACGCCTCCTCCACCAGCATCTGGCACTGTGGGGAGGAGGATAAGTGGGAATTTCTCCTCTCTCTCTCCTCCCTCCCTCTGGTCAGAGCCAAGGGGTTTGGGGAAGGGACTGGCCACAGCTCTGCTCACTTCAGCCCAGCACTTCCTAACCCATACCCTAACCCGGAGGCAGGGGGTGGACCTCCTCTGTCTGAAGGGATGTGGGGTACCAAAAAAGGAAAAGACCTGGGGCCCCAGCAGCTCCCCCACCCCCAGAGGGAGTGGGGAGAAACAAACCAGGAGTGTTAGGTTGAGCTCTGGTTATGACTTGTCATCTTGGCAGTGCCCAGGGACCAGGTCCCCCCTCTAGATGTGGGACTAGATGCCTGTGGAAGTGATGGGCTCAGGTCAGGGAGGGGAGCCCTAATTTGCCTTGTGTGTATTGAGCTCGTGGGATTGAGGAGGGGGATCAGATGAGCCCTGTACAAGATCGGGGCCGAAAGGAGTCTGTGGTTATTGATGAGCTTGGGATTTGTCTCTAGATTCTTAATGGAAGGAGGTCTTTTGGAGTCCCTTCCCCAATCCTGTGCTGTTGGAGGGAGAGGGGTGGGGACCAGCAGAGAGAAAAGCCCTTTCCAGGGAGTACGCTATTCACTTGCACTCTGGGGGGCACCATGCACCCCTCCAAGCTCCAGATGCCCTTGTCCTTCTGGGCTAATGTCCAGACGTGCTCTGAAAGAGCTGAGCTTTAGCAGGAAGGAAAGAGGCAGAGAGAAGGATGAGCACTTCTCCTCCCTCCTATTTCATACTTGTTGAGAACACGGGGGCTCTAGAGTCACATAGACTCAGGTTAAATCCTGACTCCACCACATTCTAGCTCCTTAAGCCTCAGATTCGTCACCTATACGATGAGGATCACAATAATATGTACATTATATGAGTGTTGCATAAATTAAATAAGATGATACATATAAGACGCTACACGAAGTACCCCGCACACGATAAACCCTGCATAAACATTAACTCTGACTCTCCCACCACCTTTGTTACTGCAGTGTAGCCTGTCCCATCCTGGCTAATTTCCAGGAGTGGTAAAAGCTGTATATAGAGAGAAATTAAACAGGATAAAGCAGAGTGGCCAGAGGGCTGACTACTTTAGAGAGTGGTCAGGGATGGTCTCTTTGAGGAGGTAATGCTTGAACTGAGACTTGAATGATGAGAAAAAGTCATCAGTGCAAACACTGACAGGGACAGGAAAGGTGGAGGAGGAGAAGGACATTTCGGGTGCAGAGAATAGCAAGGGGAAGAGCCTTGTGAGGGGAGCACGCCTGGCATCTTCAAGGTGCTGGGAGAGGTCCGGAGTGGCTGGGGCAGAATGTTAAGCAAGGAGGACAGCCATGAGTGGTTGGAGGAGTAATCAGGGACCCAGTGCCTCCAGAACCAAGGACAGGGCCTGGCACAGAGCAGAAAGGAATAAATGAATGAGTGAATGAATGGATGGTTCCAGGAAGTGGGATCCTGGAAATGGACTTAAAAAAAATAAAAAATAAAAAATAAATAAATAAATAAATTTATTTATGGCTGCATTGGGTCTTCGTTGCTGTGCACGGGCTTTCTCTAGTTGCAGGAAGCGGGGGCTGCTCTTCGTTGTGGTGCGCGGGCTTCTCATTGTGGTTTCTCTTGTTGCAGAGCACAGGCTCTAGGCACGCAGGCTTCAGTAGTTGTGACTCGCGGGCTCTAGAGTACAGGCTCAGTAGTTGTGGCGCATGGGCTTAGTTACTCTGCGGCATGTGGGATCTTCCCGGACCAGGGCTCCAACCCATGTCCCCTGCATTGGCAGGCGGATTCTTAACCACTGCACCACCAGGCAAGTCCCCTGGAAATGGACTTCCGCCACCTTCCTGACTTCCTCAGCTGCAGCAGCAGAGGGACAAGCTGGGATGGAGACTTGCCTTTGGGGAACATTCGTTTCAGCTAAACCCAACTCTGTGGATCATAAGAGGATAAATAAGTAAGGGTCAAGGATCTCTTCGAGGGATAGTGTGAAATAATAGAAAATATATATATTGGTCCCTGCCCCTGGTTCCTGACACAGAGCTCCTAAAACCCTTGTAATTTCCTAAGTGGAAAGAGTACCAGGAGCACCTTTTTTTTTTTTTTTCTAATACTTGGTCTTTGACCCAGTTCATGACACCAAGCTCCCAAATCTCTTGTAATTTCCTGGGTGATAGGAGTGTCCTTTGTTCTAATGAGGTGACTGGGTGGGCTCCTGGATGGCTCTTGGATGGGAGTGGTCACCAGAAAGGCCAAGCCATGATTAGAATCTTGGAATTGCAGCCCCTCCCCCACTTCTCTAGAGAGGGGAGAGGAAATGGAAATGGAGTTAATTGATCATGCGTCCATAAAAATCCCAATAGTGCGGGGTTTGAAGAACTTCCAGATTGGTGAACATATCCACATACCAGGAGGATGTTGCACCCCCAACTCCACTGGGACAGAAGCTCCTGTGTTCGGAACCGTCCCAGACCTTGCGTGATGTATCTCTCCATCTGGCTGCTCATCTGTATCCTTTATTATACCCTTTAATAAACTAGTAAATATGAGTAAGTGTTTCCCTGAGTTCTGTGAGCCACTCTGGCAAATTAATCGAACTTGGGGAGGAGGACGTGGGGGCCTCTGATTTGTAGCTAAGTTGGACAGAGTTGTGGTAGGAACTTACTACATCCGATGGGCATTTTAAGTGGGGGGCAGTCTGGTGCGACTGAGCCCTTAACCTGTGGGATGAGACATTATTTCTATGTAAATTGTGTCAGAATTGAGTTAAATTGTAAGACAGCCAGCAGGTGTTGCAGAATTGCTCGGTACGGGGAAAACCCACACATCTGATGTCAGTGTTGTGAGTGATGTAATAGCATGAGAATAGAGGAGAAACACTGGAGGAAAAACTGAGGTTTTTTTTTTTCAATTCAGACTATGAGGAAATCAAGAGACACCGAGGATAGGAATGTAAGCACTAATAGGTGAGTGTCTCTGGAGAAGATAAAAGAGTAAATAGAAGGAAGAAAATATGAAAGAAGCAGTGACTTAACTTTTTCCACAATTAAAGGAACAAATTAGCCTTCAGACAGAAAGGGTTAAGAGAGTGCTGAACAAGATAGAGAAGAAAAAAAATCTCATACATAGATGCATTAAGGAGAAATCTAAGAGCACCAGAAACAGAGAGAAAACTTCCATAGAGAAAAAGCAGGTCACCTACAAATAAGGAGAATCTGCGTGACAATGGGGTGACAATCAAATTATATCTAGAAACTGCTGCATTTTATATACAGCTAAATATTTATTTAACTGTGGAGGTAAAATAAAGATATCCTCAGGCATAAAGATGTATGCAGAATATATGCCAGCAATAAAAAAAGAAAGTGAATCTTTCTTATATAAAAAAATAAGATTGAAAATGAATTTATTAAATATTATTATTACTTGAATGAAGGATGAATATATATTAAATCTGGAACTAAAATCCAGATAATGTCAACATGATGGCAGTCAGGAGACACAAGAGGTGGGAAGAGACCAAAAGAATAGCCAAAATATCTTACATGTCTGAAAAATAAAAACATACTACCAAATAGCCCTTGGACTGAAGAGAAAATATTAAGGAAAATTATGAATTACTTAGAACTGAATGTCAAGGAAAACTCGGCATGTCAAAATTTATGTACTACAAATAAAGCAGTGCCAAGAGGAAAATTTATAGCTTTAAACACATCCATCAGAAAACAAGAAAGATTGAAAACAAATGAGCTATGTATTCAAATCTGGAGGGGGAAAAAAAAACCAGTAGCGAAAACCCAAATAAACAAGAAGGAAATAATAAAGATTAGAGCAGAAATCAATGAAATTAAGAATACCAATAGTAGCAAATACAGTACAAATGACTAAAAGAAACCCCAAAATTTCTTTGAAAAGACTCATAAAATAAACATTTTCAAAAAGACTAATAAAACATCAAGAAACAAAAGAGAAGTTTTTCAAATAACCACGGTACAGAATTAAGCAGGAAATAGAACTCAGATTTTAAAATATAACATTTTAGAGCAGCTATATACATATATACAACAATATACATTTGAAAGCCTTGATGAAATACACATATTTCTGGAAAATATATAATGCTGAAATTGGCACAAGATAAATATAATACTTGAAGACTAATAACAAAATGACAAATTAAAGTAGTAATTAGAAAAACCTCCCTGTTAGATTTTACAAAAGTCCCATGGTGTTTTATAAGTATTTTTAGGTAAATTCTATTAAAATTTCAAGGAATAAGTAATTAGTATCCAACACAAATTGTTCCAAAGATAAAAAATAGGGAAAGCTGTCTAGATTATTTTATGAACTTGATATAACTTAGTATAAAGTTGACACCAAAAAAGAAAAGGAAACTTTAGGGAGTTCCCTGGTGGTCTAGTGGTTAGGATTTGGCACTGTCAGTGCTGTGGCCCAGGTTCAGTCCCTGGTCAGGGAACTGAGATCCTCAAAGTCGGGTAACTCCTGCAAGCTGAGTGGTGCAGCCAAAAAATAAAAAAGAAAAGAAAAAAGAAAAGGAAACTTTAGTCCACTTTTATTTAAGAACATAGGTATAAAAGAAACTTAAATAAAATATCAGTGGACTTTAATACTGTGCTAAAAATCAATGCATCTTATTCAAATAATGGAATACTAAATAATATTTTAAAAAACTAACTATTGCTCTACACAACAATCCACATTGTTGAGTGAAAAGCCAGACACATAAGACTCTCAACTATTTGATAGTTTGAGAATATCCATTTCTGAGAATTCAAGACAGGGAAAATGAATCTATAGAGAGAGGGTTCAGAAGAGTCATTACCTTGGGAGTGAGTGGCTGGCCATATAGACTGGTTGAGGGAAGGAGTCAACTGCAGTGCTGAAAATATTCATTATTTTGGTCTGAGTGGTATTTAAATGGATGTATACATATGTAAAAATTTATTAAGCTATACATTTAAGATTACTATATTTTACTGAATGTAAGTTATACTGCGATGAATAAAAAAAGTACTTCAATGGAAAAATTTTATCCCAGTAATGGAAAAATAGTTCAATATTAGAAAGTCTATCAATATAATTTATCACTTTAAAGTAGGGGTTGGCAAACTTTCTTGTAAAGGGTGAGATAATACATATTTTAGGATTTATGGGCTAGACAGTATCTATCTCAGTTACTTAACTCTGCCACTGTGGCGTGAAAGCAGCTATAGACAATATGTAAATTAATGGACATGGCTGTGTTCCAATTAAATTTTATTTCATTAATAAGTAATTTTTAAAAAACTCTTAGGAGGGACTTCCCTGGTGGTGTGGTGGTTAAGAATCCACCTGCCAATGCAGGGGGACATGGGCTCGATCCCTGCTCTAGGGAGATCCCACATGCCGTGGAGCAACTAAGCCCCTGTGCCACAACTACTGAGCCCACGCACCACAACTACTGAAGCCTGCGCACCTAGAGCCCGTGCTCTACAACAAGAGAAGCCACCACAACGAGAAGCCCGTGCACCACAACGAAGAGTAGCCCCTGCTTGCCGCAACTAGAGAAAGCCCGTGTGCAGCAGTGAAGACCCAAAGCAGCCAAAAATAAATAAATAAATGAAAAAAAAACCTCTTAGGAAAATAGGAACTTTTCTAACTTGATAAAGACTAGACAACCAAAGCCTTTGGCAAACATCATACTTAAAGAAGAAACTTTTGATGTATTCCTATTAATGTCCACTATTGACATCATACTGTTCAACAGAATACTGAAGGTCTTGACCAATGCAATAAGAGAGGGAAAAGAAATAAAACAATATAAGTATTGGAAATAAAGAGATAAATAGTTACTATTAGCAGATAATATGATAATTTAATGAGAAAACTCAAAGGAGTCAACAAACTTTTAGAACTAATAGGAGAGTTTAGCAAAATTGCTGGTTTCTAGATCAACATAGACATTTGAATATAGGAAGCATTAATACCACTGACAATATCTAGGGGACAAATCCAGGTTTCGAGGGCAGAAGTTTATGCAATTTGAGGAGCCCTCTTTAAGAAAAATTTAAAAAATGTACAGATCCAAAATTAGGTATAAAATAAAAGTTTATTTAGAATAAGAAATCACAACTAATTACAATTTAAAAAAACTGAACAGCACAATGAATGTCACAAACAGAAAAGCAACACGTCATTTTAAAAATTAATTAACCACCTGACTTACCTATAGCTCTCTATCTTTATATCCAGATGTCTGGTGAGTCAGGACAGCGGGTGGAAGGAATTCCATGAATTCTTGGAAGCCACTCTGACACCAGGATGCCTAGCAATGACTAAACCATACATGGAAGTGATTGTGACCACATGGATACATCCCATAAATCCCAAATTAGATGTATCCCCAGCTCAAATTCCCTTTAGCTGGACCCCCAAAATACCTGTGATCACTCCAATACTGCCCAACAGTAAGGGAGGTGCAGTGGAGGGGAGGCTGGAATGGAAAGAGACAGCAGACTTTACCATTTATGGCTAAAATATTCTATTTTTGCAATTTTACAATAACATGTTCACATTTCTAGGCCCTTCCCAGGATCCTGGAGAAGACAGTGGACCAGCCTCTGATAAAAGCATTGAAAACCACAAAGGCCTTAGGGATTAACAACAAAGGCACAAGACCACAAAGGGGAAAAAATATTAAACGTTACCAAAACCATTAAATGAAAGACCTAAATAAAAAGAAATACTATATCCATGTTTAGAATGACTTAATCTTGGGAAGATGTCTATTAGCCCAAAATTAATTTCCACATTCAATTAAATTCCAGCAGGAATTTTGGAGAATTAAACTAATTGATTATAAAATTTATATAGAAGAATTGAGCCCCACAAATAATTAATCCAATTAGAAAAGAAGCAGCAAAAAGGCAACATTTGTTCTGCTGACAATCAAACTGATTACAATAAAAGCATAATAATAAAAACAGTGTGTTATTGCATAGGAACAGACAAATAAGCCAAAGGAATAGAGTAAGGGACCAGGAACAGACCTAGAAATACATAAACAAACTATATAGACAAAAACAAGTCTAAATAAACAAAACTACAAGGGAACCCAGCATATGATAGAGGTAGCATCACAAGTTAGTGAGAATGATGAATTATTTAGCCAGTAGTATTGGGAAAAGGTGGCTCCGTTTCTGGAAATAAATTAAGTTAGATACCTACTCAACACCATATTAAAAAAAATTCCAAATGGAGAAAGACCTAAATGTAAAAAGTAAAATTATAAACACAGATAGATGAAAATGTGTTAAAAAAATAACTATGAATTTCGAAGTCAGCGTTTCTTTGAAAAGATTTAAAAAAAAACCCATAAGGTACAAAATAAATGGATTTGATCACATCAACATGAGATTTCTGTTTTTTAAAAAACAGTATAAACAAAGTTAACAGAGGAAACAGAGTGGGAGTAGGTATTTTTAGAAGTTGAAAACTGACAAAGGTTTAGTATGCAGCTTATACAAATAACTACAAACCTGTAAGAAAAATACAAGGATCTAAAAGAATAAAAGGAAAGAGGCTATAAATAGGCCATTCACATAAGTGGCCCTTTGAAGAGCTAATCACTATAGGAAGAGTAGCTTAATCTTTAAACACAAAGTCAGGTACCATTTTACCTTTTTCAACTGGCAAAAATGAGAAAATTGGAATCATATCAAGGACTAGTGAGGAGGTGGGAAAGAGAAGCCCCCAGTTCCCGTTAGTGGGAAGAGTGAGTCGTGCTGCGGAGAAATCCGGCTGACCTTAGCTGTGAGGGTCTACACACCCTCACCACACTCACTGTTGGGTGTGCAACTTCAGAGTCTTGCCCCTGTGAGACAGGCGCAAGGAAGTGCCAGTCGTGATGGGCCTGCCTGGTGTCCTTCACTGGGGATGGGTACATAAAACGTGGCGTTGGCATATGATGGGATGCCACACAGCAGGCGGAAGTCATGACCTGCGTCTAAGTTCAGCAACTTGAGAAGATCTCAAGGGCAACCCAAAGGGAAGAAATGGAACAGACAGAAGAAGCGATGGCCTGAAACCATTTATGTAGATTTCAAAATACTGACAACATTATGTTTTTAAAGGGTGCCCATGCATCTAAATAGACAAAGCCCCTAACGTTAGAATGGAAGGACATTTTAACTCCTCGGGTTTGACACAGGAGACATTGTAATGCAGCTACACCAAAATGTAGCAGGTCTGTTACTTATTACCCAGGAATGTCTGCTGTGGAGACCCTAGCCTCTTACCTTGCCCCTGGGGTGGGGTTTGGGGAAGGCGTGAACAGTCTGCTTTGCGTGTGACTTGGCAGTAAGAGCAAGCTAAGTTTAATGGCTGCTTTAAAGGCCACATCAAGTGTCTTCATGTCATAACGGATTCATCAAGATGTCACTACCCTCCCAGAAATAAGTTAAAATGCCCTGTTCCAGTAAGTCCTCTGGGCCATGGGGGTGCTAATCTTATCTTCTGGGAGAGTCATTTGCCCTGTGAATCTCTGTGCTGCTGAAGTGGGTCATTTTTAAATGGGAACATCGGTCTTTCCTGGGGGGCTACATTTGGGGCCAAGGCTCATGGTCTGGGGTCCCAGGTCTCATTAGCCTCCTCTTGGCCTCACCTTGGGGATACTGCTGCCTCTCTGTTTGCATTTAAAAGCAAAAGAGGAAAAAGAAGTAAAATAAATAAGACCAGAAACAAACAAACAAAAACAACTAAAGGATTACTTAATAAAACAGTAGAGATCAAAACAGTAAAAACAGACAGCTCTGGTAAAAAGACAAAAAACTACTGACTGGGACCATAAAAGGCCAAGTGAGGTCTTTTGTCTAAATTAAAAATAACTGTGCCATAGAGCAAGGAGCCTGAAGTTCGGTGAGTGAGGCTTCCAGAGGCTGCAACCCAGAGTCGGCACAGGGAGCTCTCCCTCCCTCTCCCTTAGGCTCTGGCCCCCGAGCAAGGTACTCAGATGCCCCACCTGATGGGGCAGAAGTGATGAAGAGTCTCTCCCACCCGAGGTCTACAGTTCCGGGCTGGGAGGACAGTTCTGGCCTCCCCAGGCACCCTCCCTGGCCTCTGCTTATTCTGTCCTCCTGGCTTTTGCCCAGGTGGTCCCTGCCCCCTCCCTCCCCTCTGCCTTCCTCCTGACTCTGCCGGCCCAGCAGGGAGGGGAGGAGTTACACACTGTGGGCTCCAGTCCCAGTTCTGCCCCTGCAAGCTGTGGGCAAATAGTTGAGTCTCAACTTCTTTATCTCTCAGAAGGGAAGAATCATAACACTGGCCCTGCCTGCCTCCCAGGCATCCTTTGGGAAACTGGGATGCCAAGGAAAGCTGAGGGATTTTTCTGATGGAGGCTCAGCTCAGGACCCCTCCCTCATGAAGCCTCGTGTGAGTATTTGCACCTAAACTTAGAAAGTGCACTCGGTTATCTTTTAACTGAGCGCTGCTAACACCCAAAATATTCCCTCCATGCCTGGAAAAGTGTGGAGTTATTAGTTGGTGCTTAATAGATTTCGATTGATTGATTGATTGATTGAAAGCTCTTGCATTCTTGTATTCCTGTCTCTCCAACCAGATTGTGAACTCTCTGAAAGATAAACCTCTTATTTCTCCCTCCCGCCTTCCATTTATTCTCTCAATCATCAAATACTTGAGCATCTACTATGTTCCAAGTCCTGTTCTAGGCCTCAGAGTTCCCAGACAGATGCAGTCCTGCCCTCAGAAAGCCTGCATTCTGGGTGGTGGAGGAGGGTGGAGGCCTTTAAAACACAAGGAAACAAACAAATAGCAAAAGTAGCTACAGATTCTGAGAAGCGCAATGGACACAAAAAAGAGATGGAGCCAGGGAGCCACTGGGGGAGGGATCTATTTAGGTACGGTGGCCAGGGCAGGCCTCTCTCTGGGGAGGGGACATAAAGGCGGTAGAAGGACGAGGAAGGTAGAAGGAGAAGGTAGAAGGCTGGTGGCCACAGTGGCAGAGCTAAGGTAGAAGGAAACATGTCTGCTCTGGCCCCTGAGGTTCAAAGTAAGGAAGTAAGCCTGTGTGACTGGAGCAGAGCTTAAAGAGACTGGAGCAGGAGGGGCGGGGGTGGGGGGAGGGAGGGAGGTGAAGTTTGAGAGGGAATCAGGAGCCATTCATAGGCAGGTCCTTGTGGGCCCAGAAGGGGGTGTGGACTTCTTTTAGGGCAAAGGGAAGCCACAGAGTTGTTTTAAGCTGGAAAGTGATGTGATCTGTGTTACAGAAATGCTCTTGGGGGTTGAAGAGGATCTTCAACACACTATGAGGATGGGATCAGTCAGTTAGAATGTGGGCCATTCTATAGGACAGAACACCTGCCTGAAGATGATGATGGGGGCTGTTAAAGACAAAGAGACATTAGCCAAATGCTACAGGCAGGCCTTGTTTGCATCCAGATTTGAACAAATCAACTGTAAAAAGTCATTGTTGAGGCAATTTAGTGTTAGATAATATTAAGGAACCATTGTTAATTTTGTTAGGTGTGTTAATGCTATTGTAATTAGGCTGAAGGAAAAGAAGTTCTTATCTGTTAGAGATACATACGGAAGTATTTACAGGTGAAATGAAATGATGTCTGAGATTTGCTTTAAAATACTTCAGAAAAAGAAAATTTGTGTGGGGAGAAGAGATGAAATGAGATTAGCAAAATGTTAAGTTTTGAAGCTGGGTGATGGTATGTGGGGAGTTATTTTACCAGCTTCTGAAATTTTCCATAATAGAAAGTAAAAAAAGTTATTTTTAAGTTCCCTGGCTTGCTATGGTGCGGTGTGTGGTGCCCACCATATGCAGCTTCTGGGCACTGGTCCTAGCAGGTGGGACTCACTCTGAGGGCTGAGGACATGGGCCTGGAAGATGGCATGTCTGGGGGGCACTTCATGGGGTGATGGGGGAGGAATTGGTCGGGAACCATCCGTGGATGCTCTGCTCACTACCCAGGGTGTGGGCCAGCCTGCCCCCCGGCAGAGGGGTTTGACCATGAGCTGTGGACTCAGACAGACTTGGGGCAATCCCAAGTTGGCCCGTTGCTTGCTGTCTGTTCCCTTGGGCAGAACTACTCAGTCTTTCTATCTGTAAAATGGGAATAGTTATAGTACCTTTCCCATTGGGGTTGTTACAAGTATTAAATAAAATAGTTTGTGTAAAGCCTCAAGCTCAGTGCCAGGCAATGGTTACTGTTCAATTCCTGGTAGCCGTTGTGGGCATGGTGCAGATTGGGCTGAGGCACAGCATGGCTGGATTCTGGAACCTTCTTTTGGGGATTAGTCTCCAGTATCTAGAAAGCTAGGCCAAATAGATGTGTTGAAGTACATGCACCTCACCTCTGGCTCACATTCATGCACCTGCGCGCGCACACACACACACACACACACACACACACACACACACACACACACACCCCCCTCCATGGGGTCTCCTCCTGGCTCAGCCTAAGCAGGCCTGGAGTTTGACCTCCAGGAAGAGCTGGGAATGGTCCTCCCCAGAGGACCCAGAGTGGAGGTGAAGGGGGTTGATGTTCAGAGGAGCCTGGGCTGTGGGGCCCATGGGGAAGCTGGGCACCTGGCGGCCCAGCTGGGAGGGAAGGTAGTGCCATGGGATAAGCAAGGGACAGAGGAGGCACTGGGCCCTGCAGGAGGGGCAAGAGAAAGGGCCTGGCTGGAAAACCTAGGAAAACCAGGGAGAATGGCAAGGAAAGCCTTGTCAAATGTACAAACAGCATGAAAACAGGGCCTGTTTATAGTCCTGGAGCTGCTAACCTTGAGCCTCTAAGGGCAGGATGACCTCACAGGCCCCTTGCTGCCCCCCAGCTCCCACCTGGCTCCATGTGGCACCCATTTCTCTCTTTGTGGTCAGGCCAGAGAAATGCAAGCCAGCCAGGCCTCCTGAGACCCTTCCCCTCTGTCCTGGTTTTCGATCTGAGAGCCATTCGGCCTCTCGGACCAAGGACAGAACCTTGGATTGGGAGAGACAAGCCCCTGCGGTGTGTGTGGGGATTAGTCCCCATCTGCCCAGGTATCAGTTCTCAGCCAAAAACCATTGCAGGATCCTGTGCCAGAGAGACAGGGAAGCATGGAGGGCCCGTGCTCGCAGGATAAAAGAATGAGGGGGAGAGAGGGGCCTGGGGGCAGAAGAGGCTTCTGGAGCTCAGGTCTGGGGGAGGGGCAGGTCTGCAGAGAAAAGTCTGGGGCGCTACCAGGAAGAGAGGCACGGAAGGAGGGCAGAGGGGACCAGGGCCCCCTCCCTCCCCCCTCCCTTCCCCACAACAGGCACAGAGACAGCAGGGCGCTCGTTCAATTCTGTCTTCTTCACTGGGAAGGCGCTTTTAATCAAATCCTAAATTGAGTGGCAGCAGGGAGAGAGGAGACCCATTCTGCCTTCACTTGCTCTATTCCAGAGAGCAATTTGGGGAATGGCTAATCCTGCCCACATCACATTAACACCAGTAAAACACCCGCACGGCTCCCACTCTCCAAATGTCAACATTTATTCGCTCCAGAGCCCAGAGCCAACTCTCAAGTGGCCTCCCTCTGAGCGCAGGCCTGGCAGGAGGAGCAGGTGGAGGGGGCCTTGTCCTGTGGCCGCCACTGTCTCCTGCCCTCGGTTCTGCCCTGAGCCCTGGGGGTCAGAGCTGGGAGTGGAGGCTCAGAGTCAGCAAAGTCTCAGGAATATCTCCCCAGCAGAAGCCTGGGGACACCTGTGTTGGAGAAGGGCCTTCTCTTGCTTCTCCTAACCTGGAGGGACTTGTCCCCTCTGCCCGCTCGGGAAGAACAGTTTCCCCTGTAGCTCAGTCTTTCTCCATCTCCTCCCATTACCCACCCCCATCCTGGAAAAGAGTCCTCCCGCCGAGCCCTGATGGGCGCGTGTCCTTGCTGGCGCCTCAAGCTTCCTTAGGCCACACTTGAAGTCTGAGGCCCCTTTGACACAGACCAGACGACTAGATAGAGAAGGTTAAGGGGTCAGCTGGGGAGCTTGGGGTCAGGACAGGAAGTCAGATGAGCGCTTGTCCTGCCTGGTCCATGGTCAGTCCCCACCTCCCCTCAGGGCACACCCGAGAGCCTCTGCGTTCCCGGAGCAGGAGCTGAGCCTCTTAGTGTGCTGTCTGAGGAACCACCTCCCGTCACTTCGGATTTTCCTTCTGGGGAAGCCCTCTTCCCTCGAGATGAATGTGGACACCCCAAAGTGATAGTGATCCCAGGGGAGTCTAGGGGCACAGCCCCCAAATAACCACCAGTTTGGCTCGAAGCTCCTTGCTTATCTGAAAAAAGTTCAGGCACATCGGAGGTTCTGCTTCACAAAGCATGTCTCTTTGTTTTAAATTACGGATCAGTTAAATCACTGGACTTTCTCCTCAGGGTCTTTGAGTGTGTTCACATTCCAGGGAGCTGGCTGTGTTTAGCCCCTGTCTCTATGTGCTCCCAGGACTTTGAGGGATTTGTGAACCCTGGTTTGGGAAGCAAGTCTTTGAATCATCATGCCTGTCTCACCATCTTGCCATTCTCACAGGTAAGAGCACTTTTTATTTGGGGGTGTTCTTTTTTTTTTTTTTTTAAGGAATTCCTTTTTTATTATTATTATTTATTTATTTATTTATTTATTTATTTATTTATTTATTTATTTATTTTTGGCTGTGTTGGGTCTTCGTTTCTGCGCAAGGGCTTTCTCTAGTTGCGGCAAGTGGGGGCCACTCTTCATCGCGGTGCGCGGACCTCTCACTATCGCGGCCTCTCTCATTGCGGAGCACAGGCTCCAGATGCGTAGGCTCAGTAATTGTGGCTCACGGGCCCAGTTGCTCCGCGGCTTGTGGGATCTTCCCAGACCAGGGCTCGAACCCGTGTCCCCTGCATTGGCAGGCAGATTCTCAAGCACTGCGTGGGGGCGTTCTTTATTAAGGGGCTATAACAGTTCCCTAGGACGGCTGTAACAAACGACCACATGCTGGGTGGCTTAAAACAATGGCAATAAATTCTCTCACAGTCACAGAGGCTGGAGGTCTGAAATCAGTGTCGGCAGAGCCGTGCTCCCTCCGAAGGCTCTAGAGGATGATCCTTCCTGCCTCTTCCAGCTTCCGGTGGCTCCAGGTGTTTCTTGGCTTGTGGCTGCACCGCTCCAGCCTCTGCCACCGTCTTTACATCACCTTCTCCATTAGTCCAGAAGAGGAGTGAACCGCACTTCTTGTTAGAGGGCTTAGAGCAAAGCAGACCCCACCCCTTGGAGTGGCTGAACATCAGCTAGGTGGGGAGAAGGTGTTTCTAGGTTTTGGAGGAAAGGGGGACCCAGTACTCCTGGGGCCAGCTTGCCCCCGGGAGGTGGCTGGTGGGTGAACAGAGCGAGCTGAGGATGGCAGCGTTAGTTCACTGGGCTCAGGCCTGCTGGGTCCACAGGGCTTTGCTGATCTGAGCGCCACTCCGAGGACCTGCTCTTTCCTGAAGGGGCTCCCCACCGAGGTGGTGGCCTGGCCAGGCCCATCTGGGACTTTGGTCTGAGCTTCAGGGGCAGCTTGGCTCATAAGGATCTTGTTCCTTGGTTCACGGCGCTCATTCCTTCCACAAGCATGGCGTTGGCGGGGGTTGGGGCGGGGCAGCCAGCCCGATATCATCGGCTGCAGGGCACCCTGCTGCGGGCACCTGAGGCTGCAGCATGAAGCAGGGACTCGGCCCCTTTCTCCAGCCCTCGTCTCCCCAGTCACCCCAGTGAGGCAGATGGAACCTGCCTCCAGGCTTCCTTTAAGACACTGGAAAATACCACAGAACCTTGAGCGTTCCGAGGCGGGGCTGGCCAGTGGGGAGGTTTGAGTATTTGCTCTCTGAGTAGAAACCCGGACACTTTACTTTCCCCTCACCCTGGGCAGGGGCCACTCTGCCCACATCATCCTCCTCTACATTTGAATGAGTGTTGTCCCGAGAACAATCCCCACTTCTGAGGCAGCATGCTTATTTCGGCAACACCTCTAGGACTCAGGGCATCTCTTAAACCCCCTGTGGGTGCTGCCGTCACTCAGTTTACATCAGCCAGATGCCTTGCTTTCCAATCACTCCTCATCGTTGACCTAAACAGCAACCCACAGCCTGATGGTTCCCTGTGTGCCAGACTTGGCTCAGAATGTCTCCTATTAAAAAAAAAAAAAAAAATCACAGCTGGTGCATTCAGTGGCCTAGAGCACATGCCTTTGAGAGTCCACAAAGGTAGCAGGTATTTGTTATTTGCGGATGGGTCTGGCTTTTGGGAATGATGTGGCGGTACTCTGGGCTGAGGCTGGAGAATCAGGTAGCAGGGAAGAGCTCAGTGAGTCAAAAATAAGGAGGCTCCAGAGGGGCTGGAAGACTGCCCACTCTCGTCTCCAGCTCTCAGCCCACCATTCTGTTACTGTTGTACCCTTGGTTGTCACAGCAGATGTGGTCAGATAGCGCCTGGCCTCTCTTGCTATCCGCTCAGCGTTTCTCTGCTGTCAGAACAATCCCCCCGCTTCCCTAAGCTGGTGCATGTTGCATGGTTTGCAGGGTCCCCAGCAGAACTGAGCTTCAGTTGCCCCCGGCAGTAACCAGCTCAATTAAGAAGGCTTGGGCCTTTCTCCTTCCCTGGTCCACTCTCCCGCCTCCCCTTCCCCATCATCGTTTTCCCAGGATCTCTTTCCCAAAGAAGCTACCTGCGTGAAAGCCTCTACACTTGGGGGAACCCAGGCTGACAGCTGCCCTGCTGGATTTCCTGTGAGGCTTGCGAATGAACTATTTCAACCCAGAAGATATGTGCATCATGGCGGCGGGGTGGAGGGGGGCGGGGTTTAGTGAGATGTGTCCTCAGGCATTGTCTCCTGGGCCATTTCTTTTCCTCTCCTTTCTTCTTTGAGAAAACAAACAGCCAAAAACAAAACAACCAAAAGAAGACTTTCTTGAGATATAACTCATACGACATACAACTCACCCATTTAAAGTGTGCAATTCAATGGCTTTGGGTATATTCACAGAGTTGTGCAAAATCACCACGATCAATTTTAGAATATTTTCATCATTATAAAAAGAAACATGGTGCCCATTAGCAGTCAACTACCCATTTCCCTCTCAAACCTGTTCCCCACACAGGCAACCATGAATCTACTTTCTGCCTCTGCAGATTTGCCTATTCTAGACATTTCGTTTAAATGGAATCATACAATGTGTGGCTTTTGTGTCTGACTTCTTTCACTTAGCATAATGTTTTCAAGGTTCATCCATGCTGTAGCATGTAACAGTAACTCATTTCTTTTTCTGGCTGAATAATAATCCATTGTATGGATATACCACATTTTGTTTATCCATTCACCAGTTGACAGACATTTGGGTTGTTTCCATCTTTTGGCTATTATAATAATGTTATGAATATGCATGCACAAGTTTTTGTGTGAATGTGTGTTTTTATTTCTTTTTGGGTATATACCTAGGACTAAAACTGCTAGGTCAGCTCTCTCTTTTATTTTTTTAATTTTATTGTTGGATTAGACAATATATTCCCATATTATTTCACAACTTAAAAGATACAGAAGGAGAATTCCCGCTCTCTCCTCAGAGACAACCAATATTTTCACTTTAAGTGTATTTTGGGGGGATGTTTCTAGCATATATAAACAATTGTGAATATGTATTTTTCCCTTTTTTACACAAATAGTGACGTACAATACACACTGTTCAGCACCTTCCTTTATTCATTTAACATTAAATCTTAGAGACTGTTCCATATCATTACCAAAAAAAAACAAAACTCTCTTTTCATTCTTTTTATATATGTATAGTATTCCCTTGGATAGAGGAAAATTATTTATTTAATTTAAATTATTTAATCCATTCCTTATTAAAAGGCAATAAGTTCTCCCCCAATCATTTGCTGTTACAAACAATGCAATGAAAAATTTTTGAACAAATATCATTTCCTTCATGTGTGAGCACATCTACAGGATCCGTTTTAAAAAGTAGAAGAACAGGGGCTTCCCTGGTGGCTCAGTGGTTAAGAATCTGCCTGCCAATGCAGAGGACACGGGTTCGAGCCCTGGTCTGGGAAGATCCCACATGCCGTGGAGCAACTAAGCCCATGCTCCACAACTACTGAGCCTGTGCTCTAAAGCCCGCGAGCCACAACTACTGAGCCCGCGTGCCGCAACTACTGAAACCCGTGTGCCTAGAGCCTGTGCTCTGCAACAAGGGAAGCCACCGCAATGAGAAGCCTGCGAACCACAATGAAGAATAGCCCCCACTCGCCGCAATTAGAGAAAGCCCGCGTGCAGCAACGAAGACCCAACACAGCCAAAAATAAATAAAATAAATAAATTAAAAAAAAATTATATATATAAAAAAAAAGTAGAAGAACATATGCCAAATTGCCTTCCATAGAGGTTATCCCAATTTACTGCCCATCAGCAGTGTATGAGCGTGACTGTTTGCCCACTCTCACCAATTTGATGGGTGAAAAATGGTATCTCGATGTAACTTTCATTTGCAATTTTCTTATTATGAGTGAGTTAAAGCATCTTTAATTCCTTTTGCTGTAAAATGTATCTTTTGCCTGTTTTTCTACTGGATGTGGTCATTTTCTTGATGATTTGTGGGTGCTTTTTATTTATCAGAGAAATTGGCTGTCTATGATAGAAAAGCCTAAAGCTGTTTCCAGTGGGTTAAGCCTGTTGCTTTTGTGTATTTCTGTACATGAATATCCAGTTTCTTTCCCTGAGAAGGCATTATATCTCCTACCCTGCTGACCAGGGGCAGCTGTGTGACTTGCTTTGGCCAATTAAATGTGAACAGAAGCATGTTTGTCACTTCTGGGCTGAAGCTGGAATTGCCATTGCTTTGTGCATTCTCTTTCCCCCTGCCATGGCAATCGGCATCAGCAGATGATGGCTATGCCTTCAGCTGGGGAACCCAAAGTGAAGGTGACAATAGTGACAACATAGGAGTAGAGACCCCAGCCAATCTGCAAGAGGACATGCAGTGTGGGCAAGAAATAATCCTTTGCTGTTTTATGCCACTAAAATTCTGACATTTTTTCTTGCTGCAGCATAACTAGCCTATCTTGACAGATATAGGTGATTTTTGCCACAAAGAAAATTTTTTATTTTGATGAGGTTAAAATGATCAATTCTTTATTTTGTGACTTCTAGGTGTGTATCAGAAGATCCTCCCCACTTCTGGATTATTATTTTTAAAATTCTCCCACAGCATGGTTAGTTAAAAATCCATTATTTCTCTCCCAATTTGAAATGCCATCAGGTGCTATTACTCTGATTGTTGTTCCATAGTTAAAGAAGCAGAGCCTGGGGCACTGGCTGCTGCAGTCACCATAACCATTGTTAGATTATGTCTAGCTGCTACTAGGAGACTTGATTGCAGATAGTTACTCCAATCAGGAGCTTATTCTCTCACACAGAAGTCCAGTGTTGGGCCTTCCAGGGCTGCTGGGGTAGTGCCAAGGGCATCAGAGACTCAGGCTTCTTATGTACTTCTGCTTTACCTCCCTTAACATATGGCTTTCTTAGACTTCATGGTCTAAGATGTCTGCAGGAGCTCCGGCCATCGAGTCTGAGTTCCAGGCAGGAAGTAGGAGGAAGAGAGTGGGACAAAAGGTCTTTACCAACTGTCCATCTCCCTTTTAAGGAAATTTCTTGGAAGTCTCACCCCCAAACATCTGCTTGTATCTCACAGCCCAGAGCTTAGCGATAGGGCCTTGACTCAAACAGGCAAGAAATATAGTGTTTTGCTAAATACATTTGCTAGGCAGTGTGGGGGGTTGGTGTGATTGAATGGTGCAGGTTGCCACTGAGATAGGATGATAGAGTTCTCTGACAGCCTCAGGGCTTTGGGGACAGGCCCTGCTCCTGAAAAAAATTCCCATGGAGGCAATCCCTACAGAAGGCACCACAGCCCTCACCATTCCCTCCTTGCTTCTTCGCCATTCCCAGGCCGTCTTCAGCTTTGGCGGGACTTCCCTGACGTGGCTGCACCTGTGTGTGGGGTGGGAGGCTGGCCTCTGCTCTGGGAGTCAGAAGCCCTAGTGGTCTTCGGCCCATCCAGCCCCGACTGTCACTGGCTAGCTGTGGTTTCAAGTCCTCTGAGCCCGTTTCTCTCTGTAAACTCGGGTGACAAGGACGTCTTCCCACAGCTGCTGTGATAACAGAATGAAATCACGTCTAGGAAGGCCTTTGGGTTTGTGGCTGTTGATCCTGGGACAAGAAGAGAAGACGGCCTGAAAGTCCCTGCTGCCACCAGCTGGCCCACGGAGCAGGGGCAGCGGGTGTTATCAGAGAAAGGCCTGGAGGGGAGGGCGCGCCCCTCACCTGCTCATCTGCTCCCATGGCTTCCTGACCCTCTTTCGGGATTTTTTTCATCAGCTGCACAAAACGAAGTCACTCTCTTGCTATCAGATCCAGCACCTCCCCAGCTTCCCACCCCAACTCCAGCCCTGGTCTGGCCCCTCTCAGGCAACAGCCCGTCACTAAATCCATCAGCCCCTTTAGTACCTTCATTTACTTCATCCCACCCCCCTCAACATTTCTAAACATATCTCTCTCCTGACCCTTACTTCCTCCCCACCCACCATCCTCTCCCTAATAGCCTCCTGCTATTAGTCACTCAGTACCTTGCATTAGTCAGGAAAAGCTAGACTTATGCCTTGGTAACAAAAGACCCTCATCAACGTGGTTTAGTATGTACACATTTGTTTCTTGTTCACAAAAATCTGCAAGGCTCTCTAGGACAGCTGTCCCCAGTGATCCAAGCAGCTTAGATCTGGTGACGGCACCATCTCAACACATGCCACACTTGCCACAAAGTTAAGAGAGACAGGCAGGATTTGTACCTGCTCTTTTATGTTTCAGCTGGAAGTGACACTTAGACCTACAGTCTATTGGCCAGAACCAGGCACATGGCTCCGCCTAACTGCTGGTGGCAGGGAAATGTGGGGAGCACAGATCTGCAGTCGAGTCTCTGTTTCTAGCAGGAACGTGTGCAGGAACTGCCTCTGCCAAAGCCTACAGGCACCTGCTACTAGTTCATGTCCAAGTTCCCGCCTGACCCTCAACAATTCCTATGGTCTGGCCCTACCTGACTCCTCCCAGCCCATCACCCACCACTCCCTGGATGAACTCCCTGCTCCAGATGCATCACACCAAGTCCTTCCTCTGAGCCTTTTCTCATGACTTCCCTTTGTTTATCAATCTTTCACCTTTTCTTTCCTAAGTTCCTCTGGACCCCAATCAAGGTCAGTCTCTTTCACAAAGCCTCCTTCTGGCTCAGCTCTTAGTGTTCTCCCTTCTCAGAGCTCCTCCAGGGCTTATTTTTAAGCTCTCACTCAGCCCTGAGCACAGGTTCCTTCTATGGCCGGTCTAGATTGTAACCCTTGGAGGTCGAGGGCTGTGTCTTATCCCTCTCTGCCCTCTCAATGCCCTTCTCAGTAGGGCTCTCAATGATTTTAACTCATGAATGGTTGTTGAACACCTACTAAATGTCAGACACCAAGCTAGGCATGCTGGACACAAAGAACAATGAAACATGATCCTAGAAGGAAATAAACATGTGCCTGCTATGTAGCATCTAATGATTAAGAGAGACAACTCTGGAGTCTGCTTGGGGTTGAGTCCTGCCTCTGGTTAAATAAGCTGCAAGACCTCAGGCAAGTTACTTAACTTCTTTAGCCCGAGTTTTCTCATTTTCAACAAAGTGATTATCATTATCTGCTGTATTAGCTTCCCAGGGCTGTTGTAACAAGTTACTACAAACTGGGTGGTTGAAGACAACAGAAATGTATTCTCTGACCGCTCTGGAAGCTAGAAGGCTGAAGTCAAGGCGTTGGCAAGGCCACTCTCCCTCTGAAGACTCTAGGGAAGAATTCCTTTCTTGCTGCTTCCTATTTCTGGTGCTCTCAGCAATCCTTGGTGTCCCTTGGCTTGTAGCTACATCGTTCCAATCTCTGCCTCCATCTTTACATGACGTTCTTCTCTTTCTCCCCCCTCTGCCCATGTCTTCTCCTCTTCTTATAAAGACATCAATTATATGATTTAGGACTCACCTAAATCCAGTATGACCACATCATAACTAATTATATCTGTAAAACCCTACTTCTAAATAAGGTCACATTGTGAGGTTCCAGGTTGACATAAATTTTGTGGGACAGGTGGGGGGGACACTTATTCAACCTACCTCATATGATTATTGTGAAGATTAAATAAGATGGTGCCTGTAAATCATCTGGCACAATGCCTGGTATATAGTAAAAACTCATCGAATGTTAGTCATTTTTAGAACAGTATATTAATCAGGATTATTTTATTTCCAAGTGTCAGAAACCCAACTCAGTCCTGGTGTGGCTGGATCTGGGTGGTGAAATGAGGCTGTTAGGAATCTAGCCTCTTCCTCTCTCTGCTCTCTGTCATCTTTATTCTTAGGCGCTCTCTCCCAGGGAAGTGGCAAAGACAACCCTCAGCAGGTACAGGGCTCCATTTGACTAGCTAATCATCCTCGGTGGAAAAGAAGCACCTCTTTCTCAATGGTTCCAGGAAAAGTCCCAGGGCTGACTAATGGAGCCAATCGGGAACATGAGCCCATCCCAGAAACAAGTTCTGTGGGCAGAAGGATGGAATATCCTGAACTGGGGGATGGAGTGGGGGTTAGCTATATGTGAACCACTTGAACTGCAAGTGAATGGGGTTGGTTCCCAAAAGGGAAATCAGAATGCTGGACCACTGGATGCTAAGCAGGCAAAAAGACAGCTAGTTCACTCTAGATCATGGCAATGCTGTGTGCCAGCTTGTAGCCTAGTGCCTGGGACAGTGTAGGCGTTCAGTAAATGTTTACTGAATGATCACATGAATGATGCAAGAAAGAACGTGTTCAGCGCCAAGTAAGTTGCTCTCGTTTTTTTCATTACTTCCCACAATAGCACTGCAAAGAAGGCATTATTATTTCCATTTTGTAGATGTAGAAATAGAGGCTTAGCGAGTTTAAGTGATCTGTCCAAGATGACAGAATGAAAAAGTGGTAGAGCTAGGATTCAAAGCCAGGTGGGTTTCATTGCAGACCCTGTGTTATTTCTATTACACCACACTGCCTTTGGCCACCAAAATCATACCAAGAGAAGAGTTTGAACACATATCACTTTTAAGTGCAACCATAAAATAAATACACTTTTTGGTCACCTTCCCACAGTTTTTTACCACCCAGAATCTCAAATCCCCCTTTTCCTTTGTCTAGTTACATCTCCCAGTTTAATACCCTTTGTTAAAATAGTACATACGCTGCTGGATTTAACCACCTCTTTGGGTTTTCATTTCTTTTCTGTGAAGCCTCATGCACATATAACTATTAACACCAGTGTAATTTGTATGCTTTTTCTTCTGTTAATCTGTATTTTGTTAGCTTCATTTGCAGAGCCCAGGTACAGAACTAAAGGGTAGAGGAAAAGTTTTCCCTCTCCTACAATGATATTTAAGTTGTTTCCAGTTTTTGGCTATTAGGATAAAGTCACTTTGAACATTCTTATCCATGTCCTTTGGTGGACATAAGCCAAAAGCACTTGGTTCTGTTAGGTACATACCCAGGAGTGAAATCGTAGGGTCATTTGCTGCTCCCTCTCTCTTACCTCTTGGAAGTCCCTCAGATTGTGCGGAACCCCTGCCTGCTTAGACCTCTCTAAGCCTAGAGACAGAGAGTTGAGCAAGACGACCTTCTGAGGCCTCTCTCATCATTTACCAGAAGGACTTAGCCATAGGTCTCTTCTGTCCCCAGCTCCCGCCAGCACCACTGTTTGCTCATGAAAACGTTTCATGTGATTAGCCAAGTAATGACATCTTAAAACTGTAGAGCTAATATATTACGTAATAAAACACAGGAGCAAATCTCTTTGACACATACTGGTGATTTACTCCCCCAGCCATAAAGATAATTACATTTCAGGTTGATATATAAAAGGCGGCAGGCAGAGCTTATGAAGAATTAGCATAGCTTTGTGTCAGACCTCTCCATCCATGTGGACCTGTTCATAATTCCCCTCGCTACCAGCCAGCAAACATTGACTCAGCTGGGCCTGCTCAGTGACTGGTCCCTGCTGCCACTGGGAGAAAATGTTGGAGGCATTGGAGGAGCAGCTGGAGAGGCTCAGGCTTGGGATACGAGGCATTCATTCCTACAGGCAGCTCTGTAACATCGGAGGGGAGAGCTCCAGTCTGGAGACAGGCTGTCTGGTCTCTGGGCCTGCTATGCCACCTCTACACTTAAGCAAGTCACCACCCTTCTTGGAATCAAAATATGCCCTGGGGCAAGATGCTCCCCAATTCCTTGCCCTATCACCCAGGAGAATATTGTGAATATTCTGAACTTCTGGGACCAGTTTTCCAAAGCATAAGTCAGGTCTCTCTGTCTGACAAGTATCAGTGAACTTCTAAGGACAAGGTGGCAGGGCATTTGTACCTGGGGCTGCCCTGGTGTCACTGATTTCCAGGACTCTGTTCCCCCATGATCACTGCTGTCCCAGACCAGGAGGCAAGGGTCCAGAGAGAGATCAGGAGAGAGGAATCTGGAAGGACCCTCAGGCATCAGTATCCAAACTTCCAGTTTAGAAACAGGAAACTGAGGAAGGGAGAGAATGTGTGGCCATCCAGATTCACAGAGAAGATCAGGGTCAGAGCTGAGACTAGAAGCCAGGATGAAAAATACAGAGCCAAAAGATGTGAAGATTTTGCTACCATTCCGGGGGAGGGAGCCCAGAATCCAATGCTGTATCTGCTCCTTCTTTTACTTTGGCACAAAGCAGGATTTCAAAGGAAACCCAGCCCCACGCTGCTTCCCTCTTCTCCCTCGCTTCTCCATCCCTTCTCTGTTGCTCCAGCTGGTGGTGGCTTGTCTACAGGAGGGTAGGTCTGGGTGCAGGGGAAGGACAAGATGAGCTTTAGAGAGCCTGGGTGGCTAATCCTGAGACTTGGGGAAAAGTGGGACCTGGGAGGTGAGCTGTGGGTGATTATGGTTGGAGTAGCCATCAACCAATCTCAGTGAACCCTTGGGAACAGGAAGCCAGGACTGCTGGGGTGTCCATTCCTACCCCTCTCCCCCTGACCTTCTGAGGTCACCTTTGGTTTTCCGCTAGGAAGTGTCTTCATCTGTCCAAGCCTGGGCAGAGCGCCTCCTGCTGGTCTGGTGGGGACATTCTCCAGTGAGCCTCAGGACCTGAGTTTGGGAAGAAGCAACATTGCAAATACGTGATTCAACAAACAGCCGTTTCCAAGGGTTTGGGGATGTGCCCCTGAGCCCCTCCTCCTTGGCCTGAAGGCAGGCCTGGCAGGTGTGGGGCACAGTTAGCTGGGTGGTTGGAGGAAGCGTCTCAGCAGGCCTAGGAAAAACAGAGTCCCTTCCAGGTTCTGGAATGTGCAAATTCAAGAAAGACCTAGCCACAGCCCTCAGCTGCGGGCCCCAGCCCCCTGCTGAGTCATCGCGGTAGACAGTGGGAGTTGGGAGGGGTTTTTCTTTTTTTCCTATAAGCTTCATTTATTGATTGATTGATTGATTTTCCTTGTTATTTATTTTTACATTTTTTAAAACATCTTTATTGGAGTATAGTTGCTTTACAATGGTGCGTTAGTTTCTGCTGTATAACAAAGTGAATCAGCTGTACGTATACAAACATCCCCATATCTCCTCCCTCTTGCGTCTCCCTCCCACCCTCCCTATCCCACACCTCTAGATGGTCACAAAGCCCGGAGCTGATCTTCCTGTGCTATGCGGCTGCCTGGGAGGCGTCTTTCTGAGCCCGGCTGCAACCGCGGGGGTCTCTAGAAACCCCCAAGCCCTTCCCCCTGGCCACTGTCTCCTCCCCCCGCTGACCGTCGCAACGCAGCCCGATGCTTCTCCAGCCCGCAGACTGGGAGGTACTTTCCCGGGCTGCGGAGCGCGGGAGCGCAGGCTCTTTGAATGACAATGGGGCGGGGGCACCGCGGGGCGTCCATTTGTTCTCCTTGGCGTTGGAGGCAGATAAACAGCGCGGTTAACGACCGCGGGCTTCTGGGAGCCGTCCCAGCGGGGAGCCCAGGAGAAGATGAATAACGTTGAATGACACCGGACATGGCAGATTGGATGTTCAATTTGGGTATCTCTTTAGAACCGCCCCCCTCACCTCCTCGGCCCCCACTTAGCATCCTGCGGGAGAGAGAAAGCCTTGCTCCTCACAAATTGCATTGTCAGGCGCAGAGAAAAATCCCACCGTGACTGATGTCCCTCCAAGTGCGGGGAAGGGAACCAGCACGACCGCATAATGTTCCTTCTTATGAAGACAAGGCGTTGTGCCAGAGTCAGAGATTTGAGTTAGACATCAGAAAGGACTGGCAGGGGCGGGAGGGCTACTGGCTGGGGGTGCGGGTTCGTTTAGGGGTCTGTTGGAGGCTGAGGGAGGGCCAGGGGACCTTGGCAGGGGTCTGGCGGCTGTGGAGAGCCTGCAGGGCCTGGAGGAGGAGGCCTGCTCTGGGTTCTGGAGGGCGGGCGCGGGGCATGGGGCGCGGAGGCCAAGCACAGCCCCTGCGGCCAGCTAGCCCGCCCTTCCGAGACTCTGCTCTGAAGCAGAGGCTGATCACAACCTGTCAGTACCGCTTTCTCTCCAGCCTCACCTGCCTCCACATCTTTCCAAACAAGGAAAGGAGCTGCAAACATGGCAATCACTTCTGGCAGCGGCAGACAGCTGCCAGGGCTCAGCAGGGGCCAGAGCCTGGCCCAGCCCAGGAGGGGGAGCCCAGGGGGAGGAGGGACCCGGCTGTAGCAGCCCTCCAGACTACCTTGAACGCACACGGAGGGCCCCTCAGTGCAGGGATTGTGGGGGGTGTCCATGGACACCCCTGAGATGGGCCAGGGTTCAACTTCAGGGCCCCGCACCCGAGAGGCCACCTGCTCAGGCAGCAGTTCTGGAAGGAGCCCGAGGGGTGGGTGTGAGGGGTCCGTCTAGAGCCAGACATTGGGGTTTCTGCTAACCACTTGTGTGCCCTGGGTAAGTCCCTTGCCCTTGACCTCTTCATGTGTGACACACAGGGGCTGGAGCTTTCTTCCATCCAGCCTGGTCTTTCTGTGGTTCTGGAGATGCCACAGGAGCAACCGGGGTGGCTTTTGGTTCCTGAGGTTTGGAAGGGCCCAGGAAACCACACTTTCTCGGCTGTGGAGTGGCCCTCTCTTCTCTTCACGCTCCTCAGGGGAGTGTTGAGGTGGCTAATCCAGGCTCTTTGAGACAAAGAGGCATGTGGATCGTGGATCAGAATCCCCAAGCCTGAAGGATCCAGGGCTTTTCAGAACCCCAGAGGGTTGGAACTAAGTGGCTGATTGATGGAGGTGCATCTGGAAACATGTCATCTTCCTTCCCATTAGCCCTGGGGTCTTCCCGCGCATGCCCAGGATAGCCCACTGGGAACACATTTCCCCAGCCCTGCCTACCTTTCTTTTTCCACGAGCTGTCTTTCTGAGGTTGCATGGCTCCCTCTGAGTTCTTGAACGCCTAGGACAAACAGAATGGAGGACGTTCTCAACACGAGTGTGGGTAGTTTGCTTCCAATAAAGCCACAGTGTGCATAATTTACCTGTACAAATCAAGAGACGGATGTCTTTTCCGTCTGGTCTCACTCTGATTTCTTCTCAAATCAGAAAACACCTACTCTGTAGCCCCCAGCCCAGCTGATGCTGACTGCTCCTACACAAGCCCCCTTCCCAGCTTCCTCCAGGGCAATGGTGGTGGATCTCCCCTGACGCTGCCATCCAAGTACCCCAGGGAGAGAAAGCTGAGAGGTGGAGGAGCCTGGAGGAATCTGGAGAGAGAAGAGCCACTTAAAAATATCTCTTTGGGGCTTCCCTGGTGGCGCAGTGGTTGAGAATCTGCCTGCCAATGCAGGGGACACGGGTTCGAGCCCTGGTCTGGGAAGATCCCACATGCTGCGGAGCAACTAGGCCCGTGAGCCACAATTACTGAGCCTGCGCGTCTGGAGCCTGTGCTCCGCAACAAGAGAGGCCGCGATAGTGAGAGGTCCGCGCACCGCGATGAAGAGCGGCCCCCACTTGCCGCAATTAGAGAAAGCCCTCGCACAGAAACGAAGACCCAACACAGCCAAAAATAAATAAATTTAAAAAAAAAAGTATCTCTTTGGCTTACAACTTGATGTAGGTGGGGAAGATACCATGATCACAGGGAAGTTAGGGTGGCAAACCTCATCCTGACACATCACAAGAAAGAGGTTGGGCCCTGATGCTGAGGCAACCTTCAACAAAGTGTGTCAGGAGAACTTTTCTTCAGTACTCCTAGCTCCCCTTCCTGTGCCACACCCTTTCCCCACCCTCTCCAGGTGCTTAATGTCCCCATGTTCTCTGCTCCCTCACTATATCTCTTCAAGTCATTTACACCTGCATTAGAAGATAAGTTACCGGGTGACATCATGTGTAAATTCTTGGGTCATCTTTTCTGAAGATTTTCTATTTAAGTAATCTAAGACTTTAAAACAAAACAAAACTAAACTAAACTAACCCTGGGCTTTATTCCCTGGTCAAATAAGACCAACTTTGATGGCACTTGGAGGTTTCAGAGCCTCTGCAAGTAGCGGTAAGGAAGCACTTCCTTTGCCATCAGATGAAGTGACCCTGCCGAGGCTCTGGCAGTGGGGCAAGCCCAAATCAGGGCAAGGATCCCAAGTGGCCTTTCTCTCTCCCACCCCCTGCTGCAGGTTGCTGAGCTGGACCCAAGGGCTAAACTTAGGCTAAGCCCAGAGATTCCTGAGGGCTGCTTTCTCAGTCCCTCCTTGGTCCTCTTCTGAATCAGCCTGAAAGTGACCTCTCTTGGGAGAGCAGATTTGGGAGCGCAGATTACAGAAGCAGAGCCTAGGAAGGGCTGGAGGGAAGGAGGGAGGCGTGGGTTGCCCGATGCCGGCAGCTCCCTCCTGCCAGTTCCCAGTGCCATCCCTCGAAGGGGAGCTAGTTAACAGGGCACATGCGTTTGAGCCTCTCAGCTGGACTGGCAGAGGCTCATAAATGGGTCTGTGGGTTGGAGTGGGTGAGGGAGGAGCTGCAGCTCAGGGGACAGAAGGCAGATCAGAGGGACTGAAGGCTTCTGCACCCTCCTCACAGCCCACCCACTGCAGCCCCCTCTGTCCTCAGGTGGATCACAGCACGAGGGGACAGAAGCTCAAGAGATGTGCAGCCAGAAGCCCTGAATCCTCTTCACCTGGTAACTGTCACCAAAACTTCATTTAGCCTCCGTCTTCTCATCTGTAAATTAGGCACGATGTGAGACAAACTCTTGATTTGAGGATTAAGTGAGCTTCGGTATGGGAAAGGACTGGGTAGTCTGCAGAGTGACGTGCAGATGTGAGTTATTATTGCTTTTCCCGTGTGCCAGAAGGGAGAGCCTGGCCAGGTCACTTACCTCAGAGCATGCATGGCTCATCAAGCCACTACCCACCCAGACAGGTGCATGGTCCACGGTAAAAGGCAAAACAACAACCAACACCAACCAAAACTGGGGGGGGGGGGTGATGCTTATCCACATGGGTCCCTCCCCATCCAACAGGAGACTTGGACTTGGAGAAGGGCTTCTAGGACCTAAGGCAGGTGAGGACCCTCTGAACACTCATGCAAGCTTTCATGGGAGCCTGCAGAAGGTAGGGAGGTTGGAGGAGGGGAAGTTTTCCTTAATGCACACCAAGCCAGCCCATGTCAGCTGGCACCACTGAGCATCCCCTGGGTACCCATTCTGAGCTGGGCACTTTATAGGACCTAAGAAAACTCTGAAGCGTTTTACAGTCCAATTGAGGTAATCAGGTGGCCCTTCAAACACGGGAAATAAGAGGCAACATAGACCGCCATATCCACAAAGGTAGAAGGAAGGAAGCTGTTCAGCCCCCTCACCATACCCTCCCATCAAACAGTGGTCCTCCTTGGGGGAATGGAGTCCTCTTCAGCTGGGCAGGGAGCACGTGAGCCCGGGAGGGAGGGACATGAGGGTGCCAGGCATCATGGCAAGCTCACCTTCCATCCTCCAGTTCTCTGGCACCAGCTGGATGGCCTATAATTCAGTTCAATTCTGACACTAACTACCCAGAGTTAACACAGACCCCACAGGTTAGGGGGCTTGGTCCCGCAAGATTGTGTCCACTTCAGGTGCCAGCTGCAGCACCCCTGCCCGTGCCTCAGGTTCAACAGATTTCTAGAAAGATTCACAGAACTCATAGAAAGCACTATACTTATGATTATTGTTCTGTTATAAGCAGTACAAATGATTAGCCAGATAAACAGGACTGTTGGGTCCCAAGCATAAGCGCTTCTGTCCCGTGGAGTCAGGGCGCATCTCCTTCGCAGTATATCTACATTCATTGTTCACCAACCAGGAAGCGCTCATTGTTCAGAGTTTTTAATGGAGGTTTCATTACATAGGCACGATTGAGTAAATCATCAGCCACTTGCTTGAACTCAATCTCCAGCTCCTCTCTCCTCCCTGGAGGCCAAGGGTGGGGGATGAAATTTCCAACCCTCTAGTCACCTAGCTGGTTTTCCTAACAGCCAGCCCAGCCCTTATTCTTAAACTACCTAGGAACCTACCCTGAGTCACCTCATTAGCATAAACTCAGGTGTGGTTGAAAGAGGCACTTTATGACAAAGACACTTTATGGCAAAAGATACTCCTATCATTCAGGAAATTCCTAGGACAAATACCAAATATATATATTATTATTTGAACACACCTTCCTATTCATGAGAGGGTCCAGGCCATGGCTGTGATGGGGAGAGAATCGGGGAGGGTGCCAGGGGCTGGTGATTTTAGTGAACTGGAGATCTGTCCTGTAGAAGAAGGAGGCTCTGCCAGGAGGAATCTGGACCACTGAGCCAGAGTAACAGGGAACCAGGTTTCAGCTGGAGCTTCCTGGCAACAGATGGGCTGCCTTGAGAGGTAGTGAGCTCACAGCATTGGAGATGTTTTAACAGAACTGAATGCAAGTTCATAAGAGCAGACCCAGTCAGGTGTGATCTCTGCTGGATGCCTGGGGCCTGAATATTACCTGGTGAAGAGTAAATAGTTGGTAAATATTTATTTGTTGAATGCCCATTTGCCAAGGCTAGAGAAGTTAGATTAGACAGCACAAAGGCACAGGTCCAGCCATAAATATTTAGAAGCTCCTACCATATCCAGGCATTGTGCTGTTTGCTGTTTGATTTTTTGAGGCAAAACAATAAAAAAAAAAAAAAAAGGAATCTCTTAAGAAGCTCACAGTGGGGAGACAGACATTTACATCTAGAAAGAAGTTCAATAAAGAACAAACCAGTTCCAGTTAAAGATGGCAAGTCGAAACCATCCATTAGTTTATACTCTCCTCAAACCCCATGAAAATGACAGTAAGGGGATTTTATTAAAAGGCATAAGCCCTTCAGTTCAAAGGTGAAATGCAGATGGAGACTTCCAGGTAAAGATGGTGAACTGAACACACACAGTTAATTTTGCTCTTCTTGAAAAACCTACTGAAGTGGCTATAAAGGAATTTTTGAAAAGTCAGAAACCCAAAAGATAGACAGAATGGGAGAGGAGGCAATAGAAACTGAAGTTTGGAGACTGGAAAGCAATGAATGAGTGGACTTAGCCCACCCAGAAAAACTAAAGCCTAAACCCAAAGAGGGGAAAGCTAAAAATCCATTTTTCACCTTAAATCCCTCCAGAGTCTCAGGCATTGGTGACAACAGGTATTGAAAATTGAGAATTTGGATCCCTGGGACCCTCCCCAAATCTGTGCAGGTTCCCCACACCAGCAGAAAACTGAGGTTTGTTCCCGGACATCGTAAACAGAGGATCTCTAGATTGGGGATGCCAGGATGGATGCCATGCTGAAAAAGGAGGGGAGATGAAATTAACTCATGTATATAAGATGCTAAGACCTTTACACCCCCCTCCCCAGAATGCCAGGCCTCTACTCTCAGGGCAGGAGACTGGAAGGGTTTCCTCTGGGGAATCTGACCAGCTAAAGAGGGGAGACTTGAGGATACAGACATCAGAGTTTCCCCAACTAAACAGCTAATCAGCATATAGGAATCCCACAGTCAACAAGTCCCATCACCTACAAAAAGCTTCCAATTAGCATTTGGTCCCCTACTCTTACATAGCAGCTGACCACCAAGGATTATCACTTATATGAGAAAAGTTACTAACGTGTAAGACAGGAGACAGGGACTAACACAAACAGAAAGAAGCAATTTAGCAGAAATAAGTCCTATGCAGGAAGAAGAAAACTCCAGAAAAATTATCATTAATGTCCTTCGAGAGATAAGTGAAGATAATTGCTTGAAATAAGAAATGGATGCTATAAAAAAGAATGAAAAAAGAGTTCTTGGAAATTAAAAATATAATAGCAGAAATGAAAAATTCAGTAGAAGCAGTAGAGGATAAAGTCTAGGAAATCTTCCAGAAAGTAGAACAAAGACAGAGATAGAAAATAGGAAGGATAAAAACATGTGGGGAGCCATCCAGGGGGTCCTCTATGTGAATCAAAGTGTTTCCAGAAAGAGAAAACAGGAGGGAGGAAGTCGTAAACTAACTCAAGAGATGTACCAGGCCTGACCTATACAAGTTTCCAGACTGAAAAGCCCCCCTGAAGTGCCCAATAATGGAAAAATAGACCACACCAAGGCACAACATGGCAAAATTTCAGAACACAAGAAACAGAGAAGATTCTACAAGCTTCCTACAAAGGATTAGACATCAGAATGGCATCTTTATAGTCATAATCTTGTAACTACTGATCTAACAAAATTTATAATACAAGTAAGTTGTCAGGATGGGGGGTGGGTAAGAAATGTGTTTGTGTGTGTGTGTGTGTGCATGAGCATGTGTGTGAGAGTGATGTGACAGGAGTGCGAAGAGGGCCAAATCCTCATTCTACATGGTGGAAAGTCAACAGGTAATGCCCCAAATGGAAAAACAAAGAAATAGCAATATAAGCACATTTTAAAAAAGATGTGGAGGTAAATATCAAAAGAATCAGCTAAAAGCATTGAAAGTAGTTGCCTCTAGAGAGTGGTTGCCTCCTCCTGGGCGGGGGCAGGGCTGGGGGTGGTGGGTAGGATAGAAAGCACGAGATTGTTGTGTTTTGTTTTGTTTTTAATACCAAACCTGGTAGAATTCTATCACTCTTCAAACTATGTGCATGTATAACATTGATAAAATAAAGAACATAAAACTAAAAAAAAAAAAATTGGGTGCATGCATTTTGTTACAGTAGTATACATTTTTGTATGTCTGTAATCTCTCATAATAAAAATGTTTTAAAGGAAAAATCCCAGGCCAGTGATTTCTGAGGGCTGGAGCTGCCATAGAAGGTTCTGGGAGGGGGGTGCCTTTAGCTGGGTATTGTGTGTAGAGAGGAGTTATATGGGCAGGGGGAAGCAGGAAGGGAGGACGGGGTGGCCAGAGCAAGGGCTCAGGGGGGCTATGATGGAGGTGTGTTTAGTAGGTTCTTTGCTCTAATTGGGTGAAATGCCCACCGGTACTTGACTCACAGGTGGAAAATGAGGTGGATTGTGAGGGAGACTGAAAGCCAAGCAGAGGGACGTTACCTGGGGGGGCGGCTGGAGCGACTGGGTGTTGCTTCTGGTGCCTGAAGAGGGTGAACGTCCCGGTCATGAGCAGGATGGGGCCATAGGAGAAGCTGGAGGCAGGAAACCAGCCAATGACTTTGCAGAAAACCAGTGATGGGCTCGAGCGCGGTGGCGGTGGAGATGGAAGGAGGGGAAGGAAGACAGAAAGTTTGAAAGTTGAAAGAGAAGAACTTGTGGTGACTGGAGGAAAGGGGGTGGAGGGAGGAGCCCAGGTGATGAAGGCTGGGTGTGAGAGGATGGAGTCATGGGGAGAGATATGGGCGCAGGAGGGGAGCGGTGGAGGGATCTAGGGTGGGTTTTGGAAGTGTGCTGTGGCAGAGGGACTGGCCTGCAAGTAGGAAGGACTTATTGGGGGTTGGGAGAGGAGGAACTGAAGTGCTAGAGGAGCGTTCCCAGGTGATGGGACAAAGCCCACTGTGACACCTGACGTGTTTCTAGGGCTTCCCAACCTCAAAGCACTTTCTCAGACTCAGCCTTGTTCAGCCCTGCGAGATGGGGAAGGCAGGCATCACAATCCCCATTTTAGCAGTGGGGAAGCGGAGGCTCCCAAGAGGTTAAGTGACTTACCCCATGGGCACACGATCAAAACTCCCATCTTTTGCCTTCAGATTCCATCGTTTTTCCACCGTGGTAGGTGACGGGAGTGGATGTTGCCTCTGAAGGAGGTGTGTGAGGGGACAGGAGAAGAAGATCCAGGGGGCTGAGCATCCCCGGGGAAGGGGCAGGAGAGGCAGAGAAAGAGAAGTCGGGCAAGGTGACGAGAGAAGGAAGCGGCAAGCACAGATGGGAGAGAGCTCGGGCCTCAAGATGACGTTAGTAACAAAAACAACAGCAAATGAGATGTACTGGGCTCACGCTCCGTGCCAGGCGCTGCGCTCAGCTCCTCCTCTCATTTGGTCCTGGCGCAGCTCCGTGAAGTAGGCGAGGTACCATTGAAGACACTGAAATTGAGCACTTTCCAAGGTCGTTTCATCAGTGAGTGGTGTGGAGCCAGGATCTGAATCCAAGCATCTGACTCAGACACTTAGAAATAAGCTCAGCTCTGCCGTGTTGAAGGTCCTGTGCCTTCAGGCCTAGGAGGTAGGGGACAGGAGCAGTACTTTTTCAAAATTAAAACATCTTATTAGTATGAAAAAGGCAGATTTTTTTTTCCATTTACCAAAAGTAGTGATGATCATCATGTTTTTAAAAAGTAAACTCTTCCCGAAAGATGATGAATGGGACTTCCCCTTCCCCTCCTCTACCCACAGCCATTTCTGTATTCACCCTAATGAGGGTAAGAACAGGATGGCCTGGGACCCTCACGTCAGGGGACTGAAGCTGGGGACTCGGGGTGGGTTTCAGAACGGATATAGGTCCTTGCATTGGTGTGCAAAAGTTTTGCATCTGTCTGTTTTGCTCTGTAGGGAGCAGCCAACCTGGGGACCCCTCAAAAGTTGAAAAGCTGCTGTTGCTGCCTTATAGCCTGGCCTTCAAGTTGGGGCAGGGGGTGCCCTGCCTGTGCAGTGAGAGGGGCGTGTGTGTGAGGGAGTGTGTGTATCCATGTGTGTGCATGTGTGCATGCATGTTTATGAGTTTCATCGTGTGACTGTGTGCAGGCCTTGTTTGTGATTATGAATCGTGTGTCTGTGAGCAGAGAGTTGTGTACACAATGCCTGTAAATCAAGGTATGCGTTCAGACGTGTGTGTGTTCATGTCTGCGTGCGTGCTGTGGGTGGAGGCGTGGGGATGTCTGTGGTTGTGAGTCGTGTGCCTGGGAGCAGGTACATTTGTGAATGGGGGTGCCTGTGTGTGTGTGTGCATGTATGTGAGCTTGTATGTGGATGGAAGTGTTTTGTGATAATCATGGGTCATGTGTAAGAGGGCAGATGTATATAAGTGTGAGTAACTTATGTGAATTTGTGGATATGGCTGCAGGTGTGAGAGTGTGTGTGTGCGCACGTGTGGTTACCTGGGTATGAACGAGTGCAAGCGTCCAGGTCTGTATATATCCACGCAGTGCCTGTATGTGCTCTGTGTGTTGGGCTCTGGGAAAAAGGGCCTTCAGAAGTCCTTGCCATTTCCCATCCCAGCCCCCAACCCTCAGGTCTTGCTCTCATTTGGGTCTTGAACATCCAGTTGGAGAGAGATGCGAACATCCTTTCAGCTGCCTGTCACCTGCCTGGGTAGCAGTGACAAGAAGATGTGCTTGTTTATATCCAAATACCTTAATAACCGTCAATTTCACGCGTGTGTCGGTGGGCGGTGAGGGGTGGGGTGCGGACGGGGACAGGTGGCATTCAACTTGAAGGGCATGCAGATATTAAACTCGAAGTTAATTTGCGAGCGGGGCCAGCTGGAGAGGGAGCCGTGCTGGAGAGGGACTCCCCCTGCCCCTGAGAGATCCGGAGCACCATTTTTTTTTCACTCCTTTCTCCCATGCACGCCTTTCAGCAGAGCCTTGGAAGAACGTTAATTTAGCTAATGCGTGCATGCCATAAGTTACTTTTTTAATTATTATGATCAAAATATTGCTTAAAATTGACGCCAGCTGCATGTGTTTCTGTCGGAGATCATAATTGCAATTGTAAATTGGGGAGCCGCTCAGAGCCGGGAGCTTCCCTGAGAAACCGCCGGATACCATTACGGAGAGGTAGATAAAAATAAACCCGCAGATCGCGCCGCGAAAATACGCCAGCGCGAGTTAAAAGGATAATTAGCAGAGTAGAAAGGAAGCTGGGATGCTCACCGGCTTGGCGGCTCGCGGGGACCGGGAACCCGGGGGTGAGGGTCGGGCTGATAGGTCAGGTTCCCTCTCTGGATCTCATTTTCTCCTTCTGTAGACTGGAGATAATAAAAACATCTATGTATAATAAAACCAGGTGATGCATGTGAAAGTTTTCTGGAAACCCACAAATCTCATACCTAAGTAAAGGAATTATTATTAACGGGGCTAGGGGGACTGAGTGTTTTTTTGGTTTGTTTTGGTTTTTTGTTTTCTGTTTGCTTTTTACCTTCTGGATCAGGAATTGTTTAGACGGACTTTAAAAGGAGGCTGCAGGTCTAGGATCAGAAGGCTGCCTTAGAGCATAATCATTGGGAGCACAAGCTTTGGAATTCATTCATTCGTTCATTGATTCGGCAATATTTATTGAGCACTCTCTGTGTTTTGGACCCAGTTCTAAGCATTAGGTGTACATATAGCAGTGAACAAAATAGAGATCTCTGCCCTTGGGGAGCTCACATTCTAGTTGTGGAGCCAATAAGCACTGAACATAATAAATAAGTAGTGGGGTTATATAGAAGTAAATCATATAGCACATTAGAAGTAGATACATTTTAGTTGTATGACTTTGGGCAAGTTACTTAACCCAGCACTGTCCAACCCTTTGGACAAAATGACATTACCATTATCATCATATTAGGAATACTAATAGCAATAGCTAGTATTTATATAGCACCTATGGTGTGCCAGACACTGTTCTAAGCGTGGTGTATATTCAGCTATTTAATCCTCAGAACTAAACCTCTAAGGCAAGGAGAAAACGATGATATTTTAAGGCTCGTGGGGTGTACCCATGAGTCTGCCCTCCTGTGGCTGAATGGTTCTGTCCTCATTCCTCTACTCTATTTTCTACACACATCTCTGAACGTGTATTTCCATATCTGAGAAGTGGGGGCAGTAATAGTGCCCAGCTCACAAGGGTCAAGAAAATGCCTGTGAAGTACTTAGCACAGTGGTCAGCATATAATCAACGTCTAAGATATGCTTGCTTTCGTTACTAACCAGAAAGCCTTTGACCAGACAATCCTGAAGCTAGTTGGGAGCAGAGAACGGGGAGTTCCCACCCGTTAACTGTTAACCGGGTGACCTGCAGAGCTGGTAAGGCACATAAGTCACGTGGAGGTCACTGAGGTGGCTGGCCTGTGAGAGGTGATTTCAAGTGGGAAGGGTCTTTGTTCCTGGGCTGGTGTCGAATAAAGAACAAATTGGATTTAGGTGAGGAAGAGATTTTATTCAAAAAGACAATTGCTATAGGACGTCAGCATCTCAAAGATAAGACAAAAAGGGCTTTTTTTTTTTTTTTAACAGAGAAAAGTAAACAAGGCTAGAAGAAATCAGGTGTCTGGGGTCGGGGGTGGGATGAGCAGGTGGCCTGAAGGGACAGTTGATCAGGGAACACTTTTCCCTGCAGTCAGCGGAGTCCTGGGAGGAGTCGTTAAGGAGGGGTTGTTTTGAGTCCTATGCGCGGGCTCAGGCGGGGGGTGGGTCAAAGTTCAGGGGAGAGCAGCCTGACTGAAGTTTGGTCAAGTTAGTGGGCATTTCATCCAGACTGGCCAGTGGGGACAGATGGTTGGGCTATCATCTCTCACAGACAGAGAGTGGGCATTTGCAGGGTCTCTGGCACTGTCACAGGTGAACAAGGGAGTCATCTTCGCATCGGATCTAAGTCATCTGGGGAAGTGTGGTTCTCTGCAGTGAGCCTTTTCCTGGAACATGAAAGGGCAGGGGATTACTGAACCGTGGATGCTTTGCAGGAACATAGGACTGAGTCCAGAGTAGCACTGTCACTGCAGGCTGGGTGGGAGATGGAGAGAGAGAAGGTTGGCTGGCTCCAGGTTCCCCTGGTCCCTACCTTGGAAAGGGGAGGGTGGGAGGTGGGGGCATTTGGAGCCTGGGTCCTGCCTGGTGAGATGGAGGCCTTGGCGCTGGGTGCCTCACAGCCTGATGGGTCTCCCACCTCCCTATCTTTGGCCTACGTAGACAGGGGGGCTGGGAACTCAGGGGTCTGGGCCACCCCGGATCACCCTCTGTGCTTGCCTGGAGCTTCCCTGAACGACGGGAAGAGGGGCCCCGTCCCTCTGGATCTGAGCAGAGGGTGGAGGTGGGAGCCCAGGTCCGACCAAGTCAAGTTCATGGACTCTCTGTGTCTAGGGAGCAGGTTTACTCTGGCCTTTTCCTCCCAGCCGTTTCCCTGGCCCTGGCCTATGGGAAGAGCGCCCTGACTCGGCCCTGCTGCTCGTCGTGGGTGCAGGGTGCTGTGAAGCTGAGCTGGTACCCCGACGCTGATCGAGGGGCACCGCCTTTGTCTGGAGCCGCGTGCCCTGGGCTGGCCCTCTCTCACAGTTTGTGCTGTGCCAGTGTGGGCTGTTTTATAGGTGAGATGGATGACTCCCTGCAGGGAGAGGGCAGGAGAGAAGCCTCACCCGCTTCTCTTTCTCCAGGCGTCTGTGCTCCAGTCCCAGCTGGTCCTGCTTCACCCTGCCGCCGCCTCCCGCCTTCTGGGCCACGGATGTACCCACTGGTCTTCCCATCGCTCAGGGTGACTTCTTAATGACTATAATCAGGGTGTGCGCCCAGAGGGGAGAGTGCCCCCCCGGCCACCCAGTCCCTTAGTGGAGCAGTAGGTGGTCACGGTCCGGGAGGCAGAGAGACCCCGGGGCCAGGCCCAGAGGATGGGGTCGAGGAGGGGTGCTGGGCAGGGAGCCCCTGTCTTCTCCACCCCTTCTTCTCTTCCCCGATCCAGGCTTCCTGCTCACAAGCTCTGCTCTAATTATAAATGGTTTGACAACTTTAGGCCAGGCCCTGCAATTAAAAATAAAGAGGAAGACAGGCAGCATTGTCTTCTAACCATGCCTTTAATTGGTGGAGTTAATTTTAACGGGCCTAACTGGTCCTCGGAGGAGGGAATTCCAGAACTGGGGCTCTTGCTGCTTACTCCTGTGACGCTCACCCGGCCCTTTTACTCATTTGCATCCCCGTCAGAAGGGAGCTCCTCAAGGCAGGAGCTGTGTCTCTATTTATTTGTTCTTTTCTTTTTTTTTTTAAATTTTATTTATTTATTTATTTATTTATTTATGGCTGTGTTGGGTCTTCGTTTCTGTGCGAGGGCTTTCTCTAGTTGTGGCAAGTGGGGGCCACTCTTCATCGCGGTGCGCGGGCCTCTCACCATCGCGGCCTCTCTTGTTGCGGAGCACAGGCTCCAGACGCGCAGGCTCAGTAGTTGTGGCTCACGGGCTTAGTTGCTCCGCGGCACGTGGGATCTTCCCAGACCAGGGCTCGAACCCGTGTCCCCTGCATTGGCAGGCAGATTCTCAACCACTGCGCCACCAGGGAAGCCCCTATTTATTTTTTCTTATCCCTGGTGCCTGGCACACAGTAAGCACTTAATAGATATTTGTGGAATGAACAAAGGCCTAAGTGGCCTGCTGTGTGGAAGACAGGATCAGGAGCTTCTGAGGGTGGTTTTTTTTTGGGGAGGGGTTTTCTCTCTTAGCCCAGAATAATTCTCACTCTTAGAATCACCCCTTTGAGCTAAGATGGTGACTGGCAAGTAACAGAAAGAAAGCCTCTCAGACTAGCTCAAGTGACAAGGGAAATATTGAGAGGGCAGGGAGGGGGCTCTCATGGATCCCCCAGGGCAGGAAGGGAACAACAGCCGAACCACTCGGGGTGGGGAGACAGGGACACCAGGGAAATTGGGAGCCCAGCCTCTCTCCATCTCCCGAGGCCTCCCCAGTAGCTGAGATTCCTCCCTGGGACCTCACATCACCTTGGGGACCAGCCCTCTCCCCACCTCCCCCAAGAGAGAGCGGACAGCTTTTCTTTTTTAACTTCAGCTCAGGCTGAAATTAAATCCTTTCCTTGGTTCTCTGAACATGGCCAAAAACAGGCTGGTGTTTTCAAATTTCGCTGTATTCGAAAGATAGAAAATAGGAATAGAAAACACAGATAGCAGAATCAGTGTCCAAAGGGCAGGTTTCGAAGGCTAGGAATCCTGGTGGAAGTATAGGCTCACTTTTCTAAATTCCCAATCACATGATAACATCACTCTAACCTCCCAAGAGCCGGGACAATTCTACCCCCATGAGATCCCCATGAAGTGCCTCAGGTGGAAGTCACAGAAGCAGAACTGTCCCAGTCCTCGGGGGGACCCCTTTGAACAGAGCCTGGCACAGAGTAGGTGCCTCAGTAAATATTATATATGCTCTCCCATCTCCCACAAAGTGGAATAGTTTAGCAGGATGTCTTATTCCCTCCTGGGAGGAACAAAAAAGTCCCCCCAAAGACAAACCTTTCTGTAAATTAAGCCCCTTGGGTCTAAGCCTTCTCTCACCCCTTATCTAACCAAGCCTCATCCCTAAATCTTGCCAGTTTCCTAAGGAGCTGAATAATGGTTTTGAAATATTAGACCAGTGTGTCCTATTGCCGGTGGTGGGGAGGAAGATTTTTTTCCTCTACCCATCTAGGTTTCTGGCTGTTCTAAGAATTAAATTGACGTGAGACAGATTAACAGGAGAAAATAAAGCAAAATTTTAATAACATGTATACATGGGAGAGACCCAGAAAAACTGAGTGACTCACCAAAATGGCTGAAACCCTCACCTTAAATACTGTCTTCAGCTAAAGACAAAAGAGGATGTTGGGGGTAGTGGTTTGGGACTTCAAAGGAGAGGAAGGGAATTCACAAGGAAACGGAAAAGCAAATGTTTGGTAAACAAATGTTCGCTGGGCCCTGCAGAGACAATAGGACACAGAGTGGTCTCTGATCTCTGTCTCCCCAGGCCACAACCCCAGCCCAGATTTCTCTGGTGATATCCTTATTCCTGTAACAGGCCCTCCATCTAAATCCTTCAGGCAGTTAGGGAGAAGGTCAAGGTTCCTATCTGAGTCTTCTGGGCCTTGATTGTTTCAGCTTGAAATAATCCACAGGCCAAAGAGACACTTTGGGATGGCAGGTTTTGCTCCCCTACACTGGGTAGCCTGCACCCACTGAGTCAGTGGCATCGATGCCTCTGGGGAGGGTGGCTACAGCCTAGAACAAAGACATCAACTGAGTTGGCGAATGGATTTTTCAGACGCAGGTAACAATAGTCTATGAGCAAAGCGATTTTGATTGGCAAGATCTTGAGCTTAAGAGAGAAACCATTTAGCTTTAAACTCCAGAAAAGCTTAGCTTAAACTCAGGATTGGTCATTGAATTTTTAAAAGTTAACCACAGAGTATCTAGGGATGTTGTAGATGCTTAACTGTTGATTGAATTAACCTTCTCCATGTTCGAAAGTGTATGCATGCAACTAAACTTTTATTCTCATGCAGTGCTTCTCATATTAGACTGAAGATTGAATGGCTAATAGTAGTTAACATTGTGCTTACACAGTCGCTTACTGTGTGCTAGGCATTGTGCCGAGTGTTTGATGTATCTCATTTAATGCTCTTAACAACCTCATAAAAGGGTATTACGATTGTCCCCAGGTGACAGATGAACTCATGTCAATTGCCTAATACTATGCCCTATAACATGCCTCTCTCTCTCTCTCTTTAAATCAATCCTGTTACTTCTATTTTACTACTGCTACTCCTCCAGGTTCTTTGTCAGCTTGGGGAGATCCAACCTCCCTTGTCCTGAGGCTTCTGGGGAGAGGTAATCACTTTCTCTTCCCTGCTACAACTAAACCTGAGCGCACTTATAAAGTGACTTTTGCACTTTACATGCATGATTTTTTTAAAAAAAATTTTATTTATTTATTTATTTATGGCTGTGTTGGGTCTTCGTTGCTGTGCACAGGCTTTCTCTAGTTGTGGTGAGCAGGGGCTACTCTTTGTTGCAGTGCACGGGCTTCTCATTGTCGTGGCTTCTCTTGTTGCTGAGCATGGGCTCTAGGCGTGCAGGCTTCAGTAGTTGTGGCACATGGGCTCAGTAGTTGTGGCTTGCGGGCTCTAGAGCTCACACTCAGTAGTGTGGCGCACAGGCTTAGTTGCTCCGCGGCATGTGGGATCTTCCCAGACCAGGGCCTGAACCCGTGTCCCTTGCATTGGCAGGCAGATTCTTAACCACTGCGCCACCAGGGAAGTCCCTACATGCATGACTTTAATAATTGTAAATGTTGGTCCCTCTTATTGTTCAACCCACGAGTACTGGAATTTTTCTCTGTATCTCTAGAATCTAGCAAATGCTTGGCACATAGTTGAGATCGAGGACTGACTGTGAAATAAATGGCTAAATGAATGTATGAATGAAAAAACAGTAACCACAGATTAGGGGCTTGAGGGTAGTTGCTGTACCACACGTGGAGGTGCTCCTCCTTGGGAAGCTGGGGCGCCCAAAGAGGCAGAGAGCTGGAGTTTTGATGGGCGTTTTCTCTGTCCTCCCCACCCTCAGTTTTCTCTTAGAGACCAGAACTCCAGGGGGTGATGGAGACCACCCAGGGAGTCTGCCAAGCCCAAGGCAATTTGTGCCCTGCTTTCCTCTGGAACTCCCAGAATGTCCTGCACCAGCAGCGGGTGGCCGCTGCAGAGCGTAAGGGAGAGGCCTGAGATACTGCCTCTGGCGGCAGCCTTCTCCTGCTACCCTTTTGGTTCCTGGCCTGTGGCTGGAAACGAGGAAATCCAGAGTGGCCCCCAATCTGACAGATGAGGGCTGGTGGGACAAGTCAGGGCTAGCAGGAGGGGAGCAACCCAATAATCAAGATAAATATTATTTTACTGTAGCACTTAAAAAAAAAAATCAAATTGGCAATCATGGCTGCCTAGTTTTATAAATAAAGTTTTATTGGAACAAGGGTTGGGATTACAGTGAGGTGAGTGAGACAAGGTTGTGCAAGAGCTGGGCTGGATCTTGCCTCTATTAAAACTTTAATATCTTGTTTCAGTTTGGGGAGGATGAATTCCAGAAACTGAAACAAAATTCCTCCTCCTGGGATTTCAGTTCCCATTCACCCCCTTGGCAGACCTCCTGGACGAAGCTCTGTACGACTATATACAGTGGCCTCATCCGGGGGACAGATCACGCAGGTCACCTGGCCCATAGCCACTTCAGTGGCAGATGCAGCAAAGGCAGAAATCAATGCCCAAGGACCACAGAGGACAAGCTAGCCCTCAGGGGAGGACACGGGAGCCCTTGCTCAGGGCCATGATGTTACATTAAACCCCTGCCGTGTACGAGGCGTCCTGGGGAGGAGGCAAGAGTAGAGAAAACCGGAAGCCCTGATAGGGAGTTTGAATCTGGAATCTGCTGCCTGTTGACCCCAAAGAGACTTAAGTTTTCAAAGGGAAGTGACTCAATTACCTTTACTTGGCAAGGTGAAAACTTCTTTGCTCTCAGTAGACATTGGGCTTCAGAACCGTATTGGTTATGTATTGCTGCATAACAAATGATCTCAAAACTTAGGGGCTTAGAACAGAAATCACTTTTATTCTCTCTCACAAGTTTCAGTGGGTCAGGGACTCAGTGGAGACACAGCAATGACAGCACGTCTCTGCTCCGTGTGACCACAGCTAGAAAACCCGCAGGCTCAGGACTGCAGTTATCTGAGGGCTTCACTGGGTCTGAGGATCTGCGTCTAAGATGATGCACTCGCACAGCTGGCAAGTTGGTGCTGGCTGGTGATGGGAGGGTTCGTTCCTGTCCACGTGGGGCTCTTCACAGGGATACTTTAGTGTCCTCATGGCATGGTGCTGCCTTTCCCCAGAGTGAGCAGTGAGAGAGAGAGAGAGAGAGATCGAGATCTTTTTATTATCTTGCTTTGGAAGTTATTTAGCCTCGCTCCTGCCACATTCTATTAGTTAGAAGTGAGTCACTACATTTGGTCCACGTTCAAGGAGGGGGGAATTAGACTCCACCTTCTGAAAAAATGACTGTCAAGATATTTTGAGGACATTTTAAAAACCACCGCAAGAACGAAGTTGAATTCAGTTATAGAGAGATAAAGAAATTCACACTTCTGCATATCTCAGTTATGACTATATGTTTAAACCTGCTACATCCATCCTAAATACTTCTTGGATCTGACCGTTCCTCACCATCTGCACTGCTACTTCCTTTGTTTGGGTCACCATTATCTCTCACCAAGACTCTGTAACAGCCTCAGAACTATCAGGACTTCTCTGCTTCACTTTGTTTTCTACCCCATGGCCAGAGCACCTTCTTTCTAAAATGCAGACGAAAAATATCACTTCCCAGCTTAAAACCATGGCTTAATGGTTTTTAATGGCTTATTTTTTTTTAAACTGACACATAATTCACATACCAAAAAACTCAATATTATCAAGTATACAATTCAGTGATTTTTAGTAATTTCGCAGAATTGCTGAGCCATCACCACAATCAATTTTAGAACATTTTTATCACCCCAAAAAGAAGGAAACCTGGTACCCATTGGCAGTCACTCTCTATATCCCCTCAACACCTCTATTCCTAGGCAATCACTAATCAACTTTCCATTTCTGTAGATTTGCCTATTCTGCCTATTTTATTTAAATGGAATCATATAACATGTGGCCTTTTGCATGGCTTCTTTCACTTAGCATCATGTTTTCAAGGTTCATCTGTGTTGTACCATGTGTCAGTACTTCATTCCTTTTTATGGCTGAATAATATTCCATTGTATGAATAAACCAGATTTGGTTTTTTGGCACAGAGCAGGCATTCAACATTGTTAGTTCCTTTCTCCTTGTATTAGAAAATTCTGTCTCAGACTGACCCTTAATTTGTTTCTCTGTGAATTTCAAATATCCGGTCTTGCAGCCACAGGAAATACATCTTTCTTATCCACGATGTCTGTCTCATATTTGGAGTCTCTGCCCTTAAAAGCCTCTCCTCTGCAAACTCCACATCTTCACTTCCTTCAGCAGCTCTGCTCCAGTCACCCACGCTGATGGGAGCATCACCTAGACTTCCTTGTAAGGCAGATCCACCCCTGGGTACTGGCTGAATTATCTGTGGTTTTAGGTCATTTCTGTCAGCATGGGAGCCCTGTCTGATTCACTATACCTTGTAGAGCCTTTGCACATGGTAAGTACTCAGTTAAGATGTGTTGACTAAGCCTGCCTCCCTTGGTCAGAATGGGTCCTCTAGCCCTGAGTCCCTCTTCCCTCCCTTGGCTGCTCCTTGAGACCAGGGAGTGAGGCAGATAGTAGTACTGTAGGATCATTCATTCATTCAACATTTACTGACCACATACTGGTGAACCAAACACCATGCTAGGGACCTTAATAAGAAATCTGTTATTTCCCTAGGGCCGCAGTAACAAAGTACCACCAACTAGGTGGCTTAAAACAATAGAAATGCACTCTTCCACAGTTCTGGAGGCTAGGAACCCAAAATCGAGGTGACAGCAGTGTCATGTTCCCTCTGAGGTTCAAGAGAAAAGTCTGTCCCATGCCTCTCTCCTAGCTTCTGGTGGCTTCTGACAATGCATGGTACTCCTTGGTTTGTAGAGTCATCACTCCAGTCTGTCTCTGCCTTCACATGGCATTCTCTTGGGTGTCTGTTTCCAAATTTCCCTCTTCTTAAAAGGACACCAGTCACACTGCATTTAGAATCCATCCTACTCCAGTATGACCTCATCTTAACTAATTGCATCTGCAAAGACCCTATTTCCAAATAATGTCGTGTTCACAGGTTCCGGGTGGGCATGAATTTTGGGGGGAGACTATTTAACGTAGTACAAGAAATGATTCCAGCTGTCAAGGAGTTCATTGTCTAGTGGAAGGGGGAGCAGACACACTAACAGGAGTGATGGAGTGAAGGGCATGTTGGAGCAGAGAGCTCATGACAGGGGGAGGGAGAGTAGGAGGAGGGGAAAGGAGGACATTTGAACCAAGTCTCCGAGGGGGATAGGAGTTGGTAAGGGAAAGGATGTAAGATGGGTATTCCAGGCAGAGGAAACATCATGAGTAAAGGCCTGGAGAAATGCCCTGGGATGAGTAGAGAACGACTAGGAGTTCGTGATGCTGGAGCATAAGGTGGGGATCAGGAAGTGATGATGAGAGAGGAGGATGGGGAACTGAGCAGGGCCGTGGAGTGCCTTGAACATCACTGGTCTTATCCTATAGGTGATTGGAAGCCATCAAAAAGTTTTAGGCAGGAAAATGATAAGGCTAAATATATTTAGAAAGTGACTCTGGTGTCTGTGTGAGATGAGCTGGAGGGGTGAGACTGGAGGTCACTGCAATGGACCGAATGTTTGTGTCCCCCTTGAATCCATATTTGAAATTCTAACACCCAATGTGATGGTGTTAGAAGGCTAGGCCTTTGGGAGGTAATTAGGTCATGAGGATGGAGCCCTCATGAATGGGATTAGTGCCTATATAAAGGAGACCCCAAGGGAGTGCTTTCACTCTCTTTTCCACTATTTGAAGATACAATAAGAAGTCTGCAACCTGGAAGAGGGTCTCATCAGAACCCGACCCTGCTAGTACCCTGATCTCTGACTTCTAGCTTCCTGAATAGTAAGAAATAAATTTCTGTTGTTTGTAAGCCACCCAGTCTGTGATACACCATTGTAACAGCCTGAGCTGACTAAGCTAACAGCCTGAGCTAACCAGCAAACTGGTTATAGGCTGTTGCTAGTCCAGGCTAGAGATGTGAGGCTGTCAACTGCTGTTGTGGACCTTGTCCAGTTTGCATGGACTATTCTAGTGATAAACACCATGGACTTGCACCACAAATTCCATTTTGCAGATAGAACTTGACCTTTGTAAAAGGAAGGCAGAGAAAGGAATCCGAAATTGTTCTCCCAGAGCAAAGGTTGGATTTCCAGAGGCTCTGAAGCCAAGGCTGAATTTCTCAATGAGCTAGCTGGGCTCCACTTGGCATTTAGACATCCCAGGGTTTGCTTTCCATTGATTTTCCAGCGGAAGCCTTCTCCACATCCTTGGTCTTTTCTTACATTCTCAGTCCTCTGTCAGGTGCTGTTTCTGGCAAAGACCTGAAACCTCTCAAAGTGCCCAGCTGGTAAGGGAGCCCTTGGGGCCTGAGTGACCTGGGGATGCCCCTGTCCTGTACGACTGTGTAATGCACCTCTTTCCTGGGCTACGGAGATCTTCCATGGGCCAATGCAAATGTGAGTGGCTAGGAAATCCAAGCATTGCAGGACCCTCATCTCCCCAGCCCACCTGGGCCCTTGATGTTGGCTGTTTGACGTGAGAGGCCCTCTGCCTTTTAGTACATTGTGATGCAACCTACTTTCTCCAGTCTAGACAAAGGAGATATTCCACGGGCAGCTGTAGTTGTGAGTCTGGGATGTTAGTGTCACTGTGAGTGGGAGTTGATTGGCAGTTGAAAGGCCTAGGGGACAGGCTGTGGGACCACCCCTTGTCTGGTGGAAATAGGGTGATAAAAGACATGTGCAAAAATGCAATCCAAGAGAGACAGAATAAGGGGATGGCTGAGGGAGTGGACAATTCCTGTGGCAGCCCAGACAACTGCTTTTATTGATTCATTCTACAGGGAAACACTGTGAAAGGCTGAAATGGACCAAAAAGATAATTAGGTGTCCTGACTAGCATATTCTTCTTTTTTTTCAACTTTTCATTGTCTTTGAGCTATTTTACAGCTCTGCAAGTGGTAGAAAACCGATAATAATGCAAAGGCTTGTTGTCTTTAAAAATGTAATTGAATTGTGTTCAGTGGAATGCAATTGGTTATTGCCTGTGGATAGACCCATTTTACATCTATTTGTAAATTCATGTCAGCATTCCTTATTTGCATGTTGTTATGGACTGAATGTTTGTGGCCCTCCCCCCCTCGCCCCGCCCCCAATTCATATGTTGAAGCCCAACCTCCAGTGTGGCTGTATTTGGAGATGCAGACTCTAAGGAAGTAATTAAGGCTAAGTGAGGTCATAGGGTGGGGCTCTGATCTATAGGATTAGTGTCCTTATAAGAAGAGATACCAGAGACCTCACTCTCTCTCCCCCTTCCCTGCACAGGCACATACCAAGGAAAGGTCACTTGAAGGCATAGTGAGAAGGCAGCCACCTACAAGACAGAAAGAGAGCTCTCACCAGAAGGGACCCTGCTGGCATCCTGATTTTGGACTTCCAGCCTTCAAACTATGGGAAATAAATTTCTGTTGTTTAAGCCACCCAGCCTGTGGTATTTTGTTATGACAGCCCGAGGAGACAAAGACATACATACTTGAGGTTCTTCTGAGTTTTCCTTTGAACGAGTTGTAACATCTCAGTGGTTCCCTCATTAATTAATGAATGAAATAAGATTTTCGATACAGATTGATTTTATATTTGTATGTGAGAGTCATGATTTTATCTTTAGGACAGAAATTATTCTTTGACCATTAACCATTCAGCTTCCGTGGCCCAGGCAAACTGTGCTGATGGTTGGGAATACGAAGATGAATTTAACACAGTCCGTGTCCTTACAGGGCTGGTTGTCTGGTACAGGGCAGGCAGGGAGGCAAATCAGTGATTGTCATAGAGTGACATTGCTGAGGCTGCATTGGAGGAGGTGGCTTCAGCAGGGATTTCAGGCAGGATTGGGTTTTTCTCAGTGGGAAAAGCATGAGTTTGGGAATCAGACAGGTCTAGGTCCAAGTCCTAAATCCACCACTTCAAAACTTTGCAATTTCAGATAAATTAATTTTCTTATCTGTAAAGTAAAAATAGTATTTTAGTCTTAAGGGGTTGTGAGAAATAAACAAAGGTGCTGTGGACAAAGTGCTTAGCCCAGAGCCTGGCAGGTAATAAATACTTGATACATGTTTGTCTTTTCATCCCTCCTTGGCTGGGATCTCAGAAGTGTAAGGAAGGCCCCCACTTCCTTTTGCTCCCTGTTAGATGACACCTGAAATTCCTTCAGAAGAGGAAAACCCTTTCATTACACAGCTAACGAAGGGCTTGCAGTGTAAACAGCCTGGGACAGGAAATACAGTGACTGCAATGCACGTTAACAAGTAATTTGCTGATCCCAGGGCTTCCGCTTAGAGAAGGTTTTGATAAGAATAACCCCTTGCCTGTGAGTGCCTTGGAAAGCACTTTCACGTCTCTGACCCCATTTAATCCTCCCAGCTCCTTCTGGAGAGGGTAGGGCCGGGATAATCATGCTCTCTTCAGGGAGGAGAGGATGTGGGCCCCAGAGCAGTGAAACTAACAACTTGCTAGCTCCAGGTTCGCCAGCTAGACCTGGGACTCTGGACTCAAACAATTCACCCTCTCCTCCAAAGAGCAAGAGAAGGGAGAGAAGGAAGGAGGGAGGAAATGGAAGGAGGGGAAGGAGTCGCTCTAAAGAAGGGAACTGGGAGACCCCAAACGCAGAGAAGCTTGGGATCAGCTCTGCTTGGAGGAGACAGAGCCTCTGAGGGTGGTAGATTAAGGTTTTTCAACTGCAAGCTGCCTGATTTTTAACCACATTGGGCCTCAGTTTCTTTTTTTTTTTGGTAAAATGGAGGTAGTAATGTCTATTTCACAGGGTTGCTGTAAGAATAAATAGGATAAAGGAAGCCAAGTGTCAGGCACAACACTAGGGGAGAGGGCTGCACGCTGCACAAGGGCAGGGACGAATCTGCCTGTTCACCGTTGGATCCCCAGCAATCTGTAACGCGCGGGGTACACGGGGGTGCTTCATAAGTGTTCATTAAACGGATGAATAAATGAGTAGCATGTGCTCAATAAAGGGCCACCATTGGAATTGTGCCGGAGAAATGGGGTTGCCTGTGGAACTAACCAAGTCTGGGGACATGGAGGGGAGGCTGGAGGAGCTGGGTCTGCAGGCATCTCCAGGTGGCTGTGAGGAGGACAGGCTCAAGGAAGGACTTGAGTTCTTGGGCACCAAGGCTCTGGGACACCTCTGCTGTGAATCAAGGGGCCAGGAGCCAGCTTACTCTGCACCCAGGCACACAGTAAGCCCCAGAGTGCAGAGGGATACTGAAGTCCAAGTCCATGCAGACAGGCAGGGGCAGCTCAAGTGGGTGGTCCAAGGGCCATGCACACAGCCCCTGGGGGGTGGGCAGAGAGAGCTTTGCTGGGGCCCCTGTGCTCAGGGTTGGGGGGGTTGGTCACCGATGGCCAGAAGGACCCAAAGTGCAACTGCATTTCCTGAACACTGCCTCTCCTCTGCCAGCCTGGCCTCACAAGAGGTTAGGATGTTCCATCAGGAGCATTTCCGTTCCTCCTATGACACTCCTGGGACCATGGATTCGTGCCCAGATCCCTAGTGGATTTCTGTGGATTCAGATGTTTTTGACAGAGCCTGTCTTTAGGAGAGGCCAGTGGGACCCTCTGTCCCTGAGCCTCAGAAATCTCTGGTCGGCCTCCATCTGCATCTTCACTTCTGCTGTCTACAGCCTTCTCCACCCACTGTCTGGCTCCTTCCCACCATCATTTACCCTTGCTCAACTCTCCTTACGCAAAACAAAACCAAACCCTCTCTCCCTCACCCCTACCTGTTTCGTCTCATAACATCGTATCCTTTTTCCTCCATATCTTGCTGTTTTATGTTCTCATCTCTCCTTTACTTCTCAGGTTGGGTTGTGGTCGCCAGTGGTCTCTGAAGTCCCCCCCCACCCCGCCCCACTGCAACACCCCACACCCTGTTTCTAAATCCATCCAATGGTCATTCTCAGGATGTTTCTGGAGCAGCATTGGACAACGTGGACCTCTGCCTCCTGCCCCCCCCGCCCCTCCTGCGCCCCCGGATTCCCTGACATGAGTCCTCCCCGCTCCCTCTGACCGCCTGGCCTCTCCTCTCTTGGTTTCCTTGCCGGTTATTCTCCCTGGGCCCCTCCCTTTGCTGGGGATGCTCCTGGGGTTCTGTCCAAGGTCCTCGCCTCCTCTCTCTCACACCTTCTCCCAGCCTGAGCTCATCCTCCCATGGCTTTAATTACCATCTGTAGGCCCATGACCGCCTCTCCAGTGTGGGCTTGTCTCAGGAGCAGCAAACCCATACGCAGAGCAGCATGCGAACATCTTTGCGTGGATGCCTCACAGGCACCTCCCTCTCCACGTGCGCACGCTTGACCGAACGCATTGTAAACGCCCCTCCCTGCCTTCCCACCATGGTCACCCCCTCAGTGAACATCCGTCAGAAATCTGGGCGTGATGCTTGGAGCCATTCTCTCTTTCACCCTCCAAGTTCAGTCCTGTTTGATTTGATCCAGTTTTCCATGAGGTTTTCCCCTCCTAATTAGCTTCCCAATCCACTCCCTTATCTCCTTTCCGGTGGCTCCCACCCTGGCATGGAGGCCTCCTTCTGTTCCAGCCTCCGCCCGGGCTCCCTGCCTCCGGGCTCGCCTCTGCTCACTCCCCTCAGCTCAGCCGGTCTCAGGCTCTGCCTCATGCCTTTTGCTTTCTGTCGGGCACGTCCCCTTCCTTCAAGGTTCCCTCAAGGCTCGCCTCTTTGAAGATTACTGCCAGAGTTAGAAGGAGTGGTTCTGGAGCCGACGGACCTGGTTCAAACCAGAGATCCCCATCATTTGTGACTTTGGACAAATTTCATAACCACTCTAATCTCGGTTTCTCCCTGCGTAACTGTGGTCACTGTATCGCAGATTGTTGCCAATCGAGTGTGTGTCTCTAGCTGGTTTCTGTTCTAGAGAATGGTGCCAGTTGCTGGCAGACAGACAGGAATCTTTGTTTTGGAAAATGACGCACTTTGGAGTGTGACAGGTAAAGCTGTCCAGCCAGCCCTCTCACCCACCCCCACAGAGTGAAATCCGGGAAGAGGGGGCCAAAGTGGCGCAGGTGTGGGGAGGGTCTAGCAGTGCACTGGAGGGCAGAGGCTGAAGGGAGAACTCAGAGGATGTGCCTGGGGGAGGTGCAACTTGCAAGAACAGGTCTGGGTTTTAAATTTCCAGCTGTTTGCTGGGCTTAGAGAAGCGCCCATCTTTTCCCCAGCTACTCTCAACTTTCGGTAAAGTTCTAAGTCCCTCCTGACGTTAGTAATGTTTGGGGGAAAATTAAGGAAAAAGCAGAGCCACCCCACCTGTCATTTCTTTTAGGAAGCCTTCCTTCCTGGATTCTCCCTGCACCCACCCCACCGCTGGTTAAGTACCCCCCTTCTGTAGATCAACAAGAAGACAAAAAAGGCATGAACTCCAGAACTGAGGCAGAACAGGATTGAGAGAGAAGAGGACATCAGAATGAGAGGGAATCATGAAAATGCCAGGTCCTGGCAATTCTCGGGAATCTTGGAGAGCATGGGGAGGGGAACCATATTTATCTGAAGACTAAAGGAAAGGGTGACTCTCAAAGCCTTAAAGGGGCTTCAAGAGAGCATTTGGATCACTGAGAATTAAATTAGATGATGTACTTAAAGCTCCTAGCACTGAGCCCAACACCTAGGATACTCTTCAAAATTTGGGAGTTGCTATTTTTTGAACACATGATAATGTCCTGTTTTATATTTGGCAAGGGTACAAAAATCTCATCAGAAGTGAGGTGGGCACATATCTGCAGGAGCAAGTGCTGACCTCTCCTGTATCTTCCCTGGCACCCAGTCTCCCTGGTGGGGATGCATGGCCGCTGGTCACGGTCTCCAGGCAAGGGACGGTCTTACCATATTTGGAAATGTCTAATGTTGTTGTTATCGTCAGCTACTATTATTTTTAATAACACTGTTCTTCATCCTCTGTGTTCCCAGAGCATTTACTGTCTGTCTCCATCCTCTGTCGCTGAGTACTAATCTTAGATGACTATTTTTCTCTTTAGATATAAGAAACCTGGCTGGTTTTCACGTGTGGTTTATGAAAATAGAATGACTATTTTTTGGTTGCATCGTGTATTCTGTCTCCTGCCTCCAATTATACTGCAAGCTCTTTGAGTCAGAAATCGAACGGACAGTTTTCCTTTGGTTCCTTTTGTCTTACACACAATAGTGGCTCCACAGATGTGTTGCTACTGTGGGTGTTAATTCCTTCCCTGGCTGGATCCCGAGAGCCCGGACCTGGGCGGGAGGCTTGGATTGGCCCCTGTTCTGTTTTTGTCTGTTTCTTTACTCCAGTCTCTTGAGATATTCTGAGGTGCCCAGATGTGGTCATGGAGAGAAGGAGACAAAGAAGGGGGTCTTTGAGAGAGAAGGGTGAGCAGTGAGAAGTGAGGGACACCCCTAGGGCGTGGAGATTGCCTTCAGTCACAAAGTCTACTTCATGAGATCTCAACCAGAGACATGGTCCTTGGTTGAGGAAGTGTGTACACTTGTGAGCCATGTATAATTATTGAATTATAGAAGACTGACATCTTCTAGGCTGGAAAGGACCTCAAGGTCATCACATCCAACTCCGACCCACTACCAGAATCTCCTCTTATATCTCTGCTAGGTTTTATTCAGTCTTGAACATTTCTAATGATAGAAAGTTCTCTGCCATCAGAGCAGGAACTTTTGGTTACCTAATCGTATCTCTTCTCTCTGTCACCCCATTTCCCTTCCCAATGAATGATTTTGACAAGGGCATGGGTACGTGACATAATTCTAGCTAATGAGGTGGAGGAGAAGCCTGCTAGAGGCTTCTGGGAAAGGTTTCCTCCCTTTTTAAAAAGACACAAGAAGAGCTGGTCTCTTCTTCTAGTAGAAAATTGAGCCTAGATGTGATGCCTGGAACTGTGGCCGCTATTTTGTGACCGTGAGGGAAGCTATGTTGAAGGCAGGGTGGAAAGACTGAGGCTAACAGAGCAATAACATTTAAAAATAAAACAAATAAACAAGCAAGCAAGTGAACAAACAAACAATGGGGGAATTGGTGTAGTCATTGAACAGCTAAGTTAAACAACATTGGGTTGTATCTACCAATTTAAGCAAACCTCAGAAGCTGCTAACTCATTTTAAACATGTAGTCAATGAAGTTTACATGAACTGCAAATAAACCAGGACTCTCTCAACCTAAATGTATGTGACTGAATTCTGAACCTAAATAAAGGACTTTACATTTGTCTCTATTAAAAATTTTTTTTCATTTCTGTTAAATTTTATTTTTTGGTTTTGATATAATTGATCTAAGCTCTTATCTTTTACAGACCTTTTCAATGACGAATTTAATGATACAGAATATTCCTAATTCCTTTCGACTCTACCTCTTTTACCCATAAGTTTTCAATAAGCACACTTTCTTCATCCAAAGAAATGATGAGAGCTGAAGCAAAGCAAAAGAGAGAGTCTGTAAAACTACACTGGAACCTCAGGGCACCAATGTACAGACGTTTTGAACCTACCTTGCTGTACCAGGTAGCCCATATTTCTCTATCTTGTCCACATTTGGAAAAATGCCTTGCTGAAGTCAGGGTGTAGTGACTATGATATACGGATTCACCCCGCTTTATAAAAATGGAACTCAAATTAGCAGACCTACGCTGGGTCAGTGTGCTCCCGGGGTTATGACCTTCTCTGTACAAGTTTGTATGTGGTGAGGGGATGGTCAGTCTTCTCTGCAGACATAGCTGGGTCCACAGTCCTGGTTTGGGGATGAGGACTGAGGTCAGGGTGGGGGGCGGGCGGGGCTAGAGGCTGGGCAGCTGGCTGGAAATGTAGAATGATAGCATAAGTTTTTTCTTGTCAAAGTCCAGATAGGTTATCTCAGGCCTCTCAGACAAGCTACACACACTTCAGCTGCCTTCCGCTGGACCTTTCTCCTCCTGAGCTTCCTGACCCTCTGCCAGGGTAGGGCTCAATCTGATTGATCCCAGAAATAGATCCCCAGGGGGCTCTTGAGAAGGGAAGACTTGGTGGGGGAGATGGAGGCCCCCTGAAACCTCTTCAGCCCATGGAGGGCCTAGATGAAACTGGGAATTCTGGGAGAAAAGATTTATCCTATCCAGGAGATAGGGACATTCCTGAGCTGCCCTGGCAGTGACCCGCTCTTGCTCTCCATCCATGATTGTGCACAAGAGCCAGCCTGGTCCCCTCCTTGCATTCTTTGGCCCAGGAGCAAGAAGAAGGCTGACTGAGATGACCACGTCCCGGTCCAGTGATCTGGGGACTGGGACCTCCAGGCCCTGCTGCCCCCTCCCAGCTCTCCAGGGCCTGCTAGCTTGTGGGCAGATGTGAGTAGGGGGGACAGATGGCACCTTTATAAGGCCCAGCCCAGATGCCCCCAGGGCCTCTCAATCAATGGCACTTGACACTCTGGAGATGCACTCTGCTCCAGGCCCGAGGGTTGGAGGTTGCTGGAAGATGGGAGCCTCTCCATGGCCTCCTGGGTCGGCTCTTTCCCAGTCAGAGGAGAGCCTGGTAGGAACAGAAGCTGTGTAGCTCCTGCAGGAGGAGGATCTCATAATTTGGGGGCCCCCAGGTTTCCTGGATCTCTTCCCCTGATGGTGAGCAAGGGGACCTGTCCCAATCGATATCCCAAGCTCTGAGCGGCCAGCAGAGTGCGTGGCTTGACCTTTTTTGGTGACCCGCCTACAATGCCTGAGCTGGTGGGGAGTGGGAAGAAGGAACTTGCTATTTGAGCTTGGGGGTGATTTGTGGGGTGCTGGAGACCTGGCGGAGCCACCTCATGGGGTCAGCTCTATTGTCCTCTTCCTGTGACCCTAACGGTCAGCTCCCCAGCAGGAGAGGAGAGGCAGCAGTCTCGGGCTGGCTTCAGGGAGGTGGGGGGCGGAGAGCAGTCAGGGCTGGGGCTCCATCTGGAAGCATCAGAGAGAGGGTGGGGAGTGTGAGGTGCGGGGGAGAGGTACACACTCAGGGCGTGCCCGCTCACCCTCACCCAGATTCCATGCATTCAACCAACTACCAACTCACAAAAGCAAAGCCCCGTGTGTGCCTAGGGAAGTGGAGCCTGTGGGTTCTGTAGGTCTGGGTGGAGGGGACTGGCATACAGGACGAGGCTCCTGTCCCGGGATGGCCCAGAGCAGCAGCTGGGGGCTGGGGTGAGCGTGGGAGCGGGGACAGTGTCTTCTGCATGGATGGCCATTAGAGGCAGGTACAGAGTCCAGGGAGGTCAGTGAAAAGAGGCTTGGGGAAGTGGTCAGGTGGGCGGCCAGCTCCAGGTAGTGGTCTTCCCAGAGGAAAGGGTAGCTCTGGAGGGCCAGGGGCCCGGCAGGTCTCATCCTGGAGCTCCAGGGAAAGACAGGAGGGGAAGAGGGAGGGCAGGGAAAAGAACTGGTGATAACGGGGTCTGCCGCCCACTGGGCACCTCCCAGTCCGTCCCCTCCTCCCTGCAGTGTGGGAGGGGGTCGTTATTCTCCCTACTCCAGCATTGGGTGGGGGGGAGTTAACCTGCTCACCCATGGCCACGCGCAAGTAAGTGGCAGAGCGGGGTCTGAACTCAGGTGTGTCCAGGGCTGACCTCCCCCTGCTGCAGAGGAGGGTTTGAGGAATGGAGGGGAGGAAGGAGGAGAAGGGGGTTCTCTCTGGGGCGAGAAGTGAGTAGCAATGGGGTGACTGGGATCCTGAACTGATCTGCACTTGGCTCCCCACGACCCTGAGGCCTGGCCAGTATGTCTCGGGGTCCCCAGTCACTCCATCCTGTTCCCACTCCCACCTGAAGTCCTCCAGTGGCTTCCTTGGGGGAGCTCACCTTGGGGCTGAGGACTCCCTGGCTGCAGTGCCTGGGGGCAGGGGCACACTTCCAGGGCTGCCCAGCAGGGGGAGCTCTGCCCCACCAGCCCACGTCCTAGGGTCTGACTGGGCTGGAGGGGCCGAGGCAGCAGCTTCCATTCTGCCCTCTGAAGACAGCTGAGGCCAATGAGTGGAGGAGCCTGGCCGGCTCTGGGGGAGGCCCCCCGGCCCTCTTCTCCCTGGCCTGCCCGGCCTGCACAACTCCTGGCCTCCCAAGAGGTTGGACATAAGACGGGCCGGGCTTCCCTGGTGGCACAGTGGTTAAGAATCTACCTGCCAATGCAGGGGACATGGGTTCGAGCCCTGGTCAAGGAAGATCCCACATGCCGCGGAGCAACTAAGCCTGTGCGCCACAATTACTGAGCCTGCGCTCTAGAGCCCACGAGCCACAACTACTGAGCCCGCGTGCCTAGAGCCCGTGCTCCGCAACAAGAGAAGCCACCGCAATGAGAAGCCTGCGCACCGCAACGAAGAGTGGCCCCCGCTCGCCACAACTAGAGAAAGCCCGTGCGCAGCAGCCAAGACCCAATGCAGCCAATAATAAATAAATAAATTTATAAAAAAAAAAAAAAAAAGGCTTTGGCAATTCGGCTCCCAAGCCCCTTCCAGGGGAGAGCCTGGGCCTCCTGCCTCCTCCAGGCCTAGAGGGGAGGAAGAACATGTGAGATTGTGAGGGGTCCTGGGAGAAAAGGCTGTCCTCAGGAAGGGGAGGAAAGACCAACCAGGGCCTGGGAGGTTGCTCAGGCTGCACACCCCCTGCAGGGATTTGCGGGGGGTGTGTCTGGGGGTAGTGGGTAAGGTGGCCACTTGCTCCCCGGGCATCGCTCCACCTTCCACCTCCCACCGTGCCCCGTACCTGGCCCCATCTGGGCCATGGCCACTCGGGGCTCAACCGAGGAGGCTGGCTTGGTGTGGGGAGCCTGGGGGCAGGAACTTCCCTTGCCCACCTCACCACCCCAAACATTCCACAGACACACTTCAAAAGTCTCCACTGCCGAATGTGCCTGCGGAGGAGAGGGGCAGAGGCCAGGCATTTTGGTGGCACCTCTACCTGTGCCGTCCAGTATGGCAGCCCCTAGCCGTGTGTGTCTGTTTAAATTAAAATGAAAAATAAGATTACACTGACATCCAAGTCCGTGGCTAGTGGCTGTGTACTGGAGAGCTTAGATACAGAGCACCTGCATCAGCGCGGACAGTCCTATGGGGGCCCTGGGGTGTGTGGGGGGCGCTGAGCCAGGAAGCAGGTAGGAACAGGTTGCTTTCCTCACAGTGTGTTTCGGGGGGCAGGTGATCTGGAGGGTGGGGTGCTGCCATCTGAAGCCCTGGGACTAGGGAGTCAGGGACGGGCTTTGTTGGAATGGGGGCAGACATCCAAGGGAGGGAGGGTCCAGTGGGTCCCAGCAGGTGGGGCAGGCCAGCAACGTTGAGCCCGGCCTGTGTACCTAGGCTCTGAGCTCCCACGTGCGCATTTACAACATGAGAAGAATAAGTCCCATCAGATGGTGTAGGGATGGGGGCCTGAGAGAGGCCAGGGCGGGCCGTGTGGCCTGGGGGCTAGTCCCGTCCCCTCCGGAGCCTCAGTCACTCCCTGGAAAAGCAGGACCAGTGGAGGCTCCAGTGAGCTGAGCGCTCAGGGCTGTTGGCTGTGGGAAGCAGTGCAGACGGAAGATCTGTGCTGTGTCTCCCGTCCGGAGGGGCCTCAGAGGGCCTTGAGTTCTACTTCCTAGGTTCTTTAAAATTATAATGCATGCAGAGCCTGCTGCCAAAGGAGGATTTGAGGCCGCTAACCCCTTATTTTACAAATGAGAAAACAAGCTTCGGGAGGTTTAGGGACTTACTCAAGTCACGTCTTCCTGAAGTTCTCTGATGTTTGGAGCCAAGAAAAGTTTCATAAATGCAGCCTCGGCCTTCCAGCTCCACCTCCCACCCCATCTAGACGCCACCATCCCCTTGAGGGATGCGGGGCTGGGCCGAAGCTGAGGGTGAGGACTCGGGCCAGAGGCTTGGCGAGAAGCGGCCGCCGGGGCAGGAGAGCCCAGCCTGGAGACAGAGCTGAGTGTCTGGTGGGGGTGACGGGAGGGGGCTTTCAAGTGGCCACTGCAGCCTGGTGAGGATGAGGCCCAGAGGTCTGGGTTCAGGTGGAGCCTGTGTGCCGAGTGACCCCTTGGGGGTGTTAGGACTCCTGTCCTACAGGGCAGCAGTAGGCCTTACTCCCTGGACACCTCTGCCCTGGTCTCTACACACTTCCAGCCCTGGGAGTGCTACTGTAGTAGCAGTAGTATTAAGAGCAACAACTTACTGACCGCCAGCTGTAAGACAGGCATCGTACTAGGTATTTCACCTGCATTCTCTCCTTTAATCCACTCAACAATCCTATAAAGTAGATTAGAGTCCCGTTTAACACATAATGTAGCTATGTGTCAGAGAGGTTCAGTGACTCGCCCAAGGTCACACAGCCAGTAAGGGGTTGGCTGTTATAGTTTTCCAGCTTGTTGTTTGAATCCCAAGTGCTGGGAGCTTTCCATCAAACACAATGGCCTTTCCAGCACCAGGCTCTGGCTGAGAATGTGATTCCCGGGGTGCTGGGATGCAGGACTTTGGCCTGTCAGGGAGAGTTACAGTCTATGGGGGGGGTGGTGCGCTCCTGGAGAGTCTGGTCTTTGATGGGGGAGCCCAGCTTTGATCTCCTTTTGAAGTTCCGGCCTCTGGAACCGGCAACTTCAGTGGGGAGGGCCCAGGGAAGGGGGAGATGAAAGGGCAGAGGCAGCCGGGGTGGGAGAGAGAAGGGAGGGCGTGGGGGGCCGTGAAGAGACATGAGAGAGAAACAGATGTGAACCGAGAAAGGGGGCGAGGCAGCTGGTGAAAGGGAGAGTGAGAGGCCGGTGGGGAAGAGGGACTGGGGGCAGGAAATGCTGCGGGCAGACAGAGGGACTGGCCAGGCCCGGGGCGGAGAAAGGAGACAGGGCCGAGTGGACTGCGTGGGGCAGGAAGGAGGCGTGGGAGGGGGTGGCCTGGGGGCAGAGGCGGATCCCGGGGCCCCAGCTTCCAGCCTCTTCTGCCCGGGAATCTGGGCTGTGGGGTGAGCCTGTGCCATGGGCCCCACCGGTCCCTCACCTGCCATCCTCCCTCTCCTTCCAGGCGAGGCACCTCTCTCTCAGGCTAGTTCGCCAGTTGTCGGTGTCTAATGGTCTGGAGGTTCCAACAAGTTTCTGGCCAAGGCCTCATTGATGGCATCAGATGGCCCAAGGGATGGGGTGAGGGGGAAGGGAGGAGCTCCCATCCTGGATTTCCCTGGAGTTTATGGCTCAGGCCTGCGCCCAGGCAAGGGGGTGGGGAGAGATTGGGGGGCGGTTTCTGCCCGCGGCCCGTGCACCTGTTCCTGTCTGACATCTTCCTTCCTCCTGCCGGGAGGGGAAGTGAGAACACGTGGTGGGAAGGGGCCAGTGGCGGGAAGCCAGCTAATTCCTGGCTCGGCAGCCTCTGTCTGCTCCACCAAGCCGCCAGCTCGGAGCCCCCTGCCCACCCCGACCCTGTCCCTAGCTCTGTGCTCCCTCCCCTCCACACTGCCCAGCCTCCCTGGAAGCTGTCAATTCGTCACAGCTTCTCCCCTGTCCTGGGCACCCTGGTCCAGCACCTTTCAGACCCTGGACCCAAACAGAGGGCCGCTCCGGGGCCCAGGATGGCACCCTTAGCTCTGCCGACGGTGGGAATGTGGGTGAGGTGGGGTGGGCCGTGGGGGAGGGGAAAGGCAGCAGAACCCCTCCCTTTCCTGGGTTTCCGCCAGCCGCGCCCAGGATTATACCCGCCCCAACTCCCTGTACTTCAGAGGGGCCGGGAGGGCTTCCAAATTAGGATTTATGGGATTAATGGCTTTTTTCTGCCTCCCCCTGCCTGTCTCCCTCACTGCAAACCTCACGCTCTCCCCGCCCCGGGCAGTGGTGTGGGCCCTCCCTGGGGCCCAGACCTCACAAGAAGGCTCTGCAATAGCTGAGCTGCTTCCCTTGGTTAGTGGGGGCAGGGGGGGGAGCGGAGGCCAGAAACCCCGCCTGGCGCCCAGCCCCTTCCTCACGCCAGCCCGCAGCACCCTTTCCTTGGCGAGGGGGAGGACCTGTCAGAGTAGGTAGACAGCCGATCCCAGTGGCAGGTTCTCCGAACGTGGCTGTGCAGGGGCCTGGGGGAGGTCCCTGCATCCCTTTGGGTCTTCACTCCTCCATACCCGCTGCAGGGGTTTGAGGCTCAAGGCAATCGATCTGCAGAGGCAGCTGGGGGATGACGTGTTGCAGGAGCGCAGAGCTTGGGAGGCAGTGGGGCGGAGATGGGTGGCATGTGCGGGAGCAGAGTCCTGGCCCTTCTTGGGTCCCAGGACCCAACCGGCTCCTACTTGGTGGGGAACGGTCTGCAGGGGCCACCAGTGAGTCCCTCCTGGGTCCTCCCCCCATGCCAGCCCTCACAGGTCTTGTGGGACTTTTCTCACGCTCAGCACTGCCATGTCGCTCCTGGCTGATCCTTCCCTTCTCCATCCTGCCCCTTTCTTTATCCTCTTCCACCCTGCTCATCCCCAAACCATCTCAAGTACAGGGCCCCGAGGTCAGCTTTCCTCATCTGTAGCTGGAGGGGGGAGGGGGGGCGGGGTGGACCCTTTGACCCAAGTCTCCAGCCCTATGATTCTACTGTCGCAGCTTGAGGGGCCTTCAGCTTACTTTAATCCCTCAAGAAGGCTCACGTGTTTGCTGAAACCCCTCTGACCTCACCATCTCCCCAAGTCAATATCTGAGTTCTCAACCCTGTGGCCTCCAGGTGACTCAGAATCCATGCTGCGGAGGGAGGCCTGCTCACCACACCCTGCAGAGCCCAGCTGGTCCCTTTTCAGCTCAGGGGCCCTCGGTTGTCACTTTGCTGGGAGCCCCTCAGGGGACAGGAACTTTGCCTCGAACTGTTCAGCTGAGCCAAGAGAGGTCAAGGTCAAGAGGAAATGTGGGTGTGCAGCCTTGAGCCATGGTAAGAAAATAAAATGTGGCACCCAGGTGCCCATGATGGCTAAGGGGCGTCAGTGTTGCAGGGAGTGAGGCCACTTCTAGGAGAGGCATGTGCCCACTGGACCCATAGAAGGATAAATGGGGGCCGCTGGAACAGGAAGGAGCCCTAGAGATTATTTCCAACCTCTCTGTTTCACAGGTGGAGAAACTGAGGCTCCAAAAGGGGAAATGAAGGTAACACAGTACATTGGTGGCAGAAGGGGACTACATTCCAGACCTCTGGGCTCCTGGTCCAGGTTCCTTCTCCTGCACCTGTCTGGCTCCACCCCCCCACCCCCCTTTATCCATTGCTGAAGCCCCCAGCTCTGCATCACTCCAGCCCTCTGTGCAGCTGGGCATTTGCACTGCTGGGAAGTGTGGTGGGCAAAGTGTACCTGTGGTCCAGAGGCAGGGTAGGCCGCTAGGGGTCATGTGCTAGGGTGGGCTCAGCTGGATGGTGGCATATTCCACAACCTCTTCAGACCCTAGCATGGTGCTCCGTGGCCCTGGCATGAGTTCCAGGGCTGATGTGTCCAGCTCTGCATAGTGGATGTCAGTGGTCTTTGGACCAGAGCCCTAGGAATGAGGCAGAAGGGAGAGATGGCAGGAGGGGGTGGGGGAGGGGAGTAAGGACCAGATGAAGCACCCCAGGGCCAGGAGTTGGGATGAGATGGGGAGGTGTGGGAGTGAGGTGGGTGCGTGAGGAGAAAAGGGAACCAGGGAGGATTGTACAGTATGGAGGGAAGGAGAGAGAACCAGAAAAACAATCAATCACCACAAGCATTTGTATGCTCCGCTATGCTGTGTCCCCTTGGACTGATGTGGGGATGGGCAGAGGAGGGTGGGTCCCGCTCCTGGTCCCACTGCACTTGCCTCCCAGAGACTATTTGGGCCACCCCTCTCATTTTGCAGAGGGAAGAGAGTGAGGCCAAGAGAGGGGAAGTGATGTGACCTTCCAAGGTCACATGGAAGTAGCTGGCAGAGCAGCGGTGGCATAAAGTCAAACTTGGAGTCAGAAGACCTGGCTTTGGATTTTAGCTGGACCACTTGCCGTGGCTGGTCAGATTGTTCAACCCACCTGAGCCTAGTTTTTCATCTGTAAAATGGGGGAATAAAACAATTCATTACATGAATCACTGTTAGAACCCAGAGCTCCAACTTCCACCCTGAGCTCTTCAGTGGCTCTATATTACTTGACTCTTAACTTGACTTGGAAATTACTAGATAAGAGGGCTCGGAGGGCAGGGGCTGCCATGAAGTTGAAAGGGCAGAGACCCTCCCGGCCTCGCATGGGCATTAGCTCTACTGATGGCCCCAGGCTGTGCCTGGCCCCTCTCCCTCACAGGGCCTCGGTTTCCCCTTTGGCAAAAGGATCCGTGATCTCCGAGGAGCTTCCAGCTCTTAGCCCTGGACCGTTCCTCACAAGCTCCTCCTCCTAAGCTCACTGCCAACGTTTAGGCAGCAGACGGATGGACGTGTCCGCAGAGCAGGGGCCGAGGGAGAGAGGGCTCTCCCCAGGTCGGAGGGCAGGGAGGGGGGCTCCCCGTCATGCGAGGCAGGCCCCTGTGACCCAGGCTGGTGCCCACTCTCTGCCTCTTGGTGGAGCTGCCTGCATGGCAGGAAGGACGAGTGTCCTGATTTCAGCAGCGCCTGTCTGGTGCCCATCAGTGACTGCAGTCAGGAACACGTGGCTGGGCTAATATTAGAGCAATTAGCTCCTGATTTCTCAGAAGTGAAAGTCATGCCCTGATGCCTTTCCTTCCTCAGCCCCCTGTGCTTCCAGAGCCTGCCTGGAGGTGAGGGTGGAGGAAACACCTCTTTTCCAGGAGGAAGGGGTCTGGGGGAGGAGGTTGGAGGTACAAGAGGCCAGAGGTAGAAGGAAGGGGAAGGGGGCTGAACAGACGGGAGGTCTGGCTCCCAAGCCATGAATTGGAGGGCCGGTGAGGGTGGCCCAGGGCTGGGAACGTGGGCTCAAGGCAAGCAGGGCGGCATGTGAGTAGGAGTTGCTGAGGGCAAAATCTCTGACCCCCTTTGTCCCCGTGGGGCCCTGGAGGCAGGCGGAGCGTGGACACCACAAGTCGGGGCTCCCATAAGGTGGGAGGGTGGTTGGCACTCTGGGATGGTGTGAAGACCATCCTGCGGAGGCTGGGGACGGATGCACTAACTCTGTCCTCGTTCCACACACCCAACGTGTGGCAGGATGAACGGACCCCACCTCTTGACCTTCCCATCAACATGAGGATGCCTGTGGACAGGTGTTTCAGGGGGATGTGAGGCTGGGGGTGTCCTGGGGCTGCCAGACTCAGGCAGGGACCCCTCAGTGGGATTCCCACTGAGGCTGTCTGCTGAGACCACCAGCAGTGGGCCCAGTAACTTCTCTACGTGGGCCCTTCCCAACTGAGGGCCATCTGTAAGGAGCAGGTTTGGCTCTGATCCCCACAGAGGCCTAGGAGATTATGGGGTGATGGCAAAGGTGGTTTGGGACCATCTCATGCAGGTGGGTGGAGGGGAGTTCTCCAAGGCAGGTGGGGCTGCCCTGGAAGCCCTGGCACTTTGCCTTCTGTCTTAACAGAATCCATCTCCAAGAGGCAAGGGAGGAGTGCCCTGAGACTCCTGCTTGGACTGGGGGGAACTTTGGCGACAGGTCAGGGAGTCAGCACCCTGTAGGCCAGGCGTGTCCCTGGCCCCAGGCACCAGCCTTTCTCAGGCTCTGCTCCCCGTCTCATCCCAGAAGGTACACACCTCTTGGTAGAAGTTTGGGGAACTGGTAGAAGTCTCACCCTGAGTTGGCCCCTGGCAAACTCAACCATCAATTCCATCCAAAGGTCATTCCTGCCCTGGAGTTCCCACACTTCCCGCTTGGTCATTGGAGCAGCCATGGAAATGCAATGCTCAGATCTGCCGCGGGGAGCGTGGCTGAACGACAACCCAGCCGCCGCCTGGCTGGATCCACCACGGCATTTGCAGAGGCCACATGTCCCCTGGCTGCCCCCTCCAGTGACTGAGCACGGCCGGTACCAGTGGAGACCCATTCCTGAGGGGCAGGACTCCTCTAAGGCTGGCCTGAACACTCCCCTTTGGCCCGGCAAGCTTCCCAGAGCTGAGCTGAAGACTGAAGCTCCTTCCTTCCCCTCTCCTTTCTCAGGGCCAGACCTGCGTGGAGGTCAGAAGCCTGCCCCGCCTTCTCCCGTCCCCTCCCCTTTATCTGTCACAGGTGTTTCCCCCAATGAAGCTCTTGTACATCAAATCTTGTCCTGCTGTCTCTTCTTGGAGGCCTCGGATGATCAAAAGTGGTACCAGGAGTGGTCTGAGAAAATAGATGCAAAAGGGAAATTGGAGATTTGGGTCTGGCTCACTCACTGCCTGGCAGCAAGGAGGCCCCACCTTGAGTGGAAAGTAGGACCCAGAGAGTGCCTGGCACAGGGTGGCAGCCCAGGGATGAAGCTTCCACCAGCGGGGGCCTGGGAGGACATCATGGTGGAGGGGAATGCTCTCTCAGGCACAGTGATTCAGGCTTTGAGATGCGCGGGAAGCGACGCCGGAGGGGCAGCAGAGTTGGCTGGTTATTATTTAGTGATGTTGGCACTTACAGAGGGTTCATGAGAAACTGAGGGCCATTGACAGTTAAAGACTCAATGTGAGAGCTAGAGACCCTCTCAGGGAGCTTACACAGAGGCCCCATCTCCTCCAGCCGTGGGCAGTGGACACAGCAGAGAAGCAGATGTAGGACGTGAGAGCGGGAATCACGGGGCTCCAGAGATTCCCAGCCACGCCAGCTTTGTTATGCTAAGTGCGAGCTCAGGCTGGAAAAATCTGCAACTCTGAAACTGTGTTGAGGATAAATGGATAGAAGACCCCCACCCTGCCGGAGGATGTGTCCCTCAGAGCACATGGAGGTGCCCAGCCTTCCCCTATAAGAGCTAACACCATTCCAGGCTTGCCCTGCGAGGCGAGAGGTGCCCCACCCCCCCGAGAGCTGCCTCCACCTGTGTTCCTGGCTGCCAGACTAATAACTAAGCTGGGGACAGCGGGACCTGATGAGGGAGGAGAGATTACACCCAAGGAGCAAGGAGTGGCACACACTTCTAGCACGTTCCAGCAGAAGCCAGGCGAGCATTCCTGGGTGGGATTTGGGGGGTTAAGCAAGACTGCATTGACCTGCAGGGCCCTTTCTCAGGACATGGGATTCAACAGCCTGGCAAGGACCGCTGAGAACAGGGCAAATTCACTGCTAGGGGATATGGCATTCCCCAGTGCAGAACTGGAATTGACATGCTGACACCACAATAAGCCCATGGTCTGCGGGACAAGGGCCAAGTGGAGACCTCTGAGACTGCCCCCACCAGCCAAGAGAGTAAATCAAAAGTGATATGGTACCCGAGGTCGGGGAGAGATCGGTGTCATCGTAGAGCCCTAAAGGACGCAGGGATGGGGGTCCCTGTCTCATCTCCATTTAATTCCTCAGTCTGGCCGCACAGGATGCTAGAGGATCACTGTCGACCACCAAAGGCTCCATCAAGCGGCAGCCCCACTGTAGCTCCCAATGCCAGCTGAAATGCCAGCTGGGTGGCAATACTCTGAAAGGCCTCTACATGGCGCCGTGGCCCGAACAGGAAGAATGCAAGGGATGAAAACAGGTGTGACCCCACTCACCATCACTCCCAATGACCCAGTGTGGGGACTGTGTGCTTCCCATCCCTGCCCCTCTGGGCTCTGCTGGGCACCCTTGGACTCCTCGTGTTCCAGGCCAGCAGGCAAGGAGTCACATCTTGGCAGGTGTAACTGGCCCTGACCGGCAGGAGGAGGTCAGGCTGCTGTCACACATGAGGCGGGGAGGGCTATGTGACAGGCACGGGTGACGACTTGGGCCTCTTCTGCTTTAGCTGTGAACGGACACATGCAACAGCCCTGGCCTGCGAAAGGTGTCATTGCCAAGGGCTCAGACGCCTCAGGAATGAAGGCAGGTGACAGCTGAGCGAGGGGAATTTAGAACGGTTTTGGGACGGAGAGGATGTGCACAGTTGTGGCCCTGAGATCTCCTGGAGCAATAGGGGCTACACCCTCAGGAAGAGAGGCCCCCAAATCATGGAGGTGGAGATCCCTGGGGTGCCAGGGTGACCCGTGGCAGCTGTGGACACACACGACTTAGATTTCTGCTGTGGGCAGCGAGCTGCCACCCCTCGGGATACACCTCAGCGTTTCTGCCGCACCCACACTTCCCCAGGCTGCTCCCGCCAATGACCGAATGTGATGGGGACCTTGTGCAGCTCACCCCTGCGGGATGCGGGGCTCCTCTAATGGCAGCTGTGGCTCGAGGGCTCTCTGTGGCCTGCCCAGAGCTTTTGTAGAGTGTGTGGCCGTTCGAGACTCTTCCTACTCAACCTTCCTTCCTTCCCCCTCTCCCCGTCTACTTCTCCTCCCTCCTTGATCCTTCACCGGTGTCCCCCCACCCCCAATGACTCTGTGTGTCTGATTCCATCTTGGCGTCTCCTTCTTGGGGGACCTGAACCAACACAAAAGCTTCAGAACTCCATCCCTCCAAATGTCGTTGCATCCAGTCTTCCGCTTCTAGCCTGGGCTGTCCATCCTCACAGGACTGAGGAGATGGAAGCCCCTCTCCTTAAAGGTAAGGCAGTGCTTCTTCCTCCCACCTCTTCGACGCATCTACTTTGGAGCCTCTGGAAGTCCTCCCTGAGATCTAGTCCTGAGCCAGCCAGCTCTTCAAATGGTACCTGCCACCTGAGTGGACTCTTAGCCCAGAAACCTCGACAGAAATTGAGGGGAGGGTCACGCCTTGCTTAGTGCCCTGGAGTGTGTGGGAAGCATGGGGCCTGGGCCACCCAGGCTGGGGCCACTGGGCTTGGACGAGCCTCTAGTTGCTGGCCCCCCAGACCCCTGCAGCCTCCCCTCTGGAGCCCTGCCTCGGTGAATGGTGCATGCTCTCTGCCCGGCTCCCTCTCACTGCTTGTTGGGAAGGAGAATTGATGACAACATCAATAATGTGACTTGTATACAAGCTGCACAGCCAACAAACCTGAGCGCTGGGGATAAATCCTCTCCTGGCCCAGTGATTGCTCTGTAAGCCAAAAGGAATTACACTTCTCTTGGCAGCAACACCAGCGCCTCCCCAGGATGCCGGCGTTGACCTCCGTACACCACCCCACAGGCCATTCTCCCAAGCGTCCATCCACCTTGATGCCCTAAGCCCGTGGCCTCTGGGTTCAGGACACAGAGTGCGCCCATCCCCCAGCCCCTCCTGCCCGTGGCGAGGTGGGTGGACACTAGCTTACTCTGCCCTTCGTCCCAAGTAGTCACCTTGTGTCCTGGATGCTTCAACTCATTTGGGGTTTCTGTCAATCCAATATGGCAGAACCTGGGGAGGCAAGGCTATCAGGGAGGGGACAGGGTCAGAGCCGTGTGCTGGGGTCTGGGGCTTGTATGAAAGAGAAGAGGGGGAGGAGGGGTCATGGTGGTGGGCGGGGGCTGTCCTGGAGCTGGAGCTGCCAGGCTTGGCCTGGTTCCTGCCGTGCCCCCAGGGAGGGCTGTGCCCACCAGGCTGAGGGGGCAGCAGTCAGAGAGCAGGGCCGAGAAGTCGTTAGTGGGGCTTAGGGCCAGCTGCAGCTGTGCCATTACATCACAGCGATTTTTATGCCGAGCCTGGGCCCACTCCTCAGGAGATCCAGCTGGAGTCTTCCATGACTTTCCAAATCACTCCCTTCCATCATCTTCCCTCTCCCCCAGGCCTCAGGCCCCCTGCCTGCCCTTTCCTGTTTCTTTGTCCTCTCCCCTGCTTTCTCCTTTCACCCAGGGCTCTGACAAGGTTACTGACCCCTAACTCGGGGCTGAGCTGAGGAAGGGGAAGGCTGACTTGGAGAGTCCTGAGGGGAAATGGCTTTCTCTTTTCTGGAAACATTGGGGTCTCTGCACTCCCTCCTACCTTACCCACTTTCAGGCCTGGGGATAATGTGCTTTCTCACTGTCCTGAGGCAGGGGTGGGTAAGATGAGGCTCTCCAGGTCGGAGATTCCACCCTGCCAGGTGCTGGTTGTGTGGCCCAAAGTGACACCCGATCTCCCACTCAGGACTCTAAACCCAAGCTCTCAGGGCTGCCTTGCGGCTCTCAAGGCCCCTAGAGCTGAGGGGCAACCAGGCAGCAGAGCTGGGCGTTCTGCTGTGAGCAGGAAGCCTGGGGCCTTGGAGGGCCCTGCATGAGCTGGCGCCCACTCTGAGGCTCTTCAAGCCTCTCCAGGTAAACTCCCCACAGGTCTGGCCATCACCGTGACTGCTGTGTGGTAGGGCCTGGACTTGGGAGCCAGAGGACCAGGGGTTTGAATGATGCTTTCCCCAATTACTTGCTGGATGATCTTGGGCAAATCTCTTCACTTCACTGAGCCTCAGTTTCCTCATCTATAAAATGGGGGCAATAATAGGATTTATCACACTGATTGCTGTGAGGGCTAAACAGAGTCGTGTTTGAAAAGTCTCAGCAAAGTGTCTGGCACGCAGTCCGTGCTCAGAACTGTCACTAGACTCCCTTTGCTGGAACTGGCAGGGCCAGGCAGTACAGGCGGGGACACAGGGGTGTGGGCACCCTCACATGGGAAGGGGCTGTCCAGCCGCTGTCTGAGGAATGGACTTTGTGTCCACTGTGAGTTCTAACTCACTTCCCAGCCTCGAGGTTGATTGAGGAATAACAAACGGCTGGTAGTCTTCTTACCCCCTGCGTAGAATCATAAGGGGGGGCTGAGTTGGTCCTCTGGGCTTGGCACCCTGGGATAGGAATGCTACCTCCCTGGAGGCAGGATTTGGCATCTCAAGACTGGCTCACTTTGGCACCTCCAACAGAGGGGGAGGATGGTTAAGCTGTGGAGACCATGACCTGGCTCTCCCCTTAGTGCCAGGAGAGAATGTGTTATCTTCGGGCCCAGGCGGTCTGGCCTGGGTCTCTGGGCTGGCACCGTATGTATGGGTACTGCCCTGGCCCCAAGTCTGCTGAAAGGAGTGGGCTCTGGGCGGAGGTGGCAGCCATTCAAGTGGACGCCGGCCCTCCGAGCGGCTGGGAGTGGGACCAGGAGGAGGGGCTGGGGCTGGCTTTCTGGTGGTCATTGGCAGGTCCAGGGACTGGGGTGCAGCAGGGTACAGAGCCAGGGGGCGGGGCTGGGGGAGGGAGAGCTGGGCCTCAGGTTGGGGCTCTGCCTTCACTGGAAACCCCACCCTCCTGCCCTGGTCGTCACGGTGCCTGTGGTGGTGCAACAAGGAGGGGTCTCCCCCTCCCTGGGGGTGCTGTCCTGTGCCCTCCCTGCCCAGTCTCCTCAGCCTCCTCTGTCCCCCTTCTCTCTCAGGCAGCTGGGCTTGTGGCCAGGCCGGGTGCAGCTGGGTTGGGGACAGCATCCTCAAGGTTCAGGGGTCCTTACCAAGGGGCAGTAGGGAGGGGAGGCCCCCGGATCGTAGTAGGGGGGCTGGGCGGGCAGCTTCTGCAGTTCTTCCTCTTCCTGCTGTGGACGCTTCTTCCCAGGCTCCAGGCGAAGCATCTGAAAGAGAAGGGGCTGAGCGGCTGCATGGGCTCTTGCACGGGCCTGCTCCAGGCGGCCCTCTTGGAGGGACGTGGATTCCCCTCCTAGGTTCCCACGCGCCTCCATCCTGCATTCACCACTTTGGCGGCATCTGGGAGGCACAGGGCAGCCTGAGCCTTTGGCTTTGCAGGCTCTCTCTGACCAGCCCAGGGCCACACATCAATGGTTATTTTTAAATGAATGATCTGAGAGGTGGAGAAAGAGGTTCCCCTCGGGGGGGCCCTGGGTAGGAAGGGTCCTAGTTTGTCATTTCTCAGGGTAGAGGAGGGGAAAGCCCCGACCACGGTCTCTAGCCTGGACCTGGCCTTGTTGGAACTGGCCAGGGCTAGTGGTGCGCTGGGGACTGTCCAGGAGTTCATGGAGTTGGGAGCGCTCTGCCTTCAGGTTGGGCCCCCGCCCTGAGCCCATCTCCCATTTTTTCGACCCCCTCCCTCACTCGAGCGACCCAGGCCCACCTGGATGTCCTCAGGTGCAAGGTGGCTCTGCCTGTTGGGAGAAGGTTCCAGCTTCTGGGCGAAGGGCGGGGTAGTCCTGGGGGAACAGGATGAGGCTCACATGGGGGTCTCTGCGTCAGTCAGGCCACCTGACAGTTACTGGTCCCGGAGGCCCCCTCGCAAGGATGGCCCCGGGCTCAGGAGGCCCAGGTGGTCTCCTGAGTGGCCAGAGCTTGGGAGATGGTTACTCAGCATAGTGGGATGGAGGCTGAGAGAGCCTCTGCCATCTTCCCAGCCTGTCCCTCCCTCCAGCCTGGGCCCAGGAACCAAGTAAGTCAGGTGTCCTAGCTTGAAGGACAGTGGGAAATCCACATGGGCCCTCAGCGGGGGCCAGGACCAAGGCGGGGGGACTGAGGCCTCAGGTGCTAAGCCTATGGGGGCACTGTAAGTCTCAGTCATCGCGATAAAGAATATTTTAATGCAATATTTAAAAAACCACAATGAATGCAAAAATCCGTGATGAACAAAATATCAACATTTTAAGTAAAGACAAGGTAAGTAATAGGGCCATGCCAAGCCATATCAGAGCCTGAGGCAAAAAGAAAAATCAGTATTACTGATCCTGTCTTTATTTAAAGTGTTGATATTTTGTTCTTTGTGTATTTTGGGCATTCATTTTGATTTTTTAAAAATATTGCATTAGAGCATTATTTCTCACGATGATGGAGGTTTTTGGTGCCCCATTGAACTTGGTGTCAGAGGCGAGTGCGCCACTCAGCTCACCCTGGTCCAGCTGGGAGAAGGTGAGCTTGTGTGAGGCATCTCACCTCTGTGCCTCAGTTTCCTCACCATAAACCGTGGATTATAATCGCGCACGTACTTCTCAGAGTTGCTGAGAGGATAAAATGCATCTTCCTAAACCAGCGTAAACTTTGGGAGGTGCCTGTGTGCAGTGAGCTCTCTGAAGGCTTTAGCTCTACTGCAGGAGGGGTAGGTCCCCCTCCCGCCTCGCAGGTGGCAGGAGGAGGAGACGGGGCCTTGGGGGCGGGGTAGCCCTGAGCCCCTTACAAGTCCGGGTGCTTCAGCAGGAGTCCATGGGGGTGGGCAGCGGGGGGGGCGGGGGAGGTTTGGGGGGACAGAAGATGGGCTGGTTCGCACTCACCCGCCCCCGTCGACCTCCAGCCTGCTCTTCTGCTGCCGGTGATACAGAAAGAAGACGGTAAGAGCCACACCGAGGATGAAGACCACGGCCACGGTGCACCCCAGGAACCCGGCCATACTTCCTGGGCCCCCCTGGGGGAGGGGCTTTTCTGGAACCAAGAGACCAAGGCAGAGAATGAGAGAGTAGGACAGAGGGAGACATAGACAGAAGAGAGGGAGAGAAAGAAAACTTTTGGAGTCAGAGAGGTGGGCAAAAAGTAAGAATCAGAGCCTGAGGCAGTGTCCTGCCCTAACCCCTTCACCTGCAGCTCCCCTCCCCCATCATGCTCCAGTTCTCGGGGGGCTGTCCCAGTTAGGGCAGGACAGACCTCATATGCTGGCTCCCCAGGGCCCTGTAATCCCAGCCTCTGCTCTGATCTTGGGATCTGGGGCATGGAGGTGGGAAAGGGGGATGGGGAGCGCAGGCCAGGCTCAGGGGTGCTCAGGGGTGGGGGTCCCCACGCCTTCATTCCATCTCTAGCCCTGCAGGGAAGATCTCTATTGAGGAGTTTAATTTTCTTCCCCTTCCTACCCAATTAAACAGGCAAATGAACTAACTGGTGCTTTGCCCTCCCAGCTCTGGAGAAAGTGTGAGGATCTGGAGAGGGGAAGATGGGAGCTTGAGGATGAAAGGGGATCCTTGGGGGAAACCTAGTCTGTCCAGCGCCCGAGAAGCTGAAAAACCCATAGGGCTGGAGTCTAAGGGGAGGGGACTAAGCCTCCCGCCCGCTGTCTGGACCCGCCCGGCCGTTGCACCGGGAGCCTTGACCCCACGGGTGGGAAGTGGGGCTGGGGTAGGTGGCAGCCCCTCTCAGCTTGCTCTCTGATGACCTGGGCAAGTCACCCAGTCTCTCTGGGCCTTGGAAAGAAAAGGGCCTGGGAAGTTGTGAAGTTTTGTCGAATGATTTCTCAGCCTGAGGGGCGGCCACTGTGGGGGTGGTCCCTGAAGACAAGGACACCAGAGCTGTTGGAACTGAATCTGTGGCCAGGGGCACGTGCTGCTTTCTGGCCAGCCCTGCCGGCCCAGGCTTGGTGTGGGAAGCCGTGGATGGCGCCAGGCCTTTCCCTTCCCTCCCTCTGCTGGGCTCCATTTCTCACCTCTGACCTTCCCAACACCCAGGGAGGAAGGGACTGAGGAGAAAATCATATACACTCCCTTCCCTCCTTCCTCCCCACACCGTATACGTAATTAAACAGGAGAGCACCTGAGTAGAGATGCTAAATTGCAGTTTGCAATAAACATCATGGAGCCAATTTCCTAAAGCGGGGTTGACAAGCACCTGCCTCTCTCTGTCTCTGTCTCTCCGCCCCATTCCAATGCCCTGAAGGAGGGGGTGTCTGGCAGAGTCCTCCGTAACAGATTGGCTCCCAGTGAATCTGCCGCCCCTCTGGCCGGGCTCCTGACCGTGCCCGGAAGGAGGACTCTTTGCAAAGGCTCTGGGCCCAGCATCTATCCATCCACAGCTGGTGGGCTGTGGTCCCGCTGGGAGGGCGGTGTCTGCGTGTGTGTATCACAGGGACTTAGGAACCTCAGACTCCTCCATGGACCCTTACCCTCCCCCGTCTCTCCTCTCCTTTCACAGACCTCTCGGGCTGGGATACTGCAGTCAATTGAACAAACCTCGTCCTCTTTTCTCTGAACCTTAGCTTCTTAGCACCCACCATCATCTCCTTCCTGGTCCCTCTTCTTTATCCTCAAGCCTTGCTGCTTCCACTCCTGCAGCCTCTGACTCTGCTTCTCCTTTGGTTTAGCGAGCATTTATTGAGGATCTACTGTATTCCAAGGCACTATTCTGACCCTGAGCAGCAGAGATGCATAAGTGCACATACCCTGCCTGGCTCATGAAGTTCAGGGTTTTCTCCTGCCATAGCCAGCTCAGCTGGGTGGGCCAGCCCTGTGTGGGATCCAGGCAGGAGGGAGACACAGCTTCACGTCAGCCCTTGCCCTCAGCTCCCTGCTTCCGGGTGCCCTCTCCCACGCCCTCTCACCCATCGCCCCCTCAGTGACTCTGGGGCCACTTCAGCAAGACAGGGAGGCAGCCGTCCTTCTAAGGGGCCTTAGAGCATGCTTATAGTGCAAACAATAATATACGCTAATGAGTTTGTAAAGGCACTAACGTGGTCATTAAAGAACTCAAGGGCCACAAAGGGTGGGATGCTGTGGGCAGGGCCTCAAAGGTGCCAGGGCCAGAGTGGATAACTCTGATTTTGTTCCCTCAAATTGCCCTCTCTCCATGTCCCACCCTCTCAAAATATAAGTGCAAATTCCCTTGGAGCCCCTGGGCCCTGCCTGCTCCACACGGAAGGCCCCACCCTGGTGGAAGAAATACTAGTGGAGGGAAAATGAGAGATGAGGAAGAGAAAAGGGGAAGGCAAAGAGGAGAATCAGTCTGAAGTCTCCAACGTGTCAGGCGCTGCCCGGCGCCTTGGCTGATTTGGGGTTAGATGCTCACATCAAGCCTGCAAAATTAGATAATGCTATTCCCAGTGAGCAAAATGAGGTTCAGAGAGGTTAAGCGCTTCGCCCAAGGTCACCCAGCTGGTCAGTGGCTGAGCGGCCCTGGAACCTGCATCTGCGTAACATTCCCCAATCAGGCCATGGGGTCTTCTTAGCAGTCCTGGTCCCTCACACGCATGGAGCTGCCACCCCCCTCTCCCTTACCAGACACAGCCCTACCTATCCCCTCACCCCCAGTTGCTTTGTCTCCGGGCCTCCTCCCCTTGACAGCTGTGAGGTGGGGGCCTGGCACTGACCCCAGCTGGAGCCCTGGCACTGAGCCCCCAGACACTCTCTGGTTACACCGGGACAAATCCGTTCCCCTAGCCCCAGCTCCACAGGCTTTAGGGCAGGACCAGTCACCTGCAGGCAGCCGGGCTGGCCAGGGCTGGAGCATAGGGCCTGGGAGAGCTGGGAATCAGGGTGTGAGGGAGAGGGGGGCAAGGGGCCTCCCGGGAGCATCTCCTGTGAGCCAGGCTGGGTGCTGGGCTGAGGTTGGTCACATTGGCTTTATTCTACTAAAAAGGCTCAGAGGGCTTCCCTGGTGGCGCAGTGGTTGAGAATCTGCCTGCCAATGCGGGGAACACAGGTTCGAGCCCTGGTCTGGGAAGATCCCACATGCTGCGGAGCAACTGGGCCTGTGAGCCATAATTACTGAGCCTGCGCGTCTGGAGCCTGTGCTCCGCAACAAGAGAGGCCGCGATAGTGAGAGGCCCGCGCACCGCGATGAAGAGTGGCGCCTGCTTGCTACAACTAGAGAAAGCCCTCGCACAGAAACGAAGACCCAACACAGCCATAGATAAATAAATAAATAATAATAATAAAAAAAAAGGCTCAGAGAGGTTAAGTTAGTTGTCTGGAGTCCCACAGCCAGGAACTTCACAGCTGGAATTGGATCCAGGTCGACTTCTGAAGTCCCTTTTTTCCCTACTCTGTCAGCAGGGGCTTGTCGCTTTGCATCCCAGATGCAGAGTCTGCATCTGTCCTGGCTCAGGCTTCAAGGATGGCCCCCAACCAATTCCTTCTTACCTGTCTCTGGGGTCACACCAGTGATATCCCCTATACCTCAGTGCTCTCGCCTGTCACTTGGGGACAGCGTGCCTGGTTTTTGGGTCCCTCAGACTGAGAAACTGAAATCCCCAGTTGGGAAGTAAACACAGACCTGGGTTTTGTCAAGGAGACTGCAGGCCAGTGGCAGTCAGGAGCTAGCTTCTTGGCTCTTCCTGGAACCAGACCGGCCCGCTGCACTGAGGCCCCATGGTGGGGGGTGGGAGGAGCTTTAGATTCCACACAGGGGTCCAACAATCTCAGTCTGCTTCTCCCTACCACCCCCCTTCTCAGCCATACCTCGTTGGTCCTGAGTCCCAGCCTTTGCTCAGTGATGGAAAGCGGACCCAGACATCCTGCTTCACAGCCTGCTCACTTGCCTACCTGTTGCTCCCCGCTCAGTTCCATAAACACATCCCAACACCTTCCATTTGCTGCGCACTGTGCCAGCTGCTGGGGGTTCTACCCCCTGGATAATGGGGGAATCTGACATGTGTACAAATAAACACTCTATTTTATGATTCATGCCTCAAGAGAAGTCTGTCCAAGGTCCAGCACAGGTGTAGGGAAGAGAGTGATTAGTTTTGGGAGTTCTTGGCTTCACAGATGAGGGGCCTTCTGAACAGGGTTTTGAAAGCATAATAGGAGTTCTCCAGGAGAATAAATGGAGAAGAACATTGTAGGCAGGATAAGGAGTGTTGCAGGGACACGTGTGTGAGATGTGGGGTGTATAAGGGAAATTCCAAGCATTGGCTATGTCTTGGAAATTGGGTTCAAAAGAGGATAGACAGGGCATGAATCTGGGGAGAGGTATGTAGGGAGTGGACCTGGCCCAGAGGTTAGGTTTTATCCATAGGTAATGTAACCCTTCTCTCCTGCTGCCCCTGCCTGGGGACAGAGATGCTGCTTTCTCAGGAGCTGGACTGACCCAGGCTCTCCTGTGGGCTGACCTTCCAGGGCTCCTTGGGGAGCACTTGGCCCTCCTGCCCACGAAGCTCTCCTGGGTCGGTCCGCCGTCTGCTTGCCTTCTGTGGCACAGGCCGAAGAGGTGTTTCTGGGGGACCAGGAGCTCAGAGGAAGCTGGGTGTCTGGACTTGGCGCGGATGCTGGTAGGGAGGATTGGCTGGGGGTGGGGCTGATTTCACTGCCAAGGGCCCGCCCACCCCCCGGGTCAGAGTCCCTCTGGCCGTTTCTCCAGCCCAGGGGTGCGGGAGTGGCTCCTTCCTGCTGGCCAGGGGTGGGCAGCCAGGACTCAAGTCCTCGTGTTCAGCTTGCTCCAGCTCCCTGTCTCCCTGTCTCTCTCTCATTTCAACACTTTCTTCCCATGACTCCAAGTGGGGCGACTGCTGCACCATCACACTGGGGGATTGTGGGAGTATCCTCTCTCCTTGCCCAGGAGGAGATATATCCCTCTCCTCCCCTGCTCAGTCCATACAGAAGAGCACCCTTTCACGTGCTTTCTTGTGACCCAGGTGGTGAGGGAGCCCACTCAGAGGCCTGGAACTGAGTGAGTCACAGAGCCCTTTCCTCAGCCCGATGCAACCAGCACGACTACCTCGCCAGCACGACTCAGACTCAGCCAGGCCTCTGCCTTCTCCTTGTCTTGGGCTACAGGCCAAAGAGGCTGACCTTAGTTGCTGCTGCGAGACCCTGCCTCCCTCTTCCCTGAGGTGGGCTCCTGGTCATTCCCCCTGCCCTGGGCTGGGTTGCCCTTCGGCTTTGCATCTGCCCTGGTGGGTTAGTATTAGTGCAGAAAGCCTTTGGCCACAGAATTTTCTCTGGTTCTGCACTCAGGTGGAGGTCAGTTTGTAATCCCCTTCTTCGGCCCCTCTGGATGGAGGCTGGGGGCTCTGGGCTCTGCAGCCCCGCCCTCGTTTCTCCCTCACCTCTGACTTCCATATCATCTGTCTGGAGCACACATGAATTATGGAAAGTGTTTAGCACTGTGCCTGGCACATAGTCAATATATAATAAATGGCTGCTATTTTTGTTGTTAGCTACTCCATAAATGCATATTGACAGTGGTGATGATGTTGGTGATGGTGATGTTGATGGTGGTGATGATGTTGGTGATGGTGATGTTGATGGCAGTGATGATGTTGGTGGTGCTGGTGATGACGAGGATGGTGGTGATGATGAGGATGGTGGTGCTTCTCCCCTCCCTGGAGTCCTGGCTTCTCCCCTAAGCTAGCATGCTGGGCCAAGTTACACCTGTGGCCACCTTAGCTTACTATCATATATAATATGATACCATACATGTATTCCATGTGCTTTTACTTAAATTAGCTCATTTGATGCCCTCCCACCCATTGCCTCTGTTGACAGATGGCTAACTGGAGGCTCAGAGAAATTTAATAAAATGCTCAAGGTCACACATCTCACTGATGATGGAAGTGAGATAGGGACCCAGGTGTCCGGGTCCTCAGTGCAGAGCTCCGAGCGGCCTTGATGAGGATCTTCTCCCTGTTCATCTGCAGGGGAAGACAGGCCAGCTCCTTCTTGAGTTTGCCACTTACTTAGCTGCAGAATCTTGGGCAAGTCACTCAAATTCTCTGAGCCTCAGTATCCTCACCTGTAAAATGGGAATCACAACAGGGTTGCTGTCAGATGTAAATGCATGTCAGAGCCCTCAGCACAGTGCCTGCGCCCACTCAGTGCTTAATAAGCATTGGTTCAAGGAGGGCAGGGGACGTGTCTGCTCCTTGGGCAACTGCCAGGCAGCTCGGGCTGGGACCTCTGCTCTAATCTCGCCTGTGGCCCTCTCTCATCCCTGCCCTCAGCTTTCCCTAGTCCCTTGCTGGTCATGATCTGCAAAGCCAACTTGTCTAGGCCTGTGCGGGCCTTAGGACATCCAAGTGTGTGTGAGTGTATGTGTGTATGGGTGTATGTGTGTATACGTGTATGGGTTTATACGTGTGTATGTGGGTGTATGTGTATGTGTACATGTGCGTGTGTGTGACACAGAGAGAAAGACTGTGACACTCCTTGGGGAGGGCTGAGGGCAGTCACTTCCCACTCTGCACGCAGCATTCCCGCCATCTGGAATGCTCTCCCCAGTGTCACCAGGGTCCCAGCCCCTCCCACCCAGCCCTTCACACCTTGAGTTGTCATTAGGAGGAGAAAGGAACATGAGGGAGGCTAACTTTCCCAGAAGCCCGCCCCTCGCCACAGGGTTTGCTCCCAGAGCCCTCTGCAAAGTTGGGCCCAGCTGGAGAGAGTTACTGGGATTTCACGCACATTCCTTGGGGGAGAGGGACTATCTCCCTGTTGGGGACCCTGCCAGGCAGGACCCTGAGCCCCAGCCCTCTCAGAGGGAGGAAGATGAGCGAGGCTATTGCCCAGCCAGCTGGAGAAGGCCAGGGGGCACAGGGAAGCCATTTGTCTGTCATGCACCCTGTGGGCTGGGCTGGGCACTCCCTCCCGCCCCTCTGCGTGCCCTCTCCCCTCACCTGCCAGCTCGTAACTCCTTCCTGCCTCTCTCACAAAGGGCTGCTTTGAAGGGGAAAGAAGGACCAAATCTGAGAATGCGCACAGAGCAGTGGGGAAAATAATGGCCTGGACGCTCCAGTATTTCTAGTGCTGTGACCTTAGCTGTTCTGAGCCTCAGTTTTCTCCTCTGTAAAGTGGAGACATGGCAGAAATAAGTGAGATAACGCACAAGGAGCTCCTGGGGTAGAGCGGCCTCTATGAATCGTAGCAGCAGCGATAGTAGTGTTCTAACATCAGTGGTGTTCTCGGCGATTCCGACATTGAAGCACAATGTTGGTTCCCTCCTTTGCCTGGATTGCGGGGGAGGGACTGAGCACCTCCCTGGTGAGCTCCAGATTCTTCCAGCCCCAGCAGGTGTTCCTTCATTACCCCTCACTGCTGCCCTCGGGAGCCACGGTCCAGCACCCAGCAGTAGGAAGCCTGGGCAGGGCAAGGGGCCCTGGGCTCTGTCCTCACAGAAACCAAACCTCACTGGGCTGGGGTCGGTGTCCCCTGACGTCTCAGGCAGGCTCCCCAGCCCCCTTCCCACTCTCAGCTGCTGGGCACTGCACAGCGACTTCCTGCGCTGTTGGAGCCTCCACTGTCCCCTGCGGAGGGGGAGAGACCAGGGGGTCAGGGTGGCCTTGCGGGAGCCTTGTCTCTCTTCTAGTCTGGTTGGAGCTCTTACAGCCGTGGCCTGCCTCCCTGGGGCTGGGATGAGACGTCGTGAGTGACAGCATTAAAGCAGTCACGTCTGACCCTGCCCCACTGTGGCGTGATGGTATCAGCTCTGTGCGCGGAGCAGGAAGATGTGAGGTCCAGGGCAGCTGAGACGATTCCTAGGCATGGTCTGGGGGTTGGATTGAAGGCTACGATAGCCGGTGGGTTCCAGAGCAGGCTCAGCCACAGGGCACGGTCTGGAGCTGGTTCAAGGTGCCAGTGGTGGGTGGGAGGAGGGGACAGCAGACTGACTGCCCCTCCCCCGCCCCGACAGGCACGCTGCCCGGGGTCTCGGAGACAGCCTGTCGTCCAAGCCCCTGCTCCCTGCTTTGGGGACCCATCACTCGTCCCAGTCTAGGTGGGTGCCCAGGGGGACCCTCACCACCCACAAAGCCCAGGACTTCCCCTGCACGGTTTGAGGGCTGGCCGGGGAAGGGGCTGCATCTCCAGCTCTTTCAGGCTCTTCCCCCCCTGCTCCCCCTCTGAACAGGCTCTGGCTTTTGGGGAGGGGTCCCATGGGTCCCATCATGGACCCATAATGGTCCCCACACCCCTCCCTCACCCGCTGCCTAAACTTCCTGCTACAACAGTCACTGCCTATGAGGATAAACTTCTTCCATTTTATTTTATCTGGGACAAGATGAGCCATTTCCAAAAGGAGTGTTACGAGGAAAATAAGAAGAATAGGAAATAAAAACATACAGGGGTGGTCAAGTTCATGGAGGACCTACTTCTTCTCCTAAGGTAATTTACCATCTAGCCACAGACTCACTAGAAATCTCTGAAGGTCAGTGCTGCTGGCAGAAAGCTTGGGCAGAAAGCCCTGGGAGGAAGTGAGGTCTGTCACTGGAGACATTCTAGCAGGGCCTTGATGCTTCCTTGGTGGGGAATGACCTTGACAGCTCACTACATAATGATGGTCCTTCACTTCCGCATAGAACTGCACGGTTTACAAAAGGGCTTTCGCTGGCGTTCTCGAGTCTTTGGTGTAATCTTAGGAATTAGGCAGAGCAAGGATTAACATCCCTGTTTTGCAGACGAGAAAACTGAGGGACAAGAGAGAAGTGGCTTTTCCCAAAGTCACAGGGAGGTGGTGGCCACACTTGCTGGGATCCACATGTTGAGCCACCAGGGCAAAGCGGCTCCACCCTCAGGGCGCCCGTGGTTCTTTCCTGACTCAGTCTCTCGTGGATGCCCATCCCACCTACCTGCCCCTTCCTCCAGGGTTGGCCCACATTTGCAGGGTACTTAGCAGGTGGCTGGAGGTGATTCTGGAGTTAATGGGGCCTCAGCAGGGAGAGTGGAAACATCTCTACATGGACACATTAGCCAGATAAACTGGGGGTCTTGAGGCTTCTGGGAGGGGCTGGGTGGGGAAGGGGACCTGAAAAGGCTAGAATTCTGGAAGCAAAGAGCCAGAAGCTGAGGGGTTATGTCTGTCTCCCTGTGAGGCATGGGTGTTGATGTTTTAGCTGTCTATCCATCCTGGGCAGGGGTCCTCTGCAGGACCCCTCTCCTTGTAGCCTCTCCTTGTGGCAAATCTCCCAAATCAAGTGTATATTGAGAGTAGTACTCGAAATGAGGGGATTTAGATATGGAAATTCTACATTAAAATGCTGTGAAATTCAATGGTGCTTCTCTGGGCCTTGCCAAGGTGGGGAATGCACGGCACACAGGAGGAGCTCTGGTTCTTAGAGGGGGTGCGTTGGGCTGCAGGGGGATGAGCTCCAATGCCCTGGGGTCGCTGGGGTCCAGGGGTTCGGAAGACTCAGGAAATCTGGAGGACTTCAGGATCTGGACACTTCTGGGGAGGTCAGGAGGAGAGGAGCAGCTTAGTTCTGGCAAGTTCTCTGAGTGGCACCATGGCAAGCCTGAGAGATTTGATTACATTTGTTCACCCCTCTCAAGTTGAGGGGAAAACAACCTCAAGAAAAGAAACAGGGAACACCTGGACTCTGGGTCCTTCCTGGGAAAAACACTGGAAGAGGTCAGACTTGGATTGAGGGTGGGCGTCTGGGTGGGGGAGGTGTGGGATGGTATTGCCTGTGCGCAGGCCACGTGCATCATAACACCTGCCCCTCACTGCAGCCCGTGAAGTAGGCCTTATTGTCTCCATTTTACCCCACTTGCCCCAAATCACCAAGCTAATAAGAGATAGATTTGACTGAACAGATTTGACTGACAGATTTGACTGAACCTAGGTCTGTATGACTCCCAAACTGGGCCCGCCCACCAATGTTTGCGTGCGCCTAGGCTGTGCTTCGGGATTCCGGATACTACCTCAAAGGGGCCTGTGTATGTTCCACACATTTTGTAAGTTATAAGCTGGTGTAATACTGTGACCATGGTGGCATTTTGTTTCTTTTTAATGGGAGGTTCGGTAGGGAGCAAAGAGCACTTGGCTTGGAGTCAGAAGGCCTGGGTCCAAGTTATGAGTCTACCACCCACCACCTGTGTGACTTTGGGCCAGACGTTTAACATCCCTGAGCCTCGGGTTAATCATCAGCTAAATGGGGTTCCTTGCTGACCTTCCCAGCTGGCTGTGAGGATCCTGGGGTGCCGAGTGCCCTCCGGCTACCCAAAGCGCCTGGTCTAGTCTAGTTGATTCCTGATGCAAACGTTTACCTGGAGGTCCTCCCCACGCTGGGTATTCTACATCTTCTCCAGATCACTTTTCGTTTTCCGAAGTCATCTGTGATACCATCTCTTCCAGGAAGCTTTTCCTATGAGCCCCGCCTGCCCCTGATGACTCCATCTGATACCAAACGTGGTTCCCACAAGCTCAGTCAATCCCCGCCTGGGATACTTGTTGCTTTGTGTACTGAAACTTGTGTCAGGCCCAGGATGCCCGCAGGAGTTAGGCTGGTGTGGCCCCCTCTCCTGGCTCTTCTCCTACTCTGTTGTCAGGACATGACTCTGCCCTTTAGGAGTGCTGCAGGCAGTGGGCAGGGTAGTACAATGGTTAGAGCATGGCCTCTGAGGCCAGACTGCCTGGGTTCGAAGCCCAGCTCCCCACCAGCAAACTCTGTGACTTTGGACAACTCTCTTCATTTCTCTGGTAATGATGGTAATAGTAATTCTAAGTCTGAGGTAAGGATTTAATATCATAGAGTAATTTGAACAATGCCTGACACTTAGTGAGTGATATTATAAGTCTTAGCTATTATTAAAAGCTCTTGATTCACTGTGTAATTTCCAAATGTCATATAAGTGTAAGGAATTCTTACTGTTGTTAGCCTTCTGGGACTCGATTTCCTCATTTGTGGGTTGGGGCAAATGATCTTTGAGGTTGCTCTGGTTCTAACGGTCTATAATTCTAAAATAGGTAGATAGATGTCTTGCTTGGGATCTGCACATGTTGTGCTGTAGGGGCAAAAGGATAGGGCAAAGGGCGGGGCACTGCAGGACCCAGGCTCAGGAAGGGAGAGGATGATCTCTGGGAGGTGATGTCAGAAAACACCTAAAATTTAGAGTCAGCAGGTGTTGGAGGGTGAGTCTTCCCAATCAGGGGGGTCCTGTGTGCTGTTTTCACCCAGAGCCTGCAGGAAGGCCAGTACCAACCAGCTTTGGGCCCCAGTTCCCTTGTGAGCCTGTGATGTCTCCTGAAAGAGCTGCATGTAAGGGACCTACACTTTTCATTGATCGAAACCCCAAGTCTTTCTAGGGTGAACTCCGGAGGAAAACCCTGGAGACACATAGCAGCTGGCACCCCCTAAGTACGCTGTCAGAGGAGACATGGGGCGCCCACTCCCACTGTGGTTTTCCCAGTGGGGACCGCTTCTCTGCTCAGCCCTTGTAAAGGCTTGGATCTCTGCTCTGCTAGCAGGGCAGATCCGTCACTTCTCTGCAGAGGAGCGTGGCGTGGGGTGTTCTCACCGGTGAGGGGCTGCTGCCCACCCTCCCCCATACTCCCCCTGCTGCAGCAAGCCAGACTCTTCTGGAAGCTGCCCCTGCTCACCATCACCCCAGACACCTGGCCTCAGGATCAATTACAGTAGATAGAGGCAACGGAATGGGGCGTGGTGATTCATCACTGTCAGGGCTGCGGGGGACCTGTCACCCCAGCCCCGCTTTGTCTCCAGGGGTAGCCCAGGAGAGGCCACCAAGCTCCCATCTCCCCGGTTCTTTGTTCCACACGTAGAAAGTCATGAAATCAGAGAGGTGAAGGGTTTTGCTCAAAGTCACTGGGTGAGACGTGGCAGAGAGGAAACAGCTCAGCCTCCTGATTCCCAGTCCAGGCATCTTTCCAGCACATTACCTGCCTCCTGCCTTCGGTCCAGCCCTGACCACCTGCACTTCCCTGCCAACCCATTATCATCAGCAGCGAAAAGCCCATCTGGGTGTTGCTCACCATCCCCTGCCTTTTTTTTGGTGAAACTCCAGGAAAACTGCCTTGCTTAGGAATCGATTGTGGGGAGCAGAGGAAGGTTTCCCAGCTAATTCCACCCAGTGTCATCATCGTGACACTTCGACAGCTCATTTCAGCCATAGGGCATTGCTTTGTGTCTTGTGTCAGAATTCCTGATTGCCAAAGGCAGGCCCTTCCTTCCTGCTACTCTGGGACTCTTTCAGAGCACACACCACCCTCCCTCCTCCTCTGGCTCTACCTGTCCTGTCCCCGCCTCCCCAGGGCCTCCTAGGCACCTAGAACAGGGACCTGTCCCCAGATGACCACACAGTGGCTGGCTAACCCATCCTCCAGGGAATGCATGACAATGGATTTCCCCAAAAAATTTTTTTAAGTCTAGGACCCTTTCAGAACTCCAAATCTCTGATAGTCATATGAAAGTGTTGACATCCTTAGTCATCAGGGAAATGCAAATTAAATCACGAGATACCTCTATGCCCTTGCCAGATGGCTAAACCTAGAAGGATAGATGATACCAAGTGTGGGCAAGGAAGTGGAGGCATCAGAACCCTCTTACACTGGGGCATAAACTGGAAAACTGTTTGGCTGTATCTATCGATCCTAATTCCGTTCTAAACAGAAATGAGTGTTAAGTGCTCCAAAGTTACATACAAGACTGTTTGCAGCAACTTTATTCATAATTGCCCCAAACTGGAAACCACATACATATTCACTAATGACAGAATAGAGGACTACACTGTGGCACATTCACACGATAGAATATTAAACAGCGAGGAGAAGCACACCGCACGGATACATCTCATAGACATCGTATTGAGTGAAAGAAGCCAGACACACAAGTGAGTGCGCACTTTGCATGATTCCATTTATGTGAAGTTCCAGAATGGGGGTGTTTGCCTGAGAGGGAGCTTGAGCGAGCCTCCGTGACTTGATCTGGGGCTGATGACGTGGGTGTATACCTATAACATGGTTATAAAAATATGGAGCTGTTCCCTTAAGATTTGACACTTTACTGTCGGTATCCCTCAATACAATTTTCTTTTAAGTTAAAAATAACAAAGGGTTAAAACCTGACACAGAATCCTGGAAAGTAAAACAATGGAAAGTTGAGACCCACCCTCTTGCCTCCCACCTCAGGAGGCTCCGGGGCATTCCTGAAGATGAAACTTTGGAGGGCTTGCTGGAAGCCTTTGCTCTGGAGTAAGCGTGGCCTCAGGTTCCCACAGCTGGCCCCAGTCCCCCACCCCCCGGCGGTGGCCTAGCATAGGAATCCCCACCAAGGCCACGCCCTTGAGGGACACGTCGCAGCCCCTCAATGCCTTGTCCCTCCCACTAGCTGGTGGGTCTTTGCGTGGGATGATGCAAGTCAGGGAGAGAGGAACTAAGGGGATGGTCACCCCATAGCCAGGAAGGCGCAGAGCTGGGATTCTACTTGGACTTGGCAAGAGTCCTAGTGCCTGATGTCGTTCCTATGACAGGTTCTGTTTCCATGCTGCAATTTGCTGCTGCTAAGGGCAGTTGCACAGTGGTGAAAATAATAGTAAGAGCTAATATTATCCTAGCTTAACCGAGCACTTACTCTGTTCCAGGCATTGTGTTAAGTACTTTATAAAGGGATGATTCTCCTTTAATCCCCACAGCAACCCTCTGTGGTAGGTGCCACTGTTATCTGCTTTACAACTAACTTTCTCTCTCTATAACTATCTTTATTCATCCCAGCAGTCTGTTCACATGGATTGAGAAATAAAGCTCAGGGAAAGCAAGCAACTTGCCTAAGGTTCACACAGCTGACAAGTGGTAGGACTAGGGATTGAATCGAGATCAATGGACCCTAAGGCCCTGCCTCTTTCCTTTTACCAGGTTTTCAATAGATGTCGAGTGTGAACTCAACTGATGATAGAACCAGCATCTGAAAGGATCCCAACAGGCTGAAATGCTGACTTTGTCATTAAGATAAAACAGAGCAGAGATACATGAAAAGCGCCACATTTAGGAGAAAAATAGACAGCCCAAGTACAGGGTGAGAGAGATCTGCTCAGAGGCAGCACACATGAAAAAGACTCAAAGGTTTATTCATCCACCCATCCATCCACCCATGCATCCAGAAATTTAACCACCACGACTGAGCCCCTCTGTGTTCCATACCATCACCATGAGGTCAGCTGGGTTGGCTGTGCCACAGAGTAAGAGAGAGTACGCTAGGTTCAGGGAGGACATACAGATAGTCTCCCACCCCTCCACCCCCATCGCCTGCTGGTCAGATCAGTTCCTGGAAACAGCATTTATTCCCTGGCCCTCAGAATGGGAGGGAGCTGGTAATGGGTTTTCTTCAGGAACAGCTGGAGTAATAGGATTTTTTTTAAAGGCTCTTTTTTTCTTAGAGCAGTTTTAGGTTCACAGCAAAATTGAAAGACACAGAGAATTCCCATATACCCCCTGCCCCCATATATTCACAGCCACCACTACCAAAATCTCTCACCAAAGTTGTACATTTGTTACAATCAGTGAACCTCCAGAGATACATTATGACCACCCAAAGTCCAAAGATAACTGGGATTTTTGATGTGAGTCAAGTCACATCAAGTCAACGCCGCCAAGGCTTGAACCCAGGTTTGCCTGACTCCTAAGTCCAGGTTCCTAACAGATGTGTTGCTAAGTGGCCTGACGACTAGAGGGAGAATCATATGAAAAAGAGGTTGGGCCAGGAGTAATCATCTCCAAATACCTGAAGGACTGTCCTAGGAAGGCCAGATCACGTAGCTTCTCCGGGAAATACCTAGACCAATGGGTGAAACTTAGGGGAGGGAAATTTTGTCTGAATAGAGAAGTTGCCTTTTGATGCTAGGGCTTAGCTCTAGAGGTAGTGCGGTGCCCCTCTCCAGAGGCACCTGGGATGCTTGGAGGACAGCCCTGCCTCGGGGAGGTTGGGCCATGCCACCTGCAAGATCTCTTGACTCTCACGTGGATGAGTTCAGTTTGGTTCAACCTTTATTGACCACCCACTCTGTCCACCCTGGGCTGGGTGCTGAGGATGAATAAGATGGGATCCAGCCCTCCAGGGGCTTACAGCCTGGTAGGAAGGCAGCTTGCGTGGTCCTATCACTTGCTGACTCTTTTCTCATCCATGGAGGCTCTCTCGAGGCTGAGGGTCCCATGGAGATGAGCTGGTCACTAACTGAGGAGCCAGTGGGTGTGAGGAGTTCAGGCTGAGGGCACCCCAGCCTGCCGTTCTGTGAGTCAGTTATACCCCCAAAGGTCTTTGCTCCCTGTGGAATGGAATACCTTCCTCAGAGAAGGCTCTGGAGGGGCCCTCTGGCTAGTCCTTGGGCAAGGAGGAAAGGGCTTACGGGGCCCGGGTGTGCCACCTTCCCTCTCTGTCTCTCTCCGAGGGTCCCCCCTCATCTGCCTAACTGGACTCTAAGGAGACTATCACTGTCCTTCATAAACCCCATTTGCTTCTCCTAAGGTGGTAACACTACGGAGCAACAACCCCATTCGGGGCGGGCCTGCGAGACTGCCTGCCCGAGCTTTTAACTCAGGATCCCACTTTCCCTCTGACAGGTGCCCAGAGGCCAAGCGCTCAGGAATGTTCTAAACCCAGAAAACCTGCTCCATTAGTGTTACAAGCACGGTTCCATCCTGGCTCCCTACTTGCCTCCAGGGACTGGCCTCCATTGCAGTCACTGTCATCCAGGATCCCGTCTCAGAGGGGATGAGGATGGCGATGATGCAGATGATTGACGATGGTGACAATACAGAGCATATTTGGCGCCCAAACTCTTATGTGCATTAACTCACCGAATCACCTAACTACCCACCCCGCAGTCCCAGTCTCCCATCTCATGACTTGCCTCTTCCTCATGATTGACACCTTGGATGGCCTCTGCCTCCACACCGGGGGCTCTGACTCTGGCTGTTCATTGGAACCTCCTGGGTAGCTTGTTGAAAATATAGCTGTCTGGGTCCCAACCCTAGAGCTCTGACCCTATTGGCTTGGGGGTGGGGCCTGGATATTTGATTTTTTAAATCCCCAGGTGATTTGGGTTGTGTGTCCAGGGTTTAGTTCCCTGGCTCAGTGGAGCCTGCGGTGTGTGTTGATGATGCCCTGGGGCTGGTTCTTGAGCCAAGCAAGTCCATTCCTATACCTTTCCTAGCTCAGGATGAGTTTGGATGCAGCAGGGCCAGAAGGGCCAGCTTAGATGTGGCCCAAGGCAATGAAGCGAGGGTGCCCTCCAGCTAGGGAAGGCGTGGCTGGCAGAGAGGAGGGAGGGAAGAGGGCAGTGCTTGCAGCTTCTCATCTGGGAGTTGATGCTGGCGTTGGGGAGTGGGATTTGGCCTGGCTCTGCCATCCGGCCTGTAAGCCAAGGCAGAAAATAGGGTTTGGGAGCCCTATACACCAGTACCAAGCTGGAGCCCAAGCATGGCTCCCCAGAAGTGTCTGGCTGTGGGGAGAGGACAGAGGGGGTCTAGGAGCAGGGTCTGGCTGCTGCTTTCCTCAAGCTTTCACAGAGCCCTTTCCTCTTCCATTTTCCCACCAACCTATGTGCCTCTCATTCCTCAAAACCATTGCAGATACCATCTGTGCTATTATGACTTATAACAGGAAGTGTATATTTGGCCTTCGTCTTGTTCCTGGCACAAATCCTAAAACCCTTGGAATTTCCTAAGGAATAAGAGTGAGAGAGGTGTCTTGTCATTCTTAGGACATCCTTTTCAACCACGCCTGAGTTTATGTTAATGAGCTGGCTTTTGGAAAGCACCTAAGGATGGGGGTTGGGTGCCAGGCGAACAACCAAGTTTGGAACTTTCGACCCCACCCCTGACCTCTGCGGAGGGGAGAGGGGCTGGAAATTGAGTTCAGTCATCAATGGCCAATAATTTAATGGATCATGCCCATGTGAGGAAGCCTCCATAAAACCCCGGAAGGACAGGTTTGGAGAGCTTCCAGGTTGGTGCTGGGAGAGGCTAGTTCCCTGAGGCATGGAAGCCCCACGCCCCTTTCCCATATACCTTGCCCTCTGCATCTCTTCCTTTTAACTGTTCCTGAGTGGGATCCTTTTACACTAAACCAGTAATCTAGCGAGTAAACCGGTTTCCTAAGTTCTATGAGCTGCTCTAGTAAATTAATCGAATGCAGGGAGGGGGTTGTGGGGACCTCTGATTTATAGCCAGTCAGTCAGAAGCACAGGTAACAACCTGGACTTGTGATTAGCACCTGAAGTGGGAGGAGTCTTGTGCGACTGAGCCCTTAACTGTGAGATCTAATGCTGCCTCCAGGTAAATACGGTTAGAATTGAATTGATTGCTCGGTGGTGTGGGAAAAAACTACATCAGAACTGGGACCAGAATCACACCGCCTTTTCCAGGAAGTCTTCTCCACGGGCCCTGTCTGACCGATGGCTCCACTCAACACCAAGTGTGGCTCCCGAAAGCCCAGTTTACATCCCAGGGGTGTTTGTCCTATTCTGGGGCCGGGGTCGGGGACCGAGCCTTGGGTCACATCTAGTATACCCCCAAGGGAGTTAGGCTGGTACCACCCCTTCCCCTGGATTCCTCCTACTCCTACTGCTCTCAGGACATGGCCTTGTCCTTGAGCATGTTTAGCACATGCTTTCTTTTTTTTTTTTTTTTTTTTTTAAATTATTTATTTATTTAATTTTATTTTTGGCTGTGTTGGGTCTTCGTTTCTGTGCGAGGGCGTTCTCTAGTTGCGGCAAGCGGGGGCCACTCTTCATCGCGCTGCGCGGGCCTCTCACTATCGTGGCCTCTCTTGTTGCGGAGCACAGGCTCCAGACGCGCAGGCTCAGTAGTTGTGGCTCACGGGCCCAGTTGCTCCGCGGCATGTGGGATCTTCCCAGACCAGGGCTTGAACCCGTGTCCCCTGCATTGGCAGGCAGATTCTCAACCACTGCGCCACCAGGGAAGCCCAGCACATGCTTTCTGATGGTCTGGTTACCAAACCTTAGTTTTCTTTCTAGGCTCCAGTTCTCCACGTGCTGAACAAGTGTGTTGGACTAGAATGATCTCTTTTATTAGAAGAATTAATATAAGATGCTAAATTCCAAGCCGTCCTGGAATACTCTTAACACACCTTTGGTCTGGGGAACTTCTACACATCCTTCAGGGCTCAGGGGAAAATTCACCTCTTCTATCAAGCCTTTCAGACCTTCCCAGACAAAATTAGTCACTCCCGTTCTGTGCTACCATGGCACTTTACACATAGCTCTGCTTCAGCCCATGGCCAGCATGGCACTGTTTTGGGGTTTAGGACCCTGGAGGCTCTGAATTCTTTGAGACCAGGGACTCTGGGTGGGACTATCACAGGGTCGCACAGTGCCTGGCCCAGCGTGGCCAAATGAATGAATGCATGAGTGGATAAATGAATCCCTCAATTCATCAAGTTCATTCCCTTAAACATCTGCAGAGGGTAAGGTAAGGAGGATGGGAGAGAGGACTCCTTGGTATGCAGAGAGGAGCTTTGGCTGCCCAGCTATCTCAGTTCTGGGCCCACAGTCGAGGTAAGGCAATGGTGGGCACACCCCAGGGGGACCTTGACCTCTCAGGTGGATCCTGTCTCCAAGCCATTCAGCGTTTTGTCCTCTGCTCTGCTGAGGGTGGGGATGGAGCACAGGGGCAAGGGTTGAAGTTTGGGCAGAAGTAGCCTAACTAGCAGAAGCTTCTTCCAAAGCCTAGCTCAACTAGAAAGCTACGTGTGTCCTGGCCTCCTGGTATCTCGGGGGATGGGGCTGGGTCTGGCTTCTCCAGCCCGGAGAGGCTGTGCCTGGGACTAATTGGCTTGCCCTCCTTCGGCTGCTGGAGAAAGTCTTGGCTAATTTGCCGGAACGCTCTAGTTAAATGCCAATTAGGACATTCTGTCCATTGCTCTCTTCCAATATATTAATAATGTAATTAAGCATTTATTGCCTGTGCAAATTAAAAATTAACTTAAACGGACAGCCTGGAAAACTGAGGAAGTGACCGCTTAAACAACCAATTTGCATCTCACTCGAGTATCAACATCCAAACACAGTCTAAGGTGCTGGGTTTGACCTTCCAGTGAGGGACCCAGCCAGCTGCCAACAGCTGCTGGCTTCTCCTGCTCCCGCCAATTCCGCCCTCCCCAAGCCCATGTTCGGAGGGCGTGGTCCTGCCCCAGACGGGTGAGAGGGCTTGCTGCTGGGCAGCCACCTAGGCTTCCAGCATCCCCACCCCCTTTTCTCAGGGGTGTATGGTGTGGATTTCAGTGAAAGGAGATGCTGCTGGGGGTGGCTGGGAGGGGGCAGTCACTGAAGCCCCTGCCACTGCCACCCCTGGATCGATTTGTCCTGCATTCCAGCCCAGGAGATGGGAAGCAGATGGTGCTGGAGCGGGGAGGGGCGAGGTAACCAAGGAACTAGGAGACCTTCCTTCCAACCAGCCCCCTGGGGGGCGGGGCGGGGTCTCTGAGAGCTTGCAGGGGATGCAGTCAGCAGTATCCTCCAAAAAGATGAGAGGATAAAGCTCCTGTCTCTGCCCTGTCCCCAGGGATCTGTTTAACACGACAGGTGTGACATTGCTGGTTTTCTTCTCCAAACCGCCACGGGAGGGGACTTGGCAGGAAGGAGCAGGACAGTGGGGGGGCGGGGGGGGGGTGAGGAGGGGAATTGGAGGGGCCTGAGTAGGAGCTCTGGGGCAGGAGGGCAGGGGACTCTAGCCAGCACAGGGCCCTCCCTCTGCACCATCGGTCCCCAGACTCTCAGGCCGCGTGTTGAAGGGCTCCCTGCTTGTGTCTGAGCAGCCAACCCCTCCCGATGCTGCTGTCCGCGGCGGTCCCACGTGTGTGCAAGGCGGCTCAGTGGCAGCCCGGGAGCTGTGCTGAGGACTCAGGCAGGACCCTCACGTTTGCCCTTGGGGCTCCCGCAAGAGGGCGGGTTGGGGCTCCTTTGGCCTGGGCAGGGGGCTCCTTCGGGGTCCGAGTCAGTGTTCCAGAGCCATGGGAACGGGGCCTGGGGTGGAGGCCGCCTTCCTTGCACTGGGGCGCTGGCTCATCCCCGCTGTACCCTGTCCTGCCCCCAGGTCCGTGGGGAAGGGCCCAGCTCCCGAGGGACACGAAGCAACTGCGGTTGTTTTAAAGACTTTATTTATAAAAAAGTACATTTTTTTTCCTCAGTACATTTTTCAACCCATCATTTTTTTTTTTTTATACAAGTAAAAGGGGGTGATGCAAACACCCCCTGGGTTAGAACCAGGAGAATCTGCTGGGCCGTCCCTGGGACCAAAGACAAAAACAGTGACTAAGAAATTGAAGCAAAGGTAGTGCATCACACTCAGGGTGGAGGGGAGGGGGCAGCTTCTCCTGGATTTTGTTTCCATTTATACAAAAAAAGAAAACAACAAAAAAAGAAAACCATTTGTTTTGTTTGTTTGTTTCCGGCCAAGAATCCCATTCCTCACAGCAGGAGTCAGAAGAGCAGCAGCACCTGTGGGGCAGGGGCTCCTCTGGCCTTACAATCGGGCGGCAGCAGCGAGGTCCCAGAAGCCCTCACCACCTGGGCCACGGCGCAGGGGCCTGGGCACGTCTCCCCGTGGGCCTGGGGCCTGGTGGGGCCCACCTGAGGGTTCCTGGTGGCAGTCAGGCCTAGAAGGTCTCCGTCTGGCCACCGGGAGGCCTGGCAGCCCTCCCCTCCTCCCACGTGAGCTGCCCACACCACCTAACACAATCCCCGATTCTTCTGCTTGGAGGATGGCAGAAAAATTATTGCACCAGTGACTCGGGCACGCGGGAGGGGGTTGGCATGGGGGCACATGCCTGGGAAACAGGGCCCCCGTAAGTCTCTCTTATGGCCCGAGTGCTGGGAAATCAGTTTTTCCTGAAGGGCTTTCAGCAGGACCAGCCCAGCCCCTTGGCATGTCTGTGGGGCCGGGGCACCTGTGCTTGGGTCTGTCAGGGGGCATGCGCCAGGCCTGACGCATGGCTGCACGTGCCACGTGGGCCAGGCCTGACGTGGCTGCACGTGCGTGCCTGTGTTCCCTGATTCCATGCTGCCGCTCTTCAGATCCTTCTGATCAAAGGGGACTCAGGGTTGTTACACGTTAGAACAGTATCAAAATCTTAAGGAAAGAGGGGTATTGGTGGAGTGGGGGGCGGGCAAGGACGGGGAGGGCAACAAGAGGCAGGATGACCAGTGGGGAGGCCTTGGCACAATGCAGACCAAGTTTATTTCATTTCCAGCAAAGGCAGAAGCTCAGCTCATGTTGGGGGCACGGAGGAGAAGCAAGACTTCTTCGTCTCTCTGCTGGGCCAGACCTCCACTGTGCCAGCGGCTGTGGCTATGGGCCCAGCAGTAGTACCCACCGCCCCACAAACTCGGGGCACAGAAAACCCCGTCACCCCAGGCCCAAGGGCCGACCCCGGCCTCGTGCCGACTCTTGGCCCCGGGTAGCAGCTGCCCTGCTGGGCATGCTGCTGATGGGTCCCTGCCAAGGCAGGAGCCTCCTACGTGGCCCACACATGTGGCATGGACCCCACAATTTGTGCTTTGCTGGAGGGGAGGGCTTGGAGGTGTCTTAAGGGGGACTCAGTGCTTTGGCTGGGCCCGGGGGCCTCCTAAGTCCATCATATAAGGAGGAAGAGGGGGTGGCAGTGCAGATAAGGGAGACACAAGAGGAAGAGTCCTTTCAGTCTTGTGATTTCAAGGGGACAGAGAATGCCTCTATCAGGCAGGCCCCTGGGATTTCCTCCTGCCTGGGGGCAAGGGGACCAAGCAGAGGGGCCAGGGTGGTGTGAGGTGGGATGGGGCAGTGATGTAACATGGAAAAGGTCCTCTGCCCTGGGGGGGACACTAATACTGCTGGGAGATGCAGCCCAGCTCCTCCACCCCCTCTGCCCTGTGGCTAGAAAGACCCCAGAAGTTTCTCCCAACTCCACCCCATCCAGTACCCCCAATGCCAAGAGAGGGGAGTGCCGCCCCAGGGCTGGCATGGCTTCAGACTTCTGCTACGTGGCTACTGGGTGGTCTGGGCTGGGGTTAGGGCAGTGGGGGCTGGGGGAGGAGCGTGACCCAGCTGGTGGGTCCAGGGTTGCCAGGGCAGAGATGGAGCTGGCTGGGGGTTCCATAGCAGCACCAGGGAGGGGAGGAGTAGGGCGGGAGGCTGGGGGCTCCCTTGGGAAGCCTATGGCAGGGTAGGTTGGTGCCCGTGGGGCACAGAGTGGTCTGCCTTCCTCCCCCCAACACTTGCCATCCCACAGAGCCCCTGCACCCTGGGCTAAGTTCACTGGAATCCTCATGGGCAGGCATGAACCTGCCTCTCCCATCCCAGGGTCTTTCCCATCTACAGTGCTAGGGGGATGGGGTAGGCAAATGGAGGAACTGAGGCACTTTGAGCTGGGGGAGCAAAGAAGGGGCTGGGAGGGGCCTTCCTCCATGGTATCCTGGGGAAGACCATCAGTCTCAGGTGATTGACAGGAACCCAGAACCCCATTCAAGAAGGGAATCTACAACTCAAAGGGAAAGCTTCTCCATGGTTCCCCACCTCATCCAGAATGGAGACCAGGGATAGCTGAAGCAGGACGGGGAGGGTGGCGAGCAGGAGCTTCGGACTCAGGATCCCTGGCTCCCCGTGCCCCTCGCACTTTCAGGCAGGCCCGGAGCAGCTACATTGGCCTTTGTGGGCCAGGAGCTACCTGCGCTCTGCAGGGTCTTATCAGCCTGTGTTTGCAGAGCTCCTATCGTGCGGGCTTCCTTCTCCGGTGCCCTCTGCATTGATCCTCCTTCACCTGTAGCTCCTGGAGGTAATTCCCTTCCGGGATCCCAGCTCTGACTCCCCAAGAAAATCAAGAATTGCTAGCACTTGATGGATAGGGAGAAATTCAAGAAACTTCCATGCTATGAGAAGCGGTTAAGAGCCAGCCTGAGATCCTAGGGTGGAGGCACCGAAGGGCCTAGTCTCAGCTCTCCCTGGAAGCTTCTGAAGGCTGGCCCCATCCTCAGCTGGAGGGAAGGGGGAGAGGTGGAGCAGAGAGGCGGGCCTTGGGCAGTGTCCAGCCTGGGTAAGGCATGTGACCCCAGGGGGAGCACAGGGGTAGACACGAGCGGCGTGTGTGTGTGTGTGTAAGTGTGCATACGTGTTGGTAGAAGTGTATGGGAAGTGTGGGCCAGAGTCTACCTGGAGTCCCGCTATGTGGGGAGCAGACTGGGGTAAAGAGGAGGACACACCAGAGCCGGGCCACCTTAACTCTCTGGAGGCCAATGAGGGAAAAAAAATGTAAAACTAACCTTGCCAGGAAAACACACTGCCCAAGGCCTCAGGTGGCGACCTCAGCTTGATTCACTTAACAAACAAAGACGACCCTGGGTGCTTTGGAAAAGCCACCCCACCTCCCCTACCCCTTGGGCGCAATGGCTGCCTAGACCGGGGGTCCGAACTCCAGCTGGTCAGCTCACGGTGGGATGGGGGAGGGGGTGCCGGGTTCCCTCTCCCAGGGAAAAAGGAGCAGCATCTGGGGTCGGCGGCAGGGGGCTTTTCCTCTTGGAGCCCCTTCAGCCCTCCACCCGCAGAGACAGGACACAGACAAATTCCAGTGTTGGGGGCAGGGGAGGGCTGGCTCCCCAAACCCCGGAGGGACGTCTAGGTACACAAGACGGGACTAGGGCTCCCTGCGGAGGGTGGCAGGTGGGGTCAGGGGAGGAAAGGTACCAGCAACACCGAAGCCACAGTGAACACACACCATGGGGGAGGATGGGGGGGAGGCAGGGAGGAAATCAAAACAAAGCCAGGCCGCGTGCCGTGGGCTCCCAGGTACCCCAGCAGCTGGGTGAGTCTCTGCCGAGCTCCTGGAGCAGTGGACGGTGGGGGGCGGGCAGGGGGCGTGCGGGTGTGGGCTTGGGGCAGGGTCTCTGCAGACAGGGCTACACGTACCACTCCTTCTTGGAAATGAAAGACCCGTCGTTCTGAGAAACCATGTTTTCGGCCAAGTCCAGCTGCTCAGGGTCGTACTGGTAGCCCAGAGTCCGGTCCCCGTAGCAGCCGTCCTGATGGGCCTCCGCCTCATCCACCGTGAAGTAGGGCCGCTTGGCGTCCTCGTCGTATTTGGGGTGAGGGCCGCCCACCTTGCGCTCGCCGCCTCCGCCCTCCTCCTCCTCTTCCTCCTCGTAGCTGCTGCCGCCCAGGGGGCCGGCTTTCTTCTCGTCGTCCGAGTCCTCGGGGTACTGAAGGTTCTGGGCCATGGGCGGGTGGTGCTGGGGGATGCCGGCCTTGCTGTAGCCATTGCCGTACACGTGCTTCTTGGTGCTGTAGTCACCCTTGAAGGTGTGCCGGCGCCGGCGCAGGGCCACCACGATCCCGCCGACCACGGCCAGCACCAGCAGAATGCTCCCCACCGCGCCCCCGATGATGGCCGTGGGCACCGGCCCGGCGCGCCGCCCGGGTTCGCGAGGAGACGGGGTGTAGGGGAACTCTGGGTGAGGAAGAGAGATGGAGGGGGGACAGTGTCAGTGTCTGCTCCTGGGGAGTCAGCAGGGGTGGCAGGGGAGGGAAAGCCAGGAAGTGGGCCCGAGGTCCCCCCAGCACCCCACCCATCCAGGAGCCCAACACGCTGCAGCGTGGGTAGCTGGGGCCAGAGAGAGGCAGAGACAGCCTCGTAGCCCCAGAGCCCTCAGGCTGACTTTCTCCTTGGATGTGGAGCTGGCCCACCCATGACCCCGTGTCCAAGTAGACGCCAGTCACCGCCATGACACCCCGTGAAGTAAGTATGCTGTTAATTTCCCTCCAGCACACGAAGAGACGGGGCTTAGAGACGTCAAATAACTTGTCCGAGGCCATCAGCCAATGACGCGTCGTTGATTCTCTTGCACCGAAAGCCTGTGCAAGTGTCACCACTGCCCCTTTGCCCGACACCTGCTGGTCACTGCGCCCCAGCACCACACCTTGGCTTCTGAGACTCAGAGCCTGGAGCAGACCGGGTGCCCCACGCCTGATTTCATCTGCTCCGAGGTGCTGGCCCCATAGATGCCCCATGAGTGCCAGAGACCCGGGCTGTGGCTCTTGGCTGCAGTCTGGCCCTGCAGGGCAGGGTGGGGGCCAGGGTGCAGCCAAGCTGGGCTATGAGCATAAGACACTCAGCATGGCTGTGCAGAAAGGGGGTGTGAGAGTACGTGAGTAGCAAAGATGACAAGTATACACAAGCGAGCACGCGTGCCGGCACACATCCTTGTTGTCGCCACCGGCCCACACACATGTGCTGATGTGATGAACGTGTGTGTACGAATATGTACACACTGAGGGCAGAGCAGAAACGAGAAGGCAGAAAAGGTGAAAAGAGAAAGGAAGTGGGTGGGCAGGGCGAGAAGGCTGGGGGGGTGACTGTCGGCCAGTGGGGGCCAGGCCAGAGGCCGAAGGGGTGCCCAGGTGATGCTGAGGGAGGCGGTTCCCAGCACCACCACAGGGTGGCACCGGAGACCACGGCTGGCCTTGGACAGGAGGAGCCGGTGGGCAGGTCCAGGGCAGGCCTGGAGGGCTGACCTCGGCTGCTCCCAGCCCTCCTCTCTTCAGGCCAAGGGAGGCGGTCAATCTAGGCATATGTTCTGGCCTTTGGGAATCTGTTTCTGCCAGTTCACTCCCCGATTCAGCATCACTCCCTCCGTGGGAATCCTGTTCCTCCTATGAGACCAGTCCCTCCTCCCAGAGGTGGAGCCGGTCTGGTGTGTGAGCCTGCGGGGTGCTGTCTGCAGCGGGAGCAGGGCAAGGATTCTAGAAGAGAAGAGGAAGCGCCTTCCACGAGTTCGGGCTGGAAGGGCTAATGAAAACACGGGGGCCGAAGAAGGGAGGCGATTTGCCTGCGTCACATGGCTGAGCTGGGACCACCCAGAGACTCCTGCTCCGGGCCTCTCCATGGGGCGGGAGTTGGCAGAGAGAAACACAACCACTGAGGACGCAGCTTCCCACTTGTCACCACTGCGTCCTCGGTGCAGGTCACCGAGTGGCTGCGTGATAAATATTTATTGTATATTTGTCCTCACCGCCCACTTCCAGAACAGTCTCCCTGAACCTCAAGTGTCTTCTCCTGGTTCACCAGGTCCCATCTGTTCACCGCCCTGAAAAGGGCTGCACACTTGCTCCCCGCGAGGTGGGAGGTGTTGCCACAAGAAACGCCCAAGAGGCAGCTGGCAGGAACCTAGCCACCTGTGTACTTTCAACCTGCCGGCTCCCTCTTCAGTCCTTACCCTGTACCTGCGTGTTCTCTCCTCTCGCCACCTGCCGCATCATCGCTCCATCCACCCACCCACCTATCCACTCAGCAAACGTGTACCAGGCATCTGTTTCGCTAGTCACAGGATACAAGGAACTCACAGCCCAGCTGAGGAACCAAATGACACTCTTAAGCAAAGCAGCATGCGGACATCAAGGGCGCTGGCAGATAAGGGCTTCAGGAGTGCAGTGCAGGAAAGTCCTGTGGCCTGGAGTTTGAAAAGGCTTCTTGGAGGAGAGAAGACTTAGGCCAAGCCTTGAAGGATGACTAGGACTTGGAGAGGTCAGCAGAATAAGAAAGGCATCAGGTGGAGGAACCTGCCCTTCCTCTCTGACATGTTTCCTTTGCCTTCCAATAAACACAAGGAGTCCTTGACCCTCGGCTTTCTTTTTGGAGCCTTCTGTCTGCAGACTGCACTGCTGGGCCTTCTCTCTGCTCCAGCCGCCTGGCTGGGGGCTCCATCCTTGGACCTTACCCTCTGCTTTCTGTCCTAGGGACAGACCTGGCCTCAGTGTCATGAGTTACCTTGACCCTGCTGGCTCTCCAAACCATCTCGGGTAGCTAGCTCTCCCCCAACTCTGGGGCTTTATCTCCAAAGGCCTCTGGGACAGCAGTTCCCAAGCTGTGGCCATGGAACCTCAAGCCACTGGCTCAGAGGGCTGGCAAAAATACTGGGGTCAAACGCTTCGGGAAATGTCGGTAGAGACAAAGCATCAGAGCCCTTTCATCTTCTCAGGCACACTGAACTGTAAGAGGAACACACAGTGTTTCCCAGCCTACTGGAACACAAACCCCATCCTCCTGACTCAAGGACCATTCACAGGAGAAGTATTTGGGGACACACTTTGAACACTCTTTTATCTAGCACAACCTCACTTGGAACTCTCTCCACCCACTCAAGGCCCATCCCTCCCAACATGGTTCACCGTCTTCCCTCCAAACCCACTCCATTCAACACCACAACTCCACCACCATTTGTCTACTCTTCCAGTTTAGAATCTTACTTATCTTTGACTCTTCCTTCTCCATCTCTTGGGTCAAAATCTGCCACCAAATCTTGTTGACTCTTCCTATTCAATAGCTTCTCACTTGACACCAGGTTTTACTTTTATAGTAGATCTGTGAATCTCCCACCTTCATTTGGTCTCTGCCCCCCCTTTAGTCACTCCAGCCACAGTCACCAGGTTAATTTTCCCTGTGTAGACACTACCATTCCCTTTCTCAAAAGACTAGCAATGACTTCCCCATTGCCTGTTGGACCACGTCAGTCTGGTCTTCAAAGCTTCCATCATGCAACTTGATCTTGGGTCTGGCCAACTCACCGTTCTTGCTGTCCAAATAGATTCTTTTTTTTTTTTTTAAATTAATTAATTAATTAATTAATTAATTTTTGGCTGTGTTGGGTCTTCGTTTCTGTGCAAGGGCTTTCTCCAGTTGCGACGAGCAGGGGCCACTCTTCATCGTGGTGCACGGGCCTCTCACTATCGCGGCCTCTCTTGTTGCGGAGCACAGGCTCCAGACGCGCAGGCTCAGTAGTTGTGGCTCATGGGCCCAGTTGCTCCGCAGCATGTGGTATCTTCCCAGACCAGGGCTCGAACCCCTGTCCCCTGCATTGGCAGGCGGATTCTTAACCACTGCGCCACCAGGGAAGCCCCCAAGTAGATTCTTTACTGCAGACCTTTGTTCATGCTGTTTCCCCTGCCAGGAATGCCCTTCCTCATCTCCTTCTGCCTATTTCAGTGCTTCGGTCCCTTCTTTGTGCAGCCTTCTCTTCTCCAGCTCACACTTCTCTTTCTCTTTAGAATGTTTACATACCAGTGGTCTGCAGCTTTCATTCTGGTATAAACAATAGCTTACTCCATTTCGTTAATCATATACTGACATATTACAGTAAGGCCTGATAGAACAACCTGCAGTAAATGCAAATTAGGATCTACCATGATTGGCTCTGGTCCTTCTGCCAGTTTTCGAGTGGCTAAAGTTCTTTTCTTCTGCAGGAACAGGGAGAGGGGTTGAGGAAGTGGCAGTGTCATGGTAATTTGGGACCGACTCAATTCAGTGTGTTCCAGTTGTGTACAATATTAGTTCAACTATATTTACTTTTATGCTTTCTGTAGCAACAGAGACCCAAGGAGAAGTAAATACCTCCTACATTTCACTTGACTAGACTGAATTTTTTGGGCCCCACTAATCACAGTATGGTAGAGTTTACTGTATTGCCTGTTTCATGAGAGTGGCTGCTGTCCCAACTAGTCTGTAAATTCGAATTCAAAGTAAATCTCGAACCTGACCTCTTCTCACCATCTCCATCACTACTACCCTGATCCCAGCCACTATCATATCGCAACTGGATTATTGCAATAGCTGCCTAACTGGCTTCCCCAATTCCACTCCTTTCCCGTACAGGCTATTCTCAACACGGCAGCCACAAAGATCCTGTCAAATCTGAGAGCTGAAAATGCTCTACATGATCTGTGTCTCTGCCTTCATCTCTTGCTTTCCTCCCAGCTTGCTCCACTCCCAGCTTCCTCAGGGCCTTTGCACTGGCGGCTCTGCGCCCTGGAAAGCTCCTCCCCCAGGTGTCCCATGCTCACTGCCTCAACGCCTTTGGGGCTTGGCTCCAACTTCTCATGAAGGTCACCTTCTCACCAAGGCCTCCCCTGACTACCTTATCGAAAATCACAGCTCATGAACTCCTACCCCCAGCACTATGAACCCCTCACCCTGCTTTTCTTTTTTCCTTATCACCTTCAAAATGATCACATAATTTTTCAAACGTATTTTATCTGTTATTTGTTGTCTGTCCTCCTGTGCTAAAGCGTAAGCTCCACGGGGACAGGGACTTTGGCTCATTGACGTACCCCCCGCCACCTAGACGGCCTGGCACGTGGCCAGAGTTCAAGAACATTTGGTGAATGAATTCTACAGAGGCAAGGCCATGTCTCAGAGGTGAGCCTCTGGGTCTCTTTCCTCTCTAGGGCCTTCTGTTTACCTTTTCCCCACCTGAGTCCTAAGTATGTTTACTCTTCCCTGGAGATTTTTGGGACCAAAGGGAACCCTGGTTATTTTGCCTACTTTAGGGCCAGCCTGTCTAGAGGCAGAAGACCGGTTAAGATGACCTTCCAGCAACGCAGACTTGTGTGGAGATGCCAAGTGAGGGTGCAGAAGGAGTGCACGTGGGGACCTAACTCATTTGTAAGCAGAGGTGGCTGTCTGGTGTGGAACGGAGCGCCCTCCCCTTCCACCCCTCCAGCTGTCACATTCAGCCAGTAGCTCCCGTCTTTGTGCCAGTAGCAGAGCCTCAAAGGCCGCAGCTGGCGGGAGAGAAGAGCTGGGCCGTGGGGGTCATCTGCGCTTCCTGGTGGGGGACCAGCCGGCTCCCCTCACTTCCTCTTACGAAGGGGGCAGCCCAGCCCCACTGCTGAAGGCTTGCAGCCTCCCCTCGGGGATGGCAGGCTGGCTGGGGCCCTGGGGCAGTGGAGGCTCCGCATTCCTTTGGGGCTGGGGGGGGTCTCCTGACTGAGGTGGGTGGGCTGGTACGGGGGCTTTGGATGGATCGGAGGTGGGGCGAGGGTTAGGGTTTAGTCTGGTTCTAGGATCCAGAGGAGGTTTGGGGTCAAAGAGAATGTTCGGGCTTCTCAAACCAACGCCTGCTGCTTCCGCAGGCAGGCAGGCAGGCAGCCAGCGCTCTGGCACCAGAAGCCTAGGCCCGGAAGCTGTGAGAACTACACCTCCCAGTGTGCAGTGCTGCGGGCCCAGGGAGGGGGGAAGGCCTGAGGTCAAGCTCTGGGAAGCCCTTCTCCTGCTCCTGCAGCTGCAGCAGCTGTGCACTGCGCAGACCAGCGGGCAGGGCCTCATGGCGGTGGAGGGAACTGAATCCTCCCAGGGGTGTGGACGCAGCTGCCTCCCCACAGGCTCCCCAGTGCTGCCACGGGCGGCCGGAGACGGCCACATTTGCCCACAGCACAGCTGTGGGCCCCGTCTGCACACTCAGCATGCAGACATTGCTCGCCTGCTTGCCTGTGCACGTTTACACGCTCAGGGGCACACACCCACACTCACGCCCGGGCACGCACACTCGCAGGCTCACACAGCCCTCCCTTCCAGATGGACCTCCAAGCCCCGCCAACCCTTGGCCTGAAGGACTCCCGGCCTAATGCGCAGACCCTGTTGCCTTCACCCCTGATGGCTGAGCCCGCTCAGCGCTGGAAACGGAAACTGGGGACGCCCTGCACCCTGGTGGCCTTCCTGCCTGGCTCCTGGGAGTGCCCTGGACACTCTTCTCCGGACAAACCCAGTCCCAGGGACGGATGCTGCCTTCTTTGGCCTCTTTAGTCTGGTCGAGGCCATACCCTCGCAGCCCTCCCCGCCCTCAGCGTTGCCCCCAGAGGGAGGACGGAGGGGAGCTCACAGGTTTGTTTTGTGACTAGGGGCCAACCCCATGAAACCGCCCCTGGGAAATGGGCTTCTCTGCGGGCCCGGGCCCCGTGAAGTGTATCCACAAATTCCGGTGGGTTTGTCTCTTCTGCTGTCAGTCGCACGGCCACAGCCTGGACCTGTCGTTTCCCTCTAGAAAAACCCTCCTTGTACATACAGCCCCTAACTGGTCCCCCAGGTGCCATCCACACAGCCTCCCAGGCGCTCAGTCTCGACCGCCCTCGTTGCCACGCTGCTGCTTTCGGAGGCCGCCCGTGGCCGAGAGAGAGGAAGCTCTGCTCCCCCTGTTCCTGCCCGCTCGGCCCCAGCCATTCTCCTCCCACACGCTTCCTCCATCGCCGCTCACCCACCACTCATCCTTGGAGGAACAACTCAAAGGCCACCTCCTCTGGGATCTGCGAGCCCAAGAAGCCTGTGCCAAAGTGTGTCTGTGCAGGTGGTGCAGCGGCCCTGTGCATGCGTGCCCTGCACACACGTGTGTCTCTGGCACGCACCCTGCTGCACGCCTTCCTCTGCCCTGCTCTTCATTTCCCTCGCCAGATGCGCCCAGGGCAAAGCTATTACCTGTACGATGGCCAGAATGAAAAATTAAATTTCCACTTATCCATCTCGTTCATGCATTCCTTCCAGACCAGCGGGGCTTGGAGCACAGGGCATGGCTGTGCCCCCTGGAGACCAGCCGATGTGGGAGGAAGGCTGGTGGGGTCGGCGGCTGCGCGGAAATTGCCCGTGAGTACGAGAGCGAACAGCTCTGAAAAGGCTCAGGCCGCCTGGCTGAGTCCTCCTGAGGGGGCTGAGAGACCTTCCCTCGGGACAGCCAGTGAAACAGCCCCTGGGCCCATCAATGATTCAGGGAGCATCACGCTTCCCTGGCTCCTGCCTCACTGGGCTGCCAATGACAGAGTCCCCTTACGCAAGGCCCTTCTCACCACCCATGTGTGTGGCTTTGGTGACCACCCCCATCCCGCTCTGTATTTGGGGAGCACGCGAGGACACGCTGCGTGCCTCTTCCAGCTGGAGCCCTGGGCGGCCCCGGCCCACCTTCCCCGCAAGGCGACCTAGGCCTGACCACAGATCCCACGGAGGGCACCACCAGAGCAAACACGCCCAAGGAGTGGCTCACCTCCACGCTGGTTTCCCTTCCTTCCTTTCCTCTCTTTTCCCAGCCTGGGCCTGGGAAGTTGCTCCCTTTCCTTCCTCCCTGCTCCTGGACCTGCTGCGTCTGCCTGATGAGCAGTCCTGCACTCACGGTGGTCCTGCATTCTTCTGGGCTTTGGGAGAAGGGAGGTCCTGACTTTCCTGTCTCGGCCCTGCCTCTGGGGTAGGGCAGTACCACTTAGCCCCGTAAGCTTAGTGGGCCTCTGGCCGGTCCACTCATGCTGGGCAGTAGGATCAATGGGAGGTCATTGCTCCCGGGTTTCTTGGCCTCCGCCCCTGATTTCCCAATCAGCAGTTTCCCCAGAGAGGCTGAGTGGTGGCGGGGGAGGCAGTGGTGGCGTTGGTGCTCCAGGGCTGGGTGAAGGTATTCCCATGCAGGAAGTCCATGCTGTGTGCTAGGCCGTGGTATACGGATTTGGCGTGATCAAAAGAAGCCTGAGATAAGTATGATGATCTCTGTATTACAGACTAGGAAGCTGAGGCTCAGAGGGGTGAAGGCCACACAGCCAGGAAGAGCCAGTATGTGAACACACTCGGGCCAAGTCTGTGCTGTCCCTCACAGGACCTGCATCCCCTCAGCTGGTCATGCTCCCTTATGACATTGTTCACCCTTATCTGCCACACGGCCAGAGCTCACGCACCTAGGAGGCTGTTATTGAGCTTTGCTCAGACTTTCTCCAGGGGGCGAGAAGTGTGTGACACTGGCCTTCCCATCCTTGCCAACTTATGGGAACCCCCAAACCCTAGAGTGGGGGAGGGGCTGTCTCAGCTTTCCCCAGGCTCCACCTCTGACACTTCTTTTTTTTTGCGGGGGGGGGGCGGTTAAGTAGAAAAGAATAGCTCTATCGCTTTGCCAGGCAAAGGGGGACACAGCGGGCTCATGCCCTGAAAACTGTGTGTTCCCTCTGATATTTCGACCACCTTAACCAGTCCGAGAGCCAAGAGCAGGGAGTTGAAGAAAAGAGCAAGTGACAAGTGACTCCACCCTCCTCCCAACCCCGGCGAGAGAGGTGACAGAGCAGCCCCGAGGACAGGTAGATGCAGCCCTTGGACAGCTTTGGGCTGTTTTATCAGCAGCTGTGCCTTGAATGTACCCACAGGTGAGGTCTCCCACTTCTGGGAAAGAGGCTCAGAGCTAATGAATCCTCAGGACTTGCCCAAGCTCTGTGCCTGGAGCCAGGAACCGCCGCCCAACTTCCAGTATCCCTGAACCTAGCTCAACATCTCCCTGAGGTCACTTCCTATCCAGCTCAGTAGCAGCATGATGTCACTTCCTGTCCTAGGAGGGTCTTTCTGTCACTTTCTCATCCTGGAACTAGCTCAGATACAGGGTTAAAGACACCCTGGTTGCGAAGTTGTGATGGTAGTTTACCCCTCTATTGGCTTGTTTTGATCTTTCTGTTAATAATGATAATGACAGAGACAAGATAATAACCATAGAACACGAGCCATTTATTGACAGACTGGTCTGTGCTAGGTACTTGGCCTACGTTATATAAATTCTGACAACAAGCCTTCAAGGCATGTCATATTGTGCCCATTTTACAGATGAGGGCTTGTCCAGCTGTCTGACACGGAAGCCCATGCTCCTTTCACGTTCCATGTGATGTCTCCCCCAGAACATCCCAGCCCCTGTGTTCCCTTTGCTCTAAGAGGTCAAGAGGCTGAGTCTCCCTCCCATCTGCCCTGAGAGAGAAAAATGCAGGGAAAATAGCAATTCAATTGCAGGGCACACAAACCACCATGGCCTTTGGCTCTATCCTGGCTTTCCCTCTGTATCTTTGCTTCAGGTAAGCCTCGCCCTCCAGCCCACGCAGGTTTCCTGAACTGCAGGAGCAAAGCTCGGAGGAGATGAGCTCCTCCCACAAGCCCACCCCACCAAGGCAGCAACACAGGTGTGATGTCGGCAGACCCATGGGCAGGCTCTAACCACGCCCACCCCCAAAACAGCATTGCTGTAAACAGCACTTCCTTCCTCTCTCCTGCAGCCTCCCTCCTGCCCCTCTCTGACTGCGGGGGGAGTCACCCTGTCTCACGCACAACCTTCACAGAGGAAAGAGAAAAGCAAAGCAAGACCAATGGCCAGAGCTCAAGGGAGAACCAGAGAAGCAGGGAGAGGAGATGCAAATTTCCTACAGTGACACAGCCCATAGGTGGCGGATGCTGGCAGTGGAGGAGGCAGTGGGCGCGGAGAGGCGGGGAGTGGCAGGGAAGGGTGCAGCTTCCTACCTGTGATATTGACCTCCACCTGGCCTGAGCGGGTGCCGATGGGGTTGGTGGCCTCACAGACGTAGGTTCCTGCCAGGCTGTAGTTGATAGGTCCCCTGAAGAAGAGAGTTCTGTTCTGGGCCTCCACACCCTTGGGGAGGGAGCCATTCAGCCTGCAGGGATTGGGAGACAAGGCAGACGGTTATGACTCTCCAGCCCCAAGAAGCTGCCCCTGTGTCACCAACCTGACTTCAACACCATCAGCCCTTTGGCTGAGTTAACAGGCAGCATCTGTCTCGGAAGGGGTAAAAACAATAAAAAACAACAATCATCTCTTGCATTTGGCAGTTTTGTATCATTCAGTGTTTCACATTTGCTCATCACAGCACTGACATGCAGACAGGACAGGTAGATACTGGTCCCACTTAACAGAAGAGAAACAAGGTTCAAGGCCAAGGAAACATAGCTAGAAAGTGACAACTGGAGTTCTAGCCAGAGCTTTGGACCCTTGGCACAGTGCTCTTTCCACCACACTGGTTCCTGGTAGTTGGTCCTTGGTCTCCTGGGTAGCTGGTTAATAGTCTGGGGTCCTAACCCCAAATCTACTAAAGCTGCACCACTGGGGTCATGGCCTAGAATTTTAACAAGCTACTCAGGTAACGAGATGTGACCCATGTTTAGGAATTACGTTCCATTTCACCATCTCATTTTCTGGCTGGGCATGTCGCAGGTCTTTTTCACGTGGGGAGAGTCCTAGAAGGTTCCTGAACACAGGAGACCTTTTCCTTCCTCCTGATCCTCCATGCCACAAAACTATTATTCTGTTGGACCCGGAGCTGAAATTGGCAAGCAGGCCCTGCCCACTCGCACCTTCAGAACTACTTCTGGTTCCAGGAAGTGGATGGTAACAAACAGCTAACGTGTGTCAGTGCCTTCTACTCCCTAGAAAAAGAATGTAGACACGATCTGGGCAGCCGTCTTCTGGCCACCCATGTCAACCTGCTTCTTAGTTTCCCCACGCCTCTGTCTTTCTGCTTTCTGTGTGTTCCATCCAGCTCTTCTCTGGGAAGAACCTTGGCTCAGGCCATCAGAGCTGGCGGGGGCGGGGGGTGAGACTAGACCCTTTGAGGTCCAGGCCCAAAGTCCACGAAGCCAAGAATGGGAGGATGGACCTTGGGGCGAGCACTCTATGAACACAGGCATTCTGGGCTGACTGCCGCCTCTTCCCTGAGAATCTGGGGGTGCTGGAGAGAAGGAAAAGGAGCAAAGAAAGATCTGGGATGCTCCAGAAAGCCAGCTTCCCTGGGGACACCTCGATAAAAATAAATACTGGGGGCTGGGGTGGGAGTGACTCAAACTGAATCACCAAAGGGGAATGACAACATTCTTTATTAGGGAGCCGAAGGAAGGCAGATCACGAGGGAAGCCCCCCTGGCAGAATGGTTTGTCCCAAGGACCCTGATGCTGTCATACAAGGGGGTGTATATGTGTGTGTGTGTGTGTGTGTGTGTGTGTGTGTGTGTGTGTGCGTGTCTCTCATGGCCCCTCTCCCCTTCTCACCGACCTTCATTTCCTCTCTGCCCAAGGTTTCTGGAGGTGGGGTGGGTGGGCCTCCCTGTGACCAGCAAGGTTCCGGCAAGGCGACCAGCCAGCCCCGCAGCACTTACGTGGTCCAGTGGTACTCGGTGGCTGGGGGGTTGGCATCAGCTTTGCACTTGAGCTTCACATCCATCCGCTGCAGGTACCAGTTCCCATCAAACCCCTCGATGGTCACCTCGGGCTCGTCTGTGGGACAAGAGGTGATGTTTGAAAAAGGTGAGGTCAGGAGAGCAGGACTTGGGTGAGGGAGGCTCTGATGGGGAAGGGATGGAAGGGGAAGTGACATGGAAACAGCAGGAAGAGGGGGAAGAATGACAGGGAGGGTGGAGGTCACGGACCCTCGGAGCAGAAATAGCAGGGGAAAGAGAGGGTGGGCAAAGGGAGAAGAGGCGGGGAGGACAAAGAACCCCCAGAAAGAGAGAGGGAGGAGGAAGGAAAAGAGGAAGGATAAGGGGTGAGGGAAGGCAGGGTGGGGAGAGTGATGAGAGGTGAGAAGCAAAGGAGGGAGGGCTGGCGAGGGTGGGGGTGGTGTGAGGGGACCACGGCGCCTGCCCCACCCCGGGAGACCCAGCCCTCCGACACTCTGCCCCGCTCACACTGCACATTGAGGGTGAGGCTTTCCCGGAAGCGGTCCATGTGGTAGTTGACGATGCAGGCCAGGGATTGCTGGTGGGTTTCCCGGCTGGGCACCAGGCGGTAGCGGCTGATGACGGTCACCGTGCCGTTGGGGTTCCGGATCTCCTGGTACTCCGCCTCACCCTTCAGCCGCGTTTCCCAGGACACCACACTGGGAGGCTTCCCATTGGCCGAGGTGCAGGTGGCCACCAGGACCTTGTCATCCTGCCCCTTCCTGGCTCGAAGCACTGCCTGGGTGCCCTCTATCCAGTTGGTGGGTTTGGCTGTGGGGAACCAGAGAGAGCCATGAGTCTGGCTCTGTTGCCTCATCAAGGACACACAGGCCAGGAGGGCAGGTACCTGCCAGGCCTTGCTCCAGGTCACCCTGGCCATCCATGCCTCTCAGCTATGCTTCACCAAAGCCCCTCCCAGCACTTCTCACAGGGACCTCTTCGGGTCTAACCCACAGCCTTCCTGCTCTAGTCTTTGTATCCCCTTTTGTCAAGTGGAAGTCTTCTTGGAGTGCTGCTGTGCTCAAGCGGCTCTCTCCTTTACCATGGCGTCTGCCTCCTTCCTGGCCACCTGGAAAGTGCCCCACGGTGGGGCTCCAACCTGAATACTGATCCTCAGCTCTGTCCACAGCGAAGGCCCAGCCCCCATCCCTAGTGAACTGAGACAGCCTGGTTAGAAGGGACCAGAAGTGCCACGTCCAGAGCACGGGAGCATGCTGACCCAAGGAGAGCATCTGGGGCCACTGAAGATGGCCAAGCGCCCAGGCCACAGGCCCCACCCAAGCAGAGAGGAGTGGTCAGGTCAGCTTACCCATCACAGTGAGATTGAGCTGGCTCTCTCGATTGCCGGCAGGGAAGGTGGCAAACTCGCAGATGTAGACGCCCTCATCCTCCAGCTCCAGGCGGGAGAGGCGAATGGTGCCATCTGTGAAGGAGGGCCGTAGGAACTCCACGCGCTCGCGGTAGGGCGCCAGCACCGAGACGCCCATGGCCGGGTTGTAGATGGCCACGTTCTGCTTGGAGCCATTGGTGGCCTTCTGCCACGTGACCTGGGTGATCTTCACGCCGGGCAGCGGGTTGGCGAAGCTGCAGTGCAGCACCACGTCCGTGCCGATGAAACCGTACATGGAGTCGTTCACCTGGACCACCTGGGTGTGGGCGCCTGGTCGAGGGAGATGGCAGAGGGTGGTCAGGGACAGCCACAGCCCCCGCCCCAACTCCCTGTGCGCTGGTCTTCTACTTTCCAGTAGTCATTATTTAAAAAATTCTGACTCTAAAATAATAATTGCTTGTTATAGAAACACTGTTGTGGGCAAAACTAAAAAATACTGAGAAGAAAATGACAGCAACCCATGATCCCACCACTCGGACATATCACTCATCATCTGATAGGAAGTGTTCTCTTTTACAGCCTTCTCTATACATCCAGGTAACCATCTGTTTTTTTAAACAAAATCAGAACCGTACCGTAATCTGTTCCATAAACTGTCCTTTCACTTAGTGATATATCATCAGTGTTGCTCCATGGCAGTAAATATCCGTCCACACCCTTATTTTTGATGAGGGTTGAATGTGCTGCTTTTTGAGCAGAGGCTCAGCAGAGGAGCCACCAGCTGCTTCACCTTCCTGGGCCTCGGTTCCCTCGTCTGATAAATGGGGCGGATAATCCAGTCCTCTCTAGCTCACAGGTTGCTAGGAGAACCAAATGGTATGACGGATGAGAAAGTGTCAGGAGGCAGGAAGCGCTGGGGGAGCACCGGGGCCCACAGTGGCCATCATTATGGACACCTCCACTGCCTTCTCCCTCAGGAAGGGCTGAGGGCCCGGGCCCTGGGGTGCACTGGCTTGGGCCCTCTTACGCAGCAAGGCAGCCGCACAAGGCTCAGCCTCTCTGGCTCTAACTCGCCTTCACAATCAAGTCTGGATGTCTTAACTTGGCATTTGATGTTCTTATCACCTGGGTCCTGCCTTTCTGTCCACGTCTCTCCATACATGAGGCCTTCCAACCAGGTCAGACTGGACCCCTCCTTAGAACGTGCCATATTTCTGTGTTTCCTTCTCCCTCTTCCCATTTATGTATCAATTTCTGAGTCTATTATCAGCACTGGAGTCACGTCAATGAGCGATTGATTCAGTCCCAGCCTCCAAGGAGCACAGAGCCGCAGATGCTACATGTCTAGGCTCCTGTTCCTCTGGTTCCCTGGAAGGCCCTGCCCCTTTTCCACCTGTGGATATCCCACTCAGGCCGCCTCCTTTGGGAAGCTTCCCTGATCCTCCCACCCTTATTACAGCTCTTTTCTGCCTGGGAATGTGGTTGTTCACACCTCTGGCTTCTCCTCTTGTGTCTTTTCCATCCCTGTAGCCCCAGCGCCTAGCCCAGTATCAAGCACACAGTAGGTGCTCAGTGAATATTTGTGGCCAGACAAATGGCACTGGAAGCCGTGAGAGGAGAGATTTGCAAGAGGGAGGGAGTGATCAGTGGCATTTAATGAATGAATAAATTCCCTCTACTCTCCCTAACGATTTTGCTTTATTCCATCTCAAGTGGCTTCTGTTTGAGCTTTTCCTTAACCCTGAACTTGGCTCAGTCCTTCCCTCCAGCGGGCTCACTCCTGAGCTCTGTCATCAGCCGTCCTTCCATTCTTATTTCAGTTACTTTATTGAGTGCCATCAATAACATCAGTGTCAGGCCCTGGACTGACCCAGAGCCCGAGGGATGGCCTAAACGCGCCCCCCACTACGGGAGTCTGCTGCTCCAGCCTGGGAACTCGGGGCTTACGCTCGCCTCTGCACGATGGAGGTGTGAGCAGGTCACACTCCTCTGAAGGGTCCCGAGACCACGGTCAGTGAAGTATGCTGGCCCCCACGCCTCCCCTCAAGAAGGTACAGGCCAGGTCTCTCTAGGCACTGAGGTATCCCCTGTGTTTGGCACACAGTAGGCACTCAAGACACGCCTGCTGAATAAGTATATCTTTGGCCCTCCAAGCTAGGCCCTCGCCACGCTCTGAAAGCTTCCCTGACAGTCCCCTTCTCTATGCCCGCTCACGTCCACACAGCCCTTCAAGGTCCACCTGGGGTACCACCACCCCACCCCTCCAGCTGTCCCCTTGGCCGGTCTGGGCGGTTCTGACATGTCCCCGGCAGAGAACACTGTGGGCTGGTGGGAGAATCATGCAGGAGACACCCAGCAGGGGGTCAGGAAGGCTGGCTTCTAGCCCGGCTCCGTCTTGAGCTCAGCTTGGCACCTTGGCGGGTCACTTCCCCTTCCCGAGCCCTCTTTTCCTCCCCTGTAAGGGAGCAGGCTGGACTCCACGATGTCAGTGGTCCCTTCTGGCCTTAACAGTCTGATTCCCTGAACTGCAGCCCAGCCCAGCTGTGGCCTCACCCCTGACACAGCCCCACAGTGAAGTCAGTGGGCCAGTAAGCCGAGTACTCCTGCTGACTGGCCAGTTGGCCAGCACCTAAGCCCTAGCCCTTCCAGCAGGGTAAGCAGGTGCTCGCTCCCACACGCCCCAGCCTCTACTCGCCAAGCCTGCTGGCAGCTGCCCGGCGGCTGAGATAATGTGGGTATAATTGGGGAACTTTCACCACACAAAGCCGGGAACAGGAAAAGCCAGTTGGGAAGGCTCGGGCCACGGTGGGGGGGGGGTGGGTAGGGGTGTGGGCACCAGGATCCACCTTGGGATTGGTGCCAGGGCACAGTGGGGCCTGCAGCGGGACACAGCCCACCAAGCCCGCCGCCACCCCATCTCCTTTCACCCGCTGGGGATGTAGGGACAGGCAGGGTTCAGTGCCTGGAGCACAGGCTGACATTCATTCGCCACGTCCTCAGCAGTGACGTCACCCTGCAGAGCTGTGAGCGTCAGGAGGGGAGACGGCTGACTGCGGCCTGGGCGTGGGGAGGAGACGCTTCTGCAAGGGGCTCAGGTGCCCCAGAAACCCCCTCTCACCCATCAGCACCTCACCAGGCTGAGGTGGCCCTCCCCATCCCACGCCTGTTTTGGGGTTGAGGCTGCTGTCTCCTCTCCTGTGTGACTCTCCCAGAAGCAACCCCATGGCAGGCGGGGCAGCGAGGAAGGTGCCTGGGTGCCCGCTCACTGCGCACTAAGTGGGTTCCCTGGGTTCCTGCCCCTCTGCCCCCGTGATGAGCGGGCAGGCGGGCGGGAGGACCTCTAAGGAGCAGGCAGGTGCATCCTGACACGGGCCTCTCTGCCTACAGCTTACTGTTAGCCTTGTCTGCTCTTTCTACTGTAAGCATCTTTGCCGCAGATGCCTTTGCCACATTTCTTGCCGCATAACTAATTGTCCGTAAGGCAATTTTGCCGAAAAAGATAAAATAATAAAACATAAATGAGGGACATTAAAAAGGCCATAATGAAACAGGAGAAATGAGTAACAAAATTAAAAAGACTTTACTGCAAAATACGAAATATTTGAATTTAAAATGTGTGTAGGGACTTCCCTGGTGGTGCAGTGGTTAAGAATCTGTCTGCCGATGCTGGAGACATGGGTTCGATCCCTGGTCCGGGAAGATCCCACATGCCGTGGAGCAACTAAGCCCGTGTGCCACAACTACTGAGCCCACGCGCCACAACTACTAAAGCCTGTGTGCCCTAGGGCCCGCGTGCTGCAACTACTGAGCCTGTGTGCTGCAACTACTGAAGCCCGTGCGCCTAGAGCTCGTGTTCTGCAACAAGAGAAGCCACCTCAGTGAGAAGCCCACACACTGCAACGAAGAGTAGCCCCCGCTCACTGCAACCAGAGAAAGCCTGCACACAGCAATGAAGACCCAATGCAGCCCAAAAATAAAAAATAAATAAATAAATAAAAATGTGTGTAGATGCATGGCAATACCGTGCAAAGAACTGATTTTCTTTTGTGGGTTGTACTTGTCTAAGCAGTAAGCACTTGCCTTCCAAGTCTTTCGTTCATATTATTTTATACATTTGTTGATTCGTCTCCTCTTTCGGTATCAAACTTTTTCTTTTCTGCTAAAATTTCTTCCTTCATTAAGAGAGGTATCAGTTTCCAAACACTAGGGTGCATGTTTGTAACTGAACTTTGTGTTGCGTTGGGAAAGCCTCTGCACTGCTGTGTGTTCTCGGCACATTGTCTTATGTCCAGTGATAGAATTTCCAAAAAGTTCTATGGGAAATGTAGGCTCAACTCTGTGCCTTCGAGGCCCTTGGCCTCTTTCTCCTCCAACGTAGTGTGTTTCAAAATACAAAACCAACTCTTGGGGCAAACCATCATCTTCTGTCAGCTTGATAAACCCATCAGTAACGTCACTAACTGGAAGAAACGCTAGTACATCTCAACTACTTGAAACCAAACTGTCAAACCAAACTGTCAACCAGTTATTTTCTCTTTCATGGCAAAATCGCCTCATGGCCAATTAGTTATGTGGCAAAATGTTTGCAGTAAAAATGTTTTTGGTGAAAGCACCTAGAACTGCTGCTGTTAGCAGGGCCGGTGAGGGGACCCTGGCGGGTGGGCATAAGGGAACGCTTGGAGTATGGGGTTTGGGGTTACTGAGGGCGGGGATCCTAGAGTTGTGGAACTGGGAGGGGCTGGGAAGACTGGTAAGGGCTGAAGACTCTCCTTTACCTTTCCCCCCACTTTAGGCTTAGGGACCCGGAACCCAATCCACGTGTCTTGGTCGGGGGATGCGGGGGTGAGGGGACTATGGCCCTCATTGTTTAGATTGGGCAGATTGGGAGGCTTTCAGAGAGGGGGGCACACTCTACCCCAGTGACTCTGACAGCCAGGGTCAGAATGCTGCAGGCACCACCGAAAAGTGAGAAAGGGCTAGTTGAGGGCGGGGACCCAGGAGAAGGGCCCTCCTCTGTGCAGGATGAGGTGGATTGCAAGCCTTCTCTGGAAGGCCTGAGAGAAGGGGTGCACCGCAGGGGAGTCCCCTTGGGGACCACACAGCCCCTCTCCTCTGCTGGTCCATGCCTCTCCACCAAGCACTCCAGCCCTGACAGCCCGAAAACTGATGCTTATGTCTCCCCTACCTTGCCCAAGCTCCTCCCACCCTCTGAAGAGAAGGTCACCATCCCCATCAGTCAGTATGGTGGGTTGTGAAGAGCCAGACAGTGTGGGTTTGCATACCCCGCCTGTCGCTTACGAGCTGTGAAAATTTGGGCAAATGACTTAACCTCTCTGTGCCTCAGTTTGCACTGAGGATGCACATCTGTAAAATGGAGATTATAATAATACCTATTATAAAAGTTGTTGTAATGATTAAACGAGTAAATGTGAGACTCGAGGACAGCACTTAGCACAAAATTAGCTCAGTAAATGTTAGTTGCTATCATCATCATCACCACCATCAACATCACCACCACCATCATCACCATCATCATCATCATCATCATCACAATCACCATCATCATCATCATCATTTCTCATTTATGAAGCAGGAGGCCTCCCTTCCCGGCACTTCATTCAACAAATATTTATCGAGCACCTTCCCAGTACTAGGCACTGTACTGTGTGCTTCTAGTCCCCCTCTTCCAGGAAGTCCTTCTGGACTCCTCCTACTTAGCTGACACCTCTATTCATTGCCCAACTGCATATAACATGAATCTGTACCCTTTTTTGTTTCCTCCATGTGTGTTTAGCATGTTTTCTACTGTAACCCCCCGTCTCCAAATAGACTGCAAGTCCCTGTGGGAGAGGGAAGGAGCAGGTTTGACCTTGGGTTGAGCTGATCATGTCACGGCCGATGCTGGCAGGGTCCAGGGCTTGGAGAGTACTCTACAGACTCTCTCTGGTTCCCCAAGCAGCTAGGGCTGGTCCACAGAAGGTACCATCTCTTCTTCCCCACAGGCTCCCTCTTACATGAGAAGCAGAGGCTGTCCCTGATGTGGGAACCAGGACCACCAAAATGGTAGCACAGTGGAGCTCAATGGACCATGCAACCCATCATTTTACAAAGGAGGAGACAAGGGTCCAGAGCAGTTGGGTCACTTGCTCAGGAACACAGAACAGCAGTACCCAGCCCAGTGCTCTTCCCAACCTGCCGTAAAAATAGACTCAGGTTCTCAGTCTAATGCTCCAGGGCCTCATTCTGGGTGGTGTCCCTCCTGTGTAATCTCAGTGCCTCCATTGCTCCTTTGGAGAAATGGCACAAAAATACCAGTTACAATACTGCAGCCACAGTGCCTGCGGGCTACCTGCGCTGGGCTTGGCGGGCAGGTGGGTCAAGGGGCTGGGGGCCAGGGATGGAGCCCCCATCGGAGTCCAGTGACTACGTGTCAGGTGCAAGGTCAGAAACAGGGACTTTTGGGAGCCCAGGTGGGGGGCACCTGCAGGAGGCTGCTATGTACAGAGCAGGAAAAAGCCAGGGAGGTGGGGAGTGAGGGTGAAGAGATCCACTGGGACCTGTGTCCTTGGCAGAGGAGTTCTTTTTTTTTTCCTCTCCAGTTTTCTTATTCTTTTTTTGTAAATGCTATTCTGTTTAATTAATTAATTAATTAATTAATTATTTTTGTCTGTGTCTGGTCTTAGTTGTGGCACGTGGGATCTTCTCTCGGGCTCTTCACTGTGGCATGCAGGCTTCTCTCTAGTTGTGGCATGTGAGCTCCAGAGTGTGTGGGCTCTGTAGTTTGTGGCACGTGGGCTCTCTAGTTGAGGCATGTGAGCTCAGTAGTTGTGGCATGTGGGCTTAGTTGTCCCATGGCATGTGGGATCTTAGTTCCCCGACCAGGGATTGAACCTGCATCCCCTGCATTGGACAGCAGATTCTTTACCACTGGACCATCAGGGAAGTCCCAGCAGAGGGGTTCTTGCATCCTAAGGATACCATAGAATGAGTCTGTTTCTTTTCCTGACCTCATGCCCTGCCTATTTTCTCCCTGGCCACCCTATGAGCTCCAGGGTCTGGGACCCAGGTCGCGGGGACCTGTGCATACGTGCCTCAGTTTCCCCACTGGCGCTGGGGTCGGGCAGTTTGGGCTGCCTTCGTGGCTTCTCAGAAGTGCTGAGCCAACAAGGCAGGCATCAGGCCGGCCCCCGAGACGTCACGGACCTGCAAAAGCCCCAGCTCAGCAACAAAACACAAAGGCTCCTCAGCTGTGGCCGACAAACCTGCTCCCCAGGGCCCTGCCCGCCTGCCCTGCCTGCCATCGAGCTAATCCGAGGCTGGGGCCACGGGTTCCCACGCAGCGGGGTGTGGCCCAGAGCGGGGGCTGCTCTCCTCCCCGTACCCACCTCGACCAGTTTGTCCCCACCTTTGAAACCTCAGACCCCTCTCTCCCTAGCCGAGCAGGCTGGGACTGGGCCCATGTGGAGGGTGAAGGGGAGGGCCGGGGCCAGGGGATTCAGAGATTTCTGGCACAGGCTACCTCTTCTTCGGTGCCCAACTCCTTTCCTGAGACTCTGCCCGGGCGCCCTCAGTTGGGTGGGCAGAAGTGGCAGGCCTGGCCTGGGTGGGAGGCACTGGGCCCTGCAGAAGGGGCGTCTCTGAAATCGGCATCCTTTGGGATCCATCTCTAGGGCTTCCCAGGGATGCTCCCCTGCTCCCTGCCCTGGAACTGGTCGAAAGGAACAGGACATCCGGTGAGAAACCAGCTAAGTGGTAAGTGGGAATGACTCACCCATTAGAGGGGGAGAGCCTCCAGACGAAACCCTGCTGAGTCAGCACAGTGACCTAAAGGTTATAGGTCCCCTCCTCCCAGTGCAGCTACTTCTCCAAATGTCAACTCCCAGGGCTGCCTAGCTCCTCACTTTCTGGTGTCACGGCCTAACCTCATGGGGGAGAGGCTAGTGAGGTAGAGGGTGAGATTTGGAAGGATTCCCCTTCCTAGGGTTCCCTCCTCTGGGAAGATTTTGCCAATCAGTGTCGCCTGGACCCAACCGTTCTGCCAGCAAGAACCCACATGAGCAGGGCTCTCACTGAAGTCCTTTGAACTTGTCCTGTCTCGTTATCTATGCCCTGGGCATGTTTCCCTATTAGTTCTGGAGCTCCCCAAGTGCCCAGGCTACATCTCCAGCCTCCAGCCTCTCCTCTACATCCAGGATGGGGTCCGGGGTGAGCCAGAGCAGAGGTCTCAGTGAGGAAACAGAGAAGTGGCAGCTGGCCCAGCTCCCGTCCCTGCACCCCTAGCCCCCCGTCACTGGGTCTGGACACGGCAAGGACGCGTGAGGGCCGAGTCTAGGCTGAGCAGCCCGGCCCGGTGCCACTGTTAGCTCAGCACTAATGCTCCCCCTGCCTCCTGCAGAGCAGGGGTTTTGCCTGGTGGGATTCTCTCTGGGAGCAGTGCCTACTGGGACGGCCCCAGGTGTCCTGGAGCCTTGCGTCCCCTCCACATCCACCTTACCAGCAGAGGTGATGACACCCCGTGATCCCACAGCCAGGGGCTAACTGCTACTGTCCGAACCCAGGCGCCTCCACCCCTCATTTGGGGTCACAGAAACCGCCAATGCTTTCCTCTGGGCCGATGCACACCCTCCCCTACTCCCCACGCGGAGCTGGTTAATGACGGGCTGTGGGGCTGGCGCCCGGCGCCTGGGGCGCGTGAGCACAGTGCGTGGGAGAGGAGGGGGCGTGGCAGCCTGGGAAAAGCCCCAGAAGGAGCTGGAGTGGAAGCCCGGGATCTTCCAGACGGGCTGGGCCGGCTCTGCTCTCTGGCAGCGCGGAAGTCCCTGGGGAGTGGTGGCGGTGGGGCCTGCTCTGGTCCCATCTCTCCCTGAACCCTAGGAGGAGAGGTTGGGGGATGGGGATGAATCAGGGAGCTGGGTTTTGCCTTCTCCCGCTGAGGAGCAAGTGGCCAGAGACAACTGGACGGCTCTCCTCTAGGCCTGTTTTCACGCTGGCTGCCCATCCCCAAAGCCCAGGGTAGGCTGGACTTGAGCAGCTCCTGACTCCATTCCTGGCATCCCAGCAACAGGGAGCCTCTCTCGGCTCTGCCCCCTCCGTCTCTAGCCTTCAGGCTTCGCCTCTCGGTCCTCTCTGTACTGCTCACCTGTCACCTTTCCTCTGGCCGGATGGTGGGAAGGGAGGGTACTTACTGGAAATTGGGAGAGGTGGGCTCTGGCCCCCATTACTTGGTCACTTTTTTCTGTATGGCCTTAGGTAGGGCAGTTTGCTTCTCTGACCTTAGTTTCCTTTTCTGTAAAACAAGAGTGCTGGACCCCATGTCCCTGGAGGACTTGACTTTGGATGTCACCTGTCCAGCTCTCTCTCTGCCCCTGCTCTGCACCTTCCCTGGATCAGCCTCTGGAACTTCTCTACCAAGCGGGTGCTCTACCTCTGTATACTGCCCAGCTCCTCCAAGAAGACCTCCCAGATTAAGTGGAATGCCAGGAAAATCCAGGCTGCACGACGGCAGAGCCGGGGCCCACAGGGCTCTTCCACGGCCACGTAATCACCAAGCGCAGCTGGTGCTAGCTCCTAAATGCTTTTGAATTCACCTTTGTTCTCCATCCCCACCGGCTCCAATCCAGACTCCTCCTAAGTCCCCTCCCTCCAGCTCAGCCCCTTTCCTACCCACCCGCACCTCCAGCAGAGTCTCACTTCCTTATTTTCTCAACATTCCTGGACTGGGAACCCACAGTGAAGTAAATCCCACCCCCTTTCCTTTGAACCCAGCACCTACCATCTCATCCCTGCTGCCCTGTGCCCTTCTTCTCCCCACGCCTTGCCCCTGGTGCAGGCCACCATCATCTCTCGCCCAGTCTACTGTACTATAATGCCAAGGATACATACCTGCCTCCAGGCTTCCCCCTCTAATCCATTTTCTGCTCTCTAAAATACAAATCATTCTCGATTTAAAATCCTTCCATGGCTTCCTACAGCCCTCAGGATCAAGTCCAAAGTCCTTTTGGGCTCTGGACCTCATCTTGGGCATCCAAGACTCCAGCTGCCTCTCCCCTGCCTGCTCTCTCTCTCCTGCCACATGGGACAAGACCACCAGTTCCCTGCCACGTTCTTCCTTCCATTAAAAACACATACCCCGGGGCTTCCCTGGTGGCGCAGTGGTTGAGAATCTGCCTGCCAATGCAGGGGACACGGGTTCGAGCCCTGGTCTGGGAAGGTCCCACATGCCGCAGAGCAACAAGGCCCATGAGCCACAACTCCTGAGCCTGTGCGTCTAGAGCTTTTGCTCCGCAACAAGAGAGGCCGCGACAGCGAGAGGCCCGTGCACTGCGATGAAGAGTGGCCCCTGCTCGTTGCAACTAGAGAAAGCCCTCACACAGAAATGAAGACCCAACACAGCCAAAAAATAAATAAATAAATAAATAAAAAACAACAAAAAAAAACACATACCCTGCTACCTGCCCACACCTCTTCATCCTTCCTGAATGACCTTAGCCTTGACTTTTGGGGAGGCTTTCCCCCCTTCCCCCTACACCCCAAGGGTCCCAGGACCTCAGCATACACCTGTCATGGCATTTCCCCTACTGAGTGGAAAGATCAGGGCTTCAGCCCAGTGCCTGGCATCTAGTAAGCATAAGGGGGCCTCAAGTGGTTGGTGGAGAAGGCTGTGAGCCGGCTGGGGTCCCAGGCCAAGGTTAGCCATTTCTCAGGTCCGACTGCAGCTTCCTGGAAATTGCACATTAGCCAAGGAGGGGGGCCTGTACAGGAGGACACAGCATGGTGTGGCCAGGTAGGGCCGGAGGACAGAGACAGAAGGTGAGGCCTCACATCTGCACGGAAGGGAAGCAGGTCAGGGTCTGAATCTCCTCCTTCCTGATGGAAACCAGGAAGCTACACCCCCAAAAGGTGTAGGTCTGCCTGACCTCTTGTCTGCCCCCCAACCCCATATCCTCCGCTTGCTTCCCACTTGCCACCTCCCGATTCTTTCCTCTGTCCTCTGCCCCAGTTCCTAGCACCCGGCCCCACTTCCTTCCTCACTCCAGACCATAAGGTGAAAAACATTCTTCTCACCCAAGAGAGCTGTGGCTCTGAGGCCCTGAGGCCCTGCTCCTGAGATCTCAGCCCTGCAAAGCCTGCACGCTCCCCAGCTCCACGCCCCTCACTACACAGCCTGGATTTCTCCCAGCCTGGCCAGGCTTTTAAGGCTTCAAAGACCTGGAACCACCTGGCTCTCAGGCCAGGATTCAGACAGGTCCCCTCTCTGCGGCCAACGCCAGCCGTCTCCACCCCGGCTGCAGCAGACGACATATCTCGCAGCAGACACACGGCAGCCCGGATTCCCCTCAGCAAATGTGCGTTTGTAATGACACATTTTGGGGAGTGTAGGCAGCAGCCTCCTTGGAAGGCTAGTGTGGGCTGGGAGAGGCGGGGGGCTGCCGGGAAAACAGAGGGAGAATTCCCCAAGCCTCCCAAGGCTCAGGGGTGACAGATGCATTGTCTCAGCCCTGTGGGTTCCATGCCGACGGTCACCACCTGTTTAGAAGTGGAGGTCTCTTGATCTGCCTCTTACCAGGAGGGGCCTGTCGGACTACCCCAGTGCCCAGCTCCAGACGCCCAGGCGGCTGCCTGCCCCAATGGCAGGGGGCTGGGCCCGTACAGGGAAGGGAAGGCAGTCAGGTGGGTATATGGTGCCAGCCTCAGGGAAGGCTCAATCTAAAAGGGCAGGGTTGGGGTGGGAGACTGATGGGGAAGGGGTTAAGAGGAATATGGCGGGGCAGGGGGATGTAAGTAATTCATTCATCCATGAGCACTGACTTTGGATTCAGATAGACCCAGGCTTGTATCAGCTCCTTATTCGCTGGGTGACTGAGCAAGTTGCATCAACCTCTCTGTGCTCCAGTTTTCTCATGTATAAAAGGGGAACACTTATAGGACTGTCTCCTGGGGTGGATTTGAAAATTAAATAATTCACATCAGTTCTTAGCGCAGTGCTTGCCACAGTTATGCTACACAAGTGGTTGTATTATTGTCACTATTATAGTCTTGGGGAAAGGAGCTACCTAGGAGTCAGGTAAGCTGGTTTCCATCCCAGCTCTACCAACCCGCCATGTGATCTTGATCAAGTCCCTGCTGTGATAAGGCCACTCTCCCAGAGCAGGGGCCCTCAACCTCAGCACTGCTGACACTTGGGGCCTGATAACCCCTCGTCGTGGGGACCATTCCGTGCACGTGGGGCATTTAGCAGCATCGCTGGCCTCTACCCGCTCCACGCAGTAGCAGCCCCCCTCAGGTGTGACAGCCAAAAACACCTCTAGACATTGCCGAGTGTTCCCCGGGAGGCAAAACTGCCTCCAGTTAAGACCACTGGCCCAGAGGAAAGGGCATGAAGCTCAGGCAGGGGTGTTGGAGTGTGGGATGGAGGCGCAGGGCAGACCAGAGCCAGCTGGGTGAGGAGGGGAGTGGGGAAGAGGGGTGGGGGCACTCCGGAGGGGAAGTGTCCTGATCTCCCTTGGGGCAGAGGAGCTGCAGGCTCCTGTCTGGAGAGCCTGCTCCCGACCCGGTAGGAGCAGGTGCGTGTTTGGGGGGAACAGGCGGAGAGAACAGGAGGCCTAGGGCGTTTGCACCTGACTGCTGTTTGCTGTCAGAACATGGGTGACAGAGTGGCGTGCAGTCCTCAGAGGACAGAAGAGCATGGGGGAGGGGGAGTCGGGGACAGAGGCGCAGACAGGGAGACGCTCAGTGCCAAGAGGCCGCAAAGACAAGAGGGCTGTGTTTCTAAGAGCAGAAACGAGGTCGGCAGCATCTTCCTTCGGCTGGTAAACTGCTATCATTTCGGAAGGATTGTCACCTCATTTGGTTCCTGCTTAAGTGAAATCCACAACATGTGTTCTCTGCATTAGTGGAGTGCTTGTGCTTAATTAGTGGCAAATTCTTTCATATTAAAGTCATTAAGTTTTGCCGTTTGCTCTTCTCACCCCCGGCCTGGCTCGCCTCTGTCTTTCCTTTTAAGGCAGGTGGCCTGATTGCTGCCGTGCAGGTTGTTCAGCCTCGAGGCCTCAGGAGATGAGTGGGCATGCGCACACGCGTGCGTGCACACACACACACACACACACACACACACACACAAACACCACCCCTCCCTGTGGCATCTACAGCACCAGCCCTTGTACCCATCCCACCCTGGGCTGGCATTTGCGGCTCCCAGCACCTCCGTCCACTCCCCAGCCTCCTCCACGTGGGCTGGCAGCTCTGCGTCCTGTCGCCCCCCCCAACCCCGCCTCTGGGGGCTCCTCCTGGGCAAGGCTTTAGGGTCAGAATTCTTCCTGCTGGGAGGGACTCTAGCTAGGGCTGGAGTGGGAGGGATCGTCCAGGCTGCAGGGTGTGGGCGGGGCCACTGCTGCTCACAGGACAATGACGGGGTGGCAGGACTACAGTGGACTTGCCCCGCCGGTGCAGCAGTGAGGGTCTCAGGAGGAATGCTGGGGTGCGGGGGGGCGGGGTTGGGGGGGAGACGGGCTCTTGACCCCGCCCCACAGGAGGGCCTCGGTCTCACTGGTCCCTAGTGCTGAAATGCAGCGGCCTCTGTGAAGATGCTTTGTAGCCACAGCACAGTGGCAACCCTGGACTCTTGGACACGGCGTGGGGGTCAGTGATTAGGGCCCAGGACAACCTCTTCCCCTCTACTTGCTTCTGAACAGGCTTAAGAAGGAGAAGGGGCCTGAGAGGGAGAAGGTGGCCGCTGCCGGCACCAAACTTGCTATTTCATTTCTGGGCAGGACGCATGGGTCCGTGCGGACCAAATGAGCAATACTGTAGCCACATTGCAGCCCAAGGCTTAGCTCAGACGTAATGTTCCCAGGCAGGGCAGGAGGGGCCGGGTCTCTGCTGGGCCCCTCACTGTACAGATGGTACAAGGACAGAGCCAGGCCTTGGGCGTTGGCTCATGGGACGCTTTCTGTTGACTGTGGGGATGGGGGATGGGAAGAGGGTGCTCCCGGGCCTGCAGACGGGGCCTCCTCTAGATCTGGACTCGGGTGCAGGGGAAGTGTCTCAGGTGCAGCAGAAGGGCCCTTCCCTGCACAGCCCCTCCTTGGTGAAGCCCCCCCTGAATGTCTGGGTTGCCACAACCTGGCCCCAGACGTCAGCAGGTCAGCCTCCCTCTCCACGTCCCAGTTCAGGACTGTCTCCATCCCCCCAAAGCCTTCCCTGCCACCCCATGAGCTCCGCTCCCAGGCTTCAGGCGGGCGGGGAGCAGTCTTGACCTGACCCACTCTGGGCAGCATTAAACCTCCGTACTGGGCAGGGTCTAGGGTGCAGACAAGAGGCAAGGGCAGGAAGCAGGGAACCGGCAAATGCTCGGGTCACAGTTTCTCTCTGATTGACCTTCTTCAGCTAGTGTTGCCCCAGGGGCCTCCCCTAAAGGGTCTCCAGCGGGGGGCTGGAGGTGGGCCAGGAAGGCAGGCCCCTAGGGCCCCTCAGGTCAGGGCCGAGGGCCTGCTGGGGTAGAGAGGAGGAGGCAAACCCCAGTCCTTATGCTCCCTTGGCCGAGGGGAGAACCCAAACCCCACAGAGGAGACACTGCCCGATGCCTCAGAAATTCAGGCTTAGGTCTGGGTAGCATCTGAATGAGGCCTGGGGTGGCCTGGGTCACGGGATGCAACAGGTGAGCAGAACTTTGGGAAAAGGGAAGAGAGAGTTTTTGAACGGTCCTTCCGTCACATCCAGAACACCCTCCCCTTTCACACCCCCGCGCTCAACCCACCCTGGCTCAGCCGCCACCCCCAGCCCCGCTCCTCTCCCCAGTCCATGGCTCAAGTGAAAATGACCTTTTCTCCTCCAAACATAAGCAGGAGGTGCTGGATCCCCAACCTCTCCAACACCCCTTAGCTGTGACACCCCCAACTCACTGTTACCCCAATGGTAACCCAGAAGAGCATCCTCCTCAAGCCACAGTATGAACCCCCAAACCAGCCCCAGCCAAGTCGCCATGTCAGCGCCAACCTAGACCACAGACCGGGGTCACGACCCTAACACTTGCGCTAACCTCTTCCTGGTTTTAACCACAGAATGAAGCACAATCCTACATGTGGTTCTAACCTCAACTCACTCCAGATCTGAACTCAGCCTCAGCTCTGTGGTACCCCGGAAGGAAAGCAGTGACAGCTCACAGTTTTTTTCCTACCCAGTAATCCCCGACAGGGGTGGCCAGAGAAAGCGGGGTCTTCAAAGGGTCCTGACATCAAGTTGCAGGGATAGGCTGGCTGAGCTTGAAGGCCTCCCTCTGTGGGTGGATCTGCCTGACGGGGGGCTCATCCTGCTCTCTCCCCACGACACCCCATGGCCCAGGACCTTGTAGACATGTCTAGTCCCTGGGCTGTCCCTTCCCCAGCGCCCAGGAGGCTGAAAGGGGTGGTGATGGGGTACCCGCTACCCAGTTTGTCCTGCTGTGATTTCAGCATCAGCGATCGCTAGCAGTGGGACCCATGATCACGTTCCACACCTTCCCCGAAGCCCAGCCTGTTCCACCTGTAAAACGGGCCTAAGCACGCCCACCTCTTTGGCTGGGGAAAGGATGGAGTGAGGGCATCTGTGTCAAATGACCCTTCCTGCCTGGCCCCACGGGACTGCCATCTTCCCTCCCCCTCATTTCTCCTCCACTTCCTTTCTCAGCGGCGCTGAAATCATCACCCTCTTCTTGGCAAAATGCTGAGAGGAGAAGGTCCCTGCCGTTGTCACAGCCTGTCCTCTTCCCACCCTGTCGGGCCAGGGCAGGTGGGGTGAGAGGGAACCCAAGAGGCAGGGGGAGAAAACCCCAAGCCCTGGTCACTTCCCCCCAGCCCTGCCCACTCTCCCCCAACACGGGCAGTGCCGTTGTTTCAAGTGGGGGGGGTCTTTCCCATTCTCCCCACCCTCTGTTCCCCGCCATCCCTCTGCCCAACATGAATCTATCAGGAACCTCGCCCAGTCCCACTTCCAGCTCAGACTTGTTAGGGTTTCAGGAGTCACTGGGTAGGGGCCCGGCATGCCGGGACCTGCTTCTCGTCCTGCCTTGCAGAGAGAGCTAACACGTAGTCAGCAGGGCACAATACCCAGCGGCGGGGATGCAGCCCAGCCTCTGAGGCCACCTGCTTCCCTTCCCTTCCCCGCCCTCCCTCTCCTTCCCATTCCCATGCCCTCTTCGCCCTGCCCACCGCATTGCCGGGAGCGGCCCCCGAAAGCCAGGAGTGGCCCCTGGCGGGAATGCGTATGCGTGTGGTGGGGAGCAGACCCACATGTTCTACTAAGTCTGGGAAGGGTGTTGCCTGCTACCCACAAGTGCCCCAAGACTGAGCCCATCCCCTTAGCAGCAGAAGCCAGGGGTCTCCCATGCTCCCCTCCCTCCCTAGCACAGAAAGTACAAAAGGATGACGTTCCCTGCTGGGCCCCTGCCAGCCCCCTGCCAGTGGACGGTAAGAACAGTTAACACATGTATATTACCTGTCTGTGCCAGGCGGAGGTCTGAATGTTTACAGATATTAACTCACTTAATCCTCACAACAACTCCGGGAGCTATGTACCATTATTGTCTCTATCTTAGAGATGAGGAAACAGAGAGGTCAAGTAACCTGCCCAAAGTCACACAGTCGGTGAAGCCTATTTGACATGGCAGCCTGGCTCCAGAGGCTAAGCTCCTCAACACAACACCGGCTGCCCGCGGCCTCCCTCTCCCCACTCCATGAGGAGACGAGTGGCCAGCACACACCTACCGAGCCCCAGAATCGTGGGTGAGGGTGCACGTGACACCTGGGACCCTTGTCTGTTGGCAGCCATGCTGATGGGGCTGGGAAGGGCTCTTCGTTGGGAAGGCAGACACCATCCCCCCCTCTCATCCAGGCTCTGGGTGAGGCTGAGCCCCCCAACCCCACTCCTATCGGGACTACTGGGCCGGCTGGGCCCAGGGCCGCCCTGGCCAAAGGGATAATTCTGGGCGCTCCAAATGCACTGTTCCCCTGCTCTCTTTTCCTCCCAGTCCAGGAGCTAAGCAACTTGACTTCCAGTCCGATCTCTGGCTGTGGATCCTCCTCTTTCTGTCCCTGGGATGCCCCACCTGTGAAGGCTGGTGTTCACATCTTCCCCCGGGGCCTCCGGGGATGTGCGGCTCGGAGCACCAGGCGTGCAAAGGGTTAACGCTGGCCACCGTCAATTAAGCACCTATGATGTGTCAGGCACTGACATATATAACCTCACTTCCTCTTCATCGCCATCCCCGGCGGGGCAGTCCCCTCAGCCTCGGGCCCAGACAGGAGAGTGACTGCCAACCTCTGCCTTTCCCAAGGCCCCAGAAATGTCGGGTTTTTCTTTTCCTTCTCATTTCTCATCCCTGCTCCTCCCACCTGGCCTGTACCACACTTCCACCACCACGTCATCCCCCCCACAAGCCCCGCCCCATCCACTCTGGGTTATTAGCTACCCTGAAGCCCCCAGAAGTGGGCAGCGGGTGCTAATGAAAAATGGGCAGACTCTTCATGGTCCTCCCTGAGCAGGGGGCTGGAGGGGGTACTTGGGGGTCCAGCTCAGCCCACAAGGTGAGCAGGAAGCTTGGACACATCTCCCAGCCAGCTCCACCAGCGGGCTTCCCATCAGAGCCTGCTGGGTGGGATGGCATGTCAAATTAGCTTAACGAGTGAGGCCCCAGCTTTAATTGGGGCCCTCTGCTTTGCAGCGCTGTCTCGGGCTTTCATTTTTAATGCTGGGAAAGGGTGGGTTTTCTTTCTCTCTCATTCCCATGCATTTTCACCCTGGCTAATGGCTCCTCACTCAGAAAGGCCCCTACAACTGCTAATTGGGTTTAATTACTGGGGTAATTAATGATGCTATTGGAAAACTGAAATGTTGTGGGTGAATTCTGTGTATAAACAGATAGGAAAGTCAAAGGGACAGAGCACTCAGACAGACCCAGGGAGGAAGGACCAGGCTGAGAATCCTTCAGCTGTGGTGCATTCCCTTAGATGGGGACCATCTGGCCTAAGCTCCCACTTATAGGGGAGGAAACAGAGGTGCGGAGAAAAGCAACTCATCCAAAGTTGCCAAGAAGTTGGTGGGAATGGGGAAAGGAGGAGCTGGCAAAGCTGGGCCCTGGAAGAAGAGCAGTGGGAAGGCGTGACTTTAGCCACCTGGGCTCAATACTGTGAGAGTGGATGTGACAGTACCTGGGGACGGTTATCAGCCAGACACCAGCCCATAGCAGTATACTGTGGTTGTTTCTCTTGTTGTGGTTACAAAGGCCCTGCCTCTGGGTCATTGGATAAGCAAATAGCTCATCAAGCCGGGAGGCAGTCAGGTGTAGAAAGAAAGAGCGGTGGGTGGGCCGGTAGTGGAAGGCTACGACCTCTACACCTCCTCTACCTGCGATTCTCTCTCCCTCTGGTCTGTATGGAAAGGGCTGGATGGGCGTCTCTTAAGGCATCTCCTGTATCTTTCTTGCTTGGCTCACACTCACCAGCCTCATCCTGAAGTGATGAAGACATTTAGCCCTGGAACCTCATGGTGACCTAGAGATTTTGTACTCTTCTGGGGAGGGAGGAGACTGGAGGAAGGAACATGAGATGAAGGGAGGGGAGAGGACCGGCTGCCTGGCTGTGGATGTTTGGTCAACTCTAGGTGGGTCCACGCGCCCCTAAGGCCTTGATGATGTCTCCATGCTGAGGGCCCCCAGCATGCACCTGCCAACTGGGCAGCTCCGCACTGAACTCTTCCCTCCAGCGGCTCCCTCACCACCCCTATCCCTCCCAGGGCCCCATCACGTCAGTCACCTCATTATATCCATTTGACTCTCCTTCCTCTGAATTTCTAGAATACAGCCCTTGACCTCCTGATCCTTACTGCAGCTCAACTGGGAATTTAGGCCTCCACCATTTCTAATCTGGAATCCTGGCACAGATTACACTAAAAACAGCGAATCTTTAGTAAGTGCTCACTATCTAAGAGGTATTGTTAGGCGCGGAATCTCATTTCCCCCTCACAAAATTCCTCCCAGTGAAGTCTTCCTGTGCATGTTGGGAAGCTGAGGCTCAGGCTGGTGAAGTGGCCTGTCTAAGCCACAAGTGGATTTGAACACAAAGCAGACCTTGTCACACCAGTGCCCTCCCCACCCCCACTTTCCACTGCCCCGGGCGAAATCTAAGGCAAATCTGAGCTGCTTAGCAGCCTTCACAATCTGTCCCTGCCTGTATTCCCAGCTCCTTCTCTGGGCCCTCCCATGTCCCCATCCGCCACACCAGCCCCTGTAGAAACCTCCCACCCAATTCAACACTCAGGTCCCCTGGCCACTAGCTCTGTGCTCAAGCGCCCACAGCACAAGCTTTCCCCGGGTGCCCGGTGTGGCTCATCTCTTACTCTGAAGCTCCAGTGCCCACACAAGGCAGGACCCCGATCTGTGTTTGCTCAATGAACTGCGAGCCCAGCTACAGTCACATCTCAGAGGACAGACTCAGGGACAGGGTGCTCTGTTGACTGCTCCGGTCATTAAGATCTTTTAATCAAGACTTCTTAGAAAGCTCACGATCAAAGACTCCCTGGAGAATGCCATGATTATGTATAAAAAGGAAGGATTCTCTATAAGAGAAAGACTGAGAGGCCCCATATGTGAGAGATGCATCCAATTCCAGGCCCCAGTGGGAGGTGGGAAGACCCCCCCCAACCCTTCCTTTGCAGTCCAGTCCGGGGTGCCAGGGCTAATCCCATCAGTCTGCTCTTCCAGCCCCATTTACCCTGATGACCCTGGAACGATCGTTTACCTCTGGAACGATCCAGAGGAAGGTGCCGCCCATGTGGTAGATGTTGAAATTGAGACCCAGAAGGGTGAGGTGATTACTAGAGGCTATATAATAAATTAACTGAGAGCAGAGAGTGAATCCAAGTCTCTTGACGCTTCTTTTACTCTTCTGGTCCCGAAGGGATGCGGAAGAGGAATGGTGTAGACACAGCGCCTGGCTGAGTGACGGCCTCTGGATAGGAGTCATTGGTGGGCAGGCTGGCGTCCCACGTCCTGTTTTCAGAGACCCAAGCTGGCCCAGATCAAGGCGAAGATGGCCAGCACCCCTCTCCCCTACTCCCCTCAGTGGCCCCAGGCTGGGGCCCTTAAGGGTGAATCAGGAGGTGCTCTGGAGTTCACCACCAGCCTGCCCCCTCGGGGTTGGGGGTGGAGGAGGAAGAAAGCCTGAAGAAGCAGGTCAAAGCAGATCCTCCCCACGTGCCCCACCCCCACTGCGAGTGGGCAGAGCCAGAGCCTGGAGGACCAGAACCCAGGTGCCCTGTCCCGACACGTCCCAGAGAACAGCTTGGGTGGGAAGTGAGGGAATGAGTCGGAGCTCGGGGGCCAGGGGTGGGCGGGGAGAATGAAGGGGAGAACAGAGAGCGACAGGCAGGTGGCTGGGAGGTCTGTCCCACCTCAGAGGACATGGGGACCAGGGCTGGCAGGAACCAGGGAAAGGGTGGGTTTCCAGGGTGGGAAGGAAGCAGAGTTGGCTCAGCGGGCTTTGGCCCAAGGCCCGGGCTTCCCAGGTTACAGGCTCAGACACGCCCCAGGAGCAGGACTGCTGGCTGTAGATAGGGCAAGGTAGGAAGCAGCACCTAGCCTCCATTGTCTGGGGAAAAATCCTGCGAGGCCTAATAATAGTGACCTAGCTGTGCCATTTCACCCTGACAGTAAGCTACAGTCAACAGGAGGCCTGGCAGGCAGAGGTTGGGGGAGCTGCCTTTAACTCCTATCTCCCACACCCCCTCCATCTCCCCATCTCCCATCAGGCCTGACAACTCTAGGTGCTGCCCACCACAGCGGGGAGGGGCTGGCCCGGGGAGGGGCAGAGCCCCCGTTGCTCAGGGGAAGGCCCCTCACCCACAGTGGATGTAGGGGGTGGGCAGGTCGGGGTGAGGACTAGGGCAGGGAGACACTTTGAACCCAAGACAGGCCGGTGGGAACTGGTTCTTGGCTCATGGCAGAGAAAGGGGGGGATGGCCAAGGCTTGTGCTTTAGTTTTTTTCCTTTTATGAGATGTGAACTCAAGCAATTAAAAATATGCACTTTATTTTACACAATCTGCCCTGTTGTGTCTCTTCATCTTTGCTCCAGCCCTGTTCCCATCAGACAGGTTGGCATTTCCCAGCAACTTTTCATTTTCAAAGTGATTAGACAGATTGTGTGTGTCCCTGTTTTATATGAGGCTCAGTCCTCCCTCCTTTGTGGGCTCCCTCACCCCTAAAAGTAAGTACTGGTATTTGTGCTTCCTGCCTCCCAGAATTCTAACAGCAAGCTGTTTTATTTCCTCCAATACTGATTGAACCACTCCTACGTTCCAGGCACTGGGAAGTGCTTCCCGTTTAGGATCTCACATCATTCTTACTTCCATCTTTTGGAGCAAGTACTGACGTTCCCATTTTACAGAGGAGGAAACTGAGGCCCAGTGGTTGAGAAATTTGCCAACTTGCAATGCTAAAAAGTGGTGAGTCTGGCTTCTGTGCACTTTCAGAATGACACTGCCCTCTGTTTTTCTGTCTGTTCAGTTAGAACCTCTCCTAAGACCAGATTTCAGCTTTCTAGGCAGGCAGTGCCCAACTCATTGGCTGACATTCGTAGGTTCTCTGCGGATTTGCTGAAGTGAATAAGATGGACTTCCGCAAAGGACAGGGCGGCCATCAGAGGCTGAAGCCCTCGGTGATCTGCCCAGTCTGGGTCTCCTCTCCCAGCCCAGTTCTGGGAGCAAGGGAGGGAAAAGGAGCAGAGTCTGGGGCTTTGGAGTGGCTGAGCTCTCCCCATAGAGCCAACTGGTGTCCGGACAGGTAGCTGGGCACCACACCTACCCAGGCCCTGCCTTGCCCCACATGCCGCCCCAGGCACCAGTTGGCAAGGGCTCCAAGTGGACTTGGGCAAGAAAGCATGTCCTTAGAAAGGCGACATCCATACCTGACCCTCTGGGCCAGGTGGCAGCAGCAGAGGGCAGTCATGTCCAGCCAGAGGTTGAGCCCCTGAACTGCCCAACCAGAGGTTAGAGAGAGGGGCTGTCATATACTACCCTCTGCCTCTGACAAGGCTTTACCCCCCAGAACTCTACCTAGGTGACTAAATAAATCTCTTCCCCTTCTTTCAAGGTCTTCATAGTAGGAGATCCTACCATTTTCCCTGGGAAACTGCTAAAATGTTCTAGACACTTCATTGACAGAGAAGTCCTTCCTAAAGTCTGTCCTCAATTCCTCTTACTGCAGTGGAAGCACACTCTATCCTGTGGTGTGCTGGGGCCTGTTGGATCAGGTGCCAGAGCTGGAGATCAGGCAGGTCCTCCTCTTAAGGAGAGAACGGGAGAGGTAGGGAGGGGACGTGGGTGGTAGCAGACAGACCTGGGCTGAGCTCTTCCACTCACTGGCAGTGAGTGCTCATGAGATAAGTTTCCTTATCTGTAAAATGGACTTAATGTGTGATCACTATATGGCTATAAGGATTCAATAAAATAATGTATGTTCATGGATAGTGTGACATAGAGTAATTGCTCAGGAGGTGGCAGCTGGTATGTAGGTACTTTGGGGTCACGGACAGAGCCAGTAAGCTGAGACCATCCCTCAGGGCTGGAGTAGGCCCTTTCTAGCATCCCAAAGTAGGCTCCACACCCTCCCCAAAGACCAAGGCTACCCCCATTTGTCTGGATTCTAGAAGCTGCCCTGTGCCCTCCTGCAGAAGAAAGGACAGCCCCAAAGCTCCGTGATAGATCTCAGACAGCTCAATTGCTTTTCCCCCAAATCAGCATCCTCAGTCTGGTGCGTGGCCTGGTCCTGGAGTCCTATGGCAAGTGGCTGGGGACCCAGGAGAGCTTGGAGTGTGCTACCCGCAGAGGGTAAGGGGCCTCCGGGGTGGGTGCCAGCACAGACCTGTATTCATACTGTGGGCCCTGAAGATGCAGAAGAAAGAAGGACCAGAGGGGCCGGAGGTGTGACGAGGGCTGAGGGGCTTCCCCCGACCTCCTTTTCCAGTGCCTCTAAGAAAGATCTGAGTGTCCTCGCGGGAACTCTGGGACTCTATCCTACATCCAGCCAGCCGACGCCAACTCTGCCAGCTCCACTCTCTCCCTGGGTCCTTCTCCCCCGACCCCAGCCGGCCACATCCAGCGCTGTCAGGGCCCGGCCCTGAGTCCTGGAGAGCAGAGGCCCCCGTCCCAGCTGCCTGCCACACCCCTGCGCTCTGGCACCTCGGGCCTCTGGGCCTGGCTGGAGTCACAGGATGGCTGGGAGGGCTCCTTTCTGACATCTCTCCCGGCTCCCTCATCGCTCACAGACGTGTGAGGGACGGCGGCAGGAGCCTGGGGTGTGGCCTTTTGAAAGACACTGGTGGACTCGCTGGGCATGGGCACTGCCTTCCAGAGCAGGCGTTAGGAGACAGCTGAGGAAACCGTGGCTCAGAGGTGCTCGGACCACCACAGTCCGTGAGCAGAGGAGCACGGACGAAAACCCCCTCCCCTCCAAGGCCTCCCGAACGAGGACACTGCTTTTCAGGCCCACGAAGATGGGGAAACTCAGAGCCTCTCCGGGTCTCCGTTCCCCATCTGTACAATGGGAATTCTAACCTCCACCCCGCCGGCACTAGTGGGTCTGCTGAGGGCATCAAATGAGACAAGCTCTGCAAAGAACGGTGCTGCCGCCGATGACGTGCCTGGCTACTACCGGTCCAGGATTTGAGGGCATGGAGCAGGGCCGTGTGCCCTGCAGGGGTGAGGCCCCTCCTGAGAGCTCTGCCAGGAGGCCCGGAGGGCACGGGGGCAGTGATCTTGCCCCCGGACCTGGGCCTTGTGGTCTGGCCCCGCTAGGCAGACGTCCCACCTCCCCTCCCCCAGGGACGCTGCCCTGCCCTGTCCGGCTGCCACCAGCCCTCAGCCTGTTCTTGGCTCTGCGGGTCCCTGATGTAAGACATTCATCTTGTTGTGATGCCATTCACCAAGCGTTAACACCTAGTTCATGAAAGGGCCAGGGCTGGGAGTCAGGAGACCCAGGTGCTGACCCTGGTGGTGCCATGAGCCAGTGAAACATGTGGCTTTCTCTTTCGAGGCCTCAGTTTCCTCATTTCAAATACAGGAGCTGGACAGTCCACGCTTCCTTCAGGTTCCCCCCGGCCTGGCCAGCCAGGGAGTCTCTGCTCTGTAACCAGCCCCCAACCGGCTCCACGCACAGAAGGCAACGAGCTCTCGGGCTGCAGGGAGATGTTACCGGCTGGGCAGTGCTCACGTCCACGTGTTCCCAGGGCCCCCCGGGAGCAGCCGGTCGGCAGGAATGGAGCCTCTAGGATGCTACCACAGCACGGCAGGCAAGAGAACAGACTGGATTTTGCAAGCAAGGCGTGGCTGGTTCTCGAGGGCTTCTCCTCCTGCCTGGCGTGGACAGGCGTTTCTCAGAGCTGGTTATTCTCCGAAATGGCCGGGGCTAGGCCCGGTTCTGGGATGGGGGCGGGTGGTGAGGGAAGGCACCCACTCTGCAAGACGAATCCCCACTCTCGCCCACATCAAGGGCCAGCCTGAAGGAGTGCCCGGTAGCGAGGGCAGGCTCCTGGGCTGGAGACCTTGAGCTCAAACCCAGGAAGTGAGGCATCTGGTAGTAGGTGAGGCTCTGGCCATGAGTCAGGTCTCTGCAGAGCCCAGGGGTTGGGGGGGATGGGCCAGGCCGGGAAGCAGAGCACTTGCCCAGCTGAGTTCTGGTCTTGCCTCTACAGCAATTTGCTGTGTGCTTTCCATAAGGTCCTTCACCACTCTGTGCTCCCTTTGGGTCATCTGTGAAATGGGAACACCAATGACTGTTTCTTAATACCTCCTGAGGTTACTGTTAGGGTCAAACCAAAATGACCTTGTGAATACGAAGGAACTGTGAGATCTTTCCAGTGCTTTACTTATGTTCCATCTCCCAGAGTAACATCGAGAGCTGAGTTTGCACCCAGAAGGTATCAATACTTGCTGCTTCACATTCCCCCAACACCCCTGGTGGAGAGGCAGGCCCTGACTCGGTTTCTCGGTAGAAGCTCAGAGAGGTGAAGTAGCTGAGACCTGGTGCTGGGGTTTTCTGCGGCTTTACCCCCGAGCTGTGTCACCCACAACGGGACTCAGCACCCCAGATAAGTGGACAAGAGAACTTGGGGGGGTCCCTCTCAGCCTGCAGTCCCTAGAATGGGACCCCGAAGCCCAGATCCGGCCTCTTCCAGACTCCTCCCTTCCTCCTGCTCAGGGGGGCAGCTGGAGAGGAGATGAATCTGGTAGAGATGTTAATTAGTTCTGACAAATTAATAAAGAAAGCCTCATTTATTCTCCAGATCTAATTTCCTTCCCCATGTTTCTTTTCCTGCCCAACAAGCTGCTGATAAGGAAATGGAGGGAACGGTGCTGGCGGTGGGGTCAACCTGGATGGACGCCGCCCCCACCACCCTGCCTCCTCCGTGCTGGCTGCCTGCGTCCACCCTGCCCCACCCCTCCACTGCTCTGGGAAGCCAACCCCAGACATTAAGCTGTCAAACCACTCCCAATTATCTCCCTCCGTGCCCGCCGGCTCCAGGGGCGACAGTTGTAGCAAGCTGGCGTTGACTCATTCTGTCACTGGTCTGCCCTGCTCTGGGAAAATGCAATTTAATGAAGTCCGATGGCAGGGCTGGGGCAGACAGGGTCCCAGGAAAAGGGGGGCACCAGCTTGGGGACAGCGGATGTCTCTTTCTGTGGGACAGTGCCCTGCGATGTGTCTGACTGTATCTCACCTTCGGAGCTGAGCCGAGGGGTCGTCCCATACCTCCCCAGCCTCCACTCCCCTCTTCTGCAGCTCTGAGCAACCAAGACATTGACCTTCTCCATGAGGGGCCTCCACCTCCCTCGGCTGCCTGTTTTAATAGCGTATGGTCATGACAGCTGGGAAATTCTTCCTGCTGTTTCATCTTGATCCCTTTCACTGAAAAGCAAGTGCATTTCCCCATGCCTTTTGATACAGAGCCCGGGAGAGGGTCGGCCACCACCAGATGCCATCCAGGCCAGTCCCAGGTTGGGGAAAGAGGCTGTCTGTATACTGCCAAGCCAGCTCTGTGCCGCAAGAAAGCGTGTCTTCCCTTTTGATTTTGGCTGGGCCGGGCCTGGCCCTGCCACTTGCTCCTGTCCTGGTCCTACCTCATCAGGGGCGTCTGCTGGAGATCCCAGTTCTCTCGAATTGTACAGCAGAGAGGCTCTGGCATCAGGCTCCTGGGTTCAAATCCCAGCTCTGCCACTGGCTAGCTGTGTGACTATACGCTTTCTGTATTGTACTTGTTTCCTCATCTATAAAAATGGAGAAAATGCCAGTAAACTCCTTATAGGTTGTTGGGAAGCTTAAGTGAATTTCTACAAGCGAAGCACTGAGAGCGGCGCCTGGCGCAGTAAACGTTAGCTCGAGGTGCTGCTGCCCATCACGCCTACCAGCACCCAGGAGTACCACGCCTTCTGCAGATGCAGGGCCCCCACGTGTGCTCTTCCCTTTTCTTTCTCCTCTTTCTCCAGTGTCCCTTCATCCTTTAGGTCCCTCCAGACTGGGTTAAGCCTCCTTGCTGTGCGCTCCCACCAGGCCATCTCTTTGGCTACTGCCACACCTGTAGTAACCTGTTCACTGTTCGCTGCTAGACCACAAGCTCCATGAGAACACAGATGGCGCCCACCTGCTCAAGGCTAGATCCCAGCACCCTGCCAGGGCCTGCACGCAGGCCTTAGTGATCAGTCACCGAGAATTGATTGATGCCTGGCACAACTGGAGGGGCCAAGGTGCTGAGCTTCCCCCACCCCAGTGGAAAGGGTCTGGGACCCTGGCGGGTTTGAGAATCGCTCCTGGCAGAGACAGAGGGGGCCAGGTCCTGCCTGGCTCCGCTCTGAGGCCCAAAGGTAGTCAGGAAGGGCCTTCATGCTGGCTGCCAAAGGGACAGAGAGATGTCTGACAGCAAAGGCACGTGGACATCCCCAGGGCTCAGGGACCAGCTGGCCCCTGGGAAGTCCCAGCACCACATTCTTCTGTGCCCTTCTTGGTCTCTGCATGCCTTGGACTTCCCCAAGTGGTGAAGTTTAGTCACTGGTCCCACGCACGTCACTGTACAGCGAGGATGGGTCAGCAGGGACCGCACAGGGACAGCTAGTCTAACGCTCTTGCTGTACAGATGGGAAAACTGGGGCCAGAGAGTGCCCAGGGTGACTCGGCGACAAGTGGCTGAGCAGGACTCCTAACTCCGAGGCTGGTGCTCTTTCCCCGAAAGCACACTTGGCCCACGTCAGCAATCCCGCTTCCTGTGTGACTTCCACATTTGATTCCTGTCACCCTGCATTATTGCTAAGGTAACTCCCTCCAACTTCAACGCTCCAAGTGAGATCCCCAAAGGGTCAATCACATACGACGCAAGGTAGCTCACTGCCAGGTTAATTGAACGCGTGCTCGGCCCTTCCAGATTATCTACTCCACCGCATCACGCCTCTTCTCCAGGACCAGTCACCGCTCTTCCCAACCCACTGGGCTCAGCTCCTTCAGAAACCTGCTCCTGTGAGCCCCTCCAGCTCCAGGCTTGGGGACCCCACCTTAGCACCAGGGACGTGGACCTGGGGTGGAAGGAACGCCTCACCCAAGGCCACATAGCTGGTGTCCCTGGTTGCCATTGTGTTCCTGCTGGTGCACCGAGGGCAGGGCTGTCTTCCTTCTCCCTCTGGATCTTTCCAGGGGCTACCCCAGAGTTTCTTGAGATGGAGAAAGCCCAGAGCTGCGAGAGAAGGGCTTCCGGAGGCAGAGAGCCGACCCAAGCACAGGAGGGGTCCTCCCGGGCCCTCCCAGCGTTCACCTCTCCATCTATAACTTGGAGTACTAAGCGTTGTGAGGGCTCAGAGGGGGTCTGACTCTCCTCGCTGGGGTAAAGACAGGCCACCCTGCTCCCTCCCAGGAGGGTCTCTCCAATCAGGTGGACAGATGCAGAAAAAGGGCTAAAAGATCAGCTGGGCCTCTGTGCATGCCAGGGAGTGAGGGGAGGAGGTGGGAGGGGACCTAGATGAGCTGGGACACGGGGCAGCAGGTGGTGAGCCGCTCCCAGGACAGGACAGCCTGCATCCCAGGCCACAGTGACAGACCCGAGGCTGGGGGAGGGCTCGGACATTCTTCCACTCAGCCCGGCAGAAGCTTCTAGAAAAAATGTGCATGGCTCCGGCTAAGAGCCTGCCGCTCACGTGTGGAATTCTCCAGCAAGGCCTGGACCTCTCGGAACCTTCCTCAAGTGTAAATCAGGGATGCCCACCCTGACCTGCACAGGATGCTAGGAGGATGAGGCGAGAGCACTCTAGATGCTGTAAAACCCTGCAGGAAGCGGGGCGCCGTCGGAGGGCTTGGGATGCACAGGTCAGGGAGAGCTCCTGGAGCAGGGTGTGGCGAGCAGGACTTTCAAGGGCACTGTGTGGGTGTGCTGTGTGGGTATGTGCGAGGGCTGCGTAACTTCAGACCAAGGGTCACCACAGAAGGCCTCACTGAGAGAAGGACATTTGAGGAAAGGACCGAGGAGGCGAGCCCGCCGGCCGTGTGGCCGCCTGGGACAAGGGCATGGCAGGCAGAAGGAGTAGAGGTGCGAAGGCCCTGAGGTGGGCGTGTGCCTGGTAAGTGTGGTGGCTGTGGCTGGAGGGGAGAGGTGCAGGGGCCAGATGATGGAGGGCCCAGGCTTCTCCTCTGAGCGAGACGGGAGCCGCTGGGGAGTGTGAGCGGGGGGAGGGGAACACAGGTTAGCTTTGGACAAGATTGCTGACACAGTAGGGAGTGGAGGCAGAGGCACTGGTCAGGAGGCTCTTGTAATCACCTGGGACATCTCAGCAGCCTCTGCAAGGATGGGGAGGGAGAGCCAAGGCCAGAGGCAGAGCAGGGCGGGGGAGGGGTGCGTTCAGGTCTTGGGAGCCCACCTCTCCCACCTCTCCAGGTAAGACAGCTGGCAGCCCACTCCCTCTCCCTGCAGACAATCTGTCTTCCCCATCCTGGGCCTGAAAGGGAGGTTGGGAGGGGCAGGGGTGAGGAGGAAGCCTGCACCAAACAATGGCCTTGAGCCAAGACAAGCGCAATGCTTGTTCCCCTTTATTTATGATTGTTATGGGGAGAAATAAAGCCTCAGCTAAGCCAGGAGCCAGGCCCTCTCTCCTCTCTCTCCTTCCACCTTTCCTTCCGTCCCACCTCTTCCCTGGGCACAGGGCTTCCTCTGACACACAGAGATCAAATAACTTTTCACTCAAAGGGAAAGATATTATCTCCCCTTACAATTCAGCACCAACACCATCGGACTGACATCCCCAGATTAAAAGGCAATTAGGCAGCTTTGTTTCTGCAGGAGCAGGAGGTCTGCCAGGCACCCTCCTTGGGAACCGGATCGCACCGTGGGGAGGGCCAGCGGCTCCGGTGGCTCCCCGTGGAGAAGGCTGCCGGCCTCACTTGGTCCCGCCCCACCCTGGCCACCAGCCCCTCACTGCTCTGCTGGCAGCAGGAAGGACCCGATTCCCTCTGCTCCAGAACTGCTGGTATCTGTGAAGAGGGAGGGACCTCCCGACGCCCCCAACCCAGCACCACTCTCTTTTTTCCACATCCCCAGCCCTCGGAGTAGGCGTGGAGGCTTAATTTGTCCCCCTCATCACCGTCCTCCCAAGAAAATACAATTCTGTTTGCTTTCCAGCCTATTTCAAATAAACAGTATGGAATTGCCCCATCAGGGTTTCTAATCTCTTGGAAATGACATAAAAGACAAGAAAAGAGAAGGGGTGATTCCTTCAAGCCAGAGACCCCGGGCCTCCACTTCCTTCCCTCAGTTAATCTGTGCTGATAGCACATGTGAGAATAAGTGCTCTCCCGGCCCTTTCAGAGCATTTGTATGCCCCCTCTCATTCACTCCTCAAGGAAATCCTCAAAGTACGTGTTATTATCAACCCGCTTTTATACTCAGTCGGCCAATGTCTATAGGAGGAGAGAGGGTCACAGAGGACCCTCAATTCTTCCCCATGGGGCTGGGTGAAGAGGGAGAGGGTTTTAGAATCCATCGTTTGCCTTCTAGTAGTTTCCATCTGGCAAGGACACTAGGACCACTGATATCCCTGCAGGCTGGGGTGGTCAGGGAGAGTCCATTCATCCTGAAGGGACCCTTGAAGGATGGGGAGGTTTTCATCAGACACAGGTGTAAAGGCCACCACCCTTACCTTGTCATAAAGCTCCCCGGGCAACTGGGCTCCCGCTCACCTCACCGGCCTAAGCCTCAACACTGCCCTCCCCGTCTCCCGCACCGGGCTCTCTCCTCCAGGATATTTTGGACACTGGCTCTTTCAAGTCTGTGAGGCGTTACTGAACACATACTGTGTGCCAAGCACAGCGCTAGTTCATTTGGGTAGAGGCGATGGTGGAAGCGGCAAGAGGTAGGAAGGTAGAGGAATAAGAGAGAATAAGACATTTTCTTTCTCTGTGCAAGCTCAGTCTAGCAGAGGACCAGACATGAAAACAAATAATTACTGAGTGATAAGTGCTGTGTTTTGTTTGTTTGTTTTTTAAAGTATGAACCAAAATCCATGGGAGTTCAGATGAGGAGTGGTTCTGAGGGTGATGGAGGAGCACAGAAGAGGTGAGATTTTTAGCTGGGTCTTGCAGGATAAGCAGGAGTCCCTCAGAGGCAGAAGAGGAACAGGAAGAGGGAGGACGGTCTTTAAAAGCCTGGCTGTGGCTAACGTGCTGGCTGTGTGGTGCGGAGGTGACACGAAAGGGAACTGGCCGCCAGTTTAAAGAGGGCTCTGTACCAGACAAAGGTCTGCACTTCACCCCCTTCACCCTGCTGGCAACTGGGAGCCACTGGTGCTGTTGAATCAGGGTGGTGACATGGAAAGAGGCACATGGGATGCTCAGTGAAAGACACCAGCCACAAAAGGCCACTCCGGGTATGATTCCACTTATATGAACCGTGCAGAACTGGCAAATCCAGAGACACAGAAGTAGATAGTGACTGCCAGGAGTTAGAGGGGGTGGGATAATGGGGAATGATGGCAAATGGGTACAGGGTTTCTTTTCGGGGTGATGAAAATATTCTCTATGAGGGAGTGGTGATGGCTGCACAACTTTGTGAATATACTGAACCCCACTGCATTGTACACTTTAAGAGGGTGAATTTTATGGTAGGTGAATTATGTCTCAATAATAAAAGAAGAGGCACATGAAGAAGGATGGGTGGCAGGGAGCTAGATCCCACCCCGACAGAGGCAGGCTGGCCACTAGGAGACTTCTGCAAGGTTGCGGAGGCCCCAGATGTGGTGTCCCCTGCTTAGCACAGCTGCTCTGAGCGTCGACGTTCTGAGGTCTTCTTCCCTCCTCTGCCCCGGACTGATTCTCCTGGGGTGGGAGGCACTGGGGAGATCCTGGGACCCCCACCTCTGGGCAGGCTCCCCGCCCCACATCCAGGTGGCGGCACCTTATGCCTAGGACCAGAGCGACAGACGGGTCACCTGACAAGCCACACCACTTATTTTTGAAGACAGGCGGGTCCCCTGGTAATAGAGCAGGCACGGAAGAGGCTTTGCCATAGATGGGGAAATTAGGGCAGAAAATAACACTATGAAAACAGAACTGTCTGTCCAGAAATAGGAGAGAAAAAGCCTCACCCTCATCCCAGTGTGTCAGAGTCTGCCTGAGCCCCCGGGAATCCAGGGACCATCCAGCTGCAGAGCTGCCCACCACCCCCCAGGCTCAGAGTTCTTCTATCTGCCACGCGCTTGCCGGGGCCACCCTGCTCCCTAGGGCCAGGGGGTGGGGTGGGTGGGAGAGCCCTGGGTACAGGGGGCTCTGACAGAGTCCTTTGTGCGGGGCCCTGAGTGCCTCTAAGGCGGCTGAGGGAGCACTCACTCCCTTGGGAGGGAAGCAAGGGACCCCACTCTCAAAGTCCTGTCATGTGGAAGGTCCGTGGGGACTGAGGTTCCCTGGACACTGGCCAGGGCGGGGAAATGCACCAACCATCAAAGTGGGTTGAAAGTTCTGATGCTTGTAAAGTGAGGGGTGTGCATGTGTCTCATCCCTGGCTGAAGGAGATCTTAAGATGCCTGGATGGGGCGAGGAAGTGGTTTGGAGGCAGGGGTGGCTGAGGCTCAAAAGTGCAGGCAGAAACTGCAGGGCTTTGTGCCCCCAGATTTCCCTTCTAGTCCCAGGTGTGGGTAGAAGGACAGGGCTAGCTCCCCAGTCTGCTGGTGGCAAGAGCTTATGAATGGAAGCCGGGGGGAGCCGTGTATAGGAAACCCAAAGGAGCCTGGGAGAGAGCAGGGCTGGGCTGGGCTGGGAGAGGGGATGCTGGGGGACTTCACGCCCTGGCAGGCAATAGCTTTATTTTGGCTCTGGGCTTGGGGGTGAGGGCAGGGCAGAAAGGAAAAGGCGAGGCAGAGCCGGTCTGAGGGGGAGGACATCACTGATTTTTCCCAGCATCCCCCAGGCCACTTCTCTCACCACAAACCTCAGTCTCAAGCCACTTGGTTGTCATGGAAACAGGACGGAATGGAACAGATGGTCTCCACTAGACAAATTCCAATTAAACAGGGCAGAGATGGATCGGGAAGGGGGTATGATGTGACTAGGCCACAGAAGGCTCTGCCCTCCAACCTAACCTGCCTACCCTAGGCTGCCCCAGGATGGACAGCAAGCCCCTGGTCACTTCCAACAGACCATGGGCTGGCGTCAGAAGGAAATTCTGTGAGGAAGATCTCAGGTGGCTGGAGAAAGCTGCCTGGGGGGAGTCACCACCCAGCCCGCTCACCCTCACTCCTTCAATTCTCAAAGGTGAGGGGCTTGGAGAGGGGCTGCACTGGGGGGGGACCCACATTTAAATCTACAGAAACACTGAGACAGAGATCCATGCATGCATGCATGTCCAACCAAGCACACGTGTGCAGTTAAATAGTGCTGTATACATATAGACGTGTATATATGTGCACGGTTGCAGGCACAGAAACATGGGGGCACGTGCAGAATGATTAAGCAAAGTCATTAATCAGAGACACATTCTTAGAACAGTACAAAGAAAATGCTCTAGGAAAATAAGCAATTTACTTCAATTTATTTAATAAACATGTATTAAGAATCTATCAAGTGCCTGAAAGTAGGGATTATACACACACACACACACACACACACACACTCATACACACACACGAGTGATATCGTCCCGGGCTTAAGGACACGGGATCCATGAACTAATACCGTGATCATGTGCTATGGTAGGAATGTTCACAAGTGCCATGACAGTACCAGGGAGAAAATGATGAACTTGGGGAGAGGAGTTAGAGAAGAAAGGGCCTTGCAGGAGGACTGGGACTTTACCAGGCAGTGAAATCGGGCCCACCAAGCAGAGGGGACAGTGCGAGCAAAGGAATGAAAAGTAAGGGAGGGTGTGTAGAGGGGACAAGCCCAGGGTGTCTGGCCAGTGGAGTAGCTAGCGGAGGAGCAGACCCCCAACAAACCCTGGCGTGGGTGGCACAAGTTCTAAGTCAGACGCAAACACCTGCACCTAGCAATGCACCAACACACACCCTGGGAAACCACACATCCACACACACCTTCACACATGCGCGTCTACAGAGCCCCCTACTCCCTAGGGGTCGATGCATGGGAGGTAAATACTTAGTAAATGTTGACTAAATGGCAAAAAGATGCTTTTGTTTGCCACAAACAACACAACATGAGTATGGGAGGTGTCAGGAGAGAGGGAAGCAGAGCAGTTTTCGCATCTTGGCTGTGGGGTTAAACAAAGTGCCAGGAAAACAGCGAGGTGCGCTGGGGAAGGAAACCTCAGAGCTTACTGGGCTTGAGAAGGAGGGCAAGCCAGCAGCTCCCATCGGTGTACTGTACATTTACGGGGCACCTACTGTGTACAGGGCACTGAGCTAGAGCCTGCAGAGATTATAAGGCTGAGACCTCTCCTGCAAAGACCTCAGCGTCTAGGGTGAGGGGAGGAAAGAAAGACAGTACCGGACAACATAGTACCAGGAGATTGGGGAAGGGGCCATTTGGGAACCAGGTATTTCACAGGTATTTTCACATGTTGGGGCTTTGGGCTCAGCCAGCAGCAGGAGCCAAGGCCCAGGGGCAGGAGTGGAGGAGCCAGGAGCAGTTAACTCTGGCTGCAAACTTGAATGTGCCCAAGTCAGGCAGGGGAAGATATCTTTGGAAAAGTAGGTTCTGGCTACAGCAAGAGCCTAGACCAGTGGTTCCCAACTGGGGGTAACTTTGCCCCCAGGGGATGTTCAGCAATGTCTAAAGACATTTTTTCCTGTCACATGGTGGGGGGCGGTGGGAGAACGCTACTGGCATCCACCTGGTAGAGGCCAGGGATGGTGCTAAACACCCTACAATGCACAGAATTACTTGGCCCAGGACGTCAGCAGTGCCAGTTGGGGGGTGAGAGCCCTGGCCTCGATCACGGAGTCTGTGTTTAAGACAGCAGCACTGGGGAGTCCAGGAGGGCTTCAGGCAGAGCAGGAGCGCATGCCCCAACTTCTCCTCGCTCTCAGTGTGTGCAGGCCACACAGGAATGGGGAGAGGCCCCCGGATGTCTCAGAGGGTGATGGTGGCGGGACTGGCACGGGGGTGGGGGTCTGACAGAAATGGGACCAATAAGAACTGGCAACAAATCAGATGCAGAGAATGGAGGAGAATTGGTCAGAGCTCCACTGAATGCAAAATTGGGGTTCCAAGCACAGAAATGAGGAGAGTCCAGCGAGGGCTGTGTCCTGGGAAGAGGAGGATTGCACGCGGGGCCTGAAGCGGGACTGTCCAGCTGGCAGTCAGACCAGCTGGTCTGGGGTGCAGGTCAGGCTGCAACTGGACAGAGCAGATAGAGGGGATTGTTCTCTGAAGGCCAAAATCCTCCACACGGCCTTCCCAGTGCCCTCCATCGCCACAAGCTCCCGGCTCCCCCATCCTGAAGACATTCCAGACGAGTCTAGTCTTCTTTCATGTGTGTCTGCATCTGGCCTCCCTCAGACTGCCCTGGTCATTCTCCTCTGCCGCTTCCCCCAGCCACTCCTACTCAGACTCCAGGCCTCAGCATCAAGGTCACTTCCCCGCAGGAAGCCTCCCCCAGGTTAGGGCCCAGGTGTCTCCTTGGCAGCCCAATGCAGCACTGTGCAGACTTTAATCACTCGAGTAACTCCCTAGACCCGCTCTGTGTGCCATCCCAGAGCCCAGAGCGGGAGGACACCTGTTTTCAGACAGTACATCACAACTGGGCTCAGCCCCAGCTCTTGCCAAGGACTGAAACAGGCAGGAGAGGCTCCCAGTGCCCTCGCTTCAGCCCTTGTCTCCTTTCCCTTTTCCCTTTTCTGCCCTTCCTTTGCCATCTCCCCATCCCCTGACCACACGGCTTACAAAAACAGTTCTAGGAAGAACTGTTCTGATAGCCACCAGGATGGGATTGCACCAAGGAGCCAGGAAAAGGCATGGAAACCCCGACAACTGCCAATGGGAAGTGTTCCAGCAGTTACAGATGAAAAATGCCACCTAAAGGCCAAACCTCAAGGACACGTGCCCTGCCCCCCCCCAAGCGCCTTTGAATAAAGCCTTTAATGTCAATTTGAATGGCTTAAAGTACTTTTTCCTGACATACGGTACCTGGCACTTAATAGATGCTCAAAGAACATCTGTTGACTAACTGACCTCACCTAAAGGATTAGGGAAGAGCTACCCACAGGATCACCCCAGGACCCCATCTGGCCAGCAGAAAGGGCCCAACCAAGTCAGTCAGTGGGGACCAAGGAGAGAGAGTACTGAGATGCTCTCTGGGGTGGTCGAAGGGCCTGCCCTCTCAGCAGGCAATATCTAGGTGCATCCAAAGAGCCTGTGGGAAGGCCGGCAGGTCACTAATTACTCTTGGAGATTAAACACCATGCTGGCTCTAGAGACCAGAAAGCAGCTGGGAGAGGGGGAGGGCAGAGCCTAGAAGGATCTCCAGGGTTGGAGGTGGGGGAGCTGAAATTGGGGAGAAAACACTAATGATTTACTAACCAGAGTTACTAATTATTAACCAGCTAGACTCCTGGACTTGAGGGCCCACTTTGCGCCTTCACCCCTACACCAGTGTTGAATCCCGAGCCCCTCTGGAACTCCCCAGCCCGGCTCTGGAGGCTGCCCCACCTCCGCCCCACCCACCACAGACTGTCCCCAGCCCGGCCTCCCTCTTCATCTTCCCCCGCCCTTCCCGGTGGCTGCTACTATTGAATATCAACTCCTACTCCCCACCCTGGTGGGGTGTCAGGAGAGAGAGGGATGACAGCGATAGAAAATATTATTTGGGGGCGTGTCTGGGTGACCCAGAGGCGGCCAAAAGAGGAGCCATCCCATCCCCTCTTCACTTCTCACCTCCCCGCCCCCTCCCTCGGAGGGTAGCCCAGCTCCTTATCTCTCCCTGCTCAGCCTCAGGGTTTGGCAGGTTTGGCAAGCAGACCACCATCTGAGGCGGGGTGGGGTGGGGAGTTGGCAAGGAGCAGCGAGCCTGCGGAACAGGGAAGAAGGGGCTCCAAGCCACGCCTCCTGGGTTTTGGGGGCGGGGCGCTGGGGCTCAGGCGGGTGGACACGTGTTGGGGGGCGGAGCCTGGCTAACCTCCTCTCGGGTTCAGGATGGAGGCTTCTGGTTTACCCCTAGGATAAAGAGAAGCCCAGACTCTCCAGGGGCCAAAGACTCATCTCACCAATGGCCACGGGAATCCACGGCTAAGAAGCCCGCAAGGGTCTTCTGGGGCGGGGAGGGGACGCGCTTTTAGTGCCTGGACGGTACTGATGAACTGCCTGCGGCGGTGCGGGGTGGGGGGACGGACTTGCGGCTGCAGAATCTGTATCACAGTCTGTGTATCACAAGGTCAGATGGTGAGGTGCCTCACCCGGCCACATGCCGTGGCTCGCTCTCCCAGCGCCGTGACATGCCACAGAGCCGCTGCACCATGGCACGAGGCACCAACGGGCGACAGGAGAGGCTGCCAGGAGACCACCCCACCGGAGGCATCCCTGTGGGCACCGCCTCCCACCGGTGACCACACCCATTCCAACCGGTCCCCACCCGTGCCAATTAGGGCACAGGCTGCTGGGAGAATTAGGGGGCTGCCCCCACCGCCTCACAGTGAGGTGACTGCAGGCAGAGGGTCCCCCGCCCTCCCCACTGTCCTCTTTATGCCCTGAATCTCTGCAATATGCTCCCTCTCTCAGGCCCCTCACCAGCTTAATTCCTTAATTCCCACTGGAGATAAACGGATCTTTCACTGCAATTTATTGTTAATCCAAAGGAAAACAGGGGTTGGGAAGGGGTGAGGTGGAGGTGGGGAAGGGTGAAGGCAGCTAACCCACTCCCTCCTCCTGGCCCCTGGGACAGTAGTTGCAGCTGGGGACGCCTAGGCTGAAATCCCTGGGCCAGTCAGCCGGCGTTTGGAGCATCACACCTGTTACCGGGGATCTAGACAACTTGGTTCCCAGGAAAGCATCTGAGACGGAGGGGGTGTCAGACTTGGCTGGCTGAGCTCATGGGAGAGAAGACTCCGGGTGCCAGAGGCCATCTTTAAATGCCTGAAGGACCCCCATGTGCAGAATCAGATGTGTCCTACAGGATTCCAAGGGGGCAGAAACAGGACTAAGAGGTGGGAGCTTCAGGGATACAGACTTCAGCTCAGTACAAGGAAGAATTTGGGGCAGTCAGAGCTGTATGGGCTTCCATGTAGGGTGGTGAGTTCCCCATCACTGCAGGTATTCATGCTGAAGCTGGATGGTCAACCAACAGGTAGGGATGTGGTTGGGGGTTTTAAGAAGTGAATGGGTGTTACATCATTTGACTCCCCTTCCAACCCTGAGACTCTAGGGTTCTGTGACTTACTCTTCTGGTCCTCCCCACCTTCACCTGCAGGGCAGGAGGCACCTTCAGCTGCAGGCCCAGCTGGGAGGCTCTTCCCAGACCTGGGGCTGGGAGGGGCCAGGTGGGCTCAGATGTATAACCCGCCTTTAAGGATGAAGGAGCACGAAGCCCCTGCCTAGTCGCCCCCGCCCCTTCATGTCCCAGCAGGGAGGGTTTAGGGAGAGTGACGGGCTTAGGTAAATACCTCATGAGGCCCCAGCTCCTCCTCTCCATCTCCCAGCCAGGCCACTGTCTTACAGGCATGCAGAGGTGGCACTCTGAGGTGTCACCTGCTGCGTGTGAGGTCAGAGGGCTGGTGCTGTCCCATGCTGTACTGGAGGCATCAGTGCACACGGGGTTGAGTGGGTGCTGGAATGGGCCTGCCACCCCTCTCCCACCACACACCCAGGGCAGTGGGAGTCCCATAAGTGCTGGCATCGGGCTCTGGGGGCAGCCGGACTCCTGCACCTGGGGTACCTTGGTCGAGGGCATGTAACTCTTGCTTCTAACTACCCTTTAAGAAGGGAGCACAGGATGGCTCCAAGGGTCACCAGGCACCTTTCCAGGTGACCATCTGGGCAGGGGGGTGGTTTTCCAGGAGCCCAGGGGCCTGAGAGCCTGACTCTTCCTGAGTTGATCACCATGGAGAGGTCACAGGAGCCCTGCTGAGGGACACCCCACCCAGCGGGTCATGAACTGCTGGGAGGGCTCCTGGGCCTGGCTTCCCAGCCCCTGGGAAGTGACCTTCCTCTAGACCCAGGGTCCCTAGGCGGGCAGTAGCTAATAACAGCCAAGTGGTGTGAAGACTCACTCTGTACCAGGCACCGTGCTAATCACACCACATGGCCACATGCATTCTTTACCACTTCTAAACCTCCCAGTATCACAGCCCCATTTTCCAGTGATGGGAACTCAAGTCTGGAGAAGACAAGACATAGATATATACACGGCCACATGTAAGTAATAAAAGGCAGAGACTGCTTGGCTCCAAAACAACCAGTGGGTTCAGTCAATTTGCTGGGAAAAAAACAGTCAAACCAGTTGTTTGTGATCCTATAGACAAAACAGTTATCTAAGATTGACCTTCTGCATTCTCTAACTGGTGGCTGGGGGACAGTGCAGACCCTGCCTCAACAGCCATCGTCTTTGACTGCCTGCCTCTCCTTACTCTTCCACTCACCCCCCAGGATCCAGACTCTGCCCTCCCCGCAGGGAGCTGGGTGACAGCCCCCCACCTCCGTGGGGGAGAAGATGGCAATCAGAGTCTGATCGGGAGCAGACACACACACACAGAGCACGTGACCTCATGCGTGGGCACACACATACACACACAAACCATAAACCTCTCTCATACACACACGCAGGACATAAAAACACTTGTAAAGAAACACATCAACCAGCACAAATTATCATTACAGTGCAAACTGTGTACACAAGTGCGGAGGGGGTAGGAGTAATGGAGTGATGGGAGATGGGAGAGGATAATGGAGCTGTTTCCTGGGACGGGTGCTTCTGAACAGAGCTGGGCTGTGTGTGGGGGGGGCGCGGGGGGGTGACTTGCAGAGAAACTAGCTGGTGGCACTGTCTGCCCGCTGTCCCAGGCTCCCTGGAGGGAAGGGGGAGCCACAGAGACCCTTTCCAGTTATCCCACAGCAGTGCTGAGAGGTGGGGGCCAAAGACTGTCACCTCTCCTCCTCCACGACTACCCACTCCTTCGGTTCCAGCCCAGAGGCCCATTATCTGACTCCTGGGAGGCGTCGAAGGTTGGGAAGGGTGCTGAGGCCCAGGCAGGGGCGGTCACAGGGGAGCAGGGGCAGGGGGTTGTCATCTAAGTTCCCCAAAGGCTCATCCATCAACCGAGCGGAGATAATCAGAGTGCGCAGCCGGCCCAGGACACTGATTACTCTCTGGGCACCGTAAACACAGGGAATAAATCTGGGAAGGGGCTGGGGAGGAGGTGTCTCGGTAGCAGGGCCGGCCACCCTGCCCATCCATCATTCTGAGAGATGCAGCAATCTAGGCCAATGAGATCAGGATGGTTTGGGGATGGGGGAGGTGGGCAATCATAATAAAATAATCCAGTGCAGTGTGGCTGCTCCGCTCCGATCTTACTCACACTCACGGAGAAGCCTGTCCCTGCCTCTGCTCCAATTTTTACCCAGGAGCCGCTGTAGAAGCTTCTGCCATTGACTTAAAACCCTCAAAGGAGGCCTGGCCCAGAGGGCACACGAGAGGGGCACGAAAGTGGCTCGACTCAAAAGCACCCGTGGGCATCGCAGGCCCTGGGGCAGGCAGGCTCTGGGCAGAGCTGGCTCCTTTGTGCTGACAAGGCAATCCTTAGGTTTGCATGGAGGTCAGATGGGTCTTAAGCCCTCCTTCCTCCTATTGCTTCCAAGTACTTCCCGGGTGCCGGGCGATTCCAGCTCCAGGAACCGATCGCATAGCTCTGGCCTGTGTCTGGGCCACAGAAGTTGCACCGTAATTCAAACTAACGGAGCATGGATAATCTAGAACAGCAGAGGGTCTAGGAGGAATTTCTCTTTGGCGTCGAAACATATCAGATGACTGTTTTGCAGCTGAATTACCTTCCTAATTAAGCAAGGGAGTTTGTGAGGCCTGAGCGCACGTGGTAATCTGCAGGGTCAGGGTGTGCCGGAGGAGCACTGGCCCCAGGTGACCCTCGAGAGGACAATCCACACGTGGGCCATCTGGAGTCCACTCCTGGTCCTTGACCACAACACTGGGAAAGGGTTTTGATTTTTCTGCTCCCACGATCCTCCTTCTTGGGACAGTTTCATACCTCAGCTGCAAGGCGGACAATGCCTCTGTCCCCGGCTCCCTGTCTTGAACCTGCCTGTGGTACAGGAAGCACCAGGCCCTTTCATCCCAGGAGATCAAAGCAGCCGGCACAGGTGAACACTCTAAATCCTCTCCCTGCCCCTCTCCCCAGGTAGGGGCCACCTCCCTTGCCATCTTTTGGGATCTCTGGGTGAGGGCAGGAGGGACGGGAACCTTCCAGAAGCTGAGGACAGGCCCTGGCATAGGAGCAGTTTGCTGAGCTGTGGACCCACCCAGGATCTGGGGCCAGCCTGGGAACACCTGCTGGGGGCAGTTCCAGGCAGATTCTCTGAGAGGAGCTATTACACCTGCCTCTAGTCTCACAGTGAAACATGGTGGGAGGCCCCCAAACGGCATCAGTGATGCTCAAAGGCTCAGGGGATGAAACAGCAATAATGTCAAGACATTTCCCTCCAGCACAGGCACATTAATACTCCCAAGACACAACGGTGACAGTGGCAGGATATACCAGGAATGTAACAACTGTACTTTTAGTACTTGTAATGTATCCAAAGGATAAGTAGTAACAACCGCCGAAACTCCCTGATGATAAGCACTAATAACTCCCCAATGCTCCAGGGAGGCCCCAGGTCATTGCTGCACCATCAAAGGGGGCAGGAGGGTAGGCTATAAGATGCTATGCAGGGGGGATGGGCATTCTTGAGGCAAGGTCCTGTGTTACTCCAGGCTTAGTAAGCTGTCTTCTTCCATCACCCAGAAGAGAGGCAGCTTAGCCAAATCGTAGGATCATGGACACTGGACCTGATTTCCTGGATCTGAATCCTGCCTCTGCCACTTACTAGCTATGTGACCAGAGGCGAGTTACCTAGCCTCTGCTCAGGTCTCCTTTGTTCATATGTTAAAGACGGGGGGAAGGATCCTCCACAAGAAGGAGGTATTGTTATGAACACCGAATAAGTGATTACACGTGAGATGTTTACAACAGTGTCTGAGTGTCTAAAGACTCTTGATAACAGTTCGCTGTTATTGTTGTCATCATACTGTCCAAACAAGCAACGACGCATCCACTTAGCGTGTACTATGCAATGATGTATCCACCTACTACAGTGCTGTCAGCCCATGGTGTGGCCAACCCTGTGCAAGGCCCTAGGGATTCCAAGCTCTGTCAACAATGAGCCCTGTTCTTTTGGAGCTCTCAGTCTTATGAAGATAAATCCCAGGCCCAAATAACTATAGCAAGATGCAGAGTGGTTATTGCCATGGGTGGCATGGATGAGGTGCTGGGGACGGGGGGTGGGGGCTTTGAGTGAGAGAGGTTATCTCCAGCTGGGGGCTTCATGATAAAAGTAGCTCTCGACCTCAGTTTTTGGATATGGGAAATAAGGGCGATTTGGGGGGAACAGCACGTGCAAAGGCACTGAGGTGGGAAAGCATGGGGAGTGTGGCTGGCTGGGCCAGCCATGCAGGGAGGGGTGGTGGGAGCTGAGCCAGGGAGGGGGCAGCCATCAAATGCTTCTGGGCTTGTGAGTATCCTTCTCAGGCACGCTTTAGGTATATTCATCCAAGAAGCAGTGTAGGCAGTTTGGAGCCAGAGAGCCAGGAGTTGGGGACGGAGGTGAGCCAGGGGCTGCTGCAGCCTGCTACCAGCCCCTCCTGCAGTGGGATCAAGTGGGTCAAGTGGCGACAAGGCTGGCTCGGCTCTGAGGCACCTCGTCTACTTCCTTTGTCCCAGCAGCTGACAGCATTTGCCCAGGAGAGACCAGGAGTGACGGAGGGGATACCTGGGGCGCTGCTCAGGGGTCAGGGAATGGAGCCCATGGAGTCAGCCCACCAATCTCACTTGGGGCTCGAATTCCAGACAAGCTGCAGGGCCTTACAGGGGAGCATCAGGGGCTGGCATAGATCTCCAGTCCCCATTTCTCCAGAGCAGGGCTGACTTGCCGATGTCTTCCCAAACAGCTTGGCGCTCCCACCTCCGCTGACTGATTTGGCGGGCGTTCACGTGCTGAAGTGTGGGCTGGCCTGTGTGACCCCCGTGTGCGCTAAGAACCAATTACTCCGGCCTGGCACCCTCTTTCCTCTACAAGACTGAGGCTCCAAGAAGGGGCAAGGTTTTCTTTGCCCTCGTCTTGTTTTTCATGGCTACATCCACTGAGCCCTGGTGGTATTGTGGTGACTGGTTGGTCTGCGGGGGAAGAGAGATAAAGCAGAGGGGGAGGGCACGGGCAGAGGGGCTGGCTGTCAACAGACACCAGAATCTGCTGAGAAAGAAATAATCCCGTCTTTGGTGGGAAGAACCCCAAGATGGAACCAGGGCTCCATCACAGCGACTGTGGGCAAGTCACTCCACCTTGGGGAGAGGGGAGGGGCCAGGAAGCCCCTATGGAGGCTGCCAGCTGGTGAAACTGCATCTATAGGGAATGAAAAATGCTTCTCACATGGGGTCCCCAGGTCTCTACCCCCGCCTTTTGGACAGAAAGATGGGCTAAGATTCAGGCCAAGGCCGTGTGGAAGGCTCCAGACTCCACCTCTGCTGCTAGGACGTGTCTCTCAGATCTGGGGGGGGGGATGTGTGTGTGGTGGGCGTGCTGTCCCCTGTGCCCTCTTCTATGGAATGACAATGATCTGCTGAGCTTCTCAGAGAAGGCGGACTCCTATGCGTAGCCCTGGAGGGAGCTGTGTCCTTGTCTCCTTAAGGTGGGGAGCAGAACTGAGGGTCCAAGTGGGCAGGAGGGACTCCATGTTTCCAGCTTTGGGGAACATGCATTCCAGGAATGTGTGGGTGCGGGTGGGGAAGGAGGACCCTGCTTAGGCCCACAGATCAAACTCGAACTCCCAATGGGACATGCTTGTGCCCATGGCCATTGGCCTGTTTTGCTGCCTGGGCCACGCCTGCAGCTGTGTCCCAGTGGAGCCACCAAGCCAGCGGAACTAATGTCCTCTAATGAGATCCGGGCCAGAGTGGCCAGGCGGGTTTTATTGTCTGTGGCTTGGTAATGAGACTCCTCATAAACTGGGAATGAAATTGGGGTCTGCGTGGACCAGAGAGGGGTGGGGGATAGCCCAGGAGAGGGAATCGACTCTGCCTACCAAATCCCACACCCCTCCCCCTCTCCACTGTTCCAGTCAAGTCCACAATGCTGTCTGAGCACTGCTCTGCTCCGGGCCAGGCCCACACGCTGGCTGTGTGCCTGCCTGTGCCCAGAGGCTCTGTGCTCACACCTCAGGGGCCGTGCCCACGTCTCAGGTCAGATCCCCGGGAGTGGTGCTCTAGCATCTGAAAGGACATGCTCCCCTTGACACGCCCCCCCCCCCAAACCCCGCAAGCTGTTCTGTTGTTGGGCATCTTGTGCTCTGTGCCAACCTGGGCTCTGTGGTCAGCTCCAGCTGGGCCACCCTCCAACCTATGTCCTTAACTTATCCCTCGCTTCTCCAGGGAGCCGCCATGCTCTGCTTGTTGTGGGGCAGAGTGTAAGCTGACGGTTGCTGCCAAAGTGAATGACCACCTCATCGGACACATTCTCTCGTGGCCTGGCTCAGCCTCTTCCGCATCTGTCCAGCCCAGCCCATCTCATCTTCCTCATCTACAGAATTTGGAGTCAGAAGACCTGAAATCTAATTTGGCTATACTGGCATGAGATGGTCAGCAAGGTACTAAACCTACATCTCACTTTTCTCATCTGTAAAATGGGAGAACTACTGATACCCTTCACATGGGTTCACTGAGAGGATCAACTGAAACTATGAACTGAAAAGACTGTCACAAACATCTTTATTATTATTGGTGAAAGGACTGAACCTTCAGCTGGAGAAACCAAAAGGACTTTCTGCCAGTGAGAAGGGCGTGACCTCAGGACAGAGTCTCTACCTCTCTGACTGTACCATCTCGCCTGAAGAGCTGGTACCATGGACTGCTGGGAAAGGGTCCTGTGGCCCACCTTTCTCCCAAGTGTGGAAGTTCGCAGGGGCCGAATCCCAGGCCCTCCATGCCAGCCTCAGGCTGCTGCCCCAGCCAGCACTCCAGATGGGCCACGGTGCCCAGCTGGGCCCCAGCCAGGGAGTGAGGCAGGTGCGGGGGAGAGCCCTCGGTGACAGGCTGCAGAGCAAAGGTGCACAGCACCTGCTGCTCGTGCCATACATGACCACCAGGGCTGGGTTCAGGTAGGTGCCTGCAGCCAACCAGGCCACCTGAGTCCCCCAGGGCTGCTGCAGCCTTTGCCATCATTTCCAGGTGGGGATGAGAGGTCAGCAGTGGGCAGGCAGCTGTGTGGTTCTTTCTCAAGGGATTGTGAAATTGGCACTGCCCAGGTGGCAGACACAGTGGGGGCCAGGACCACTCAGAGGAAAGGTGTAGGGAATAAGAGCAGCTACCACTACTGCACATTTATCACATGCCTGGCAATGCACTAAGCGCTTTTCATACATTACTGTCAATCTAATCTTCACAAACCTCCTTTGAAAGCTGTATTAGCAGACACCCATTTTACAGATGGGAAAACTGAGGGCTACAAAGCAACTTAACCAAGTCCACTCAGCTGGCAATTGGTAGAGATGGGATTCAAATCCAGTCCAGCTGGCCTTGCTTTGCTCTCTCACTCTGCTGGGTGGCCAAGATGGGGTGATCTCCAGGTTGTGGGAAGAGGAACTGAGCTATCTGCTGCTCCCTCTTGACTGGGGCCTGGGACCACTGCTACTCTGCCCCAGAAGACTGTGAAAGGCACAGATCCCATGAGTCCCTGAGAATACATAAGCATTGCCCCTCCCTTACCCCAGAATAAACCTTGGGATTATCCATTGCCCTGAAGAGCCTACAGTCTGCTGTCAGGAAGACTTTCTTTGTGTTCTTCTTGGGTCTCTCCTGTTGCACTGAGTTCATCTCTCCTTGTCAGTGTTCAGATATTAGGTTTGATGTGTTTTCTCCTAGCTTTTCCCTCTCCCCATTTCCCAGTTCCAAACAGTGCAAGAGAATTCAGAGCTTAAAGGGTTAACCGGACTAAGGGGTGTTATCTCCAGCTCAGGGCTTTCCCTGTGCAAGGTGATCCCTGCTCAGATCTTAAGTTACCTCCTGCCCCAGCCAGCACATCTGCTGCTGGCTCTGCAGACCTGGTCTCTATGGAGAGGGGCGGGCATCATGGGGCAGAAACATTTGCCAGCTGGACTCGGGCACCGGGTCCTGGGATCCCAGGACTTCCCTCTTCCCCACTCCTTGCCCCTCATCCCCACTTGTCTTTTCAACAAGGGGGCTCCTGCTTTCTGCTGAATGAACTGGGATGCTTCCAGGTACATGTATGTTGCCAACCTGGGCGCACATATGGTTCAGCAGGGCTTTTCACAGCCCACGACTCAGAGCTCCTTTTTAAATGCCCAGAGTACATCACCTTTCTCCAGCTGATCCTTTCCCCCAAGTATTCATTCAGGAAGCAGATGCCAAAATAGTAGCTGAAACTCTATTTCTTGAGGCCCCTCCCAGCCGTTCAGGAATCCTGAGAAGCAGCGGAAAGTCTCTCCAGGTGAGCATCTCCCTGTGAGGATGCAGAGGCCCAGTCTAAGGCCAAGGGCAGAGCAGAAAAATAAGGCAGTGTCCAGGCTTCCCAGCCCCAAAGGATATGGCAGCTCATCTTGGAAGGAGCTGGCTAAGGGCAAATCCTAGGTCTCCTCCAAAGTCACCCTCACTGACACTCTGACATAAACACAGGTGTTACCAAGGCTCACAGCCACTCACAAAATCCTAGTTGGAGAGCCATAAGAAATCAATTGCATGTGAATATACATTTGATGTATATTTATGGCCCCTGCACCATGGTGACCCACAGATCCCAGTGCACACACCTCCTGGTCCTAGCCCCCGTGGGTCTGCATGTGCACAGTAAATTGTAGATGACCAACACATGCACACACAGTCTTGCACACGTGTGTGTGCACCCACTCTATACTGAAGGTGAGGCCATATGCAGATTGTCAAAAATGTTACAGCCTAAGTCCCATAGCTGGCTAATGTCCATTCTAGCCTGGCCCACTGGCTAACATTCAAAGTTAAAAAAAAAAAAAATCAGCAAAACAGGTGAATATACAGACACCCTCACTCTTTCCCCCAGCAGGTAGGAGCCATTCAATTTACCAGGTTAACCAGGAAAGATACAATCAGGAAAATCGAAGGTATATTCACACCTCCCTTGGGTATTTTCTGTTTGTGCTGAACAATGAACATTAGTCAGCTGCTAAACAATGGCAGTATCATAGGCACAGCAACTGGGGCTGCCCCCCTGCCCCCCACCCTCCCCAGCCTGGCCCACTTGCTCAGCCGTCAGCACTAGGGTTCTGGCTGGAGACCATCCTGGCAGTGTACAACTGGGTCCCGGGTCAGGCCAACGAGGTGGATTCATTGTGCAAAGCTGAGCAGCCGAGAAGGGAACGGATATCAGAGTCGAGGCCAGTATCAGGCAACAAGGGGCGGCCTGTCCCATAAACACAGAGAGTCAGGCTCAGAGACACTTTCTAGACCACTCAGCCCAGGGTGCTGGGCCCAGGCTCTGCCATATCTCCTCCTCCCTTCCAGCCTTGACTGTTCGGCCTTGAATCTGAGTCTGAGACATTCCACAGCGCTGCCTCCGAAATGGGCACTGGGATTCCTGCTTACCCGCGCTGCAAACCCCAGGCCAGCAGGATTGGTTTTGCCATAACGTCCTGCCCAGCAAGCCAGAGCACACCACTGTCTGTGAGCGATGGGGAGAGAGGAGAATAACCCAACAGTCCTGACACCCCAGGTTTCGAAGGAAACCACCATGACGGCGAGCTCTGCATAGGCTGCAGAGAAGGGGGTGCTGTGGCCCGACAGGTCTTCCGAGGGTGTGTGTGACACCTGGGGCGTGTGTTCTCTTTCCAGACAAAAGGTTTGGGGAAGCCAATTAGGGAGGGTGTGGTGTAGGTGGGACACCAGCTCAGCGCACCTGCTTCTAAGACAGGTTCTCTGCCTCCTCTCCAGGGCTCCTCCTGTCCCTCTGGGATGCAGCCCCCGTGCCCCACTGGCCCCGGCCTCTGAGTGAACAGATTCATCTCAGAGGCTTGTGGGGCTTCACCACCCTGCCTGGGAAAGTCTGTGTTGTTGAAAACATACTTCTGTGCTTACACATCAATAGCCGGATTTGGAGTGTTTTGAAGTCCGTGGGCCACCACACACAGCCCGGGGGCTCCCCTCCCCCACCCCACCAGGCTCCTCTCCTCCACCCTCCACGCTCCCTGCCATAGCCTAGGAGAACCCAGAAAGGAGCATCAGGCTGGCAAGTCCCCAGAGAGAAGCAGCAGCGGGCAATCAGGAGGGTGCCTGAGGGTGATGGTAAACGGGGCGTGGGAGGGCGACTTCTGGGCCCACCAGCCTCTGTCCAAGTGTCATGTGGGCACTACCACATCCACCTCCCTCCCTTCACAGAGGCACCAGGGCCACAGGCACCGCGTAGAGGAGGTTGGCGGGTCAGGGAACTCTGCCTGCCCCGCTGACTGACGCTACCCAGACATGACAATTACGATCAATCAAGGAGGCTTATTAACTGCCTATCTGAGCTGTGTGGTTCCTTCTCTTCGTCCCACCCCCTCAATCTGGATTTTTGGTGGGGGGGAGTGTCTACACTTGAGCCAGGTGACAGTGTCACCTCCTTGCCCCCACTTCCTCAGTGGGAGGAAGCAGGGCAGGCCTCCGGTCCCCCAAAGAAGGAATGAACTACCAAGCACAGCACCACAAAGCTGGGGAAGAGAGTAACAAAAGGAGGGGAGAATGGGGGGGAGTGAACTTCCCCTCCCCAAACCTTCCCGCTCTTTGTCTGACCCAGGATTAGGTTAACCCCTAGTATGCTGGGCCACGCAGGCCTCAGGAAAGCTGTCCTTTTGCTGGGTTCTGGGTATGGGCAATATGGGATTGAAGTGTTCCCAGAAGCCCAAACCCTGGTGTCGGACAAGTGCTAGAGCCTGAGCTTCTAGCATCTCCTGCTGGCTTCCCAGGAGGTCCAGGGAAAGATAAAGACCTCTCATTCTCACCAGAACAACCCTGCTGCGCGGGGGGACTCAACCATGCCTCTTTGAAATGGGCAGTGACACCTGTGTGCCCAGGAACTTACCCTCACCCCGCACACCTAGCAGGGCAGCGCCCCCCAGGCTGCAGGGCCGGGGGCACCATGGTGCGGGCTTTCACAAACCACTTTCTCTGCCATCGGCCACTCCGAGGCATTTTCGGAGCCCTGGCAGTGAGCTGGTGGCAGACGGGGTACAAAAGTGAATGCGGCCAGGTTCCTCCCTTCCAGAAGTGCAGGCCAGCCCCGCAAAACACACAACCTGGCTGGCCTTCAGATAACAGACCGCCCTCCGAGTCTGCAACATCGCACGTACCTCCTTCGCGGAGCTGCCGGCACAGCCGAGACCCAACATTCTCGCCCCACGCGGAGCCGGTCTCTCTGTACTTCGGCCCCTTATTTTGCCACCTAAGGTCGGGGCCACGTGCTCCAGCCAAGCCCCCACCCTGCCCAGCCCCCTCCCCAAGCCCCCCATCTAGCTAGCGCGGGAGGTAGTCTCAGGTTTCCTTCACGAAGGCTGGAGGAACTCCCCCAAACCCCTCCCCCACCCCACCCGCCAGCCCCGACTGGCGCGCGGTGTCCCCAGCCACCGTGGGAGCCAGGCAGCTTCCCCAGGGACACAAAGGGTTAAATCCAGGCGAGGGGACTCGGTCGGATTTGCCTCCTAAACGCATTTTCCAGTTCATTCCCCAGCACAAAACGCCCGGGCCAGTCCCAGCCTCCGCCCCCACCCCATCCGTCAGAGGGGCCACCGCGGGCCACCCCCGGGGTCGGGCGTCGCGTTAACCCCTCGGCTGCCAGCATCTCAAGGAAGGACACGCGGGGCACCCTCGGGAAAGTGGGTCATGCAGCTACCTGGCTGGCACGAAGCCCGCGGTGCCTCCTGCGGGGAGAGCCCCCCAAACTGCGATTGCAGTTCCGAGGCGAAGCCCAGCCCTGCGCAAGGCGGGGAGGTTGCGATCTCGCGCCGCCGGGGCCTCACCCTCCGGGTAAAGGAACCGCAGGTGAGCCCTGCCGCAGGAGCGGGCTCTCCGCGTCGGTGGTGGGGCGACGCGGTGCGGCAGCGCCCGAAACCATCTGGCAAAGGGGCTGGTAGAAGAAACGAAGCCCCCCTGCTATCCGCCAAGCCCTGCAGCCCACCAGATCCGAGACTGATGCCCTCCCTCTGGGTCTGTTGTCTCGTACCCCGAGACGGTGATTACGGTGATTATTTTGCATTTATGTAACATGAAGTGTTTCCAAACTGCTTCCCGAGCTGAGAGCTGGTTATTAAATAAATAGAACGCTATTACATATATTATTATTTTTGTGTGAGAAACTGCGCGGAGAAAGTGCTTTCTTGCTACACAGAGACGTGCATCCTACTGCTTCCCTGCAGGGCAGGCTGTTCGGTTCCTCAACCTCTCTCTCTCCGCCGTGCCACCCGTTACCCCCCTTACCTAAGCCGTGACCCAACTTTTCTGGCTCCTTTCACTCCCTACAACCCAGACGTGCCCGCCATCCAGCTCCCAGTCCCGGGGGAGGCACTGGATGGGGGTGGAGGGGGGGAAAGGCAGAGGCGGAACGCGCTTACCTGGGAGGAAGAAGGCGGTCAAGCCGAGAGCGAGTCCCCACCAGCGTCCAGCGGCGCCCGCAAGCCCCATCCGAGCCATCGGGGTCCGGGGGTCCAGCGAGAGGGGCCGCGAGGAGAGCGCTCCTCGCGCTCCAGAAAGCAGCCCGGAAGACGAAGGCGATCCCTGCAGGCTGGCGGGCGCTCTGAAGATCCAGGTCAACCTCAGCCGTCGGCCGGGGCGGGGTGGGCTGGGTGGGATCGGCGCGGACGCAATCCGGGCCCCGGGCGGCCGCCGGCTCAGAGGCTCGGCAGATGCCCGCCGCAAGTTGCACGAGTCATGCCCCCTTCTCCTCCTCCGCTCTCCTCCCCGCGCCGGTCCCCGCCCTCTTCTTCCACGCAGAGCCGGGCTGGGGAGAGGGACCCACCCCCGGCGCGCCCGGCTGCCCGGCGCGGGCTCCCGGCCCCCGGCGCGCTCACACCCTCCCGCTCGGCTCCAACTTGAAGGCGTCCATGAGCGGCCGTCCTCCGAGGGCGGCGGGACGAGCGAGGGCGGCGGGCGGGCGGCGCGGTGGGCTCGGGGCCCAGGCGGAGGGCGCGCGGCTCGGCGGCCCGGGCGATCGGGCGGTGCGGCTCCAGGCGAGGAGAGCGACCCGGGGCGCCGCGTCCCCGCAGCGCCTCAGCTGCTCGCTCTGCCGGGTCCCGGCGATCCGCAACAATGTGGAGCTGCCCGGGCGCCGAGTCGAGCCGCGCTCGCTCCTCTCCCTCTCTTTCTCTCACTCGCCGAGCTCCAGCCTCTCAGCCGCTCTCCCCGTGATGTCAGCCTGAGGGGGAGGGGTTAGCGTTAACCCCCTCCTGGCTCCCACGCGCGGCCCGCGCTCGGCCCCGGCCTCCGCCCCGCCGCGCACACCTTCCGGCCGCAGGCAGAGGCGGATCCCCAGCAAGGGCCGTGGGGTCGCGCTCAGGCCCACTGCTCGGGAGATGCCCCTTCGGTCGCCCTTCCGCCGGGGAGAGGGCCGAAGGGCTAGCCGCCCTCCTCCGTCGCTGACAAAGGGAGGCAGTGACCCCTAGCGGCCGGCGTCAGGGGAGAAGCCGCTCGCTGGGGGTGGAGTTAGGACGGGGTGGAGGCGGGGCTGTGGAGGAGGGGGCGTGCAGTACGGAGAAACCAGGATCCAGCAGTGTCCGAGGCGAAAGGGCTTCTCCAGGCCCTCTCCTCCAACCCTGGCCCCATTTTACAGATGAGGAAACAAAGGCTCAAAGAAGGGCAAAGCGGGTCGCCCAGGGGCATGAGCAGAAAGTGGCAGGGTTCGGACTAGAACCCAGTAGCTCCTGCGTCTCTGCATCACTTGAACGCTAAATGGAGAGGCAGCTATGGGGTGGGGATGGGGGATCCTCCGGAAGCTGCCAGAGAAGTCGGTGGTGTGCATTCGTGGGTGAAATGGGGCCACTGAGGTTTCTGGTCTTTTCTAACACACGCTCCCTTCAGGAGTTCCTTTTCCAATAACTGAAGCCCCCTTCCCTCTCTAAATAGAGCAAGAAATCTTGCTCTGCCCCCTTCGTGGAACCTCTGTTTTGAGCGATTTGCAGGATACCCGCGTAAGGGACCCATCCAGTGTCCGCGGCAAGGCAGGGACTCTCCGCCCCATCCCATTCACCACCCACCACATCCGGGTGTGGTTGGCTTCCTGCCAAGGCGGCTGGGCCCTCTGGGCCCTTGGCAGTCCGGCGCCTGCCCTCTGTTCCTTCCCTCTGGACCCCATCCTCTCCCTCAAGAGGAGACAGACAGAAAGAGTTTCCCACTAAGGAGAAGCAAGTTCTTCCCGGACGCCTGACCAGACAATGCTCCCTTTGCCCATTGCTGCCCTTTGCCCAGCAGGCAGGAGCAGAGGGGAAGTGGCCCATTCCTGATAAAATGTAAATTCTAGTTCCTGGGAGTAGGAGGAGAGAAAGTGGATGGGCAAAGAGGACACCACTTTCCCACTATTTGGGATCTGGCCCTGGAGTGTCTCTTGGTTTCCTGCTGAAGCCTGTAGACTAAAGCGCTCACATGAACATTCACACTCATACAACCATCTTTTACATTTAACAAATGTAATTGGGCTTTCTTTGTACCAAACACCATACCAGGCTTGGGGATACAGAGACATCGTCATTGCCCTAAGGGCACTCAGTCTAGTTAGGGGGCAGAGGGGGAAGACAAACAGAAACAGATGTTATAAACAAGCATTTAATGTGTGTGGTGTGTCCCTGAGATGTGCACACATGATTTGATGGGTCTCAGAGAAAGTGCCCAGTTCAGTCTGGGGTGGGGTGGGGATCAGGGAAGGCTTCTGTGGGGAAGGCACACAGGGGCTGAGTGAGTTATCTATCAGACAGAGGCAAGTGCTGGAGGAGAGAGGCATTAAGCTGTAGCCTGAGCCTAAGACTTGGGGAAAGGAGAGACCTGCAGTGAATGCCAGGTAGCCACCAGGAGGGTTTTACCTGGAGAATGCCTTATCAGTTTGGTTTGTGGTAGTCCAGTCTGGCCCTATACTTTAAGGACCAGTGCTGGATTGAGTTCACTGCAGTGGTCTCAGACTCTGCCTCTGAATACTTGATTCATTCACCATTGGGCTGTCAGCTCCTCCAGGACAGGACCACTTGTAGGAGCTGGACTGGATAGGTTGAAGGGGCAATTCCAGATGCACCAATGCCTGCTAGTTCCCCACTTATGTTCTCCCATCTCTCCATCCTTGGGTAAGGCTTCTTTGATCTTCTGCTATTAAATGGGCTTCCAGAGAGAGTGTGCCTGGGGGTTGGCATGGCTGCCTGGGGATGGGTTGGGTGGAGAAGATGGAGGCGGATTAAACCAGTCCCTGAAACACGCAAAGCACCAACATGGGTGCCAGCTTGTATGTGTTGTGTGTGTGTGTGTGCGCGCGCGGGTGCGTGTGTGCGGTGGGTTGCAGTAGACAGAAAAGGGAGCCAGGAAGGGACAAAGAGAAATAAGATAGAGCTTGTTTACTCAGACAGATGATTCACTGAACAAATATCTTTTTGAGCATCTACTATGCTATGTACTGAGGTCACCAAAGTGAACAAGAGCCAAGACCCAACTCAAATAACTATATTATAAGATGGAAGTTGTTCGCTGCCAAAGAGAGCCAAAAAAATGCTGGCGTCTAGAGGAGAGACTAAGTGCTTCTCATTGTGGAGAGCAGGGAAGGCTTCTGGAAGAGGTGGCCTTGAAGGGTTGATCAGATTTGGACCAAGGGAGATGGAGGGGACAATTTCAGTGGAGGGAACAACTTGTACAAGGACATGAAAGTTGGAGAGGTTGGGGCCTGCTTGCGAGCAGCAGGTGGTCCAGCTTGTTTTGCATTTTGAAAATCATAAGAGAAAGGGACAAGTAGGTGCAACTAGATTGTGAAAGGTCTGGAATGTTTCCCTCAGTGACGGGAAGAAACATAGGACCAAGCATCAGGAGACTAAGTTCTGGTCCCTACTCTTAAGCCGGAAGGAAGCCCAGGAGTCATTCTTGCTTCTTCCCTCTTCTTTGACCATCATATTCCAATTCAAAAGCAAATGTTGAGTATGCCTCCAATAGATGTCTTAAGTCTAGTGACATGGCTCCATTTCTACTGTTATCACCCTAGTCCGTGTGCTCATGATTTCTGCCTGATCCTTGCAATATCCTTGCAGTAGAGCCAGTGCACACTGAGGGGAGGGAGTACAATGTAATGCTCAAGCACACAGGACTCTGGAGCTAGACTGCCTAGATTTGAATCCTTAAACTCCAATTCTGTCACTCAGTAGCTGTGTGTCCTTGGGCCGCTGACTTAACCTCTCTGTCCTCAGCTTCCTCATGTGTAAAATGAGGTGGAATAAAGTACTTACTCATGGACTTGCAAGGATTAAATGAGTTAAACACATTAAGTAATTGAAACAATGCCTGGTGTACAGGAAGAACGGTTTAAGTGTTAGTCATCGTTATTACTGTAATCTCTCTCCCTGCATCCAGTTTTGCTCCTCTCTGCCACGGTGCCAGAGGGATATATGTATTTTTAAAACTTTTTATTTTGAAATAGTTTTGGGCTTACAGAAGAGATGTAAAAATGGTACAGAGTTTTCATGTGTCCTTCATCCAGCTTCCCCTAATATTAATGTTTTACATAACCATGGTACCTTTGTTAAACCTAAGAAATAAGTATTGGTTTAATACTATTAACTCAACTACAGAATTCATTCAGATGTCTTTTTCTTCTGCTAACGTCTACTTTATGTTCTAGGATCCAACACACAATACCCCATTGACTTAGCAGTGGATTGTCTTCCAATGCAAATGATTAGGTCCCAATGCCTGAGAAGCCTTCCTTGGCCAGCCAGCCTCTGAGGCCAGTGTCAAGTTCTCAGTAAGGCCATTGAGGCTGCCTGCTTCTGCAGCCCTTTCTCAGCCTGCTCCAGGGCTTTGAGTAGGAGCCGCTGGGCTTTCCTGAGGTTCCGGCCACCAAACTTGCTTCTTTAGGCTTCACCGAAGCTGTTCCGTCTGCCTCAATGCTCTTCTACTTCTTTTGACCAGCTACTTGTCTATCCTTCAGGGCTCAGTTTACATGTGTCACTTCCCCAGGGTGGCCCACTTTGCCCTTCAGACCAGGCGAGTCCCCTCCTATATGCTCCCACAGTTTCCTTCGCATACTTGTGACCACTTTCAGTAGTTGTTTATAATACTTGGTTCACTCCCTGCTGGGCTGTCAGCCCCTCCAGGGCAGGACCACTTCTGTCTTGTCCTCTGCTTTATTGCTGGCACCTAGAATGTGTCTGGCACTCAGTAGGCACTTAATGAAAATGTGTTGATTGACTAACACATCTTGTGCAACTTTCTACCAGTCACTTCTCCTCTCTGGGCCTGTTTTCTCACCCTCAGACTGATGAATTTAATTTTTTCAGTGGTTTTCTAACTGTGGTTTGAAAGCCCTAGAATTTCCTGGGATCCCTATTCCCTGCTTCAATAGGAACCATGTTTAAAGAACATACTGTTTCCATGCTCTTCGAACATTGGGCTTCTGAGAAAGAGTCTTCATAATGGACTCTGCTGCTTAAAAAGTTTGAACCCCCTGACATATTATTACATTGTATATTATGCATTGCCTATAGTTGCATCATTTTATAACTCCATGAGTTTTGTTTTATTTCCTGCAGGCAATGGTGAGCCATTGAAGGTTTCTGAACAGAGAAGTGCTTATTGGGAGCTGTCGGAGCTGGGCTTCCAGGAGATGAATCTGGCAATAACGTGGGTAGGACAGACAGATGAGGACTGGTCAGTGAGGGAGGAGGGGGGCAAGGAGAAAGGGTTGTCATGGAAGCCAAGTGAGGAGAGAATTTAACGGAGGAGGAGTTTTCCAATAGTGTCTGATGCTGCAGAGAGCAGGTGGGAATCAGAGGAGGCCTTTGGTTACAGTGGCAAAAACGCCGGTGACCTCTGAGAGGGTGGTGTTGGGGGCAGAGCAGGGGCAGAACCCAGATCAAAGTGGAAGCGGAAGAATGTGGAAGGTGAAAAAGCAGAGGCAGCTGGTGTCCACCCTGCTCTCGAGGAATTTGGTGGTGAACAGAATGAGTAAAATGGACCAGAATCTTGAAGAGGATTAGCACAACAGAGACCAAGGGGCTTATTTGCCCCTTTGTGATGGGAAATCAAAAGCTGATGAGAATCCTGAGGCAGAAGGAAGAGAGCTAGTGGCCGGTGAGAATTGGCAAAACAAGTGTAAGAAGTGAAAGAGGGTGTACTTCATGGGGCAGGCCCTGGAGGAAGCGTGGCCGGTGGGACTAGGGTGGAGGAGGGTTGGCCTTGGAAAGGAGAGGACTCGTTTTTCTCTGAGCCTGGAGGGAAGGTCAAGAAAGCAGTGAAGACGGAAGTTTTGGGGGTGGAAAGCAGGGAAGTTAATAATAAGGTCATTGCAGTAAAGTAGGAGTTGGAGTTAACTGCAGAGAGAGGCTGGAAGGTGGCCTCAGACCTCATAAAGGAGAAGGCCAAAGGAGGTGGAAGTGAGGTGTGATTAGCAAGCTCCCAAAACCCTGATGGGAAAAGGAACAAGCCTAGCCTGTGTGATTTCACAGAGAAGAAACAAGACCAATGGGCATATGCATTGGGGAAGCAGATTTCAACTTAGCCTAAGGAAGACTGTTCAGGGAACCAACAATGGAATGAACTCCCTGTCCCTTTTCAGACTGAAGCCCCAGGTCCATTTATCAGGGATGCCCTGGATGGGATTCTTGCTCTGACGTGGAGAGTGTACCAGATGAATTCCACGTTCCCTCCTGGCTCTGAGACTCAATGACTACAGGAATGATAGTCTGCTCAAAGGACAGGCCCTTGGGCTTGCCTTTCTTACCTTCTCCACAGCTGAGGGCAGTGACTAGACAGAGACCAGCCCTGAGGAAGGTGCCCTACCCAGGAAACTGTCCCCACCGTCCCCCCTTGGCTTCTACAGGCTCTTCCAGAGAGGCAGCTGTTGGGCTTGGGGAAGGCCCAAAGTCAATACAATAAAGACTTCCCCTCCTGGCCATCTCCCAGGCCCCTCGGTGTCATTCACTAATTGGCTAATAAAGCTCACTTTGATGTGAGGGGAGTCCTGTTAAGAAGTCCCCAAGATTCCCCAATCCCCTGAAATCTGTGGATAGGACGAGATGAACTTGAACCTACCTTAGAGTGATATGCTGAATGGGAGTCACCCTCTCCTGTGTCCCCAGTCCCCAATCTGGGGTCAGTGGAGGCTGAGGGCAAGGCGAGAGAAGAGGAGGAGGAGGAGGAGGAATCTCATGGAGGAAGTGTGGCCAAAGCCCTAGCCAGCCCCAGAGAGGACTGGCTGGCATTGGTCCCCCCTTCATTAACCTGACAGGCCAGCCTCACCCCAGGCAGCGCTCCCGGGGGGTAGTCGGGAAACCACAGCATCTAATTACTGTTGTCATCACCCTGGTAGCTGTGGTGATTATGATGGTGCCTCCGTATCCCATATCCCACAGTGCTTAGGAACGTTTAATTATTGTTATTCTTACAGAGATCCCTGCAGAGCCTCCCTATTGCCACGGCTGCCATTGATCTTGAAGATGACAGATCAGTGGAACGCAGCTGCCCCCCACGTCCGATGATCTACTATGTCAAAGTGGTACCTCAGTGGCTAATAGGCAGCTAGCCTCTCCCTTGTGGGCCATAGTTTCCTAGGGATCTCTGTGGCTCTGAGGGCTGGAGCTCTGAGCGATGATTGAAAGGCCCCAGTTCCCTCTTGAACCACCCAATTCTCCAGAAAGAAGGGATTCCAGAAGGTAAATCAGTCTACACCCTGCCTCCGGTTGGAAGACACTCAACACGTTCCTGTGAATCACCACATCCAAAACCCTAGGGAATTCTGGAAGTGACGGGGAGGAGCATGCCTCATTTGGGGTGGGAATACTTAAAATTCAACAGTGGTACTAAGAAGAGGGTTTCAGTGAGGATACCCATGGACCAGGGAGCTTAGACCAAGAGACGGGAAGAGGATGGGTCAAATTCCAGCCTGGAGCATACCCAATGCAGAAAGAGGTGAAAGGGAAAAAGACTTAGAGAAAGAAAGAAGACACTCAACCTCCCACCCACACTCTCTCCCCTTCGATGTTGCCTTTAGATTCAGGCTGGAGGGGGGCATTGTGGTCAGGATAATTATCAGGGTCATAGAGAGGAAACAGATTTTTTTTGAGAGCCATATGGAAGCCAAGAAATGGAATTTATTGTAAGGGAGGAACAGAGTTCCTGGGTCAGCCCAGCCCTGCAGAGAAAGTGCATGGTGGACGCTTGCCCTGGGAGTGGACGTGAGGCTGCGTGTCCTTCTCCAGGGCGCTGATCTTTTCAGGATCTGATGAAAGCTGTGTCCCTCTGCCCTGCAAACAGCACACATGCCCAAAGAAGGTGTTTACATGGTAGCCCGCAGGAGCCCAGCTGGGGCCCTGAGTTAGCAATCCCTGCTGAGAAAGGGGTCTTTCAGGAAGGAGGCAGCCCTGAGCCCAAACTCCCTGTGATCTAAGCTAATGGGTGTTAGTGACATGGGGGATCCAGAATGAGGCAAATCTAAGCGAGAGTTCTATAATGCGAAGTGAGAAAGAGAACAAGCATGATACTTATACTTCATTGAGGTTCTGTAAAAAATCCGCACTTAGAAAGAGGAAAATGCAAAGGCAACATGGAGAAATGAAAATGTTTTGTGAGTGAAGTTTTTTTTTATTTAAAAAATTTGCTTTAATATCATTATGAAGTTATTTTAATAGTAGACTTAGTTTTCTTCTATATTATGTAAAGTGCTTTCCATCCAGAAATGAGCCTCTCTCTGAATTCTATTTGCTTGAGGTTAATATTAATGCCCTGTACTCCTTGGCACATGCTTCTGGAGGGAGTTGCTCCAGGGCAGTGCCAAGTGGTCTGGGGAGGCCATCCAAAGGGTGGGTCACTGAATTTTGAGAACCCTCAGGAGGCAGTTGGGCAGGGAGCGGACACGTGATTTGGAGTCAGGAGTCCTAGGTTTGCATCCTGGACAGGAAGGGTGGTCAACGGTCCCATTTTGCCTGGGGCTGAGGGGGTTCCTGGGACATGGAACTTTCAGTGCTAAAACTAGGAAAGTTCTGGGCAAAGCAGTGAGCTGGCCCCCTATGAACGAGACACTTTAACCTCTCTGTGCCTCAGTTTCCTCATTTGTAAAGGGATGCTGATGACTTCCAAGACCTTTGTAAAAGCACTTTGTAAACTCTACCATCTTCAGCCCTGTTGGGATGATGATGATGATGGGTGGGGTAGCATGGGGGGAGGGAGTGGGGAAAGGGGTGGTTCTCTCCAGCCTTGAGATCTGAGAACCCAAGAGCCTGTTCAAAGCACACTGTGATGTAGATACATGGAGAGTTTGAGACAGCCACTCTCTCTCAACAGGATTTTAAAAATAATTCATTCAACAAATATTTATGCACCACCTATGACCTGGTACCATGCTAGGCATTGGAATAAAGCCATGTACTACTGAGACACGCTCCCTTTGTGGCTGGGGCCAAAGTCTAAGGAGGACGAAAGGTTCTATTAGGAAGTGGGATGATAAGGAAATCAAGGGGCCTCTGGGCGTGTCAGGTGAGTGGGGACCCCTCCCTAATCTAGGGTCAGGGAAGCTTTCCTGCAGAGGTGAGCTGATCCCCGAGGGGTGAGAACTGGCTAGCCAGGGATGTCGCATGGAGAAATCAGGCAGAAGGAAAGGCAGTGAGAAGGCCCAGGGGGCTGGGTGCATCAAAGGAGTGAGAGTTCAGTCTGGTGGGTGCGGTGCAAGAGGAGCAGGAAGCGGGGGGCCTGGGATGTGCATGCCCAGGTTGTGTGGGCCTTGTACACTGGAGTTTGGACTTAATCCTGAGGGCAGTGAGGAGCCGTGGTGGTGTGGCAGAGAGAGCAAGGATGTTTCACACCTGGCCACCGGGCAGCCCCAGTGCCTATTAGGCTAAGATGGTGTTCCTGGGCCAGGCACTGGGTTTGGCCTGTTACAAGCCACGTCCTCTGGACCTGAAGGTGCCAGCTGTCTCTTCTGCTCCCAAGGCCCCCGAGCCCGGCCCATCTGCTGAGCACTCCTGCGGCTTCAAGCATGGAGTAGTCAATCTGTACCTTCCCCTGGCAGGGGCCCTGCTGCCTGGCACAGACTGGGGCTCCAGAGAGTAGAGTGGCACCTCCCCTCCCAGGCACGCTGCTGTCACCACAATGGGTGTGTGGGCCTGATGGCTGCTTGGCAATGAGCTCAGGGCGTGCCAGGGGCTCCCACAGCCCAGGCAGCTGATAAATAATGAACAATTACACCATCGACCCAGGTACAGGGAGGTGGGTGTGTGCCCACATGCATGTACGTGCACACACATGCTTGCGTGCACACACTCAGATTCACTGAAACTCAGGTGAGCACATGGAGAGATTCCCTGCTATGTGCATGAGATGAATAGGCACACATCACGTTACATTTGCCCAACACTGACACACAGATGGTACAAATGCTCCACATCTAGCCTCCCATAGATGCCTGTATACCTACACTGGCCCAACCTCCATATCAAGTGTTTAGCAAAATGCCTGGCATATAGGATTATTATATTGCTATATTTTAGTATCATATTATACTAAGACACTTGAATGTGTAGCCATGAACCAATATACTCATAGCCACATACATTGCCTGTATGCGCCTTTAAAGGCAGGTGCCGACACAAGAACTCCGTCCTTCCACAAATCTGGTACATATACCCCCGTGCCCACAAACAAGCTCACTCTCAGAGACACACAGATTGCCATAATCGACTTTCCCAGTTGCACCTACACACAATCACAACAGCAATAATAATAATAGCAAAACCAGGCTGGGTGATTGCTTTATATTTTTCAAAGGCTTTTCAGGCCTGTAATCTCATTTGATCCTCACAGCAGCCCAGTGAGGTAGGTGGGTGGAGCAGGCATTATTACCCCAGGTTTACGGTTGAAGAAGCAAAAGCCAGAGAGGTTAAATACACCATCTGGGAGGTGGCCTGGAACCCAGATCTGACTTCTCCGTCGTGAGCTTCTCCTGGCCTCCGATGCCTGTTTGACGACTGCTAGCTGTCGCTATGGAAAGCAGGAACCAGGGTGGGGGCCTGGTGCTAGATTCTGGACTCCTGGTCAAAACATTTCCCGGAGTCAACTGGGCTGAGAAGTGGGAATTGGAGGCTGATAAAGGGAAACCGCCATCATTAGAAATCCCATAAAGTCTCATTTACAACTCCTGTCAGATGAAAGGAGCAACTGACTGCGTTGGAGGGAAAAGCAAATACGGATTTCCTTTAGGATTGCCCAGCCTCAGACAGTTGATCCCAGAGGGTCCAGAGGTCCTGAGTTGGGGGGGGGGGGTCCTGTCCCATCAGGACTCTCCCCATCTCTGTGCCCTTCTTCTCCCCTCTTTCTGGGCTGGCCTCTGGGTCCTTCAGCTCTGGTAGTAGAAGAAGGGGAGAGAAAAGGACAAAAAGAAGGCGCCTCCCCCTTCCCCAGACCCTTCTCTCCTCTCGCACTGCATCTGAAGCCTCCCTATTTTGCTCGGTCCTGAGCCTTCAGGACCCATTCTGTCCCCAACCTGGTTGGGGTGGAAATGGGGAACAGGCTGCCAGCCCGACTTGACCTGGCCTGTCAAGTCCACAGAAGCCAGGCCCTGAGGCCTCAGATCCAACAACTTTAAAAGTGATGAGACAGCTTTCTTCCAAGACCTGTGTTCCAGAGGGGAGGTGGCCTCCTAGTGAAGGAACAGGCAGAGTGATCATCCTTTCTTTTGCTTCTGATGGTGCTGTTGCTTCACTTTGGATTCTTCATCACTGTGTGCCTTAGTTTCTGCATCTGCAAAATGGGCATCCTAAGAATAGACTTACAGTGTTGCCATGAGGTTGAGGTGAGATGTGTGAGCCCCCAGCACTGTGCCCCGCACACTGTTGGGCTACTGAGGAAGGAGGGCCTCCCCTGCTGGGGCTGGAAGGGTGGAGTGGCAAGAGGTGCTCCCCAGCGTCCTGGGTGTGCCGGCTCTGGCTGGGAGGGAGGGAGGGACAGGGAGGGGACATCTGTTTGACACTCTTGTCAGCATCTGTTACCTAGTGTGTATTTTCCCAGGAGCTGATTACATTACAGCATGTGTTGATAAACATTTGGAGCCGGAAGGAGTGAAAACTGAGCAGAATGTTAAGTGGGTGGTGGTTTGGTCAGGATGCTGAGAAAAGGCTGGCTATGCCGACAGGAGGTGGAGACAATGGCCCTGACCTGGTGGCTTCCTAGCCTGCCAGGCTCCTTTTGCTTTCTCTCTCTCCCCTCCCCTACGCTCCCTGTGTTGGCCCCCAGCAGGGTATCCAGAGATGGTCCCAGAGGCAGCGTGTTACAGCAGAAGAGGGGTGGGATTAGGACTCAGGCAGTTATGGGTTCCAGTCTAGGGCCAGTTCCTCAACCTCCCTGAGCATCAGTCTCCCCTTCTGTAAGGTGGGCTTAACATCCACCCCACAGAGTGAAGCGAGGGTTAAATGAGAAGGCATCAACCATGCTGGTACATGGAACTAAGCACTCAGTAAACACTGGTTCTTTTCCCAGTTTACCCAGGGGAAAAATGTCACCCTAGTCTTGATTATGCTTTGGATGTTAGGCAACCGTTTCTTATGTCTACTAAGAGGAAGTGGGCTCATGTTCTGTATAATGCAAACTTCCTCACTTCCAACCCTGGTTGGGCCTGGAGCAGGCAACCCAGGGTGACTGTGAAATCTTCCTCCCTAAGTCTTTATATTAACCTGTTCACATATGACAGTAGCAGTCAGCTAATTATGTGTGTAGTTGTCTGCCTGGTGTCTTTCTCCCTCACTCGTCCACACACTTTCTGAGGACAGGGGCTGTGCTATCTGGTCATAATCAAATGCTCAGGGCCTAGTCCAGCACCTGGCACCGGCAGGGATGGACGACTCTCACCCATTCTGCTCTGATTGGTCCAGAGCAGAATGGCCAAGATAACCCCTATCAGAGCTCTGTGGTGTCTTATCCCACGGCTGTTTCTGAACTCAGAGCACTGGCTGTACTTCCTACTTGGCCTTTGGCATAGATTACCTTGGATTAACTTTTCCTGGATCTCTTGTCTCTCAGAGGTTGTGGGCTTCTGGAGGACTGGGGTATTTAGACCCTCAAGAGAAGGACATGCAACGTCAACAGATGAATGGATAAAGAAGATGTGGGAGATTTCTATCTATCATCTATCTATCTATCTATCTATCTATCTATCTATCTATCTATCTATCTCTCTCTCTCTCTCTCTCTCTCTCTCTCACACACATACACACACAATGGAGTATTACTCAGCCATAAAAAATAAGGAAATGATGCTATTTGCAGCAACATGGATGGACCTAGAGATGATCATACTAAGTGACATAAGTCAGACAAAGACAAATATCACATGATATCACTTATATGTGTAATCTGAAAAAATGATACAAAGGAACTTATTTACAAAACAGAAACAGACTCACAGACATAGAAAACAAACTTATGGTTACCAAAAGGGAAAGAGGGGGTAGGGATAAATTAGGAGCTTGGGGTTAACAGATACACATTGCTATGTATAAAATAGATAAACAATAAGGGCCTACTGTATAGCACAGTGAACTATATTCAGTACCTTGTAATAACCTATAAAGGAAAAGAATCTGAAAAAGAATATATATATGTATAACTGAATCACTTGGTTGTACACCTGAAGCTAACACTTCTAACAGCATTGTAAATCAACTATACTTCAATAAAAAGAGAGGGAATGGCGCCATCGATGCAAAGGACAAAAGTAAAACGGATTCTCCAGCTTCCCTGGTCCTTGGCTTCCTTTAATGCAGCTGAGGGCTGAGGCCTTAGAAATTCCATGGACATGAATAAATGAAGGAGGGAATGCTGCTCCTATCTCCCTCCACCACCTCGGTGCACCTGCCACCCCCCCCGCCCACCTGCAAGCGGGCGTCCAGGGGCCTCTGAGGCCGGGGGTGGGAGGAGCATGACTGCCGAGCGCCACCTAGCGGGCGTGGGCCGGGGGAGAGCGCTTCTTCCCGGGACTGTGGGACCGGCGACTGCCTCGCGGAGTCGGAGAGGCTCCAGCCACTGCCCCTGGCAGCCCCATGCTACCAGAGGTGTGGAGACCCTTTTCGGGAGCCCTGGCCCCGACGGCAGCAGTTGGGATCGTGCGCGCCTGGGTGCTTACGAGGTGGACTCCCCCCAACCCCCAGTTCTTGTAGTGGTTCCCGTACCTTCTCAGCCACAAAGAGGCCATTGATGGGGAAGAGTAGCCGGGCTGTGGCAGGGAAGCTGGAGGGGGCGTGCGGCGGATACACACACACACACACACACACACACACATGCCCTGCCTCCTGCAGAGTGGGGCTGGGTGTACTGGTCCTCGGGAAAGCTCTGCCTCCTGGGGAGGCTTGTCCCCCCGTCCTGTTCCGTCTTCCTCCTCCTCCTCCCCTTCCCCCACCTAATTTTTGCATCCACCTTTGGACTAATCCGCAGCAAAATGTTCATCCCAGGGTGGTCCACCTCCCCATTCTCCCCAGTGTGTGGTCTCCTCTCCTAGCAAAGGTGTTCGTGGCACTCAGGGGCCCTTTTTAATACCAGGCGAAGCCAATATTGTTAGGAAGGAAGAACCGCTGTCACAGCTGCTGCAGACAAATAATATGCAGTAATGCATCCCGGGCTGATAGGAAGGTTTGAAATGCTGCTGCTCTGGTTTATCAGCACTTTGCCCTCTCCACAGAATGGCTAATGGATGGCACACTGCACCCAGGTCAAGTGTTGGGGGATTGCGTGAGGTGGGTGCCAGTCAGGACAAGACAGGGGTAGGAATAGGTTTGGCTGGAGGGGGCTGCTTCTGACCCTCCTACAAATTCTTGCTTCATTCCTTCTGCAATGGGGAAGTCCTTACCTCTCACAGCATCCGAATTCTGGGCACTGCGGCCCTTTAGAGGCCAGAGCTGCCAGGACTGCCCCAGGTGCACTATCAGTCCACCTCCATCAGAGGTAGAACCAACACCCAATTACCTTGTCCCATTCCGGGTTGCCTGCCCCATGCTGTCTTGGAGCTGGCCTGCAGTGGAGGCGGGGAGGCTGGCAGTTGGTGCCTGTAATAAGACAACCGGGAGTGGTAGGAAACAAGCTCCTTGAAATC